>NC_064640.1:978755197-980010197 GCF_023864345.2 Schistocerca serialis cubense | reverse complement strand
TTTTCCGTAATCATCACATTGTGGGTTCGGGACATCTGGGCGCTTTTGATACGATCTCATCTTTGTTCATTTCATCATTCATTTCATTTCATTTCAGCGATTCCAATTCAAGTGACCTTAACTGAGTTATCTGAAGGTAAACAATAAAAATGGGTAACCTAAGCAACGCGGAGGCAGGAATCTTAGGCATGCACACAATGTGTCATTTTCCAAATGCAGAATGGCCGACCGCATCAGATCAGCTGCAAACATAATGTCACATCAGCTGCAATAATTTTTTATGTATATCACGCTCAGAATAATTCAGTACACACTAACGAAGGCCATAGAGTAATACAGGGCTATTACAAACGATTGAAGCAATTTCATAAATTCACTGTAGCTCCATTCATTGACATATGGTCACGACACACTACAGATACGTAGAAAAACTTACAAAGTTTTGTTCGGCTGAAGCCGCACTTCAGGTTTCTGCTCGAGAGCGCAGTGAGACAAAATGGCGACAGGAGCCGAGAAAGCGTATGTCGTGCTGGAAATGCACTCACATCAGTCAGTCATAACACTGCAACGACACTTCAGGACGAAGTTCAACAAAGATCCACCAACTGCTAACTCCATTCGGCGATGGTATGTGCAGTTTAAAGCTTCTGGATGCCTCTGTAAGGGGAAATCAACGGGTCGGCCTGCAGTGAGCGAAGAAACGGTTGAACGCGTGCGGGCAAGTTTCACGCGTAGCCCGCGGAAGTCGACGAATAAAGCAAGCAGGGAGCTAAACGTACCACAGCCGACGGTTTGAAAAATCTTACGGAAAAGGCTAAAGCAGAAGCCTTACCGTTTACAATTGCTACAAGCCCTGACACCCGATGACAAAGTCAAACGCTTTGAATTTTCGGCGCGCTTGCAACAGCTCATGGAAGAGGATGCGTTCAGTGCAAAACTTGTTTTCAGTGATGAAGCAACATTTTTTTATTAATGGTGAAGTGAACAGACACAATGTGCGAATCTGGGCGGTAGAGAATCCTCACGAATTCGTGCAGCAGATTCGCAATTCACCAAAAGTTAACGTGTTTTGTGCAATCTCACGGTTTAAAGTTTACGGCCCCTTTTTCTTCTGCGAAAAAAACGTTACAGGACACGTGTATCTGGACATGCTGGAAAATTGGCTCATGCCACAACTGGAGACCGACAGCGCCGACTTCATCTTTCAACAGGATGGTGCTCCACCGCACTTCCATCGTGATGTTCGGCATTTCTTAAACATGAGATTGGAAAACCGATGGATCGGTCGTGGTGGAGATGATGACCAGCAATTCATGTCATGGCCTCCACGCTCTCCCGACTTAACCCCATGCGATTTCTTTCTGTGGGGTTATGTGAAAGATTCAGTGTTTAAACCTCCTCTACCAAGAAACGTGCCAGAACTGCGAGCTCGCATCAACGATGCTTTCGAACTCATTGATGGGGACATGCTGCGCCGAGTGTAGGAGGAATTTGATTATCGGCTTGATGTCTGCCGAATCACTAAAGGGGCACATATCGAACATTTGTGAATGCCTAAAAAAACTTTTTGAGTTTTTGTATGTGTGTGCAAAGCATTGTGAAAATATCTCAAATAATAAAGTTATTGTAGAGCTGTGAAATCGCTTCAATCATTTGTAATAACCCTGTATATTGTTAGGTTAGAAACGTAATAATTGCGATCAACTATTAAAGTAAGACCGCGATCGTACCCAGAGAACTACGCGATGCTGACAAGCAGCGTCTCATTTGCTAAATGCCTTCATTTGAAAGCGGTATGGTGGGGCAAGGTTTAAGCAATCCGCGCAGTTTTCCAGGTCTTGGAGCCGCTACTTCCCATTCAGGTCACCCGTCACCAGGCTGAGTGCGGTACCAGTCATCTCAGCAAAGCAAAATACTGGCAACTGATCCCACGTCCTCCGCATACCTGTCCGTCGCGCTGTCCGCTCAGCGGACTATTACAGACTATAAGACGCCAATTTTCGCGAGAACATTTCACAATATTTGATATTTTTCTGTACTAGTAGTACGTGGGTTAGGGCACTGTTGCTTCCATACCCTCAGTAGATGTGTTACACAATTTGCGTATGTGTGTACGACCCAGTAAAATGGGGTAGACATCGTGTGCAATCTGTATAACACCGGATCAGAAATTTATTCGTGCGAAATCATTGGTTCTCACTGTTCAGTTTTCATCTTGCGCTGGCGTATTTTGTACTATAGTTAGTTAGTTACACGTTTCACAGATCATTCAACGATATTTTTATCGAAATGAAGTGGAACGAGTCAGTTTGCGAGGTATGTACGGATGATTAGTTTCAGTGGATGGCAACATACTGGCCGTTTACAGGTTTCGACATGGCGCACTCATCTAAATTTAACATTGATCAAGATATTTTTCAGTCCTACTCACGCAAGTACACATAAAAGTAGTTTTATAAAACTAATTTTATTACGAGCTGCGCGTCTGTGAATAAAAATTCGTTTTTGGAATAGAAGTTGTCCGGAAGAAATAACTTTAGGCTAAATTTGAAACTTGCTTTATTACCCGTCAGATATTTTATGTTATTGGACAAACGATAAAAATATTTTTGATGCCACTGGCAGTTTTAATAATGAGTAAAAAAGATCTTATCTTTTCTAATGTTGTACGTATAGTCATTGCAGCTCTTCTTAAATTGTGATTGATTACTTGTGACGAATTTCATTAGCTAAAGTATATATTCCGAAGGTGCAGTTAAAATACCTAACTCCTCGAAGAAGTATCTACAAGATGACTGTGGATGAACATCACATATTATTATTACTCTTCCCTTTTATACAAGCAATCCTTTCTAAGTGATGAGTTCTCCCGGAAAATTATTCCGTTGGATATTATTGAGTGGAAATGAGCAAAACAGGTCAAGAAGTTGATTCGTTTATTTCCAGAACAATTATACGAAGAGTAAAAGTAGCTGATTTTAGTTGTTTGGGCAGCTCAGTAATACGTTTCTTCCAGTTCGAGTTTTCATCAATATGTCCATCCAAAAATTAGGAACATCATACCCTGTTTGCTGACTTCTGTTCGTGTGCTACATCGATGTTCGTACGATTATTTTTTGTACAGAAGTGGACACAATGAGTTTTCTCAAAATTAAGAGAGAGTCCATTTTTAGAGAACGACTTAATAATTCTTTGAAAAACATCAACAATTTCTTCTCTCGCTATCTCTGTAATGGGATTTATTATGACACTAGGATCATCTACAGAAGGTGCTAATTTTGCTCGATGAATGTTAAGTGGAAGATCATTCATATCTACAGGTTGTAAAGGAGATAAGTGCAGACATTTTTACATGTGGTACCTTAATATGTACACACATCAGTGCGTCGGTTCTCTCTTCTCTGCGCCCAACAGTTCTCCCACAAACATGTCACGTAGTTTACTGCCTGATATGTTCTGTACGGTCGTAACTGCACCAGTAAGTGGACTATGTCTGTCAATATAGTATAGACTAACCATTTTGCGTCCACACGTTAAGGCCTGACCTGCTATCCAGGAGAAAGTAAACATTAATGGCTCGCTCTTGCCACATGTACTTGGAGCTATAACCACCCTAAAAACATAGACTGGTAATAGCTTTAACTATTGATCGGCAAATGACGTAAAAACTAATGTAATGTTATTCAGTACACCGTCATCAGTCAGCAATTGAAATATCCGCTCTCGTACCTATTACAGCCCTAAATTGAACCCTGTGGGTCTCTGCGATTTCTCCCCAGTCACTTAAATGTCCTCTGCTGCCAAAATTGTTTAAATTATTCGGCACAACTTTATGCATCCCGTTTTCTAAGTACGATTCGAACCAGTTGTTTGTTAAGAAAATGGTATATTTGCTCGTTACTGTAATACGGACTTACTGCTGGCTTACGGTGGCACGAACATCTCGCGGACGGATTTATCCTGCCTGTGAAGTCAGAAGGCTAAACATGCGGAACGGAAGGCGGGGAGATGAGGACGCATGACGCGAGGCTTTCGTCACCGGCAGATCCAGAGCGAGCCCGGAAGGGCCGCCGCCGGCGTGGTGTAACTCGGGGAGGTCAAGGCGTGCGAGCAAAGCATCTCACGAGGTGCGAGCACTTCCGGACAGGCGTATTTTCTGCAAATCGGTGAGCAGCGGGCGCGCCGTGGCTGAGGCGGCGTCCCAGAATAGCCGCAGGGCCGGCTCGCCAAATTTAGCGCCGGCGCAGGCACGGGGACTCCGGCCACAGAGTCTGCTGCCGCGTTCACACATCAAAGCTGGAACACTGGCGTTAGCTTGTAAAAAGTATGTGTATACTGCACTCTGCGAATCATCTGGCTCAATAGTCTATAATAATACTAATAATAACTGTTGCGACCAGGCGAAACTACTTTCATCTCGCCATAGCTGTGGGTTCTTTGCCTGCTCTGGGACAAGGCTCGTCAAACTAGAACACGTGAAATATTAGTTCACTTTATTACATAAATTAGTAATGGATTTACCTATCTTTGACACACCTCTTTTCCACAGGTTTTCTGGATAATTTACAACTGTTATTGACTACGAAGCATCACTTGATGCACTAAAACGTAAACCTACCCAACGGTTGCACTTCGATTTTGACCAGCTTTGAATATGCCGTAGTGTACACCAAAATAACAGGCACATACTTTTTATGCATGCCCATACGGCTCTTAAGGGAGTGAAACATTCACGTGAAAAAAATTGAGTTTAATATTTCTGAATGAACACCGTTGAAAAGGTAACGGCTTCAAATAAAGGTTCAATGGTTTTCAACGTACGTTACAACGGTGCACCCAGATTTGTCCAAAATGTCATTTTTTCGAAATCTCCTTCGATACAGCATGTTTTTGACCTAAACAGTTGTTCGTTATTGTACAGATTTACAACAGTGTTACACGATAATGTACAGACAATTTAAGATACAACATAATTAAATATGAAAATGTTACAAGCTGAAAAGAAGGGAATACACAAAATGTAAAAAGAAAACACAAATACACACAAGATGGTTTATATTTCATAAAATTGAAATAAAATATATGAACAGTATAATATATGTACAGTATACATTTAGAATATATTAATCTGGGAAAGATTTACTAAACAACCCAACATGACAATTGGCGTTGAAATGGATACAAATCGGGCGCGCGTACAGGGACGTAGAGATATTTCTAGCATATATCTGCTGAATGCGTCTTTGGAATAGCACTTCATCACATAGACTGAATTTGGTATTAAAGATTCTGTACGTTTTGCTATTAGTCAAATGTCGAAATGAAAAACAAAATAGTGTGTGGGGGAGAATTTTGCAAAAAACGACTTTTTCGAAAAATATGGGTGCCCCGTTGTAACATACGTTAAAAATCGTAATACATTTATTTGAAGCTTTTATATCAGTTACCGTATTTATTCAGAAATATTAAACTCGGTTTTTTCAAGATGGTGTTTCATCCCCTTAACAGCCATATGGACATATATACAAAGAATATGTGTCTGTTATTTGGCTCTACAGTACAACACAGTTCCTCCTACCTACAGTTCTTCTTAGCGACAAACGTGCTCTTTTAATGGATGAATAACATTCAGCACGGTGAGCTTAAACTGACAACAACAACAACAACAATAATAATAATAATAATAATCAAACTGTGACCTTCATTTCGCGACCGATCAGAGGTTGAAAAACAAATAGCCCTCGTATTTGACGCTATTTCGCCGACTTGCGCGTCTTCATGATAAAGCTCAGATGAAATGATTAGGACAGCACAAACCCTCTGTCCATGAGTGAAGAAACTCTCCGACCTGACTGGGAAGCCAATCCAGGACGTCACAATCTACAGGTAGCGACCCTGACCACCAGACTTTCATTAAGTAAATCTCATTCTAAAAGCTCACAGATCTGCTACTAACAGTGGTGACTCTTGGGGGAGATTAGCGTTAATGTCCTTACGACAGCATGAAGATTGCTGGAGATTAGGAAGAGAGAAGTCTTCATGAAGGTTTTGTCACTTAATTTGAGATTTTCTATGTCTCCCTCATAGTTCGCACGAGTGCCGACAGGTTGCACTTCATGCCCAACTACACTGCCTGACGAAAAAAGTGAAGCACCCAGAATACATGGTCGGATATGAATGTAACTTCGTACAGAGGGTATGTAAATGATTAGAGCTGCAATTATCTGTGACAAACAGAGCGTTCACCAGAGTGCATTACTCTTGTTCAGTATTATTGTTACCAGGTCTGGTAGTGTACAGGGTGAACATGAATAAAACCGACAAACTGCAGCGACTGGAAATGGAGGAAAAAAGGTACTATGTATTGATTATTGTACCACAGAGGCAAGGGAGAGGATGTTAAAGGTGGCCGGTATCCTCTTTCTACAACACAAGTGCACACATGCATTAATATGGTTCTTTATTTACACGAGCTGTTTTACTTAACTAGAATAGACCCCATGTTCTGTGGTACAAGCTCATCAGTAATAGTCCTCCGCAGACAATTTCGGTAATCTGGCTATTGTCACAATTTTGGTCCCTTTGTACTATCGTAGCCAGTGACTTCAATGTGAATATACTGACAGACGCCAAAATGGAGTGAGACGCTCCGGCCAGCAGTGGTCGGCCTGAATACTTGCAGTGGAGAGGACGTTGCTTGCGAGTCTGTCTCTGGCCTCTCTGGTGACAGGCGCGCTTGATCGAGAGCCTACTATCGATCATCGCGCTACATCTTTGCCGACCGATGCACTGGCGGCAGCTTACGCCAGCACACTATGAACACATATCTGGAAAAGGAGCGTGCCACAGAAGATGGCATTTGTCAATGACAGTTCCTTTGACCACATGCCATGTGTTCCTTACGTGTTTCATGCTGTGCAATTGATGCAGCGTACTGGAAGCATCAGAATCGTCTGGTATTCGTGTCGGGAACAAGCTGAGATGGCGTTTGTGTACGGACAGGCAAATGGAAACAGTCGAGAGGCAGCACGACTATTCTAAAGCAAGCACCCTCACAGACACCAGTCACATGACACAACTTTTGAAGCCCTTTTTGGGTGATTGTGCGGCACGGGTCCTTTCAGACAGACGAACATGTGTGGAGGTGGTAAACTGTACATTCACCAGATATGGAGGACTGGGTTCTACAGAGTATTGAAACGAACCCTAGTACAAGCTCCAGGCAAGTGGCACTGTGTAACCCAAAGTACGACTACGTGTATCCTGCACGACACTGCGTCCCACGGAGGCCACTTTGAACGTCTGGTGTGACGTGGATACGATGCAGCTGTGTACTGTGTTCTGGGACGATTTGTTGTCGTCACACACACACCGTCCATCTCTGGACAAATGTTCGTAGGACCTATTTCCTCCGTTTCCAGTCAAGAATCCGTACCTACAGTTTTTCGGTTTCATTAATGTTCGCCCTGTATAAAGGGCACGAACAGTCGAATGATCACTGTGATTGACACGGAGATCCAGCGTACCCGTGAGGGATTGTGTTATCAGTGCCTGAGAGAGGTAGAAATGAAGCCTCGTTGTGGGCCTCCACTGGGCCTGGCTGATCGAATCGTACAATATCCTGATTTGGGGGTCATTTGAATGTGACAGCGACCCGATATTGGACTCCACGGGAACGTGAGAGCAGGCAAGGTTCCAGTCGACTACGTCACAGTGGAGGACCGCCGTATTGTGCACCGGGAGTATCGTAACTTCTTCACATCTGCACCTGCATCCGAATAGAAGTAATGTGCTCCCTACAATATTCTGTGCCAAACCGCACCATTGATCAGAGACTGGCAGCAGCCGGACTAGGGTATTACCATCCCACATACAATCTGCCGTTGTTGTTGTTGTTGTGGTCTTCAGTCCTGAGACTGGTTTGATGCAGCTCTCCATGCTACTCTATCCTGTGCAAGCTTCTTCATCTCCCAGTACCTACTGCAACCTACATCCTTCTGAATCTGCTTAGTGTATTCATCTCTTGGTCTCCCCCTATGATTTTTACCCTCCACGCTGCCCTCCAATACTAAATTGGTGATCCCTTGATGCCTCAGAACATGTCCTACCAACCGATCCCTTCTTCTGGTCAAGTTGTGCCACAAACTTCTCTTCTCCCCAATCCTATTTAATACTTCCTCATTAGTTATGTGATCTACCCATCTAATCTTCAGCATTCTTCTGTAGCACCACATTTCAAAAGCTTCTATTCTCTTCTTGTCCAAACTATTTACCGTCCATGTTTCACTTCCATACATGGCTACACTCCATACAAATACTTTCAGAAATGACTTCCTAACACTTAAATCTATACTCGATGTTAACAAATTTCTCTTCTTCAGAAACGCTTTCCTTGCCATTGCCAGTGTACATTTTATATCCTCTCTACTTCGTCCATCGTCAGTTATTTTGCTCCCCAAATAGCAAAACTCCTTTACTACTTTAAGTGTCTCATTTCCTAATCTAATACCCTCAGCATCACCCGACTTAACTCGACTACATTCCATTATCCTCGTTTTGCTTTTGTTGATGTTCATCTTATATCCTCCCTTCAAGACACCATCCATTCCATTCAACTGCTCTTCCAAGTCCTTTGCTGTCTCTGACAGAATTACAATGTCATCGGCGAACCTCAAAGTTTTTATTTCTTCTCCATGGATTTTAATACCTACTCCAAATTTTTCTTTTGTTTCCTTTACTGCTTGCTCAATATAGAGATTGAATAACATCGGGGAGAGGCTACAACCCTGTCTTACTCCCTTCCCAACCACTGCTTCCCTTTCATGTCCCTCAACTCTTATAACCGCCATCTGGTTTCTGTACAAGTTGTAAATAGCCTTTCGCTCCCTGTATTTTACCCCTGCCACCTTTAGAATTTGAAAGAGAGTACTCCAGTCAACATTGTCAAAAGCTTTCTCTAAGTCTACAAATGCTAGAAACGTAGGTTTGCCTTTCCTTAATCTTTCTTCTAAGATAAGTCGTAAGGTCAGTATTGCCTCACACACAAAACTAGCACCTGTGTTTGCCCTGACCGGCAAGCGCGGACTGCTGATTAGTGCCATCGCATTGTTTTCAGCTAAGAATTGCGCTCTCGCACTATACCGGACGACCATCGCCGCCGAGTATGCCAGTGACCTTGGAAGAGGTACCTTTCTTCCAATGTTTTGGACAGGGACAAGCGTGTTACTGCTAGCGCCGTGGTGTGACATGACTTCATGTCACAGCTGTTAGTGACGGAGGAAGTTGTGGCAGCACACGGAAATCCTGCGTCCTACATGTAGCAGTAATATCAGGACATTGATCGCCTACATAGAGCATACGTCTCTGTAACCTGTCTGCGTCATGTTGAGATACTCCCACGGCCACCAAGGTCCCTAGATTTTTCCCGATAGAACATGTGTGGGACCAGCTCGGACGTCAAGTGTGTCCCAGTGACAGTGTATAAAGGACAGCTGTAGGCCAGCTCCCAACAGGAGAGAATACAACGACCTTATCTCATCCTATACAATCAAATAAATTCGTACATCGAGGTCACTGGAGTAGCAACGTCGTACTAACAAGTGCGCTAATACTGTTAAGTTCTTTATAAATTTGACTTTTTGTGAGCACTGTTATAACATCACATGCTCGATCAACCTGTAAAGCTTCATTTCTTTGCCTCTCCCCTTCTTGGTCCTCCAATTTTTATATCGTGCTGTTTAGTTATTATAAAGTTTAGAGGCATGTGAGACGAAAATGCGGCTGTCAGTTCTATTGAACTTGACAATCTTGTACAACTCTGAATTTTAAAGGCGCTTTTTTAACACATTCGCAAAAAATTATGGTGACAAATCTGTTCTTAGGTCGTACTATTTGCTATGAACAGTTCTCGATCACGTCACAAACATTTCACGATATTGCTTCTGCCAGTCTGTAGAATCGTATTAGTCTTCAACGTGTAAAATACGTTCTAGCGCTATTTTGAACCTCTAATCGGACGTAATCACGTCTAGCTTCTATGTAAGTCTGCATCAGAGTGGCAGATGGACGAAGAGAACTGATCGAGTAAAGTAAACCCGTCGGTCAGGTGTGAAATAAATGACGGTCGTTGAGCATCAAGTAATATTCATCAGAGACTCGAATTGTCGAAAATAAAGCCTGGAAGATGCTGCACATCGGTTGTGTTTACAGGAAGTATTTCCCTGACTTGATACACGAATGTCGTCCAATTACGCCATTCCCAATTTTATCACGTGACGTACAGCTACAGTATGTTCTTTTTTCGACGCAGTGGACTTGTTAATTGTAGATCGTCTGGAAAATCTTAGTAATTGAGTACCTAGGGCTCTGATTTTTTTATAGAGAAATGCCGTTACCGTTAAGGGGGGAGGGCAAGTACGTATGGTTTCACGAACGTTGATTGGCAACACTGTGCCCTCGAGATACTAAAGTTATCCTGATGTAAGTAATTTCATAAATCAGAGATTAGAAGGTACTTTTAAATCTTTCTTGTTGTTATCAATATGAGTGTAGTTACATTTGTGTGTTAGTGTTGGGTGAAACAAGGAAAAATGTTGTGAAACGGTGAAAAAATACTCTCTTCGTGATTATATTTGTAACTATAGGCCTAATTTTACACGCGAGAATCATATGAAACGAAAAACATAATTTCTTTTTCATTACATATATTGTTTATTATACATTATATCAAAAGTTAAAGCCCTTATGAAAGAAATCAGAGTAGTACCAAAATAAAATAAAAACCAAACCAATAATTAAGTCTACTGGAAGAGAGACAGAGCCTACTGCAGATTGTTTAGAGAAGCCCAGATCATGTACTTAAAGAAAGCAATCGAAAGTCCACATAATGTGGTAAAGACTGTATGAACTTTCCTACATGCAGATAGAATAATTGTAAGTCATACAAACAGTACAAAAACTCATGGGACAAAATGCCACAAAATGAAAAAACAGAAAATTGTGCTACTGCAACAGAAAGTTTATTCCTTTTTCCTATAAGAGGAAGATTGAGGAAATGTATGAGGGAATAAAAGAAATTATTCAGGTAGTTAAGGTATCAGAAAATTTAATAGTTATGGAGAACTGGAATTCGATAGCACGAAAAGGAATAGAAGTAAAGTAGTAAGTGAATATGGACTGGGGGAAAGGAATGAAAGAAGAAGCCGCCTGACAGAGTTTTGCACAGAGCATAATTTAATCATAGCTAACACTTGGTTTACGAATAATGAGAGAAGGTTGTATATATGGAAGAGATCTGGAGACACTGGAAGGTTTCAGATTGATTATATAATGGTTAGTCAGAGATTTAGGAAACAGATTTTAAATTGTCAGACATTTCCAGGGGCAGACGTGGACTCTCAATTTATTGGTTATGAACTGCAGATTAAAACTGAAGAAACTGCAAAAAGGTAGGAATTTAAGGAGATACGACCTGGATAAATTTAAAGAACCAGAGGTTTTAGAGGGTTTCAGAAGGAGAATTAAGGAACAATTGACAAGAACAGGGGAAAGGAATTAAGTATAAGAAGAATGGATAGCTTGGAGAGATGAAATAACGAAAGCCCCAGAGGATCAAGTACGTAAAAAGACGAGGGCTAGTAGAAATCCTTGGGTAACAGAAGAGATACTGAATTTAATCGATGAAAGGATAAAATATAAAAATGCAATAAATGAAGCAGGTGAAAGGTAATATAAACGTCTACAAAATTAGATCGATAGAAGCTGCAAAATGGCTAAGCAGGAATGGGTAGAGGACAAATGTAAGGATGTAGATCTAAGATGTAGAAGCATGTGTCACTAGCGGTAAGATAGATACTGCCTACAGGAAAATTAAAGAGACCTTTGGAGAAAAGAAAAACACTTGTATGAATATCAAGAGCTCAGATGGAAAACCGGTGCTAAGCAAAGAAGGGAAAGCGGAAAAGTGGAAGGACTATACAGACGGTCTGCACAAGGGAGATGTACCTAAGGGCAAAGTTATGGAAATGGAAGAGGATGTAGAGGAAGATGAAAAGGGAGATACGATACTGTGTGAAGAATTTGCAAAACACAGAAAGACTTATGCCTTGCTAGTGGACCGCATTCCGTTAGAGCTGCTGATACCCTTGGGAGAGCCAGCTGTGACAGTACTCTTCCACCTGGAAAGCAAGACGCATGAGACAGGCGAAATACCCTCAGACTTCAAGAATAATGTAATAATTCCAATTCCAAAGACAGCAGGTGCTGATAGGTGTGAAAATTACCGAACTATCAGTCATGGCTACAAAATACTGACACGAATCCTTTTCAGAAGAATGAAAAGACTGGTAGAAGCGGACCTTGGAGAAGATCAGTTTGGATTCCTGAGAATTATGGGAACGCGCGAGGCGTTAACCTATCTTCTAATAGAAGATAGGTTAAAGAAAGGCAAACCTACGTTTGTAGTATTTGTAGACTTAGAGAAAGCTTTTGACAATGTGGTCTGGAATACTCGCTTTCAGATTCTGAAGGTGGCAGGGGTAAAACAGGGAGCGAAAGGCTATTTACAATTTGTACAGAAACCAGATGGCAGATATAAGAGTCGAGGGGCACGAATGGGAAGCAGTGGTTAAGAACGAAGTGAGACAGGGCTGTAGTCTATCCCAATGCTATTGAACCTGTATACTGAGCAAGCAGTAAAGGAAACAAAAGAAAAAATTGGAGTAGGAATTAGAGTCCAGGGAGAAGAAATAAAAACTTTGAGGTTTGCCGATGATATGTAATTGTGTCAGAGACAGCAAAGCACTTGGAAGAGCCGTTGACAGTATCTTGAAAGGAGGATATAAGATGAACATCAACAAAAGCAAAACGAAGATAATAGAATATAGTCGAATTAAAACCGGTGATGCTGAGGGAATTAGATTAGGAGATGAGACACTTAAAGTCGTAAATGAGTTTTGCTATTTGGGAAGCAAAGCAACTTATGATGGTCGATGTAGGGAGGATATAAAATGCAGACCGGCAATGGCAAGAAAAGCATTTCTGAAGAAAAGAAATTTGTTGTGACGGGAAGTTCTTGCTGAAAGTATTTGTATGGAATGTAGTCATGTATGGAAGTGAAACATGGACGATAAACAGTTTAGACAAGAAGAGTAACAGATGTTTTTGAAATGTGGTGCTACAGAAGAATGCTGAAGATTAGATGAGTACATCACGTAACTAATGAGGAGGTACTGAACAGAACTGGGGAGAAGAGAACTTTGTGGTACAACCTAACTAAAAGAAGGGATCAGTTGGTAGTTGGTACGATACATTCTGAGGCATCAAAGGATAACCGGCTTAGTACTGGAGGGAAGCATGGAGGATAAAAATCGTAGAGGAAACACAAGAGATGAATACAGTAAGCAGATTCAGAGGGGTGTAGGTTGCAACAGTTACTCGGAGATGAAGAGGCTTTCACGGGGTGGAGTAGCTTGGAGAGCTGCATCAGCCGGCCGGAGTGGCCGTGCGGTTCTGGGCGCTACAGTCTGGAACTGAGCGACCGCTACGGTCGCAGGTTCGAATCCTGCCTCGGGTATGGATGTGTGTGATGTCCTTAGGTTAGTTAGGTTTAATTAGTTCTAAGTTCTAGGCGACTGATGACCTCAGAAGTTAAGTCGCATAGTGCTCAGAGCCATTTGAACCATTTTTTGAGAGCTGCATCAAACCAGTCTTTGGACTGAAGACCACAACAACAACAACAAGATAGCAAAAATAATCCCCACAATGAAATGAAAAAATATAGAAGGGCTGGATGATATCTCTACCACAGTTGTGAGCTCCTGTTAACGATATTTGGTAGAGCCATTAACATTTTTAATACACAATACTTTTGAAGAAGAAATATTCCCTGAATCCCTCAAAGCCAGAAAATTGACTGCTATGTACAAAAAAGGCAAAAAACATGACCAGCACATTATAGACCCGAATTTATAACCTCAGTGTTGTTGAAAGTAATAAACAGTAATAAAACAATTTGTTTCACTCCATAGAAAGGAATAACGGAATAACATCATAAGCAATGTCCAACATGATTTCCGGAATACAGGTCAACCAAATCAGCAATTGAAAATTTCATGAGATACATAACGATAACATTAAGGGAACAAAAGACAAGGCTCTGAGCACTATGGGACTTAACTTCTGAGGTCATCAGTCCCCTAGAACTTAGAACTACTTAAACCTAACTAACCTAAGGACATCAAACACATCCACGCCCGAGGCAGGATTCGAACCTGCGACCGTAGCAGTCTCGCGGTTCCAGACTGTAGCGCCTAGAACCGCTCGGCCACTTCGGCCGGCAGGAACAAAAGAAAGTCGATGGTTAGTTCCTAGATTTATCCAGAGCTTTCGATTGTGTATGTGATGATACATTGTTGCAGAGACTTCGTCAATACGGCGTGAAAGGAAAAGTTACCGATATTACACACTGAAAAACCAAAGAAAGTGATACACCTGCCTAATATCGTGTAGGGCCCACGCGAGCACGCAGAAGTTCCGCAACACGACGTGACATTGATTCGACTGCTGTGCTGGAGGGAACTGACACCAAGAATCCTGCAGGGTTGTCCATAAATCCGAAAGAGCACGAGTGGGTGGAGATCTCTTCTGAACAGCACGTTGAAAGGCATCCCAGATACGCTCAATAATATTCAAGTCTGGAGTGTTTGACGGCCAGAAATATTAAAACTCAGAAGAGTGTTCCTGGAGCCACTCTGTAGCAATTCTGGGCGTGTGGGGTGTCGCATTGTTCCGATGGAATTGCCCAAGTTCGTTGGAATGCACAATGGACATGAACGGATGCAGGTGATTAGACAGGATGCGTACGTATGTGTCACCTGGTCCCATATCATTCCAACTGCACACGCCCCACACCATTACAGAGCCTACGCCAGCTTGAACAGTCCCCTGCTGACATGCAGGGTCCATGGATTCATGAGGTTGTCTCCATACCCGTACTCATCCATCCGCTCGATACAATTTTAAACGTGTCTCGTCCGACCGCAACATGTTTCCACTCATCAACATCCAATGTCGGTGTTAACGGGTCCAGGCGAGGCGTAAGGCTTTGTGTCGTGCAGTCGTCAAGGATACACGAGTGGGCTTTCGGCTCCGAAAGCCCATAGCGATGATGTTTTGTTGAATGGTTCGCACGCTGACACTTGTTGATGGCCCAGCATTGAAATCTGCAGCAATTTGCGGAAGTGTTGCACTTCTGTCACGTCGAATAATTCTCTTCATTCGCTGTTGGTCCCGTTATTGCAGGATCTTTTTCCGGCAGTAGCGATGTCGAAGATTTGATATTTGACCAGATTTCTGATATTCACGGTAAACTCGTGAAATGGTCGTACTGGAAAATGCCCACTTCATCGCTGCCTCGGAGATGATGTCTCCCATCGTTCATGCGTCGACTATAACACCACGTTCGAACTCAGTTTAATCTTGATAACCTGCCATTGTAGAATTAGTAACAGACCCAACAACTACGCCAGACACTTGTTGACTTATATAGGCGTTGCCGACCACAGCGCTGTATTCTGCCTGTTTACATATCTCTGTATTTGAATATGCATGCCTATACCAGTTTCTTTGGCATTTCAGTTTAGAATACTTTGTAAAAATGGCGTTAATGACCTTGCCGCCGGCCGCGGTGGTCTAGCGGTTCTAGGCGCTCAGTTCGGAATGGTGCGACTGCTACGGTCGCAGGTTCGAATCCTGCCTCGGGTATGGATGTGTGTGATGTCCTTAGGTTAGCTAGGTTTAAGTAGTTCTAAGTTCTAGGGGACTGACGACCACAGATGTTAAGTCCCATAGTGCTCAGAGCCATTTGAACCAATGACCTTGCCGCTGAGCACCCTATACCATTATCATCATCCTCATCTTCGTAAAAAATAAATGACGGTGTGTAGAAATAAACATAAAATGGAAAAGAAAATTATAAATATACGCTCTAAATTTCAACAAGTGAAACCTGGCGTGCCTCAACGGTCAGTGCTGAGTAATTTATTACAAATTTATTACAAATGTCATCAAGTATACTGATGATACATTTCTTACAGCTAGAGGTAGCACTAAGAATGAATCAGAAAAACGAACCGCTCTAGAGCTAGAAAATACAGTCCAGTATTTCAGTAGTACAAATTTGTCCCTAAGTAGAACACAAAACAGCTTACATCCAGGTCCTCACTACCAGAAATGTTCACACTGAAAATATCAGTATACATGAGACAACCAGTTACAACTTCTTGAGTGTGGCAGTGTATCTTGAGAAAATCACATGGATAGCATATCTACAAAAATTAGCAATGAAGCGTGGTACATCATCTCTCGCTGGCGGCCAGCCGCCAGCGGTCTCTAAAGCGTTCTCGGGCTCAATTTAATGCTCAGAAGTACGATCCGAAAACGTTCCCCTCCCTGGCCACGCCGTGGGAGGTGCGTAAGTCTCAGGAGTATGGCGGTAACAGTTATTGGCCCCGATTTTTAGTTTGTACGAGAGCTGATGGGGAGTCTTTTCTATCCACAAAGCCTCAGTTCCTCGGCGAGCATTTAGAGGACAAGTTTGGGGAGGTGGAGGGCTTGTCCAAAATGCGCTCTGGGTCAGTATATTTCTAATGATACAGATGTCTAGCACAGTCAATGGAGACATATTACCAAACATGACTATCGTCTTACATATCTATATTTTTCATACTGTGTATTGATTTGTGGTCCTGCCATCACTCACATCCAGGTATTTATTTATTTCTGTTTTCTGTTAGTACATTTCCTCATTACCCCCACTATGTCCATATCCTACTCCCACTATTTGTCCATCTCCTCCTGCCCCTTTCTCCATACATCTCATCCTTACCCTCTCACTAATCATCTCCTACTTCCCCACACTCTGCCTGTCTGTGCCCATCCGTTCTTATACCCCCTAGAATGCATTCCAGTACTACTCACATATCACACTTGTTGTGCAGGGCAGGCTAGATGTCAGGTGTTATCAATCCTTTTCACCCCCACCTCTACGGGACCTAGGTGGTTCTTATCCCCACAGTACCTATTTCCACACAATAAATAGTATGTGTGCCAAATTTGGATGAGACAAGGAACACACACACATACATACACACACACACACACACACACGCACACCTCATTTATCATATACAGAGTGATTCGGCGATGATGTTAGAAACTTCCAGGGATGGTCGAAAAGGATGAATGTATCAATTTGAGATAAGCGACCCTGGTCCAGAAACGACCTAAAATCGTTCTGATGCCTCTGACAGTGGACTTCTTCCACTGCAAGCTGTCTGCTTTCCATATTTTGAGATGTAGTAGTATGGACCAAAGCAAGAAAAAATGTACAGTAGACATGGAACTCTAAAGTGCATATCTGAAGAACTACAAGGAATTTTTCATTTTGTTACTATGAAACACATCTCTTCTACTGAACAAGTGCTCATAACTCTTAAGATATGCATGTTAGAGCCCATATTTACTAGACTTTTTTCTTCTTTTGGTGTATTCTATGTCCTCCCAAAATAAGGAAGGCAAAGAGCCTGCAGTAGAAGAGGTCCACTGCCAGAGGTATCAGAAAAGATTTTAGCTTATAACTTTTGACTTGATCGTTTCCAAACTAGAGTCTGTTGCCTCAGACTGACATATTTTCCTTTCTCCATCATCATGGAAAGTTTGCAACATCATCACAGAATCACCCTGTACCTGTCTACCCATAAAAATTATAAAATGGATGAATGTGTATATGTATGTTTATATGTATGTATGTTCCACATCTGCTCCTAATACAACTTGACCAATTTCATTCAAACATGGCACAGATATCGCTTACTGTCTGGAAAGAATCGCTGTGGCGGTAAGAACCACTCATCTATCAAAGGGGTAGGGGTTAGGGTGAAACAGCAGTGTAGCCATGACATGCGAATACCAACAGTTCAGTCATGTTTGTGAATGAGAGTACTTAGATACTTCCAACAATCTTTACACCTAATTTCAAACCTTTACGAAACTTTTTCTCACTAACGACCCACACAAAATAATGAAAGGAAAAAATTTTATCGTTTACCAAATTTTCGCTGCTCATGCTGTTGGTTGGTTGCTTGCTTGCTTTGGAGGAAGGGACCAAACAGCAAGGTCATTACTCCAAATGGATTAGGGAAGGATGGGGAAAGAAGTCGGCCATGCCCTTTTAAAGGAACCATCCTGGCATTTGCCTAAATCAGGATGGCCAGACGAGGATTTTAACCATCGTCCTCCCGAATGTGAGTCCAGTGTGCTAACTTCTGCCCTACCTCGCTCGGTGTTCATGCTGTAGAACAGCTATATGATGCATGACGTTTTAATTTATTATACTAACTTTATTCGTGATACATTTTGCAGATAAAATTCACATATACCACTGACTGTATCAGAAAAAAAATGCACCATTGTATGACACTTAGCCGCGCGGGATTAGCCGAGCGGTCTGAGGCGCTGTAGTCATGGACTGTGCGGCTGGTCCCGGCAGAGGTTCGAGTCCTCCATCGGGCATGGGTGTGTGCGTTTGTCCTTAGGATAATTTAGGTTAAGTAGTGTGTAAGCTTAGGGGCTGATGACCTTAGCAGTGAAGTCCCATAAGATTTCACACACACACACACACACACTTTATGACACTTAGTTGAGGTGATATGACGTCATAAACACTGAGATTTGTGGAAAACTACCGCATCATGTAAGACGTTTAACTTTATTACTTTGTTGCTCTTAACTCCATACGCAACACTTTTCGCAGAGAGTATTCTCATCTGCCACTGAATGTACACACAAAAATATAACACTGTATGACACATGGTTCAGGAGATATGGTGGCAAATACTGATACACGTGAGAAAGTGCCACATCATGCATGAAATTTTAATGTATTACTTCTTTGCTACAAACTATTCGCAGCACACTTCGCAGGCTGTATCCACATATGCCGCTGAATGTATGTAGAAAGATATATCATTGTACGATTCTTAGTTCAGGAGATATGACCTCGTAAACACTGAGATGCGTGTGAAACGTCCGCACTATCCATGACGTTTTAATTTATTACTATTGACTCTATTCATAACATTTTCCGGTGATAGTATCACAAACATTGAGCTTCGTGAAAATGAAACTGCGGTGCGAAAATCACTAGAGATACAGGTGAAATCTGTGTACAAATATGTGTGAAATATGTTAAATTTATGTGAATTATATTTCATATGTGCGTATGCGATCAAAGCAATGGCTAAAAAGCTCATCCTAAACTCCTGGTAACGATTTCAGTCAAATTTGGTACGCATATTAGTTACAATGTGGAAAGAAATACTGTAGGGGTAAAAGCCATCAGCCATCTATTGAGGTGAGCGTGATAACATGGGGAGAGAACGGAGAAGGATATGAGGATATAGACAGACAGCGAGTGAGGAGTATAAGATAGTTACAGATACGAGGAGGTGGAGGAGGAGATGGCCAGAGATAGTGGGGAGGAGATGAGAAGGGCAAAGAAAGGAAAGAGGAGATGGACAGATGTAGAGAGAGGAAGAGATAGGCAGAGAAGTGGAGAAGTAGGAGATGAACAGACATAGGGGAAGGAGGAAATGGACAGAGAAAGTGAAGAGGACGAGATGGACAGAGAAGTGGGAGAAGTGGAGATGGACACAGAACTGAAAGGGGAGGTGATGGAGAGAAAGAGGAAGGAGGAGGAGTTGCAAAAGAGACAGGGGAGGAGATGGACAGAGAGAGGGTGCAGGAGGAGACTGATGGGGAGTAGGTGATGCTATTAGAGGAGGGAGGAAGAGATGGACAGACAGGGAAGGAACAGACGGACAGAGGGGGAGGAGCAGATTGATAAAGAGAGGAAAGTGGGAGAGGTGGACAGAGAAAGGGGTTGGATGAGATGGGCAGAGAAGAAGGAAAGGAGAAGAGGTACATGCAGAGGGGGAAGGAGGGAATGGACTAATAGAAGATTGGAATAAATATGCACCCGGGCAATGGCAGGTACTCAGATAGTACATTTATAAAATAAGATGCATGTGTACTGAATGGACTTCACCCAAATTTGGTACACATACTTCTTGTGATATGAAAATCAACCCTGTGGAGTTGAAATGTTCTAGCTCCCATACGAGCAGAGATGTGAGCAAAAAGAATTTTCTACACCTGAGATGTAGGCTGCCCTGCACAACATGCAATATGTGTGGATGTGCAAGGCTAAGCAGAGAGAGATAAATGGAAGGAGACTGATAGGAAGAAGGATGGATGAGATGAAAAGAGAAAAGGGGAGGAGAAGATGGACAACAGAGAGAAGGACAGGGGGTGATGGCCAGAGTAAGGGAGGATGGACAAATTGGTTGGTTGGTTGGTTGGTTTGTAGGGGTTAAAGGGACCAGACTGCGATGGTCATCGGTCCCTTTTTCCAAAAAACTAAAATCACCCACAGAGAATAAACAACAAACAACAGAAAAGACGTCAGACGACACAGGACAAGAATGACTCAGACAGAGATCAGACAACACAAATTAACATCACATGGAGTGTGACGGTGGTTGGCCGACCATAGAGAAAAAAAAAAGGAAAAGCCAACCACCGAGAACACATTAAAAACTCAGTTTAAAATCGGAGGCCAAAAGCGAGAATAAACACTAAAAAACAAACACTCAAATGAAATGATAAAAAAAACCTGCCCGAATAAAACGCAAAACTAAGTCCACCATGGCAGAGTCACCTATTAAAAGGGCAGGGAGCGTGTCAGGCAACGCAAACGTTTGCCTAAGAACAGCTAAAAGGCGACACTCCAACAAAATGTGGACCATAGACAAAACCGAGCCGCAGCGACATAGAGGTGGGTCCTCACAGCGCAATAAGTGGCTGTGGGTCATACGTGTGTGCCCAATGCGCAGTCGGCAGAGGACGACAGACTCCTTGCGAGAGACGCGCAAGGAGGAGTGCCACACAGTCGTCGTCTCCTTGACAGCACGAAGTTTGTTAGGGGTGGCCATACCGCGCCATTCAGCGTCCCAAAGCGAGATAACTTTGCGGCGTAAGACTGCCCTCAAATCAGTCTCTGGGAGGCCAATGTTCAGAGATGGTGTACTGGTGGCTTCTTTCGCCAGGCGGTCAACATTTTCATTGCCGGGTATCCCAACATGGCCTGGGGTCCAAACAAAGACCACAGAGCGGCCGCAACGGGCAAGAGTATGCAGGGACTCCTGGATAGCCATCACCAGACGAGAACGAGGGAAACGCTAGTCGAGAGCTCGTAAACCGCTCAGGGAATCGCAACAGATCACGAAGGACTCACCTGAGCAGGAGCGGACATACTCTAGGCTACGAAAAATGGCGACCAGCTCAGCAGATTAAACGCTGCAGCCAGCCGGCAATGAATGTTGTTCAGAATGGTCCCCTTGAGTTAGCGCATAACCGACACGACCAGCAACCATCGAGCCGTCAGTGTAAACAATGCCAGAGCCCTGATACGTTGCGAGGACGGAAAGAAAGCGGCGGCGGAAGGCCTCCGGAGGGACTGAGTCCTTCGGGCCTTGTGCCAATTCCAGCTGAAGGCGAGGGCGAGGCACACACCAAGGGGGTGTACGCAGAGGTGCCCGGAAAGGAGGCGGAAGAGGTAAAGCCCCAAGCCCGGAGAGAATCTCTCTGATGCAGACCGCGATCGTACATCCAGCCCTTGGCCGACGTTCTGGAAGATGGACATGCGACGGTGGGAACAGTAGACGGTAGTTAGGATGCCCGGGCAAGCTGAAAACATGGGCAGCATAAGCGGCCAGCAAACGTTGGCGCTGTAACCGCAGTGGAGGGACACCTGCCTCCACAAGTATGCTGTCCACAGGGCTGGTCTAGAAAGCACCAGTGGCAAGGCGTATCCCGCTGTGGAGGATTGGGTCCAGCACCCGCAACGCAGATGGGGATGCTGAGCCATAAGCCAGGCTCCCATAATCCAGACGAGACTGGATTAACGTCTGGTAGAGCCGTAAGAGTGTAGATCGGTCAGCGTCCCAGCTGGTGTGGCTCAAGCATCACAGAGCCTTAAGATGCCGCCAACACTTCCGTTTAAGCTGCCGAATATGAGGCAGCCAAGTCAACCGAGCATCAAAAACCACCCCCAAAAACCTATGGGACTCCACCACTGCAAGGAGTTCGCCGTCAAGATAAAGCCACAGCTCCGGGTGGACAGTGCGTCGCCGGCAGAAATGCATAACGCAGGTCTTGGCTGCCGAAAACTGGAACCCATGAGCTACAGCCCAAGACTGCGCCTTACAGATAGCGCCCTGTAGCTGACGTTCAGCAGCTGCAATGCCAATAGAGCTGTAGTAAAGGCAGAAGTCGTCAGCATACAAGGTTGCTGAGACAGACGTTCCCACGGCCGCAGCGAGCCCGTTAATGGCTATTAAAAACAGGCAGACACTTAAAACAGATCCCTGTGGCACACCGTTCTCCTGAACTCGGGAGGAACTATGGGAGGTCGCGACTTGGACGCGGAAGATACGATACGACAGAAAATTTCTGATAAAGATCGGCAGAGGGCCCCGAAGACCCCATCCATGAAGCGTAGAAAGGATGTGTTGACGCCATGTCGTATCGTACGCCTTCCGCATGTCGAAAAAGACAGCGACCAAGTGCTGACGGCGGGCAAAGGCAGTACGGATGGCCGACTCCAGGCTCACCAGATTGTCGGCGGCGGAGCGGCCTTTACGGAACCCACCCTGAGACGGAGCCAGAAGGCCCCAAGACTCCAGTACCCAATTCAAGCGCCGGCTCACCATCCATTCAAGCAACTTGCAAAGAACGTTGGTAAGGCTAATGGGACGGTAGCTGTCTACCTCCAAAGGGTTATTGCCCAGTTTCAGAATGGGGATAACAATACTTTCCCGCCATTGCGACGGAAACTCACCCTCGACCCAGAGACGGTTGTAAAGGTCGAGGAGCCGTCGCTGGCAGTCCACTGAAAGGCGTTTCAGCATCTGACAGTGGATGCCATCTGGCCCAGGAGCGGTATCAGGGCAAGTGGCTAGGGCACTGCAAAATTCCCACTCACTGAATGGAAGATTGTACGATTCTGGATGCTGGGTGATAAATGAAAGGCTCCGACGTTCCATCCGCTCTTTAATGGAGCGGAACTCATAGCAAAATGCTCTGCCAAGCGGTTTGCAATGACGTCGGAGTCAGTACAAACTGCTCCATTCAGTGAGAGCGCAGGGACGCTGACAGGGATCCGATAGCCGTAGACGCGTCGAATCTTGGCCCAGACCTGCGATGGAGTGACATGGAGGCCAATGGTGGACACATACCGCTCCCAGCACTTTTGCTTGCCTTTGCGGATAAGGAGACGGGCTCGCCCACACAGCCGTTTGAAGGCGATAAGGTGGTCTATGGAGGGATGTCGCTTGTGATGCTGGAGCGCCCGCCGGCGATCTTTAATCGCTTCAGCGATCTCAGGCGACTACCAAGGCACAGTCCGCCGCCGAGGGGACCCAGAATACGGGGAATGGCAGATTCTGCGGCAGTAACGATGCCAGTGGTGACCGATTGAACCACCGCATCAATGTCATCATTAGAGAGAGGCTCAATAGCGGCAGTGGAGGAGAACAAATCCCAGTCAGCCATATTCATAGCCCATCTGCTAGGGCGCCTAGAAGAGTGTCGCCGTGGCAGTGACAGAAAGATCGGAAAGTGGTCACTACCACACAGGTCGTCATGCACTCTCCATTGGACAGATGGTAAGAGGCTAGGGCTGCAGATCGAAAGGTCGATGGCGGATTACATGCCATGCGCCATGCTGAAGTGTGTGAAGGAACCATCATTTAAAAGCGAAAGATCGAGCTGTGCCAAGAAATGCTCAATGGTGGCGCCTTGACATGTCGCCGCCGACCCACCCCACAGAGGGTTATGGGCATTGAAGTCGCCCAGTAACAAGAAAGGTGGCGGCAATTGGGGTATCAGCGCAGCCAGGACATGCTGCGCAACATCACTATCCGGTGGAAGGTAAAGACTGCAAACGGTAACAGCCTGTGGCGTCCACACCCGAACAGCGACAGCCTCTAAATGTGTTCGTAGAGGGACAGACTCGCTGTGAAGAGAGTTAAGGACATATATGCAGACGCCACCAGACACCCTTTCATAAGCTGCCCGGTTCTTATAATAACCCCGATAGCCACAGAGGGCGGGGGTTCGCATTGCTGGAAACCAAGTTTCCTGAAAAGCAATGCAGAAGAAAGGGTGAAGGCTGATAAGTTGTCAGAGCTCAGCTAGATGGTGGAAGAAACCGTTGCAGTTCCACTGGAGTATGGTATTGTCCATGTCTGAGAAAGGCGTGACGGGACTTGGAAGGCACATTACGCCGCTGGGTCACCTGCTGCCTCCGATTGAGCACTTGTGCCAGTGCTATCCATGGTGTCTGAGGGACCGGCGAGATCGAGGTCCTCAGCCGACGCCAGAATCTCCACCTCGTCCTAAGACGCAGAGCTGGAAGGTTGCGGTGGGGTGGCTGCCACCGCGAGTGCCTTGGGCTTAGAGCTCTTCGTCTTGGGTTTCTCACACTGCTCCTTCGGTTTCACTGGCTGGGAGGGCTTCACCAATTCAGTCTCCAGGACGGAGGAGGATCGTGAAGCCCTATGACCAGCTGATTGTGGGCACTTACGCCACTGTCGGTCGTCAGCCTTCTCGCTGGTGGAAACCTGGGAAGGGAGGGACCCAAGGGACCCCTTGCGAGCGTGAGAAGCCGAAGAAGTTGGACACTTCTCCGGCTTAGAAGCGGGGACGGACGTCCCCGATGGGTGGGATGGTGTTGCTCCTGAGGTAGGTGGCTCAGGAGCAACCCGGTGGGTAGAGCCCCGACTGGCGAGGGGACAGGAGGAGTTGTACTACGCGTCGATCCGGCCGGAATTCGAGAAACTGATGGGGCTAGCACAGGTGTTGTAGCAGCGGCGTAGGAAGATGTCATTCTCACAGGATGGAGTCGGTCGTATTTCGTTTTGGCCTCAGTATAGGTCAGTCGGTCCAGGGTCTTATATTCCATGACTTTTCGCTCTTTCTGCAAGACTTTGCAGTCTGGCGATCTAGGCGAATGATGCTCTCCGCATTTGACACAGATGGGAGGCGGGGCACATGGAGTATTGGGATGTGATGGGCGTCCGCAATCTCGACATGTGAGGCTGGAAGTGCAGCGGGAAGACATGTGGCTGAACTTCCAGCACTTAAAGTACCGCATCGGGGGACGGATATAGGACTTGAAGTCACAACGGTAGACCATCACTTTCACCTTCTCCGGTAATGTATCACCCTCGAAGGCCAAGATGAAGGCACCGGTAGCAACCTGATTGTCCCTCAGACCCCGATGAACGCGCCGGACGAAATGAATCACCTCTACACTCTAAGTTAGCGCGCAGCTCGTCATCAGACTGCAAAAGTAGGTCCCTATGGAAAATAACTCCCTGGACCATATTTAAACTCTTATGTGGTGTGATGGTAACGTTAACATCCCCCAACTTGTCACAGGCAAGTAACCTGGGTGACTGGGCGGAGGATGCCGTTTGTATCAGTACTGACCCAGAGCGCATTTTGGACAGGCCCTCCACCTCCCCAAACTTGTCCTCTAGATGCTCGACGAAGAACTGAGGCTTTGTGGATAGAAAAGACTCCCCATCAGCTCTCGTACAAACTAAAAATCGGGGCGAATAACTGTTACCGCCATCCTGAGACTTACGCTCCTCCCACGGCGTGGCCAGGGAGGGGAACGTTTTCGGATTGTACTTGTGAGCATTAAATTGAGCCCGAGAACGCTTAGAGACTGCTGGCGGCTGGCCGCCAGCGAGAGATGATGTACCACGCTTCATTGCGGGTCATCCGCCCTGATGCCACTTACTTCGACCAAGGGCCTTCCCCACGGGCGCCACCCAGCCTCAGTAATAGCCACCTGGCAGGAGGGCCATTGCCGGGAGTCCTGATGCCCCAGGGAGATGGGCATCTACTCCTTGGCATACGTGGGGAGTTAACGGCGCAGGCATCAGTAGAGCGATCCCTGAGTTGTCAGGGGCTACAACCAACAGGGTACATGGCGGCCCCACCACAACGGACTGGTTACCGTGCTGGATGTTAGGTGACATGTGGTCCATGGTCGCCGTCAGTGCAGAAAGTGGCACTGCACAGCGCAAGGTGGAAAGTGCACACAGGAACGTATCCATGCCCAAGAGATGGAGACCGGGCAGGACTGCAATGCAACGACAAAGAAGCTGGCGAAAGGTCTGATCGCGAGATGGACACAATGCACCAAGTAAGGCGCCCTTCCCCAATCGGCTCGCTCTTCGGAAAAATTTTGAGAGATGGAGGTCAAACCCAACAGGGGACCATCACATAAGGCCGAAAAGTGTGAGACTCCTTTTAGTCGCCTCTTACGACAGGCAGGAATACCGCGGGACTATTCTAACCCCAGGATGGACAGAGAGAGGGGGAGGATGAGACGTACAGAAACAGAGTTGAGGAGGCATGTTGTTTGGGTAGTAGCTGCGTGCCTTGTAGGGGCTACACATATGGATGGGCAAAGTGAGCAGAGAGAGGGGGTAAGTGATGGAGATTGAGAGAGAGGGAAGATGAGATAAACAGAGAAAGAGGGGAGGAGGGGATTGACAGAGAGAGAGGGCGAGGTGAAGATGGACATAGAGAGGGGAAAGAAAAGGTGGAAACAGAGTGGGAAGTGGAGGAGATGGACTGTGAGAGGAAGAGGAGGAGATGTGAGCAACATATATACTGTACACTTACACATGTAAAGTCGCAGGTAAAAGCTTAGTGATAATATACTTGAAGGAAATTTTACACCATATTCTTGAATAAATATCTGCGTACATATAATGCTAGAAACAAGAATGATTACCATGACAAGTAGAAGTAGAGTGTATTTTTTACAATAAGCTCCCATATGACATAAAGACTATTAAAAGCATTGTCAGAATTTCTCTTCATACAGCAAGTGTCCGTTAAAGAAAGACGTGTCTCTCCTGGGGTGAACTGATTGTCACAACAGAACACACAGTTAGTCGTATTACATAAAGTAGCTCCATGTTCCGTTCAGAAACATTCAAAGCAAATTGTGAGGCCTTACAACCTGAGCCTAGCTCTAAATGTAATATTTTTAAAGAATTTTTATCTATTTCTGAAGTGATTTTCATGAAAAGATAATTAAATGTAATAATGGGAAATTATTAAAGAAATATTGGATCACTACAGGTATCAGAGTCCCTAAGTCTCTACACTTAGTGTAGAGTATCAAACAATCAAATCACATCAGCGAACAGGGAAATGAATCCATAGAAGATGAATGGCTCTGAGCACTATGGGACTCAACATCTGACGTCATCAGTCCCCTAGAACTTAGAATTACTTAAACCTAACGTACCTAAGGACATCACACACATCCATGCCCGAGGTAGGATTCGAACCTGCGACCGTAGCGGTCGCGCGGTTCCAGACTGAAGCGCCTAGAACCACTCGGCCACACCGGTCGGCCCATAGAATATGACATTTCTTCTGTTGTAGAGAATGGGAGCATCGTAAAAGACGATTCAGATTCAGCAGACATTTTTAACAATTCCTTTTTTTAAACAGATGAGAAAATTGATTTAAATAGTTCACAAGAGAAAACAAAATAGAACACCGAAGAAACAACACAGAAGACATTCAGTGTAATAAAAATTAATCTCACATCCTTATCTCAAGACAGGGAGATCATGACTGTAGTAAGTAGCCGTTCATATGGGGGTGGGTAGCGTATTGTCAAAATGTAATGCATGTAAAATGTAATCAGGGTGTTTTCCTAGAACAGAAATATGTGAAGCTGACTCCACCGATTTCAATAACTACAGTCCAGTGTTACTCCTTACATCATTTTCTAAGATTTTTGAGAAGGTAATGTACTCCAGGTTTGTCACTCAACTTTGTAGTGACGGGATAATAATCCAACCGCAGTTTGAATTTTGAAATGGGCATTCTACTAAGTCAGCTATTCGTACATTTACGGAGCACATAATAAAAATCTTTAACTGATATAATTTCAGCAGTTGGAATCTCCCAGAACTTATCGAGTCATAATATTCTATTAGAAAAATTACGTTTTTTTTTTTTTTTTTGGAATACATAGTTCAGCACATCCCTGGTTTAGTTCTTGCTTAAGACACAGAATGCAGAAAGTTACTCTAGGCTGTAGAGTAATACAAAGAGGGACGCCGCAGCATCTACATGGGGACAAATTGCAGTGTGAGTCTCACAGGGTTCGATCATTGGCCGCTACGTTCTTGCATTTTATTTTAATTATGTGCCATTTTATTTGAATCAAGATGCAGACATACTCCTGTTTGCAGGTTATACAAGCGCTCTTGCGAAGCCTAGCAAAGAAACATTAACAGGGAAAATAGTAAATCATATTTTTGGGGATGTTACTTACTAGTTTGAAAAACACACTATCTTTCTATTGTGAAAAAAAATGCAAGTTGTACTGACAAAAACGTACCACCTTTTATAATTAACTGATAGTATAGTTCGGCGAAAGTGAAGCTTCCCGTGATCCCACCTCTCGCCATATGAGGGTACGTAATGCACCCAAGAAGATTACCGAACATGAACGTTTTGGTGGCCCAGGTGTTACACTTAAGCATAATGGTGCATGGGCGCACTGAACTCCAAATCTGTGAATATGGTACCTCACCAGGCAACGTCATTATAACACTATAGTCCTTCCCCATGCGCCTATTGTCAGGGGTATATTCGGCCGTGACATCATTTTTGTGGATGACAATCGGGGCAGGTAAAGGAGCTTCAGGAAGGCAGAGTATATTGGGCGAATGGACAGTCCTGCCCGTTCCCCCGACTCACATACTCTGTACGTGTGATGCAGCACTTCCACGTGAACCGACGACCGACCACAAGTTGTGAATCACACTGGTGCCCTACCACAAGAACTCTTTACCATCCTTTCACGTTTCAGAGCATGTATTGCTGTCCGTGGTGCTGTGTTTGTGTGTATGGTTTTTTCCCTGACCCTCTTCCGTCGTTCACCGTTTGGTACTGCACTTCGTCCCTGCGGACCTTGATGTTTACGGGAATTTAACTTCAACCTCCCACCTTCACGGGTGAATCCATTCACATTAGGAAGAAGGTTATGTATTAAAATAAAATAAATTTCTTTCACATATATCACGATATCTTTAAAGAAACAGCTGTGTGTGTTAATCGAGGACAGAAATTACATTTCCATGCATAATTTCAATTTTTGGTCATCGAATTCTATTATCAACATTGAAATTAACTTTCTGCAATATCAAGCGTTGCAAAAAAATTGAGAATAGCATTCTATATATCTGAAGGGTTTCTTTCTAAACTATTGCAAGTGCGATACAATATTTCTGTTAACGATCATGTTTACACGTTCTATTGCACGTTTTACATATTTAAAATTTGCGCTGTATGATACACGTCAAAATAAGTATTCACTTCTTTTAATCTATCAAACAGGGGTATGGCGTTTGGGGCAGGCGTCTTCAATGGTCCCTCAGACGTTCCAATATCTTTTCTTACGTCTTGAGGGTCACATCCCAGAGATATGGACTGCCTACTGCCCTACAGATTACTCAGTTTCCGTTTTTAGTGATGAAAATAAATTACAGGAAATCGGGGAAACGTACTTATGGGCTGATGATACAGCTATCGGGTTCTATACCACCAGCTTTTCCGATCTGAGTATATTAAATTACCGCATGCAAATGCTCGAGGCGTGCAGCAGGACATTCAAGTTTTTTCTTAAAAAAGTGAGTGACTTATTTCCACACTATCACTCGACCTAAATTCACTCTGCTTTCTGCACTTCAAAACAAATCGGACCCTAGACTGCTAAGAAATCGTACAGCCCCGTCTCTAACTTCTTCTGGTTCGATTTATCTCTTCTCCGTTCAGTTAATGATTATAAGGGCGAAATACTGCACTCAATTTACTACTGTGTGTATAGATTACAAATTTATAAGAACAATAAAATGAATCATAGTAATAATTTTAAAAAGAGTATGACGAGGATGTCAATATGCCAATAGAAATTATTTTTACCCTCAACAGTCACTTACAGAAATACTATAGCGATTTTAGAACATCTAATAACAATTTCTCATTGAAGTCACGACAGATTTAGACATTGCTCGTTCGTAATTAAATGGTGAGAAAGTTACTGTTCAAAACATTCTTTAGTTGTGATCACCGAACGTCGACGTTCCACTACCTATGGCTGACAGGTTGTTGGGTGAAAGACTATGGGGTCTACTTTTAAGCAATATTTAATTATATAAAGTGAAAAGCTTGAACATTGCTGCAGGCAGCAACTGTAATGTACTCTTCGTTTAGGATCAGGTGAAAAAAGAACCAAATCAGTTGCAATAATAATTGCTTTATTAAAAACCCCTTGACTAGATTTCGACGTCTTCAGAAACGTGAAAAAGCAGCCACATCTGTTGACCTAGGTCAAGGGTTTTTTAATAAACCTTGTACTACTGCAACTATTTTTTCAGCTTATCCTACACGCAAAGTGAATTATCAGTAACGAATGTGGTCCTGTAATAAGTAAGACTATCCAAGAAGCGTGGTTAGGACACCGGGCTCGCATTCGGGAGGACAGTTATTCAGACCTTTGTCAGGCTATCGGGACTTAATTTTTATGTGATTTGCGTAAGTCACATGCCGATGTGGTTCCTTTGAGAAGGAGGTGACCGGTGTCCTCCCCAAACAGAGGCTGCTCTCCATCTCCAGTGACCTCGTCGTAGATCTGAGAGGTGATTTTGAGGTAAGGTGAGTTTCATTCCGCTACGAATCTACGTTTCAGGTTAAACTCTCTAATTCAAAACTGATTTCTGTAATGACATATTTCCCAGCCGTCTGTGCGCACTCTATAGATGTTTCTGCGTTTGAGTGGTACTGACAACGTGCTCTGATATTTCAGTTACTGGTACAATGGAAAATTTATTAAAGATTGTAAATTTCTTCGCTGCAGATCTTTAGCCATTCGAGATGAGAGAGTGTGTTGTTACAGTAACAAACAAATATGAACTGTCCTCTGGAGTAATGATTGTTCGTGTTTTTCTCTGGTGTCTTGCCAGATGAGGTTACTAAATGTGTACAATACTTCTTCCAGTCAGTCGTTCTGCGTGCTCAGATACTGCGATAAGACGTTCACAGTTTCTGAGTGTTGCGTATATCTGGATCTTGAAATGGACTACCGTAACACGGAAGTAATATTACCTACCTCATGAAGCAAAGAAATGGCTCTGAGCACCGTGGGATTTAATATCTGAGGTCATCAGTCCCCTAGAACTTAGAACTACTTAAACCTCACTAACCTAAGGACATCACACACATCCATGCCCGAGGCAGGATTCGAACCTGCGACCGTAGCAGTCACGCAATTCCGGACTGAAGCGGCTAGAACCGCTCGGCCACCGAGGCCGGCATGAAGCAAAGAGTCGATCATCATGTATGCATATAAAATGTGAAGTTGCTCTTGATCCGAAAGTTGATTTGAATTCCATAGTGTTGTATTAGGCATGGTTCTACTGGAGGTAGTGTGGCTCCCTAGCTCTTAACTCTAAACTGACTTATTCATCTAGATACAGGCGCCCTGCAGTTTAGCATGGGCTCCGAACCATGGTGCAACTTCGTATATTTCACGTTCACGAAGCACTGTCAGAGAGGGTAGGAGCGATAAGAAGCAGAATAGGTCCTAGGACCGAAAAGGGATCGAATTTAAACTTTTGGATTTGAACTGTGACACTTAGCAACTCAGCCAGCGAGCCACAATAAATGTATGATTGAAAGACGTTTTTATTGTTTACATATATGTATTCTACCCCTCAGAGGGGGAATAGTAACGACTGTCCATTTAGTGGCGCAAGATATCTGACTCTCTTTCTCTCTCTCTCTCTCTCTCTCTCTCTCTCTCTCTCTCTCTCTCTCTCTCTCTCCCTCCTCCCCTCCTCTCTCTCTCCCTCTCTCAAACCAAACCATAACACAATAGGACACGCTGTTCCCCTCGTGAGCACGGACACACTTCGCTTGGTCAACCCATTTTTCATGCCGATATACATTCCTTTCAGTAGCACTCGTGGAAATTGGTATAGATGTTTGACAAGTTATTGTAAACCACCAATTGCTTCCTCCACTGGAAACCAGAGCAACATTTGTGTACATAATAAGAATACAATTTTAACACACTGGGGAACGTGGAAATCTTTATAATCGTCGTGGGACACAGTTACAACGAAGGAAATGGTGCATAAGGTGCAAGCAATGAACTGTACTGATCGGAGTGAATTCTTTGTACCACCATTAACTGACTACCGAATCACCAAGAGGGTTACACAACACCGTAGAAGGTCAGGCCTGTATGTGAATAAAGAAATTCTATATGTCACATGCAAAACTAGATTCATTTTTATTTATTTATTACTGTTTTTATTAAACCTGGTGGTTTGTTGTCTAAAACGAGTTGGACTCTATCAATTTACGGCTAAATGTGCTTAAAAAAGATAAACTTTATTGTACTAAGGATTAGTAACAAATGAACTACCATATGCACAAAAAAAGAAACTAACCTACAAATTATGCGTGTCTTGGAAAGAATTTAAGCGGAGCTTGTAGCAGTGACTGATTACATCTATTGGCAATACTACTATCTCCACCGCCACTGGTATATTCAACCAAATCGACTTAAATCCTGAAGCGTTTCTGAGGTAAACTACGATTATAAATACCACATACTCTATGCTGCCTGTTACACCTTTGGATCTTAAACAATTACATTCAGTCCGTTTTCGCACATAATCTCTGGTTTGCGTTGGTTGTACAGGATACAACAGAGTACAATGGGTTCTGGGGAACCAAGGATCCCATAGTCACTGACTACCACTACTTATAATTCTTATTTCTGTAAAATAATGAAAATCACAAGAATGACTACAACTCAAATGAAATGAAACGAAGCCGATGAATAGAAAACGGAACGACGTAGAAAAACATGAAAACACGGTATAAGAAAATAAGTTAATATTCGTAATTTCAACATGTGTAAAGGTACAAAATGGATGTATCAGTTGTTACTGATTTTTCCGTCTTCAGCTTAAGTGTGTTTGCCACCAGACGCGTTTCGCCATGATTTACAGAGCATCTTGACTGGCCATTCTGGAAATATGATGTGCACATATGTTTCTACATTGTGATATTTATGGATTAAAAACAGTTTGCACAAAAGTAAAGTGCAAAAAACGAAAATGTGGCTACAGCATAATAGGGTTTCTAAAGGCTGAAAAATTACAAAAGGTGAATGTGCAAAGAGGATTTTTTTTATTTCACTTTAACCTCCGCTAACAACGAGGTAAAAAGTAGTGGACTTCAGTAAACGTAAAGAAGTGGAAATACATGCAAAATAAACTATACGTCATATTTATGAAGGAAAACTGTTTTTAGTGTATAAACATCGAAACGTAGAAAATAAAAGCGAAACGCGTCTGGCGGAAAACACTCTTAAACTGCGATAATCTTAAGACAGAAAAAACAATAATAATTTATGTATACAACTGCTGCGGAAAATGGCTAAGCCAACAAACGTACTGTGAATATATTACATAAGTACAGACCAAATAAAGTCTATGAACCTTGCCGGACATGGCAGCGAGCCATATGTGAAGCCGTTAATGGCGGAATCTATGAAGTTCGTAAGAAAGTAAATGCCATTCCTGCAAAGCTGTTCAGAGTATAACAAGACTTTCGCCAAGCATCTCGAACGTACTGTACGGGATTTGGGGCAGAAAACCACTCCAATCGTTATTTCAGTGAACTGCTGAGCATATTGGTAAGAGAAACGAGCTCTTCATGGCCGAATTTTACCATCTTCTAAGATGAAATCGTCACCTGTTGCTCTGATATTTGAGTGAGCATAAACATAAGGGATTTCAATTATATATCGTTCCAATAACAGTTTCACGTGGGATGATATGGTGATCGGTGCGTTCACAGAAATATACAGGGTGCAGAAAAACAATTTGACCGAAAGTGAGGGACAAAAAAATGGTTCAAATGGCTCCGAGCACTATGGGACTTAACATCTTAGGTCATCAGTCCCCTAGAACTTAGAACTACTTAAACCTAACTAACCTAAGGACATCACACACATCCATGCCCGAGGCAGGATTCGAACCTGCGACCGTAGCAGTCCCGCGGTTCCGGACTGCAGCGCCTAGAACCGCACGGCTGCCGCGGCCGACTAGTGAGGGACAGAAAGACAGAATCAAACGAAGGAATTTGAGTATGAGAACTGTTGAATATTTACGGAGCTATGCCAGCGTCAAACGGTGGTCAGTTTGAACAGTTGCTGCTACAGCCTTATGTTAATAAAGTGGTGGAAAATCTCTGTAAAACAGCGTACACATTTTTCATTTACTTTGATCTTTTTAGGACGTAGTGAACCACGTGACATGGATATGTGAATGTTTTCATTTTTAAAGAAATGCTGTATGATACGTCAGCTAAGTACGAAACACGTTTATGTGATGATTTACGTTTTTCTTATTCTCATCGATTTCAATTACGTTCCTGTAGCGCCGAAAATATATGTGCAACTGAGACCCCTACTTCCTAAACTCAAATCCCTTTGTTTGATGCTGTCTTTCTGCCCTACACTTTTGGTTAAATTGTTTTTCCACACTCTGTATAAGTCTTCATACACAAAGAATACCTCTTCTGAAGGCATTCCTTTCTCTGATGTTTGCTGGCTCACTCTACCACGAAGAGAATTTCCCGCTTTTGTACTGCAGTCCAGTATGGATGACAGAGCGTCCACTACAAACATCCGAGTCCAGCGGTACACAGATGGCGGGTTGGCCCTCATATGCAACCCTTTTATGAAGCATGATAATCATCCTACTGCTTACTCTAACAAGAGCACTCTGTAGTTGAATCGGGTTTCTTTCTGCATAAAAGAATGGTCGACCATCGATTCTCACAATAGCCGTTGTCCAGACTTGCCAGAAAATTGTGAATATCGGACTTGTGATGAATTGTTAGCACGGTCTATAAACAAAAGAAGGTCTGTAATGGTCGTCTTCATCGAACTGGTGGTAGAATTTCTCGCAAGTGACGATATGCACCCCACGTACTCACCAGCGATGTCGTATAGAATACGAGTGTGTTTGAGTTGCATTTGGATAAAAGATTGCAGGCCGTCAACCCCAAGAAGGACACTTCCAGACTTGGTCTACGACAGGGAGAGTATGCGATGTGGCACGGAAGTGATGGTGATAGTAAAGTGGACACCACAGTGCTTCGCTAGACATGGTCCTGTTTCAGATGGTATTCGCTAATCTTCCTTAAACTTGGAACTGCCTTACTCTGCCAGTTATATGCGAAACTACAGTTTAGCGCGGATGCCGAACCACGGTAATCATTGCCAGAGATGGCTACTGACCAAAAATCTTGGGACCGACTGAAGATCGTAGCTAAGACCATTGGTTTATGATCTGACACCCAGTCAGCCAACAAACCAAGGTAATAATAATTGTGCATTTGTGAACAGTTTTTTTTTCGTGTTGAACTGATTTTTCCTATTTTGTTCCCTCTTTTAAAATATGTAACTTCGTTTTCCAACTTTCTGATTTATTGTTTGGGCACTCTAATATGCCAAATGTCTTTCAATTAATGTTTTTTATGTGATGTCACTTCTGACATGCTTCCGAGGAAATGTGTATTCATTTATTTTGAGTATTTGCTGGTGTAAAACGTATTCAAATACACTCCTGGAAATGGAAAAAAGAACACATTGACACCGGTGTGTCAGACCCACCATACTTGCTCCGGACACTGCGAGAGGGCTGTACAAGCAATGATCACACGCACGGCACAGCGGACACACCAGGAACCGCGGTGTTGGCCGTCGAATGGCGCTAGCTGCGCAGCATTTGTGCACCGCCGCCGTCAGTGTCAGCCAGTTTGCCGTGGCATACGGAGCTCCATCGCAGTCTTTAACACTGGTAGCATACCGCGACAGCGTGGACGTGAACCGTATGTGCAACTGACGGACTTTGAGCGAGGGCGTATAGTGGGCATGCGGGAGGCCGGGTGGACGTACCGCCGAATTGCTCAACACGTGGAGCGTGAGGTCTCCACAGTACATCGATGTTGTCACCAGTGGTCGGCGGAAGGTGCACGTGCCCGTCGACCTGGGACCGGACCGCAGCGACGCACGGATGCACGCCAAGACCGTAGGATCCTACGCAGTGCCGTAGGGGACCGCACCGCCACTTCCCATCAAATTAGGGACACTGTTGCTCCTGGGGTATCGGCGAGGACCATTCGCAACCGTCTCCATGAAGCTGGGCTACGGTCCCGCACACCGTTAGGCCGTCTTCCGCTCATGCCCCAACATCGTGCAGCCCGCCTCCAGTGGTGTCGCGACAGGCGTGAATGGAGGGACGAATGGAGACGTGTCGTCTTCAGCGATGAGAGTCGCTTCTGCCTTGGTGCCAATGATGGTCGTATGCGTGTTTGGCGCCGTGCAGGTGAGCGCCACAATCAGGACTGCATACGACCGAGGCACACAGGGCCAACACCCGGCATCATGGTGTGGGGAGCGATCTCCTACACTGGCCGTACACCACTGGTGATCGTCGAGGGGACACTGAATAGTGCACGGTACATCCAAACCGTCATCGAACCCATCGTTCTACCATTCCTAGACCGGCAAGGGAACTTGCTGTTCCAACAGGACAATGCACGTCCGCATGTATCCCGTGCCACCCAACGTGCTCTAGAAGGTGTAAGTCAACTACCCTAGCCAGCAAGATCTCCGGATCTGTCCCCCATTGAGCATGTTTGGGACTGGATGAAGCGTCGTCTCACGCGGTCTGCACGTTCAGCACGAACGCTGGTCCAACTGAGGCGCCAGGTGGAAATGGCATGGCAAGCCGTTCCACAGGACTACATCCAGCATCTCTACGATCGTCTCCATGGGAGAATAGCAGCCTGCATTGCTGCGAAAGGTGGATATACACTGTACTAGTGCCGACATTGTGCATCCTCTGTTGCCTGTGTCTAAGTGCCTGTGGTTCTGTCAGTGTGATCATGTGATGTATCTGACCCCAGGAATGTGTCAATAAAGTTTCCCCTTCCTGGGACAATGAATTCACGGTGTTCTTATTTCAATTTCCAGGAGTGTATTTTGTTTTGGCTGTAGAGCATATCTGGTGATGCATGACTGCATTAAAAAAGATCATATTTACATGAGCGAAAATTATAGAAGCTAATTTATCGATTAACGTACAAAATGTTAAATAAATCACAAATTTCATCATAAATAATCGACTTTTATTGGCGAATACATTCTCGTATTTTCTTTTTTTAACTTTTAACAATAAAGTTCATTGCAATCAAATGCTCGCTTAAGTTATTTTATGGTTAACCTGGTTCTAACTGATAAGCCATTTTCAATGCCCTATAGAAATTCGGTGGCCGATGGCTGCGTTAGAACACGTGGAGAGTCAACATTCAGACAAAGTCACTGCTAGAATTCTCCGCATCTCCTGATGCAGTCATCGGCTATCGAAAATGACTTAAAGCGCTAGACTATTTATGTAGCACTAGCTGAGCATCCGTGTTGCCTGGTACGTACTTATTCCAATATTCTACGTATTAGTCTATCTCCACATCCCTCCTCCCCTCTCTGCCATCTCCCCCTCTCCCTCTCTTTCCAGCTTCTCCTCCCCCTCTCTCTGTCCATCTCCTCTTCTTTCCTTTCCCTGTCCATCTCCTCCTCTCCCCTCTTTCTGTTCGTCTCTTCCTGTTCCCTTTCTGTCCATTTCCCCTGCCCCTTTCTGTGCCATCTCCTCCTCCCACCTATCTGTCTCAATCTCCTCCTCCCCCCTCTCTATCTGTCCATCTCCTCCTACCTCCTTCTCTCTCCATATTATCGCTCCACTCGTCTTTACCCCCACAGTATTTATTTCCAGATAGTAAGTAGCATAAGTATCAAGTTTGGATGAAATCGATCCCGGGCTTGAGGAAGAGCTTGTTACCCGTGGCTTTGCATTCATACGCACGTCACATATATTAAACATATTTCACACGTGTTTGTTCACATACTTCACCTGTCTATCTAGTGAATTTCGCCCTATAGTTTAGTTTTCGCGCAGGTGATTGTATATGACGTCGTGTCTCCTTAACAATGATACAATTTTCTAGATACATTCAGCAGCATATTTAAATACTATCTGTGAAATGTGTTGAAAATAGAGTTAGTGTTAAATAAGTATTAAATTTAAACATCGTGCATCATGCGGCAAGTGTTTCACGCATCTCGGTGTTGTCTTCTGAACTGTGTATATTACAATGATATAATTTTGCAGATACATTCAGTGATGTGTGTGAATACTGACAGCAAAATGTGTCGCGAATACAGTTAGTAGTAAAGAAGTAATAACTTAAAACGTCATGCCCGATACGACAGTTTAACTATATATAAAGGGAAAACGTAGTAAGCGATAATTTTTTTCCTTTCATCATTATGTGTGCGTTACCAGGAAGAAGAAGTTTGATAAAGGTTTGAAATTATGTGTAAAGTTTGTTGCAAGTCACTAAGTGTTCTCATTGAGAAATATTGGATGAATAAAGTATGGGTAGGTTGGTTGGTTGGTTTTGGGGAAAGAGACCAAACAGCGAGGTCATCGGTCTCATCGGATTAGGGAAGGAAGTCGGCCGTGCCCTTTCAGAGGAACCATCCCGCCATTTGCCTGGAGCGATTTTAGGGAAATCACGGAAAAACTAAATCAGGATGGCCGGACGCGGGATTGAACCGTCGTCCTCCCGAATGCGAGTCCAGTATGGGTAGGGCTACACTTCTTTTTTACCACAACTCCTTTGATAGGTAGGTGGATCTTACCCCCACAGCGATTCTTTCCAGACAGCAACTAATACATGTACCAAGTTGGTGAAAATCGGTCCAGTGGCTTAACAATTACTTACGGGTCGTGCACTTCACGAAATGTGAAGGCGTTGGCAGTCTTTGACTACAGGAATAACGAGTCACTGCTTAAGTCGGTGATATGTGGAAACGAAACAGAACTGCAAGCCATTTTTACGCGAATCCTAGTCAGCTGAATATGATCGGTATCAGGTCATGCTATTGCAGACATCAAACCAGATTTGGATGAAGTTGATACGATCACTGCGCCAGCATCGAAGACAACTTACTTTTGGATTGACGAGTTCAAACGCGGCCGCAGAAGCACTGATGGCACAGTATAAGCAGCGCGGACCACTGCGAGGCGTGGAGGGAGAGAGTCAACAAGGCCGACTCCAGTACCGTCTTCAGCTCAATTGGGAATCCGTGGAGCAGACAGCCTGATCGAAGTGGTCCCGCAGGTTCTCGACTGGCTTTAAATGCGGGGAGTTTCGGCCAGAGGAGTACGGCAAACTCATCCTGATGCTCTTCGAACCACGCACGTGCACTGCGAGCTGTGTGACACGCTGCGCTGTAGGCCAGTGTGGCCGAGCGGTTCTAGGCGCTTCAGTCTGGAACCGAGTGACCACTACGGTCGCAGGTTCGAATCCTGCCTCGGGCATGGATGTGTGTGATGTTCTTAGGTTAGTTAGGTTTAAATAGTTCTAAGTTCTAGGAGACTGATGACCACAGATGTTAAGTCGATAGTGCTCAGAGCCATTTGAACCATTTTTGAACACGCTGCGCTGTCCTGCTAGTAGACGCCATCATGCAGAGGAAAAACAAATTGCGTGTAGGGGTGCACATGGTCCCCAAGGATAGCTGCATACTTGTGCTGATCCATTGCGCCTTCCAGAATGATGAGATCACCGATGGAATGCCACGAACGCATTCCCCAGATCATAAAGTTCAATACTCCAGCCTGAACCCTTTGCTTTTAGACGTTTCACGAGCGTCAAACATGATTCATCTGAAAACACCAACTGTCGCCACAAAATGGACGTCCAGATGTGGTACTGGCAAGCAAATTCCCGCCTTCGTCACCGAGCGAGGTGGTGCAGTGGTTAGCACACTGAACTCGCATTCGGTAGGACGACGGTTCAAACCCGCATTTGGTCGTCCTGATATAGGTTTTCCGGGATTTACCTAAATCGCTGCCGGCCGGAGTGGCCGTGCGGCTCTAGGCGCTACAATCTGGAGCCAAGCGACCGCTGCGGTCGCAGGTTCGAATCCTGCCTCAGTCATGGGTGTGTGTGATGTCCTTAGGTTAGTTAGGTTTAATTAGTTCTAAGTTCTAGGCGACTGATGACCTCAGAAGTTAAGTCGCATAGTGCTCAGAGCCATTTGAACCTAAATTGCTTCGGGCACGTGCCAGGATGGTTCCTTTGAAAGGGCTCGGCCGACTTCCTTCCCTAATCCGATGGGATGGATGAGCTCTCTGTTTGGTCCCCTCCCCCTCCTCCGACCGACCAGCCTTCGTTGAGGATGAACAGCAGTCAGCACGGCTGCATCGAGGGCGCCTGCTGCGCAGTCCTATATGCGGCAAAGATCGCTTAACGGTCGTCGAACAGACACAGTCGGTACCCCCTCGGTTCATCTGGGATGTCAGCTGCTCAACAGTTGTACGTCAATTCGCCGGTACACATCTTCTCAGCCGCCGTTCATCCGTGTCAGCTGTGGCTCGTGGTGCATCGAAGTTGCCTTAGCGCCAGTTTTGGATAGCACCGTTTTGCCATTCACGGTGTACTTTAACCACTGCTACACGCGAACAGCTTACGAATTAAGTCCTTTCAGAAATTCTTCCGCCCTTGGCCCAAATGACAACAATCGTGCCGTTTTGGACGTCAGATACGTCGCTTCGTTTCCACATTACGACAACAACTGCACTGTTTTCCGTGTCCCCCGACACGCTTTATACAACTTCCGCTCCTAGTGCTACTATCTGCCGTCTCTGAGTGGTTATTGCACAGTGACGTCGAACATGGACGGTGTTCACATTAATGTGACTGGACCGTGTATAATGCATTCCAGATACATACGTTCAGCAGTACGTCATCGTTGAAATAATTCGTGACATCGTAATGCAATATCACCCTGTTGAATCACGCGAATTATCTGAGAGTATAGGCATCCCAACTGAATGGGCCGGCCGGTGTGGCCGTGCGGTTCTAGGCGCTTCAGTCTGGAACCGCGTGACCGCTACGGTCGCAGGTTCGAATCCTGCCTCGGGCATGGATGTGTGTGATGTCCTTAGGTTAGTTAGGTTTAAGTAGTTCTAAGTTCTAGGGGACTGATGACCACAGATGTTAAGTCGATAGTGCTCAAAGCCATTTGAACCATTTTTTTGACCTCAGAAGTTAAGTCCCATAGTGCTCAGAGCCATTTGAACCATTTTGAACCAAGTGAATGAATATATAATATCCAGCACGATAAACCGGAAATGGAAATTTGTGTGTGCGGTGATTGCAGTTATGTCTGACAACCAAAAACGAACCTACAAGAAAGTTTCAGCATAGTTTAATCACAATTCATAAAAGTTTTGCAACGATTCGTGACTTTGAATTAAACTTGAATTCAACAGTGCTCACCATAACTGGAATAGATGTCATAACAATGGACAAACGCCGGCCACTTTGGGCTAGGAAGATAAAGACCGTTTTGTCAGCTTTTAAACTCACGACCACTATTTACTTCTCTCTCATTTTTGTTTTAGTTGATATTTTCAAATCCCAGTCTCATAAATTATCGGAAAAGAGGAGTGTAACACCTGGGGCCCACTACGTTTATTCTGGATTATTGGAAACATGAGCTGAGTGGAGAGCGACAAAGCTTGGAACTCAAAATGCCGGTTTTTTCACCAGCGTGATGGACAATGGCAAAAATTTATGGAATGAGCTTCTAATTCGTTCTTCAGCCACCCTGTTCCGCATATTTCACTCCACCTGACTAAATCCTACTACCTACCTTGAAAATTTGGCCAGATTGGAAGAAAATTGAATCAAATGAGGAAGTTCAAGATCCAATGGGCCCACAGCGATGAAAATTCACTGAAGCGCCAAAGAAATTGGTATAGGCATTCAAAGACAGAGATATGTAAACAGGCAGAATACGACGCTGTCGTCGGCAACGCCTATATAAGACAACAAGTGTCTGGCGCAGTTGTCAGATCGGTTACTGCTGCTACAATGGCATGTTATCAAGATTAAACTGAATTCGAACGTGGTGTTATAGTCGGCGCACGAACGATGGGACACAGCATCTCCGAGGTAGCGATGAAGTGAGGATTTTCCCATAGTACCATTTCACGAGTGTACCGTGAATATCACGAATCCGGTAAAACATCAAATCTCCGACATCGATGCGGTTGGAAAAAGATCCTGCAAGAACGGAACCAACGATGACTGCAGAGAATCGTTCAGCTTGACACAAGTGCAACCCCAAATTGCTGCAGATTTCAGTGCTGGGCCATCAACAAGTGTCAGCGTGAGATCCATTCAACGAAACATCATCGATGTGGGCTTTTGGAGCCGAAAGTCTACTCATGTACCCTTGATGATTGCACGACATAAAGCTTTACACCATTCCTGGGCCCGTCAACACCGACACTAGACGATAGATGTCTGGAAACATGTTGCCTGGTCAGACGAGTCTCGTTCCAAATTGTATCGAGCGGATGGACATATACGGGTATGGAGACAACCTCATGAATCCATGGACCCTGCATGTCAGCAGCAGAGTGTTCAAGCTGGTGGAGGCTCTGTAACGTAGGAGGAGTGTGCAGTTTGAGTTATATGGGACCCCTGATACGTCTACATACGACTCTGACAGGGCACACGTACCTAAGCATCCTGTCTGATCACCTGCATCCATTCATGTCCATTGTGCATTGGCGCGCGGGGTAGGCGCCTTGTCACGGCCTGTGTGGCTGCCCCCGTCGGAGGTTCGAGTCCTCCCTCGGGCATGGGTGTGTGTGTTGTCCATAGCGTAAGTTAGTTTAAGTTAGATTAAGTAGTTTTTAGGCTCAGGGCCCGATGACCTCAGCAGTTTGGTCCCATAAGACCTTCCCACAAATTTCTAATTTCCATTGTGCATTCCAGAGGACTTGGGCAATTCCAGCAGGACAGTGTGACAACCCACATGTCCAGAATTGCTACAGAGTTGCTCCAGGAACATTCTTCTGAGTTTAAATACTTCCGCTGGCCACCAAACTCCCCAGAGATGAACATTACTGAACATATCTGGGATGCCTTCCAACGTGTTGTTCAGAAGAGATCTCCACCCCCTCGTACTCTTACGGATTTATGGACAGCCCTGCATGATTCGTGGTGTGAATTTCCTCCAGCACTCCTTCAGACATTAGTCTAGTCCATACCACGATATTAGTCAGGCGTACCAGTTTTTTTGGCTCTTCAGTGTATCTCTTAGAGACATTATGTAATAAAATCTGGATTTGGGTACACAAATGAGGAAGTTGCCATTAATGTCTTTTTCAGAGTAAATTTATTTCTTCTCCAGAATGAAGAAAAATAAAAAACTAAAAAGTTGCTGGACCAGATGTATAGTTGCAGGTGGAGATTACAGAGAAATAGGGTGAGACTTTTGTTCTAAAAAAGGTTTTCTTGCTTCTTTTATAGCACTTATTACTGAAGATACGTTTCCGACCAATAACTGATTCAAACATCTCTCGACAATTATTTTAACATTTTCATGCTTTACCGCTGCAACTGAATATCTAAATCTAGTGCCCAATATTTCGGAAAATGACTGTATGAAAATATTTTAATTTATATCTGTGGCTAAAAGTTACGCTTTCCTAGTAGACATCGACGGAATTTTAGGGTTGGATGACAAACACTTCGTACTTCTTGAGGTTCAGCTCATATGTTAATTCTGATTTTCTGGCAACCCGTTCAACACATCCTCTGCTTTACATATATTCTTCACTCTACGTCCGCAATGCAAATAAATGTATTCGTTGTTCACCTAATATTTAGGATCCAGTATTGTTTGGCTCGTAGTCGATGAGTTACAGAACGTACAGTTGATCATTGTCCGTGAGAAATGTCATTTACTCATGTTCTGGTTTAATTTTCAGTGTTCGGTAGACCCAGAGAAAGCTATTAGTCCATAAACAGTTGATATACCTCTGGCCATAGAGTGTGTGATATTCGTAACGTGTAGGAGGCGTTATAAGGCCCATAACAGTTCTTTTCTGCACGTACATTTATCACCTGTTCGTTTCTTTTATGTACGATATATCCTATCCCTGTGGACATAAAATTTTCGCTGAGCCACAACCGAAGAGAGACTGCGGATGCGTAAAACGTACAATACCCGTATGCGAAGTGTGACTAGGCCATTGTGTAACATAGCTAAAAAATGTATACATCAAGTACTGAAATATTTCTTTCGAACTGGAAGCTGCTGACTTCCTATCATTCCCCACTGCTCATGAGTGTCTTGGGCTCCCAGCCATTCCTGTAGTCCCTAAAAATACCGTAAAGCGAACAAGTCTAAATGACCCAACCTTCTTTGTAATTGTGCAAAAGGACATCTTCCACAGCCAAAACAGGTTTTTGATACTGTTCTGTGATGCAATTTTTGTTGTCCTGAACATTGTTAATGCTGCACATAAGGAAAAACATTAGCGTCTGAAATGTCCCGTCTGTGTGCTGTTGTTAGATCCTCGATTCCCCTCTAGGCGAACTGCCGAGCCAAAATATGTAAGTATCCGATTACTTTTTCACTCTGCCTGTAAACATCGACTTAATTTTTCTTATTCTTAGTCTCAATTGGACTCCTCAAAAGCATCTCTCCTTTGTAAAAATACTGAAATGTGTTCCATTGAGTTCAGATCAGGCGAATTTTCTGACCAAAAAATCAGCGTGAGTTCGATAACATAATCCTCAAATCACTGTAGCACGATGCTGATGTTGTTACACGATCAGTTATCCTGCTGGAAGATGTCGTCGGGGGAGACATCAAACATGAATAGCGTTCACGTAGTCCGCAACTGTCGCGGTGCCACAGTTCCCATGGAAGCCCGGCTGAATGTACGCATTAGCACAAACGGCATCCGTCGAGCAGGCGTTTGCCCGGATGACTTCGTATCCGCACACAACCGACGACCTGGCGTAAAAAGAAACGTGGTTCGTCCGACTAGTAGAGACTTTCCTTACGGCGTCACGTGCAAGCAACGCTACCAGTCGGCATTCAGGACTGCGACCGTACAGCAGACAACACAATATGGAGCAGGGTGGAAAACGACACGGAAGACGACACAGAGAGCAATACGGCAGACATTGCATACGACAGCACATTTAATAACTAGACCCCTACTCGACTCAGACATTAATTTAACTGTAGTTAGTAATAATATGTCATTCTAATCGTGGACACTTGATATTGCATATTAGGCTAAAGTAGTTAGAAAAGTTCCGGCGCATTGTCGCAAATTGTCAAAGGCAACGGGAGCTATAAACATGACTAGATAAATAACTAGGGGTATTTTAGTATAAATTAGCTTTAAAAGTGCCGGCGTATTGTCGCAAATTGCCTACGGCAGCGGGAACTACAAAGCTGTAAATGTGTATACAGGGTGTTTCAGAATATATTTAAAAATATGACAGGAATCATCATTTGAAACAAAAGAGACAAAACTCATACCTTGAGAGCTATGAGCAATTCTTGATCTTAGATACTGCGAAAGAAATCTCTTCTGCTGCAAGCTCTTTGCTTTCCATATTATGGGAAGTGGTAGTATGGACCAAAACAAGAAAACAATATCCATTAAAGATGTGCTCTAAAATGTATACCTTAAAAGTTGTGAGCACTTATTTATTACAATGGTTTTGTTTCAAAGCAATGAAGATGAACAAGTGCTCATAGCTCTTAAGGTATGCATTTTAGAGCACAATTTTAATGGATATTTTTTTCTTGTTTTGGTCCATTCTACCATTTCCCAAAACATGGAAAGCAAAGAGTTTGCAGTAGGAGAGATTTGCTTCACAGTATCGAAGATCAAGAATTGCTCATAGCATAGTGTAACTGAGGCGGAATAAGAGGAACCAGCCCGCATTCGCCGAGGCTACTGCTAACATGCAAGATGTCTGGGACTCGATGACTCAAAACACATACCGAGGTATTCACCATCAGACATCTAGGTGATGGGACAAGCGTAGGGCATAATGCATTCTTGTACTCAGACATACATTCTTCCTAAGATATTACAGCTGAAACAGTAAAACTTGAGGCTATTGATATTCTGTGTAATTTTTGTTTGAAAACGCGCATCGACATACATTTTATAAGGATCTGAATTTTTAATTACTATTGTTTCTATAATTTGTCTTTTCTTGTAAACTAATCAAGCAATAAATCTGAAATTTCATAGTTTACATCTGTATAAGAGTCTAATAAAACATGTGGAAAAGATTTTTGTTTAAGGTCATAGTTGCTTTGAAATTAATTTTTCAGTTTTGTGTTACCCAGAACTGCTCTATTTTTCTCAAATTTTGAAGGAGAACTTTTCTCAGAGGAAAATCAAAGGAATTAATCAACCAATTAGAAAAGGATACTGTCAGCCATCGCTATTATTTCATACCTTTACAGATTAAATAACCCAGGAATACAAAGAAACAGACCAATCCGGTGTAAAAATTGTCAAATAGCTGAAAGTGAAGCTGATTTACAAAGATATGCATACAAACAGGAAAACATCCTCACAAAGTCAAAGAAAAAAATTTTAAACTTAAGACAGGGGCAATGATTGTAACTGTAATAAATATTTTAAGAGCAAAAACTTCAGTCAATAATAAAATAATAAAATAGGTAACGAAAGTCGTACATCGCAGTTTAAAAAAAACAGATACAGAGAAGAATTCAACGAAGTATTGTAAATAAAATATAATGTTAACAGGAAACGATAATAAACAAATAAGAGCCATATTTAAATCAGATTTTTCAATATAATATTCAAACTTGCTCTTCAGTGTTGGACTCTTCTCCAAAATGCTAAAGCCCGGAACAACAGCAAGTGGGTGAAACACTTACATCCCGTAACTATAAGGGACAGAGGAAAAGCCAAAACACAGGAGAAGGCAGTTAAGGGAGATCACCAAAAATAGCCCACAACAAGTGACTACATAAAGTGCCGGTTCCACTGAGTTAATGTAAGTTATTTGATGTACGAACATAATTTATGTCGTTTATAGCTGGCGACTTATGAAATTGATTTTGTCTTTTAGATGGAACTACATACTTTTTTCTGCGTAAAGGGCTTTCTAACCGACTTCCACGACGTAACTCGATCAAGACAACAGCGCCGCAAACCACCACCCCTCCGTCCGGAGAAGAGGTCTGTAGTCGGTGACATCATTCGGGACCTGCACTCAAGTTCCAAACAAACTGGTATAGGCATGCGTACTCAAATACAGTGTGTAAACACGCAGAATACGGCCATGCTGTCGGCAACACCTTTATAAGGAAGCAAGTGTATGGCGCAGTTGTTACATCGGTTACTGCTGCTACAATGGCAGGTTATCAAGATTAAACAGAGTTCGAACGTATATAATCATATGGATATGGTGTCTGTTCTTTCGGACAGACACCATAGATGACCTGTAGCCGTCTAGAACGAAATTAGAATTATATATTAATACCTTCAGCTGCTGACGGGACAGGTGAAAATGTGTGCCCCGACCGGGATCTCCTGCTTACATGGCAGACGCTCTATCCCTATGAGCCACCGAGGGCACAAATAATTTTCCGACTGCAGGGACTATTTCGCGCACGCCTCCCGCGAGACCTACATTCTCACCGTATGTGTCCACACACTACATTCGTAGTGTCCCTACCCAACACACTCATTACTCGTGGAAGACATTCTTACCAAGTCCCGTAAGAGTTCGGGGAATATGTGTGCATCCGCACAGAAGAAGGTTATGGCCGGTATTGCCAGAACTATATACTTATATTTTCACCTGTCTCCGTTGATATACAGGGTGTTACAAAAAGGTACGGTCAAACTTTCAGGAAACATTCCTCACACACAAATAAAGAAAAGATGTTATGTGGACATGCGTCCGGAAACGCTTAATTTCCATGTTAGAGCTCATTTTAGTTCTTCCACCTACGCTCAATGGAGCACGTTATCATGATTTCATACGGGATACTCTACCTGTGCTGCTAGAACATGTGCCTTTACAAGTACGAAACAACATGTGGTTCATGCACGATGGAGCTCCTGCACATTTCAGTCAAAGTGTTCCTACGCTTCTCAACAACAGATTCGGTGACAGATGGATTGGTAGAGGCGGACCAATTCCGTGGCCTCCACGCTCTCCTGACCTCAACCCTCTTGACTTTCATTTATGGGGGCATTTGGAAGCTCTTGTCTATGCATCCCCGGTACCAAATGTAGAGACTTTTCGTGCTCGTATTGTGGACGGCTGTGATACAATACGCCATTCTCCAGGGCTGCATCAGCGCATCAGGGATTCCATGCGACGGAGGGTGGATGCATGTATCCTTACTAACGGAGGACATTTTGCACATTTCCTGTAACAAAGTGTTTGAAGTCACGCTGGTCGTTCTCTTGCTGTGTGTTTCCATTCCATGATTAATGTGATTTGAAGAGAAGTAATAAAATGAGCTCTAACATGGAAAGTAAGCGTTTCCGGACACATGTCCACATAACATATTTTCTTCTTTGTGTGTGAGGGATGTTTCCTGTATATCAACGCCCGTCAGCAGCTGAAGGTATTAATGTATAATTCTAATTGAATTCGAACGTGGTATTTATAGTCGGCGCACGAGTAATGGGACACAGCATGTCCGAGGTAGCGATGAAGTGAGGATTTCCCCATACAACCATTTCACGAGTGTACATTGAATAACAGAAATCCGATAAAACATCAAATCTCCGACATCGTTGCTGCCGGAAAAAGATCTTGCAAGAACAGGACCAACGACGACTGAGGAGAATAGTTCAGTGTGACAGAAGTGCAACCCTTTCGCATATTGATGCAGATTGCAATGCTGGGCCATCAACAAGTGTCAGCGTGTGAACCATTCTACGAAACAATCATCGATATGGGCTTTTGTAACAGAAGGCCCACTCGTGTAGCCTTGATTACTGCACAATATAAAGCTTTACACCACTCCTGGGCCCGTCAACACCGAAATTGGACTGTTGATGACTGGAAACATGTTGCCTGGCCGGACGAGTTCCATTTCAAATTGTATCAAGCGGATGGACGTGTACGAGTGTGGAGGCAACCTCATAAGTGAATGGGCCCGGCATGTGAGCAGTGGACTGGTCAAGCTGGTGGAGGTTCTGTAATCGTCTGGGGGCGCGTTCAGTGGGCGTGATATGGGACTCCTGATACGTCTAGATACGACTCTGACATGTGACACATACGTAAACATCCTGTCTGATCACGTGCATCCATTCATGTCCATTGCGCATTCCGACGGACTTCGGCAAATCCAGCAGGACGATGCGACATCTCACACGTCCAGAATTGCTAGAGTGGCTCCAGGAACACTGTTCCGAGTTTAAACACATTCGCTGGGCACCAAACTCCCAAAACATGAACATTATTGAGCATATCCGGGATGCCTTGCAACGTGCTGTTCAGAAGAGATCTGCAGGCTCTCGTACTCTTATGGATTTGTGGACAGTCCTGCAGGATTCGTGGCGTCAATTCCCTCCAGCACTACTTCAGACATTAGTCGAGTCCATGCCACGTCGTGTTGCTGCACTTGTGCGTGCTCGCTGGGGCCCTACACGATATTAGGCAGGTGTACCAATTTATTTTGATCTTCAGTGTAGAAGACATGATCAGTGTAACTGGGTAGACGTATCGGTTTGTAAATGATTAGAGTTGCAATTTTCTGTTACAAGCAGAACGGCCACATGAGTGCATGAGCGTCGCTCGTGTTTAGTGTTGTTACCAGGCCTGGTATGGTATATAAGGGGCGTGAACAACGCCAGACGTTAAATGATCACTGTGAAGAAGACGGAGATGCCGCGTACTTGTGTGAGATAGCGATATCAGCTCGCGACGTAGTTTAAAATTGTGTAGTTCTCCATCTGGCTGGCTGACCGAATAATGCAATATCCAGATTTGTGGGGCTTTCGAATGTGACAGTGACCCGATGTTGGACTGCGTGGAAACGTATGGGCAGGTATAATATTTGTCATCGTTCCTGTTGACCACGGCTGATCACGAGGGAGGATCTCCGTTTTGTGTGCCACGCACATCGTAGCCCCTCCACATATGCACCTGCCAATCCAAACAAGTAACGAACTCCGTGCAACATTCTGTGTCATCCCGCACTATCAGTCGGAAACTACCAGCAGCCGAGCTAGGGAATTGCCCAGTGCATAGAACTCAGTTAACACCACAGCACAAAGGACTACATTTGGAGTGATGCCGTGACACGGAACCGTGGACCGCTGATGAATGACGCCATACCGCATTCAGCGCCGAATTATGGTTCTGCGGTATCCCGGATGACCTTCGTCGGCGAGTATGGCGGCGACTTGAGGAGAGCCCCATTCTTCCAGTGTTCTAGAGAAACACAGCGCTGTTACTCGTTGCGTCATGGAGTGGGTATGGCTTCAGGTCAAGGCTGGTAGTGACTGAGGGCACTCTGACGTCACAGACATCCTGCGTCCTCACGTGTTTTCTGTCGTGCGACAGTATCGTGGGGGCATTTTTCGACAGGACAGAGAGCTCGTCCATACATGGCAAGTGTCTACCCCAGTTTGAGCTACGCCCGTGCCCACCGAGCTCTGTCCCCCATAAAACGTGTGGCACCAGCTATGACGTCAGCCAGTATACGGGATGTCAGTCGGCTAGCGCTTTCCGAGAGTAACCATTTATTCGTTACTCGTGTTACTCCAGTGAACAGCGGCTTTCGCGGTATTTTTCGAGGGCTACTTTCCGAATATGTCGGTAGTGAAAATTTGGCACGTGGACTTTCCGTGACATTAACTACGACTGACAAAAAAATTATGCTGGGTTCCGACCTGGCAAATAGGAACATAATGAAATTTTCACTCTGCAGCGGAGTGTGCGCTGATATGAAACCTCCTGGAAACATCCACCATGCTGTGGCTAAGCCGTGTCTCTGCAGTAGCCTTTCTTCAAAAGGTTCAAATGGCTCTAAGCACTATGGTACTTAACATCTGACGTCATCAGTCCCCTAGACTTAGAACTGCTTAAACCTAACTAACCTAATCACATCACACACATCCATGCCCGAAGCAGGATTCGAACCTGCGACCGTAGCAGCAGCGCGGTTCTGGACTGAAATGCCTAGAACCGCTCGGCCACAGAGCTTAAGCACTATGGTACTTAACATCTGACGTCATCAGTCCCCTAGACTTAGAACTACTTAAACCTAACTAACCTAATTACATCACACACATCCATGCCCGAAGCAGGATTCGAACCTGCGGTCGTAGCAGCAGCGCGGTTCCGGACTGAAACGCCTAGAACCGCTCGGCCACAGAGCTTCTGTGAAGTTTGGAAGGTAGGAGACAAGGTACTGGAGGAAATAAAACTGTGAGGGCAGACCGTGAGTCGTGCTCGGGTAGGCCAGTCGATAGAACACTTCCCCGCGAAAGGCGAATGTCCCGAGTTCTAGTCTCGGTCCGGCACACAGTTTTAATCTGCCAGAAAGTCTCAAGTCGGACCATGTTCACAGAGATGCAGAAATCACCACTTTAGCACAATACCACCCACTAAGCTAAGAAAACTACATATGGTTAAGCAAAATAAATAAACACGTAACTAATGTGTAACCATAAAATGCACAAATAATGTGCCCCCAACTGTAGATTATTGCTCCACTGCACGTCGGTATGACTCGTACGAAAGCGTAACTGAGATACGCAGAAAACTTAAACGGGAACCACTGGAAAAGAGATGACACAGTCTTCGTGGAAATGTGTTGCGTATACACCGTCCGTTCAAAAAGTTCCGAGACTGATTTTATTCCTGGCGTACAAGCGATGTCAGCGCAGTAACTGCAGTGTCAGCTCGAACTAACAACTGTAAACAACAGATGTGCACTGGACCAGTTAGTCGTGAGTAAGCCGCGCGGGATTAGCCGAGCGGTCTTAGTCGCTGCAGTCATGGACTGTGCGGCTGGTCCCGGCGGAGGTTCGAGTCCTCCCTCGGGCATGGGTGTGTGTGTTTGTCCTTAGGATAATTTAGGTTAAGTAGTGTGTAAGCTTAGGGACTGATGACCTTAGCGGTTAAGTCCCATAAGATTTCACACACAGTTGAACAGTCGTGAGTAAACATTGTGGCCGTGGCGTGTCGACGTGTTGTGTCACAAAACATCTCTAAATCAGGTGTTCAAGACGTTCTCCAGATGTCACCTGGCCTCCCGAACAAAAACGACGTGTGGGCGCCTGTTGCGTCTTGACTGAAAGGCAAAAATTGGACATTTCTTTTCTGGACAAAACATCACGGGTGACAAGACTTGTTATTAACAATATGAACCCATCTCAAAACGAAAAAGTGCAGAAATTGACATAAAGGGTCCACGCTTTGTCGATACAACCGTCATTGAAGCCAATGTGACACTAGAGTTGAACAACATACCAAAAAATGATTTTTCTGACTGCTTCACACGGTTTTGTGAACGTTCTGTGCCTCGTACTTAAGTGGCGAGACACTACATCGAACACCTGAAGCATTAAAACCACCATCTTAACTATTCGCTAATTTTTGTGAATCCAGTCTCGAAACTTTTGGGCTTGACGGGGTAAATGTAGAAAGCGCTATTCGAGGTGCACTGTGCAAAAATTCTATTTCCCTACTATACATTCCGAGTAAGAACTATTAATGTAAGTCAGAGAAAGTAGTGGGCGGTACCAAGAATTACAATCATTTTCCCTCGACCTAGAAGGTAATAGATTAGGGGTTCTGACGTGAAGTATCCTTCGACATGCACAGTCAATCTCTGGAGGATTGTAAAGGGTCATTTGAAAGGCCGCTCACTACGGATGGGAAAAAGCCACCTCCTAAAACCAGTACCGGTATTTAGTTCCAAAGAACTGGTATTTTTCGGTATTTGTTAAAAAGCCGAAATACAATTATCCATAGCAGTAGTGCTAAAATTTTTCGTTTTTAAAAAGGGAGTACCGTAATATTTGCATCGGTTTGAAATATTGCATTACTGTAGAAAATCGAAGAAGCGATCAGTGCCGTTTTAATGACACTACCAACGGAAACGAACAACAAAAACATTCCGTAAGAACTGGTACACCATTGCTGTCCCTGTTGCCGTGCGTCGTGGGTTAAGGTACGTGTGTACGTACAGTGTACCAGCCTAACTCCACCTGGTCTGTACGACAGTTTCTCGCTATCGTCGCTTGACATCCGTTGTATTGCAGAATGGCACCAACACCAGTCTTGATATATTTTTACGAAATGTTGTAGCAATGAAGTAAAATGCTTCATTTGTTTTTAAAGATTAACGATTAGTACCATTTTTATGAAGTAATAAAAGCGGAAGAAAATTATGGTAACACTGACAAAAACTTAACAATTCATTCATAGTGTACAAGAAAAACAGAAAATAACTGGTCTTCTGCCTTTATCGACATAATATGCCTTTATCTGCTTGGCCCCTTGAAAACGAACAAATTAACACGAGCCGGCCGAAGTGGCCGTGCGGTTAAAGGCGCTGCAGTCTGGAACCGCAAGACCGCTCCTGTCGCAGGTTCGAATCCTGCCTCGGGCATGGATGTTTGTGATGTCCTTAGGTTAGTTAGGTTTAACTAGTTCTAAGTTCTAGGGGACTAATGACCTCAGCAGTTGAGTCCCATAGTGCTCAGAGCCATTTGAACCATTTGAAATTAACACGAAAGATAGTGCTCTTCAACCTCAGTTTACACCCTTTAGCACTGATTATTCGTAATGTCCAAATAATGGTAAGATCCCCGATTACAACACGATTTTTGAGCAGACTTTCAAAAAATTAGAATAAGTAGGAGAATACTGGTGATTTTTTATAGTATTCCACCAGTTATCAGTTTTCAAGAAGAGCAGCGAATAGTGGACGCACTAAATTTTCTTTTATTTATGTATTTAATTTAATATTTTGATTCTATGTATCTTGAAACTAAGATAGTAAAAATCTTTCAGTCTTTGTTAGATTTCTACCTTTATTACAGGAAATAACAGCAACAAAAAATGTAAAATGAATTATTTCAGAAGCCGGTTACTTTGAGCGGTTTTAACAATCAGGTTAAACTAGCGTGTAAAGGAAAAACCACGTAACAGAAAACAGGTTGTTTCAGCGATAACCGTCATTCCTACTGCACACAAGTTGAGGTAGCTGATAGAGAAGTCGAAATACAACAACTCTGGAATAAGAACTTATGGACCTGGAAATAATTCTGAGCCAGTGAAAGCTTTGAGATGTTTGGAAGAACAAGGACAATAAATGCACACGCACCCTAAGTTCAGCAACGATAATGTACTGTCTACTCACCAGTAATGTACATTACAGAAGGTGTTCAGAACTGGCGACTACGACATTCAATACAGTCATAACATCTTCGCAGAAAATTCCGGAGCAGCCTAGCAAGTAGACGAGGCATCGCACGGAATTCACCTGACGCTGCAAGTTTCCTGGCGAGAAACGTCTGTGCGTCGGGAGCTGGTGTGAAGTACACAAACATTCTGAGATGTTCCTAGGGGGAAAAAATCAAGAGGCGTCAGATGAGGGGAGCAGTCTGGTCTCATAACTGGACCTCCCCTTCCGATCCGACGCGTAGGATATCTGGTACTGCATGGCCACCTCTCTATACTGATCTCAAGCAGTCAGACACGGTGAGTCCTCAAATACGGAGGATGTCCGGAGTATATCTGTAGATGTAGATTTAATGGAAAGATAGAGCTACAAAAATCCCTAATACCCGTATTCCGGTTTTACATATTGCAAAAAAATCTAAAATGTGAAATTCAAGAAATATAAAACGAAGATCGGATAATTTCTTAATGTAATGGTCCACAGCCCCAGTGTACTGTCTAAATGACGGAACCATTTGAACCACCGAGGGATGTTAGTTTTATTCCTTTAATGCACCAAGCATATACACTCATCAAAAAAAGTTTTGCATCACCGCGGTTCCTAGAACTCTTGAAGATAGATGTTGACTGTGGATATTGTATCACAGACAAGTCCCTGTGACTGTCCAGAGATGTCACTAAACCCGCCCAAAGATGTAAACAACCATACATGAGCAGCGCCTATTAGGCGGAGGGGTCCGACAGCCGATCAGTTCCAGTCATTCCACCAGGAAGAAGGTACACGGCTCGTCTTGTCTGTAGTTCAACCATGCCTAGACAGTCAATACCGCGGTTCGATCGCGTCCGCATTGTTACTTTGTGCCAGGAAGGGCTCTCAACAAGGGAAGTGTCCAGGCGTCTCGGAGTGAACCAAAGCGATGCTATTTGGACATGGAGGAGATAAAGAGAGACAGGAACTGCCTCGCTCAGGCCGCCCAAGGGCTAAAACTGCAGTGGATGGCCGCTACCTACGGATTATGGCTCGGAGGAACCCTGACAGTAACGCCACCATGTTGAATAAAGCTTTTCGTGCAACCACAAGACGTCGTGTTACGACTCAAACTGTACGCAGTAGGCTGCATGATGCGCAACTTCACTTCCGACGTCCATGGCGAGGTCCATCTTTGCAACCGCGACACCATGCAGCGCGGTACAGATGGGCCCAAAAACATGCCGAATGGACCGCTCAGGACAGGCATCACGTTCTCTTCACCGATGAGTGTCGCATATGCCTTCAACCAGACAATCGTCGGAGACGTGTTTGGAGGCAACCCGGTCAGGCTGAACGCCTTAGACACACTGTCCAGCTAGTGCAACAAGGTGGAGGTTCCCTGCTGGTTTGGGGTGGCATTATGCGGGGCCGCCGTACGCCGCTGTTGGTCATGGAAGGCGCCGTAACGGCTGTACGATACGTGAATGCCATCCTCCAGCCGATAGTGCAACCATATCGGCAGGATATTGGCGAGGCATTCGTCTTCATGGACGGTAATTTGCGCCCCCATCGCGCACATCTTGTGAATGGCTTCCTTCAGGATAACGACATTGTTCGACTAGAGTGGCCAGCATGCTCTCTAGACATGAACCCTATCGAACATGCCTGAAATAGATTGAAAAGAGCTGTTTATGGACGACGTGACCCACCAGCCACTCTGAGGGATCTACGCCGAATCGCCGTTGGGGAGTGGGACAATCTGGACCAACAGTTCCTTGATGAACTTTTAGATAGTAAGCCACGACGAATACAGGCATGCATCAATGCAAGAGGACCCGCTAATGAGTGTTAGAGGTACCGATATGTACATCAGTCTGGACCACCATCTCTGAATGTCTCGATGTATGGTGGTACAACATGCAATGTGTGGTTTTCTTGAGCAATAAAAAGGGCGATGTGATGTTTATGTTGATCTCTATTCCGATTATCTGTACAGTTTTCGGATCCCTCGGAACCGAGGTGATGCAAAACTTTTTTTGATGTGTGTAGTTTACATTACTGGCCAGTTTCGGCCTTACGCCATTTTCAAACGTATAATATTAACGTGTAAGTCACTTTTAATTTTTTTGTTTTGTGTTATGTGGGGACTGGCACGTTGCCACACACCCATTCGAATCTTACGAACATAATCTTTCACATATTAGTTAGCTTACAGCCACAACACGTCATGCATTCAGAATCCTGGCTGACAGCTAGTTTACTTGTTCTTGCACATTTATTTAACACAGTATGCTGTTAAACAAATGTTGATGGACTAGTAAACTAGCTGCCAGCCTTCTTTCTGCCTCCATGGCGTGTTGTGAAAGTTGTGCCTGTAAGCTGATTGGTATGTGCAAGGCTGTATTTGTAACATTCGACATGTGTGTGTGTGTGTGTGTGTGTGTGTGTGTGTGTGTGTGTGGGAACCTGCCTGTCCCTAAGTAACACGAAACAAACGAAAATTTTAAATGTGACAACACATCACCAATATCATATATTTTAAAATGGTCTAAGGCAGAAACTGGCTATTAATGTTAATGGTATGCCTGGTATATTAAAGGAATAAAACTTACAGCCTACGGTTGTTAAAATGGTTCTACCATTCAGAAAGATCAGATAAGTACAAAGGTGTCACATAATCACCATGCACGAAACCTCTGAAGATACCGGACGCGTTTCCAAGCTAATTGTAACATACGAGATGCAAACTTCCTGAACACAATCCATCAGCCCAGAAAATTAAATATGCCTTCTACCACTGACGCCTGTCATTAACGTCTCAGTATTTTCAAATGGTTCAAATGGCTATAAGCACTATGGGATTTAACATCTGAGGTCATCAGTCCCCTAGACTTAGAACTACTTAAACCTAACTAACCTAAGGACATCACACATCCATGCCCGAGGCAGGATTCGAGCCTGCGACCGTAGAAGCAGCGCGGTTCCGGACTGAAGCGCCTAGAAGCGCTCGGCCACAGCCTCAGTACTTTCAATGCAGAAAGACCATACAAGGAAGCAGGATCCTAAAAAGCGAACACTGACGCGTCCACACGACGTATACGGTCTACATTGCTCTGCACTTAGTTTCTGAACGACAGACATCAAGTTGTTGGAACATCGATATATTGTAGGGGAGGCTGGTAAGCCCACTCCGGTGAAATCGTCATGTCACTGCTCTCTCACGCCTCGTAATCGGTTAGTTATCCGTATTCTGCTATAAACAATGTTTCCGTGGTGGTGTACAAGCTGTTACGGATGGATGGATGGATATGGTGTTATGGGCGCTCAACAGTGTAGTCTCTAGCGCCCGAACGGAACCAACAACGGACGAGTGTCACTAAAATGCAGCAAGTGCAAAAATAGGACTAAAATTAAAGGTGAAAGTCTACGTAGGCAGTTTGCACGTCAACAGTAGCAAAGTGGAAAGCAGCACATAAAGAGGAGAACTGCAAGAGAACGTAGGGGAAGGGGTTAAAATGAAACACATAGCACATGTTTGGAACTGGCCTATTACAAGAATAAAAAGGAGTGGTAAGCCACTCGCCAACACACTAAAAATTCCAACTTAAAATTTTAGGCTGAAGCTCAGAAACATCACAGTACCTTAAAACTTTCTTGACACTCGCCTCGTCATCGGCTAAAATCGAGGGCAGATCCCCACTAGTATTAACTTCCGCCCTGACAAAACGATATAAATCACACTCAACTAAAATGTGGCGTACAGTGATTCGTACGCCGCAGGCATCACACAGCGGGGGTTCCTCTCGCCGTAGTAAGAAGGCATGCGGAAGAGGACAGTGCCCTATGCGAAGACGTGTGAGGGTCACTTCGTCACGCCTAGGTGACCGGCAGGAGGAACACCACGGCTGGATGGTGGGTTTCACCAACCGCAGCTTATTTTCCCTCACCGCCAGCCATTCCTCCTCCCACAATTGCATAGACTTCCGCCGCAGCACAGAAACGACACCTTGCAAAGGAACAGAACATTGTGCCACCTCCGGTAATCTGCAGGCGTCCTTGGCAGCTCTATCAGCTTCCTCATTTCCCCGTATGCCCACATGCCCTGGCACCCAGCAAAAGGACACTTGCTTGCCCTGTCGTTGGAGGATGTACAGTTGGTCGTAAATCAGCTGTTACAACTTCTCCGCTGGGTACAGGTTCTGCAGTGACTGTAATGCGCTCAGTGAGTCAGAGCAAATTAGGAAGTGTTTGCCCTGAGTAAACCGTATCTGCTCCAATGCCTTCAGGATCGCGTGAAGTTCTGCGGAAAAAACAGTGTATTCCTGGGGAAGGCGAATCCTGATGACACGTTCGGGGAACACGACTGAGCAGCCAAGAAAATCCCCCTGTTGGGATCCATCAGTGTAGACTACTGTAAAATCATGATGCCTGTCTAAAATGTTAAAAAACAAAGATTTGAAAGTAAAATCTGATGTACTGTCTTTCTTAAAATTTGCCAAATCTAAATCAGTGTGGGCCTCTGGAGGAGCCAAGGTGGATATCCGCTCCAACCTCGACGTGAAACATTAAAACCGGCCACACCCATCTCTAAAATGCAATCCTTTGCACGAATCCCATAGGGCCTTGTTGCTCGTTGCCGATTGCGAAAAAGCCTTTCCAGTGGAGGCCGAGCAACAGTGTGGTATGCAGGTGTGTATGGTGTGGATAATGTTTGATAGGCCTGGCGCACCATTAGTAGACGCCGCCGGAGGTAAAGTGGCGGTTCACCTGCCTCTGCACAGAGGCTCGGTATGGGGCTCGTTCTGAATGCCCCAGTGGCCAACCGAATCCCCTCATGGTGCACCACATTCAACAGCTTTAAATAAGTGGGTCTTGCAGACCCATACACCGTGCATCCATAATCAAGCCGGGACCGCACGAAGGCTCTGTAACACTGGAGGAGACAAGTCCTATCTGCTCCCCATGTGTGGTGACTAAGACATTTTAAAATAGACAGCGCCTTAAGAGACCGTTTTTTCAGTTCCTTAATGTGTGGCAGCCACGTAAGCTTAGAATCAAAAGTGAGGCCCAGAAACTTCACCGTGTCTTTAAAATTCAGAACGGTGTCCCTCATCCTCAATTCAGGCAAGTCAAAAATGGAACGAGAACGGTTAAAAAGAACACACACCGACTTATCAGTTGAAAACTTAAAACCACTCTTCTGTGCACATTCATCCAAACGTCGCAGAGTGAGTTGCAACTGACGAGTCGTCGTTGCAAGGCTTGAAGAAGAGCAAAATACAGAGAAATCGTCCACAAACAAGGAACACTGCACAGGACTTTTCACAACAGACGTAATACTATTAATAGCAATAGCAAAGACCGTCACACTTAAAACACTGCCTTGAGGGACACCGTTCTCTTGTTCAAAGCGACTAGACAGTACGTCTCCGACTCGGTACCGAAAATAACGTGGCGACAGGAAGGACCGAATAAAATTGGGAAGACATCCACGAAAACCCCATTCGTGGCGCTGCCTGATGATAAGATGCCTCCAAGTAGTGTCGTATGCCTTTTCACTGTCAAAAAATATTCCCAACAGGTGACGCTGACGCAGGAAAGCCTGTTGTATAGCCGCCTCCAGGAGGGCCAGGTTATCAAAGGTGGAGCGATACCTCCTGAACCCACACTGAAAGCGACTAAGGAGTTGTCTGGATTCTAACATCCAGACAAGGCGGCGGTTGACCATCCGCTCCAAAGTCTTTCTCACGCAGCTAGCGAGGGCAACACTACGGTAACTAACCGGGCACGTGCGGTCTTTCCCAGGTTTTAAAAGAGAAATTTAAATTGCTTCACGCCACGAGTCGGGGAAGTGACCGGACATCCAAACAAGATTAAAAAGTCGGAGGAGGATTTCTTTATTTCTCCCCGTGAGGTGCCGCAGCATGCTATAATGGATTCTATTCTGACCAGGGGATGTATCACGAGCCCCACACAATGCAGAGTCCAGTTCCCACATGGAAAATGGGCAGTTGTACTCTTCTGTATTGGGTGAGCGGAAGTCAAAACTGCTCCTCTCAGCAGCCACTCTGTGGGGCTGGAAAGCTGGATTCTGACTGGCGGTTGCAGTAATAGCTGCAAAATGAGCCGCCATAGACTGGGCAATATCTTTTGGGGTCGTTTGGAGAGTGCCATTTCACATTATAGCAGTCATAGGGCACCTCCCACCTCTCCCAGAAATCCTCCTGATGGTCTCCCATACAATGGAACTTCGTGTAGAACGATTAATGGTGTTCAGGAACTGCTGCCACGACTTCTTCTTGCTCTCTCGTATAATCCGACGACACTTTGCCCTCGCCACCCGAAAGGCTGCAAGGTTCTCTACAGTTGGCCGGCATTTGAACCTACGCAGAGCTGCCCGCCTAGCCCTGATTGCAGAGCGGCATTCGTCGCTCCACCAAGGGACAGGCTGCCGTGTCGATTGTCCCGTAGACTGTGGGATGGACGCTTCACTGGCGCGGTGGATCACCTCAGTAATATGATCCACCCATTCCTGGACACTGACCCGATGTTCAAACTGGGCTAGTTGACTATACAGTGCTCAGTTGGCTCTACCGAGCACCCATCGAGGTGGTTTCCTTTCCGGTTCCACTGCATGTGGCAGGTGAATCCAGATGGGGAAGTGATCGCTGCCGTGTAAGTCATCAACCATTTCCCATGCAACAGTGTGGGCGATGGCTGGAGAGCAAAGCGATAGATCAATGGCAGAGAACGACCCAGTTGCAATGCAAAAATGCGTGCTTTGACCTGTATTTAGCAAATAGGCACTGGAAGACAGAAGAAGCCTCTCGATTGCTCTACCCCTGGGGCATGTACTCACAGAGCCCCAAAGCGTATTGTGTGCATTAAAATCACCACAGAGGATGAAGGGGTGGGGAAGCTGTGTAAGAAGATCACTGAGAGCCTCGTCGTCGATCACATCATGTGGGGGCAGGTAAAGTGAACATACTGTTAGCATATGATGCACATGTACTAATATTGCAACTGCCTGTAAATTCGTCGTGAGGGAGAGAGGCGAGGAGTGGTAGTCGGTGTTGACGAAGATACCTACTCCTCCTCGAGCTCTCTGTCCACTCAGGTCGTCCTTTTTGTGGAGGACATAACCACGTAGCTCAGGGGTGTATGTTTCACTGAAATTTGTCTCTTGCAGACATACACACACAGGTCTATCCTGAATCAATAGACGTAGTTCCTCCACATGTGTCCTGAACCCTTGCAGGTTCCGTTGTAATATGGGAGCCATCACGGTGGTTATATTTTCTGCCTCTCTTTCCGCCGAGGTGGGGAGACTGCAGCGGGTGGAGCCTCAGTCTTAGGGCGAGATGATTGCCCCATATTCTCAGACTCCATCAGCTCTGGGGAAGAGTCTGATGAAGCGTCTAGTGGGATTAAACATGGTCCGAGGGCTTACCAGCCGATTTAATCTGGTGGTGCTGCTTCACATGTGCTTTCCTTTGTTTAGGGGGCTTTGCTTGAAATGGAGCTGGGGTGTTTATGACCATGCTGGGCTTTGGAACAGCCTCAGCAATCGGAGATGCCTGGTGCTCTTCAATGTCAGCTACTGTACCTTTCTCTGCTGTTCTAGGAGGGGCTACAGGCTCTGATACACTTGCTGCCTTGCAAGTGCACTGACATATGCAGGTGTTCGTGCCAACACTAACCACCTCAGTCTGTGTAGATGCATCGACTTGTGGAGGCGGCTTCTGAACAATGGAAGCAAAAGACGCAACGAATGTGGGGGGCTGCATGGCCTTAAAGATCTTTTTGGCTTCACTGTAGGGGATACGCTTAGTTGTTTTTATTTCTTGTATTTTACGTTCCTCTAGGAAGATTCTACAGTCCCTACTCCAAACAGGGTGGTCTTCAGAACAGTTTATACATCTGACAGGCGACGAACAGTCAATTCCGTCATGGGCACCCTTACTACAGTTGCCACACATCGCTTCTCCTTTACACCCTAGAGTTGTATGCCCAAAACGCTGGCACTTAAAACAGCGCATTGGGTTTGGGACATACGACCGAACGTTTAGTCGAAGAAATCCTGCCTTGACGTGTTCTGGGAGTTTGGGGGTATTGAAAGTAAAAATGAAGGAGTCAGATTTCACCAGGTTCCCATCCACCCTTTTCATGATGTTCTGAACGTCAACAATTCCCTCCTGAGCCCACTCACTCTTTAATTCGTCTACAGGAATGTCAACGAGATCCCTACAGATAACAGCACCCCTACTGGAGTTCAGGGTGCTGTGAAGCTCTGTATCGATAGTGTATTCCCCAAGCTTTTAGCTGTTTGAAGGTTAACTGCTTGCTGAGCAGTTGATGTTTCAACAAGCAGTGTCCCATTCCGTAAACGCTTCACTGATTTTAAAGTTCCAGCTATTCCTTCTAGACCCTTTTGGATATAGAATGGCGAAACCTTTTCAAAGGAACCCTCTTTCCTTTTTATTATTAAAAACACATTCTGGTTGTCAGTATGTGCTCTGTTACTCTGAGCTGCTGTACGTTTGTTGACGCCTGAGTCAGGAGGACTGGCTAACCTATCCCTCTTGTTGGATTGGGCGGTAGTGCCTACCAGCGGTCCACCCATCCCACTGGCCAGCGAAAAATTAGGAGGAGGAAAAGAGGAAGAATTCGTGGTATCCATTGTCGTCCCACGAGCAGCTAGGGAAACTTACGTCCATCCAGACAGAGCCCCGTATGCCTGGATAAGCCTTGGACAACTGAGGTGCGGCAGGTTCCCCAGAGGTTGCCCGCTAGCAACTGTTCCACCTCAACAGCCACGCATCTTATCGGCGCGCAGCACACCTTAAGATTGAAGGTATTTTTTATAGAGGTATGTACCGTCCTCGCGATGCAGGCAATCAAGCCAAGATCCCAGGTCCCTGAGACACACAACGTTCCACCGTTGCGCCACACGGTGGTCGCTGAAGCATGCCCAGAGCTTACGGTATCAGGACACTGCCGGCGCACACCAGTCCACAGCTCGAGGACCCCGGATCGCCAAGCCCGTACCCAGCAAACGAATGCTGACCCCCCTGATGGAAAGCTGTTACGGATGACGGAGAAAGGTCATTGCTGTAAGTTTGAAGTAAGGAACCATAGACGAGAAATGACTGAGTCGAAAGTTATGGAACAAGGTGAGTTATAATATAACTCTGCCATTGGAACATTCGAAACGTTCACATCTTTCAAAATGGATCTTCCTGACATATTAAAACTGTGTGACTCTTACCGACTCACAGCGCATGAGCCGCCCTCGCAGGTTTGCTTGGTTTGGCGACAGCCTATGGAATTTGTTCCCAGTATGCAAAGGCAAGGTTCCGGTTCCGATTCGTGGCGCACGGTTTTAACCTGCCAGTAATTTTCCAAATAGCGTACTCTAAGCAGAAGGCTGGAAGATTCATCCTAAAAACAATCCCCTAGGCTGTGACTAGCCCACTCCTCCTACATAGCCTTTCTTCCAAGAGTGTTGGTCCCCTAAGGTATACCGGAGAGCTTCTGTCAAGTTTAGAAGGTAAGAGAGAGGTATTTGCAATATTACAGCTGAGTGACACGTGTGGGTGAGTCCTGCATTGATAGCCTGGTCGGCAGGAACACTGCAGGCGGAAAGCTGGGCTGCAGGTCCCGGTCTGGCACACAGTAAGTTAATCTGAATTATTATTATCTTCTTGGAGATGTGATCCGTCTACACAACTAAATAAAAGGCTATTTGTTTGTATACCATTTGCATTTCGCATCTTTTGTTTAACAAGCATCCTCAGCGACTTGCGATTCATATTAATTGTATGTATATAATAAATGTGTTATACAGTATTTCCATATATATTAATGTATTATAGTTTTCTCATTATTCTCTTATTGTTAGGTGCGAAATAAGTTTTGGGGTGCAAGTTTCGTAAGGCTAAATTACTGTTTCATTCTGATTACGGGCCGAGCGAGGTGGCGCAGTGGTTAGCACACTGGACTCACACTAGGGAGGGCGACGGCTCAAAGCCGCGTCCGGCAATTCCGATTTATGTTTTCCGTTACTTCCCTTAATAGCTTCAGACAAATGCCGGGATGGTTCCTTTGAAAGGGCACCCCAGACTTCCGTCCCCAACCGGACCGATGACCTCGCTGTTTGGTCCGCTCCCCCGAAATAACCAACCAACCAATCTGATTACGATGTTTTGGAATCTTGCTGCCAGATATGTATCGTGCTGGAATTATACCTCTTCGTCCTGAGTACGCCAGGAGGTCCAATTTTCGGCGTTTGCAAATATATTTCACTAAAATACTTCATTTTCAATAGGCGTTTATTTTTTATGCGTGTTGGTTGTGTTAGCTTACTGTTTACAGATTTACCAACTGTCGCTGTGTTTTTCGGTCGTCATTTGTTTGCACTGCGATGTCTGTACGCAGTCTTATTCTTTTGTTTGTTATGTGACTGCCTGTGTGATGGGGGATCCTCTGGGCGATATTTATTGTAATTGTTAACAGTCCCCCAAGCTCCGACGTGTCGCGCAGCCGTCATGGACGACATTGCTGCCCTCTTGAGCGTGGAGCTAAAACAAAAGTACACCCAGAACGTTCCCACTTGCCTGGTGTGTTGTCATGTGTGCATTCAATCACTGAAACCTACAAACCTGCACTGTCAAAAATCTCGCATCTCCACCTTCGAGTGTGTGTGTCTCTCTCGGAACGCATTTCTGGTCATATGAACTTTTTCGCTCCCTATCCTCTCGGCGATCGTTCCCTGCAGTTTGTTCCCATATAGGACACAGATAGAGACATAGAGAGAGATGTAGACAGCAGCATCCGCCGGAATTTGGCTCTGCACGCTTGGAGCTGGACATGGTTTTTCCCTAATCCGCCTAAAGTGAGTCGTGTGGTATACATTTTGATGTCAAAGTTGTGAGAGTTTTTGCTATTAAGTTTGTAAACCAATTGCATGGGCACGTACTTCTTTAATTATCGGACTTATGATTTTCAAATGCTGCATTTTTCTGAATTTTTGCTAAAGCGGTGTACTAAGCACTGATGGAAATAAATACATTATAGTGATGATTATTATTAGTAGTATTATGGTTGGCGTGTTGAAAGTTGGGGGTACAGCAAGCTAAATTTGGCGCTGGGGGGCGGGGAGGGGGGGAGGGGTAGGAGGAGGTGGTCGTGAGAGGCAGCACAAACTGCAAACTGTCGTCATCGTCCTCCCCCCCCCCCTTCCTTCCAAAAACCTAGTCCTGCATCCTCACCTCCCTAAGCTGCAACCAGAGTGCTACGATCATTTTCAGGATAATGTCAATCACTACCTAGCTGTTAATGTAGAAAGGCCTAGTCTCCTATGATCGCGACGCTCTGTTGCCTTGGTGGGTGAAGGTTTCGGACACTGTTTCCATCCACAGTTTACTTTTCTTCTGCAGTTCTCTAAAGTCTCCAATGTTTTTCATTATACAGGAGAAAAGTAAACTGCTGATGTAATCCCGTGTCTGAAGCCGTCATCTACCAAGGCAACAGAGCATCGCCTTCATAGCAGGCAAAGCCTGTCTACGCACCTTCTTCACTGGGGATCGTGCCACTCTGTTATAACGAACAACATTACAAGACGCTCCGCCTACGGTCCGTCGCGTTTGCTGCCAAAGGACTGGCCTAGTGACAGGAGCCAGTGCCTATAATTTCGACGCTCTGTGGCGTCATTGGATGACATTTCCTGATACGTGTTCCTATCCTCGATTTGTTCCTCAAGACACCCTCTGCAATCTCTCGAAATCTGTCGCAACATTTCAAGGACACCCTGTATGTTGCAGAAGAGCTGTTTTTGAATTGGTATCTATCCAGCCTACTTTCTTGTTATCAGATTTCCTAAACAGTACTTCTGGAATATTTTAGTAGCGTAGGGTCCAAAGACACTACAAATTTTATGAATAATGATGTTTTGGAGCACTGGCTGCCATGACACGGGTTAAAATACCCCTCTATTTTGCTTTCATTACTGCCGTGTATCGGCTGTGAAGCGGACGTGCTAAAAAGACAGCTTCATTGTAAGTTCAGTATATGATAAGACAGGGGTAGATCCAGACCAAATGCCAACCTCGTAATTGGCTAATTTATAACTGTATGCCGAGGTCTTGTTGTCGAACAATTTTTGTGGCTTCTGTGAACACCATCCAGCTAGCGATTCGAATTTGACAGATTGATTGATTCGTGAGGAGGGGACCAAACAGCGAGGTCATCGACCCCATCGGGTTAGGGAAGGATGGGGAAGGAAGTCGGCAGTGCCCTTTCATAGGAATCATCCCGGCATTTGCCTCAAGCGATTTAGGGAAATCACGGAAAACTTACACCAGGACGACCAGACGCAGGTTTGAACTGTCATGCTCCAGAATGCGAGTCCAGTGTGCTAGCCACTACGCCACCTCGCTCGGTAAAATTTAACGCTTGCGAGGTTCGAACCTCGCACCAAGGATGACATTTTAGTAGTGAGAAGGTCAACCCTGTCTCGTGGTTAAAAGCGAGGATAACGACCCTCATTTAGACCAATTTGGTGGTGTAGCAGAGCAGAGAACTAAACTGAACCCGGCAATAAAATCCGCAGAACAGTACGTCGCATAATTCGTGTGGTGCCGCATTTCGCCAAGAGTGCATGCGTTCAGCCCGCGACCACTGCTTATGACTTCACGAGACGCCACAGAAGCTGCGAGGTACGAACGAAGCGAACGCTTCACCTGGAAACCTTGTCATCTTCTTCTAAATGCACGAATTGGTTATAATTGAAGTGCAGTTACTAACAGAAGTCCAGCGTGGGTTGTAATTGTCGTATGGCAGCGAAACCTGACACGTATTATAATGTGATAACGCAGAAACGATTTATGATACAAAAAAAAAAAAACATTAGTTCCGATTTTGGCCACCAGGTGCAAATCTGGCGCTGTGAATGCAAGAAAGACGTATATAAATGTTTCTATACGTAATGGATTAGGAATTGGACTTGGACAGGAAAGGTCAAACAAGTGAGAAAGGCATAAGCTGATTTTACTATTAACCGCCGCTTACATAATTAGTTCAATAAGAGCGCCAGAGACGTCGACAAGACGCTGTACAGCACCAGATTTGAACCTGGTGGCCAAAATTGGAACTAATTTTTTTCCCGTGTAAAGTGGTTCCTCATTAACATATCTACAAAGTTTCGCTGTCATACGATAATTGCAACCCACATCGGACCGCCGTGAGTAGCTGCACTTTAATTTTAACTGTCCGATATACCCCTCAAACCAAGTTAACTATGTGTGACATAGGGTACTTCTATCAATTCTCTCTTCCCTGTTCCATTAGTGAATGATGAGTGGAAAGAACAGCTGCTGATAAACTTTTGTATGAGCTCTAATTTTTCTGATTTTGCCGTCGTGATCAGTTAACGAGAAGTATGTGGGGGGGAAGTAAAATGTTGCCTGGTTCTTCTTGCAACTTGCTTCTGGCTCTTGGAATTTCGACAGTAAACCTCACTGTAATACACAACACGTCTGTCAGTGGAGTTTGTCGAGTATTTCCTTAACACTCAACGGTCTTACTAAATGAGCCCGTGACGAAACGTGCCGTTCTTCGTTGGATCTACTCCCTCTCTCTCTCTTGTTAAAACAATCTGGTAAGGGTACCAGACTGGTGAGCAGTACTCAAGAATCGGTCGTATATGTGCTTTGTAAGCCACTTCTGTGGTGGATAAATAAAATTTCCTTAATATTCTTCCAGATTATATCAGACTGATATCTGTTTTTTTTAATTACTTTTATGTGGTCATGCCACTCTATGTCACTCCAGAGGGTTACTTCGACGTATCTTACGGCTGTCACTGTTTCCAGTGGTTTATTGCCAATACCATAATCGAATAATAGGGTGTCTCTTCCGCCATGTACGTGCCATACGTTATATTTATTTATGTTCAAAGTCAACTGCCACTCTGTGCATCCACCATCGATCTTTCGCAGGTCTTCCTGCGTTTCGCAACAGTCATCTGGTGCTGCAAACTTCCCATAGATAACAACGTCGTTTGCGAAAAGCGTCTTGAAGGTTTCGACGTTATCCAGTAGATCATTCGTTGTGATCTTCAGTCCGAAGAGTTGCTTGATGTAGCTCTCCGTGCTACTCTATCCTGTGCAAGCCTCGTCATCTCCGAATAACTACTGCAACCCACATTCTTCTGAATCTGCTTACTTATCCTCTCTTGGTCTCCCTCTACGATTTTTACCGCCCACATTTCCCTCAGCACTAAATTGGTTATCCCTTCATGTCGGAGAATGTGTCCTGTCAACCGATCCTTCCTTCTCGACAGGTTGTGTCACACTTTTTTTTCTCCCCATATTTGTTCAGTACCTCCTCATTAGGTACGTGATCTACCCATCTAATCTACAGTATCTTCTGCAGTACCATCTTTCAAAAACTTGTGCTCTCTTCTTGTCTAAACTGTTTATTTTCCATTTTTCACTTCCATACGTGGCTACACTTCATATAAATACTTTCTGGAGAGGCTTCCTAACACTTAAATCTATATTCCAAGATAGCGAGTTTACCTTCTTCAGAAACAGCTTTCTTGCCATTGCCAGTCCACATTTTACGTCCTCTCTATTTCGTCCATCGTAAGTCATTTTGCTGCTCAAAAAACAAAACTCATCTACTGTCTTAAGTGTCTCGTTTCTTAATCTAATTCCCTCAGCATCACCTGATTTCATTCGACTATATTCCATTAAAATAATTGAAAAGCCACGATCGCTTCAATCGTTTGTTAGATGACCGGTTTCAGCACTATGAAGGCGCCATCATCAGATCTGTGAAGGTATAACACAACAGATTTGAGGGAGGGCTTACATGAGTTAACTATATACATTACAATTATACAGGGTGGTTATAATTAAACTCTGTCTACTTGAGCGATTGTAGACGGAAAGCTATTTACTGTATGGGTACCACACATACCACACATTGTAGGAATGGTGTTCAGACCGTGATATACGGTTGGAACACAAGCATCAGTGAGCATTAAAGTTGCGGTCAGCCAACACGGATCACGACAAAGTGAGCAGCACATTACTCGTAAAGCTGCTTTATGAAATCAATAGCAATAGTGTTGTTGCTGTTATCAAGGCATTAAAGAATACGAAGAAGTCCTCTTCCCGGACTGGGCTTGAAGAATATGATTCGGAAGTTAGAATTAACTGATAATTTGGGAATTTCTCCTGGGAGAGACCTGCGGCCAATTGTGCAACAAATTGTTGAAGAAGTTACTGTTGCTGTGACTGAGAATGCAGGACGTAATGCCTGATCTTCAAGCAGTGCACGAGCTGCGTCAAGACGGTTGAATATTCCTGCTCCACTGTCCGAAAAGTGCTGGGAACAATTGTGAAACGGTGTCTCATGTACGGTTCCAGGCTGTCGTGGATACAGATGGTCGTCACATTGAGCAATTTTTGTAACCTGGTACCTAAACATGGTATGCAATTAACAGCATTACCCTCTCATGTGAAAATTAAAATGTGTTTCGTTCAGTAATTGTTCGTTAATTCTCTTCCGCATACCCCTTACAAACTTTTCCACAAAGTTTCACTTCTATGATCACTCGTTTTTCATGGGGATCCTCAGAAGTAGAGAAAGTTTAATTATAACCCCCCCCCCCCCCTACCGTATTTGGAGTTCGCGAATTCATTATGTTACACATTTCCTTTGTTCACAAATTCTGCCACGTGTACCTTTCTTCCACATTCGAGTACGATCCTTGTTCACGCAAAACGTGCTTCAATCACTTACACTGCATTTTGTTCAGGGACTACGCTACGCATGTTTGCATTTACTTACTTCAGCAACCCAGGTAAGGTGACGCTGATGCAGTTCTTCATGTTCTATGGCGACCACCGCACAAGCTTTCTATTTTCAGTTTATTAGGTTATGTAGGCAACAGATGACAAAAGCACTAACCCTGCACAAATCGAGCCTATAAGACACAATTTACTACACTTTGGGGCAATATTGAATGGCGTTCGCAGTTTATGTCGTAGTTCGATACACCTTTGTGTTACTTCCAAATAACCCCCACCCTCCATTTTCTTCTCCTCTGTGTAAGTTTAGTCATCTCCGCACTCGATCGTCACTGTCAGACAGCGTCATTAATGGGTCAGATTCACTGTCTGGGGTTACATTTGGGGCATAAACTGAGTTCATCATCTTGTATGAACACTGAGATATATTATCCAAAGGGGTGTATGCTTCAACAGGAAGGGCAGATGATTTTTAAAACGATATTCCTCTTCAGTTTTTTTTATTTGGCCAACGGACTGGTCAGTAATTGGCCTGGAGAGGCAACCGCGCGCGCTTGTTAAATAAGCAGCCGTGATGTTCACTTCCCAATTCGTGTTGACAATACACGGCGGACTGGCAAAAGGAAAAGTGTTCAAAAATGGTTCAAATGGCTCTGAGCACTATGGGACTTAACTTCTGAGGTCATCAGTCCCCTAGTACTTAGAACTACTTAAACCTAACTAACCTAAGGATATCACACACATCCATGCCCGAGGTAGGATTCGAACTTGCTACCGTAGCGGTCGCGCTGTTCCAGACTGTAGCGCCTAGAACCGCTCGGCCACCCCGGCCGGCTAGGAAAAGTGTCCACAATAACGAGATGACATTTACCAATTAGTGCAACCGGCCAAGCCTCGAGAAAGTACGTTGAGGGCTTCTTTTGCTTAGTTCTGGGGCTGTTGATACAGTATCGATATACAGATATATTTGCAAAAAAATATTGATATATATATATATATATACACTCCTGGAAATGGAAAAAAGAACACATTGACACCGGTGTGTCAGACCCACCATACTTGCTCCGGACACTGCGAGAGGGCTGTACAAGCAATGATCACACGCACGGCACAGTGGACACACCACGAACCGCGGTATTGGCCGTCGGATGGCGCTAGCTGCGCAGCATTTGTGCACCGCCGCCGTCAGTGTCGGCCAGTTTGCCGTGGCATACGGAGCTCCATCGCAGTCTTTAACACTGGTAGCATGCCGCGACAGCGTGGACGTGAACCGTATGTGCAGTTGACGGACTTTGAGCGAGGGCGTATAGTGGGCATGCGGGAGGCCGGGTGGATGTACCGCCGAATTGCTCAACACCTGGGGCGTGAGGTCTCCACAGTACATCGATGTTGTCGCCAGTGGTCGGCGGAAGGTGCACGTGCCCGTCGACCTGGGACCGGACCGCAGCGACGCACGGATGCACGCCAAGACCGTAGGATCCTACGCAGTGCCGTAGGGGACCGCACCGCCACTTCCCAGCAAATTAGGGACACTGTTGCTCCTGGGGTATCGGCGAGGACCATTCGCAACCGTCTCCATGAAGCTGGGCTACGGTCCCGCACACCGTTAGGCCGTCTTCCGCTCACGCCCCAACATCGTGCAGCCCGCCTCCAGTGGTGTCGCGACAGGCGTGAATGGAGGGACGAATGGAGACGTGTCGTCATCAGCGATGAGAGTCGCTGCTGCCTTGGTGCCAATGATGGTCGTATGCGTGTTTGGCGCCGTGCAGGTGAGCGCCACAATCAGGACTGCATACGACCGAGGCACACAGGGCCAACACCCGGCATCATGGTGTGGGGAACGATCTCCTACACTGGCCGTACACCACTGGTGATCGTCGAGGGGACACTGAATAGTGCACGGTACATCCAAACCGTCATCGAACCCATCGTTCTACCATTCCTAGACTGGCAAGGGAACTTGCTGTTCCAACAGGACAATGCACGTCCGCATGTATCCCGTGCCACCCAACGTGCTCTAGAAGGTCTATGTCAACTAACCTGGCCAGCAAGATCTCCGGATCTGTCCCCCATTGAGCATGTTTGGGACTGGATGAAACGTCGTCTCACGCGGTCTGCACGTCCAGCACGAACGCTGGTTTAACTGAGGCGCCAGGTGGAAATGGCATGGCAAGCCGTTCCACAGGACTACATCCAGCATCTCTACGATCGTCTCCATGGGAGAATAGCAGCCTGCATTGCTGCGAAAGGTGGATATACACTGTACCAGTGCCGACATTGTGCATGCTCTGTTGCCTGTGTCTATGTGCCTGTGGTTCTGTCAGTGTGATCATGTGATGTATCTGACCCCAGGAATGTGTCAATAAAGTTTCCCCTTCCTGGGACAATGAATTCACGGTGTTCTTATTTCAATTTCCAGGAGTGTATATATATATATATATATATATATATATATATATCGACCATGTTTCGTCCCCCGATACATCGATATCAAAATGGCAATATCGAGCGCTGATATTTTTATTTTATATTATATTTTTCACAATTTTCGGTAAATATTTGAAGTTGTAGTAGGACATAATTTTGCTTTCACTGTATGAAGAAGTCTTACTACTTATACCCATCGGACACCTTATATCTGCCACTTACATGCAGTTAGCATTATTAGCAAAGTGCTTATCGCCAAGCGTGAAAGTGCATCGTTTCCCTCTCAATTGTTGCTCTAAGGAGCACAGGCAAGCTGCTAGCTTGTTGATGTATAGAATACCTGATAATGAATCAATACTTAAATATACAGCTCTAAAACCGTCAGTATATTTACAGTGTGCAGCCAATATTTTTATGAACAGAAACGTCGATACTTTTCAGATGGAATATCGATCCTTTTTGCATATATCGAAAGATAATACTGAAATTTTTTTTTAAATGTCGATATATCGGATTCCCGATATTTTTAAAAATATCGTACTTGTGCATTTTGCGTTCGCTGTCTCTCGTTTATATCAGCGTCGGTCACGGCATGCAGCACAATGTGCTATACGTGTGCGGTTCGAGGTCTGGCCTGTCTTGGCACTATTCGGTACATCTCGATTTTGCTCGGTGCTTCCAGAAAGTACTTGGCACAGCGCGCATTTTCTTTAGCAGTGCGGTGCGGCATCTTTCTGCTGACACGGCTTTCTTCAGTTCGATAGAATCGGGGTGTCAGCGCTGTTTATTAACGGTATGAAGGAAGTTCACAGGTCCAGTGGCGTTTGCGAAAAAGAGACAGTCCGCCGATCTATCGTCACAAGCCTTTAAAAATGGATGGGAGTGACAGAAGAGAAGGATGAGAATCCTCAATACCTCTTCTGCAAATACGGTGAATTTGTTGTGGAACGCCATAACAACACTATTCAGAAAGAATTTCAATATTTAGTTGAAGGTGAATGAGTAAAACATTAGAACGACCGATATACGAGTTTTACTGGATTCATTGTTCTGCACACCAGGAAGCACGTTGTGCTAAGTTTACAGATATGGAGAACGTGATGAACCTGGTAGCACGAATAGTAAATTTTCTGATGTGAGATTCATTATTATGCTGTCAGTTGCAATAGCTTTTGGTGGAAACAAATGGACAGTGTGGAGACATTATACATTACTACAAAGCACGTTAGTTAAGTCATCTGGCGTGCCTGGAACGTTTTTTCGATTTAAAACCCGCTGTTGTTGAATTTGCGAAATGAAAAAGAAAGTAAGAACGAAAATCAGTGCATACCGAATGGATTGCAGACCTTTCATTTGAAGTGGACTTGACTGCACACTGCCGACAGTAAGACTTGCAAGTTAAGAAACAACTTGTTTGTGATTGTGTGGAGATGTATTTAAAAAGAAAATGCCTATGTAGAAAGGACAAATTCTGAAAAAAAAACACTGCCCTCTTCCCTAAGATTACTGGTGTTAAAAAATTCAAAATTCTTAAGGATTCATTTTGACGTAAAAAGAATTATAACGACAGTTTTCTAAAAGTTTTGAGGACATTGCCAATGTTACATCTGTTTTGGAGATGTTTTCGAGACTGTTTGCAACTTCAGTAGAAAGCGCCTCTGCGTATGTGCAGATGGAACTAATCGACTGCAGTATAATTCCCGTTTAAAAGACACATTCTTTTACGTTGTTTCCTTCGGGAAGAGCTTCCATATCTCCACAATGAGGTAGCAAACGTGATACAATATTTCGATCAAAATATATGTGTGTGAAAAGCTTTTTTTATGAAGAAACTAGATAAGTGACTACTACGAGACAACCAGAGTGCCTAAAACGTGCGAAACGATTTGCATCTCCCCATACGACGATTGTTTGTATGAGGTAGAAATTTTATTATCTTCGGCCAGCAAAAATAATTAAATGATACTGAAAACTTGTTTTGTTTTCTGATCTAGGTTCTTGGATAACATGAAACATGAAATCAAGCCGCATGCAAGCCATTCAACGTTCCTTGTGCGACTGCATTTCCCTCTAAATGTGGCGTGTTTGCAGCTTCCCCCTGCTCCTGCCAGAAGTTTATTGCCGGGCGAGAGAACTCCGCACGCCTGAAACAGCACTGCACACATGCGGAATTCTTGGCCGTCCTTGATGAAGCAGCTTCATGAAATCTATGTAACGTGCTACTTTACATACGAATTGGTCAGATTTATGTTCGTCCCACTTGGCATTTGTGACATTTAGAAAAGTAGCAATAGGGTCGTAAATATTGGTTTGTACGAAAAATGGTACATAGCTGACATTTTGATTCCTTTCAGTAATATCTGTGCGCTATTTGATTTTCTACACACACCAAAAAGTCTCCTTTATGTAAAACATATTTCTTCAAGTTTCTTGATGTCCTTAGATACTGAAACGTGAGTAAAGAAGAATTCCTTCAATTACCCACTAAAAGTACAACATAATACGAAATGTGGGAAAATCGAGACAGAATAAAAAAAAGGGTTCACTGTCTTACATGCAATGTTCTGGTATGACTCTAAAAATAGATCGCACTGATCAGATGTGAAATGAAGTGGTTCAAGGATAAGCTGTGAGATGAAATTTTGCCAGAAGTTATCGCAACCGTTGATAGTGTGGCGAGAGGACATTCTGTGGTATTTAGGACCATTTTGACAATAAAAGGAGGTGTAAAAGATAAATTCAACACATAAACAACAAAGAAGTAAGAGTCATAAGTGTTTTCTTTTTATTCTTGTGAAAATATTGAGAAAAGTATTTGACGCCTGGATAGGATTGCAGCGAAAAAATAAATAAATAACAAGTGTATTAGAACAATAAGATCAAACGAACTCTACAACGAAAGTTACTGTTGAAATGGGAAATAACTTGTAAATAGATATATATCGACATTTTAAATTACAAAATTACTTTTCTCTTAACATGAATGCTAGTAGCAATGAACCATGCCGTAAGTGGCACATGCTGTACAGGATTTTCGTAATCATAAACGCCATATGAAGATGAAAAGCTACAAATATTAATGCATGAATTAAATTAATAAATTAAATTAAATTTATAAAAATTGATAAATTAGTAAATAAAATTAAAAAACTAATTAATCAAAAGAACAAAAGTAACAAAAATAATTAATAAAAATAGGCACCTTTGATATTTTTACTAGCAAGCCGACGAACGTTCTACTGAGACACTAATATTAGAAAAGGTCGTTGACCGTGGTATTCAGTAAAGATTCAGACCAACCCAAAAGATATAAAAGTCGGATTTTTGTCGGTATCTCCCAATAGGGAGCCATTCTGGATATGCTTCTGCAATGAAGTACCAACATGCAAATGCTGTCATCCGTCACACACAGGTACACACATATTATGTGCTTGACGTTCTTAAGTCTAGCGTAAAGCACCTTAACGCATTATATAATTATTTTTAAAGAGACTCAAAAACTGAATATGCGTTTATACATCGTTTCGTCTTGTCTTCATAATAGCTTTTTATCATGGGCGTTTGATGACTCATGGTGGAGTTAATTTATAGGCACCAGAGATATTGAACTTTTCTCTATTAGGCGTGGTTCGTACGCCGCGCGGGATTAGCCGAGCGGTCTAGGGCGCTGCAGTCATGGACTGTGCGGCTGGTCCCGGCGGAGGTTCGAGTCCTCCCTCGGGCATGGGCATGGGTGTGTGTGTTTGTCCTTAGGATAATTTATGTTAAGTAGAGTGTAAGCTTAGGGACTGATGACGTTAGCAGTTAAGTCCCATAAGATTTCATACACATTTGAACATTTTTTTTTTTTTGGTTCGTACGGTTAGTTAAAGACTGAAATCTACTCGCAAAAAGTGCAAACGAGGAAAATTATTTGTCGCTCGCGTACTGAGTGTTCGTGCACGCTGTACAGTCGGAAGTGGACTACAGCTTTCGTCAGCAACATAGCACGTGCCCATACAAGCTGCAAAAGGCGTTGTAATTGGCATTTATTTTTTTCAATATGAGCTGTGGAGGAAAACTGACTGTAAAACACAACAAGCAAAGGTCTTTTAATATACCAGCACTTGCTCCATTCACATTCCTGGCAGTTTCGAACTGCTGAATTTCGTAAACCGTTGAGAATAAAGCTATTAAGATGGAAACAGGGAGGCTTGGTGGCAGATAATGGAAGCTGCGTGGAGGAAATATGAAGGAGGATATCGATGGGTAATAGAGCATTTAACAATGTGAGAGGCTTGAAGATAGCAAAGAAGATTCCAATAGAACTAAGACAGGGATTCACCGACTGTCCAGTGCGGAGTGTAGTATTAAACTGACTGGTCAAAAGTCAAGGGAAAGATTGTCCCATTTAAAGATATCGGTGTATGACGTCCGAACGATGCGACGTATGGTGCAACTGTAAACACGATATCTGAACGGTCTGTAGCGGACATAGTAGGCAACTGATACTAACTGAACACATTTTGGAAGCACACAAATCTGAAGCATCCAGATAGGGATTAGAGTTTCCATCCTCTCGAACACAGAGAAGGAACTATTTTTAATTTAATTCTGAGACAATATGTAAACCATGAAAGCTTAGTGTGTGTGTGAGTGTATTTGTCTTTTTGTGTATATAGAGTAAAGCAGACGACTTGCTCGACAATTACAGTTTATCTCTGTCGTTGCCGATCGCAAACGATGCGACTGATAACGAGATACTGGTCTTTTGGTACTATATATATATATATTTGCTCTTGGAAGTACAAGATTAAGCACACGCGTCACAGACAACACTTGGAAGAGATCCGTAGGGCAATATTTGGCATCACAGGTTTTTGATGATCTTGTAGCCAACAGTCGTATCTGGTAAGTTAGATCACTTAGAGCAATGTGTATTCTGTTTAGTCACTGCTTTCAGTTAGTGAATAATGTATCAACTGAAGAACGATTATCATATTTACAAAAACTTTTAGGGGGATGCTTGAAAATGAACTACCGCCGAAATCGCACAATAGTCCACAAATAAATAAATAAAAATAAAACAAAACATTAAGAGTTTCAAACAGTATGGAGTCATTCAAACAAATTAGCAAACGTGAAGCCACGTCTAAAGAAATAGATGTTCATTTATGGTACAGGTATTCGTTGTTGTCGTCAGTCCGAAGAGTGGTTTGATGCAGTTAAAAAAAAACTGGTTCAAATGGCTCTGAGCACTATGGGACTCAACATATTAGGTCATCAGTCCCCTAGAACTTAGAACTACTTAAACCTAACCAACCTAAGGACATCACACACATCCATGCCCGAGGCAGGATTCGAACCTGCGACCGTAGCGGTCGCGCGGTTCCAGATGCAGTTCACCACAATATTGTATCTTGTGCCAGCCTTCTTACCTTTTCGTAACTATTGCAACGTAAATCCGCTTAAATCTGCTTACTGTAGCAAAGTTTTGGTCTCCCTGTGCAACGTTTTACCCCCACACCCTCCCCCCTTCTTGCCCACACACCTACGCTTTCCTCGTTAGCAAATTAATTATTCGTTGATGAGTCAGAATGTATCCTATCAACCGATCCCATCTTTTAGTAAATCCGTGTCATAAATTTCTTTTCTCCCCTATTCCTTTTAGTACTTCTTCATTCATCTAATCTTCAGTATTCTGTTGGAGCACCACATTTCTAAGACTTCTATTCTCTTCTTGTCTGTTGTGTTTATTCTCCACGTACAAGCTTACCCACCAGACGAGTTCTTCAGAAAAGAATTACGAACAATAAATTTATCTTCAGTGATAGCATATTTCTCTTTCATGACAGGATCCGTGCGAAATTTTAGCAGTTTTTAAAAGAACAACATCATTTGGAATAAGTGCAGTATTTGGTATAAAAGTTGTTGTGGGAATAAGAAGAAAACATATTTGAAAATGAACCGAACGACGTGAACAAATAAACATTCCATGACGCGCACACCATCTATACTAACGCCACGTGATCACACAATCTTCACGCCTAACATAGTTGTTAACAGAGGTCAGTCTGGTTGTGGCCCTAGCCGGGGTGTGCGACTACTTTGTGTGGGAAGCCTTCAAGTCAAAGGTGTATCACAATAACCCTCTAATCTTCAAGAACTGCAGCAGAACATTTCGGATGAGACTGCAGCAATTCCAGCATTCCAGCTTCGTCCCGCCTTCACCAACTTGCTGACCAGGGACCGAAAGTGCCAAGAGATGAATGGTGGTCATTTTCAACATCTGCTATAGTCAGGTTAGTACTGCATTTCCTTTCCCCTGTGTGTTTCTTTGTACCTTGTAACCCTGTTCTCAGGGGCCACGTTTATTTGCCCCACCGTGTACAGTTCCATGCGTCCAAAAATGTGTCTCGCATTGCATTCGGAGTACTCATCCCGGCTTCGGCTTGTACAATGGTCAGAGATCAGGGACTGTCAATAGGCCACATAACTTGCAACTTTAACTCGACAAACATTTTCAGTTACAGTAAGCACGTTAGGTCGTACCAGCAGTAAGTAAATCGCAATTTAAGATGACAGTCACAAGAAAAGTTGATTCGTTCAGAAAAGAAAGCTTATACGACGTGCATAAAATGGTATTTGTACTAGGGTAATATGGAATTAATAAGTTAGCTTCGTAAAGAATAGGTATGAAGCTGGGCATCCATGATGCCCTTTTCACCTATGCTAGTCAAAAGTGTCTTTTATGCTAAAATTCCCCACAAACAGTACGTTTTAGAGCAAAATCGGTATGCAATATCAGAATCTGTTTAAAAAAGCTTTCGAATGATACCTCATTGATCCTCGTACGATTAGTAGGTGTTGAGAAAAAAGGATTTCGACTTGAGAGATAATACAAGTTGTACAACTATGCTTCCGCCGGTTTTTCCCCAACATTTGAGGCTTTAATGAAACAAACTCGTTACACATGTACCATTCAAAGTATTTTCCATCGCAGGCCACTACTTTCTCCCATCTTTCGGGCAGTGTACGAATCCCCCGTCAAAAAAATTGTTCATCTTTTGAAACAATCCAGTTTGTGACTTCTTTATGAGATCGGAAGTGTTGGTCAGCCAGGCCATGTGCCATTGATCTAAACAGGTGATAGTCAGAGGGAGCAATGTCTGGAGAATACGGCGGTTGGAGTAGGACTTCCCATTTTAACGATTCCAAGTACGTTTTGACCTATTTTGCAACCGTTCAACCTCTTCATGCCTCAAAATCACTTTACCGTGACTCTCACTGTATTGTGGACGTTTGTCTTTTAATGCTCTGCTCAAACGCATTAATTGCGTTCGATAACACCTGTGATTGTTTCACTTGGTTTTAACACCTCATAGTACACGACGCCGAGCTAATCCCACCAAATGCAGTGCATGATCTTGGAGCCGTGAATGTTCGATTTGGCCGTCGACGTGGAAGCATGGCCGAGATATCCCCATGATTTTTTTGGGTTTAGTGTTATCGTAATGAACCCATTTTTCGTCCCCGGTCATAATGCGATGCAGAAATCCCTTCCGTTTTGGCCTCTGCAGCAACTATTCACAAACATACAAACGCCGTTCAACGTCTCTTGGTTTCAGCTCACACGGGACCCAGTTTCCTTCTTTCTGAATCATGCCCATAGCCTTGAGACGCTTTGAAATGGCTTGCTGTGTCACTCCCACTAATCGTTCCAAGTCTTCTTGAGTTTGACGCGAGTCTTCACTCAGCAATGTCTCCAATTTTGCATCTTCGAAAACATTCTCTCTTCCACCACTATGCCGGTCTACGACGTTAAAGTCACCGCTCTTGAAGCTTTGAAACCACTCACGAAACGTTCTTTCACTAATAGCGTCCTTACCATATGTACTTGAGAGCATTCGATGAGACTCAGCCGCTGTTTTCTTCATATTGAAACAAAACAGTAACACTTCTAGCAAATAACGAGAATTAGGCTCGTAAACTGACATTTTCAATCAAGAACAACTTTATGATGCAGACACAAACCGACTAATGTTTGAATGGGGTTATGTTGACCGAAGTCCAAGCTAATTGCCTGTCGTCTGCGATCTGTTTCTTTCGACTGCTACTTACCATTGTCGCCACCTATCGGCAAACGGAGGAAGCAAAGTTGTACACCTTATATATGTGAGCAGGAAACATGTCCTCATTGTTTCCGATCTGCATTTTATATCTTCTTCACTTCCGTTATCCTTGGTTATTTTGCTTCCCAAATAGCGAAACTCATCTGTTACTTTTAGTGTCTCGTTTCTTCATTTAATTCCCTCAGCATCGCTTGATTTAATCCGGCTCCATCCTATTACTCTTGTTTAACTTTTGTTGACGTTCATCTTACAACCTCTTTTCAAGACGTTATTCATTCCGTTCTACTGATCTGCCAATACCTTTGCTACCTCAGACAGAACTACAAAGCCATCGACAAACCTCAAAGTTCAAATTTCAGAATATTTATGGAATATCCGTCGGTACATGGAGGAACACAGCGTCGAAGTTTCATAATAATATTTACGAACCGGCTTTCGGGTTTCTGAGACATCCTCAGATGACTTAAGACTAAGTAGAGAGTACTCACAACATCAGAGAGATCGTTTTTTTTTTCAAAATTATGTGGCTTTTACAACTATATATCTACAGAAAAACACAAGCGTAATGAAATTCACAAGCCCGCCGCTGTGGCCGAGCGGTTATTATCGCTTCAGTCCGGAACCGCGCTGCTGCTACGGCCGCAGGTTCGAATCCTGCCTCGGGCATAAACGTGAGTGATGTCCTTAGGTTAGTTAGGTTTAAGTAGTTCTAAGTCTAGGGGACTGATGACCTCAGATGTTAAGTCCCATAGTGGTGAGAGCCGTTTTTTTTTTAAATTCACAAAGAAACTAATAACAAGAAAACCTTACATTACTTTACAGTCTAAGACGGAAAGTATAAGAAAGTACTGGCCAAAAACGGTATGCAAGTGAGTACTTCCACAGCCTAGTATTGGCAAAAACTAACTGGTGAATGTAATGGATAGGCCGGAAAAGGGGGGAAGAGGGGAGTGTGAGTGGGGAACAGTTATACTACTTACAACAATTACATTACCTTTCTTTACACTCTTATACTTTTAATCTTTGAGCATGAAGTAATATAAGATTTATATGTTCATAGTTTCTTCGTGAATTTCATTATGCTTGTGTTTTTGTATACATACATAGACGTAAAAGGTGACATATCTCTGGAAAAACAATTTTTGTACAGCTACAAACTGAGGCTGATGTTGTGTGACCTATCTGTTTAGTCCTAAGTTATTTGATGATGGCCTACGAAGCCGAAACCTGGTTCACGAGGCACCATAAAATGAATATTATTGTGGTAAATCAGTAGTTTATGCAAGTTTTTTATTTTGATTTCTCCTCGCTGACTTTAGTTCTCTGTCCGAATTTCCCCCCCCCCCCCCCGTTCCCTTCGCAGCTTCTGCAGTGTGCTGACTGAGTAACATGGGGAATAGGCTACAACAATGAAATGTAGTTGATTTAAATAGGGCGACGCTGAGAAAATTAGATTACGAAATGAGACACTAAACGTAGTAAATGAATTTCGGTGTTTGTGGAAGTAAGAGCTGACGACGGCAGAAGTGGAGAGACTGGCAATAGCGAGACAGCAATTTTTTAAAAAAGAGAAATTTGTGAGTTTAAGTGTTGGGACACCTTTTCTGAAGTATTTGTCAGGAGTGTAGCGTTGTATTGAAGAAAACCTGGATGGAAAACAGTTTAGAAAAGAAGAGAATATAACCTTTTGAAATGAGGTGTTACGGAAGAATCCAGAAAATTAGGGTAAAAAGAAATTTACGGCACAGCTTGAAAAAATCGGGCAAGTGCGAGTAGGAGGGTTTGGTACACTTAAACGTGTATACAGATAGGTCTGTACGTTTTGATGAGTGAGTCTTTGAGTATCGAAATGTGTGACGTAAAAGGCCGTATCTTTTGACTTCACTGACTTAGAAACTTAAATTTTTACACCACCAAACGACCGTGCACCTTAGTATTTGACATAAATTTCAGCTCGATACTTTTACTCTTTCCTGAGAGAAAGGGGTCTTAACAGACGGGGAACAAAGTTATTGTGTAAGAGTTCCGTTTCTACCGGAACCCTAACAACGAAGGGATTTCCGGTAAGAAACGTCTGAGGCATCAAAGAAACGTCAATTTGGCGATGGAGGGAAGTGTGGGCGGCACAGGTCGTATACCGACAGAGAGGCTTCACTACGGTAAGCTACAAATGGATTAACTTTAAAGGATTGCAAATAACAACCATCAGTTGCAAAATACAGGTTTATTAAACCTCGAGCACGATTTAGACAGTTTTAATACTATCTTCTTCAGAAGATATTGTAGGTAGAATCACATATTATCTGTATCCAATGTGGGCGTCTTTGATTTTTTTTTTTTTTTTTGTTATGGTTTCAGGGCGCAAAACTGCTACGGTTATTAGCGCCAGTGTTTGATTCTGTCTAGTACATGTGCGTGTTGTCCACTTAATTACACGACGATTAAATGGATGATACACACGTGTGTTAGACAGAGTCGACGACTTCCACATTTTACGTAGATAATATGTGACTGTGTATACAACACCTCCTGAAGAAGGCATTTTTAAAACTGTCGAAACCGCGGTCGAGCTTTTATAAAGCTGTATCTTGCAACTGGTCGGCTGTAATTTCCAGTCCATCGGAGCTCTCGCACGCACAGTTGCTGAAGTGCAGCACGTTCAAAATCTAACAAACGAGTTATGCGGAGACGAAGAGCCACGCACAGGATACAACAGCGTGGAGATGTTCACGAAACCCGCTTGCGGACGCAGTATCACAGCCCTGCCTAACTCCCCGCTGCCTCGTCAGCTGCGCGGTCAGCGCTGCAGATTGCCGATCGAAGGGACCGGGGTTCGATTCCCGAGACATTCTCTGCTCGGGGACTGGGTGTCGCGTCGTCCTTACGTTCGTATCGTCACCACCGACATTCCACCGACGAGATGGCCGAATGGGCACAGCGCGAAAGCCAATGAAAGAAAAGAAAAAACCCTCGGTTTCTGTACGATTATAGTGCATTGCCGGGGCTGACCTTGAGGTTGTGATAGGCGAGAGTGGAGCCGACGGCGGCGGCGGCGAACCAGAAGAAGAGCGCGGCGGTGGAGACGTGCGCCAGCCCCAGCAGGCCGAGCAGCGAGGCCGCCAGCACGGCGGCCGCGTGCGAGAAGAGCAGCGCGGGCACCAGCCGCTGCCACACGTCCCACGGCCGCTCGCCGCCCGCCATCGCGTCTGCCGCCGCCGCCGCAGCCGCAGCGGCCTGCCGCCCGCCCGCCGGCGCGCTGGCACCGCGCCGCGCTGCGCCCTGAGCTCTAGCCTCCCTGCGCCCTCTTATAAATACACCGCTCTCGCTCCGCAGTCCGCAGCCCTATATCAATATTCCGTCTCTCGCCCTATTCCGTCTGCCGATAACGTACACCGTCGCTTCGAAACTTTTTCTTTCTTCCCGTGTAGTAAAAAACAGTTTCACCTCAGCTACGAGGGCGTGCCTCCGAATTATTTTATTCTTTACTCGATACCGGTCGAGGTATTACTTGTCACGCGTATTATTCGGTCGACTTTCCCGCTTCGCTGGCGCAAGTTGCGACGGTCTGCGCTAGAGGGCACCGGATAATAGCGTGAAACTGAGGTGTCAAAAGTCGTGAGATACGTGTACAGATGTCGGTAGCGTAGCGTACACGAAGGGTAGTGTATAAGCGGAGCTGTCTGACGGTGAACTCCTCAACCTCACCCATCTCCTATCCCGACAGCTCAAATCCGCCATCTTTGTCTCCCTCGACTTTTTTTTTTTTTTTTTTTTTTTTTTTTGTCATCAGTCTACTGACTGGTTTGATGCGGCCCGCCCCGAATTCCTTTCCTGTGCTAACCTCTTCATCTCAGAGTAGCATTTGTAACCTACGTCCTCAATTATTTGCTTGACGTATTCCAATCTCTTCAGCGCCTGCACACCTTCCAACAAATATCCCTTGCTGCTCGCTCTGTTTTCCACCTGAACACCTTCGCCACTTACTCCCACAACCAAGCCCACTTCACCTTCACCCGCCTCGACACCCTAGTTTAAGTCTCTTCCCTTCCCTCTCTTCCCCCCCCCCCCCTCCTTCCCGTCATGGCGCGGCACGAGTCTCGCATCCTCCTCCAGAACATTCGCTCCTTCCGCTCCAACAACTACCTCCTCATGCACACCCTCTCCCACCACCAGGTCGACACTTTCCTCTTGAACGAAACCTTTCTCCAGCCCCACCATTCTATCCGCACCTCCCCCTATATCCTCCACCGCACTGACGCTCCTGGTCCTCGTGCGCAGGGTGGAGTCGCGATTGGCCACCTTAAGCATATCCCCGTCCGGCCACAACCTCTCCTCAATGACCCCACTGAACATCTTATCCTTAGCGTCTTCTTCCCCTCCCTCACCATTACCTGTGCCACCAAACCCCCTTCTGCCGCCTCTTCCTATCGTCCCATCTGCCTCACCTCCGTCTTCAGTAAGGTCTTTGAATCCATCCTCTCCCACCGTATCCATCAGCACCTTGCTCAACACCACCTCCTCCCCCTTACCCAGTGTGGCTTCCGACCCTCCTTCTCTGCTGAAGACCAACTCCTCAATCTTGTTCACCTTCTGTCCCTCCAGCTCAACTCCCGTCGCTCCGCCATTTTTGTTTCCCTTGACCTCCAAAATGCCTATGACCGTGTATGGCATCCTGGTCTCCTCTTTAAACTCCAAACCTACGCTCTACCTATCAATTTTGTCCGTCTAGTCGCTTCCTTCCTCTCGCACCGTCCTTCCTATGTCACCCTCCACAACACCAACTCCCGTATCTTTTATCCCACGGCTGGCGTCCCCCAGGGTTCTGTCCTCTCCCCTCTCCTTTATCTTTTGTATACAGCTGATATGCCCAAGCCACCCCCACCAGTCCACCTTCTCCAGTATGCTGATGACACCGCCTTCCTGGCCCTCTATCCTACCCTTCAACGGTCTCAACGTACCCTCCAAACCCACCTTAACCAGTTCACCACTTGGTGTAACCAGTGGTTCCTCCGTCTCAACCCCTCCAAAACCCAGGCAATCATCATAGGCCGCACCACTCGCTCCTTTCGCCTCCATGATTTCTACCTCACCCTTCATGGTCGTCCTATTCAGCTCACCCCCACCCTGAAATACCTTGGCCTCACCCTCGACCGACACCTCACCTGGACCCCTCATCTCCAGACCATCCAGCGGAAAGCCCATTCCCGCCTCCGCCTTCTGAAACTCCTGTCTGGCCGGACATGGGGATTGCATCCTTCTACCATCCTCCACACCTACAAATCCCTCATCCGTCCTATCCTCTGTTATGCCAGCGTTGCCTGGATCTCCGCCCCCACCCGCTTTTACAAGGCCCTCCAAATCCTTGAACGCCATGCGCTCCGCCTTGCCTTCCGTATCCGCCTTCCTTCCCCCACACGGCTCCTGTATGAACTGATCCCCTTCCCCCACCTCCTCCTGTTCCTGCAACATCTCCGCATTCTTTACATTGTTCGCAGGCTTGATCCCCTCCACCCTCTGGTTTCCTCCTTCCTCTCCACCCCGCGCCCGTTTCCGCACCTCTATCGCTGTATCCCTCCCTCTCTCCACCTCCACACTCTCCATCTCCTTCATCAGGGCAATTTCCAACGCCTCCCCCTCCCGGATGACGAACTTTGCCGTGACATCTACCCTTCCTTCCAACTATAACCTGGCCTTGTTGCCCCCCCCCCCTCCCCAGGGCCCCCTTTTTCCTCTTCCCTCCTTCTCCCAGAGCGGATTTTCCTCCATCCCCCCCCTCCCCTGAGACCTTGCACCCCATACTTGCCTCTTTCCTTCCCACATCCCTCCCTACCTGGCCTTCTTCAGCGCGCCCCCCGCTCATCTCCTCCATCCCTTCCCCTCCCTCCCTTCTTCAGATCCCCCTCATCTCCTAGCGCCTGGCAGATCCTCTGTATTGATCATCATCAGTGTGCCACATCAGTGTTGTCTAGTGCTGTTTCTCCTGTGCATCAAGAGGTGTGATTTTAATTGTGTACTGCCTTGAGGTTCGCCGTCAGTGTTATGTTATGTGCTATGCCATCCGTCGATACCTTTATGCTGTGCCTTGTGTTCTTTTACTCGTCGTAGTGTGTGGCCTTTTGTGTGTGCTACTTTTAAACAGTTTTTTATCTCCATTTTAGTCACCCCATTTTTTTTGTCTATTACCTTCCATGTTGTTCCCCCTTTTTTTATATCTATGTTCACCTTATTCTCTCCTTTGCTGTTTTTTAAATGTCTTCTATTGTTTTGTTCTATGTCTTTCGGCTGAAGAGCAGCGCATATGCTGCTGCCAGCCCGCCCCGATGGGGAATTGAAATACAATAAAGAAAAAAAAAATATTCCAATCTCTGTCTTCCTCTACAGTTTTTGCCCTCTACAGCTCCCTCTAGTACCATGGAAGTCATTCCCTCATGTCTTAGCAGATGTCCTATCATCCTGTCCCTTCTCCTTATCAGTGTTTTCCACATATTCCTTTCCTCTCCGATTCTGTGTAGAACCTCCTCATTCCTTACCTTATCAGTCCACCTAATTTTCAACATTCGTCTATTGCACCACATCTCAAATGCTTCGATTCTCTTCTGTTCCGGTTTTCCCACAGTCCATGTTTCACTACCATACAATGCTGTACTCCAGACGTACATCCTCAGAAATTTCTTCCTCAAATTAAGGCCGGTATTTGATATTAGTAGACTTCTCTTGGCCAGGAATGCCTTTTTTGCCATAGCGAGTCTGCTTTTGATGTCCTCCTTGCTCCGTCCGTCATTGGTTATTTTACTGCCTAGGTAGCAGAATTCCTTAACTTCATTGACTTCGTGACCATCAATCCTGATGTTAAGTTTCTCGCTGTTCTCATTTCTACTACTTCTCATTACCTTCGTCTTTCTCCGATTTACTCTCAAACCATACTGTGTACTCATTAGACTTCATTCCGTTCAGCAGATCATTTAATTCTTCTTCACTTTCACTCAGGATAGCAATGTCATCAGCGAATCGTATCATTGATATCCTTTCACCTTGTATTTTAATTCCACTCCTGAACCTTTCTTTTATTTCCATCATTGCTTCCTCGATGTACAGATTGAAGAGTAGGGGCGAAAGGTTACAGCCTTGTCTTACACCCTTCTTAATACGAGCACTTCGTTCTTGATCGTCCACTCTTATTATTCCCTCTTGGTTGTTGTACATATTGTATATGACCCGTCTCTCCCTATAGCTTACCCCTACTTTTTTCAGAATCTCGAACAGCTTGCACCATTCTATATTGTCGAACGCTTTTTCCAGGTCGACAAATCCTATTGCCTCTCTCGTCCCTTTACTTTTCCTAAAGCCAAACTGATCGTCACCTGGCGCATTCTCAATTTTCTTTTCCATTCTTCTGTATATTATTCTTGTAAGCAGCTTCGATGCATGAGCTGTTAAGCTGATTGTGTGATAATTCTCGCACTTGTCAGCTCTTGCCGTCTTCGGAATTGTGTGGATGATGCTTTTCCGAAAGTCAGATGGTATATCGCCAGACTCATATATTCTACACACCAACGTGAATAGTCGTTTTGTTGCCACTCCCCCAGTGATTTTAGAAATTCTGATGGAATGTTATCTATCCCTTCTGCTTTAGTTGACCGTAAGTCCTCCAAAGCTCTTTTAAATTCCGATTCTAAAACTGGATCCCCTATCTCTTCTAAATCGACTCCTGTTTCTTCTTCTATCACACCAGACAAATCTTCACCCTCATAGAGGCTTTCAGTGTATTCTTTCCACCTATCTGCTCTCTCCTCTGCATTTAACAGTGGAATTCCCGTTGCACTCTTAATGTTACCACCGTTGCTTTTAATGTCACCAAAGGTTGTTTTGACTTTCCTGTATGCTGAGTCTGTCCTTCCGACAATCATATCTTTTTCGATGTCTTCACATTTTTCCTGCAGCCATTTCGTCTTAGCTTCCCTGCACTTCCTATTTACGAGGGCAGTTCAATAAGTTATGCAACACATTTTTTTTCTGAAACAGGGGTTGTTTTATTCAGCATTGAAATACACCAGGTTATTCCCCAATCTTTTAGCTACACAACACTATTTTTCAACGTAATCTCCATTCAATGCTACGGCCTTACGCCACCTTGAAATGAGGGCCTGTATGCCTGCACGGTACCATTCCACTGGTCGATGTCGGAGCAAACGTCGTACTGCATCAATAACTTCTTCATCATCCGCGTATTGCCTCCCACGGATTGCGTCCTTCATTGGGCCAAACATATGGAAATCCGACGGTGCGAGATCTGGGCTGTAGGGTGCATGAGGAAGAACAGTCCACTGAAGTTTTGTGAGCTCCTCTCGGGTGCGAAGACTTGTGTGAGGTCTTGCGTTGTCATGAAGAAGGAGAAGTTCGTTCAGATTTTTGTGCCTACGAACACGCTGAAGTCGTTTCTTCAATTTCTGAAGAGTAGCACAATACACTTCAGAGTTGATCGTTTGACCATGGGGAAGGACATCGAACAGAATAACCCCTTCAGCGTCCCAGAAGACAGTAACCATGACTTTACCGGCTGAGGGTATGGCTTTAAACTTTTTCTTGGTAGGGGAGTGGGTGTGGCGCCACTCCATTGATTGCCGTTTTGTTTCAGGTTCGAAGTGATGAACCCATGTTTCATCGCCTGTAACAATCTTTGACAAGAAATTGTCACCCTCAGCCACATGACGAGCAAGCAATTCCGCACAGATGGTTCTCCTTTGCTCTTTATGGTGTTCGGTTAGACAACGAGGGACCCAGCGGGAACAAACCTTTGAATATCCCAACTGGTGAACAATTGTGACAGCACTACCAACAGATATGTCAAGTTGAGCACTGAGTTGTTTGATGGTGATCCGTCGATCATCTCGAACGAGTGTGTTCGCACGCTCCGCCATTGCAGGAGTCACAGCTGTGCACGGCCGGCCCGCACGCGGGAGATCATACAGTCTTGCTTGACCTTGCGGCGATGATGACACACGCTTTGCCCAACGACTCACCGTGCTTTTGTCCACTGCCAGATCACCGTAGACATTCTGCAAGCGCCTATGAATATCTGAGATGCCCTGATTTTCCGCCAAAAGAAACTCGATCACTGCCCGTTGTTTGCAACGCACAGCTGTTACAGACGCCATTTTAACAGCTCCGTACAGCGCTGCCACCTGTCGGAAGTCAATGAAACTATACGAGACGAAGCGGGAATGTTTGAAAATATTCCACAAGAAATTTCCGGTTTTTTCAACCAAAATTGGCCGAGAAAAAAAATGTGTTGCATTAGTTATTGAACTGCCCTCGTAGGCACGGAGCACACCGTAAAATGGAGGGGTTATTATAGAGGTTGGCCTTCCTCGCAATCCAGGCAGTCAAGCCAAGATTACCATTCCCCGCAGCACACAACATTCCACCGCCGCGCCATACGGTGGTCACTGAAGCATGTCCGGGGGTTACGGTGACAGGAGACTGGCGGCACTGACCAGTCCCCAGCTCAGGACCCCGGGGTCGCCAAGCCCGTACTCAGCAAATGAATGCTGAGCCCCTGGGGGCTCTCTATGACACTCATACGCGGAGAGATAGATCGTAAATTAAGCACTGTGCTCGAGGTGTTAGAAATATGTAGAGCTCTGTCTGGTACACTTTGATGATTTATGTGTTCGAGAATTAACACTGAATGGACGAAATGCAGAGTCATCTATCTACATTCGCCATGATACTTGCGAAGTAGAGAAGGGACAGATTAACTATGATACTGAGATTGAGGAAACATGCTGTCAAATCATTGGCCGGTGTTGAAATTACTGTAAAATTGCTAAAATTGTTCACACTATCAACTGTGATGCTTATTATTACGGTACATTGGCAGTGTCTTTTCCATCCCATCCGTGCATTGGTTCAAATGGTTCAAATGGCTTTGAGCACTATGGGACTTAACTTCTGAGGTCATCAATCCCGTAGAACTTAGAACTACTTAAACCTAACTAACCTAAGGACATCACGCACATGCATGCCCGAGGCAGGATTCGAACCTGCGACCGTAACGGTTGCGCGGTTCCAGACTGTAGCGCCTAGAACCGCTCGGCCACTCTGGCCTGCGTTCGTACATTGGCGCGCTGTTGGTTACCACATGGTGATCGACTGGCATCTCTTGTTTGTGTTGGGGAATGAGTTTTGTGGATGGGTGATACCTTCTGGGGGTTGCTAGCACCGAAACAGTGATCGCGTACATGAGTGCAATCTGAGGAATCAGTCGAAAGGAAATGCAGAGCCATCATCTATTATGTCACTGTGACAAATGAGTTTAAATGTTGAGGTCGTCAATCACTTTCGGACATCAGTGTGGAAACTCTCCACGACACAGCAAAACTCTCCTATTTTCCTTACGTTGTAACTGTCTTTTATTTAAAATCATCCACCGTGTGTCATATGTTATGGTAGCCGCAGTAACAATATGATTTACACCGTGCGATGTCTAGCTTTCTGCGAGAGGCTGTGAATCAGAGCGTCTTAATGTCAGTTTAAGACCTGACACAGACCTCAACGTCGTGGCAGAAAAACAAAATGTATGGCAGTGTACAAAGTGTGTTAGAAAACAATGTTTCAAACAACGACACAGGGTCACAGGGAGTGTCTCTTGCAACTTACAGTACAGTCTGTGGGAAACGGTCATCATCCTGCAGTACAGGTGATGAAACCTTAAACTTCCCTCGGTAATTGATCAAAAGCTGTATATTTAATAGGATCGTCCCACATAGGCAGCAGCAGTTTGACAGGTAAATTCGATGAAGGATGGGGTGTCCCATTAGGAATGCTATTCTGGGGAGCATCGCAACAACACTCTCTCTCTCACTCTCTCTCTGCACCAGATCCACATAGCAGCTATGCGTCATCGCACCTGCAATGGTGCCTAGGTGAGTTCTGTATCAGATGAAGTTAGTCGAACTTTTACAGTTCGTAGTTTCTCTCTGTTGGATGTTACAGAATAACGATGATAGCATGTTGGACTGATAGATGTGAATGGACGCGGATCTGTGGTATCTGTATCTAGTTTGGAGGCGTACCACATTGCACGTATTTCCACTGAATGGTCAAAACACGGTCCTGTTGCAGTAACTCAGGTCGTTCTGTTTCTACACGGGTTGCATAAGGTGGTGGATATGGCTTTCCTCGACTCCTGCTCAGTGCAGTGGAATGAGCACATGTGCAAAGCTGTAGAAATGGGAGAAGTTGCAAGATATGTACGGGCTGACTAAAACCAGGTTGGAATTTTACTGTAGCAGACAGGTTAGAGAAAGGTGGCATATTTCGAGATATGGGAGTGCTAGAAATATTATTGAGTAGTAGTTGCAATTATTATAGGACTTGTCAATAGGATCCAATGCAGGTATGTGCTTGAATGGAAAGACCTGATTCCAAATCATGGACATAATTTCTTGCAGATAGTGTAACACTAGAGATCTGAGAAGTTAGTGTACATTTTCTTATGATCTCAATCAGCACATCATCTGCTACTACTGTTTGTGATCCTTCTCAATCAGTCATCGCCTATAACTCCGTGGATATATCGCAGAATTACATTTTCTTATGATCTCAATCAGCACATCATCTACTACTACTGTTTGTGATCCTTCTCAATTAGTCATCGCCTATAACTCCGTGGATATATCGCAGAACCTCTGGCATGGTATTGAGACAGAAAACGTTACAAATACTATAGAAATATCTATCTGGGGTGGCGTGAGGGAGTCGCAAATACTGCTTACATACCACATTCCCTAGCTGAATCACTTTCAAAATTCAGCGATTTTATTACGAGGATGCACCGTCGGCGAAGTGTAAGCGGAGTGCTTGTCTGATAATACACATTCCTACGATCACCGTCTCAGTATTTGCCTGGAAAAACCACCTCATTCAGAAGTAATGTCGTACCTCGATTTATAAAGCCAGTATAGCCTTTAACGTGGATACTTGTGTGCACCTGCAGAACCAAGACCGCTTGTGACAGTAACATACAGTAGTTGTTGGGATCGAGATTTTTTAACATCTGGCGGTTAAACCTCTCTTTCTAGGACACGATGGTAGCACTCGCAAGAAAAACTTATGAGACATGTCCACCCATGGTTGATTTTCACTCAGTATTATTTCGTATCGCCAGCGATTAGTTATTGACGATGTATTATACTTAGTAGTAGCGTCAAGCTTATAAAGTATGTGTTCATGTTCCGACATGTGCAAGGGAAATGACTATGTCCAGATGTAAGGAAGGTGTGGATTTGACGTGGAGTACTGTGATAGCATGGGAAGAGTAAGTCAAGTCATAAGAATGGGTACCGATATTTCTATTTCCAGAGCCACAGCCGTCAGCAGGGTGTATTTCCGATACTTCACTCATTGACGAGTGTCATTCAACTGAGACTGCAATGCTAACATTTAGTTGTAAGTACAGGGATAAAATATATATGTGAACGAATTCGTAGGATCATTCTGTCTATGCGTGCTTGGCCTGAAGCGCTGTTGACCTGTAAGAAAATGTTTATTTCCTGTTAACGGCAGCAGCCGTCTGAATGTAAAGGCCTATTGGAATGCACTAATGTATCTGAGTTAACTTTGCTGTCCTCTAGGGGCAGAATAGTGAATTAATACTTAGTATGTGTTGGGCAGGTTTCGTGATCACGTGGGAATTTCAGAAGATTGAATATGGAGGTGTGTTTCCACTGGACCATTATTCCCTCCCATATAAATTGTTCAGTTGCCTGCTTCTGCACATTTCGCGCCTTTATTTAGTTGAGAGAAGATCGGTTGTGAGTCTTGCATCTAGCATGTGAAAGAGACGTTTGCTTGTTCCCTAGGCTTCAGAAACATCTTAGTTGACTTTGTAAATTATAGGGATGATTTGGAATCTGTTACATCACCGACATCAGTATTCATGAGTGGAAATATCATTTTCCTCTATTTGTTTCGAGTTCTCACGTAAGGGTCTTCGCAGACGGGATAAGCACTAAAGTTTAAGGTTTGTAGAGGAATAATGTCCGGTCTATATCTCCGGAACTATGTTGCATGAGCGATCAGTAGGCTACTGCTGTGTGCTTGATATCGAGAAGTACCGCGAAAATGGTATAATACTATGGCAAACCATGCGAAAATACATGTGTTCTTGCAATCCCATAATCTGCAGATGGGTGTAGAAAAGCAAGCAAGCAAGCAGGTCCGGACCAGAAACAGTTGTTTGGTTGGTTGGTTTGAAGATTAAAGGGACCAAACTGCATAGGTCATCGGTCCCTTGTTTCATAAACACACAGAGCACAGTGAAACCATCCATTAGTCATTCGAAGCACAAAAGAAAAATTCCAGGAGAAGAAAAGCCCCAAGCTGAATAATAAAGCAACATGGAAAACGGAGCACAGCAACAAAAACAACATAGAGAAGAAAGGCAGAAAGAATTAAAACTGTACAGCAGAGGATCGTGGCTGGCTGATCATGAAAATAAAAGGATGAGCCAGCCACTCTGCAACACGTTAAAACCTCCAGCCTAAAAGATTAGGGTGGGTCGAATTACAACACAAAACTAATTAAAAGATACAGCTCAAAAGAGGGTGATGTAATAAAATTAAATGGACCTATAAAAGCCCGCTTGCGCGAATAAAACTTAAAACCCGATCTGCCATAGAGACATTGTCACCTAAAAGAGATGATAAAGCACCCTGGAGATTAAAAGGTCGCCTGAGAGCGGTTAAAAGAGGACATTCGAACAACATATGGGCCACCGTCATGGTTGCACCACAACGACAATGAGGGGGGTCCTCTCAACGCAGCAGATGACCATGCATCAGCCAAGAGTGACCAATGCGGAGCATACAGAGAATAACAGAATCCCTGCGAGAGGCCTGCATGGAGGAACCCCACACAGTCGTGGTCTCCTTTATTCGCCGCAGCTTGTTGGGTACAGACAGAGTGCGCCATTCGTCTGCCCACATCCCAAAGACCCAACGGCGCAACACCGATCGGAGATTAGTTGCCGGGAGGCCGATCTCCAACGTCAGTTTGCGGGTGGCTTCTTTGGCTAACTTGTCGGCGAGTTCGTTTCCCGCTATCCCAACGTGTCCCGGGGTCCATATGAACACCACTGAAAGTCCACGCTGTGCAAGAGCATGAACGGACTCCTGGATGGCAACAACAATGGGATGGCGTGGGTAGCACTGGTCAAGAGCCTGTAGACTACTGAGAGAGTCACTGCAAATGACAAAATACTCTCCAGTGCTGGTACGAATACGCTCAAGGACACGAAAAATGGCTGTTAGCTCTGCAGTGTAAACACTGCAGCCTTCCGGCAAGGAGCGCTGGTCTACATAGTCCGCATGAGCATAAGCGTACCCCACACGGCCATCAACCATCGAGCCATCTGTGTACTCCTAGCTCACTCATTTGTTACATAGTTTAATTCTTAATTTCTTTGCGTGTTTTTGGTACTTGCATTGTTTAATTCATAAATTTCGGGCGTATTATAGTATTTGAGAGTGTAGCATCGCGTTTTAGTACCTGAATAGTGTAATTTCGCGTAGTCTCCTTCCGCCGCCGAGCAGTGTCAGCAGTGCGCAAGTAGCAGCATTACTGCATTTACTAGGCAATCTTGTATTTTAATAACCGCTTAAATTTTGTTGATTTGTTTGCGCTCTCTGTAGATTAGTTCAGACGTTCTTTGCAAAACAGTTTTTAGCATGGATAGGACTGCAACTGCTGTGTTCGGATGCAAGCTGAGTTGGCATCCCTTCGCTCCCAGCTTCAGGCAGTGTTGGCTTTGGTCACACAGCTTGAGGCTGTTGCCAATGGGCATCACTGTGGGGGTCCGGATGGGGGTTTGTCGGGGACGGCCAGCTCGTCCCACGCATCCCCTGATCGGACTACGACTGTGGTTGCCCGGGATACTGCCCGCATTGAGGCTGATCCCTCACCTGTGGTAGAGTGGGAGGTCGTCTCAAGGTGTGGCAGGGGGCGAAAGACATTCCGGAGGGCTGAACGGAAAGCCTCTCCAGTTTGTCTGACGAACCGGTTTCAGGCTCTGTCTCAGGCTGATACTGATCTTCGGCCTGACATGGCTGCTTGTCCTGTTCCAGAGGTTGCCCCTCAGTCTGCAAGATCCGGGCAGTCACAGAGGGTGGGCTTACTGGTAGTTGGGAGCTCCAACGTCAGGCGCGTAATGGGGCCCCTTAGGGAAATGGCAGCAAGAGAGGGGAAGAAAACCAATGTGCACTCCGTGTGCATACCGGGGGGAGTCATTCAAGATGTGGAAAGGGTCCTTCCGGATGCCATGAACGGTACAGGTTGCACCCATCTGCAGGTGGTCGCTCATGTCGGCACCAATGATGTGTGTCGCTATGGATCGGAGAAAATCCTCTCTGGCTTCCGGCGGCTATCTGATTTGGTGAAGACTGCCAGTCTCGCTAGCGGGATGAAAGCAGAGCTCACCATCCGCAGCATCGTCGACAGGACTGACTGCGGACCTTTGGTACAGAGCCGAGTGGAGGGTCTGAATCAGAGGCTGAGACGGTTCTGCGACCGTGTGGGCTGCAGATTCCTCGACTTGCGCCATAGGGTGGTGGGGTTTTGGGTTCCGCTGGATAGGTCAGGAGTTCACTACACGCAACAAGCGGCTACACGGCTAGCAGGGGTTGTGTGGCGTGGGCTGGGCGGTTTTTTAGGTTAGATGGCCTTGGGCAAGTACAGAAAGGGCAACAGCCTCAACGGGTGCGGGGCAAAGTCAGGACATGCGGGGACCAAGCAGCAATCGGTATTGTAATTGTCAACTGTCGAAGCTGCGTTGGTAAAGTACCAGAACTTCAAGCGCTGATAGAAAGCACCGAAGCTGAAATCGTTATAGGCACAGAAAGCTGGCTGAAGCCAGAGATAAATTCTGCCGAAATTTTTACAAAGGTACAGACGGTGTTTAGAAAGGATAGATTGCATGCAACCGGTGGTGGAGTGTTCGTCGCTGTTAGTAGTAGTTTATCCTGTAGTGAAGTAGAAGTGGATAGTTCCTGTGAATTATTATGGGTGGAGGTTACACTCAACAACCGAACTAGGTTAATAATTGGCTCCTTTTACCGACCTCCCGACTCAGCAGCATTAGTGGCAGAACAACTGAGAGAAAATTTGGAATACATTTCACATAAATTTTCTCAGCATGTTATAGTCTTAGGTGGGGATTTCAATTTACCAGATATAGACTGGGACACTCAGATGTTTAGGACGGGTGGTAGGGACAGAGCATCGAGTGACATTATACTGAGTGCACTATCCGAAAATTACCTCGAGCAATTAAACAGAGAACCGACTCGTAGAGATAACATCTTGGACCTACTGATAACAAACAGACCCGAACTTTTCGACTCTGTATGTACAGAACAGGGAATCAGTGATCATAAGGCCGTTGCAGCATCCCTGAATATGGAAGTTAATAGGAATATAAAAAAAGGTAGGAAGGTTTATCTGTTTAGCAAGAATAATAGAAGGCAGATTTCAGACTACCTAACAGATCAAAACGAAAATTTCTGTTCCGACACTGACAATGTTGAGTGTTTATGATAAAAGTTCAAGGCAATCGTAAAATGCGTTTTAGACAGGTACGTGCCGAGTAAAACTGTGAGGGACGGGAAAAACCCACCGTGGTACAACAACAAAGTTAGGAAACTACTGCGAAAGCAAAGAGAGCTCCACTCCAAGTTTAAACGCAGCCAAAACCTCTCAGACAAACAGAAGCTAAACGATGTCAAAGTTAGCGTAAGGAGGGCTATGCGTGAAGCGTTCAGTGAATTCGAAAGTAAAATTCTATGTACCGACTTGACAGAAAATCCTAGGAAGTTCTGGTCTTACGTTAAATCAGTAAGTGGCTCGAAACAGCATATCCAGACACTACGGGATGATGATGGCATTGAAACAGAGGATGACACGCGTAAAGCTGAAGTACTAAACACATTTTTCCAAAGCTGTTTCACAGAGGAAGACCGCACTGCAGTTCCTTCTCTAAATCCTCGCACAAACGAAGAAATGGCTGCCATTGAAATAAGTGTCCAAGGAATAGAAAAGCAACTGGAATCACTCAATAGAGGAAAGTCCACTGGACCTGACGGGTTACCAATTCGATTCTACACAGAGTACGCGAAAGAACTTGCCCCCCTTCTAACAGCCGTGTACCGCAAGTCTCTAGAGGAACGGAGGGTTCCAAATGATTGGAAAAGAGCACAGATAGTCCCAGTCTTCAAGAAGGGTCGTCGAGCAGATGCGCAAAACTATAGACCTATATCTCTGACGTCGATCTGTTGTAGAATTTTAGAACATGTTTTTTGCTCGAGTATCATGTCGTTTTTGGAAACCCAGAATCTACTATGTAGGAATCAACATGGATTCCGGAAACAGCGATCGTGTGAGACCCAACTCGCTTTATTTGTTCATGAGACCCAGAAAATATTAGATACAGGCTCCCAGGTAGATGCTATTTTTCTTGACTTCCGGAAGGCGTTCGATACAGTTCAGCACTGTCGCCTGATAAACAAAGTAAGAGCCTACGGAATATCAGACCAGCTGTGTGGCTGGATTGAAGAGTTTTTAGCAAACAGAACACAACATGTTGTTATCAATGGAGAGACGACTACAGACGTTAAAGTAACCTCTGGCGTGCCACAGGGGAGTGTTATGGGACCATTGCTTTTCACAATATATATAAATGACCTAGTAGATAGTGTCGGAAGTTCCATGCGGCTTTTCGCGGATGATGCTGTAGTATACAGAGAAGTTGCAGCATTAGAAAATTGTAGCGAAATGCAGGAAGATCTGCAGCGGATAGGCACTTGGTGCAGGGAGTGGCAACTGACCCTTAACATAGACAAATGTAATGTATTGCGAATACATAGAAAGAAGGATCCTTTATTGTATGATTATATGATAGCGGAACAAACACTGGTAGCAGTTACTTCTGTAAAATATCTGGGAGTATGCGTGCGGAACGATTTGAAGTGGAATGATCATATAAAATTAATTGTTGGTAAGGCGGGTACCAGGTTGAGATTCATTGGGAGAGTCCTTAGAAAATGTAGTTCATCAACAAAGGAGGTGGCTTACAAAACACTCGTTCGACCTATACTTGAGTATTGCTCATCAGTGTGGGATCCGTACCAGATCGGTCTGACGGAGGAGATAGAGAAGATCCAAAGAAGAGCGGCGCGTTTCGTCACAGGGTTATTTGGTAACCGTGATAGCGTTACGGAGATGTTTAATAAACTCAAGTGGCAGACTCTGCAAGAGAGGCGCTCTGCATCGCGGTGTAGCTTGCTCGCCAGGTTTCGAGAGGGTGCGTTTCTGGATGAGGTATCGAATATATTACTTCCCCCTACTTATACCTCCCGAGGAAATCACGAATGTAAAATTAGAGAGATTAGAGCGCGCACGGAGGCTTTCAGACAGTCGTTCTTCCCGCGAACCATACGCGACTGGAACAGGAAAGGGAGGTAATGACAGTGGCACGTAAAGTGCCCTCCGCCACACACCGTTGGGTGGCTTGCGCAGTATAAATGTAGTTGTAGATGTAGATAGATAGCCTCCGAGTCACGGGATGCGTCGAGAAATTGGCGGCGCAAGATTGCAGGAGGAACTGAATCCTTTTGCCATCGTGAGAGGTCCAGTCGAAGCTGCGGCCGACGAATACACCAAGGTGGTGTATGTGGGTGGACCTGAAAAGCAGATGGAAGAGGCAAAGACTGGAGTTCACTAAGGAGGGACCAAACACGGATCCCAATGGTATGGCCTGATCGCGGCCGCCGGTGTGGGATATGGACTGCCGCATTAGGAAAAAGGAGACGGTAGTTAGGGTGACGGGGCGAACAACGGACGTGGGCAGCATAGTTGGCTAACAGTTGTTGACGCCGAATGTGAAGAGGAGGGACCACAGCCTCAGCAAGGAGGCTATTAACAGGGCTGGTGCGGAATACTCCTGTCGCCTGTCGAACCCCACAGTGGTGAACGGGGTCCAGCAGTTGCAATGCTGAGGGCGACGCTGAGCCATACGCCACACTCCCATAATCCAGTCGGGACAGCACAAGGTCTTTGTAGAGCTGCAGTAGCGTATTACGATCTGCACCCCAAGTTGTGTTGCTGAGGCAGCGGAGGGCATTCAGATGCTGCCAGCACTGATGCTTGATCTGACGAATATGTGGAAGCCAAGTAAGCCGGGCATTGAACAGCAATCCCAGAAAACGGTAAGTATCAACAACGCTGAGCATGGCATCCTGGAGATAGAGCTCAGGGTGGGGGATGGACAGTCCGACGCCGACAAAAGTACATAACACAAGTCTTCGCAGGAGAAAAGTGAAACCCATGGGCTAGGGCCCATGCCTGCACCTTGCGTATGGCTCCCTGCAATCTACGTTTTGCAACACTAATGGTGGAGGAGCTGAAAAAGATGCAGAAATCGTCAGCATATAACGTGGGTGAGACAGTCGACCCCACTGCTGCTGCAAGGCCATTAATGGCCACAAGGAAAAGTGGCACGCTCAATACAGAGCCCTGTGGAACGCCGTTCTCCTGGACATGAAGTGAACTATGGGATGTGCCAAGTAAAACGCGGAATGTCCGAACAGATAAAAAATTCTGAATAAAAATGGGAAGAGAGTCCTGGAGACCCCACCCGTGCAACGTGGCGAGAATATGGTGCCGCCACGTCGTGTCATATGCTCTGGAGTGGTCGAAAAAGACAGAGACGAGGTGTTGGCGCCTGGAAAAAGCAGTGCGAATTGCAGACTCAAGGAAGACCAAAGTATCAGCGGTGGAACGGCCCTGACGGAAGCCGCTCTGGCACGGAGCCAGAAGACCCCGAGACTCAAGCAGCCAACACAGCCGTCTACTCACCATACGTTCCTGTAGCTTGCACAGAGTGTTTGTCAAGCTGATGGGCCGATAGCTATCCACACTAAGCGGGTCCTTACCGGGCTACAGCACCGGAATGATGGTACTCTCTCGCCACTGCGACGGAAAGACACCATCGCCCCATATGCGGTTGAAGATGGCAAGAACACATCGCAGACAGTCTGGGGACAGGTGTTTGAGCATCTGATTGTGGATGCCATCTGGCCCAGAGGCTGTATCGGGGCACTGTACCAGGGCGCTTTGGAGTTCCCACGAACTAAATGGGGCGTTATACGCCTCAGGGTGGCGAGAAGCAAAAGAAAGTCGTTTGCCTTCTTCCCGGCGTTTTAGCGCACGAAACGCGGGCGGGTAATTCCCCGACCCAGAGGCCAAAACATAGTGCTGAGCGAAATGCTCAGCGATTGCATCGGCATCGGTGCATAGCGCCCCATTGATGGTAAGCCCTGGGACACCTGTAGAGTGCTGCAATCCAAAGATGCGCCGAATCTTCATCCACACCTGGGAGGGTGAAGTACGGGAACCAATGGTGGAAATGTACCTCTCCCAGCACTCATGTTTCCGCCTTTTGATGAGCCGCCGGACCTGAGCATGGAGACGTTTGAATAAAATGAGGTTCTCCAAAGATTGGTGCCGCTTATGTCGCTGAAGAGCCCGCCGACGCTCTTTAATGGCTTCAGCGACCTCCGGAGACCACCAAGGCACTGACTTTCGCCGGGGGCACCCTAACGAACGAGGAATGGTACGTTCCGCAGCGGAAACAATCGCTGCAGTCAGTGTCTCAACCGCCACATCGATGGTACCTTGGGGGAGAGATTCAACAGTGGCAGCAGAGAAGAACACTTCCCAGTTTCCCTTGCTAAATGCCCATCTGGGCAAGCGTTCATGGGAGCGACGCTGGGGTAGTGAAAGGAAGATGGGAAAATGGTCACTACCACACAAGTCGTCATGGACTCTCCAGTGGACTGATGGTACAAGCCCTGGGCTGCACAACGACAGATCAATGGCTGAGAACGTGTCATGTGCCACACTGAAATATGTGGCGGTGCCAGTGTTTAAGAGGCAGAGGTCGAGATGAGATTCTCGACAGCTCTGCCTCGGCCAGTAATCTTCGTTCCACCCCACAGGGGATTGTGGGCGTTAAAATCCCCAAGGAGAAGAAAAGGTGTGGGGAGTTGAGAGACAAGTGCAGCCAATTCGGCCAGGGGGACTGTACCACCTGGAGGGAGATAGACACTGCAGATGGTTATGTCCTGGGTAGTCCTTACTCTGACAGCCACAGCTTCCAATGATGTGTGAAGGGGCACGGGAGCACTATATACAGAGGTAAGGACATACACGCAGGCTCCACCTGACACACTATTGTAAATGCTACGGTTACATTAATAGCCCCTGTAACCACGAAGGACAGGGGTCCGCATTGTTGGGAACCAGGTTTCCTGGATGGCAATGCAGAAAGCAGGTGTTATGCTTAGGAGCTGTCGTAGCTCAGGGAGATGGCTAAAATAACCGCCACAATTCCACTGGAGGATTGTATAAAGCGTGTCCTGTAGGGGCATGAAGGCACTGAAAAAGCAAATTACTTCACAGAGTCACATGCTGCCACTGACTGAGTGACTGACGTCGCAACTTCCATCGTTTCTGAGGAGACGGCGAGATCCACGTCATCAGGGGACACAAAGAGCTCGACCTCATCCTCAGAGGCTGAGTTGACAGGAAGCAGTGACGCGGGAACCACTGGGTCCTTACTCTTCTTAGAGAGCTTCCTCTTCTCTCTCTTGTCTTTGGGAGGAGGGTTCGCATGCTGGGAGGGCTTTCCTGACACATTGTCAGGAACAGAGGAAGAGCGTGAAGCCCTTCGACCAGCAGCTGGTGGCTTCTTCAGCCACTGGCTAGTGTCTTGTGAGAGACTGGGGAAGTCCTTGGAAGGGACTCCCCCAAGGGACCCCTTCCGAACGAGTGAGGCTTGAGGAGGCTGTTGCCTCCCAGGCTGAGCAGCCAGAGGAGGCTGTTGCTTCTCCGGCTGAGGAGCCAGAGGAGGCTGTTGTCTCTCCGGCTGAGCAGCCAGAGAAGGCTGTTAACTCTCCGGCTGAGCAGCCAGAGAAGGCTGTTGCCTCTCCAGCTGAGAGGTGGGGATGGATGTCCCCAGTTGTTCGGAGTCCACTGCTCCCATACCGGGTGTTTTGGGAGTAGTGAAAGAGGGTGTGGCCCCTACCAACAGTGGGGCAGGCGTAATTTGACTGTTCTGTGGGCCAACTGAGAAGGGAGTCTTAGCGAGAACTGGTGGCGGCAGAGTTACAGCAGCATAACTTCGCAAAATAGATGTGGGGTTGAGCCGTTCTAGCTTCTTCCTTGCCTCTTGGTAAGTTAAACGGTCCAGGGTCTTAATTTCTTGTATCTTCCGCTCTCTTTGGTAGACTGCACAGTCTGGCGAGCAGGGAGAATGATGCTCCCCACAGTTAACGCAGGTGGGAGGCGGAGCATATGGAGCATTAGGATGTGGAGGTCGTCCACAATCACGACACATGGGGCTGGCACTGCATCTGGAGGACATATGTCCGAACTTCGAGCACTGGAAGCATCGAATAGGGGGCGGGACATAGGGCTTGACATCGCACCGGTAGATCATGACCTTGATATTCTCAGGCAAGCAGTCACCCTCAAAGGCCACGATGAAGTCACCGGTAGCGACCCTATTATCCTTGGCCCCCTAAAGACACGACGGACAGAGTGCACACCTCATCGTGCCAGGTTCTCCTGCAGCTCGTCATCAGACTGTAGCAGAAGATCTTTATGAAAGATAATCCCCTGGACCAAATTTAAGGACCTATGGGGAGTGACTTTAACGGGGATGTCACCAAGCTTCTCACAGGCGAGTAACGCCCGTGACTGTGCAGATGAAACTGCTTGTATCAGAATAGCCCCGCTCCTCATTTTGGAAAGAGATACCACTTCCCCAAACTTATCTTCAAGATGGTGAACAAAGAAGAGAGGCTTAGTCCCCAAAAACGAATCCCCATCGGTTCTGCAGCACACAAGGTATCACGGTGAATACGGCTCCTGTCTGTCCGCAGCCCTACGTTCCTCCCATGGCGTGGCTAGGGAAGGGAACGATTTGGGGTTATATGTCACAGCATTAAATTCTGTCTTACTGCGCTTAGAGACGTTGGTGGTCGTGCAACCACCGGATTGACACTTCATCCACTTCATTGCGGTGCATCCACCCCGATGCCACGCACTCCGACCAGGGGCTCCCCCCCCCCCCCCCCCCCGGGCGCCATCCAGCCACAGCAAAGGCCACCTGGCAGGATGGCCGTTGCCGGGAGTCCTGATGCCCCAGAGTGACAAGCATCTACTCCTTGGCTTACGTGGGGAGGTGTCAGCTCAGGCATCGGCAGTACGATCCCTGTGTTGTCAGGGGGCTACAACCTAGAGGGTACATGACGACCCTACCACAACAGGCTGGCTACCGTGCTGGATTTTGGGTGCCATGGGTAGTCCATAGTGATCGTGGGTGCAGATGGTGACGCACTAAGGGCGTAACTGACACAATCCCTCAGGTGCATATGCCCAAAATGAGGGATGGAGGGTGCAGTTACGACGCCAAGACGATAAAGAGTGCCAAGGCCTTAGGGCACAGAGGACTGATGGTGCACCACGTAAGGTGTCCTTCCCCAAAAGGCTTGTACTTCTTTTGAATTTGGAAAAATGGAGGTTAAACCCTAATGCGGGCCATCACATTAAAGGCCGAAACAGTTGAGACTCCTTTTAGTCGCCTCTTACGACAGGCAGGAATACCGCAGGCCTATTCTAACCCCTGAACCCGCAGGGGGTACCAGAAACAGTAATGCATTTGTGCTGAGGGGAAGTGAGCCCGAATTTGTAGAACAGTTCTGAGATTGACTCTGGTCCGCTGAAGGTGCTGTGGCCACCCATTGGGCGTGGATGCCCTAGTGCTGCGCGTATATGTACTGTGCTGTCTATCTTCGCGGTATATGTGCGAATGTTGTAAAAGGGGAAATTTTGTATGTTTACTACATCGACACGGTGCCCAGTAATATATTGTTGGATTGGAGTTTGGTTTCACACTCTAATATTCAAGCTCCTGTCCTCAGTGGGAGAGCAGTGTAATTGAGTAAGAGTCTTTCCATATTTGACGATATGTAGGGGCACTTTGAAGGGTTTAATTGTCGATGCATAATGGCCTATCTGTGTAAAATAGTTTTTCTCCCACTGAAAGTATCGTCTGCAGAAAGAAAGAAAAGGCAGATGGTGCTTCCACACCGGTCGCATATGTAATTCAGAGGGTAAATTCGATAAGAGCCAATCATAATGCTCCATTCATTCACCAGACGTTGTTTTGTGCTGGGATATAGGAATCTCTACATAGCAGAGGGAACATTTGTGTGTGTTGAAAGCAGGAAAGTTAACATGTGACGGACAGGGTACCACATTAGGCCTGGAAGGAAGACTGCATTCTATGTTATTCTGTGCTATTTTTGTAAACAGGTCCTGTTATGGCAAGAATTTCCGTGCATACAAGCTGAGACATCAAGAAAGCGAGCGTTAACTATTTCTGGGACACTATATAATTTCCTAGAGGTTGACTTGGTTCTGATTTTACATAGCCATGTGACGTCAGTATAAGATTGAGAACCTTGTTAGATGCGCTTCCATTAGTTTGTAGCTACACGTGCGCACTTTGCGGCATTGCATCAGTCACACTGGGCAGTTAAGCACGGTTAGACGCAGCTTGCATGTGCAGCTAGGAAAATTGCAAACTATGCAACTCTGTGATCAATGGTAAACATGCATGCTGCCCAGAGGCATCTTGCATGAGATCGGTGTGAGGGCACCTTGGAGTTCTGTGACGTCAGTATAACACTGACAGTATACTCGAAAATAGAACAAACTTTCACTGGGTCGCTGAAGGCAGCAGCAATGGCTTGCATCGGGTGATGGCTCATGGGGTGTTGGCGCACTCGGCAAATAGGTCTTCGCTCCTGTCCAGTCGCATCAGCAATGGTGCCTAGGTGAACACGTATTTCAAAAGGAATTTCTCAGGTGTCTAGTATGAAAGGGATGTCGCCACCTCATGCTTGTAGGACCTGAACGGGCACCTGTGCATGGTTTGACAGCTGGCGGCTGCATCACTTTGTGGGGGCTGCCTGTAGCCTCCTGTGCGGTCTAGTGGACAGGGGATGATGGACGGTGCTTGGGGGCATTAATTGCGTGTCTGTTGCACTTATTTTCGAGCGGATCTGTATGCTGTGCTACGCAATATTTGGACAGTTTACGAGTACTGAGCACGTCTGCACATCAGTGAGCTGCATTATTTAGGAGCAGTTTGAAGGTCTGTACTGAAATTCTTTCGGTGTAGTAGTTTGCATGTGTGTAGGCTGTGGAATACATCATTTTGACAGTCTACAATTAGCAATCTTGTCTATTGCATTATTTATGAGTAGTTTGCAGCTTGTGCATACTGTGTATTGTGACCCCAAGCACATCAGGGCGAGTGTTTTGTGTCAGTGTGATAAATATACTCCATCCCGAAATAAACTGTTCCAAAATAAATAAAGTACACTCCTTCCTCTCTCTAGCAGTTCATTGCAGGCTGAGTCATTTTTCCCTCCAGACAGTCATCTTAGGTTATGTCATGGAATGGACAACAGCACCCTCTGGTGGTGGTACTGTGTACTAGACCCAGACCTCAAGGCGAACACACTGTTTCCCTCTATTTACTCTCACCATCTTGGATTACATCACAGGAGGGATGAGAGCACCCTCTGGTGGAGGTACTGTATACTAGGTCAGTTGGAGTCCAGAGCCCTTGGCGACCACACTGGATGGTGGTAGTGCCTCTAATTGTTTAAATAAAATAGTGTTTGAAAAATAATAAAGACTTATATCCGGCACTGGGCGAGTCCTCTCCCCAACCAATCACCACTAGGAGGAGGTGGTGGTTGGGTGACTCAGGTTAGTTTAACTGCCCTTTCCTTCCGCCATTTTCTTAGGTTAGTAGAGGTTGTGTTGTCCTGATGGATATTGAACTTCCCACCAAGTGGGCGTGGCAGAGGGATGTGGCACTTTCACACTAAAAGCCACCATCTTGGATAACGGTACTTGCGTCATCAGCCAACGTTACGGCCGCCATCTTGGATGACGTCATCAACTGACGTCATGGCCGCCATCTTGGATGACGTCATCGTCACCATCGTGGATGACTCATCGCCGCCATCTTGGATAGTGATATTCTGGGATAGAATTCCCCTTGGGGTAGAATCCCCCTTACCCAAATACTAACTCCTCACTCATACTAAACCTCCAGGAGTGTCTCAGTTTAGCTGGTGAGTCAATAGACAGTGGTCTACGGGGCATACAGATAACTGGCCACGCTTTCCCACCCAAATGTTGCGACACTTGTGCCACACCGTCCTTGAACTGACTTAGCAAGCCACCGTGTAGGAATTCTTCCTGTCTGTTATGTGGAGATGTTCTCGTAGTTTAATTTCCCCTTGTAGAGCTGTAGCAGCGCCATCGCATTCTGAAAGTGCAGTACTACTGTATAGGTTTTACGTAATGAAATGCGAAGAAGTTTTTTGTACAAATATTTATTTACACGGATGCCATTATGGTGCGTTTATTTAAGAAACACTATAAAATGTCTTGTTCACACCGATTATAAGCTAACTATTAACGGTATGAGACCAGGGTCTACTGCATGACTACACTGAAGCACCAAAGAAACTGGTATAGGCATGTGTATTCAAATGCAGAGATATGTAAACAGGCAGACTAGGCGGCTGCAGTCAGCAACGCCTGTACAAGACAACAAGTACTCTAGCGCAGTTGTTAGATCGGTTACTGCTGCTACAATGGCAGGTTATCAAGATTTAAGTGAGTTTGGACGCAGTGTTATAGTCTGCGCACGGGCAATGGGGCACAGCATCTCTGAGGTAGCAATGAAGTGGGGATTTTCCCATATGACCTTTTTATGAATGCACCGTGAATATCAGGAGTCCGGTAAAACATCAAATCTCCGACATTGCTGCAGCCAGAAAATGATCCTGCAAGAACGGGACCAACGACGACTTAAGACAATCGTGCAACAAGACAAGTGCAACCCTTCCGTAAACTTCTGTAGATTTCAATGGTGGGCCATCAACAACTGTCAGTGTGCAAGTTATTCAACGAAACATAATCGATATGGGCTTTCGGAGCAGAAGGCCTACTCATGTACCCTTGATGACTGCACGACACAAAGCTTCACACCTCGCCTGAGTCCTTCAACACTGACATTGGACTGTCGATCATTGGAAACATGTTGCTGGGCGGACGAGTCTCGTTTCAAATTGTATCGAGCGGATGGAAGTGCATGGGTATGGAGATAACCTTATGAATCCATGGACCCTGCATTTCAGCTGGTGTAGGCTCTATGAGTGATATGAGACCCCTGATACGTCTAGATACGACTCTGACAGATGACACGTACGTCATCATCCTGTCTGATCACTTGCATCCATTCATGTCCATTGTGCATTCCGACGAACTTGGGCAATTCCAGCGGGACAGTGCGACAATCCACACGTCCAGAATTGCTACAGAGTGGCTCCAGGGACAATCTCCTGAGTTTAAACACTTCCGCTGGCCACCAAACTTCCCAGACATGAATATTAGTGAGCATATCTGGGATGCCTTGCAACTTGCTATTCGGCAGAGATATACAACGCCTCGTACTCTTATAGCCTTGCGGGAGTACATTAGTCGAGTCCATGCCACAGTCGTACTGCGGTACTTCTGCGTGCACGCGGGAGCCCTACATGATATTAGGCAGGTGTATCAGTTACTTTTGGTCTTCAGTGCAGATCGAAAGGCATCCTATCGCTGACTGACGACTATGGCGCACAGTCTGTAACTTGAGCGCACAACCGATAAAGTTCGTAAAGACCGTACATCTTCGGTTATGCCAAAGTTATTCACTTATTATTATTATTATTATTATTAGTCGTAAAGCTCCCAACATGGAAGACGCTAAGTAAAGATGGTTCACTTCTGGGGCTTCTTATTCTTCTTGTTTGTCCACCAGGTCTTCATTCTTTGCGAGAATTCAGCTTTTCTTTCTTCGCTCCATTTTGTTCCAGTTCTCGGCGCTTTTGCCTCTGGTTAGACCTCCCATTTGTCAACTTTAAGTTTGAAATTGTTTCTTTTGTTCATGCCTTCAGTAGTAATGTTGGCTAATTCCAGATCTTTCTTTACATTTTTGATCCATTCTCCTCCATTAACAAGGGATGCTACGTATCTTACTATTTTTTTTGTAAGTCTGTGATCGGGAAGTCTCATTATGTGGCCATAATTATTCACTTATTTATTTACATCAACATTTCCTGGCACTGTAAAATTAATGAAATATAGTGTTTATGACCCGTAGACTCCTCCTAACACCTGAGTGGCGAAAGGCAACTTTCGTTAGCAAATACACTCCTGGAAATGGAAAAAAGAACACATTGACACCGGTGTGTCAGACCCACCGTACTTGCTCCGGACACTGCGAGAGGGCTGTACAAGCAATGATCACACGCACGGCACAGAGGACACACCAGGAACCGCGGTGGTGGCCGTCGAATGGCGCTAGCTGCGCAGCATTTGTGCACCGCCGCCGTCAGTGTCAGCCAGTTTGCCGTGGCATACGGAACTCCATCGCAGTCTTTAACACTGGTAGCATGCCGCGACAGCGTGGACGTGAACCGTATGTGCAGTTGACGGACTTTGAGCGAGGGCGTATAGTGGGCATGCGGGAGGCCGGGTGGACGTACCGCCGAATTGCTCAACACGTGGGGCGTGAGGTCTCCACAGTACATCGATGTTGTCGCCAGTGGTCGGCGGAAGGTGCACGTGCCCGTCGACCTGGGACCGGACCGCAGCGACGCACGGATGCACGCCAAGACCGTAGGATCCTACGCAGTGCCGTAGGGGACCGCACCGCCACTTCCCAGCAAATTAGGGACACTGTTGCTCCTGGGGTATCGGCGAGGACCATTCGCAACCGTCTCCATGAAGCTGGGCTACGGTCCCGCACACCGTTAGGCCGTCTTCCGCTCACGCCCCAACATCGTGCAGCCCGCCTCCAGTGGTGTCGCGACAGGCGTGAATGGAGGGACGAATGGAGACGTGTCGTCTTCAGCGATGAGAGTCGCTTCTGCCTTGGTGCCAATGATGGTCGTATGCGTGTTTGGCGCCGTGCAGGTGAGCGCCACAATCAGGACTGCATACGACCGAGGCACACAGGGCCAACACCCGGCATCATGGTGTGGGGAGCGATCTCCTACACTGGCCGTACACCACTGGTGATCGTCGAGGGGACACTGAATAGTGCACGGTACATCCAAACCGTCATCGAACCCATCGTTCTACCATTCCTAGACCGGCAAGGGAACTTGCTGTTCCAACAGGACAATGCACGTCCGCATGTATCCCGTGCCACCCAACGTGCTCTAGAAGGTGTAAGTCAACTACCCTGGCCAGCAAGATCTCCGGATCTGTCCCCCACTGAGCATGTTTGGGACTGGATGAAGCGTCGTCTCACGCGGTCTGCACGTCCAGCACGAACGCTGGTCCAACTGAGGCGCCAGGTGGAAATGGCATGGCAAGCCGTTCCACAGGACTACATCCAGCATCTCTACGATCGTCTCCATGGGAGAATAGCAGCCTGCATTGCTGCAAAAGGTGGATATACACTGTACTAGTGCCGACATTGTGCATGCTCTGTTGCCTGTGTCTATGTGCCTGTGGTTCTGTCAGTGTGATCATGTGATGTATCTGACCTCAGGAATGTGTCAATAAAGTTTCCCCTTCCTGGGACAATGAATTCACGGTGTTCTTATTTCAATTTCCAGGAGTGTATTTATTAATACCAGTTTCTCGATTCGCGCTGGAATAACGGTACTTTCCCTATGTATCTCTTTGCTGACGGTACGAGCGATTTCTGCATCGGCACCTCATCCCATTGGCCAACCGCCTCTGCTATTCAGAGTGGGAACCATCCGCTAGCTACTTACTCCGTAAGAGTACTGCAGCGCTGATACACTCACTTCACTTATATGAAATAGCAAAACTGGGAATAACGTAAAATGCGCTCTTATCTGCAAATAAGGGGTACAATGCAATGTCGAGCGGCGCCAGCGACGCACAGTGGAAGCTAGCAGCCCCCTGTCGTGCGATATCGTAATGCACTGCACTCTGCAGGAAGCCCGTATTCTAGGAACTGCTGGGCACTGGATGGGTCGAAGATACGATCTGTTAGGTCAAGTGAGATGGGACTATCAGATCTTTTTGTGCCCGAGAGTGTAGCACCCATGGCTGTCAGGCTGGTGCCACGCTAAGTGAACTGTTGCTTAACCTGTTAAGAAACCGAAAGAGCAGCTACCATTGGCTAATATGAGTAAATTCTGGAGTAGAAGAACAGAACTCGCTTGGTTGTGCATGGAGAAGTCCTTGTTCAAATGGTTCAAATGGCTCTGAGCACTATGGGACTTAACATCTGTGGTCATCAGTCCCCTAGAACTTAGAACTACTTAAACCTAACTAACCTAAGGACATCACACACATCCATGCCCGAGGCAGGATTCGAACCTGCGACCGTAGCGGTCACGCGGTTCCAGACAGAAGCGCCTAGAACCGCAAGGCCACACCGGCCGGCGAAGGCCTTGTTGGCTGAAATGCGAAATAGGACAGATAGTGTGAGTCAGGGGTTACCTGTTTCTGAGGCCCGGCACTAAGAAGCTCCACAACATGTTAATTATATTAAAACTGAGTGTAGAAGGAAGACTGATGCGCAATCAGAAAGTATCTGATTGGTCGGCACGCGGAAAAATCGCAGTCATCGGTGATCAAAATCATGCACAAAGCTCACACTAAAAAATAAAAGTTCTGAGCGCTCTTTAGAACGACTTCCATCCGAGACTCGATGGGGGATGCTTCAGCCGAGAGAGGAATTTAGATTCCGGGCTCTAAGAGAGAGCACCCTTCGCTGCAGACCAGATGACTCAGAATTCTGCAGCCACCATATCAGCCATTCGTAGGTACCGGTAATGCTAAGAAAAGTGAGCAACAGTATGTTCGCAAACCGTGTTGCAGGAAGCACGCAAAGACTTCAGATTGCCATTAGGATTTCCTCGTTTTAAATTCTAATACGTTTATTAGCCATTGCGAGTTCAACATGCGCTCCGTGGTGCATGCATGATTCTTTCTTTCCTCTTTTATTAACATTCGGCAATCACTGTGCGACTTCCAAGAAGTAAGTTGTTTCCCCAAGTGATGTACTGACTATTATGTATTCAGGAGGAGGAGGAGGAGGAGATTAGATTAGTGTTCAACGTCCCGTCGACGACGAGGTCATTGACGACAGAGCACAAGCTCGGGTTAGGGAAGGATGGGGAAGAAAGTCGGCCGTGTCCTTTCCAAGAAACTATCCCGTCATTTGCCTGAAAGGATTTAGGCAAATCGTGGAAAACCTAAATCAGGATGGCCGGGCGCGGGTTTGCACCGTCATCTTCCCGAATGCGAATCCAGTATACTAATCACTGCGCCACGTCGCTAGGAATAATGTGTTCACCTCAGAGTTATTATTCGATCTTTGCCAAGTTACTGATATTTTAATTCCACTATAATGTGTGTTAATACTGGATGAACGCTACGGTTATACATCTACATCTAAAACTACATGCATACGTAATCCGCAAGCCACCGTACAGTGGCTAGCGGACAATACCCTGTACCAGTACTAGTGATTTCCTTTTCTGTTCCACTCTCAAATACAGCGGTGGAAAAACGACTATCTACATACCTCTTTACGGGCCTTAATTTTTCTAATCCTACCTTCATGGTTCTTGCACGAAATGTACGTTGGCGACTGTAGAATTTTTCTGCGATCAGCCTCAAACGCCGGTTCCCTAAATTTTTTTCAGTAGCGCTCCTCGAAAAGAACGTGGCCTTCCCTCCAGTTCCCGAATACTTGCTCATTGTTCCAACTTACCGGTAATGAATCTAGCAGCCCGCCTCTCAATTGCTTCGATATCTTCCTTTGATCCGACATATCATCAATCCCAAATACTCAAACAGTACTCAACAGTGGGTCACACTAGTGTCCTATACACGGTCTCCTTTAGAGATGAACAACACTTTCCCAAAATTCTCCCTGATACACCGAAGTCGACCGTTCGCCTTCCTTACTACAATCTTTACAAGCTCATTCCATTTCATATCGTCTTGTAACGTTACGCCTAGATACACTGAAGCGCCAAAGTAACTGGTATAGCCATGCGTATTCAAATACAGAGATATGTAAACATTCAGAATACGGCGCTGCGGTCGGCAGCGCCTATATAAGACAGTAAGTGTATGCAGCAGTTGTTACATCAGTTGCTCCTGCTACAGTGGCAGCTCATCAAGATTTAAGTGAGTTTGGTTAAAAATGGTTCAAATGGCTCTGAGCACTATGGGATTTTACTTCTAAGGTCATTAGTGCCCTAGAACTTAGAACTACTTAAACCTAACTAACCTAAGGACATCACACATATCCGTGCCCGAGGCAGGATTCGAACCTGCGACCGTAGCGGTCGCGTGGCTCCAGACTGTAGCGCCTAGAACCGCTCGGCCACCCCGGCCGGCTAAGTGAGTTTGGACGTGGTGTTATATTCGGCGCACGAGTGATAGGACACAGCATCTCCGAGATAGCGATGAAGTGGGAATTTTGCAATTGACCATTTCACGACTTTACCGTGAACATCAGGAATCCGGAAAAACATCAACTCTCCGACATCGCTGCGGCTGAAAAAAGATCCTGCAAGAACGGGACCGACTACGACTGAGGAGAACCGTTCAACGAGATACAAGTGCACCCCTTCCGCAAATTGCTGCAGATTTCAAAGTTGGGCCGTCGACAAGTGTCAGCGTATGAAACATTCAACGAAACATCATCGAGCCGAAGACCCACTCGTGTACCCTTGATGAGTGAATCACACAGAGTTTTACACCTGGCCTGAGCCCGTAGGCACTGAAATTGGGCTGTTGATGACTGGAAACATGTTGTATCGAGCGGATGAACGCGTACCGGTGTGGAGACAACCTCATGATTCCATAGACCCTGCATGTCAGCAGGGGACTTTTCAAGCTGGCGGAGGCTCTGTAACTGTGTGGGGCGTGTGCAGATGGAGTGATATGGGACCCCTGATACGTCTAGATACGATTCTGACAGGTGACATCTACATCTACATTTATACTCCACAAGCCACCCAAAGGTGTGTGGCCGAGGGCACTTTACGTGCCACTGTCATTACCTCCCTTTCCCGTTCCATTCGCGTATGGTTCGCGGGAAGAAGGACTGCCGGAAAGCCTTCGTGCGCGCTCGAATCTCTCTAATTTTACATTCGTGATCTCCTCGGGAGGTATAAGTAGGGGGAAGCAATATATTCGATACCTCATCCAGAAACGCACCCTCTCAAAACCTGGACAGCAAGCTACACCGCGATGCACAGCGCCTCTCTTGCAGAGTCTGCCACTTGAGTTTGCTAAACATCTCCGTAACGCTATCAAGCTTATCACATAACCCTGTGACGAAACGCGCCGCTCTTCTTTGGATCTTCTCTGTCTCCTCTGTCAACCCCACCTGGTACGGATCCCACACTGATAAGCAATACTCAAGTATAGGTCGAACGAGTGTTTTGTAAGCCACCTCCTTTGTTGATGGACTACATTTTCTAAGGACTCTCCCAATGAATCTCAACCTGGCACCCGTCTTACCAACAATTAATTTTATATGATCATTCCACTTCAAATCGTACCGTACGCATACTGCCAGATATTTTACAGAAGTAACTGCTACTAGTGTTTGTTCCGCTATCATATAATCATACAATAAAGGATCCTTCTTTCTATGTATTCGCAATACATTACATTTGTCTATGTTAAGGGACAGTTGCCACTCCCTGCACCAAGTGCCTATCCGCTGCAGATCTTCCTGCATTTCGCTGCAATTTTCTAATGCTGCAACTTCTCTGTATACTACAGCATCATCCGCGAAAAGCCGCATGGAACTTCCGAAACTATCTACTAGGTCATTTACATATATTGTGAAAGCGATGGTCCCATAACAATCCCCTGTGGCACGCCAGAGGTTACTTTAACGTCTATAGCCGTCTTCCATTGAGAACAACATGCTGTGTTTTGTTTGCTAAAAACTCTTCAATCCAGCCACACAGCTAGCCTGATATTCCGTAGGCTCTTACATTGTTTATCAGGGGCCAGTGCGGAACTATATCGAACGCCTTCCGGAAGTCAAGGAAAATGGCAACTACCTGGGAGCCTGTATCTACACTATTGGCCATTAAAATTGCTACACCAAGAAGAAACGCAGATGATAAATGGGTATACATTGGACAAATTTATTATACTGGAACAGACATGCGATTACATTTTCACACAATTTGGGTGCATAGATCCTAAGAAATCAGTACCCAGAACAACCACCTCTGGCCGTAATAACGGCCTTGATACGCCTGGGCATTGAGTCAAACAGAGCTTGGATGGCGTGTACAGGTACAGCTGCCCATGCAGATTCAACACGATACGACAGTTCATCAAGAGTAGTGACTGGCGTATTGTGAGAAGCCAGTTGCTCGGCCACCATTGACCAGACTTTTTCAATCGGTGAGAAATCTGGAGAATGTGCTGGCCAGGGCAGCAATCGAACATTTTCTGTATCCAAAAAGGCCCGTACAGTACGTGCATTATCCTGCTGAAATGTAGGGTTTCGCAGGGATCGAACGAAGGGTAGAGCCATGGGTCGTAACACATCTGAAATGTAACGTCCACTGTTCAAAGTGCCGTCATTGCGAACAAGAGGTGACGAAGATGGCACCCCATACCATCACGCCGGGTGATACGCCAGTATGGCGATGACGCATACACGCTTCCAATGTGCGTTCACCGCGATGTCGCCAAACACGGATGCGACCATCATGATGCTGTAAACAGAACCAGGATTCATCCGAAAAAATGACGTTTTGCCATTTGTGCACCCAGGTTCGTCGGTGAGTACATACACCATCGCAGGCGCTCCTGTCTGTGATGCAGCGTCAAGGGTAACCGCAGCCGTGGTCTCCGAGCTGGTAGTCCATGCTGCTACAAACGTCGTCGAACTGTTTGTGCAGATGGTTGTTCTCTTGCAAACGTCCCTGCTGACTCAGGGATCGAGACGTGGCTGCACGATCCGTTATAGCCATGCGGATAAGATCCCTGTCATCTCGACTGCTGGTGATACGAGGCCGTTGGCATCCAGCACGGCGTTCCGTATTACCCTCCTGAACCCACCGATTCCATATTCTGCTAACAGTCATTGGATCTCGACCAACGCGAGCAGTAAAGTCGCGATACGATAAACCGCAATCGCGATAGGCTACAATCCGACCTTTATCAAAGTCGGAAACGTGATGGTACGCATTTCTCCTCCTTACATGAGGCATCACAACAACGTTTCACCAGGCAACGCCGGGCAACTGCTGTTTGTGCATGAGAAATCGGTTGGAAACTTTCCTCATGTCAGCACGTTGTAGGTGTCGCCACCGGCGCCAAACTTGTGTGAATCCTCTGAAAAGCTAATCATTTGCGTATCACAGTATCTTCTTCCTGTCGGTTAAATTTCGCGTCTGTAGCACGTCATCTTCGTGGTGTAGCAATTTTAATGGCTAGTGGTGTAATATTTCCTGGGTGTCATGAACAAATAAAGTGAGTTGTCTCTCACACGATAGCTGTTTACGGAATCCATGTTGATTCCTACAGAGTAGATTCTGGGTTTCCAGAAATGACATGATACACGAGCAAAAAACATGTGCTAAAATTCTACAACAGATCGATGTCAGAGATATAGGCCTATAGTTTAGCGCATCTGCTCGACGACCCATCTTGAAAACTGGAACTACCTGTGCTCGTTTCCAACCATTTGGAACCTTCCGTTCCTCTAGAGACTTGCGGTACACGGCTGTTAGAAGGGGGGCAAGTTCTTTCGCGTACTCTGTGTAGAATCGAACTGGTGTCCCGTCAGGTCCAGTGGACTTTCCTCTGCTGAATGATTTTAGTTGCTTTTCTATTCCTTGGACACTTATTTCGATGTCAGCCATTTTTCGTTCGTGCGAGGATTTAGGGAAGGAACTGCTGTGCGGTCTTACTCTGTGATGCAGCTTTGAAAAAATGTGTTTAGTATTTCAGCTTTAAGCGTGTCATCCTCTGTTTCAATGCCATTATCATCCCAGAGTGTCTGAATATGCTGTTTCGATCCACTTACTGATTTAACGGAAGACCAGAACTTCCTAGGCTTTCTGTCAAGTCGGTACATAGAATTTTACTTTCGAATTCACTAAACGCTTCACGCATAGCCCTCCTTACGCTAACTTTGACATCGTTTAGCTTCTGTTTGTCTGTTTAAATCTGCAGTTGGTTGGTTGGTTGTTTGGGCAAGGAGACCAGACTGCGTGGTCATCGGTCTCATCGGTTTAGGGAAGGATGTGGAAGGAAGTCGGCCGTGCCCTTTCAGAGGAACCATCCCGGCATTTGCCTGGAGTGATTTAGGGAAATCACGGAAAACCTAAATCAGGATGGACGGATGCGGGATTGAACCGTCGTCCTCCCGAATGCGAGTCCAGTGTCTAACCACTGCGCCACCTCGCTCGGTAAATCTGCAGTGAAGCTCTCTTTGCTTTCGCAGTAGTTTCTCAACTTTGTTGTTGAACCACGGTGGGTTTTTCTCGTCCTTCACAGTTCTATTCGGCACGTACCTGTCTAAAACGCATTTTACTATTGCCTTGAACTTTTTCTAAAAACACTCAACATTGTCAGTGTCGGAAAAGAAATTTTCGTTTTGATCTGTTAGGTAGTCTGAAATCTGCTAGGTAGTCTGAAATCTGCCGCCTATAAATCAAAGATCATAGTATGAAGGCTTTCACGACCGGATGACGTATCTTCTGGTAAACCTTCCGGGATGTAAGGTCGTGGCCCATGAAACTCTTCAGCCCCTAACGTTTCGTCCAGAGCTGCGCTGGACATCTTCAGAGGAGTGTTTTTCCTCCGGTGAGTCTTGCCGACTGACGGGTCGGACGTCTGAGAGTGACTTATATATCGTAGAAAGTGGGCGTGACCAGAGTTACACGTGATATGCAGAGATAATCTTTGTCAGAGATAAAACTTAACTATCGATCGTAATCTCGTCACGGATAAAACTGTCTAGCAATTCTGTACTGCTACTGTCCATATATCACTAAGTTTCATGGTCTCTTCTTTCCGATTAAAATTATCCCTATGTTTATATACTTCAATTGCTTCTCTACAAAGCTGTGGGTAATAGTTCGTCGTCGTAGATAAAATTTTTGTTTCGGAAAACTTCACTTGATGATTTCCTGACTGAAAAGCGTGTTCTGCTACAGCCGATTTATCTGTTTTTCCTAATCGGCAAAGACTTCTGTGTTCTTTTAACCGTGTATTTACGCTTCTTTTTGTTGTTCCAATATAAACTTTACCACATGTACACGGAATTTTATATACGCCACTGGCTGATAGAGGAGCGCGTTTATCTTTTACAGACTGGAGAACATGACAAATTTTCTTCGTTGGTCTAAAAACAGGTCTAATATCATGTTTACTTAAAATCTTTCCAATCTGATCCGTTACTTTCTTTATAAAAGGGAGAGAGACTGTATTCTTCCATCGTTTTACGGGCTTGTCCTTAGGCTTTTTGTTGTTTGGGTGCAGAATTCTGCTTACTTCTTTCTTTGAGTAGCCATTTTTCTCAAAAGCGTGCTTCAGATGTTTTAATTCGACGTCTAGATACTCCGGCGTGCAAATCCGTCTGGCTCTATCAACGAGACTTTTAATCACACCTGCCGCACCTGTATTCCCACGTCCCACCCGGTCTCCATCTCTCCACCCTTCTCACCCTCTCCCAAGGTGGCTTCCGCCAGCTCCCCCTCCCTGATGAGGTCTTCCTCCCCTCCATCTACCCCTCCTATCAACTTTGATCCTCCCCCCCCCACTTCCTGTGTCCTTTCCTTTAGGCACCCTCCCTGCCTTCTCTTTCCTTTTCCCCATCCCCTCCCTCCTTCCCTTTTCCCCTGGGCTTCCCCTCCCCCTTCCTCCCTTCCCCCTATCTCCCCTGCCCATGGCATCTGCTCTCCCCTCTCCCTCTCCCACCCCCCCCCCCCTCTTCCTCTCTTGGCAGGTCCCCGGACTCATACACGGTTAGTGAACATTCGCGCGCCGGAGATCAACGCCTCGTGTTCTGTGTGTGCTGTCGTTTTGTGCGTAAGTGTTTCAGTGTTATTCGTTTTGTGCACCTACGTTCACGTGTGACAATTTTCGTCTCTGTCTGTGTCCAAGTGTCTGAACAATTTTATCTTGGACTCTACGCCCGTGAATGGCACCTTGTATTTTAAAAAGTGTTTGTCTCCGTTTATATGTCCACCATGTTTTTTCTCTAAATGTCTTCATTTCTACGAGGGCCTTTCAGAAAGCAACCTCCGGTTGATTTAAAAAAATACACCAAGTTAAATAAAAATATTTTAATATATACATCTTACAACTACATCTTTGCACTATTTTTCTACATAGTCTCCATAGCGATTGAGGCACTTATCGTATCTCTTCACAAGCTTTGAAATTCCTTCTGCATAAAAATCACCCGCTTGTGCCTGGAGCCAGCCTGTGACCGCATCTTTGAGCTCTTCGTCGTCATCAAACCGCTGTGACCCGAGCCATTTCTTCAAATGCATAAAGAGGTGATAATCACTTGGCGCCAGGTCTGGGCTGTAAGGTGGATGGTTGATAACGTCCCACTTGAAGGACTCAAGAAGGGCCGTTGTTCTGCGAGCAGAGTGAGGACGGACATTATCGTGCAAAAAAACGATACCGGAAGTCAGCATACCGCGGCGTTTGTTCTGTATAGCCCGTCGTAACTTTTTTATTGTTTCACAGTACACGTCTTCATTAATGGTCGTACCACGTTCCATGAATTCAACCAACAACACCCCTTTGGCATCCCAAAACACCGTTGCCATCAGTTTTCTGGCAGAAAAATCTTGCGAGGCTTTTCTTGGTTTGGTAGGCGAATTTGAATGTGCCCACATCTTTGATTGTTCTTTTGTCTCAGGGTTCACGTACTTAATCCAGGTTTCGTCACCGGTCACGATTCTGTTTAACAATGGTTCTCCTTCGTCCTCATAATGGGACAGAAAGTGTAAAGCAGAGGCCATTCTTTGAGTTTTGTGGTGGTCGGTAAGAATTTTGGGCACCCATCGTGCACAGAACTTACGGTAACCCAATCTTGCTGTCACTATCTCGTACAAGAGAGTCTTAGAAATCTGTGGAAAACCAGTAGACAACTCCGACATCGAGAAACGTCGATTTTCACGAACTTTTGCATCAACTGTCTGAACGAGTTCGTCAGTCACCAATGATGGTCTACCACTCCTCTCTTCATCATGAACGTTTTCTCGTCCACTTTTAAATAAACGTACCCATTCACGGACAACTCCTTCACTCATAACTCCTGGTCCGTACACGGCACAAAGCTCACGATGAATAGCTGCTGCAGAATATCCTTTGGCTGTAAAAAACCTTATGACAGCATGCACTTCACATTTGGCGGGGTTTTCTATTGCAGCACACGTTTCAAACTGCCACAAAAACTAAACTAGCGCAGGTACGACGTTCACTCGACCACGGCTTGATGCCGACTGACCTGTTGAGTGCGTGAACCCACAGATGGCGTCGCTACTCTCCCCACAACCCGCACTGTGACCAATCGGAGGTTACTTTCTGAACCGCCCTCGTATATTTGTGTTTCTCTGCGGCCAAAGAGCGGCGTCGTATGCTGCTGCAGGCTTGCCTGTAATACAGGTTTCAAAATAAAAATAAAGAAAAAAAAAGTCCGACCCGTCAGTCGGCAAGACTCACTGGAGGAGAAACACCCCTCTGAAGATGTCCAGCGCAGCTCTGGACGAAACGTTAGGAGCTGAAGAGTTTCATGGATCATGACCTTACATCCCGGAAGGTTTACCAGAAGATATAAATCAAAGAAACAGCGGATGTCCCTCGAGGAAGATTAATAGGTCCTCTGATTTTCTCAATATACATCTGCATCTACATCTATGTTCCACAAGCCACCTTACGGTGTGGGGTGGAGGGTTGCCTCCCTCGTCCGCAGCTCGTGGTCGTGCGGTAGCATTCTCGCTTCCCGCGCCCGGGTTCCCAGGTTCGATTCCCAGAGGGGTCAGGGATTTTCTCTGCCTCATGATGACTGGGTGTTGTGTGATGTCCTTAGGTTAGTTAGGTTTAAGTAGTTCTAAGTTCTAGGGGACTGATGACCATAGATGTTAAGTCCCATAGTGCTCAGAGCCATTTGAACCATTTTTTTTGCCTCCCTCCTTCCCTGCTCCAGTCAAAAACAGCACATGGGAAATACGATTGTCGGAAAAGCTCCATATGGGCTCTAATTTTGCTGTTTTTTCTCATTCGTGAGACGTATGTAGCACAAAGTAATCTGTTGTCCTATTCTCCCCCAAAACGTACTCCCTCGGTATTTCAGTAGTAAGGCTCTCTGTGGTGAACTGTTATAACTTCAAGGAGAACAAATATATTTCAAGGAAGACGCAATACATGGAAGTCACAGATCAAGTAAACAGAGTAAGATGTGTGTACACTTTAACAGTCAAATCAGAACTGAGTCCGAGTCTAGCGGCCGTTGCTGGCTGGCAGCTCAGGTGGCGCTGCTGCTGCATGGCTGGCAGACAGCGCCGCATTTAGAGGACGCGCGTAACTGCGCGGCACCACTTTGAAAGATCGGCGAGTCACAACACTTTTCTCCCCTTTGAAGTTTTTGCACAGGTCTTGATGGAGGTGGCCTGTAGATTGCTAACGTCCATAGGTGTTGTTTGACTGGCCGTAAAGTCTCGAGGAGAAGGCTTCCCGTACGGACGGAAGTGTCCCCGATGACAACGGGTCGAGATGACAGGAGACGTGAGGGTCGAATCTACTGGGGCCCCGTGCACCAATCTGCCCATTGCGGCAAGTCCGGTTGTTATAACAGGAGACATGGGTGATGTGTCCGCGTCCGTAGGAGAAGGAGGCGAGTAGAGTTGCTCCAACAGATGATGGTCATCTGGTTCCTGCATGGGCACGTCTCCTGGTGGCGTCAGTTCTTGTACTGGCACCGATATGATGGTGAGAGGACTGCATTGTGAGTAATAAGAGATTCCAGTATCCCGAGCGTCAGGTAGAGCCGAATGTGGTGTAGCGCCATTCGGAACAGGCGTTGCCGGCACACGAGGCCGAAGCTGGTCCGAATGACGCACTGCAACACCTGTGTCCGTCTGGATTTCATACAGGCGTCGGCAACGGTGTCGTAAGATGCGGCCGGGACTCCATTTTGGCCGCCTGCCATATCCCCGTACCCATACAAGGTCGTCGGCGGTGAACCGGCCAAGCGAAGGCACCCGCGGCCGTGAGGTGGAAGGCCGCAGAAGATGTAGTAGCGTGCGGGGCTATCGGCCATGTAAGAGTGCAGCCGGCTGTGGTCGCCCGTGGGAAGAAGCCAGAAATTGGAGAAGCGCATCATCGGCAGAAGAAGTCAGGAGTTTCCTTATCTGAGCCTTAAATGTGCGGACCAGTCGTTCAGCCTCACCGTTTGACTGTGGATGGAACGGAGGGGCCGTGACATGCATGACGCCGTGACAGGCACAAAAGTCCGAAAAATCGGAAGAGGCAAATTGCTGACCATTATTGTTGTAACTGCGACCTGGACGGTCGCGGGGTAGCACTGACGGAAGGCGCGGCAGGACCCGCAGAGAGGCCCGTGGACAACAACACAACGGAAAAGGACAGACACGACCAACGTAGGACAAAACGAATACAACAAGACCGAACAACAGAGTCACAATGAAACAAACTCGTACACGAACCAGGAAGTAAGCAGTCTAGGGCAAGCGAGGTGTAAACGGCATAAGTGAGATTAGACTGACTGGCTGCGCGAGTGGCCGGCGGTTAAGTACGCTATCGGGGGTGCCACTATTGGCCACTGGGACCACATGTTCCACTGTGGCGCCCCCACTCTAAAAGTGGGCTAGGAGGCGCGCGCCACCACAGCTTGAGGCGCGATGGTGTAGAGACCTCTATGGGTCTTTGACGTCCATGACGTCTGGCGCGGATTCAAATTCCGCGGCGCGCGGTACCAGATCCCTCCCCACTGAAACTCGCGCGTAGGGGCGGACACACCCCGGACGGTGCCAAGGTGGGCGGCAGTGGGAAGAGGAACGGAGCATATCAACCGCTAGCGGCCAGGAGGAAGGGATGCCCGAGGTATCCATGACAGCCGATCAAGAGCCCAGGGCGGGGGAGGGAGCCGCCGATCCACCCGGAGGTGGAGAGGACTGGTGGCAGGCCCACGGGGTGACGGTAACCGGGGGCTGGGACGGTGACTCGAGGACCACGTCCATACCCGAAGGAAGTAGGGAAAGAGGCGGCGGCGCGAGTCCTGTCTCAGCACGAAGGCGGAGGTGATTATAGTGGTGGCACTCCAACCCTTTCGACGTCTGCACCGAAGTAACACGCTGCCCGTGGGCCTCGACGACCGTGGTGGGTGTCCAACCCACCTTCCACCCATACTTGTGGGCCCACACGGCCGTGCCAGGGGCATACCGCTGCGAGGGCAGGGAATGGGGGCGGGAGATAGACGGCACCAGCAAATGGAGCAGGGACCACGGCTGTCTCCCACGAAGGAGCTCTGCCGGACTGCAACCGTCAATTGGTGTAGTGTGATAGGTGCTCAAAAACATGGGTGACGGCCGACGTGGGTGGAAATGAGGCTACCACCTTAGTCCGCTGGTGTTTAAAAGTGCGGACAAGCCACTCCGCCGCGCCATTGGACAAAGGGTGGAAAGGGGGGCTACGTATATGCTCGATACCGTCGGCCTGACAGAAGTCGTGGAAGGAGGATGCTGTGAACTGGGGACCATTATCGGAGACCGACGTGTGGGGCAGTACCTCGATGGCGAGAACCTGGGCCAGGGCCGTGAGTGTAGCCTCCATGGTGGTGGATACCATTCGAACAACGTATGGGTATTTGGAGTAGGCATCAACGATGAGTAACCACGTGGACCCCAAAAACGGGCCTGCGAAATCGACATGGATGCGATCCCAGGGCCGGCGAGGCACAGGCCAGGGTGCAAACGACTGAGGGGGGGCTTGCCTGGTGACGCGCACAGACAGTACAGCCACGGACCAGGCGCTCAATATCGCCACCGATGCCAGGCCAATACACGTGCCAGCGAGCCAAAACTTTCATCCGGGACATACCCCAGTGCCCGCAGTGTAACAAATTGAGCACCCAAAGCCGCAATTCAGGAGGGATGACCACCCGGTGGGCATCTGACTCCGTGGCCGACAGAAGGACATCATCGACCACGGAGAGCCTGTGGGACAGGTGGCGCCAGGGCTGAAATCGGACTGCATCCGACGAGTAACATAGGACGGCCACCCATGAACCACGTAGTTGAGAACCTGCCACAAGACAGTGCCGCGGCAGGTAGCCACAGCAACGTCAGCAGCCATAAGAGGAAGACCGTCCAGTGTATCCCGGCGTGCGGAATCAATGTGAAAGCAAAGGACCTCCTGTTGGTCAAAGGCAGGATCGGAGCCCGCTGGGAGACGTGACAAAGCGTCTGCATTAGCATGGTGGGCGGTGGGCTTATACCAGATGGTGTAAGCGTAATCACATAAAAACAAAGCCCAGCGCTGGAGACGTTGAGCCATCTGCTCGGGAAGGTGAGAGTGGGGCCCGAAAAGTGTAACCAAGGGTTTATGGTCCGTCAGGAGGGTGAACTTTGCCCCAAAGAGATAGGAATGAAATTTTTGGACGGCGATCACGATCGCCAGGACCTCCTTTTCAATCTGCGAGTAGTTCCATTGCGCCGGGGTCAACGTCCTAAAGGCATAAGCGATGGGCTGTTCAGAGCCCTTGGCATCCCAGTGCGTGAGGATGGCCCCAATGCCGTATGCTGACGGATCAGCTGCCACAACCAAGGGGCGGTCTGGAGAGAAGGGAGTAAGGCAAGGGGCGGACTTCAGCATCGTCTTTAAACGGTGAAAAGCCTGGTCATAGGCAGGAGTCCAAACAAAAGGTACCCCTTTGCAACGCAAGTGATTGAGGGGTTGAGCAACGGAGGCAGCCTGGGGCAAGAACTTTAAGTAGTATTAGAGTAGTAGAGGGGTTTTTGGGCGCATGACAGCAAGGTCTTCAGCGCCCGTTCAGTAACATAGTGAGACGGTTGTCAAGAAAATCCCAGAACAGGAATATAAAACAGAACATAAAACACGGGTAACAATCGTTGAAAAATATGTGCTCACCCACACCGAAGCGTGGGACAAAGCAGGGTGTCAGCAGTAAAACATGGACAACACAGTAAGAAAATGATAGAGGGAGCTAAAACAATGTAGCAGATGGAAGTCGCTGGCTGACTGCAAGGAAAAAAGAGGAGGAGTCAGCCACTCTGCAATACACTAAAACCTCCAGCCTAAAAGTTTAGGCCAGAGTCCAGACACATCACAAAACGTAAAAACCCTAGACACACACGTCTCATCGTTAGCTAAAACAGAAGGCAGATCCCCATCAACTTGTGCTTCTGCCCTTGCATCACGGTATAAAATGCAGTCTGTTAAAATGTGCCGGACAGAGATGTACACACCACAAGCATCACAAAACGGAGGATCCTCCCGCCGTAATAAAAAGCTATGTGTGAGAGGACAGTGCCCGATCCGAAGACGTGTGAGGGCCACCTCTTCCCGCCTGAGCAACCGGCAGGAGGAACGCCACGGCCGAGTGGTTGACTTTACCAACCGCAGTTTATTGGCCGTCACCGCCAGCCATTCGTCCTTCCACAACTCCATGCACTTCCTGTGGAGTGCAGCGATAATTGACTGCAAGGGGATAGGACACTGGACCACATCCTGCTCTCTGCAGGCCTCCTTGGCAGCCCGATCGGCCTGTTCATTGCCCCATATGCCGACATGACCAGGCACCCAGCAGAAGGATATATCTTTACCCCGCCGTTGGAGCAAGTACAGTTGGTCATATATCAGCTGGACCATCTCCTCAGTCGGGTATAGGTTCTGCAGTGATTGTAAGGCTCTAAGAGAATCAGAGCAGAGAAGAAATCGAGCGCCCCGAACACGATGCATCTGCTCCAGTGCCTTCAGGATCACGTGGAGCTCCGCTGCGAAAACGGTATATTCAGCAGGGAGGCGAATCTGGGTAATATGATCAGGGAACACCACAGAACAGCCAAGGAAATTCTCCTGTTAGGAGCCATCAGTGTAAACGACAGTAAAACCGTGATGCACATCTAAAATGTTAAAAAACAGAGATTGGAATGTAAAATCTGGTGTGCCATCTTTCTTAAAATTAGTCAAATCTAAAATAAGTTTGGGTCTCCGCAGGAGCCATGGTGGAGATCTGCCCCAACCGCGACGTAAAACACGAAGACCAGCCATAGACATCGCAGCGAGGCAATCCTGTGCGCGAATCCCATAGGGCTGCGTCGCACGTTGCCGGTTATGAAATAATCGTGCCAGAGGAGGCTGAGCAACGGTATGGTATGCAGGGGTGTATGGTGTGGACAAAGTTTTATATGCCTGGCGTACTGTAAGTAGCCGTCGCCGCATATGAAGTGGCGGTTCACCAGCCTCTGCACAGAGGCTTGGTATGGGTCTAGTTCGGAATGCCCCAGTGGCCAACTGAAGCCCTTCATGGTGCACAACGTCCAACATCTTTAAGTAAGAAGGCCTCACAGACCCATACACCGTGCACCTATAATCGAGCCGAGATCGAGTCCTGTCAGCTCCCCATGTACTGTGGCTAAGACATTTTAAAATACTTAAAGCCTGAAGTGACCGCCGTTTCAGGTCTTTAAGATGAGTTAACCACGTAAGCTGCGAGTCAAAAATGAGATACAGAAATCTCACTGTGTCTTTAAAAGTAAGAATAGTGTCCCTCATCCTCAACTCGGGAAAGGTTAAAATCGAACGAAAACGGTTAAAAAGAACACATACAGACTTCTCGGTGGAAAACTTAAAACCACTCTTCTGCGCCCAGTCATCCAAACGTCTAATAGTAAGTTGCAACTGACGCGCTATCGTTGAAAGGCTTGAAGACGAGCAAAACAAAGAGAAATCATCCACAAACAAGGAACACTGGACAGGAGTTTTCACTATGGACGTAATGCTATTAATAGCGATGGCAAAGAGAGTCACACTTAAAACGCTACCCTGAGGGACACCGTTCTCCTGCTCAAAGCGATCAGACAGGACGTCACCAATTCGGTATCTAAAATATCGTGGCGAGAGGAAAGACTGAATAAAAAGAGGAAGACAACCACGAAAACCCCATTCGTGAAGCTGCTCCAGGATGAGACGCCTGCAAGTGGTATCGTAGGCCTTCTCGATGTCGAAAAATACACCTAGAAGATGATGACGGAGTAGGAAAGCTTGTTGTTTAGCCGCCACCAGGAGGGCAAGGTTATCGAAGGTGGAACGAAACCTCCTGAACCCACACTGAAAGCGACTAAGGAGTTGCCAGGATTCCAACATCCAGACAAGGCGGCGGTTGACCATCCGCTCCAAGGTCTTCCCCATGCAACTAGTGAGGGCAACACTACGGTAGCTACTCGGGCTCGTGCGGTCTTTCCGAGGTTTCAAAAAAGGAATTAAAACTGCCTCACGCCACGCGTCAGGAAAGTGACCCGACGCCCAAATGGCATTAAAAAGTGCGAGGAGGATTTCTCTGTTGCGCAATGTGAGGTGCCATAGCATACTGTAATGTATCCTGTCGTGTCCAGCGGATGTGTCACGAGCTCCAGACAATGCAGAATCCAGTTCCCACATGGAAAATTGGCAGTTGTTAACTTCATGAGAGGTGGACTGGAAGTCCAGACTACATCTCTCAGCAACGGCTCTATGGTGCTGGAAACCTGGATCCTGACTGGTTGTTGCAGTAACTGTCGCAAAATACGCTGCCATAGTCTGGGCAATGTCTCGCGGATCCGTGTGGAGAGTGCCGTTATTCATTACAGCAGTCATGGGGCACCTCCCTCCTCTGCCAGAAATTCTCCTGATGGTCTCCCACACAATGGAACTTTTGGTGGAACGATTAATGGTGTTCAGGAACTGTTGCCATAACCTCTTCTTGCTCTCACGAATAATGCGGTGACATCTTGCCCTCGTCACCCGAAAGGCTGCAAGATTCTCAGCAGTCGGCCGACACTTCAACCGACGCAGAGCTGCACGCCTGGTCCTGATTGCAGAGCAGCATTCGACACTCCACCAAGGCACAGGTGGCCTCTTCCGGTGGCCTGTGGACTGTGGAATGGATCCTGCAGCGGCGTGGTGGGCCGTTTTCGTAATGTGATCCACCCTCGCCTCAACATTCGCACAGTGTTCGAATTGGGCCAACTGGCTATAAAGTGTCCAGTCAGCTCCACTGAGCACCCATCATGGTGGTCTCCTTTTGGGGCCCACGCCATCTGGCAGGTGAATCCAGATTGGGAAATGATCACTGCCGTGGAAGTCAGCAACCACTTCCCAGTGAGCACTGGTGGCAAGAGCTGGAGAGCAAAGCGAGAGATCAATGGCAGAGAATGACCCAGTCGCTGTGTAGAAATGAGTACTCTGTCCTCCATTGAGCAAGTAGGCAGAGGATGACAGGAGAAGCCTCTCAATTGCTCTACCTCTGGGGCAGGTAAGTGCAGAGCCCCAAAGCACATTGTGGGCATTAAAATCACCACAAATAATGAATGGCTGGGGAAGCTGTGTAAGAAGGTCAGTGAGAGCCACTTCATCAAGTGCATCATGTGGGGGCAAGTAAAGTGAACAGACAGTCAATGGATGACGCACGTGCACGGACACAGCGACGGCCTGTAAAGTCGTCGTAAGCGAGAGAGGCGAGGAGTGATAGTCCGCCCTGAGGATGATACCTACGCCTCCTCTAGCTCTCTCTCCATGCAGGTCGTCCTTTTTGGGGAGTGTATAGCCTCGTAGCTCAGGGGAGTATGAGGGATGGAAATAAGTCTCCTGCAGACAGAGACACAGTGGTCTACCCTGAGAGAGTAGACAAAGTTCCTCCACATGCGTCCTGAACCCTTGCAAGTTCCACTGAAGTATGGGAAAGATACGTTCTTTAAATCCATCAAAAAAATAAAAAAATTTCACGAGCGGTCTGGCGCGACCAATAACCACCACAATAAAACTTTAAAGATAAAAAAACTTAATGAAGGACAACTATAATACAAAGAGAACAAGTAGACAACCCTCCCGCCTCCCCAGGGGACGTAACCCCTGCAACCCACAGAAGACAAAGCAATAAACAACGTAAAACGAATTCTTGTGCAACACGGGTCTCGTAACATTAGGACCCGTGTTGTGTTGCACCATCAGCTAACGACAGACCAGTGACTCCAAGCAGCGAGCAGCGCGGCGGAAGTCCTTACCACAGCTCATTAAAAACCGGAAGTGCATTCTTCTGCAACACGGGCCTAGTATTACTAGGGCCCGTGTTGCGCCCGGCGTCGTCCAGCGGCTAAGTCCCGCTCAAGGTCAACCGCCTTACACAGCGGCATGCGGTATACGCACACACGCATAGAAAACAAAAGTAATAGGTCCTTGTAGTAACTCCTGTTGACCAGTCTCATTTGGTGTAATTGAAAAGGTGTCCACTGTCTTGTACACTGGCAATCTGCTCCTTCTTCTATACATTCTCCTCCTGTACGGCATGGCGATGTGTAGCGTGCGGCTGCCTCGAGTCGAATGAGTATGCAGCTGCCTGCACTGCCTGTTATCAGGACGTGGCAGGAAGTAAGCCCGCGCGCAAGCGCAATGGCGGCGCGTATTGCGCAACCGGAAGTGAATTCTTCTGCAACACGGGTCTAGTAATACTAGGGCCCGTGTTGCGCCCGGCGTCGTCCAGCGGCTAAGTCCCGCTCAAGGTCAACCGCCTTACACAGCGGCATGTGGTATACACACACACGCGTGCCTAATTTGTTGCTACGTGTGTTGCCGCGTGTTGCTGTGCGTGTCTCACCGCGTCGCGCTGTACTGTTGTTACTGCGCGTGTCCTTGATTCGGACTTAGAAATTTTTCAGCGTGCCTTATATTTACTTGACCCGTGTTGCAGAAGAATTCACTTCCGGTCTGTGTTATTCTTATGGAGAATAGCGCTCTTATCATTTAATTCTATCAAAATGCACTTCCGGTTTTTAATGAGCTGTGATAAGGACTTCCACTGCGCTGCTCGCTGCTTGGAGTCACTGGTCTGTCGTTAGCTGGCGGTGCAACACAACACGGGTCCTAGTATTATGAGACCAGTGTTGCACAAGAATTCGTTTTATGTTGTTTATTGCTTTGTCTTCTGTGGGTTGCAGGGGTTACGTCCCCTGTGGAGGCGGGCGGGTTGTCTACTTGTTCTCTTTGTATTATAGTTGTCCTTCATTAAGTTTTTTTATCTTTAAAGTTTTATTGTGGTGGTTATTGGTCGCGCCCCACACATACATCGTATTCCATCAACTCTGGGGAAGAGTCAGATGAAACCTCATGTAAAACAACATCCGCATGGTCAGATGGTTTACCACAGGATTTGACCCGCTGTTGCTGCTGTACAGGACCTTTCTGTGGTTTGGTGGGCTTCGGGGGAGCCGACGTGGGAGTGATAATTGGCGCACTGGGCTTGGGAACAGCCTCAGCTGCTGGAGGCGCCAGGGGCTGGCCCAAGTTCGCCACTGTACCTCTGTCTGCCATTCGAGTAGGGGCTACTGGCTCTGAAACACTGGCTGCGTTGCAAGTGCACTGACTGCTGCAGGTGTTAGTGCCAACACTCACCACCTCGGTCTGCATTGAGGCATCGACTTTTGGAGTAGGCTTCTGAACCAGGGATGCAAAAGATGTAGCAAATGTGGGAGGTTGCATCGACTTATAGATCTTCTTGGCCTCACCATAGGGGATACGCTTGGTTGTTTTTATTTCCTGGACTTTGCGTTCCTCTAAAAATATTCGGCAGTCCCTACTCCAAACAGGGTGGTTCCCAGAGCTATTAATACATTTAGCCAGAGACGAGCAACCAACTCCTTCATGAGCAGCCTGACCACAATTTCCACAAGTCGCTTCGCCTTTACATCCTAAGGTGGTATGCCCAAAACGCTGGCATTTAAAACAGCGCATTGGAGTCGGTAAGTAAGACCTCACACTAAGGCAAAGGAAGCCAGCTTTAACATGTTCAGGAAGTTTTGTGCTACTGAAGGTCAGAATAAAGGAGTCAGAATTGACAAGATTGCCATCAAGCCTCTTCATGATGTGTTGGACATCAACGATAGCTTCCGGAGCCCACTCACGTTGCAGTTCTTCCTTGGGAATGTCAACTAGATCCCAGCATGTCACAACATCTTTGTTGTAGTTCAAGGTGCTGTGCAGTTCAGTTTCTATGGCATACTCTCCAAGGCATTTAGCAGATTGGAGGTTAGTTGCTTGCTGGGAAGTGGAAGTTTCCACTAGCAAGGTCCCATTACGTAAGCGCTTCACCGATTTTAAGGAGCCACAGATTCCCTCCAATCCCTTTTGTATATAGAAGGGCGAAACCTTCTCGAAACTACCCTCCTTCCGTTTCACAATGAGAAACACATTCGGATTACCAGAATGCATTCTGTTATCTAAGGCTGGACTTGTCAAAGAAGTGCCGGAGTCAGGGGGACTGACTGCACGAGCCCTCTTAAGAGACTGGGTGTTAGAACTTTCCAGCGGCCCACCCTTTCTGCTGAGAGGAAGAAAAGAGGATTTCGAAGGATCCATCTTGGTTCCACGAGCAGCTAGGGAACTACAAGTCCACCTAGACAGAGCCCCTCGTGCCTAGGTAAGCCTTATACAACTGAGGTGCGGCAGGTTCCCCAGAGGTTGCCCGCTAATGACTGCTCCACCTCAACAGCCATGCATGTCATCAGCGCCCAGCACACCTTGAGATTGAGGGGTTGTTTATAGAGGTTCATTCCATCCTCGCGATCTGGGCAGTCAAGCCTAGATCCCCACTCCCTGAGACACACAACATTCCACCGCCGCGCCGCACAGTGGTCGTTGAAGTATGCCCAGAGCTTACGGTGACAGAGGACTGGCGGTGCTTACCAGTCCCCAGCTCAGGAACCCCGGGGTCGCCAACCCCGTACCCAGCAAATGAATGCTGAGCCCCTGGGGGCCAAGAACTTTAAGTAATAAGTAACCTTGCCCAGAAACACCTGCAGTTCCGATAAGTCCTTGGGACAATGAAGGGCCTGAAGGGCCGCGACATTATGACCCAAAGGGCGAACGTCATCTTTGCTAAGCCAGTGGCCCAAGTATTCCACTTCCAGTTGAAAAAAACAACACTTGTCCAGCCGACAGCGGAGACCAGCAGACTGCAGAGCGTGAAATAAGGCGCTGAGGTTTTGCAAATGTTCCTGGCGGGAACGCCCAGTGACCAAGACGTCATCCAGATAATTCACACATGCAGGGATAGGCTGGGTAAGCTGCTCCAGGAATCGCCGGAAAATGGCCGGCGCCAAAGAGACACAGAAGGGAAGGCGCTTGTACTTAATCCGAAAGGCGTGTTGATAACCGTGATGTTCTGAGATTCAGCATCCAAGGGCAACTGGTGGTATGCCTCAGCCAGGTCGATCTTGGAAAAATACTATCCCCCAGCAGGCTCGGCAAGAAGGTCTTCCTGTCGGGGAATGGGGTAAGTGTCATCGAGGGACTGAGCAATTACTGTATCGCCGAAGTTCCCACACAACCGAAGGGACCCATTGGGTTTCCGTATGACCACCAGCAGTGTCGCCGGCGCACTATAGGTTACAGGTTCCAGTACGCCAACGGCCTGGAGCCGATCAAGTTCCTGCTCGACTGCCGGCCGTAAGGCCACCGGAAGGGGCTGGGCCCGGAAAAAGCGAGGCTCTGCATCTGGCCAGAGGGTAATGTGCGCCTGAAAGCTGGAAGCACATCTGAGATCCGATGCAAACAACGGCGCAAAAGCGGAGCACAGATCGTCCAAGTCTGGAAAGGGAACAGCGGTGGAAACGACCTTAACTTCGTTGGAAATTGAAAAGCCAAACAGTTGAAACGCATCCAGGCAAAAAATATTCGAAGCTGATGGATGGTCGACGACAAAGAGGGTAAGGAGCCGCGGAATATGCTTGTACGTCGCCTGGACGACGAACTGCCCACGAAGGGAATGGAACCGTCTCCAGAGGCGACGAAACGGCGAGAGGGATGCGACAACACAGGAGAGCCCAGCTGGGTATATGTCGACATATTAATCAGGGAGACGGTGGCCCCAATGTCGACCTGAAAACTGACATCCTCAGTGAAAATGAGGAAAAGCTTCCGCGCTGACGGGTCATCCTGTGGGACGACCGATTGCAGATCGTGGACGGTATCTAGCGGTGGGGACAATCAGCTCGCGAATGGGCAGTAAAGCACTGGGGGCAAGAAGGAAGTGGGCCGCGCGATCGGCGGCGAGGGGCGTCCGAAGGCGCCGATGCTATAGAGACGTCGGAACACGAAGAGTCCCGACGGCGCTGGCCCCTGTTGGCCGGGCCACGTCGACGTCGCGAGGGTGAAACCCGCCGGGACGATGCGATCGCTGCCAACTGCGGTCGCGCCATAACACGCTCGTTAGCCACTTGATCAATTTCAAAGGAGTGGGCAATGTGAAGAATATCTTCCGAGGAGGGGTTGTCGAGTTTCAAAGCCGCAGTACGGACCTCAGGGTCGGGAGTCAGCTGAACCACCACATCCCGGATCAGGCAGTCCGCATACGGAGCCTTACGCTGCTGATTGGTGCACGTAAAATCGCATCGACGGCTGAGACACTGCAAGTCCATGACCCAGGAACGATACGATTGACCAAGCTGTTTATGGTACTCGTGGAACTCCAGCCGAGAGGCGACTACATGGTAGCGTTGGGAATAATAGTTTATCAGCAAAAGGCAGATCTCCTGGACAGAGAGAGCCACAGGATCGGACAAAGGTGCCAACTTGCGGAGAAGAAAGAACGTGTCCGGAGAGGCCCAAGGAAAAAACAACGACCGCTGCAAGGATGCGTCAGTGACTTGAAAATCCGTGAAATGTTGCTTCAGCCTATGTAAGTAGGTTTCCCAGTCCTCTTTAGCGTCATTAAAGGGTGGAAATGACGGCGGACGTGGGAAAGCATCGGACACCCGAGGACCCTGAAGCTGGTGCGGTAACGCATCCCGGGCATCGACTTTGTCCTTTAGCAACTGCAGCGACTTTTGTAAGATGTCTAACTGGAGCTGCCACTGCTGCATGAGCTGCTGCTGTTGCTCCAGCAGACTGACCAACTTCACCTCCATAGCCAGAACGACCACCGTGTACATCGTCGCCAAAATTTTGTAACTACGACCAGGACGGTCGCGGGGTAGCACTGACGGAAGGCGCGGCGGGACCTGCGGAGAGGCCCGCGAACAACACAGCGGAGAAGAACAGACACGACCAACGTAGGACAAAACGAATACGACAAGAGCGAACAACAGAGTCACAAGGAAACAAACTCGTACACGAACTACGAAGTAAGTAGTCTAGCGCGAGATTAGACTGACTGGCTGAGCTTTTTTTTTCTTTATTGTTATTTTAAAACCTGTACAACAGGCAGGCTGTCAGCAGCATTCTACGCTGCTCTTCAGCCATAGAATAGACAATGAGAAAACAACAGAAAGAATACACATAAGTTACATAACGGTGGGTAATAAAACAGTAGACACATAAAGACAAACACGGAGCCGTTCACACTCGACCATAATCCACACTACAAACTGTTGTCACGACGCACTAACACTGAAAATGGCGATGGCACAGGTGAATGATGGAGCGTGACGGTGAACACTAAACACGACGGCACACACGAGACACTGATGGCGATGATCTCTGGCGCGCGAATGTCCACTTAGCGTGTGTGAGTCCAGGGACCTGCCAAGAGGGGAAGAAGGTGGAGGTGGGGGAGAGGGGAGAACAAAGATGCCAGTGGCTGAGGAGATGGGGGGAGGAGGAGAGAGACATGGGAGAGGAAGCCCAGGGGAAGAGTGGGGAGAAATGGGGGAGGGAGGGGGAGAGAAGGGTGGGAGGGTGCCCAAAGGAGCAAAACCAGGAAGAGGGGGGGAGGATCAAAGTTGGTAGGAGGGGTAGACGGAGGGGAGGAGGGCATCATCAGGGAGAGGGAGCTGGCGGAAGCCACCTTGGGAGAGGGTAAGGAGGGTGGAGAGATGGAGACCGAGTGGGACATGGGAATACAGGCACGGCAGAGGGCAGGGGTGGGAGAGGATGGGTGAGACAAGTGGGTGAGGAGGATCGAGTTTGCGGGATGTGTACAGGATCTGTATCCTTTCAAGGAAAAGGAGGAGGTGGGGGAACGGAATGATATCGTACAGGATCCGCGTGGGGGAGGGGAGATGGATGCGATAGGCGAGGCGGAGAGCATGGTGTTCAAGGATTTGAAGGGATTTATAAAAGGTAGGGAGGGACGGAGATCCAGGCCAGATGGGCGTAACAAAGGATAGGGCAGACGAGGGATTTATAGGTGTGGAGGATGGTGGAGGGGTCCAGACCCCACGTACGGCCGGAAAGGAGCTTGAGGAGATGGAGTCGGGAGCATGCCTTGGCTTGGATTGTCCAGAGATGGGGAGTCCAGGAGAGGCGACGGTCGAGGGTGATGCCAAGGTACTTATGGGTGGGAGTGAGGGCAATAGATGGTGAGATAGAAATCAAGGAGGCGGAAGGAAGGGGTGGTTTTGCCTACACTGATCGCCTGGGTTTTGGAGGAATTGACCTTGAGCAACCACCGGTTGCACCAAGTGGTGAACCGGTCAAGATGGGATTGGAGAAGGTGTTGGGAGTGCTGCAGGGTGGGAGCAAGGGCAAGGAAGGCGGTGTCATCGGCAAACTGGAGGAGGTGGGCGGGGGGGGGACGGCGGCGGCATGTCCGCCGTGTACAAAAGGTACAGAAGGGCGGAGAGGACGGAGCCTTGGGACACACCGGCGGAGGGGAAAAAGGTGTAGGAATCTATGTTACGGATGGTGACGTAGGAAGGACAGTGGGAGAGAAAGGAGCCGATCAGACGGACATAGTTAATGGGAAAGGCGAAGGTTTGGAGCTTGAAGAGGAGACCGGAATGCCATACACGGTCATAAGCACGTTCGAGGTCCAGGGAGAGGAAGATTGCGGAGCGACGGGAATTAAGTTGGTCGGAATGGAGATGAGTGAGGTGAAAGAGAAGGTCGTCGGAAGAGAAGGACAGCCGAAAGCCACACTGGGTAACGGGATGGAGGCGGTGCTGGTGCAGATGCTGGTGGATGCGTCGGGTGAGGATGGATTCCAGGACCTTGCTGAAGACCGACGTAAGGCTGATGGGACGGTAGGAGGAGACAACGGAGGGCGGTTTGCCAGGTTGAAGGAACATCAGGATACAGGAGGTTTTCCACAGGTCGGGGTAGTAACCGGTGGACAGGACTACATTGTAGAGCCTGGCCAGAGTGGAGAGGAAAGAGACAGGAGCTTCACGAAGGTGATGGTAGGTGACACGATCGCGACCAGGAGTGGTGTTGCGTTTAGTGTGGAGTGTAGCAATGAGATCCTGTGTAGTGATAGGGCCATTGAGTTCCGTGTGTGCAATGTTGTCCAAGTACTGGAAACCAGGAGGGACAGAGGTGTCAGTTCGATCGCGGACGTCCAGGAAGAGGGAGTAATCGAACTGGGGATCATCGGGGATGGAAAACACATCGGAGAGGTAGGATGCAAAGTGACTGGCCTTACTAAGGGTGTCAGCGAAGGGGTGATCATCATGGAGAAGAGGATAGTAGGGGGAGGGTTTAGTTCCGGTAAGGCGACGGAAGGCTGACCAGAACTTGAACGAGTTGATAGGTAGGGTAGCATTTAAACGGGTGCATGTCTGTCGCCAGTCCCGGCGTTTCTTAGCCGCTAGCAAATTACGAATGTGTCGCTGGAGTTGCCGGTGGCGTCGGAGTGTGTCTGGGTCATGTGTGAGGAGGAGGGCACGGTAGAGACGGCGGGATTCACGGAGGAGGAGGACGGTCTGTGGGGGTAAGGTAGGACGGTGGGGGTGGATGGCGACAGTAGGGACGTGGGCCTCCACGGTCACAGACAAGGTCTGATGGAGAAAGGAGGCGGCATGGGTTACATCATCAGGGTGTTGGTAGGTGAAGGGGTGGCTATCGATCTGGGTGGAGAGGGTATCCCAGTAGGCATTCCAGTTGGCACGGGAATAGTCATGGACGTACTTAGGGGGCGGGTCATTACGAGGGTCGGGGCGGAGGCGACAACCGTCGGAACTGGTGAGGAGGACAGGGAGATGGTCGCTACCAATAGGCTCCAGGACATCCACCGTTATGCGGCCAAGGAGGTTGGGGGAGGAAAGGATAACATCGGGAGTGGAATTCGATTCAGGACGGGTGTGCTGGGGGATGGGGATGAGGTCGCCTCGAAGGGAGGAGAGGAACCGATGCCACCGCCGTAACTGGGCGGCGGAACGACTATGGATGTTGAGGTCGGCGGCGATCACGTAGGAGGAGAAGGTACAGTCGATGTGGGAGAGGAAGTCGAAGGGAATAGGGGCGTTAGGGCGGACATAGATGGTGGCGCAGGTGACGGTAAGGCAGGGGAAGAAGAGACTAAGGATCAGGTGTTCGGTGGGGTCGAGAAGGAGAGGTTGGAGCCGAACAGGGAGCTGGCGGTGGTGACCAATGGCAACTCCGCCACGCGCAATCAGGAGGGGATTATCGGAGCGGTGAAGGAGGTAGGGCGAAGTGTGCACGGTGTGGTGGGGTTGGAGGAAGGTTTCGTTGAGGAGGATAGCATCCACGTGGTTGGTGGCAAGGGTGTGCAGGAAGAGGTTGTTGTTGGCGGGAAGGGAGCAGATGTTGTTGAAAAGGATACGGTGCTATCGCGCCATGACAGGGAATTAGACAAGGGTGTCAAGACGGGAGAAGGTGAAATGGGCCTGCTTGTTGGATTGGCTGAGTGAGTGGCCGGCGGTTAAGTATGCTATCGGGGGCGCCGCTATTGGCCGCTGGGACCACGTGTTCCACTGTGGCGCCCCCACACTAAAAGCGGGCCAGGAGGCGCGCGCCGCCACAGCTTGCGGCGCGATAGTGTAGAGACCTCTACGGGTCTTCAACGTCCATGACGTCTGGCGCGGATTCAAATTCCGTGGCGCGCGGTACCAGAATTATCAGTAACAAGAATAGAGGGAAGGCCTTCCAAAGAGAAAATGAGAGCTAGAGCATTGGTAGTTGCCACAGTGGCAGGCGACGTGCAACGGACAATGAAAGGAAAGTTAGAGTAGGCATCAATAGCAAGAAGCCAATAAGTACCTAAAAAAGGTCCCGTGAAGTCAGGATGAATACGCTCCCAGGGCTTCTCAGGCGAAGGCCACGGTGACAAAGATGACTTCGGGGCGTCGGCCGATGACACACAAGGGCCGCAGGCAGCGACCATATGTGCGATGTCAGTACACATGACGGCGCGCCAGTGACTTTGGGCGAGAGACACCCCGGTGCCCTTGGTGAAGGAAGCACAAGACCGAAGCACGCAAAGACGCAGGTACCACAACACGCGGCTAAGCATTTTCGGTGGAAAGGAGGATAACACCATCCCTAGCCGTGAGGCGGTAATGCAAAGCGTAGTAGTTCTGCAACGGATCAGAAGTCTTAGAGGACGGACGATCTGGCCAACCCTTCTGAATACAGTGTAAAACCCGGGAGAGGGTAGGGTCAGAACCCGTAGCCGCCGCCAGCCGGTCCCCGGTGATGGGGAACCCGTCCACAACCCGCTGCTCGGCAACATCCAGGTGGAAACACAAAAGTTTGACCCTATCGAATGCCAGACCAGGACCCACAGGAAGGTGAGACAGTGCATCAGCATTCGCATGTTGAGCCGTCGGCCGAAAATGAATTTCATAATTGAAACGAGACAAGTAAAGAGCCCAACGCTGGAGGCGGTGTGCAGCCTTGTCGGGAAGTGACGTTGATGGATGAAACAAGGAAACAAGTGATTTGTGATCCGTGACAAGATGAAATTTGGATCCATAGAGAAAAACGCCAAACTTATGAAGAGAATAAATAATGGCCAGAGCTTCTTTTTCAATTTGAGAATACTTTTGTTGGGCATCCGTGAGCGTTTTGGAGACAATGGGTTGTTCAGAACCGTCAGAAAAACGGTGCGGAAAGACTGCACCGACCCCGTATTGAAAGGCGTCCATGGCAAGAACAAGATGTTGGCCAGGTCGATAAGTAGCCAGGCACAGGGCCTGTTTCAGCATAGTCTTCAATTTCTGGAAAGCCGCATCGCATGACGCAGACCAGTGAAAAGGCACGTTTTTATGCAACAGGCGATGCAACGGCTGAGCCACCGAAGCAGCAGACGGTAAAAACTTGTGATAGTATGCTATTTTCGCCAAGAAGGCCTGCAGTTCCTTAACAGATGTAGGGCGAGGAAGGGCATCGATCGCAGCGACAGTTTGCTGAAGCGGACGAATACCATCCCGAGAGAGTTAAAACCCCAAGTACGTGATAGATGACTGAAAAAAATTTGATTTCTGAAGATTACACTTAAGACCGGCAGTCTGTAAGACATGAAAAAGTGTGCGGAGATTTTGAAGATGTTCGTCAGTGGTGGAGCCAGTGACAACAATGTCGTCCTGGTAATTTATACACCCAGGGACAGTGAGCAATAATTGTTCCAAGAATCGCTGAAAGAGAGCAGGGGCGCTGGCAACCCCGAATGGCAATCGTTGGTATTGATAGAGGCCGAAAGGCGTGTTAAGGACCATAAACTGTCGGAAAGCGGCGTCGAGAGAAAGTTGATGATAAGCTTCTGACAGGTCAAGTTTCGAAAAATACTGGCCTCCAGCAAGTTTAGTGAACAATTCTTCAGGTCGAGGCATAGGGTAAGTGTCGATAAGGCATTGAGCATTTACAGTGGCTTTGAAATCGCCACATAGACGATTATCACCATTTGGCTTAGCAACGACAACGACAGTAGAGGACCATTCACTGGAAGTGACAGGAAGCAAGACCCCTGAAGCAGTGAGACGATCCAGCTCCCGTTTGACCCGATCACGAAGGGACACAGGAATGGGCCGAGCCCGAAAAAACTTAGGCCGAGCAGTGGGTTTGAGCGTGATATGAGCTTCAAAGTCGTTTTCACGGCCTAAACCAGGAGAAAAAAAAGGGACGAAAATGTGGTCGACAAGGAATCCAGTTGAGCATAAGGACTAGCATCAGAGACGATATTGACAGAGTCATCTATGGAGAACCCAAAAACGCGAAAGGCATCGAAACCAAAAAGATTCTCCGCGTTACTATGATCGACCAGAAATATGGGAACAGTGCGAACGACAGATTTGTAAGATACCTCAGCATCAAATTGTCCCAAGAGAGATATCCTCTGTATATTGTAAGTCCGTAATTGCCTAGTGACAGGTGACAGGATTGGAGAACCCAACTGTAGACACGTCTGAGAATTGATGATTGTGGCAGCAGAACCAGTATCCACCTGCATGCGAAAATCTCGACCAAGTATTTGGACAGTGAGGAATAATTTCCCCGAAAGGGAAGAAGTACAATTGACAGACAACACAGAATCAGAATCAGCGTCATGGTCGTGAACATCATGTATGCGGTCGGATTTGCAAACGGATGACACATGACCTTTTTTTTTTTTGCATTTGTGACACACGGCCCAACGTTGTGGACAATCTTCTCGTGAATGTTTCGTAAAACACTGTGGACATGAAGGAAGTTGCCGTGGGTTTTGCTGCAGTTTCTTAGAGGTTTGTTTACGGTTAGGCCGAGGCTGCGCTCGGGAGCATACTGCGGTCACGTCGGCCGGCGGGGACACGCCACACGCTTCGTCAACATCGCACAGAGGTTGTATTTCCCCGACGTCGCCCCACGCCTCTATTAGCGCTCCAGCGACGCGAGAAATTTCAAAAGACCGAGCGATGGATAGGACTTCATCTAGAGTCGGATTTGCCAACTGAAGGGCACGTTGCCTAACTTCTTTGTCGGGCGCAGATCGGATAATAGCATCTCGTACCATGGAATCGGCGTAGGATTCTTTGTGAACTTCAGTAACAAATTGTCACTTTCCACCGTGGCCGTGAAGTTCAGCAGCCCAAGCGCGATAGGATTGATTCGGTTGTTTTTTACAACGATAAAAGGCAACACGAGAGGCTACCACATGCCTTTGCTTTTGAAAATAGACGGACAGAAGTGAGCACAGTCCGCAGCTCGTGGTCGTGCGGTAGCGTTCTCGCTTCGCACGCCCGGGTTAGATTCCCGGCGGGGTCAGGGATTTTCTCTGCCTCGTGATGACTGGGTGTTGTGTGCTGTCCTTAGGTTAGTTAGGTTTAAGTAGTTCTAAGTTCTAGGGGACTGATGACCATAGATATTAAGTCCCATAGTGCTCAGAGCCATTTGAACCATTTGAACCAAGTGAGCACATTTCAGCAAAGGACAAAGACGCAGGATCTTTCAAAGGAGCCAATTGCGACAACAACCGATACATTTGAGGTGAAATCCACGAAATGAACAGAGACTTACATGTTTGTTCGTCCGCGACACGAAATGCCAAGAAGTGCTGTCGAAGACGTTTTTCGCAATCAGACCAGTCTTCCGCCGTCTCGTCGTAAGGAGGAAAAGGAGGTAGAGACAACGACGAGAGACGCCCCGCATGTGATGCCGCGACGAAATGCTGTTCTATGAGACCTTGCAATAGTTGCTCTAAAGTAGCCATGGAAACATGTGCGTCAACGATGGAAAAGAAAAATCACTACCTCGTCGCCAATTGTTATAACTTCCAGTTGAACAAATATATTTCAAGGAAGACGCAATACATGAAAGTCACAGATCAAGTAAACAGAGTAAGACGTGTGTACACTTTAACAGTTAAATCATAACTGAGTCCGAGCATAGCGACCGCTGGCTGGTTGGCCGCTTAGGTGGCGCTGCTGCTGCATGGCTGCAGACAGCGCCGCATGAGGACGCGCGGCGGCACTTTGAAAGATCGGCGAGTCACAACATGAACAACGTCTTTCTTGTAGTGTCTGCCACTGGAGTTTGTTGAGCACTTCCGTAACGCTCTCGTGCCGACTAAGCAACCACGTAACGAAACCCACCGCTCTGCGTTGGATCTTCTCTGCCTATTCAATAATCCTGCTTCGCAAGGGTCCGAGACTGATGAACATTACTCAAGAATTGGTCGAACGAATGTTCTGTAAGCCATTTCTTTCGTGGATTAACTAAATTTCCTTAAGATGCTTCCAATTATTTCAGCCTGGCGTCTGCTTTTATTACAATTACTTTTATGTGGTCATTCCACTTTAGGTCGCTTCGCATGTTTACTCCTAGATTTTTTTACCTCTTCCAGCGATTTATCTTCAACGCTGTAATAAAGAACAGCAGTGTATCTCTTTGCCTATTTACACGCAGTACGCTACACTTATTTAGGTTCACAGTCGCTGTACCATTCGGCGATCCTCTGCAGCCTTCTTTCGTAGCAACCTTCCTACAGACAACAGCATCGTCGGCGGGCCTCAAGCGTAATCCGCTAAATCATTAATTAAGGGACCTTGTAGTACTCCTTTGGGGTGCAACTGATATTATCTTTGCATCTGTCCATTTTGTTCCGTTGAGAATGATTTATCAGATCGTATCTGCAGGACTGTTAGATTGTTTGCTGACGATGGCGTTGTGTACAGCAAAGTATCGTCGCTGGGAGGTCGTAGGGAATTGCAGAAACACTTTGACAAGATTTCACAATGTAATGAATGGTTGCTCTCTTTAAATATAAGACATAAGGGGCAGCCAAATGAAAACCGAACACCCCTCCCTCCCCCACAACAGGACCACGGATCCATTCAAAAGTAATCATCACAAGCGTTAAGACATTTTTCCCAGGCGAGACGAGACGATCCATTTCTGTTTTGTCGAACGCGCTCAGCTGCTAACGGATCCACAACCGCACCAATTTTTGCAATCTTGCTCTCTTGCAGAGCGTCCCTGCAGTCTAAGAAGGAGATCATCCTGACTTTACGTAGTGCCACCAATTCGAGCCCGAGGGCAAACGGCAAAGTCAGCAGTGGAAACATCCCATATCTCCCTTGCGAAAGAAATCCACAGCTGTTCACAAAAAATCCGATAAAGTTACGATGACGTTCTTCTTCGATTGCCGGGGCCCTGTGCTCGGCGAGTTTCTCGAGCGTGAAACCACACTCAATCCGCAGCGCTACGAAGACACTTCGCAGAAACTGCGACGCACTGTAAAGTCAAAACGCCCAGGAAAGCTGTCGATTGGAATCATCCTATTAGCACGATAACGCCCGGCTCCACGCTGCCAATCGAACGAAGCCTGCGTTTCAGCGACTGGATTGGGAAACACCGCAATATCCGTATAGTCCTGATCTTTCACTCCTCGTAATTCCCATAACAATGAGACAGAACGCTGCAGTATCCGATTACAAGATTAGTGGTGAACATCTTGAACGCGACAAATCGTAGAAGAATTTAGAGTTAATACTAAGAAGTGATTTGAAATTGGATGATCGAGTCAGTATTAGGGGAGGTCAGTGGAAGACTTGGATTTGTTGGAGAGGTTCTGGCAAAATTCTGTGTGCCTGTAAAGAAAATGGCGTACAAAACGCTGGTGCGACCAGTTCTACAGTATTGTTCCAGTTCAAAAATGGTTCAAATGGCTCTGAGCACTATGGGACTCAACTGCTGTGGTCATCAGTCCCCTAGAACTTAGAACTACTTAAACCTAACTAACCTAAGGACGTCACACACACCCATGCCCGAGGCAGGATTCGAACCTGCGACCGTAGCAGCAGCGCGGCTCCGGACTGGAGCGCCTAGAACCGCACGGCCACCGCGGCTGGCTATTGTTCCAGTGACTGGAGCCCTTAAAGTAGGCACGACATCAGAAATCGAACGAGTTCATACAAGTACTGCTAGGATCGTAACATGTCGGCAAAGCCCTTGCGAAAGTGAAACAGAAGTGCTCGGAGAACTTAAATGGGAACTCCCCGAAGAAAGACGACACAGTTCTCGCGAAACGCTGTCGGGTAAATTTAGAGAACTTGCGTTCGAAGAAGTGTGTGCGGCTATTGTGCTGAAATTGTCGTATAATTCGAGTAGGGATGATACGAATAACAAGAGAGAGATTAGGGCGCGTAAAGAGGTAAACGTGCAGTCATTTTACCCTCACTCAATACGCTAGTGGAATAAGAAAGAAAACTGATAAAGTAGGATGAATGTACCCACTGCCATGCAGTATGGAGGGGCTTGCAGAGTATACGGGATCGTCAGAAACAGTCTACAAAGCTTGTAAGAGTGTTGCAGGGAAGGTTGTGCTGAGGAATAATTGTTAAGAAAAATGTTAGACACGTTGCGCCGTTTCCGAGTTGAAGTTAGTCAATCAGGCCGTCCGAGCGGCCCTCCACAGACGGTGTTCTTCGCTTGGTTTCCTAAAAGTGAACAAGAAAGCGATACAAAAATTGGACGTGGAAGGGTAATAAAGATCTAACCCGAACCTAAGGCTGAGCAGTATGATGCTCTATCACCTACGCTAGAACAACTGACATTAATTGTATCTGGTGGGCCGCTTGAATTTGGGCGCGAAGTGTCCTGATGCTAGTTTACTGGAAACGGCGCAACCTATCGATTTTTTTTCTGAATCATTATTTCTCAGCACAGCCTACCCTGCAACGTCCTTACAAGCTTTCCAGACTGTTTCTGACCACCCTGTATATGCAGATGCACGTGTAGCTTCTAGTATCTACGAAGGCATGCCGAAAAGTAATGTCTCAGAATTTTTTATCTGTAAACTCTTAAAGCTTTTTAAATAAAACAAAAGTTATTAACATTGTACATCTTTATTCTTCATGTCGACATATTTGCAGCCCTCTGCCGCTAGAGCGCTCCGAGTTGTAGAGTGTAAAATGGCAGTGTGTAACGTAAGTATGTCGGTGCATAAGAAACAGCGTTCTGTTCAAAATGGCTCAAATGGCTTTGAGCACTATGGGACTTAACATCTGTGGTCATCAGTCCCCTAGAACTTAGGACTACTTAAACCTAACAAACCTAAGGACATCACAGACATCCATGCCCGAGGCAGGATTCGAACCTGCGATCGTAGCGGTCGCGCGGTTCCGGACTGAGCGCCTAGAACCGCTAGACCACCGCGGCCGGCCAGCGTTCTGTAATCGAGTTTTGGATTCGAAGAGTTCGTCCATACATGGAGCACTTTCTCCTACAACGTAACGAAGCTAGAAAACACACGATGACTGCGATATTTGCAAAAATGCGACGCCTCGGTTTCACTGTCATCGACCATTCTCCACACAGTCCCGACTTGTCGCCATCCGATTCTCATCTGTTTCCAAATTTAAAGAACACCGTCGAGGATTTAACTTTGTTAGTGATGAAGCCATGCAAGAAGAGTGATGTTGTAGTTCCGTGAACAGTCAGTCCGCAGTGACGGTATTAACAAATATATTTCTCGTTGGGAGAAATCTGTTCGTCACCAAGGTGACTGTGTTGAGAAATAAATATGTAGACATGAAGAATAAAGATGTAGAATATTAATAACGTTTGTTTTATTTAGAAAGCTTTATTAGTTTTCCTAAAAGAAATTGGCAGGCGTTACTTGTCTACACGTCCTTGTACATTTATAGCGGAAGGAACGAAGCTTAGTAGTCTCATTCCCCCAACCCATCCCGTTCCTTTTCCGCTCACGGATGCTACACGAGAAGATAGACTGTCTGTGCCCCTCCGTATGGGCCCCTAATTGCTCTGATTTTAGCGTCGTGCTCAGTACGTCAGACGTGAAGGTTGAAAGTTAAGTAAAGAGACAAACTTCAGACTGTGAATCCTGACAGGAAAAGGAAGCAGAAAGTTCGTATCAACATATGTCCGTAATATATCGATGGGTCTGCAATAAAAGAGTTAGTTATACGAGTGTGTGGTGTCTGTTCTTTCGAAAGAACAGACACCACGCAGAATCCGCAGCCGTGATACATTATACGTAAATTGAAGTTGGAGAGGGAAGAAAAGAAAGCAATGGGAACGGACTGCTGAAGTCAGGCGCATTTGGATTACGCGGAATCAGAGGCGACGAGTGAAAATGTGTACCGGGCGGGGATATCGAATCCAGGACCTCGTACTTACTAGGCAAGTAAGTTAACCGTTGCGTGGACTATCTCGGCCGACCCACACTCCCATCGAGTGCCACCTATCCCCAGTCCCTGTCCATCTCCTCCGTGCTCTCTACTCTGAGATTCGCACGGGAGGTCGGACGTACTTGTGCATCCCCAGTGAAGAAGGTCGATCCATTACCCACGTAGTCGAACCAGTTACATGAAATTCGCGACGGGAAAAGGCAGCAAAAAGTTCATATCAACATATGACCGGAAAATATCGGTGTATCTGCAATAAAACGGTTAGTTGTATGAATACGTGGTAACTGTTCTTTCGAAATAAAAAAGAAAATTACAACGGAAAAACATCGAGACACTATACAAACATTCCTCCCGACCACAAACTTCGACGAGTTCCACCACGCTTCAGTAACTAAACCTGCAACGCAACAGAAGCAGAAAACGTTGGTCCGCTTAAAAATCCGGAAGACCGGTGAGAAACACGCAGACTGACCAGGGAGCTGCAAAGAAGGGTCAAACAATGGCGACATCAAACCTGGGAAGACAGGATGGTATATTCCTGCTGAGAACAAAAGAAGAATGGCAATAGTTATTAACACCAGGAGAAGAACTGCACGAAAGATAGCAATCAGAGGTTCCAATGGGCTCATCTACAACCCATTAGCTCAAGCGAAACATATCAAGGACAGATGAAGACACCTCCAACCGTAATAGGAGATCATAACCTATACCGCATTAAGGTTGAAACAACGGAAGAATGGGAAACTCTCAAAAATACTCCATAACAAGTCCGCTCTCAGCTGACAACTCTGGTTCAAATGGCTCTGAGCACTATGGGACTTAACATCTATGGTCATCGGCCCCCTAGAACTTAGAACTACTTAAACCTAACTAACCTAAGGACATCACACAACACCCAGTCATCACGAGGCAGAGAAAATCCCTGACCCCGCCGGGAATCGAACCCGGGAACCCGGGCGTGGGAAGCGAGAACGCTACCGTACGACCACGAGCTGCGGACCTGACAACTCTAGCAGGGGTTAAACATATTATTAAAGACAGCAAAAACAACTCACCAGCAAGGACTTATAAGCAGTGTCGACTTGAAACACCCACCGAGGAAACGAATTGAACTATCAACGAGAATCATGAAGAGCTGTTTGATGTTGGAGTATTTCCATGAATTTTGAAAAGTGGCCAGGGTAGTACCTATTCGCAGACCTCTGCCAACCATAAAATTATAGACCAGTTAACCACTTCCCAAAGCTGAGAAAAGTACTAGCGAAAGTAATCATTTGGTGGATACAGGACATCCTCATCGTCCATGACGTCATATGATCAAAACAATTTGAGTTTCAGATGAAAGTGCCTGTTGAAGTGCAGCTCCGAAGCAGTACAAGAAAATTTTAACAAGAAAAAATTGATCATTGGGTTTTTTCTAAATATAGAGAAAGTATATGACAAAGGATGCTCTAGAACAATATAGTCCAATTGTCTCACAGCTCTCCGTTGCCAGACTGCTACCTTAAAATCATTGAAAGCTTTGTTCAGTCGCCGGCCGGGGTGACCGAGCGGTTCTAGGCGCTACAGTCTGGAACCGCGCGACCGCTACGGTCGCAGGTTCGAACCCTGCCTCGGTCACGGATGTGTGTGATGTCCTTAGGTTAGTTAGTTTTAAGTAGTTCAAAGTTCTAGGGTCCTCACTCGGGGAAGTGACGCGTCTCTCATAGCCTCTCCTTCCCAAGTGGCTCTTTCCGCCTTCCCATGGTGCCAGATGTTAAGCTCGGCATTCTACCTTGCGACAAAAGGGAGAGCTGCGACCCAACCCGATGCGAAAGCGAAGGGTGCGTGGCACAGGGGGAGCTGTGTCAAGGGACCGAACACCAGTCCCTCTCTGTTCGCAGGGTACAGACCATCAGGTGCTCTGCATGCCGGAGACCTCGTTCGTCGGCGTGGGATCGCGGCGCGACTCGGCAAGGGTGCTTCGCCGCGCCCCTGGCTAACCGGGGCGTGTTCTGCCAAACCCAGGAGGTGGTGACATCGCCTGGGCTAGGTTAGATGGGTCCAGACCGCTGAACGACTGGGTGACCGACCCACCACCTGAGTAGGAGTGGGTCCTTGGCCGAGAGGTGGAAGCTCGGGCTAGTAAGCGGCGTAGGACGAGAGGTGCATCCGCCTTTCCGGAGTGCGGGGTGCACTTGCCGAGAAGCGTCGGGTGAAATCGACGATGACGGAGCCACTGAAGGGGACCCTGCAGTTCGAAGAGTGCCCTTGGCCTTGGGGCGAGGCCGGTGGGCGAGCTGCAACAGTCCCCCCCCCCCCCCCCCCCATGCCAGAGGAGCCGGTCCGGGGTAAGAGACGGGCTCCCAACCTTTTTTCACTCGTCAATCAACATGGACGAACAAGAGACGAGTGACACGAGTGCGACATCGAGGGCGAGTATGTCTACCGTCCCTACCTCGCAGGAGGAAATGGGACATGATGATGAAAATGTCTACTACAGACACTGTCGTATAAGTCATATTTTAGATTCCAGCATTAAGAATGGAAAAATAAGCCAGGCCGTGGTCCTGGCAATAAAGAACGAGCTCGCTGCCTGGGCTATCACAAACGCAAAGCTTGAGGGGCGTCTTGAAGAGCTGGAAAAAGAAAATGCCAGACTTAGACAACAGCCAGTCAAGACATGGGCCGGAGTGGTGGCGCAAACCGCCACGACGGCTCAAACAACTAAAGAAACAATTGCGAAGATCTCGAAGAAACCAGACACGGCGGTCTTTTTAAGACCCCTGCCTGATCAGACTATCAAAAAGGTGCAGGAGATCTTGACAACAACAATTGACCCGGCAAGAGACAAAATTAAAATCAATAAGGTAAAAGCCACAAAAAATGTAGTAGTGGTAGACCTAGCCACTGAGGAAGACAGAGACAAAATATTAAATAATTCTAAACTAAACAAGGCTACTAAATGCGAACCACCAAAGAAAAGAAATCCTCTGGTGATATTGTACGATGTACCAGTGGCCCTGACTGAAAGCGACATATATGAAACGACGTACAACCAAAATTTTGATAATAGTGAATGGGAAACGTTCAGAAATGAATTCAGGCTGCGCTTCAAGACGGGACCTCGGGAACGAGATGTTGTCCATCACGTCGCCGAGGTCTTCGGCAAAATGTGGCGTAAGCTTACCGCTATGGGGAGAATTTATATAGGATTTCATGCAATTAATGTTAGAGACTACCTAGTAGTCCCCCGATGCCACAACTGTGGCGATCTGGACCACGTCCATAAACACTGTGACAGGAAGCCGGCCTGCTCCATGTGTGGGGCAGAGGACCACACAAGAAAAAATTGTGATAAGAATGCAACCTGCATTCCATGCACAAAAAGGGGAAGGAAACCCTGTAACACCACCGGTAGGAACTGCCCAACGTATAGGATGCTAGAACAAAGATTAATTTCTCGAATTGACTATGGCTGAGGCCATACCTGAACTCAGGAAGCCAAAAAGGAAATCCCCAAGCAAGAGGCTGAGGGACGCTCTGAGGGCGAACAAATTTAAAGAATTCATTCAAAAACTCACGCAAACACGACCTCTGGTGACAACAATGAAAGACGTTTGCATACAAACGGACCCATGTGAAGAAAACGCTCCCTCTCCTCCCTGCTGGGGACCTAGGTCGAACCAAGAGCATTCTCGACCACGCAGGCATCCTGTACTTGGGAGTTCACAACCTCACAGCAAGGAATTAGTAACCACCGAACAGGTCCATCCTCTGACTCACCATCCCAGAGAGGACTGGGAATTGATCCCCAACGAATATACCCCAACCTGGAGCATGCACTGCAACTATCAAGACTAGAGGAGCCGGCAATCCTCACTACTGCATTGAGACATGTGGTACATGTCGGCCACGAGTATGGTAGAGATGTCACCTTTCCAGTAATGGAGGCTGTGGACAGAATCCAGCTCAAGACAATGAATCTCCCCACCGATTTCGGAGCCCTGCGAGATTTAGTAAAAAAGGTTTTCGAAAGAAGAAATGAGAAATTTGACATGGAAGAATTATACTATCAAGCAGTAACAACTAATGGCAGAGTAGCCCACGACTGGTCCAAAAACTGGCCAGAATCGTGTATTCATACCTACTTCCTACGTGAGCCAACTAAACGTGGGTCAGATAAACACCCACAATAGTAAACTAGTCTTGCAGGAACTCCAGAAGGTGGTGGAAGAGAAGAGTCTAGATGTACTCTGTTTACAGGAACCGTACTCCCAAGCGGGGCAGATCCCATTCATGGCTGCCAATTGGCAAGTAATACACTCTGACATAGAGCCAAAAGCTGCAGTAGTAATTACTAACAGATCATTTAGAGCCACAGTCCTTGCGCAGTTTTCTGGCGAAAACTGCAATGTCGTGGAACTGCAAACACCTACAGGAGTGTTATACATTTCCAATATATACTTCCAATATGGAAGGGAAATAGATGAGTTCTTGGAGACACTCACGCAAGTCGCCATGGCATTGCGGGGACGCAGGCTGCTCGTGACGGCAGATATAAATGCAAAGTCCCCCCTATGGTTCAGAGGCACGCACGACGATCGGGGGCTAAAGGCTGAGGAGACAATCATGGCATTGCAACTGGTGGTTGCCAACCAACAAGGGAACCCCCCCCCCCCCACCTATACTGGCGGCGGGGGAGAAGGCACAAACATTGATGTTACGTTAGTAACACCAAACCTTATTACAAAAGTCAACAACTGGAAAGTGTGGGACAGAGCAACCACCAGTGATCATAACCTAATCACATTCACTATTGGGGATAGGGAGTGCCACTGGGACATGGAGTGGGAGCTGCAGCTCAATTATAACAAGACCAACTGGGACCGTCTCGTGGAAGAGTGCAACATCCCGACATTGCTGGAGGGTGACGAAAACGTGGAAGAGTGCGCCGAAGAACTGGTACAGGCGATCACCATGGCGGTGCGAGCTGCTGTATCAACCAGGAGGAGAGCCGTTGCGGCCACCCCCACACCATGGTCGGTCGAATTAGGACAGATGCGCCAGGCTGTGAGGAGGGCAAGGAGGTACTACCAGCGGAGTGTCGTCTGGAGAGAAAAACAAAGATGGCTGCAGATCTATAGAGAAAGCAAGGATCAATTTCAACAGGAGCTTAGGGCAGTCAGACTTAGAAGCTGGGAAAACTACGTGAAAAGCCGATTGGCTACAGATCCATGGGGAGTCCCGTACAAACTGGTACGGGAAAAAATAAGATCACCTACGGTGCTATCCACCGTCAGGGACAGGGACCGGATGACGGGCACGTGGCAGGAAACTGCTGAGGCCCTCCTTCGGGTCCTGTTACCTGACGATGTGGAGGAAAACGAGACAGAAGAACAGAAAAGAATAAGGAGAGAAGACCGAAGGGACTACAACAATAACATTAGAATCTACCCCTTCTCTGAGGAGGAGGTTGCTGCCCAAATCAACGCCCTCAAAAGGGGAAAAGCTCCTGGCCCAGACGGCATTACTGCGGAAGTGGTGCAATTCCTTGCCCCCCAACTCGTAGCTCCTCTCACTAAGTTATACAACGAGTGCCTGAAACTCGGGAAATTCCCAGGAATATGGAAGAAGACAAATGTAATCATCATCAAAATGGGTCCAGACAAAGATCCCACAGAAATTAAGTCTTACAGACCCATCTGCTTGTTAGACATACTGGGCAAACTTTTTGAGAGGCTACTGGCAAACAGGCTGACAGCACACCGCATGCTGTGCGTGATGAGTGACAGACAATTCGGTTTTCGGTCTGGGCGTTCTGCATCTGACGCAATCGCCCTGGCTGCCGAGGTCTGTGGCTCCACCCCGCACAAGTATGTTGTCGGCATCATGGTGGACATCAGTGGTGCCTTCGACAACCTGTGGTGACCCTCACTCTTTTCCTGCTTGCGGGAGAAGAACTGCCCAGGGCAACTATACGGCTGTCTGAGGAGCTATTGTGCAGACAGGGAGGTCTGGCTATCGGCCCCTAGCGGCATAGTCAGGAAGACTGTGACCAAAGGATGTCCTCAAGGCTCTGTCCTAGGACCTCTCTTTTGGGACATCAACATGGAGCCACTACTTGAAGACCTAAAGAACTGTGACGATGTGCTAGAGGTCATAGCATACGCTGACGACCTCCTCCTGCTGGTCGGCGGCCGAAGCCGCGAGGACTTAGAGCCGAAAGTGGAGAGAGCCTTAACCGTACTTACATCATGGTGTCATAAAAGCAAAATGACGATTGTGCCCAATAAATCCACATACCTACTTCTCAAAGGCCAACTGGTCAGAAACTCCACTGTCAGAATTAATGGCACACCAGTTCTTCGGCGCCGCGAGGCCCGATACCTGGGTGTAATCATCGATGAGAGGTGGAACTTTGCATCACACATTGATACCGTAGCTCAAAAATCTTTGGTTTTACGAAACAATCTCATCGGAATTGGTCATAAGCGGTTTCACCTTCCACCCAACTTAATCAAATTATACCACAATAGTATCTTGACCTCAATAGTAGTATACGGATCAGGAGTCTGGGCACACAGACTCACGAGGGTCATGCCTGCCATGGCCGTAAGAAGAGTGCAGCGGAACATGCTTCTACGTTCAGCAGGGGCCCACAGGACAACACCTGGGGGAGCGCTGTTAGTGCTAATGGGGATCTGTCCACTGGACATAAAAATTCGTGAGCAGGCCGCCTGGTACTGGGCGAAGAAGGAGAACAGGGACAAAATCAGGGAGTTACTTGGGGTTTATGATGGGGATAAGTACGCCATCAAAAAGAGAGGGATCGAACTGTGGCAGGAACAATGGAACAATGAGGATACAGGACGCAGAACTTATGAGCTGCTACCGCATTAGAGGAAAGGATAAGACTTACATTTTTCACACCTACGAGAGGAATGCTGCACTTTCTTACTGGACATGGACCATACCCAACATATTTATGTCGGTTTGGGAAGCAGGCTACACCAGCGTGTGACTGTGGTGCAGTACAAGGTACCCCAGAACATGTGGTGTATGAGTGCCACCTTTTCGATGACGTAGCCCATGATCTAAGACAACAGCTACCCAATAATGACACGTACCACTTATTAAGACACGACAAAACCTTTAACACCCTAAATAAACTCACTGATGAAATATCCAAAAAAGTACTTAAGAACTTCTTAAGGGACAATCATCAGTAAAGGCAAAAACTTTTCACCGACTTAGACTTCGTGCACCCTTCCTGTACCGCCAGGTAGGGACTTGGCCAGCCGCTTCACGGCTGGAAACCGCCTTGCCCTGGACTAGGAGGGAGGGGGGTACATAAACACCGGACTGGAACGCACACCGATTATGACATACGTAATTAGATTAGATGTAGAAGATAGGATAACATTTTAGAATAGACTGCAGCGATACTAAGTGAAGGGCCAGTCCAGTGCCAGGGGCATGCCCACTGGGATTAGCTCAATGGGCCTGGCCAACACCCAGTAGGTTTATAGTAGCACTGGAACACCTGTAACGCTGCAGGTAGCATGTAGTTTCCTTGTAGATTAAGTAGCTCAGAACCTCATAGCGGTAAGATTAGAGTAATAACAATAATAATAAAATTACCTGTAGTGTAGAAAGATAGCTGCATTTTCTCTGTATCATTATTAGGACCCACTAATGTAGTCAGGTAGTGGGTTATTATGTATAATGTAATGAATTGAATAAAGTTCTAGGGGACTGATGACCTCAGAAGTTAAGTCCCATACTGCTAAGAGCCATTTGAACCATTTTACGTTCAGTCGAAGACCAGAACTTCGCTGTAAGATCAGCCACTGCACGAATTCACCAAGGTTCCGTCAGCCCACTGCTACTTTTTAACTTTTATATTAACGACATTCCCATTGTGTCATTTGTCTCTGTTAATTTGTATGCAGATGACACAGTGTCCCTTATCACTGGAAAACGACTGGATCAACTAATAACGAGGATGCAAAGGTAATTAGACCCTGTGGAACACTGGGGAAAAAAAAGTTAATCCGACCAAGACAGCAGCCATTGTCTTTACAAAGAGAAAACCTGTTGTCAACAATAGGCTCTGGATACTAGAACAATCGATCCCATTGTCAAATACGGTCAAGTGCTTGAGATTACATCTCGACAGAAAGCTAATTTATATGACACACATCCGAGAGAAGACGACAGTGGGAATGGGGGTGATGGGTGCTGTCATCCCACAAAATTACAACTCTGCCAGGCCACAGTAGAACCCACCCTACTATACAGCTTGACATGCGAAACCAGTTACAAGAATCTACAGGTACTGCAAAATCACTGCTTCAGGTGGACATAGGGGCCCCTTCGTAGGTAAGGAACCAAGAGTTACACAATACACTCTCAGAGAAGTGCCTTAAAAAAAACTTGAAAGATAAAGCCACGAGAGTGTTTGACAAATTGGACGCAATAGGAATAATATGTCCAACGGGAACGGTAGGCACAGAATCCCCTGCACAATAGCACAAATATAAAGTACCCAAAGCAATAATGGTCAATCTGCCTTGAATCCCATCATCTAGGATGAAGAATGTACAGCAGCTTTACAAAAAGGAACATACTGGTTACATAACAGCAATATAGTGCACAAACCTTGGCTCACCGATGCTAATACATATAATCTCATCCTTTCACCAGTACCGCATGACACAGAAGTACAGATTATCAAAGTTGGTAAGACTTCAGACAACACAACACAACTCATTTCTGCTTCAGGACACTTTCAGCTGCTGACAACAATGATTGAATGAAATTTTTTTAAAAAAATCCTTGGGTTGTATTACTCAGCTCTTTAAATGACTAACGAGCGGCGCTCATAACTTATCAGAAATTTATCCCAGCATCCAATTTAAGTTTGGTGCACATTGCTTTATCAGCTGCTAATGGCACGATACGATGTCCTATGTCGATGTTCCATCTTCGACGTATTTGCTTGGTTTTATCACTAAAATTCGATCTGCAGCGTGACGTTCTGCCAAACTCTTATTTGGAGCAAACACTGTATAATGTTCGTTGCAAGCCTCATGCAGTAGATTAATTCTCTTATCACCATGTGCTAACTGCTTCTCCAGCTTCGCTCCCAGCCCATAGTATCTATATGAGAGGATCTGTAATTCTACAGGGAGCTTGTCGAGAATACTGCCTTTACCATGCACCATGCGCATCCTCCCATGCACGTTATACTACTATACAGTTGGAGGGTTTGCACGCCTCATTATATACCACGTGTTTAGCACCATCCGGATGTTGTGTAATGAAAGGAAGCCAAGCCATTTAACAAAGACCTTAGTCCCCTGTCGTCTTATTAAATGCTCTATGAGAAACATGTCTAGTTCACTGTTTCTTTGTAGTTCTTCTGTGTAAGAGCTACCTGCTATATCACTACCACTGACATCTTTTATGACAACGATTCTCAACCCAATGGGTCATCATAATACTAAATGGGCAGTCACAGGCTTGCCGAAAAGAAAGAAATATGAATTCAAAAATTGATCCACGTTTACACTGATATAATGTGATTATAAACAGCCCTGTATCATTACTGCACAATGCATTTAATAACTGTATTTTCAGTAATAACTAAAAACAAGTTTTGTTATTATTATCGACTCCTTGAGACTGTCTTCCAAAGCAAAGTTTTTTGAAGGAGACTTTTATATTAGAAACAGTCTGTTTTAATTTTTTACCTTTATCTCAGATTTATATTTTGACTTCAAAGCAGCGATTGCAAAAATTTCAGTTTTGCAAAGGTTGTTGTTGTTGTGGTCTTCAGTCCTGAGACTGGTTTGATGCAGCTCTCCATGCTACTCTATCCTGTGCAAGCTTCTTCATCTCCCAGTACCTACTGCAACCTACATCCTTCTGAATCTGCTTAGTGTATTCATCTCTTGGTCTCCCTCTACGATTTTTACCCTCCACGCTGCCCTCCAATACTAAATTGGTGATCCCTTGATGCCTCAGAACATGTCCTACCAACCGATCCCTTCTTCTGGTCAAGTTGTGCCACAAACTTCTCTTCTCCCCAATCCTATTCAATACTTCCTCATTAGTTATGTGATCTACCCATCTAATCTTCAGCATTCTTCTGTAGCACCACATTTCGAAAGCTTCTATTCTCTTCTTGTCCAAACTATTTATCGTCCATGTTTCACTTCCATACATGGCTACACTCCATACGAATACTTTCAGAAATGACTTCCTGACACTTAAATCTATACTGGATGTTAACAAATTTCTCTTCTTCAGAAACGCTTTCCTTGCCATTGCCAGCCTACATTTTATATCCTCTCTACTTCGACCATCATCAGTTATTTTGCTCCCCAAATAGCAAAACTCCTTTACTACTTTAAGTGCCTCATTTCCTAATCTAATTCCCTCAGCATCACCCGACTTAATTCGACTACATTCCATTATCCTCGTTTTGCTTTTGTTGATGTTCATCTTATATCCTCCTTTCAAGACACTGTCCATTCCATTCAACTGCTCTTCCAAGTCCTTTGCTGTCTCTGACAGAATTACAATGTCATCGGCGAACCTCAAAGTTTTTATTTCTTCTCCATGAATTTTAATACCTACTCCGAATTTTTCTTTTGTTTCCTTTACTGCTTGCTCAATATACAGATTGAACAACATCGGGGAGAGGCTACAACCCTGTCTTACTCCCTTCCCAACCACTACTTCCCTTTCATGTCCCTCGACTCTTATAACTGCCATCTGGTTTCTGTACAAATTGTAAATAGCCTTTCGCTCCCTGTATTTTACCCCTGCCACCTTTAGAATTTGAAAGAGAGTATTCCAGTCAACATTGTCAAAAGCTTTCTCTAAGTCTACAAATGCTAGAAACGTAGGTTTGCCTTTCCTTAATCTTTCTTCTAAGATAAGTCGTAAGGTCAGTATTGCCTCACGTGTTCCAGTGTTTCTACGGAATCCAAACTGATCTTCCCCGAGGTTGGCTTCTACTAGTTTTTCCATTCGTCTGTAAAGAATTCGTGTTAGTATTTTGCAGCTGTGACTTATTAAGCTGATAGTTCGGTAATTTTCACATCTGTCAACACCTGCTTTCTTTGGGATTGGAATTATTATATTCTTCTTGAAGTCTGAGGGTATTTCGCCTGTTTCATACATCTTGCTCACCAGATGGTAGAGTTTTGTCAGGACTGGCTCTCCCACGGCCGTCAGTAGTTCCAATGGAATATTGTCTACTCCGGGGGCCTTGTTTCGACTCAGGTCTTTCAGTGCTCTGTCAAACTCTTCACGCAGTATCATATCTCCCATTTCATCTTCATCTACATCCTCTTCCATTTCCATAATATTGTCCTCAAGTACATCGCCCTTGTATAGACCCTCTATATACTCCTTCCACCTTTCTGCTTTCCCTTCTTTGCTTAGAACTGGGTTTCCATCTGAGCTCTTGATATTCATACAAGTCGTTCTCTTATCTCCAAAGGTCTCTTTAATTTTCCTGTAGGCGGTATCTATCTTACCCCTAGTGAGATAGGCCTCTACATCCTTACATTTGTCCTTTAGCCATCCCTGCTTAGCCATTTTGCACTTCCTGTCGATCTCATTTTTGAGACGTTTGTATTCCTTTTTGCCTGTTTCACTTACTGCATTTTTATATTTTCTCCTTTCATCAATTAAATTCAATATTTCTTCTGTTACCCAAGGATTTCTACTAGCCCTCGTCTTTTTACCTACTTGATCCTCTGCTGCCTTCACTACTTCATCCCTCAAAGCTACCCATTCTTCTTCTACTGTATTTATTTCCCCCATTCCTGTCAATTGCTCCCTTATGCTCTCCCTGAATCTCTGTACAACCTCTGGTTCTTTTAGTTTATCCAGGTCCCATCTCCTTAAATTCCCACCTTTTTGCAGTTTCTTCAGTTTTAATCTACAGGTCATAACCAATAGATTGTGGTCAGAGTCCACATCTGCCCCTGGAAATGTCTTACAATTTAAAACCTGGTTCCTAAATCTCTGTCTTACCATTATATAATCTATCTGATACCTTTTAGTATCTCCAGGGTTCTTCCATGTATACAACCTTCTTTCATGATTCTTAAACCAAGTGTTAGTTATGATTATGTTGTGCTCTGTGCAAAATTCGACCAGGCGGCTTCCTCTTTCATTTCTGTCCCCCAATCCATATTCACCTACTATGTTTCCTTCTCTCCCTTTTCCTACACTCGAATTCCAGTCACCCATGACTATTAAATTTTCGTCTCCCTTCACAATCTGAATAATTTCTTTTATTTCATCATACATTTCTTCAATTTCTTCATCATCTGCAGAGCTAGTTGGCATATAAACTTGTACTACTGTAGTAGGCGTGGGCTTCGTATCTATCTTGGCCACAATAATGCGTTCACTATGCTGTTTGTAGTAGCTTACCCGCATTCCTATTTTCCTATTCATTATTAAACCTACTCCTGCATTACCCCTATTTGATTTTGTGTTTATAACCCTGTATTCACCTGACCAGAAGTCTTGTTCCTCCTGCCACCGAACTTCACTAATTCCCACTATATCTAACTTCAACCTATCCATTTCCCTTTTTAAATTTTCTAACCTACCTGCCCGATTAAGGGATCTGACATTCCACGCTCCGATCCGTAGAACGCCAGTTTTCTTTCTCCTGATAACGACATCCTCTTGAGTAGTCCCCGCAAAGGTAGGATCTTGGAAATGGTAATAGTATACGGAATACTCTTGTTATCAGTGCACCCGGCCCAAAATTCAAAGAGTGATTTATTACTAACTTTTTTTATTTCACCACTTGCTGTGAAGTCTATGAAAACTTCTTTTTTGGCAGTTGAGAGGGCTTTGGAAGTAGTTTCACGCACCACCTGTAAGACAGAGACCAATAGCTGGCCATCGATCTTGCTTTTGACTCAGTTGAGCGTTGTTTCGGATCTTTCACGATTCTCTCATTGTTTCTCCATCGAGTCTCTTTCTATCTTCAGTCCACTTTGTCCCTGGTTTCTTTGGGACTTCATTCTCTGACCTCACATTCCACTTGTGTATCTTGTCCCTGTATACATTTCTGTCTTCAATTTCTATTGGATCGATTTTTGCTGCTTCTAGGTCCAGTTTGACTTGTGTGATCCATGTTATTGTTGCTTTGACCCTTTGAATGTATGTTAGAATTCTTTTGGTGAGTCGTTTTGGTGATACCCTGATGATGTGCCCATAGAGCTTCAACCTTCTTTTTCTGACATCTGCTGCTATGTTTGACATCTTCTCTGTAGTTCTCCTAGTGTGTAATCTGTATCCCTCTTCTGTCAGCTTTTGGCCGAGAATGTTCTTCTTGATTTTCCTTTCTTCCTTCAGTATGGTTTCCATGTCATTTTTCGTATGGAGTGCTAGCGTCTCACTCGCATGCAGTATTTCAGGCTTGATTTCTGTGCTGTAGTGTCCGACTTTTGTGTGAATGGACATGCATTTTTCATTATATACGTGCTATGTCTTGTCGAACGCTCCCTTCATTTTTTGTAGTCGAGTCTTTTCTCCTGCTGTAGGTTCAAGGATTTCACGTAGACACTTGAAGTGTACAACTCTGTTTACTTTGCCGTATTTTCTGTCTAATTTTGTTATGTTTAATTTTGAGCATAAAAATTCAGACTTCTCGAAAGAGCAGCTCTACTTTTTCCGCTCATTCTTTTAGTACCTCTGTTTGTTTGGTTGCTGTTGCTTCGTTGTCTCATAGTATGGCCAGGTCGTCTGCGAAAGCTAGGTTTCATATTTCGTCCCGGAATCTTCCTAGTCGTGTTGGTTTCCAGTGTCCTGCAGTTTTCTGTTCTTTTTCCCATTCCCTCATCACTTTGTACAGGAATAGGTTGAATAATAGTGGGGATAATCCGTCGTCTTGGCGCACTCCAGTTTTGATCATGAACGGATCAGAGGTTTCACCCATGAATTTAACTTTCGATGTTGTGTCAGCTAATGTCTGTCTGATTAATCGTAGTGTTTTTGGATCGAGTCCCTGTTCTTCTAAGACGCTGAACAAGGATTGTCGGTCAACAGAATCATACGCTTTCTTGAAATCTCTGAAGGTGAAAATCACTGGCGCTTTCCTGATGCCGTTGTATTTTAGAAGTGCTTTCAGATTGAGGATTTGTTCTGTGCATGAAGGCCGGGGCGAAAGCCTGCCTGGTATTCACCAATTTTTTATTCTAACTCTTCTTGTGTTTTCTGGAGTAAGCATGCTGAGAAAATTTTGTAGGTGTGTTGTAGCAGGGAGATTCCTCTGTAGTTGTTCACATTCGTCCTATCTCCTTTCTTGTTCAGTTGATGGGTAAGTGTACATTTCCAGTCGTCAGGAAGTTTTTCTGTTTGACAGATGGTAGAGATTATTTGTGTAACCTCCTGTAGTGACTTTGGTCCAAGGTTGTTTGTCAAAAATGTTCAAATGTGTGTGAATTTCTCAGGGACCAAACTGCTGAGGTCATCGGTCCCTAGGCTTACACACTACTTAAACTAACTTATTCTAAGAACATCAACCACACCCATGCCCGAGGGAGGACTCGAACCTCCGGCGTGACAAGGTTGTTCAATAATTATGCAATGATGCTGTCTTCACCAGACGTCCTGTTGTTTTTTAGTTTACGTACGTGTTTGTTGATCTCTTCAAATGTTGGTGGGAGTGATTCTAGTCGGGTGGAGGTACAGTTCTCTACTGTAAATCTTGTTACAGGTTCAGGGCAGTTAAGGAAATCGGAGAAATAACTCGTCAGTTCTTGACAATTCTCTTGGTTAGTTAGTGCTAGTTTTCCATCTGGTTTCCTGAAGCCCACATTTTGAGATGTGTACCCGCAGATCTTCTTTGAGAAGGTCCTGTAGAATTCTCTCGTGTTGTGGTTGCGGAATTTTACCTCTATAGCATCCAGTTGTTCCTTCATCTACTTTCGCTTCGTTTGCCTAATACGTTTAGCAGCCTGTTTTCTTGATTATTGGAAACAACATAGGCTTTCTGGGGATTTTTTACTGTTGTGGTCCTGAAAAGCTTTTTTGCGTATTTCTGGTGCCTTTCCACGCTCTGAGTGCCATCAAGGGTGTTTCGTGTTCTTTTTCCGTGGTATTAGTTCTTTTGCTTTTTGTATGATCTTTATACGGAATTTTTCCCATGTATTTGCTGGTTGTTTTTCCCATTCCTGTTTTACGTCGGATTTCATGCTCCTTTTTGTGTCAAACTTTTCTATGTGCGTTTTTTTCTGACGAATTTTCTTCGGTGTAAATTTTATCTTGATTCCAGCTAGATAGTAGTCTGAATCAATATTGGCACCTCTGCGTACTTGAACGTCATGTCCTGGGGTCAAAAACCGCGTAAAAAGGAAAATAAAGTCTTTTCCAATTGTTGTGAGACTAGCGCAAGATATGTTTAACATATTGTTCGCTGTGTTATGCCACAACCTGAAATAGAGAAACAGCATGTTCCACAACAGGCCGGAGTGTCTTGGTAGTTATATTCATTATATGTTGCGCAGTGCACGCTTTCAATTCAGCTACGTTCGTAACTAGAGCACTGAACACATCTCTCAGGAGCGTCATCTTGCATAAATATGATCCTATCCGCACAACCACAGTGTTCCAGGGTTGGAATGACGAAGGCAAAGAATTGCACTCTCATAGCGTTTACCATCGATGGTACAGGTAACAGGACCTGCAGGACTCATCTCAAAAAAATATGGCCCTACGATAAGCGATGTCGTCAGGCAACACCACACAGTCATCTGTGCAGAATGAAGTGGTACTGGCTGAGGTGTGTGCAGATTTTCTGTTTGTCCTGTTGGCTGCTCAGCAGGAAGCAATTCCTGGGTGATTTAGTATGGATAGCAGCGCATGATGTTTCATAGAGTTTTATGAACCTTGCTCACAGGTATGTCCAATGTTTTGGCAATTCCCTGAGCACTGCATGTTTGCACATCACGATTCTGCTCGTCCTGCAATGTTGTGGCCATGTCTTCGACAAATGTTGGATCAACTGCTTTTCTCCTTTTGCCACATTGCACTTCAAAAGAGCCTGTATTTCCAAATTTTGTAATTTTTTTCTCCAGACCCTTAGCAGACATCAAACAAATGCCTTTTCTCGTATTCTTGAATTTTCGGAACTTCTGCAGGGCTTCTGGTGCACAGTCATCATTCTTGCAAGAGAGCTTTACCAACAGTTTATGTTCCTTCATGGAGACAGTGTTATTGGGCGTCTTGGACACAGACTGAGGAACAGACAAGTGCCAAGTGTGGATATTCTGATGCTTTTCGTTACATTTCTTTTTTGTTCCATGTCGTTTCCCCCTGCGCCAATAACATGCTGTTCAAATTTGATGTCATTCTGAGCAGTGGTTCTCTCTCTACAGCGTTTTTAAACTGTAACTTTAATTTTGGACACCCTGCATGTATATTAATATAGTATGAGGAAAGGGAGGGGGCACAATGAAAATTATGAGTGAAAATACGGTTGCAAGTACTGAAAGGTTGAGAAACACTTCTTTAAGAAATAAGTTCTTGCATTTGTTCGTTGCACTTTGGAAACTGTAAATATAGCTGTTGAATAGTTCGGTAGGTAGGATTTGTCAAACGCAGTCTTGCATACTGAAATACATACTGAATCACCGACATCAAATTTCTGCTTGCATGGGTCCACCATTTTAATATCATTGTGTACCATATTTAGGAACTCATTATCATGAACATCAGTTGGTTTCATTTTCATCGTTTCATGCACAGTATGGTTATACTAACCAGTTAATTGTGGAAGAATATCCATCCATTTGTATGAACCACGAAGATTAAAACACATCCAGATATGAATTTCTATCATTCCGTTCAAACATTCCACGATACTTGCCTTCAAATGGGAGAATATTGAGTTTATGTGTATTCCATACCTATCCATGACTGTCTCGAAATATCTATTATAAAACTCACCAGCATAATCAGTTTCAAAGTTTACAAGAGCTATTTGTTCCCCTCTGCAGAAATTCTTCAAGCATCCATGCAACATCCTTTACCGTCTCTGCTTTCACAGATAGCGCCCAGGCAATTTTTAAGTATGTGTCAGTCACCAACCATTTTAATACACTCTAAGACACACACACACACACACACACACACACACACACACACACACACCATGAAGGAATTATCTGAATGAAACGGATATCATTAGATGTGATGTACATGTACAGACAGATACATGATTACGGTTTCAGGAAAACTGGATGGTTTATTCAAGAGAAAGAGCTTCACAAATTGAGTAAATCAATAACGCATGTGATTGAGCTTAGCACTGATTGAAAGAGTTTCTTGGTGTCCTCCTGAAGGATATTGTGTCAAATTCTGTCCAATAGGGGCGTTAGATCGTCAAAGTCCTGGAACAGCTTGTATCCCAATGCTGTCTGGGTCGTCTCCAGACATGTCTTCAGGCTGGAATCTCATTGACTGGAGTAGAATTGTCTTAAGTAACGACCTGACTGTCATCCACCATATGGCTCAACAACCAGGATATTGTGTCAGATTCTGTCCAATTGAGGCGTTAGATCGTCGAAGTCCTGGAATAACTTGTATCCCAATGCTGTCCGGGTCGTCTCCAGACATGTCTTCAGGCTGGAATCTCATTGCCTGGAGTAGAATTGTCTTTAGTAATGACCTGACTGTCATCCACCATATGGCTCTACAACCAGGACTGATGGTCTCGGGTGCTATTTAATTTCATAGTAGAACCTCTTTGGTTGCTATCCGTGGAACCCTTACAGCACAGCAGTACGTCGATAATATTCTACACCCCTTTATGTTGCCCTTCATTCAGCAAGGTAATATCCATCCGCTCATGGCGAGAGTTTCTACTGCTCGTGTTCATGCTTGCCAAACACTACTTTGGCCAGCATGGTAGCCAAATCTCTCCCCCATCGAAAACATTTGGAGCATTATGGGCAGGGCCCTCCAACCAGCTCGGGATTTTGACGATCTAACAATCAGTTTGACAGAATTTGGGGTGGTAACCCGCAGGAGGACATCCAACAACTCTATCGATCAATGCCAAGCAGAATAACGGCTTACATAAGGCTAGAGGTGGACCAACACTTACTGACTTGCTCGATTGGTGAAGCTCTTTCTCTTGACTAAGTGATGCATTTTTCCAGAATTTGTGATTATTTGTTTGTCTGTTGATTTACATCACATCTACCGATTTCCATCCCATTTTGATAATTTCTTCATGGTGCGTCTTTTTTTGGCTTAAAGTATATGTTTTTAACTTTTATTCGTTCATTAATAGTACCTCATATCCACGATATCTGATTGCCATAAATCATCCAAACCTCAAATTGTAATGCACCTGGGCGAGAATGTTTTGTATGCTGGTTTGTGGAGTTCTCATCTCTGTAATTAATATCCAGTAATGCATCTTTCTCAAAGCTCTGAAATGACTGATATGATTTCATTCATGTGAGCTGTATTCCCTGTGGTGGCTTATGCCATGAGCAGTCGTAGCCATGCCATTATTTAGTTGGCATCATCACAATATATATACTGTAGAGTTTGATTGTTCCTTCTCTTATGCTGAATGTCAGTAGCTTATCCAGCGCAATGTATATGAGCTAATGCTTGTCTAACAATATTATGTATTTTCTACAGTGCAGGCTTTTTAATCCTCCATCTGGGGTGCTGTCGTTCCTATATACATGAGTCATACATAACACTTCAGAATGTAGTTCTATCGCTTTTGGAATATGCATGTTGAATTTGGAAGTTTTCAAGAATATTTGATAAACTAAACCACGAGTTTTTTCAGATTCTCTATCCCCAGTATATACTGCATGTGTGACTAAACTTGCAGGGTGGCTACCCAACGTGTACGGATAATTACTGCTGACTCTATATGTATTGTCTGTCTCATTACTCTCATTACCATTGCGACAATTAATGAAATCACTATGGTACATCCCTTTTCTTCTTCTTCTTCTTCTTCTTCTTCTTCTCCTCCTCCTCCTCCTCTCCGTCTTCCTCAATGCGTCGTGTGCAGAAACTGTTTAAGACTTTCAGTAATAGGCTTAAAAGTTTCTGAGAGAGAATGATCTCATTCCAACTGTCGTAATATCATCAATCGCAATTTCTGGCGTACAGTCTTCCACACCTCAATAACTTTGCATTGTCAACATGCTGTCAAATACTAAAACGGACTTTGAGGTGGTATACAACTTACATACTTTGAAACTAGCTATGGTTGAGGGCTGTCCTTTTTCTTAACTTTTCTATTTCACCTCCATGTTGATGGACTCGTTCATTCATGTCCCCCATCAGGGATTTGTAAAACTCAACTTACATAACTATTCTCTTGATAAGCCCATCCATTTCCATCAATCTTGTGTTGAGATTTTTGTTGAATGCTTCAGTTTTTCCCCTGACATATTATTACAACGCTGGATACCCTCATTCAACTTTTCTACCTTGGAATCATATATTTCACCCTTCACAGCTATTCTCTTGGAAAGATTATTAAATTCCAATCACTGTAATTTGGGTTAATTGCTTCAATCTTTGTATCTATGTACAAACGAATGTTTGGTCTGCGCATCATACCCTCAGACTTATTGCATGACACACACTGATCAGACAGAACACTATGACCACCTACCTAATAGCCAGTGTGTACACCTCTGGCACAGACCACAGTGGCAACGCATCAAGGCATGGAAGCAATGAGGCGTTGTTTGGTCGCTGGAGGAAGTTAGCACCACATCTGCACACACAAGTCACCTGCTTCCCCTAAAATACGGGGAGGGGAGTGCTGAGCTCTGATGCCACATTCAATCACATCACAGATGTGTTGGACTGGGTTCAGATCTGGCGAGTTGGGGGGCCAGCATATCGATTGGAACTCACCACTTTGTTCCTTGATCTACTCCATCACAATCCTGGCCTTGTGACATGGTGCAATGGTGCATTATCTTGTTGAAACACACTCCTGCCGTCGGGAAACATGATCGTCATGAAGGATTGCATGTGGTCTGCAACCAGTGTACAATACTCTCTAGCCATCATGGTGCCTTGCACAAGCTCCACTGTACCCATGGATACCCACTTGAATGTTCTCCAAAGCATAATGGAGCCCCCCGCCAATTCATCTCCGTCCTACAGTACAGGTGTCAAGAGGCTGTTTCACTGAAAGACGACGGATTCACGCTCTCCCATCGACATGATCAAAAAGGTATCAGGATTCATCAGACCGTGGAATGCTCTGCCACTGCACCAGCGTCCAACGCCAATGGTCACATGTCCATTTTAGTTGTAGTTCCTATATCTTGGTGTTAACATTGGCATATGCCAACGTCGTTGGCTGCGGAGGCCCATCATTATGAGTGTTCAGTACACTATGTATTCAGACACACTTGTACTCTTCCCAGTATTAAAAGCTTATGTTAGTCCTGCCACAGTTCGCTGCTTGTCCTGTTTCACCAGTCTGCCCAGCATACAACGTCCTGCATCTGTAATGATGAGTGGCTGTCAAACTCCACGACGCCTGGACATAGTTTCACCTTGGTTTCGTCGTTGAAGACATTCACCATGGTACTACTCGAACACCCAACAAGCCATGCAGAAATACTCATGTCGAGCCTCCAGGGCATTACAATTTGCCCTCAGTCAAACTCAGATAGCTCGCGCATCTTCCCCATTCCACACATGGACAGCAAGCTCACTGATACTACATGCACTGTGCGTGTGTCCGACTAGCAGTCATACCTCGCTAGGCGACACTGCTATCGCCTGGACGGGTTTATATCGATAGTAGGTCGATGGCCATAATGTTCTGGCTGATCGGTGTACGTGTGAACTTGTCTGTAGTATGCAATATGCTGACACAGCTATGTACTGATGCACTATCTCTTAAAAAGATATTCCAGGAACTTCTGTCTACATTGCCCATTATTAAGTTTTCCTGCTTCATCAATAACAAGATACATGTACCGTCTGTGATTCCAGCAATCCCTGCATATGTCTATAAATTCATTGAAGGTCATGTCAGTTCCTACATGTGTGTGATAAACGTGTCTTAAATTCCTATTTTTTTTTTTTTTTTTTTTTTTGTAGCTATAATATCCTTACCAATTGCTTCAGAAACCTGTGATACTTTTGACTCTAATAAAAGATGTCAACACCAATACAACAGCCAAATCAGAAATATTCCTGTATTTGATACTGGCTTTCCATAGCAACAGTATCAAATATAAACACAGTGTTCAGCTTTAGTCTTTCTGGTGATGAGATATCACTACCTTCGCTGAATGTTGTGTATGTTACCTTATCAATTCAGGACGATATCTTTTTTAGTACATGGTATTTGGTCTGGAATAATGTTGTTAAAAATGTGTACATATGAACAAAGCAAATCCCATCAAGATGTGTTAGCAATGGGAAAATAACATTTATATTGCCCCATTCTGATGGGCAAACAATTGTCATTTGTATATTATCAGGAAGAAGTGATTCATTCTTCTTCTTTTCCTTCTTCTGGTTTTCAGAATCATTGCAGGATCAGTCAGTTATCACAAAGTCTTGTGACAAGGTTGTTTTGCCCTCTCACCCGTGGTGATGACTACATGTTTGCATTAGCATGCAGAGAACTTTACAGAGACAATGATAACACATGTGGGTCTTGTACTTTTAATTTATTTATAAATTCTGACATATACATGGCCTAGTCACATTAATGTGACTACTGCCTATGTTCGACCTCAACGTCAAATAACAACCCATAGATGACAGTTGGCAATGCTAACAGTGGAGGATATATAGAGTGTCTTGGAGGGATGCAGGAAACATTTCAGTCATTGTCATAATGTGTAAATGGAGCGATTTATCTGACACATAGAGTGTCTTGGAGGGATGCAGGAAACATTTCAGTCAGTTTCATAATGTGGAAATGGAGCGATTTATCTGACATCAAAAACGGTATAACCATTGGCTTTTGGGCCACGTGTGGAAAGATTTCTGAAATGACAAAGTGTGTAAACTCTTCAACATTGTGGCTAAAGTATAGCCTGCATGGCAAAATGGTGCTATCCAAAACGAGCACCTAGGCAACTATGGTCCACCATGAGCCATAGATGACAGGAGTGAACTATGGCTGTGGTGATGTGTGTGGATGAATAGATGTGCACGTGTTGAGCGACCAACTGCCCAGATCAACCATGGGGTTACCATCAGTGCCTCCTCAATGAGGGGAACATTGCTGCATATGGGCATCTGCAGCAAGCATCTGGTTCATACACCCATGCTGACTGCTGATCATCAGAGATGAAGGCTGGAATTTGCATGCCAATATCAGAACTGGATGTTCACTGAGTGGCGATAGGTGGCCTTCTCAGATAAATCACATCTAATGCTCCATCAGACAGTGTGGTGTGTGTGGCATGAAATACCCTGCAATCGTCATCAGAAGTGTCCAGGCTGGAGAAGGGAGTGTTATGGTGAGGCTAATATTTTCGTGGCTTTCCCTTGGTGATGTCGTCATTCTGGAAGGCACAATGGATCAACACAAGTATGCATCTGTCGTTGGGGACCATGTCCACATCTACATACCATTTGTTTTTCCTCAGCATGATGATGTCTCCCAGCAGGACAATGGAGCATGTCACACAGCCCACTTGTGCATGTGTGGTTTACTGTAGCCATCTGGCTACCAAACTCCTTGGATTTAAACTCAGTCAAGAATCTGAGGGACCACCTCGACTGGGCTGTCTGGGCTATGGCTCCTCAGCTGAGAATCCTAACACAGTTGGCCACAGTGCTGGAGCTGGCATGGTTCCACATCCCTGTCAGTTCCTTCCAGAACCTCATTGACCCAGTTGCTGCATGTATCACAGTGGTCTGTGTTGAAAAAGGTGGCTATTCAGGCTTCTGACAGGTGGTCACATTAATGTGACTTGCCACTGTGTTTGGATATATGTATATGTTTAAATAAGAACGTAGTTCAGTGCCCACATCTCTCATGGCTGATTCATACGTATTTATGTATATTGGTGCCCAGCATAGAGCTGAGCAATGATTGGTCCCAATGTATAAAGAGTTTCGCCTGCTAACTCCATCAAATTGGTCCACATGTTATCTGTACACATATGGCTGTGGGCTTATCAGCTTGTCTAAACATGGTGGATTGTGTAACTGGCATACATAAAATTTTTTAATGTTTGCTGCTGTAGATAAGTGCACTTACAACATGTCTCTCTGGTGGGCAGCGATATGGGTCCCTCTAAAGAATCTCTGTCTCTCAGTAACTTTTAAGACCCAGAGCCACCACTTCAGTGACGCTACGATGAGAACTTAACACAACAGATTTTAACACAAATGACTATAAAATGTGGCCTTGTGTAGTGAAACTGAAGATGACACATTGTCTTTCTTACTGCAAGACTAGTGCTATTATCTCCCACATAAGTAAGTAAAATAATCAAAGGTGATGACAGGATCTCGTGAACTTGAAAGATAGATAGAATTAAATATCATGTCAGATTTATCCATAAAAACATGAGTTAAATGGTGTATGACTCAACATAACATATTGCTCATACCATGTCTCATATCCATAAAGTTATCTGATAGACAGTTGACAAAGTTCAACGAAGGGTGACGACTCGACTTTGTGACTTTAAATGGATAACGCTATTTGACTGTGATTAATATGAATGACAGTGATTGTGAACAGAACCCAGAAACAAGCTAGTATAATGCACTTGAATTGGGAAACAGCTGCTGCTGCTGTGATCATGCAGTGAAGTAAGAGAGTTCACTCTAAAGATTCCTAGTGTCGGTGCTGTGAAATGCTGACCATATATGCATAGGAAACAAGATGCAGTGCCCATTGAGCCTCGGCGTTGAGTCGGACCATGGACTTCCGTCACTTATTCTCGTTTGGATGCACCTTTGCACCCAGAGCACAAGTCCAAAGCCAAATCTCCTCAATGGGACGTGATCGAATCTCGTCAGCACTCCTACGTTGTTGCCCATTGGATCCCCCACACTCTCAATGTGGAGTTTTGGCCAATAAAACTAAAACCTCCAGTTGAAAGCTCAGAAAACACTCCCGTGTCAATTGCACGTCACTTCGCATATTGTACAGCCTCCCGCCGTAAGATGGGAAAAGCTGTACTTCCAATCCCCGAATATCGCCAGGCGTCTGTTGTGACGATTTTTGATGTCACGGACCGTGATCCAATCAACACACTGTTATTTTGCACGCATGGGAAACTGTGATGTTCTGTGTGTCTACATACCTTTAAAAAAATGTCACAGCATTCTTGGCCATCCAGTGTCTGGCCACCAGTAGTGTTTCCACAAAATGTTTTCGCCATTCAAGCTGATACTGATCTTAGCAGAATCAGGAAACAATACCTTGGCTGGGAACAAATGCTGCTCTCACTTTCCTACGCTACTCAGCAAAAGAGGTAGTGAGAATTATTTTTTCTCCGGCTACAGGGACAATCTACTGCCGGCTCTCTGCTCCCTGTGGCCAGTGACCCGTCAAGGCTCGCGCCGCATCCTCTATGGCGGCTCCTGTCATGCAAAAGCACTGTCCCGGTTGCCCTTCTCACAACTTGCACCATTAAGCCTCGCCTGCCCGATGAAAATGAAGTGTTCATCTCCTGCACCTCAAGTAAATGCATGCGTCTAGCTACACATACATTGTTAACCCTCTCTGATAATGTCATTGGCCATAGAGCATATGGTTATCAGTTCGACTGAGCAAATAAACTGGAAGGAAAACGGGTCAGAATGACCTGCCGCCTTTCACACTCCCTCTCGTTAAAAATTTTAACTGTTCATGAGAAGTTCTCCATAGGAATTGTACGACCACCAAGTATCACAGAGTGACTTTGAGCAATTCCATCGAATGTGGAAGCATTGAAGTATTACTTACGTGAATCTTCTCATCCTGGGATAATATGGCTTTCGTCTCACTATATTAAAGATTCTTGAGCGCCACCGGTGAGAACAGCTCAAAATCTGACATCATTCCCACACTGAAGTATTTGCTATCACTGCTGTTTAAATACTGGTGATGAGTGTATGCTACAAGTTCTGAGTACTGAAGCATCATTCAGCAATTTAAAGTCAACAATTAAATCCGTGCTAAAGGAAAATGATGACTGCAGGACATTGTTGTTTTCAGTAAATCTACTTACTCCAATCATGCCAAATATTGTGGAACAAATTATTTCCAAATGCATCACGATGAGTTACACATCATTATTTTCCCATCGTATGGGCGTAATGGCTTCACCACACCTGCACGAAAAAAGAAAGTGAGTTACATATATATTTACAATTATTCTCTTCTACTAACACTACCACGACCATCACCGCTAATATTTACTTGACACCTGCATTGAGGTGAAGGGCTGCTGCACTGCATGTTTCGATGTGTTCACTCTTTGAGAGTCCCTACTCGATTGGGATCACGCTTCTCTAACTGCTATTAATATATGCCATTCACAGCAGTGTGCACAACTTTAAAACAGGAAAAAATAAGTGTTTATCATCTTTACTTTAAGTTAAAAAAAATCTTGCACAGAGCTCTACAGTCAGTTCTGTAGGTGCCCCAGTGGTCCCAGTCACCTACGGTTGACTGTATGGCCGAGCAGTGACCTCTCCAGTCGTCAGGATGCTAGGAAATAGCTGCAGGAGCGTCAGAAACGCCAAAGAAACATTATTAATTCATAACACCTTTATTCCTGCCGAGTTCAATGTGGCTTTGTGATAACAACGACCTTCCCCGAGTCCTCGCTGACTCGTAGCGATGACACCAGATCCGGGCCGCACAGTCTTGCTAGCGCAGCGCCGTGTACTGTGACGTAGCGGAGGAATGCCCTTACTTCAGCCGAGAGTGGCTGGTGGCGTCCGGCTGGCCGGTCGGCTCGACGGCGGACAGCAGGTGGCTCCGGGTTGGAGTCCCCGGTGCTGTCGGCACCAGAAGCGTTCTCGTAGTGCGGAGTGTACTCTATCCCACCCCGTCTTCTTCCCTGCTCCTCCTCGCGGCTCGTCCGCGGTGAACGGGCGGAACGGGCTGCAGTCCCCCAGCGTCGTCGGCTCACCCGGTTGTGCCGGCGGATGCACAGGGCCTGGGCCCCGCACGATTTCGACGACGGCTCACTGATGTGGTCAGCATTGGCGGCGAGCGAGTCTGCCGCGATGTCTGCTAATCCTGGGTTGATGATTGACAGTGGCAGCAGAGAGGACCAGCAACAATCCGTCTCTGTACTAGTTTTCACCGTACTTCTGCTTACCGGGAATGTCTTCCGACAGACGAAATACTCCCGTTCCCGTTTAACGCTTTTTCCTTTTTATTCCTGTTACCATTCTGCTTACTACGACACCCATTCGCCTTGTGACCGTAGCGTTTACAAGCATAGCACTGTGGCTGTCTGCATTGAGCTTTCACGTGACCTTTCCTCCCACAACGGTAACAATTCCTCTCCGACGCAAAGATGCGTTTATCATTGCGAACCCTTGCTGCAATGTCTATCTCCTGCAGATGCGTTGCAATACGCAGTGCTGCAGCTAAATCCCCAGGATTCTCCATCCTAACCCTACGAGAAAATTCTGCAGGAATTCCCCTGAGGAACACATAGAGGGTTCTGTTTTCTGCCTCTCGTAGTAACACACGATCCGCATCAGGATAACCCGATAATTCATAGGTTTGCGAATTTATTTTCCGTATCCTATCTGAAAACGACTCCACTGCCTCATTGTTATTTACTTAAAAAGCGATTGAGAACTGTTAGAGAACCAATCATCCCCGTATTAGACGACGAGAAACCATTTTACTATAGTCGTTCACAGTCCTTTTACTACTGTGCTTACAGCCCATTATTTGTGTTCCCAGTGCCTCCAGAAGGCAAAGGTTGCAACTAGTATTTCATCCTCATCTTTTGTAAGTTACGGAAATCAAGTACAAAACAAGCAGATAAATATCTCATGCCAAATTAGCACAAATAATAATGGCAACAATAGAAAACAGACGTTTGCCACTGTCTTATTACTAGTATTGAAGGATATCGACGGAACATGTTGGCGAGTGTAGCATCGCAAAGTATGTAAATTTGTTTCTCTATGTTGTTCTTAATAAAGGAATGCTGTTGTTACTGTTGACATGTTGTGAACGACAAAGCCGAGAAGTGAGCAGGTGTTTTGCAATATCGCTGTGTCAAATTAGCTAACTTCTCCCTAAAAAATCTTGCACTATTCTGCTTACGATATCTTTGTCATAACCCATCTGCCAATTCTTCAAACGTGCTCGCCTTACTAAGCGTCTCATGGTACATCACGAACGTCTTGGCTTCTCCTGCAAGTCGCAAATTTGCCATACGTAACGAAGTTACGTCCGACCAATTGCTCATTGCAGCTGTTGCCAAAACATCGTTAATGAACGCTGTGACATCCTCTGTCGTTTTACCCGAGAAAGGCGTGATCACGTTAGCTACTGAAGGATATATAGCAAGGTTGGACGTTGCTACTGACATGCACTCACTTGAACCCGTTTGCGACTCTTGCACCGAACGCAAGGTCTCCAATTGCGTCATTAATTCTGCATGACGTAACTTATGCTGCGCATTCTCTTCGAATAACTAGCTACTGAACTCCTTTGTCACAGTTAAGCACCACACACAAGAAGACAAACAAGACTCACAATGCACAACTAAACAAAATTAATCCTTCCGCCTTGTTATTGCCCAGCAACACTCTCTACAATTGTGCGCTGCGTGACCAAACCATTTACAAATTGAACATTACACTGGCACAAACTTGGTGCATGGCTCCCCATACCCCGTTAAATTAGACACAGTACATCTGACTGGTACCAAGTACGTTTCCCAACTGTTTCCCTTAAACTCAGATAAATCTGCTGTTTCCGCAGGTCTCACAAAGTGCACTCCCAACAAAGAACGTGCATCCATAGTTATTAACAAAAGTCGCCTCGTGCACTTACCACTACACCAAATCTCTAGGCGGTGGCCGCGACGACTTCTGACACCAAATCTGTAGGCGGTGGCCACGACGACTTCTGACACCAAATCTGTAGGCAGTGGGCGCGACCACTTCTGACACCAAATCTGTAGGCGCCCCGGTGGTCCCGGTCGCCTACGGTGGACTGGATGGCCGAGCGGTGACCTCTCCAGTTGGCAGGATGCTACGAAATGGCTGTGGGAGCGTCAGAAACGCCAAAGAAACATTGTTAATTCATAATACCTTTATTCCTGCCGAGTACAATGTGGCTTGGTGATATCAACGACCTTCCCCGAGTCCTTGCTGACTCGTAGCGATGACACCAGACCCGGGCCGCACAGTCTTGCTATCGCAGCGCCGGGTGCTGCGACGTAGCGGAGGAATGCCCTTACTTAGGCCGTGCGTGGCTGGCAGCGCCCGGCTAGGCAGCGGGCTCGGCTGCGGACAGCAAGCTGCTGCGCGTGGAGGCTCTGGGTTGGAGTCCCGACGCTGTCGGCACGAGAGGCGTTCTCGTAGTGCGGAGTGTACTCTATCCCACCCAGTCTTCTTCCCTGCTCCTCCTGGTGACTCATCCGCGATGGATGGGCGGAACGGTCTGCACTTCCCCAGCGTCGTCGGCTCACCCGGTTGTGACGGCGGATGCACAGGGCCAGGGCCCCGTACGATCTCGACGACGACTCACTGATGTGGTCAGCACTGGCGGCGAGCGAGTCGGCCGCGATGTCTGCTAATCCTGGGTCGATGATTGACAGCGGCAGCAGAGAGGACCAGAGCTGGTTCTGTCCCCTGACGTCTGCTGCTGGATGGGCCGCCCTTACTGCAACATCTCCTTAATAAAGATTAACATGTCGATCACCGAGCTGAGCGCTACGCAGCGACCCAGTGCACATCTAACTGCAAGTCTAACTGTGAGTGCGAGTCCCTTGTTGCTATCAAAGCTGGCGTATTTAAAGGAAGCACGAGCGGCGTCCTGACGTCATGCTCATTTGTAATGACCGCATTCGTTCCACTTATACTGCTGATTCATCTGTCGTACTCGACCCTTAGGTGTTCTTGCGACAGAGTTACGTGTTGTTGCGGCAGAGTTACGCGGAGTTGCGAAATGCAGTACAGCTGACGCTATACCTCTGTCTTGCACTCTACGAAAGTCTCCGTCTAACACAAACCCGCGTTGCACTCTACGAAAGTCTCCATCTACCACAAACCCGCATGCCTCGGGCATGGATGTGTGTGATGTCCTTAGGTTAGTTATGTTTAAGTACACTCCTGCAAATGGAAAAAAGAACACATTGACACCGGTGTGTCAGACCCACCATACTTGCTCCGGACACTGCGAGAGGGCTGTACAAGAAATGATCACACGCACGGCACAGCGGACACACCAGGAACCGCGGTGTTGGCCGTCGAATGGCGCTAGCTGCGCAGCATTTGTGCACCGCCGCCGTCAGAGTCAGCCAGTTTGCCGTGGCATACGGAGCTCCATCGCAGTCTTTAACACTGGTAGCATGCCGCGACAGCGTGGACGTGAACCGTATGTGCAGTTGACGGACTTTGAGCGAGGCCGTATAGTGGGCTTGAGGGAGGCCGGGTGGACGTACCGCCGAATTGCTCAACACGTGGGCCGTGAGGTCTCCACAGTACATCGATGTCGTCGCCAGTGGTCGGCGGAAGGTGCACGTGCCCGTCGACCTGGGACCGGACCGCAGCGACGCACGGATGCACGCCAAGACCGTAGGATCCTACGCAGTGCCGTAGGGGACCGCACCGCCACTTCCCAGCAAATTAGGGACACTGTTGCTCCTGGGGTATCGGCGAGGACCATTCGCAACCGTCTCCATGAAGCTGGGCTACGGTCCCGCACACCGTTAGGCCGTCTTCCTCTCACGCCCCAACATCGTGCAGCCCGCCTCCAGTGGTGTCGCGACAGGCGTGAATAGAGGGACGAATGGAGACGTGTCGTCTTCAGCGATGAGAGTCGCTTCTACCTTGGTGCCAATGATGGTCGTATGCGTGTTTGGCGCCGTGCAGGTGAGCGCCACAATCAGGACTGCATACGACCGAGGCACACAGGGCCAACACCTGGCATCATGGTGTGGGGAGCGATCTCCTACACTGGCCGTACACCACTGGTGATCGTCGAGGGGACACTGAATAGTGCACGGTACATCCAAACCGTCATCGAACCCATCGTTCTACCATTCCTAGACCGGCAAGGGAACTTGCTGTTCCAACAGGACAATGCACGTCCGCATGTATCCCGTGCCACCCAACGTGCTCTAGAAGGTGTAAGTCAACTACCCTGGCCAGCAAGATCTCCGGATCTGTCCCCCATTGAGCATGTTTGGGACTGGATGAAGCGTCGTCTCACGCGGTCTGCACGTCCAGCACGAACGCTGGTCCAACTGAGGCGCCAGGTGGAAATGACATGGCAAGCCGTTCCACAGGACTACATCCAGCATCTCTACGATCGTCTCCATGGGAGAATAGCAGCCTGCATTGCTGCGAAAGGTAGATATACACTGTACTAGTGCCGACATTGTGCATGCTCTGTTGCCTGTGTCTATGTGCCTGTGGTTCTGTCAGTGTGATCATGTGATGTATCTGACCCCAGGAACGTGTCAATAAAGTTTCCCCTTCCTGGGACAATGAATTCACGGTGTTCGTATTTCAATTTCCAGGAGTGTAGTTCTAAGTTCTAGGGGACTGATGACCACAGAAGTTAAGTCCCATAGTGCTCAGAGCCATTTGAACCATTTTGAACAAACCCGCATGCTAAGCAATTCTCTCTCGCCTGTTGTGTGTAACCAGGCCATTACCCCTGCGTGACGACACATTCCATACATGTGCAGCCCTCTTAGCTCTTGGCTAACCTACTGCCTCTGGCTCTCGGCATACGCAACGAAACTTTGACAATATTCCACGTTTCCAACTCTTTACTATTCCGCGACACTACAGTTCATCGCTCTCACTTGTGTGGATACTGTCTGAGAATAATGAATGAGGTTCTCATTTTCGATGCTAAATTTGGTAAGAAGAGGATGATACTATTATTTGTAAATTTAAGTGCTGGTAATGAGTGTATATTACAAATTCTTAACACTGAAGCATTATTCAGTACTCTGAAGTTATCAATTAAATCGCTGCTAAAGGAAAATTATGACTGCAGGACACTGGTTGTTTTCAGTAAATCTCCTTAGTCCAGTCATCCCAAATATTCTGAAACAAATTATTGCCAAGTACATCATTATGCTGCAACTGCAAGACCATGGATTCGATGAGAAGAAGTGTGTTGATGCATGTTAGATGTTCAAGTGGCTTAAATTGAAACGTCCCCATTGAAGAATTATACATGACTGTGCTTAAACTGACACACAATGTTTTTAGCGCAACGCAGTCTGACTTTCAAAAATCCCTACAAAAGAATGGCCCTGATTAACATTAAACTATACCTTTCACAAATCACTTACCTCACAAAAATCTTCGCTGCTCAAGCTACTGCAGTACAGCGAGTGCCACTACTGCCAGCTAAATAAAAGATTCAAACTATGGAAGCCACTAACTACTGATAGGGATAGTTAGCAAATGAAAGATATTAATAGAGAACAAGCAATGTATTTACCTTGATATCATCATATATAAATATAGCAGTTCATGACAAATTTCAAAACTCCGCCATCTCTCTCCCCACATCCACCACTGCTGGCGGCTCACCTCCAACTGCGCAACACTATGTGCTGTTCACATCCAGCTGCCGCTGCCCAACACTACAATGGCGAGTATTACAACAATGCAAAGCAGCCACAGACTGCACACAGCACAGCCAGTGATTTTCATACAGAGGTGGCGTTACCAATAAAAAAACCTAAACAGCCTACTTACATAGTCCCCATGCTCCCCACAAAAAATTTTACAAATTGGATTGGGCAGTGGCCAATACAGATTTGAAAAAAATTTTTCATAATTACAATAACAAAGAAATCAAATGCACACACTTATTGATATAATGTTGGTCAAAAGCTAAAAATTTCTCACAGTCCATAAAGACAGTCCAGATTGTTCATCACAGTAAAAATGCAGAGTTTTTCTCAAAGTCTGAGCAGTAAAAGAAAATGCACACAGAAGTAGTGGATTTCTATGCAGTCTTGAAGAAGTAGTGTTGTCCTTCCAACGGAAAGACAGTGCTGACTCTTGACATGCATACAGGTAATGGGCCACAACAGAGCAAACCCACAGCAGAGTCAGTCGAAATTTTGAAGAGTATTGGTAGGTAGGTCATCACAGAGCAGACCCACTGTAGTCCTGGTAGAGATTACGGTATTGGTGGGCCACCAGAGGTGCAGACCCACTGCAGTTCTTGTAGAAATAATGGTATTGATGGATCATCAAAGATGTAGACCCACTGTAGTCCTTGTAGAGATACCCAGCAGCCATCTGTTGTGACTGTGCAGGTGCACAATCACCATTGAAGAGTCTTGCGGATAATATAGCAAGTCCATAACCACCACTTGTGCACTCACAAAGTTTTTGGAATTGTCCTTAGAACCAGCAATGCTGTAATCCAGTCCCTTGCCGAATTATTAACACACGTGCAAACACTAACAGTCCCTACTTCTCACATATTGTCCATATACTATGACCAACAGAAACGTGTGCAGTGAAATGTAACTAACAAGTTAATAATATCATGAACTGGTGACAATTACAATTTTATAACATAAGAATACAATAACAAAGGTACAAAATACATCATTAAAGAACATAACAATACAGATAACATTTGTAGTAAAACAGGTGTTACAAAAGAATAGAAATAGACATATACGTCAGTGTTACAGGACTTATGACATGAGTACATACATAAAAGATCAGAATAACTTTCGAAACATCAACTTCACACATGAGCAATAATACAAAACAGAATAAATAATGTCTAAACATCTTTACAAAGTAAATAACACATTATTAATGCCAATTGTATTTGAGGATAACATTATTCCTCATCATAGTGAATGTAACTTAGTATTAGAAGAGAAAAAAGTTCTATGAAACAGTACACAGAGACAGGAAGAAAACAAATACACAAGGGTACACAAACATATAGTGGGATAATACAAAAGGAAAGGACAGGGTTTGTTGTACTGCAGTATTTTGCATGGAGATCTCCCTTTGTTCATCATTATTCCCAAAAAGTCCTATCTATACCTGCTTTCTCTATTCTATTCATATTTCTTTCAATATAATTATTTCTCAGTGTACAATACTCATTTTGGCCCAAATCTTTTTCATATAACTTCGCAACGCATTCTTTACCTATTCTCCATAGTCAGTTTCTTATATAGTCTACCCCCTCTTAAGCTAACTTAAATCTACTGAGCTCAGATGCTAAACTAAGGGACGAGCCAATGCGCAGCACATAAAACAATTAATATAACAGCAATAAAAAAATGGAAAATCGCCAAGCAAGCTACAGTAAATCTAAATTACCATGCAATTCAACATTACAACTAATATGAGGCAATGCGCAGCAAACAAAAAAATAAATCTGGCTTAGCAGAGTAACACAAATTAAAGTTCAGTAGCACTATGCCTGGCAAACAGCAGCTTATATCTAAACATGACATAGCTCAAGCAGAAAAAATAGTACACTAAAGATAACAATGCAGATAAGGGAAATGTATAATCACATCTTAATGTCTAAGTAATTAAAATGGTGCACCACAAATTATTCTACAAAAGAAATTACCAAGCACTTGAAAAGAAAATTATAGATGCAGTTACTGTTATTAGTCCCTTCTTATTGTTCTCTCCATTCCAAGAGCTCCTTTTTCGAAGAATGTGGATCAGAAAATACTTTTTTAATAAATCTGTTGACAGAAAGTGTTCACATTAGCAGATGCATTTAAGTTTATTCTATAAAACCAATGCTGCAACACAGCTGGAAACCAGATATTAAACAAAATGAGCAATCTCTTAACTACAAAGACAATAGATGTAAAATGTTTCTAATCATTTCATTAGGCATTTTAGTAAATATCATAAATTACGAGCTCCACAGTATGCTTTCAACAAGGAAATGTCAATAGCGAGGACAATGGCCTCCCCTTTCTTTTTTTCTACCTGTACTTCTGATGAGGCACTCACTAATGACTTCTTCTCCCAGCGTCTGACACAGCTGCATGCCCACGACGCATTACGTGCAGGTGGTCACTTAACTTTCTTACGGAAATATTTACGACAGCATTTTCTGCTACTGTGACAGTCTCATATACAAAATTTCACGGGTCGAGAATTTGCGTTGCAAATGTGTAGAAACAAAACCCTATAAATATAACAGTGTCCAAAAAATTTTCGCCGGCATTGTGATATATTCACGCATTTACACACATTTCATAACTCTTAAAGTACGATTTTTGGTTTCCAACAACCTTTTCCACAAATCAGAGTCCCTAAACACTACTCATTATTCCTTACCTCATTATACATATACATATTCGTCGACACTTCTTCAATATTTCATCATGAGAAATACGTAGCATAATAAACATTCCTCAACAACATAATACACATCGTCGTCATAATAATAACATCATAACACCTCAGTCAAATCTCAAAAACGTCGTAGCTTTCTGCAATAATTTCAAAACCTAAAAAAAATTCTCTGCTCATTTCAATAGTGTCATCTACATCAAACGTACTTTAAAATCATGCTCCCTTACCAAATACATCATTCAAAGCTCTCATAGTATCGCAATGATTCCGAAAAAATATGAACAGTTTACAAAGTACAGACAAAATACAGTTTCATAAGTGTGAAGTTACCCAACTGTGTATTGCGTAAACATGTGCCACTGATGTAGTAAAAAAATGTTTATCTCTCAGTTAAATGATCAGATAGCTGTGTGATTCTGTGTTAGAGAAATATGGTACCGATGTGTAAAGTTGTATAAGCAAATACCATAGTAGCTAGGGCTCCTTGCGCTTACCAAACACATGGTACACAAAGTAGGCGTGTACCCCCCTGAGGATTAATGTAATTATACCCTCAGGTGTTACAGATTACAGCAATGAAATGAAATGTATCACTGAAAACCTTTATATCATTGCACTTCAAATATCTTTAAAAATAAATGATTTAAGTACAGAATTAATCACTCAAACACATGTCCTGTAGCGCTAAATGTGCGTCTTGCTGTAAGATAATCTCTGTGAAAGTGTCGTAGTTATTGTCCTCTGAAAGCTAAGTTCTGCAGAAGTCAATGTACTTACCTCATGATAAACAAAGTGAAATGCTTTGCGTATAGATATCTTAGTTATTACGCTTATTGCCGTGATGAAGAAATTACTGTGCTGTAACGTATTGTTGTGCTACGGAAAAGGCAGTCTCATTGTAGCTATACCACAAAAGTTACTACTAAAACATGTTTTACTTTCCAGAATAAAACAGAAAAACTGTGCAGATATAAAACAGAAACACCGCAAAAGCAACATTGTATATTGTCACTCATTAGTAGCGTCGTGATAAAATCGTGTAGCTGTCACATAAACTAACCACTGTGTCATCTGGTATCTCACAGAAAGTACTTTAAATCCAGAATATATTTTCAAGTAAACCAAAATGTTGCATTAAAATCTCATTAGCAGTACTGGTAAATGTTCTAAGTATGTGAGCCTTATAGTCGTTACGTAATCGTGCAACTAACAAGCAATAATGTACAAATACAACACTGTGTCGTCTGTTCACTATAACAATGCATTCGTAATTTCTGTTTAAAAATGTTCCCTAGGTTCTAGACTGGATATTTAACTTCAAACATTGTTGCATGTTAGCAGTTTCTTAAGTCTGACAAAGCATACTAGAAATGTGAAGTGAAAAGTTTTATGGCAAAGACAAAGTTAAAAAGCAGATTATCTTTCAATAAACGGTTTTACATGTGAAGTGTGGTGCAATCCTTTACTCTTCATAGTACGCAAAGTTTCAACTTCAACGGAATTATCATGCGGTATACGTCGGTAAAGAATACTGGAATTTTTCTCAAGGTTAGCGTCTATGTTATTTTTCTCTGAGCCAGCCAGCGCACGCGGCTGCCTGCGGTGCGAGTCATTGTCTGTCTCTTTGTTGGCGCGCGTCGTTATTGGGATTAGGAGACCTAACTTCTACAAATTCGCCTTGCCGAAAGTGCCCTGCTCTGTTTGAATCCCGCCAGTTCTGATAAAATTCAGGTCTGTCGTTATGTCGGTAGATTCTGTAGTTTCTTCCTTGTCGGTCACGTGGTGGAGAAATTCTCCCTGAATCGTAACTCCGCGCTGAACTGTTGCGTCTGAAGTTATTCTGTCTCCCCTGGTAATAATTGTTTTGGTTCCCATATTGTCTGTTTCTGTGGTTATCTCTGTCATATTCATTACTACGGAAATGCGATCTTTCTCTGTAACTACACTCCTGGAAATGGAAAAAAGAACACATTGACACCGGTGTGTCAGACCCACCATACTTGCTCCGGACACTGCGAGAGGGCTGTACAAGCAATGATCACACGCACGGCACAGCGGACACACCAGGAACCGCGGTGTTGGCCGTCGAATGGCGCTAGCTGCGCAGAATTTGTGCACCGCCGCCGTCAGTGTCAGCCAGTTTGCGTGGCATACGGAGCTCCATCGCAGTCTTTAACACTGGTAGCATGCCGCGACAGCGTGGACGTGAACCGTATGTGCAGTTGACGGACTTTGAGCGAGGGCGTATAGTGGGCATGCGGGAGGCCGGGTGGACGTACCGCCGAATTGCTCAACACGTGGGGCGTGAGGTCTCCACAGTACATCGATGTTGTCGCCAGTGGTCGGCGGAAGGTGCACGTGCCCGTCGACCTGGGACCGGACCGCAGCGACGCATGAATGCACGCCAAGACCGTAGGATCCTACGCAGTGCCGTAGGGGACCGCACCGCCACTTCCCAGCAAATTAGGGACACTGTTGCTCCTGGGGTATCGGCGAGGACCATTCGCAACCGTCTCCATGAAGCTGGGCTACGGTCCCGCACACCGTTAGGCCGTCTTCCGCTCACGCCCCAACATTGTGCAGCCCGCCTCCAGTGGTGTCGCGACAGGCGTGAATGGAGGGACGAATAGAGACGTGTCGTCTTCAGCGATGAGAGTCGCTTCTGCCTTGGTGCCAATGATGGTCGTATGCGTGTTTGGCGCCGTGCCGGTGAGCGCCACATCATGGTGTGGGGAGCGATCTCCTACACTGGCCGTACACCACTGGTGATCGTCGAGGGGACACTGAATAGTGCACGGTACATCCAAACCGTCATCGAACCCATCGTTCTACCATTCCTAGACCGGCAAGGAAACTTGCTGTTCCAACAGGACAATGCACGTCTGCATGTATCCCATGCCACCCAACGTGCTCTAGAAGGTGTAAGTCAACTACCCTGGCCAGCAAGATCTCCGGATCTGTCCCCCATTGAGCATGTTTGGGACTGGATGAAGCGTCGTCTCACGCGGTCTGCACGTCCAGCACGAACGCTGGTCCAACTGAGGCGCCAGGTGGAAATGGCATGGCAAGCCGTTCCACAGGACTACATCCAGCATCTCTACGATCGTCTCCATGGGAGAATAGCAGCCTGCATTGCTGCGAAAGGTGGATATACACTGTACTAGTGCCGACATTGTGCATGCTCTGTTGCCTGTGTCTATGTGCCTGTGGTTCTGTCAGTGTGATCATGTGATGTATCTGACCCCAGGAATGTGTCAATAAAGTTTCCCCTTCCTGGGACAATGAATTCACGGTGTTCTTATTTCAATTTCCAGGAGTGTATTATTACTCTGCCAGTGGTTGTCATATGGATGGTGTCTGTTTTGGTCATGATTTGCGTTGTAAGAATAGCCATGTCGTGTCCAGTTATTGTTTCTTTCATCGTGGAATTGTGACAGATGTGACCTGTAATTGTTGTGCTCCTGTTTCCGCATTCCCCGATTGTCAGTGTCAATTTCCAGTTCTTGTAACAGACCCTGAAAAGCTTCAATGTCATCTTTGCAACGTCCTGCCAAAATAATATGTCATAAATGTTCAGGTAATTTGATTAAGCAAATGCGGATGAGTTCTGAGGGGCTGTATGGGTTTGACAGGTACTGATTCTTGTGCAACATGTCTTCAAAATATTTCACAAGACTGGAGAATTCAGATTGTTCGAAATGTTTCATCATTATGATACCAAGTTTTACTCGGTCTTGTGTGGCTTGAGACCAATATGCTGAGAGGAAGGCATGGTAAAATTCTCCTTCACTGTGGCAATCGTGAATGACCGATCGCATTCTTACAGCTGGTTCATTCTCTAAGTAGCCACACATAAATTCTAATCTGTGTTCCAACGACCAGTTGGGAGGAAAACAATGAGAGAATTGATGGAGCCATGCTTGTGGATGAATGTCGTTGCCAGAATTCTTAAATGTTTTGAATTTACGTGTAGTAATGAACAGCTTATAGTCAAAATCATCGTGTCGGCGAGTCTCATGTCGGTCATTGTTACGTCGTGTCGGCGGTTCAATCTCAAAATTCGGTGCACATTGCCAATTTCTTTCATAATTTCCGAAGTGTCCTGTGTTATTATTTTGTGGTTGTTCCGTATTTCTAAGTCCCTCTTCCCGTATTGGAGCGCGAGTGGCCTCTGAAATACGTAATTCTTGTATTACCTGTGTCAGCTGATCTTGTACTTCCCGGATTTCTCTTTGGTGTTGTGTATTAATTTGATTCTGATTTTGTTTGAATTTTCTTATTTGTTCATACTCTTCTGTGTCAGTGAAGGCTACGGGTCTTGTGTCATTCAGATCATCATCTACCTTTGTAGATAAGTTAGTGACCTGATCCGAAAGTTCGGCTACTTTCTCCGATAGTGTACTTATTTCTTCAGTGTGTTTTTCTGAACCAAGTTTCAGAGTATCTACTGTGTCCTTAAAGTTTTTCTGAGTTTTTGCAAGTTGCGTAACCGAATCGGTAGATGCAACTGAGTCAAATTTAGCTTGCAAGGTCTCATGATTTTCATGAACAATAATTTGCAGTTCTTTTATGGCTGCTTCGTGATTCTGTAATGCATTTTCATGCCGCGAAAAAATAGGTTGAAAATGCTCACAAATTTGAGTTTTTACGTCATTACAGACTTTTTGACATTTCGATTCAATGTTATGTAAATCAGTAGTTAAATCTTCACGCGTTTGTTCAAGAGTTTGTTCCAATAATTCTAACTTTTGAAGCTGTTGTTGTGTTTGTCTCTGATTTTGTTCCAGTGTGTCTAACTGTTGCTGTGTTTGTCTCTGATGTTGTTCCATTGTGTCTAACTTTTCAAGCTTTTGTCCCATTTGTTGCATTAATTGTAATAACAATGCACTGGTGTCTGAAACATGTTCCTCAGTGCTTTTCGGCAGTGAAGTTGCACCGGCAACATTCACATTTTGACAAGCGGAAAATGTGTCTTGACTCATTTGAGAAAACGGTGAGGACGCAAAACCTGAAACTGCAGTATTTGCAATATTGTGTTCTGTCATTCCCGATTCCTGAGGCGAGCTGTTGCCGAGCGATCGATCGATAATGCTTCCCTGTTCACTACCTGTTTCACTGTCTACGCAATTGTTTGCAGCCCGCTCCATTTCCCTATGCGCAATTACCAAATTACTACTTTGAACATTAGTTAATTCATTACTCTGCGGCGCTAACACACTGCTTTCGTCTTCACTGTCATTTCTCAATTTGCTTTGGAGCCTAGTATTACGTTTTTCACACGCCATAATTGTCACAATATTTCACACGATAACACAGAAAAGCGCAATTTGAAGAGCAAAATAAAATAACATAGCAATGGAAATAATGTCTACTTAATCGCCAGCGCAGCTGCGAAATACTTGGTGCAAATCTACATGCATGCCACAACTGTTTTACTGTACAACAATGAAAAACTACAACTACAAAGGAAATTCTCTCTATGATTACGCACTAGCAATAAACAATAGCTACACTAATTACACAAACTACAAGAAAAAAATCAGAAGATTCCAGTGAGGTATCCTCGGCTAAGGGTCGACATATGAAACGTCCCCATTGAAGAATTATACATGACTGTGCTTAAACTGACACACAATGTTTTTAGCGCAACGCAATCTGACTTTCAAAAATCCCTACAAAAGAATGGCCCTGACTAACATTAAACTATACCTTTCACAAATCACTTACCTCACAAAAATCTTCGCTGCTCAAGCTACTGCAGTACAGCGAGCGCCACTACTGCCAGCTAAATAAAAGATTCAAACTATGGAAGCCACTAACTACTGATAGGGATAGTTAGCAAATGAAAGATATTAATAGAGAACAAACAATGTATTTACCTTGATATCATCATATATAAATATAGCAGTTCATGACAAATTTCAAAACTCCGCCATCTCTCTCCCCACATCCACCACTGCTGGCGGCTCACCTCCAACTGCGCAACGCTACGTGCTGTTCACATCCAGCTGCCGCTGCCCAACACTACAATGGCGAGTATTACAACAATGCAAAGCAGCCACAGACTGCACACAGCACAGCCAGTGATTTTCATACAGAGGTGGCGTTACCAATAAAAAAACCTAAACAGCCTACTTACAAAATCTAAAAATGTGTGTGTGGGGTGTTTCTTGAAATCTATAAAAAAAACTTATGGGAGAGTCCTATAATTTGAACGCAACTGACGATTATTTTTTTCCTAAACAACTGATGCATGTTTTATGCAATATTATGCACAGATTTGATAAATTACCTCCAGTGTTTCAGAGTGAGGCATTTATTCTACGTATGGCTCCTGTATAGGCTTCTTCAGTTGGATGGAGAGTATCAATTTGCTGGACCTCCTCCTATTAAACTGCATTGTTAAGGCTATAGAAAAAGGGAACAAATATAATAAATGGATTATATGTGTTTTTTTCCTTTCATATAACAATGTGCAGTTGTTATACCTTAGCCAGTTGGTGGTACAATAGTAACGAGGACACTCTGTATTGTAAGTGCTTACCTTACTGACTGAGTTACAACTACACATCTATACCTGCTATCTTCTTCTTCTGCTGCCTATCCATAAATGAATGCTGGCGACCAGATGTTGCATCTTTCCTCTCTGAACCGCAGTATGTAATAGCTGGTCCACACTTCGTAGTTCTGCCCACTGCTTTATATTGTCCAACCAGGACGTTCTTCTTCGCTCTTGTCTTCTTTTCCTTCAATCTTCCCTTCTATTATTAAGTGCAGAAGCATATATTTGGTGACTTCTGTATTATATGTTCTAGGTATGCAGCTTTTCTTCTTTTAAGCACTGTCAACATTTCTCGCTGCTTGTTCATTCGTTCCAGTACTTTGGTGTTGGTTATTCTTGCAGTCCACGGTATTTTGAGCATTCTGCTATAAATCCACATTTCAAAGGCCTCTAAGTTTTTCGTTGTTATCATATTTAGTGTCCATCCTTCAGAGTTACACTCCTGGAAATTGAAATAAGAACACCGTGAATTCATTGTCCCAGGAAGGGGAAACTCTATTGACACGTTCCTGGGGTCAGATACATCACATGATCACACTGACAGAACCACAGGCACATAGACACAGGCAACAGAGCATGCACAATGTCGCCACTAGTACAGTGTATATCCACCTTTCGCAGCAATGCAGGCTGCTATTCTCCCATGGAGACGATCGTAGAGATGCTGGATGTAGTCCTGTGGAATGGCTTGCCATGCCATTTCCACCTGGCGCCTCAGTTGGACCAGCGTTCGTCCTGGATGTGCAGACCGCGTGAGACGACGCTTCATCCAGTCCCAAACATGCTCAATGGGGGACAGATCCGGAGATCTTGCTGGCCAGGGTAGTTGACTTACACCTTCTAGAGCACGTTGGGTGGCACGGGATACATGCGGATGTGCACTGTTCTGTTGGAACAGCAAGTTCCCTTACCGGTCTAGGAATGGTAGAACGATGGGTTCGATGACGGTTTGGATGTACCGTGCACTATTCAGTGTCCCCTCGACGATCACCAGTGGTGTACGGCCAGTGTAGGAGATCGCTCCCCACACCATGATGCCAGGTGTTGGCCCTGTGTGCCTCGGTCGTATGCAGTCCTGATTGTGGCGCTCACCTGCACGGCGCCAAACACGCATACGACCATCATTGGCACCAAGGCAGAAGCGACTCTCATCGCTGAAGACGACACGTCTCCATTCGTCCCTCCATTCACGCCTGTCGCGACACCACTGGAGGCGGGCTGCACGATGTTGGGGCGTGAGCGGAAGACGGCCTAACGGTGTGCGGGACCGTAGCCTAACTTCATGGAGACGGTTGCGAATGGTCCTCGCCGATACCCCAGGAGCAACAGTGTCCCTAATTTGCTGGGAAGTGGCGGTGCGGTCCCCTACGGCACTGCGTAGGATCCTACGGTCTTGGCGTGCATCCGTGCGTCGCTGCGGTCCGGTCCCAGGTCGACGGGCACGTGCACCTTCCGCCGACCACTGGCGACAACATCGATGTACTGTGGAGACCTCACGCCCCACGTGTTGAGCAATTCGGCGGTACGTCCACCCGGCCTCCCTCAAGCCCACTATACGCCCTCGCTCAAAGTCCGTCAACTGCACATACGGTTCACGTCCACGCTGTCGTGGCATGCTACCAGTGTTAAAGACTGCGATGGAGCTCCGTATGCCACGGCAAACTGGCTGACACTGACGGCGGCGGTGCACAAATGCTGCGCAGCTAGCGCCATTCGACGGCCAACACCACGGTTCCTGGTGTGTCCGCTGTGCCGTGCGTGTGATCATTGCTTGTACAACCCTCTCGCAGTGTCCGGAGCAAGTATGGTGGTTCTGACACACCGGTGTCAATGTGTTCTTTTTTCCATTTCCAGGAGTGTATATAGAAGCACGGACCAGATGCAGCATTTTACAAATCGGACTATAAGGTTTAGATCTAGGTCTGTGCTTAAAAGAATATTCCTACATTTTCTGAAGGCGTTTAGGGCGTTCTCTATGCGACATTTTATATCCAAGACTGTTCACCAGTCTTCACAAAGGCAGATTCAGAGGTAATTCAAATGGTTCTAAGCACTATGGGACTTAACATCTGAGATCATCAGTCACCTTGACTTAGAACTACTTAAACCTGACTAACCTAAGGACATAAGACACATCCATGCCCTAGGCATGATTCGAACCTGCGACCGTATCAGCAGCGTGGATCCGGACTGAATCGCTTAGAACCGTTCGGCCACAGCGGCCGGCACGAGGTATTTAAACTTGTTAACTCTTTATACTACAGACCTTTGAAATCGTAGATTTGCGTCTTTAAATGGGTCGGACTTTGGTGTGACAATCATAAATCTAGCCTTTTTTATGTTAATATTCAGATCTCGAGTACTGCTGTAATCTCCTACTATGTTGACGAGTTGTTGAAGGTCATCTAAATTATCTGCTACCGTGTTATCAGCATAGCGAATGTTGTTGATATACACTCCGTTAGCCTTTATGCCTTTTTCTACACCATCAAGTGCCTCCTGAAAAATACTCTCACAGTATAAGTTAAAAATCAGGTGTGACAGTATGCCTCCTTGTCGGACTCCTCTACATATATTGACCAAATCTATGCCCTCATTATCAAATTTAACCTGCACTGTCTGATTCCAACGCTGCTACGGATAGTCTATATATCATTCCAGTCGAAATGAAACACAGCTTAGTGAATAATTGCATGGGACCAGAATGAGATTTTTACTCTGCGGCGGAATGTGCGCTGATATCAAACTTCTTGGCAGATTGAAACTCTGTGCAGGACCGAGACTCGAACTTTGGACCTTTGCCTTTCGCAAGCAAGTGCTTTACCATCTGAGCTATCCGAGCACGGCTGACGACTCGTCCTGACTGCTTTACTTCCGCCATTACCTCGTCTCCTACGTTCTATACTTCACAGAAGCTCTCCTGCGAAACTTGGAGAACTAGCACACCTGGAAGAAAGGATATTGCGGAGACATGGCTTAGTCACAGCCTTGGGGATGTTTCCAGAATGAGATTTTCACTCTGCAGTGGAGTGTGCGCTGATATGAAATTTCCTGGCACACAGTTTTATTCTGCCAGGAAGTTTCAGTTGCATGGGAGTCAGTGTTAGTAGCAGAGAGACGCGCTATGTCCATGGAGCAGCAGGTAGTGACATGTCTGATCTGGCCGGCAGGTACAAGTGCAACAGGTTCCTTCTTCCAACTACTGCATGTGTCCAGTCCCCCCCCCCCCCCCCCCACATTCGTCATGCTATTAAAATCATCCCAGAGGCGTCGGCTGTGTGCCTTAGATGTGAATCAGCTGTAGGAGCAAGTTAGCACATTGCAGTCAAAGCGGTGGTGGCTGTGGCTGGTGATGCCCACAGTGCAGAGACGGGGCGACCCCAGTCAAACGCAGTGCTTCATGTGGACCGTCGAGGAAACATCTCACACTATAAGGATTTTTAAATAAAGATTTAACAGTCCCAGCACAAAAGTCGAATATTAGTATAATTTAGTAATACACTCCTGGAAATTGAAATAAGAACACCGTGAATTCATTGTCCCAGGAAGGGGAAACTTTATTGACACATTCCTGGGGTCAGATACATCACATGATCACACTGACAGAACCACAGGCACATAGACACAGGCAACAGAGCATGCACAATGTCGGCACTAGTACAGTGTATATCCACCTTTCGCAGCAATGCAGGCTGCTATTCTCCCGTGGAGACGATCGTAGAGATGCTGGATGTAGTCCTGTGGAACGGCTTGCCATGTCATTTCCACCTGGCGCCTCAGTTGGACCAGCGTTCGTGCTGGACGTGCAGACCGCGTGAGACGACGCTTCATCCAGTCCCAAACATGCTCAATGGGGGACAGATCCGGAGATCTTGCTGGCCAGGGTAGTTGACTTACACCTTCTAGAGCACGTTGGGTGGCACGGGATACATGCGGACGTGCATTGTTCTGTTGGAACAGCAAGTTCCCTTGCCGGTCTAGGAATGGTAGAACGATGGGTTCGATGACGGTTTGGATCTACCGTGCACTATTCAGTGTCCCCTCGACGATCACCAGTGGTGTACGGCCAGTGTAGGAGATCGCTCCCCACACCATGATGCCGGGTGTTGGCCCTGTGTGCCTCGGTCGTATGCAGTCCTGATTGTGGCGCTCACCTGCACGGCGCCAAACACGCATACGACCATCATTGGCACCAAGGCAGAAGCGACTCTCATCGCTGAAGACGACACGTCTCCATTCGTCCCTCCATTCACGCCTGTCGCGACACCACTGGAGGCGGGCTGCACGATGTTGGGGCGTGAACGGAAGACGGCCTAACGGTGTGCGGGACCGTAGCCCAGCTTCATGGAGACGGTTGGGAATGGTCCTCGCCGATACCCCAGGAGCAACAGTGTCCCTAATTTGCTGGGAAGTGGCGGTGCGGTCCCCTATGGCACTGCGTAGGATCCTACGGTCTTGGCGTGCATCCGTGCGTCGCTGCGGTCCGGTCCCAGGTCGACGGGCACGTGCACCTTCCGCCGACCACTGGCGACAACATCGATGTACTGTGGAGACCTCACGCCCCACGTGTTGAGAAATTCGGCGGTACGTCCACCCGGCCTCCCGCATGCCCACTATACGCCCTCGCTCAAAGTCCGTCAACTGCACATACGGTTCACGTCCACGCTGTCGCGGCATGCTACCAGTGTTAAAGACTGCGATGGAGCTCCGTATGCCACGGCAAACTGGCTGACACTGACGGCGGCGGTGCACAAATGCTGCGCAGCTAGCGCCATTCGACGGCCAACCCCGCGGTTCCTGGTGTGTCCGCTGTGCCGTGCGTGTGATCATTGCTTGTACAGCCCTCTCGCAGTGTCCGGAGCAAGTGTGGTGGGTCTGACACACCGGTGTCAATGTGTTCTTTTTTCCATTTCTAGGAGTGTATATACACTTTTCTGTAGAAACACTCCTACTTGGATATACCACTGATACTTAAAAGTCCACTATAATCTTATATCCTCGTAGTCAGCGCCCGCATCTCGTGGTCGTGCGGTAGCGTTCTCGCTTCCCACACCCGGGTTCCCGGGTTCGATTCCCGGCGGGGTCAGGGATTTTCTCTGCCTCGTGATGGCTGGGTGTTGTGTGATGTCCTTAGGTTAGTTAGGTTTAAGTAGTTCTAAGTTCTAGGGGACTGATGACCATAGATGCTAAGTCCCATAGTGCTCAGAGCCATTTTTTTCTTAGTCAGCCTGATAGTGAAATCATTGTTCTTAATACAATAATAATGTAGGAATAACTTCCTTAGATTGAAATGTAACAAAAGTGAATTTTTTGAACTTTAGTGGTAACAGTGAACTATTTAAAATCTCGTATTTATATGTATCTTTGGATAAAAGTGTCCACCACCATAGTTGAGTGGTCAGCTCGGCTGACTGCTAAATGGATGTTTCCTTGCTGGGAGGACTGGTACAGGGAGCACCAGCCTCGTCAGGCCAACTGAGGAGCTACTCGACCAATTAGTAGTTCCAAGGTCAAGAAACCCTACAATGACTGTGAGAGCAGTGTGCTGACCACATACCTCCCATAATGCATCCCATATTTCCACTGGCAGAGGGTGACATGGTGGTCAGTCAGAACCGAATGCAGAACTTTACATTTACTTTATTTTCGATAAAAATCAGCAAAATTGTAAATAGCAGTAGTAGATGGTCGCACGTTAAAGAAAATGACATTTAGTAGCTATGACAGCAATAAATTACAGTAATTCAGCCAACAGGAAGATGCCCGAAAAATTTTACCTCGTTCACTGTACTATCGAAGTGTCTGGTCATTTTGTAGATCATCAGTCATAGTAAATAAGTCTGACCTGACATATATACATCATTTAATTGGACCTGAGGAGTGGAGGAGGGGAGACAGGCATTTATTGGGTCATAAATTATGGTAGTTAAGATGACGGTCATGTTATTCTTGTGGGTCGAAATTTATAGTCATTATGATCAGGCTAAATGCCATGAGTTAGACATAGGTAAATATAACAAAGAGCTCAAGTGAACAATTTGTTTAAAATTAAGATCATAAATTACACTGGTGTGTTCACATAACAGGGTGTATACGACCCGGGACAACCGGGAGATCCTGGAAAAAACCGGGAATTTTTTCATCCGGGAGAAAACCGGGAAAAATCCGGGAATTTTTTAGAATTCCGGGACTTTTTCGTTGTTTTAGTTTTCAGTTAAATTTTTGTAATTTTGACTGGTAAGAACCGTTACTCTAACAAAGGATATTACTGTATCCCGCTACTGCAGACGAATACTGCAGCATTAAAACATGAACGAGAGAAAAAACGAAAATAAAACTTAAATTACAAGGGAAATGCGACATGTATACCAACAGAACAGTGCTTATACAAGCGTCTGCCAGCAGCAAAATGTGTCAAAGGCTTTAGGAAGACTGTTCAATGCTTCGTAACAACAAATTGCCTCCGATGAGCGTGACGTCACAACGGCTTACATTAGATTCGTTTTAGCAGTTACGAGCGGGATCATGCGCATGCGCAGTTGAGTAGTACCTTCTCACGCTTCTGGCTACAGAAATGTGGCTGTTGGCTGCGTAAGCAGTCGCTGTCGCAGCAAACCACTAGATGCTACCGGGAAAAATTTTGCTGGAGCACCCAAGCTGCCAGATTCATGCATGCGCAGGAGGCCCAAATCTAGGGGGGGGGGGGCAAATTCATATTTTTTGAGGGAAAAACCTTGTTTCACAAAACGACTAGCATCCAGCGCATGTTAGTCTATCAGTTATTCATATGACTTTGAAACGCATACCTGACGGTTTTTGAGCATTTTTAACACATTCTAAGTTGATTTCTGAATGAATCGTAAGTTGATTTGTGAATGCGTCCATAGTGTACATGATGTCTCTGTCAGGGAAATCCTCGTCGCATGTAGAAACAAACTTTCCTACAGACAAAAGGGGCTATACGAGCTGAGCGGAGTAAGGCCGAACGGATGAATGCCAACCGCTGTCTGGTTGTGTGGTTGATTGGGTTTTCGAATGATGAGTGTTGTTATAATTACTAGCGAAATCCATAGATTCAGACTACAGGAGTGGAAATAAATGAATAACAGGTAAGAAAGATTAGGTATTACCTTCTCAGTGTATCCAAGAAAATGAAATTTTGACAGAAAATTTTTGGACAGATAGCTGTACTAGTAACGGCCAGTTGTACAGTCCCCGGCTAGCAGCCGCTGTTAAGTTCTATTCTGGAAGAAGGGCGGAAAATGAGTTATACGAAAATGTAACAATGCCTAATCGAAGAATAATCGCGGAATAACTAAACTGGTGATTCTGGTAGAGTTAGTGAAGTGAACTTCCTTTGACATTGGCAGGAATAGTTACAGAATTAGTGAGAACAAGACTTTTTGTTAGAACGAGAAAGGAAAAGAAACGGAGACATCACACAAATTATGGAACAATATGACGATTCCAAGTTTGTAGAAAAATTTCGTACTACTACTTTTTGATCTCGTGCTTGAGAAACTGGAGCGCATTGTAGGAGCCTCAGTGGTCCCGATCGCCTACGGTGGACTGGATGGCCGAGCGGTGACCTCTCCAGTCGTCAGGATGCTAGGAAATGGCTGTAGAAGCGTCAGAAACGCCAAAGAAACATTGTTAATTCATAACACCTTTATTCCTGCTGAGTACAATGTGGCTTGGTGATGCCAACGACCTTCCCCGAGTCCTCGCTGACTCGTAGCGATGACACCAGATCTGGGCCGCACAGTCTTGCTAACGCGGCGCCGCGTGTTGTGACGTAGCGGAGGAATGCCCTTACTTCGGCTGCGAGTGGCTGGCGGCGTCCGGCTGGCCGGTCGGCACGACGGCGGACAGCAGGTGGCTCCGGGTTGGAGTCCCCAGCGCTGTCGGCACCAGAAGCGTTCTCGTAGTGCGGAGTGTACTCTATCCCACCCAGTCTTCTTCCCTGCTCCTCCTGGTGGCTCGCCCGCGGTGGACGGGCGTAACGGGCTGCAGTCCCCCAGCGTCGTCGGCTCACCCGGTTGTGACGGCGGATGCACAGGGCCTGGGCCCCGCACGATTTCGACGACGGCTCACTGATGTGGTCAGCATTGGCGGCGAGCGAGTCTACCGCAATGTCTGCTAATCCTGTGCTGATGATTGACGGCGGCAGCAGAGAGGACCAGAGCTGGTTCTGTCACCTCACGTCTGCTGCTGGACGGGCCACCCTTACTGCAACATCTCCTTAGTAAAGATTAACATGTCGATCACTTTTTTTTTAGACAATGTGAGACCGCCCGACTCTAAGCAGGAGAGGCACCATAGGACAATAGGACATTTCAATTTCCACTGTCCTGAATATAGTTTGAGGGCATCCATTACAAAATATACACGTTTCAATTCCACAGGGCGAAGTACAGTGACGCGCGATAGAAGAATGCTGTGTGAGGAGATGAGGCACTGCACTTTGGCACACTTACGACCAAATAACATGTCTTACTTTTCCTCGAACACATATGTTTTATGCATCAAACTCTTCAGAAAGATGTGTGCTACAAAATGAACATATTTTTGAAAATTCGTTTTATTTAAATTTTTGACGTCTTATCTCCAACACTCGAGGGAATGGCGAGGTATTGCCCTGGTTCGGTAATATTAGAGATCTGCGGCTGATGTGCAGAGCAGGCTGACAATGAGTTACAGTGGGGAAGTAGGTAGTCTCCACGTGACTCGTGTTCACATTTAGTGATTTTGCTGTTTCCTCTTCGTTTACTGCTCTCACGTCAAGCTATCAAGTGAATTAAAATACATTCACATAATTACAGAAGGCTAAAATGTGTCATTAGTTGCAGGTTTTATTTTATTTCCATTTTTCTGACAGTCAAGCATTAATTGCCTTGCAGAACACTGAAGTTATTTTTGTCGGTTTGCCAAAGAAATTTTCTTTTATTAATCTTTTCCACTGAAGAAGACAATATATTTGAAACGAAGTGTTTAATTCCACACACTGTTCGCTGCATTTCAAGTGCTAGTTTTCAACTTCTAGCACGTTTGGCATTATGCCATAATAAAGAACCAAACATGAGATAACACAGTACTGGTACTCGAAGAAAATCTACATCCCGAAAACCACATTGAAAAAGCTTAATATCAGGTCGTGGCCTACTTCACTGGGAATCTGGACATACGAATTTGCACTTTAAATGTGCACATTTTAGTATGGGTCACAAAATTCCTATCCTCAGATGTCTTTTAACACATAATGTAAGATCTTTTAATGTTTTACACGAACGAACATATGGGCTCCCTACGACATCGTAGCTGCGCAAACGCGGTGAAACCTGTCATCTGGCGCTCTCTGGCAACCGCAGAAACGAACCTATTTCTAACAGGTCGCGGAAAAATATTCCGAATGGTGGTTTGAAAAGCGTTACCATCAAAGTACCATTCTGACAGTTACACCGGAACTATGTGCGATAATGTACGATGAATTTCTTAAACGACAGAGTGTTTAACTCTCATTTACAGATCAACTCTTTGATGACGAGCCATTTAGATGAATTTAGAGCCGAGATCAGACATTTATGTCGTTATTACTGGCACCTTTGTGTGATATATTTTATATTGTAATACGCGCATAAAAGACCAACATTGTATGTGAAAGCTTAGCTTCTCTTGCAGCGTATTAATCTTATAGACCAATATTATATGTGAAAGCTTTGCGTTTAGTGTAGCAACACTATGTGTATTAATTTAAACCGTTAACTTTTTCTGTTTGTGTGTTCGCGCTAGCCGGCTGAAGTGGCCGTGCAGTTAAAGGCGCTGCAGTCTGGAACCGCGAGACCGCTACGGTCGCAGGTTCGAATCCTGCCTCGGGCATGGATGTTTGTGATGTCCTTAGGTTAGTTAGGTTTAACTAGTTCTAAGTGACTAATGACCTCAGCAGTTGAGTCCCATAGTGCTCAGAGCCATTTGAACCTTTTTTTTTTGTTCGCGCTACTTAACAATGATGTTGCTATTGGTTGACAGCATCACGTGTCCTAAGCTCTGAATACCCACTGTGATCGGCTGGCAAGATCAAGTGACATGAGCTATGAGTGGCTTACATAAGCACATCGCAATCTCTATTTCAATGCTTCGGAAAGTAACATGCGGTGTTTGGTGGAATACGAATTTATACTTTGGTAATACGAAAATATGCAGCGTACATGTTGCTGCACATCAAAGATCTTTCCAAAACGCATTTTTTCTATGTTTTCTAAAGCGCCGGGAAATTCTACGTCCGTGTATAAAACCATAATCATTCAAAGGAATTATATGTTATACAGTACCAAGAGAAAATATACTATCAGTTAACAGGGAAAACGTATGTTTTCACCCGGGAGAAAGTGTATTTTTAACCGGGAAATCTGGGATTTTTTTTACTTGTCCGTGTATACACCCTGCATAAGGATGCTAGGACAACAGGCTGGTCTGTTTACATAAGAAGGACAATGAGCCCAATAATCCAGAAATGCCACTGCTCCACTACTACCTACACTATAAAAATACACATACGACACAACAAAGGGGCCAATGTGCACTGACAAAGAACATTCTTTCTGACACCTAGATGAACCTACCCCTCGGGATATATCATCCAACACTGCCATACGACATTTTTATAATCTTCCATTCACCGTTTCCTATCACTAATTTCTCGTATTTGTTCAATATAATAACACATTGTAGCATTTCCCCTAGACATTTAAACGAGGTGACAGAGTCAAGAACTTTATACCTAATCTTGTAATCGGACACCATCAAGTTTTTTCTCTTTGTCATCTGGTTTCAAAGACAGCTGTCATCCACTAAACTAAATGGAAATACTCTCCAAGTAGTTCTGCATTTACTTAACGATCTCTCAGCGACGATACTCACCTGTACACACCACCATCGTCAGCGAAAAATGCGATAGTGTTTGACCCTAAAAGGAAGGAAGAAGATTAGGGTTTAATTTCCCATTTACGAAGAGGTCATTACAGACGGTGCATAAGCTCTGATTGGAGAAGTATGGGGTGGGTAATCGGCCGCACCTCTTCACAGAATCAATCTGACACTCGCCCCAAACGGTTAAGGGAAGCCATCGAAAACCTAAATCGGATAGCCAATAAGGAAATTAAATCGAACTCCATCTCTTTCGGTTAACTGACACTGTATGGTGAATCATGAGAACATTAAATGTCCTATTACGCTCGCTGGTGGTACAACCGACGATACTTCTGGTTCTGTTCAACGATCAGCGTCCAGTGTAAGACTATGTTCGTTATTCAAAAATTTCTTAAAGCAACTCAGTATTTTTCACCAGACGCGTTTTGCTTTTACTTATAAAGCAAGAGGCAGATGCGCCAACGACCACAGAGACGCTTTATAAATAAAATCTAAAAGTGTCAAGCGAAAAATTCTCTTTAACTGCAGTTAGCTTAAACAGAAAAAGCGATAATATTTGACATACCCATTACTTAATGATTATACGACTGCAGAACAATTATTGGAGGCAATCACATCCGTCAAACACCGGGGAGACATGGGGAACGATTTAAAGTAGAACGAGCAGCAAACGCAATTCGCAGGAAAGGCAATGCCAGACGATTCATTGGAAGAATTTTTAGGAAGTGTAGTCCTCCCTTGCTCGACCGATACTCGAATATTTCTCGGTAGTCTTGAAACTGCACCACACAGGACTGATAGAGGAAATGGGGAAAATTGAGGAAAGAGCTGCGCGTTTCGACACAGGTTCGCAACTAAGCGCGGAAACGTCAAGATGCTCATCTAACTTGCTGTGGCACACATACGGGAGAGTCATTGGGCATTACGGGGTAGTTTGCTATTAAAATTTGGTAGAGCATACGATCCTAGACTATACTTCCAGCTATGTACGGAGGTTGGACAAAAATATGGAAAAATCGCGAGAAATTCGTGCTCGAACGTGCCAGCCAAGCCTGCAGTTGACGTCGTTGCGTGTGACCCGTACGGCGCCCGTGGAGAAGTGTTTAGTAGGCGCCGTATCGAAGATGAATTTGTGTGTGGAGTGGCCGTGGCAGGCGGTCATCGAAGAGGAGTGAGACGAAAAAGAAGAAGACGACTGAATGTCTCCCAAGATGGGGGGAGTCCCATCAGTTAGGAATTGCAGGGCGAGCCGGAATTCCAAAACTACACATCAATGGCGCGAATGCCCGTTACAGGAAGACGTGCTGTCGAAGCCATAAAACCTGAACTACCGAGCAATGAGAGAGAGACATTTTGTCGGAAGAGTCTCGTTTCACACTGTTTCCAGCTTCTAGCGGAGTTTACGTCTGATGTACGCCGTTCCAAGCCTACGATGCAAGCTGCATGCTGCCGAGAGTGGAACATAGCGAGCGCTCAGTGATATCAAAATGGCTCTGAGCACTATGGGACTTAACATCTGAGGTCATCAGTCCCCTAGAACTTAGAACTACATAAACTTGACTAACCTAAGGACATGACACACATCGATGCCCGAGGCAGGATTGGAACCTGCGACCGTAGCAGTCCCGCGGTTCCGTACTGGAGCGCCTAGAAGCGCTCGGCCACCGCGGCCGGCCTCAGTGATATCGCGGTGTTCCCTGGGCTTCGCGGCTATTCTACGAGGCGCATTATTGTGAAGGATTATGTGATCGTTTTGGCCGATCAGGTCTATCCCACGGTACAATATTTCTTTCTCTACGGTGATGCCGTGTTCCGAGACGACTGAGTCCCTGTTCGTACAGGTCGCAGCGTCCACGATTGGCTTTGTGCATCAGGATGAATTGTCGCAATTCCCTTGGCCACGACTGTCACCACATCTCAATATTACTCTGCCTTTTAGGTTTACTGTGGAGAGCAGAGTGCGTGATCGCTGTCCACCTCAACTTGACTCTGTTTTGCAGGAAGAATGGTATAAGATCCCCTTGAAATCCATACAAGACCTTTATTTATTCATTCCGAGACAACTGGAAGCTGTTTTGAATGCCAGCGGTTTCCTTACACCGTATTTGGTATGGAAATGTGTCGCGTTTTCGGTGTTTCATCAGTTTTTCCACCCCGTGTATATTTCGTAGCTAAGACATGCAGTCAAAATTACAGAACTCCGAGTTCGCACTGAGACTTACCTACAATGGTCCTTCACAGGCACCGTTCGCAAATGGTACGAGAAAGCCGAGAGTGATAGTGATACTCAGAGTACCCTCCACCACACACTGCAAGGTGGCTTGTGGATGTGGGTTAGTTGTAGATGTATAAAGTTAACAGTTAACTTGCCGTACCAAATTCGGATAAGATCCAAACTTCCGCTGTCATTGTCAAGACTGGACTGGACTGAGGTCTGTTGCGTGGAATGGGTGGGAAAGGATTCGACTTGTAGAACGACCAACCTCTCACTTAATGTTTCAGGCGCTGGTACCGATCCACCCTCGCATGCGGTCGCAATTTCTCGGTCGATTTCGGTAATGTTTGCCGCCGGCTTTCGAATGTATTTACCGCGATTACGGTGATGCCACGATATACCGTAGTTGCCATGACTTATGGAACGACCCATCTACTTTCGAACATTATCATCCTGAGATTTCACTGGAGGATGTTGCAACGAAGCCGTCTGCAGAACAAGTGCAGCCTGAGCACGGTCAATTGTTTCCCATCCAGTGGTTGCATACTGAAAGCTGCACGAATGCAAACTGATCGATACAGGGCTGATATCCATATTGTGAAGGAGTGGTTAAAATGCCCAGCTCCTTGATGCAGCGTTTACTGCTTTTATCTAGTGTCCACCCTTATATAAGTTTCTTCTTTCTATCTAAATTACTTCGCACGACTGCTGCGATGATTCAAAGTCGACCATTCTTTTGTAAGTAAAGTCATAGTCGGTCCCATATTCAGCAGGTGACCATTGGAGATAACACGGGAATCCCGCCATTGGTGCCCGAGGCTAAGTTCTTGTGAAGATGATTTGCCTTTCCCTTCCCATCTTCTGCTATTAAGTGCCACATGCGTTTCTTTACGTGTGAGTGGCTGTGATGAACATTTGTGCCATGCACGGTTGTATTTCGATTGCTGTGTAATGTCGTTATTGAATGAAGAGGTTAAACTCTGAGCCAGCATATGATACGAACAAAAAGGACTTCGGAGTTTAACATTTACATCCGACGTACGTATCACCTCCAGCTGTATAATTTAAGCGAGGACACTGACAAACGATATGACGATCAGGAGCTTTATGTCAACACCTCTTCTTTCCTTGTTTGTCAAATATTGGCGATTATTTCTTTTCCACGGTCATGGACTACGAAGCGGCTACCTCTAGGTCGAGCAGAGTAGCGCAAGTTTGCGGTGACGGCCTCAGCTTCGAAGATAGGTATGTTGTTATCCCTCAGGGAGCGTTAACCACCTTCCTCCTCATCCATGGCCATCGACTCTACTAGTTGACGGAGACTCAGACGAAATAATCGGACACGTCATTACTTACTTGTTTATTCATTCATAGATCATTTACAAAATGATACCAGACACGTCATCCTAATTGACAAGGGAAACAATTTTGGAAAAATAACTAATTTATTCGCACAGTAATATTATCTCACATAGGAGTAGATTAGCATGTTGTGTACTGTAAGATTGATTAAATATCGTAACTTCCTTACCATACCACACTCTATGGTATCTAAATGCTCCTTGACTTTGTAGCATGAATTATTTACGAGGTATGCTAAGTATTTGGATTTTAGTTGTCTCTTTAATCTCCTTGGGCAGTTAATTGCATAATTTTATTCTGTTATGGATCATGCCCTTTTGTATTTTTAATTTGTCGCGTCTCGGCAGAAGTCCAATCCATCAATATAGTGTTGGTGCAATCGCGACGTTGACAACAATGGAAATTCGCGGTGCTGTCCTAATGCACTTTTGTAAAGGAAATGATGGTCCACATTACTAGTGCATGTTAGTGTTTTCCGTATCCAGTTTCTAAACAAGTTCCTTACTGAAGTGAAGTTTAATTCAGTAGTTAGTTTACTGTTTTGCGGTACATTTACCTGAAATTACTTTTGCCTAATTTAGGCAGGCGACTGTATTTTACATTACCATTTACACCGAGGTCACAAAAGTTGTGAAATATATATGTGTATAATGTAATTACACTAAGGTGACAAAATTCTGGGACAGCGATATGCACATATAGAGGTGGTGGTAGTATCGCGTACGCAAGGTACAGAAGGGCAGTGCATTGGCAGAGCTGTTATTTGTACTCAGGTGACTTACGTCAAAATGTTTCCGACGTGATTATGCCGCACGACCGGATTTAACAGACTTTGAACTCGGTATGGTAGTTGGAGTTAAAGGCATGGGACTTCCCATCTCAGAAATCGTTGGAAAATTCTATATTCCAAGATCCACAGAGTGAAGAGCGTGCCGAGAGTTTCACGTTTGAGGCATTACCCCTCACCGCAGGCAACGCAGTGGCCGACGGCCTTCACGTAACGACCGAGAGGAGCGCCGTTTGCGTTTAGTTGACAGTGCTAACAGACAAGCAACACTGCTTGAAATAACAGCATAAATCAATGTTAGACGTACGATGAACTCATCCGTTAGGACAGTACGGTGAAATCTGGCGTTAATGGGCTATGGCAGCAGACGACAGATGCAAGTGTCATTGTTAACTGCACGACATCGCCTGTAGCGCCTCTCGTGGGCTTGTAACGATATCGGTTGGACCCTACACGATTGGAAAACATCGGTCTGGTTAGATGAGTCCCAATTTCAGTTAGTAAGAGCTGATGGTAGGGTTCGAGCGTGGCGCAGACCTCAAGAAGCCATTGACCCCAATTTTCAACAAGGCACTGTGCAAGCTGGCGGTGGCTCCATAATGGTGTGGACTGTGTCCTCTGGATGTCGGCTAATCGGAGACCATTTGCAGCCATTGACGGACCTCAGGTTCTCAAACAACGATGGAATTTTTATGGATGACAATGCTCCATGTGACGGGACCACAGTTGCTGGTGACTGGTTTGAAGAATATTCTGGGCAGTTCGAGAGAACAGTTTGTCCACCCAGATCGCCTGACGTTATCCCATCTAACCTTTGCGGGACATTACCGAGAGGTCAGTTCGTCCACAAAATCCTGCCCGGCAACACTTTGCAATTACCGATGGATATAGAGGCACGTGGCCAAATAGTTCTGCAGGGGACTTCTAACGACTTATGTCTTATTGAGTTTAGGCCATGTGGAGTTCCTGCACTTTGCCAGGAAAAAGATGGTCTTACACGATATTAGAAGGTACCCTATGACTCTTGTTACCTCATTGTATCTATTTTGCGTATCCTGGGACGAATCCTATTCCTTTGATGTATTTCTCTAAACTGCAATATCCTGGCCGTTACGCTGAACTGATGAACTAAGTACAAGAAATGTACTCGCAGTTGAACAATTTATTCGCAGCATATGAAAACTTGTGCTCGATAGGGACTCAAACCCAGATTGCACCTCTTTACATGAGGGGTCGCCTTAACCACTTGAGATGTTCGAGCGTGCCTCCAGCACCGAGTCAAACCTGCATATGTCACCTTGTGTCCAAGCCCTGCAGTCACACAATTGCTGTGTTTGTCACACAGGAAAATACTTATTTATTATTGTTGCAGCTTTTGCCTAGCTATGTAAATCCTATTTGCAGTGTCTCTGTTTAAGAGAACTAGTACGTGAACACTGTGAAAAAATCTATTTATAAACATTTCGTTGGAAAATGCTATGTAGTTTTCTGAACAAAAAAGAATTTGCTATGAGGAAATTGTACCAAAGAAAGACCAAAAATTAGAGGAATTTAAAAGTGTCTGCATATATGACGACGCCCCCATGTAAAGGAGATATCTCTGTTACGAACAGAATTTGGTTCTTGCATAAAAAGTTCTCGGTTAACTTGCCGCATCAAATTTGGATGAAACCCCGAGCTTTCGATGACTACCTCCATCATCTTCATCAGGGGTAACACTAACTGTCGTGGACCGACGAGGCTTCCGCTTTTATAAGCAGTGGATAGCTTCTCATTGGCTGGATGACGTCACAGTGGAAACGGCGCGTACGGAGGTGGCGGCCTCTATGTCCATAGATTTTGTTTGCGCGCTTTACCCAGCGTTGCTTGCTGCGCCATCCATTGCAACAGGCGGAGAAATGCGAGTAATGTAAGAAGTCTCCCTCTGCGCTCTTTCTTTATCAACTGTGCGCTTCCGTGCATTGCTGAGTGCATATCCAGAGTCTCTGTTGAAACTACACTCCTGGAAATGGAAAAAAGAACACATTGACACCGGTGTGTCAGACCCACCATACTTGCTCCGGACACTGCGAGAGGGCTGTACAAGCAATGATCACACGCACGGCACAGCGGACACACCAGCAACCGCGGTGTTGGCCGTCGCATGGCGCTAGCTGCGCAGCATTTGTGCACCGCCGCCGTCAGTGTCAGCCAGTTTGCCGTGGCATACGGAGCTCCATCGCAGTCTTTAACACTGGTAGCATGCCGCGACAGCGTGGACGTGAACCGTATGTGCAGTTGACGGACTTTGAGCGAGGGCGTATAGTGGGCATGCGGGAGGCCGGGTGAACGTACCGCCGAATTGCCCAACACGTGGGGCGTGAGGTCTCCACAGTACATCGATGTTGTCGCCAGTGGTCGGCGGAAGGTGCACGTGCCCGTCGACCTGGGACCGGACCGCAGCGACGCGCGGATGCACGCCAAGACCGTAGGATCCTACGCAGTGCCGTAGGGGACCGCACCGCCACTTCCCAGCAAATTAGGGACACTGTTGCTCCTGGGGTATCGGCGAGGACCATTCGCAACCGTCTCCATGAAGCTGGGCTACGGTCCCGCACACCGTTAGGCCGTCTTCCGCTCACGCCCCAACATCGTGCAGCCCGCCTCCAGTGGCGTCGCGACAGGCGTGAATGGAGGGACGAATGGAGACGTGTCGTCTTCAGCGATGAGAGTCGCTTCTGCCTTGGTGCCAATGATGGTCGTATGCGTGTTTGGCGCCGTGCAGGTGAGCGCCACAATCAGGACTGCATACGACCGAGGCACACAGGGCCAACACCCGGCATCATGGTGTGGGGAGCGATCTCCTACACTGGCCGTACACCACTGGCGATCGTCGAGGGGACACTGAATAGTGCACGGTACATCCAAACCGTCATCGAACCTATCGTTCTACCATTCCTAGACCGGCAAGGGAACTTGCTGTTCCAACAGGACAATGCACGTCCGCATGTATCCCGTGCCACCCAACGTGCTCTAGAAGGTGTAAGTCAACTACCGTGGCCAGCAAGATCTCCGGATCTGTCCCCCATTGAGCATGTTTGGGACTGGATGAAGCGTCGTCTCACGCGGTCTGCACGTCCAGCACGAACGCTGGTCCAACTGAGGCGCCAGGTGGAAATGGCATGGCAAGCCGTTCCACAGGACTACATCCAGCATCTCTACGATCGTCTCCATGGGAGAATAGCAGCCTGCATTGCTGCGAAAGGTGGATATACACTGTACTAGTGCCGACATTGTGCATGCTCTGTTTCCTGTGTCTATGTGCCTGTGGTTCTGTCAGTGTGATCATGTGATGTATCTGACCCCAGGAATGTGTCAATAAAGTTTCCCCTTCCTGGGACAATGAATTCACGGTGTTCTTATTTCAATTTCCAGGAGTGTATTTTCGCATAATCTAATTTCAGCTGCTTCCCTGATGACAGGGTCCCAATAGTTTGAAGTGTGACAAGTATTCTTGTTTCATCGAATAAAATCTTATGTTTATTTAACAAACTGTGCTCAGCCACCGCTGATTTTTCTAGATATCTGTATTTCAGGTGACGCTGATGTTCCACACAGCGATCGGCTACAGTTCTTGTAGATTGGCCCACATAAGTTTTGCCACACTCGCAAGGAATGCTGTAAATTCCTGGTACTCTCAGGCTGAGATTATATTTCAAGGGTCACAACATTTCCTTAATCTTCCTGGGTGGCCGGAAGACTGGTCTGATTCCCTGCTGACTCAAGACTATACCGATCTTGCTGGTCGTTGCGCCTCAGAATGGTATCCGCGCGATATGTTGGTCCTCTTGTTCTATTCCAATAGCGTTCTTCCAAGGTTTCTTTGCCAGAGTAGATCTGATATCACGACCAGAATATCCATTTTTTCTGAATACTGTCGTCCGATTGTTAATCTCGGAGCCGAGATGATCCTTGACCAAAATAGTCCTTGCTCTGTGTACCAACGTATTCCGCATAGATCTCTTCTGGGTGGTGAAAACTACGTGCGTTTAGATATAAATCTGTATTGTTTGGTTTTCTGTACACAGAATGTCCGAGGCGTCCACCTGATTTTCACTCCACCAGCACTTCTAAGAAGGGTAACTTCGCGTCCTTCTCCACCTCTACTGTAAATCTTATGTTCTGGTGTATACCATTCAAATGATCAACAAACTGCTGCAGTGCCTCATTGCCATGTGGCCATATTAAAAATGTATCGTCAACATACCTGAAGAAGCAGGATGGACGTAAGGGAGCACTGTTCAACGCTCGTTCTTCAAAATCCTCGATGAAAAAGTTAGCTATGGCTAGCGACAGTTGCGAACCCATGGCTGTTCTGTCAGTCATTTCATAATATTTTCCACCATACAAAAAATAGGTGGTCGTCAAAGAGTGTCGACATAACTTCAGTATTTTAGGAGAGAAATGAGCAGCCAACAGTTTTAACATATCTTCCACCGGTACCTTTGTAAATAAAGAGACGACATCTAGGCTGATCATGATGTCATTCGGGCCTATCCTCATCTGCTTTATGATGTCAACAAACATTTTCGAGTTATTATTATGATGGCTTCTGTGGCCGACTATAGGTGCTAATAATATGGTTAAGTATTTTGCCAACCGATACGTAAGAGACCCAATAGCACTAACAATAGGTCTCAACGGGACCCCATCCTTATGGACCTTGGGTAGACCATATAACCTGGGTGGCCTTGGTGCTCTTGGTCATAGGTTCTTGACTAGTTCTGCTCGGTGGCCAGAGTTCTTCAGTAGCTCCCCCTGTCTTCCTGCTATGTGCTGCTGTGGGATCCCGTTTAAGAATCTGGTATGTGGTATCTTCCAATAATATGGCCACTTCCTTATGATAATCGGTAGCATTGAGGATAACTGTGGCATTCCCTTTCTCTGCTGGTAGCACAACTAACTCTTCATTCTTCCCCAACGATTTCCATGAAAGTTTCTCCACTCTGCTCACATTGGACTTAAGAGGCTTGGTTGTTGCTAAAATCCAACTAGTGGCAAGCCTTACCTCATCTTCTGCCTCTTCAGGAAGGTTCCGAACCGCCTGTTCTACTCCACTGATAATCTCAGCCACTGGTAGCTTTTGTGGAGTTGGAGAAAAGTTCAGTCCCTTACTGAGAACCGAGATGGTGGCGTAATCAATTTCCTTGTCGGAGAAGTTGATAAGTGCGATGTGCGTCGCTGAACCCAGAAATTCCTTTTCCACGGTTAAGGCGCACAAATTTATCAGCCTATCTTGCTGTAGTCTTGCTTAAATTAGCTCACTGATGTGCAGCCAAGGTCATGTCTACCACTCCCAAGCTGACAAAATTGCCGACAAAAACAGATGGCAACAATATAAGGAGCGAGCGTTGGCATCCAGTTCATACCTCGTATGATGTATCCTCTCCCTGACGATCGCATGAGTTGTCTTCCGTAAAATTCTGTTCACTGCAGCAGTTCGGATGTGATGTTTGACAACCGTGAAATTTGGTACAACCTCCTTGTCACGACAGCGTTGTAGAAAAGCCAGATTACTCAGCAACTGTGACTGTTTCAAGCGCAGCTTCTCCAGCCAATGAGCGTCACGAGCTACATCCTCCCCATAGAGGAAACTAATGTGACTATGAAGTCCTTCACTACGGAGCCCTTACGTAAAAAGTTCTCGTTTTGCTTGCAGCGTCAAACTTCGATAAAATCCCGAGCATTCGATGACTAACTCCCTCACCTTCGTCAGGGGTAAAACTGACTGTCATTGACTTGTGGCGCTTTTTTTCAGTTTCTCCCCCCTAACAGACCTGTTTTATTTTTCTTTATTGTTATTTTGAAACCTTTACATAAAGCTAGGCCAGCAGTGGCCTATCTACGCCGCTCTGTGGCCGTAGAGAATACACACCGTGAACAGAAAGATAGAAAAACAAACAAACATGGCGGATAAAAACGGGAGACATACATAGGAAAATAAATGAAGCCACCACGGGTGCACTGTTTAGATAAAAACGTTCATCACTGTACACAATGGAGAAGACAGAGTTTGCACACGTCAATGGAGGAGCACAAACAGAGAGACGCTGAAGCACCGATGGGAAGACAAACAAGAGCACTGGCGACGATCTCTGGCGCACGAAGAAGCAGCATTCACACGAATAATTCGGGGGCCTGCCAGAGGTGAGGGTAGGAGGGGGAGGGGAGGGGGTTGATGCCAGAGGGTGAGAAGAGGGGAGGGGAGAGGGGAGGGGGATGTGTGGACGCCCGGGGAGGGAGGGAGGGAGGGAGGAAGAGAGGAGGCAGAGAAGGGGAAGAGGGTGCCCTGGAGGAGGAACACAGGGGGAGGAAGGGGAGGATCAAAGTTGGTAGGAGGGGTAAAAAAGGGACCGGTGAGGCTTCAGCTTTTATAAGTAGTGGATGGCTTCTCATTGGCTGGATGATGTCACAGTGAAAATGGTGCGTACGGAGGTGGCGGCCTCTATGTCCATAGATTTTGTTTGTGCGCTTTATCCAGCATTCTTTGCAGCGCCATCCATTGCAACCGGTGGAGAACTACGAGGAATGTAACAGTTCTCCTTCTGCACTCTTTCTTATCAACTGCGAGCATCCATTCATTGCTGAGTGCATATCCAGAGTCTCTGTTGAAATTATTTTCGCATAGTCTAATTTCAACTGCTTCCCTGATGACAGAGTCCCAATAGTTTGAAGTGGGAGCAGGTATTTTTGTTCCATCGAATAAAATCTTATGTTTATTTAACAAACTGTGCTCAGCCACCGCTGATTTCTCTAAATACCTGTATTTCAGGTGACGCTGATGTTCCACACAGCGATCGGCTACAGTTCTTGTACATTGGCCCACATAATTTTTGCCACACTTGCAAGAAATGCTGTAAATTCCCAATACTCTCAGGCCGAGATTATGTTTCACAAGTCACAGCATTTCCTTAATCTTCCTGGTTGACCGGAAGACTGGTCTGATTCCCTGCTGGGTCACGACTCTACAGAACTTGCTGGTCGTTGCACCGCAGAATGGTAGCTGTGCGATGTGTTGGTCCTCTTGATCTGTTCGGACAGCGTCCTTCCGAGGTTTCTTCGCCAGAGTAGATCTGATAATACGATGAGAATATCCATTTTTTTCTGAATACCTTCGTCAAATGGTTAATATCGGAGCCGAGATGATCCTTGACTGAAATAGTCCTTGCTCTGTCTAGCAAAGTATTCAGCATAGCTCTCTTCTGAGCTGGGTGGTGAAAACTATGTGCGTTTAGATATAAATCTGTATGCGTCGCTTTTCTGTACACAGAATGTCCGAGACGTGCATCTGATTTTCACTCCACCAGCACATCTAAGAAATGTAACTTCCAATCCTTTTCCACCTCCACTGTAAATCTTATGTTCTGGTGTATACCATTCAAATAATCAACAAACCTGCTGCAGTGCCTCATTTCCAGGTAGCCAGATTAAAAATATATCGTCAACATACCTGAAGAAGCAGGATGGACGTTAAGGGAGCACTGTTCAATGCTCATTCTTCGAAATCCTCGATGAAAAAGTGAGCTATGGCTGGTGACGGTGGCGAACCCATGGCTGTACCGACAGTTATTTCATAATATCTTCCACCATAGAACAGAAGAGAGCTATGCTGGATACCTTGGTACACAGAGCTAGGACTATTCTGGACAAGGATCATCTCGGCTCCGAGATTAACCATCTGACGACGGTATTCAGAATAACTGGATATTCTTATCGTGATATCAGATCTACTCTGGCAAAGAAACCTAGGGAGGACGCTGTTTGAACAGGTCAAAAGGATCAACACATCGCGCCGCTATCATTCTGCAGTGCAACAACCAGCAAGGTCGGTAGAGTCCTGAGCCAGCAGGAAATCAGACCTGTCTTAAGGCCACCCAGGCAGATTAAGGAAATGTTGCGACCCGTGATAGATAATCTCAGCCTGAGAGTACCGGTAATTTACAGCATTCCTTGAGAGTGTGGCAAAAATTGTGTCGGCGAGTCTACAAGAACTGTAGCCGATCGCTGTGTGGAACATCAGCGTCACCTGAAATACAGGTATCTAGAAAAATCAGCGGTTGCTGAGCACAGTTTATAAATAAACATAAGATTTTATTCGATGAAACAAGAATAGTTGCTCACACTTCAAACTATTGAGACTCTGTCATCAGGGAAACAGTTGAAATTAGACTATGTGACAATAATTTCAACAGAGGCTCCGTATATGCACTCAGCAATGCATGGAAGCGCACAGTTGATAAAGAAAGAGCGCAGAGGGAGACTTCTTACATTCCTCGCAGTGCTCCGCCTTTTGCGATGGATTTCGCTGCAAGCAAAGCTGGAGAATGCGCGCAAACAAAATCTATGGACATAGAGGCCGGCACCTCCGTATGCGTCGTTTTCACTGTGACGTCATCGAGCCAATGAGAAGCCGTCTGCTGCTTATAAAAGCGGAAGCCTCACTGGTCCACGACAGTCAGTTTTACCCCTGATGAAGATGACGGAGGTAGTCATGGGAAGCTCAGGATTGTGTCCAAATTTGACACGGCAAGTACACCGAGAACTTTTTGTGCAAGGACTCTGTCGCAAAAGGCTTTGTAGTCAGAATTGGGTTCTCATTTGTTTCTTTTTTATGTCTTTTCAGTGTCTAGTGTTATAGTGACACAAGATTATCGGAGGAGTAGTTACATTGTGGGACTAAACATCCAAATTACAGTTTTAACAGTTGCACATGGGAACAGATGCCAAACACTGTTCTGGTAGGAGGAGATACTTTGAAAATAGGTGTGCTAGATGCTCTGCTATATTTCAGTAATGGTGCAGTGTCGAGGTTTAAGATTATGGCATTGCTGGCAGTGCCTAGTGGACTAAATATGCAAAGAATTTTAATTTTCCAATGACCGCAAGACACTCTTGGAAGCCATGTGAGAAGCAAGATTAAGTAGTCTGAAAAAAAAAAACAGAGGGAGAACAACACCAGAAACAAGATGAATATGGACCTCGAATGCATTAGTGTTATGCATTGTAGGTAGAGATGCAAGCTTTAAATTCAACTAGAACTTCCTGGAAGTTCACTTTTCTAAAACTCTGATACATATTGATTAAAAGCTATTAAATATGGCTTAAATCTTATATACTGTCTTGAAACATACTTACCTAAAAAGCAGACTATTCATAAAACGTAAAGTTGAAAATTAAAGATATTTAATGAAAAACTATGAGTTGATTACTGAAATTTTTGATAACCTTTATTAAAGATTTTCTGAAATATAATTTATGACAGCAACAACATTTTAAATGTCTGCTTTAAATATCTCTAAAGAACTTCCAGAAAAAATAAAGTTCCTACTTTGCTTTTAATTTGAGATATGCATACCTATGCAGTACATAAATTATTAAGAAGCTTTACTTCAGTTACCACACAAAATACAATTCAGGAAAAAGTGTGTGATCAAAAGCTGTCGTTCATACTTCAAACTGTCCCCAACAGATTTCTTAAATGATGATAAGCATTACATGGGCTGACATAAAATGTAAGTTGTGTTGCGAGCGGTTTCCACCACATGTTACCTACACTTGGGTTATTATGATGATGTCTCTCACTGCGTGGCATTTTGCTGCACAGTCAGAAGTGTCAATTTGATTCTGTCTGCTCCTTGCAGTGGCGGAGGATCTCCACTCACTTCGAGACACCCTAGTGTGATCTGGTCATATGTGGCATGCAGTAAAGTGAGCGATAGCCATGCACCATTCGTGGTATGAAACCCTATGAGCGTGAATGCTACTCACACTTGCCCGGTTATTTTAAAGGTAAGTATGTCCCTTATTAAGCTGCAGTTTAGTTTGATAGATACTAGTTTATCATAAATCGATTATCCAATCGAAACAATGAAAGCGTTTTTAAATAAATTAAATATTTCATTTAGGTATCCAAATTGGCTTCCTATTAAAACAATAAATTATTGTTCCAAATTTTAATGTATTCCATATGTATGTATTTTTGTTTAATGAAATTTTTTTTACTGTAAGACACTCATAAAGTTCATTACTCAGATAAAACGCGTTTTATAATAATATACCTGAATAATTGAAAAGAAAAAAATTTCAAAATCAAGAATTATAAAATTTTTTTTAATAAATATTTAAGATTTACTGAAATATTTGTTATAACAAAACCAGACTTTTTTGAGATTCACAAGATATGACAAATATTTTTTGTTGGACATAAATATGTTTTATGTCGAGTGATGAAATATAATTTCGAAGCTATGTTAAATACGGTTTTAGCTTATTTAGAATTACAGTGAACCTTAATTTTTTTGTATTTTTGTAGTTGACATTATTTAATTTGTGTTCTGTGCTTGCCATTTCCAAGATCTCTAGCTGTCAAAGAAAACTGTCTGATTACCACTATAAAAAAAGGAAACTGGGGAAGGAAGCCAACAGGCAAAAACAATCAGGCATATTAGGAATTGTATCCAAGAGGTGTATAAAAACAAACGATGACTCTGAGAATCCAACATGAAGTACAGTTACATAAAAAAATACAGGATAAACAAGGTATGAAGTTTCTAAATCAATTGGAACTGACTGTACTCTGACTCTACCATCATCAGATGAAAGCATTGAAAAAAATGACACGAACGTGACAGCCACAGAAAGCATTCTACAAACTTCGAGTACAGATCCAGCTAGTGGCCAAGAATGTTTGGAGATATCGAAATAAGTCATTTAGTAAGACAAGGTCGACTTAAGCCATTGCATTCCTAATTACACATCGCCTCTCAATGACAATGGTTGACATTTTAGCACAAATTATTATACACGAATTTTAAGAAATGGAGAGAAAATTTTATGAGCCTGGCTGGTGTATTCTCTTTCACAAAACTGCTTTTATCGTTTGTATTAAAAGATTTTCGGCTCTACAGTTCGTTCTCTTTCATGGTAGGCTTTTAAAGGTTGAAAGCACCATGGCGAAACTTTAAAAGAGCATGAAAATTCTAAAAATCACATTCAGGATCAAAAATTGTGGCTAAAAATGTACGAAAGGTTAAAATGTTGTAAAATTATAGATGCAGTCACACAAAGAGTTATTAATGATGAAACAAATTGTTCTAACAGAGTGGTTCTAAGAATCGTAGCAATTACTAAAACGCTTGATAAAAGTGGTCTGGCTTTTCAGGGTACAACCAGCAACTTGTTCGAATACAATAATGGTAATTTCTTAAAAATAGTTCAGTTATTATCTCAATTTGATCCCATTGTGGAAGATCACATCTGTAGAGTGGTAAGGAAAGATGATACACTCTTACTACCTCAGGAAAAATATACAAAACGATAGTAGTAGGGCAAAGGGGATGCCGTGGCATTTTGTTAGTGCGAATTGCATACATTCTGGGAAAAGCATACATTCAGGAACAAACCTGATTCATTTATGACCCCCTTCCTCTACTCTTAACCTACTGTTCTGTTAATTGATTTATGATCCCCTGGAGATAATGCATCTTTCTGAGAAGCCCCTCACCCCTCCCCCTCCCACTCCTCTACATCCACTCCTCTGGGAAATCTCCAACCCCTCGCCCTTCCCCCTCACTGATGCAATCACACTTTTGATACCAAATTAATTGACTACTTAATTAAATCAACCAATTAATTGACCTCTCTCCCTCTGCGAAATTCCTCACCCCAACTCCCCTCCCCCATCTGGAAATTGGTGGGAAAAGGACTCAGTCTGTGCTGGAAAGGAAGGATCTCTTGAAACGAAATTGAAGTCAATGTTAATTACATAGTGGAGGATATGCTGTTTATTTATAAAATTCCATTTTCAGGGGTTGAATCTCTTTATTTCCCGGGAACAGCTCGCATCCAGCAACTACATGTCCTAATTACGTAATTACACTGATGCAGTTTGGAGGTGTTGTCTTGTCGGAAAAATTTCGTGTGTGTGGACACCTTGACATGCAGGGATCGACTGTATTAGTGCACAATACCACCACCAGAGAATGTCCCACTATCCCCCACCCCTCGCCTTCTCCCTCCCCACCCATCCCAGAAAAAACTGATGGAAAAGGGAGTCACTCTCTGCTGGAGGGGACGGATCCCACAACGCGAAATTCAAATCAATGTCAATAATATATTGATGCATATTCTTTATTTAACGATTTTGTAGGAGACAGGACTCTGCCATTTGGGTAGATTTCACATCTGCACCCCCCACACCCACTTCCCATAGCGTAATAACTGAAAGCACCGAGGAATGGAATGAAGTGTGGTATGGGAGCCGCTGTTTGTGGTCTCTCTCACGTGGGTCTGTCGTCCAGGCGCTGCAGCAAGGGTCAAAAGCTGCCCAAGGTCCTAATTACAGGTCACAATACTAACTACTGCCGACCACGGTCTGGATGTCGGCCTCCTCTGATCTTGTGGCCCCAAATAAGGCATCAAGTGAGGGTAATCTGTTGATTGGGAAATTTCAGACTCACTTCCTGTCTCTTTCTCTCTAGAACCTACTTCCTGTTTGTTTGTCTGTGTCTCCAAACACGCAGAGATTTCCATCTCTCCTCAGAATACTGTGTTTCTATTGACTAATGCTGGGAACAAAGGGAGAGCTGACGCAATTTCAATATCAAAAATAGAGCGAAATAGTACATTTGCACTACCATATCAAATTAATTTTTTAACAATTTACAGGAGTGAAATAGATCGCTTAAAACAATCACCTCCACCTTGCGATGATCTTTTTTCATTATAAAACATACATTCAAAGTCTGAGTATCACGGGCAAACATTATGCAAATCAAGTAATGAAATTTCCGCCACAAACAGATTGTAGTGCTAACTACACTCCTGGAAATGGAAAAAAGAACACATTGACATCGGTGTGTCAGACCCACCATACTTGCTCCGGACACTGCGAGAGGGCTGTACAAGCAATGATCACACGCACGGCACAGCGGACACACCAGGAACCGCGGTGTTGGCCGTCGAATGGCGCTAGCTGCGCAGCATTTGTGCACCGCCGCCGTCAGTGTCAGCCAGTTTGCCGTGGCATACGGAGCTCCATCGCAGTCTTTAACACTGGTAGCATGCCGCGACAGCGTGGACGTGAACCGTATGTGCAGTTGACGGACTTTGAGCGAGGGCGTATAGTGGGCATGCGGGAGGCCGGGTGGACGTACCGCCGAATTGCTCAACACGTGGGGCGTGAGGTCTCCACAGTACATCGATGTTGTCGCCAGTGGTCGGCGGAAGGTGCACGTGCCCGTCGACCTGGGACCGTACCGCAGCGACGCACGGATGCACGCCAAGACCGTAGGATCCTACGCAGTGCCGTAGGGGACCGCACCGCCACTTCCCAGCAAATTAGGGACACTGTTGCTCCTGGGGTATCGGCGACGACCATTCGCAACCGTCTTCATGAAGCTGGGCTACGGTCCCGCACACCGTTAGGCCGTCTTCCGCTCACGCCCCAACATCGTGCAGCCCGCCTCCAGTGGTGTCGCGACAGGCGTGAATGGAGGGACGAATGGAGACGTGTCGTCTTCAGCGATGAGAGTCGCTTCTGCCTTGGTGCCAATGATGGTCGTATGCGTGTTTGGCGCCGTGCAGGTGAGCGCCACAATCAGGACTGCATACGACCGAGGCACACAGGGCCAACACCCGGCATCATGGTGTGGGGAGCGATCTCCTACACTGGCCGTACACCACTGGCGATCGTCGAGGGGACACTGAATAGTGCACGGTACATCCAAACCGTCATCGAACCTATCGTTCTACCATTCCTAGACCGGCAAGGGAACTTGCTGTTCCAACAGGACAATGCACGTCCGCATGTATCCCGTGCCACCCAACGTGCTCTAGAAGGTGTAAGTCAACTACCGTGGCCAGCAAGATCTCCGGATCTGTCCCCCATTGAGCATGTTTGGGACTGGATGAAGCGTCGTCTCACGCGGTCTGCACGTCCAGCACGAACGCTGGTCCAACTGAGGCGCCAGGTGGAAATGGCATGGCAAGCCGTTCCACAGGACTACATCCAGCATCTCTACGATCGTCTCCATGGGAGAATAGCAGCCTGCATTGCTGCGAAAGGTGGATATACACTGTACTAGTGCCGACATTGTGCATGCTCTGTTTCCTGTGTCTATGTGCCTGTGGTTCTGTCAGTGTGATCATGTGATGTATCTGACCCCAGGAATGTGTCAATAAAGTTTCCCCTTCCTGGGACAATGAATTCACGGTGTTCTTATTTCAATTTCCAGGAGTGTATATCTGAGGTCTTGTATGCACCAACATTTGACAACACAAACACCATTCTCCATCACAACGTTTCCACTAAACCTATCAGGTGAAAAAAATCTAGCCGATCACACAAAATCGCGATCGCAGAGCGCGCGCCATCTGCCGACTGCCGGGTAGCCCCTTCTGTACCAGCCGGGAGAGACCTGCACCCGCACCACCCATGCTGGCAGCGGCATGCCTATTCCCCAGTCTCCACATGCCCACCACATCGAATGCTCAGAGGTTGGAGAGGCTGTCACCAAGCAGTCAACCAATGAATTTATTTACAGGGGGGGGGGGGGGGGATAATCATCCAGCGCAAACACTCATCACATTGAGTCTTCTCACGCAACACCCACGTCTGCTTCCATCGCTGCACATCCAGTACACTGGCTACCTCGCCAGCCACCGCTGCTGCAGGCAAGATCAGATAGGTCGGTGGATTCTATGTAACCTAACCACACATGACACACCAAGTTAATCCACGACTTCTGGTCACTGAAGGCTCGTGACCACTCATGCAGCCATCCAAGGCGCACTGCAAGACTAACAGCTGCAGCTTGAATGTATAGAGCAGTTCTAACCAGTTTCATCCCGACATAGACCCCTTCCAGATTAAAAAGTACAGTTTAAAAAATCCACTTCACCCAATACAAGCCGGCCGTTGTGGCCGAGCGGTTCTAGGCGCTTCACTCTGGAACCACGCGACCGCTACAGTCGCATCTTCGAATTCTGCCGTGGGCATGGATGTGTGTGATGTCCTTAGGTTAGTTAGGTTTAAGTAGCTCTAAGTTCTAGGGGACTGATGACCTCCAATGTTAAGTCTAATAGTGCTCAGAGCCATTTGAATTTGAACCCAATACAAGACAGGGATGTTGTTGTCGACTGATGACCTCAGATGTTAAGTCCCATAGTGCTCAGATCCATTTGATGTTGTTGTCCACGCACCTACAATTTCTCACGCTAAATATAAATTTCTCCATGTTGTAAAAGTCATTCTCAAAGACAGAAGAAATCGGGGCATACACACGTTTTCACATCGCTAAAGTATCGTTACTTGTTGTGAAAATCCTGTTACGGTATGGCACAGGCAATATTTCCTCTAACAAGGGAACCTCCTCATCGCACCCCCCTCAGATTTAGTTATAAGTTGGCACAGTGGATAGGCCTTGAAAAACTGAACACAGATCACTCGAGAAAACAGGAAGAAGTTGTGTGGAACTATAAAAAAAAGCAAAATATACAAACTGAGTAGTCCATACTGTGCCCACAGAAGCGCCGTGGTCCCGTAGTTAGCGTGAGCAGTGGCGGAACGAGAGGTCCCTGGTTCAAGACATCCCTCAAGTGAAAATTTTAATTTTTTTTTATTTTCAGACAATTATTTTGCGAAGCTGCACAGGTACACAGAGCAGTATTGTTTACGTGATCGTGTGTCAATTATCAAAGTTCAGGCACTCACACATAATCAACTTAGCTCTCCAAAATTCCAGGACATGTTCAGATTTGCTTGGACATATGCAGGATTTGACGGTCTACACACGGAAAAATTTGAAAACGTTAAAAACATATGTTCTGACAGAGCACAGGCAAAACCGTGCGACTGTGAAACTGTTGTATTCGTTTGTTGCAGTTTATGTGACAAACCCTTATGTTATCATCACTTTTTTGGGAGTGATTATCACATCCACAAGAAAACCTAAATCGGGCAAGGTAGAAGAATCTTTTTACCCATTCGCCAAGTGTACAAGTTAGGTGGGTCGACAACATATTCCTATCATGTGACGCACATGCCGTCACCAGTGTCGTATAGAATATATCAGACGTGTTTTCCTGTGGAGGGATCGGTTTACCTATGACCTTGCGATCAAATGTTTTCGGTTCTCATTGGAGAGGCACGTCCTTTCGTCTACTAATGGCATGGTTTTGCGGTGCGGTCGCAAAATACAGACAGTAAACTTATTACAGTGAACAGAGACGTCAATAAACGAACGGACAGATCATAACTTTGCGAAAGTAAAGAAATTAAACTTTTCACTCAAGGAAAGATTTGAACCAAGGACCTCTAGTTCCGCAGCTGCTCACGGTAACCACGGGACTTCGGCGCTCCTGAGCTCACACTATCCTTGATGTTGCGTATCTTGCTCATGGACTACTCAGTTTGTATATTTTGCTTATTTTTTTCATGCTTCCACACACCTTCTTCCTGTTTTCTCGATTGATCCGTGTTCAGTTTTTCAAGGCCTATCCACTGTGCCAACTTATAACTAAATCTGAGGGGGGTGCGATGAGGAGGTTCCCTTGTAAATATTCTCTCATCAGGTAAAAAATTCTGTTCTACTCAGCTTAATATCTGTTACGTCCTGCATCACAGGACTAAAATATTAAAATCATTTTTGGCTCATGATGGAGTGTTAAGCTCAACCTCTGTCACTAGATGCCTCCTCGTTTTCATACTCGCTTAAAGTAACCAAACGCATGGCTGCATACGAAGTGTCTTAAGGTAACAGCACAGAGAAGTTGTAAATATCAGGTTTATACTACGTATCACTTCATAAATTCGGTAACACAGCTAATTTTATTACAATGGTCATCTCTCCCTGTGTAGGTGGGAGACATTTCGTTAAAAGATACCGCCACAAAGATAAAAACGCCTGATTACTGCTTCAGCACGCGAATCATATCCATGATACCCTATCCGTCGCTTCCTGTAGCCAGGTGGGACGCCATTGATAGATTGATAGGGCAATTAATTATGTGGGTCCTGAGAGTCACTTTGCATGGCAGTGATTTTTTTTCAGCAGTCGGATTACACTCGTCAGGTACCTCAAAGGGGAATCCCTGGAGGGAAGACGCTGTTCTTTTCGAGGAACACTATTGAGAAATGACATTTGACACTGACTGCAGAAGGATTCTACCGCTGCCAACATACATTTCGCGTAAGGACACCGAAATTAGGGTTCATAAGGAGGCGGAGTAGGTATTAAAATTCATAGAGAAGAAATAAAAACTTTGAGGTTCGCCGATGACATTGTAATTCTGTCAGAGACAGCAAAGGACTTGGAAGAGCAGTTGAATGGAATGGACAGTGTCTTGAAAGGAGGATATAAGATGAACATCAACAAAAGCAAAACAAGGATAATGGAATGTAGTCTAATTAAGTCGGGTGATGCTGAGGGAATTAGATTAGGAAATGAGGCACTTAAAGTAGTAAAGGAGTTTTGCTATTTGGGGAGCAAAATAACTGATGATGGTCGAAGTAGAGAGGATATAAAATGTAGGCTGGCAATGGCAAGGAAAGCGTTTCTGAAGAAGAGAAATTTGTTAACATCCAGTATTGATTTAAGTGTCAGGAAGTCATTTCTGAAAGTGTTCGTATGGAGTGTAGCCATGTATGGAAGTGAAACATGGACGATAAATAGTTTGGACAAGAAGAGAATAGAAGCTTTCGAAATGTGGTGCTACAGAAGAATGCTGAAGATTAGATGGGTAGATCACATAACTAATGAGGAAGTATTGAATAGGATTGGGGAGAAGAGAAGTTTGTGGCACAACTTGACCAGAAGAAGGGATCGGTTGGTAGGACATGTTGTGAGGCATCAAGGGATCACCAAATTAGTATTGGAGGGCAGCGTGGAGGGTAAAAATCGTAGAGGGAGACCAAGAGATGAATACACTAAGCAGATTCAGAAGGATGTAGGTTGCAGTAGGTACTGGGAGATGAAAAAGCTTGCACAGGATAGAGTAGCATGGAGAGCTGCATCAAACCAGTCTCAGGACTGAAGACCACAACAACAACAAAGGAGGCATGTTGGCAGTCTTTTTCCCTCGCTCTTTTTGCGGGTGGAATAGGTAAGGGAGTGGTAAGAATACCCCGTGCCACACACCACACGATGGCTTGCGAAGTAAGCATATAGATGTAGAAGAAGTTGTATAGAGCTCACCTTTAAACTCCTCTTTCGTCAGAGTATTGCTTACCTACTGTATTCTCATAAATCTTCCTATCTTGGATGTATAGCATTTGAATCCACATGATTTACATGAGTAATAGATTCCCCCCCCCACTCCCCCCCATGCACCATGGACCTTGCCGTTGGTGGGGAGGCTTGCGTGCCTCAGCGATACAGATAGCCGTACCGTAGGTGCAACCACAACGGAGGGGTATCTGTTGAGAGGCCAGACAAACGTGTGGTTCCTGAAGAGGGGCAGCAGCCTTTTCAGTAGTTGCAAGGGCAACAGTCTGGATGATTGACTGATCTGGCCTTGTAACAATAACCAAAACGGCCTTGCTGTGCTGGTACTGCGAACGGCTGAAAGCAAGGGGAAACTACAGCCGTAATTTTTCCCGAGGGCATGCAGCTTTACTGTATGATTACATGATGATGGCGTCCTCTTGGGTAAAATATTCCGGAGGTAAAATAGTCCCCCATTCGGATCTCCGGGCAGGGACTACTCAAGAGGATGTCGTTATCAGGAGAAAGAAAACTGGCGTTCTACGGATCGGAGCGTGGAATGTCAGATCCCTTAATCGGGCAGGTAGGTTAGAAAATTTAAAAAGGGAAATGGATAGGTTGAAGTTAGATATAGTGGGAATTAGTGAAGTTCGGTGGCAGGAGGAACAAGACTTCTGGTCAGGTGACTACAGGGTTATAAACACAAAATCAAATAGGGGTAATGCAGGAGTAGGTTTAATAATGAATAGGAAAATAGGAATGCGGGTAAGCTACTACAAACAGCATAGTGAACGCATTATTGTGGCCAAGATAGATACGAAGCCCACACCTACTACAGTAGTACAAGTTTATATGCCAACTAGCTCTGCAGATGACGAAGAAATTGAAGGAATGTATGATGAAATAAAAGAAATTATTCAGATTGTGAAGGGAGACGAAAATTTAATAGTCATGGGTGACTGGAATTCGAGTGTAGGAAAAGGGAGAGAAGGAAACATAGTAGGTGAATATGGATTGGGGGACAGAAATGAAAGAGGAAGCCGCCTGGTAGAATTTTGCACAGACCATAACTTAATCATAACTAACACTTGGTTTAAGAATCATGAAAGAAGGTTGTATACATGGAAGAACCCTGGAGATACTAAAAGGTATCAGATAGATTATATAATGGTAAGACAGAGATTTAGGAACCAGGTTTTAAATTGTAAGACATTTCCAGGGGCAGATGTGGACTCTGACCACAATCTATTGGTTATGGCCTGTAGATTAAAACTGAAGAAACTGCAAAAAGGTGGGAATTTAAGGAGATGGGACCTGGATAAACTGAAAGAACCAGAGGTTGTACAGAGATTCAGGGAGAGCATAAGGGAGCAATTGACAGGAATGGGGGAAATAAATACAGTAGAAGAAGAATGGGTAGCTTTGAGGGATGAAGTAGTGAAGGCAGCAGAGGATCAAGTAGGTAAAAAGACGAGGGCTAGTAGAAATCCTTGGGTAACAGAAGAAATATTGAATTTAATTGATGAAAGGAGAAAATATAAAAATGCAGTAAGTGAAACAGGCAAAAAGGAATACAAACGTCTCAAAAATGAGATCGACAGGAAGTGCAAAATGGCTAAGCAGGGATGGCTAGAGGACAAATGTAAGGATGTAGAGGCCTATCTCACTAGGGGTAAGATAGATACCGCCTACAGGAAAATTAAAGAGACCTTTGGAGATCAGAGAACGACTTGTATGAATATCAAGAGCTCAGATGGAAACCCAGTTCCAAGCACAGAAGGGAAAGCAGAAAGGTGGAAGGAGTATATAGAGGGTCTATACAAGGGCGATGTACTTGAGGACAATATTATGGAAATGGAAGAGGATGTAGATGAAGATGAAATGGGAGATACGATACTGCGTGAAGAGTTTGACAGAGCACTGAAAGACCTGAGTCGAAACAAGGCCCCCGGAGTAGACAATATTCCATTGGAACTACTGACGGCCGTGGGAGAGCCAGTCCTGACAAAACTCTACCATCTGGTGAGCAAGATGTATGAAACAGGCGAAATACCCTCAGACTTCAAGAAGAATATAATAATTCCAATCCCGAAGAAAGCAGGTGTTGGCAGATGTGAAAATTACCGAACTATCAGCTTAATAAGTCACAGCTGCAAAATACTAACACGAATTCTTTACAGACGAATGGAAAAACTAGTAGAAGCCAACCTCGGGGAAGATCAGTTTGGATTCCGTAGAAACACTGGAACACGTGAGGCAATACTGACCTTACGACTTATCTTAGAAGAAAGATTAAGGAAAGGCAAACCTACGTTTCTAGCATTTGTAGACTTAGAGAAAGCTTTTGACAATGTTGACTGGAATACTCTCTTTCAAATTCTAAAGGTGGCAGGGGTAAAATACAGGGAGCGAAAGGCTATTTACAATTTGTACAGAAACCAGATGGCAGTTATAAGAGTCGAGGGACATGAAAGGGAAGCAGTGGTTGGGAAGGGAGTAAGACAGGGTTGTAGCCTCTCCCCGATGTTGTTCAATCTGTATATTGAGCAAGCAGTAAAGGAAACAAAAGAAAAATTCGGGGTAGGTATTAAAATTCATGGAGAAGAAATAAAAACTTTGAGGTTCGCCGATGACATTGTAATTCTGTCAGAGACAGCAAAGGACTTGGGAGAGCAGTTGAATGGAATGGACAGTGTCTTGAAAGGAGGATATAAGATGAACATCAACAAAAGCAAAACAAGGATAATGGAATGTAGTCTAATTAAGTCGGGTGATGCTGAGGGAATTAGATTAGGAAATGAGGCACTTAAAGTAGTAAAGGAGTTTTGCTATTTGGGGAGCAAAATAACTGATGATGGTCGAAGTAGAGAGGATATAAAATGTAGGCTGTCAATGGCAAGGAAAGCGTTTCTGAAGAAGAGAAATTTGTTAACATCCAGTATTGATTTAAGTGTCAGGAAGTCATTTCTGAAAGTATTCGTATGGAGTGTAGCCATGTATGGAAGTGAAACATGGACGATAAATAGTTTGGACAAGAAGAGAATAGAAGCTTTCGAAATGTGGTGCTACAGAAGAATGCTGAAGATTAGATGGGTAGATCACATAACTAATGAGGAAGTATTGAATAGGATTGGGGAGAAGAGAAGTTTGTGGCACAACTTGACCAGAAGAAGGGATCGGTTGGTAGGACATGTTCTGAGGCATCAAGGGATCACCAATTTAGTATTGGAGGGCAGCGTGGAGGGTAAAAATCGTAGAGGGAGACCAAGAGATGAATACACTAAGCAGATTCAGAAGGATGTAGGTTGCAGTAGGTACTGGGAGATGAAAAAGCTTGCACAGGATAGAGTAGCATGGAGAGCTGCATCAAACCAGTCTCAGGACTGAAGACCACAACAACAACAACCCCCCCCACTAATCCTCTCGAAATCCCATCATGTTCCGAAAGCACTGTTCCATTTGTTAGAACACTGACTAGGTAGAGACCTATCACAACGAGAAAAGTAGCACACTACTGTACAGGAGGAAATTCACAATCATGAAAAGTATACACAGACTACCCAAAGAAATTCAGGAGCATAACACCTACAGTTCGTTGATATCAAATGACGGTCTACATGTCGTGACCGCCTTTATGACTACTACATTAGATATACGACAATATAATGGTGTGGTGTCAAACACTTCCTTGGCAGCACAGTCTCTCTCTCTCTCTATCTATCTCTCTCTCTCCTCATCATTTTTATAACATCCAGCGGAGTAACACTACAAACTTTGCCAATGTCACCCAATGGAGAACTCGGTAAGATGTTACTGCATCTGTCTCTTCCGATATATCGGAAACAAATACCGTCTATGTGCTAACTTCCAGCATATGTGGCGATGCCATTAAATGTACATGTATTGGCCCATTGGAGCTGGTGGCCAGTGATCAGAGTAAAGTTTTGTCGCATGTATTAGAGGAAGACCGTATCGACTATCAGCACGAGGAGAGGGTCCCTGTGTTGTTGTTCCATAAGCTGTTTGATACACTGTTTCTTTCTGTAACACATCGAAGCAGTGTGTGACTACAGCTGTGTACACATCCATACACTTTGTTTTTCCACTATGACTTGGAGGTCTGTGTCTGGAGCTAAACCAACATTAACAAGTTTCGATCCATTGGCTCTCACAGAAAGCTGGACATCACATGGCGTAAATTATGCTGCTCCCACAACACACAGGGTGGTTGAAATAAAAGTCAAAGGCGGTGTTTCTTATTGACGAAAATATGAAAGACATTATAACATATGGAAACTGGATGAATTGGCGGCATTGTGGAGTCTTTCCAAACAGCCGTCTGAAGGTGATGACCTCGACATTTAATCTCATCTTTCACAGTGATGGGGTAGCAGATGTCTCGGTGTTCAGTATCAAACAGACCGAGAGCACTGATTCCTCATATTGCAGCCGTGTATGCAACCACTGTTTCAGTGCTGGCCATCGCCGGAAGGTGTTCCTCCCACCAAGACTCTCTCCATCCCAGACAATTGGTATCAATCATTATGTGGTAATCAACAGCGTACCAGTGGACATATGGGATGGGAAAGACACCATCGATATGGGATAATGTACTGTGATAAGCACTGCAGTTGATAGTGGGGTCAGTTTTAGCAATTTTACCACTTTTTTCGTAATTTCAATGCCAACCAGTGATACGGCAGCATGCTTCCTAATTTCTGTATCATCACTAAACCACTCCTATTCTACTTTGTGAGTACTGTGTACTAGATTGTGAATACAGATATATGACTGTCCAGTATGTCCATTCATGATTAAATTCTCGTACATATACACCGAAGTATATTAGACAGCATCCTATACTGTTGCACTTAGGTTAACTACATATCTTTAGCACTTTGATCAAAGTGCAGAATTTATTATTGCAATTGGCCATTTTTCCTTATGTCGTTGGGAGTCACAGAGTATTCTCCCATTTATAGGATTAAGTTGGAGATTCAAAGATTTCCCTAAATTGTCTTTCACCAACCCACCCTGCAACACTGTCGCCAATTTAATTTGCAGCTGACTAGAAGTAGGAAGGTACTATACCCGCTACATTCCACGTCTCATAAAATAACAGAACAAGCTGAGTCCGTAACTGCTATTCAGCAAAGACTGTTCCATTCCAGTCTTACTCACAGCACTCATCCAAGTGCACAAGATCTCTCCAGATGAGTCCATGTCGAGTAGGTTAGCTTCCCTAATCGACGTATTGTAGATGTGAGAGTGTTGTGGTGATATAACAGACAGTTAAGAATAAACATGTGGTTTATGCATAATGGAGCTCCAGACAGATGGAGTTTGAAGCATTTTAGGTAAATTAACTGTGCTGTCAATTCTGAAGTATTGTTCTAGTGTCTGGGGTAAGTACCAAGAAGGTATTCGAAAGATAGAAATGATCATAGACCGCAAACACATGCACTACTAAGGCTACACAGTTCTGCATTTAAACATGCAATAAGGTTAAAGCCATGTGGTTTCAAAATATTTGTCATGTGGAGTGTAACGCTCTTAATACTCTAATTCAGGACATGTAAGTCCAACATCTGACATACATCCACCATGCCAGTTTTCTATCACACTCACTACGGTGAAAAACTTCAAGCTGATAAAACTAGTTCCTTCTACATCAAAGAAAAACATAGATTCTTTGTGGTACATGCATAATATACTTTCCAGAGCTGAATAGCGCCCAGTGCTCACATCTGATTAGGGTTCAGAAATTATGCTGCACAAATGATCACCAGCAATAGAAAATGCATGGGGAAACAGACAAATGCATAGCAGTGGTACCTGACATGTGAAATTACACATCATGTTATACTAACTCCATAAACAGGACAACTGACAAGCAAACGTCTAACATTCTGAGTGGTGTCTGTTGTTCTAAGTCATGTCTCCCTACCACTTTTCGTGCAACGACGCTCTGAGCGTGTTTTTTTAGGGAATTGACTAGTTTGAACCTGGGACCTGTTGCTGGTAAGGAGACGCCAGACCACACATGACATGTAGAGTTCAGAAGAGTTCAGTGAGACTAGCGATGATATAACCAAATACTAACTAAATTTAGTGGAAGGGGTTCAAGGCTTTCCTATTTTTAGATAGCTGGTAAAATAACGTCGAAAAAGCAGTTAAGTTTACCATTGGAAATTATATTCTACTCATAAAACATTGTTTATAAATTGCACTATTGATAAAAGGAAATGTTTTAATACAGGATGATAAAAACCAACTGCGTTCAACAAAAAATGTGAACGAATATTCCATGAATGGGTTTCCAAGTTCTACAATGGATCGAAGGATGACCTATGCCATATCACATCTATAATCTAGGTTTAAATTAAGTTTCACAAAAGAGAAAACTATCAAAATGGTCTACAGTGACCCTCAATTATCTTTAATTACTTATCTAACTTGTCGTAAATTACAGTGGCTGATGTGGTTTCTCAATAACTATATAACAGAAAAATCATCGCATTTCAGATTTTTACTTCAAGTGGCAAATGTGAACACCATGAGCTTTAATTGACGATCGACACTAGTATTACGCAAAAAGGGGGTGTAACAGATGAGACTTCTGCAGTTCTGAGTGAAGCTCTATGCGCTGTTATGCGGCATCGCGTGCGTTCATTACCTTGTTGGTGTTCGTCAGGGGGCGGCGGACAGCACAGCTCCGCTCACCTCACCGTCTCGGAAGCAACTCTTGTCCTAACATCTCCTTACTACAATTTACCGAAGTTGGTTTAAAAAAACTATCTGGCTGTGTTTTCGTCTGACCAATCAGGGTCTCAATGTTAACCTTAAGCTCCGCCTACAAAACTTCTGTCTATCCAATGAGAAACGTTATACTTTTCGTGGTGGGGCAATGTTTTTAAAGTTTGCAACGTAACAGAGACGCGAAAAAGTCTCACACTAAAACTTGCAGCTGGTGTGGTCCTTTTAGTGTTATCGTAAGATCTATACTGTTCTTCTGGAGGGCTCTATCTTTTAACATGGGCTGGGGGGTGGTCCTGACGTAACAGAGACGCGAAAAAGTCTCACGCTAAAACTTGCGGCTGGGGGGTGGTCCGTCCCTTTTCGTAGGGCCTTCCAGCTTAACACGGTTCTGCTCTCGGCTTCTGTTCTCGTTTCTCCCCTCGGAACTGCGTCTGTCTCACGGTGGGAAGGTATGACATGCATTTAGGCATTCTTGTGTTAGTCTGTGGTATTCCATTTGCTCACTCGTTACTCGTATTACTTTGGTTAATTTAATGTCACGATGTATCCGGAGCTATATGACATACTACTGGATTTGCTTATCATGTCAGGGTTTTCATGTAAGATGTTGGATTTGCCTGACACCTTGCATATCACCACCCTTCGAACTTAATTTTTGCACTGAAGTTAGGCAATGATTGAATCGTTGTCTAAGTCAGTCAAAAATTATTCCGTTACACTAAATTTTGTTGCCTATTGTTCAGCCACGTTATTCTGTTCTATGCTAGTTTGTATTACTAATTTATATTTTTATATTCTTCCACATTATTATCAAAAATATGTTTATATTGAAGAGGGAAGAATATTTTCATTCTATTATAATTATTATTTTTTAATTATTTTCTTTCTTTATTTAATTGTGAAGTTTGTCTTTTAAGAAGTTTGTCATCGAAAGTGAGGAGTCTTTCACATCGGATTTCTCAGAAATATTGTTTTTATAAATGTAGTAATTAAGTAAAATTTATTCCAAACACATTTTCTAAATATCATGTACAAGTAAAATGTTTTTGTTTCTAGACACTCATTTCAACATTGTTACACTAACAAATAAGAATTATTTCCAAGAATTGCTTTGACAAAGAAATATACATACACAAGTATTGAGATATTATCCTAACAAATGATACAAATGTTAAAAAAAGGGAAAATATCCAACAAGATAATTTTTTATTCTTTGTTTTTATAAGGAGAAAATAAGTAAAATATAGTTATTCTTTTATTTTTATGAGGAGACAATAAGAGGCATATATTTTTACTGTTTATTATGCCTTACTTTTGTTCTTTATATACTGTCCATTTCTGAACTAATGACTTATTTTTATCGATAGTCCAATTTTTACTTAAGTCCATAATCAATGACTGTTATTCTGTAGTTTATTAGCTGTCTGGTGTGCTTAACTTATTTAGTTTTTCACACGTTTCTTTTGCACAATTCCTACATCACATAATTCGATTTCACACATTCACACAATCCTATGAATGTTTAAGCATGAGGTTGGCGAATGTTTTTTGCATGAAGGTGATGGACTTGAGCGAGATGGATGTGGGCAAGTATTTGATGTACAGCTTCGTTCGTTGTTCCTTGTTGGCATTGCAAGTGTGTGTTGCTGTTGTGGAGGTCCCATAATGGAATGGAGCTGTGAGTGCAGAATCTCGTGGTTTACTGGCTTTGTATGCGTGAAAGTCATCGTTATATGTCGCTGAAAGCGGTCGTTTTTCGTTGTAGTACTTCGCAGATGACTAGTTTACAATAGGATAGGGATTTGGGAAGGTATGTCGTCCATTCTTCACCCATCTTCTTTCTTAGTTTCAATCTTGTGAATCTTCAACTTCTGTTCTTCCTGCTTTTTCTCTGCTTCTTACTTGCTTCTTGGTTCTTCTCTGGGCAGGATATGGAAATATTTATTGATAACTAGTCGCTTTGAAGTTCTCCTCTTAGTAACAGTTTGATAAATTGTTTGGGCATGTCATTTTTACTTTGTGGAAGTTTTCTTCAGTTTTGTGCATCAGCGTGCTGTTTAATAGCAGTAGTGTGACTTTACACATTGCCAGTGGTGCCTTGCCCAAGCCGTCTTCTCGTCGGGCCGTTTTTTGCTCGCTCTGCTGATTCGGGGGTGGTTCCGTGTTCTGTCCCAGCAGGGTTCCGCCACCCTGTGGTTCAGCAGATTTACTGCTCACTTCAGTTACAAGGGCCTTCTGTTCGTCTCACTGTCCTTTCCCTTCTCTCGACGCTTCTGCCTTGTAGGAATCGTGTCTTGCTAATTATGTCATTTTCTTTCTTGATACATCTCTCGTTGCAACTTGTGGGTCATTGCATCTCGTCCTTGCTGGAGTTTTTACAATGGTTCTTACAAAAAGTTTTACTTATAATCATCTAACATATGTCAAGTACCTACATTGTTTTACGCCTTTTTAAAAAGCTTTACAAATTTCGGCGTCCTTTCCATCTTACACTTCTAAGATATTTTGAGTCTTAACTTTAAGAATCCTCAAATTCGTTTTTTATTTTTGTGTAGTGTCATGGTGTATAGCATTTTAGTATTTCATGCTGTTAGACTATCTACACTTTATCCCTTCACCTTAATCTATGGTACTATTGGTGTTATTTTTGTTTTTGTTTTTATTGAAACTACTTTCTTTTTCCCACCTTCCTCTCTCTTCATTCTTCTTTCTCCTGACGATCTTATCTGCAACATAATCTTGAAATATTGTGCTGATTATTTACCAGTAATAAAATTAATCTTCAAACTTGTACTGAAAGTGTTTAATACTGCCAGTCTTAGGTAAAAATACCTCTGCTTTATCTCGTAAAATACCCTCTAATTCTCTTTTACTGTGTTCCGAAATACCTTGAACTTCTTGCAATTTTTCGTCGATTTCTTTATGGACTTCTAACATGAGTTGAGGCGATTCCCCCTTTTGTGCATACCATTCTAATTCTTCATCCTCTTTATCTTGCGTCATTCTTAATTGTTTGTTTATAACTGGTATTTCTTCTAATTTTAGCTTTTGCTCAAAGAGAAGTGTGACATTCCTGAATGTTACGCTACCTTTCCCCATATCTATTATCGCTCGTCTCTATAATCAAATCTACAGTTAGTTTAGGTATAATCACACGAAGTTGGCTTTGATCTTTTGACCTTGACACGAAAGAGTTAACCTTGTTCGTCTTGTAACTTCCGCAGCATTGTTTCTAATAGGACCTCTTACGTTCATCTTATGTGTTTTCAGAACTGGCAATTCTTCATTGGCATTACACTGCATGAATAAATTTTCTGAGATCGCAGTCAGTTCACTTCCGCTATCAATTACAATATTGACTGGAATATGCTTTACCATGGCCTTCACAATTGGTTGGATTTGAAAGGGTTGGTTCCGTTCTTCTTCTTCTTCTTGCATCAACGAATCCTCCACTGAATCATACATGAGTCTTTTTAGGAATTTCCCTTGTGAATTCGAACTTTCTGTAGGATAAGCTTCGACTGCTGCTTCTCTCTCTTTTATTTCCTCTTCTCTATTCCTTCCTTCATTTACACTTTCTTCAACATCCTCTACTTTTTCCTCATCCTCGTCTATCTTCTCCTTCTTCGTCGCTACTTCCACATAATCGCATCTAAATGCTCTAATTATCACTTCATAACTTCCTTCATTATATACGTTGGGTTGTCTGCCCACTCGTAATTTATTTTCAATTTCTGTCGACTGCGCATTATCCTCATTGAATTCGCTTTCCCTGGTTTCCATCTCAAATAGCTCTGCAATACTCATTACTTCGTCCTTTCCTCCTACATTCGTTGTGCATGCCTCTGGTAATTCATCTTCCTCGTCAGTATTCTCCCAATTAATTTCGTCCCAACACGATATTATTATTTTCCTGTCTTCGTTCTCATCTGGTCCCTGCGGTTTTGTTTCTTCCTTCTTCTCTTGTCGTGATATGATTTTTACTTCTCTGTTCAAGGTGCTGCAATTGTCCTGGTTCGGTGCGTCATTCTCTTTGGCATGGGCGCTTAGCTGTCAATTCGAACGTTTATCGGGGTTTGGTGGTCTTACCTCCAACTCTTCTATCTGTATTCTCTTTTCTTGTTCAGCTTGTTGATAGTGGTTTCTTTGTTGATAATTTGTCGGTCTGTTGGTTCTCCAGTACCCGTTCCGGTTGTCGTTATTCTCTCTGCAATAGTTGTTGCCGTTCCTCGGTGAATTATAGTTATTGCCAAATTCTCTTCTAAATCCATAACTGGTTCTTTGTTCAAATCTATTGTCGTTTCTTGGTGCGAAGTTATCACATGGTTCGTAATTATTGTTTCTTCGTACTGTGTCTTGTGGATTCCACTGCTTTTTGCTTTCGTTTTCACGTGCGCTTCGTCTTTTTCTTGCGTCATCTTCCGAAAATATGAACTCTAGTTCCCTTAGAATACCTTCAAATGCTTCGACGTCATTACCTCCGCGACCTACTAATGATTGCTGGTATTTCAATGGTAGCTTCATCGCGCATAATTTAATCAACTCTCCGTCACTGTATGATACATCTAAGCATTGATTTTTCTTTGCCATTAATTCGAAAAATTTCACGGGACTCTTCTCTCCCGAATTTTCAAAATATGGGTTCTGTAATAATTCGTACTTCACTCTGTTCTGTGCTTCGCTGGACCAATATCGTGAGAGAAACTTCTCTCTGAAATCTTCGTACGATCGGCATGTCGCTCCAACATTCTGCATGGTTTCTGCGACTGTTCCTGACATGTGTGAACATATAAAGTCTAATTTGTGTGCTAGCGTCCAGTGTTCTGGTAATCCTACTCGGAACTGATCAATAAAAGTTCGTGGCTGTAATGAGTTTCCTTCTCGAAAGTGTTGAAAGTTTCTGACTGTGAGGAAATGATCGTTGTCGTACTTCGTCATAGTTCCATATGAAATTCGCGATTCTTCGCCACTTTTGTTTCTGATCATTTCTCCCGTCGTTCTTTCCGGTTGTGGTAGATCCATTGGATATTGTCCACTGTAACTTTCGCCTACCCTTGCGTAGTATCGTTGGAGTGGTACGCAATAATTTTCTTCCATCTGTTGTGAACGTGTAGCTGAATGCATTGCACTGTACTCTTCGCGACCTGGCTTTCCATTGTCACGTATGTTACTTTCCGTCTGTGATTGGAATCGCAAATGCATGATATCTTCGTTAATTGCTTGTTTTTCCGGTGCTGTTACAGATACGGATGTGGTTGCAGACTCTGTGCTTGTTCGATCCTGTTCACTACGCTCTTCAATGGTTTGCGACAACTCTGTTCGCAATTTCTGAAATTGTCGCTTCGTTTGCGCTTCTATTTTGACTATGCGGTTATCATATCTTTTCAGCGCTGCTTTTGTGATACGTTTGTGTAACAAACTGTTTTCAACCATTTCACGCGCTGTACCTGCTGCTTGTCTAGTAATTACGTTTATCTGTTTCTCTAGTTTCTTGACTTCTCCCTGGGTGTTGTTACGTAATGTTTTGATCTCGTCCTGAATGTCATTACGCAATGTTTGTACGTCCACTTGTACCTTGTCAATGTCTGTTCTCAATTGATTGTGACCTGTTATTAAGTTTCCTATCACTTCTCGAGATTCTTTTGCCTCGTCTTCAATATGACTTAGGTGTAACTGATTTTTTTTGTTTTGTTCTTTAATCTCACGCATTTGTCTCGTGGTTTCTGCATTCTGAATTTGAATTTGGTTCGCTATGTCTTTATTTTGCCTTGTCATGGTTTCCGTAATTTGTTGTAATAATTCTGCCAGATTGGTGGGTCCTATTGCGTTTTCTTCCGACGTCCTACGTTCTGTGTTTTCGCCCAAGTGTTGGTTCGCAACCGATTGCATTGAACTGTGCTGTGACACGTTTCTGCTCGCATTCCTTGTACTCTGTGGTGAGGGAGCTCTGATTACTTGTACTATGGGTTCTACGTATTCAAGACGCAAGTTAGAATCCTCATCGACTGTCTCTCTACTTTCCTGCTCCTCTGTCGTATGCTGACTTATGTTTTCTATGCCTTGACGTACATTATCCTCGTTATGGTGCGTTATATGTCCTATTTCTCGCGATACTGCATCGTCTGTTGTACTGTCCTCTATTCTCTGTCCATTTTCATGCTGGGTCTCTACCTCAATTCGGTAAAGGTCTCGATCTGCCATTGCTAATCTTTCCGAATCCCTTATTTTCTGTTTTAAAAGCAATTCACGCGCCCTACTTCGAGTCAACATGCGCTCATACGATCTCACGCGTTTCATAAACTTTTTGTTCACACGACGTGACAAACCATTCGCTTACTTGTGGGTCAGAACCAACTTGTCAACGATGTATCCGCCACCTGTGCGCTTGCATTGGAGAGAAAACTTAATTCTAACAATTTAAAATTCATAACTTAATTATGCTATTGTCTCTGTCAGAATGTCTCACTTTTATTCAATACTTTCTTACTATCTATCGCTGCAGCTACTGTTTTCGACTGTTTATAACGTCCAAAAAAATTTTTTTTATTACGAAAATTTTTCAACAGGATATTTTTCTGACCTAGTTAGGCATGTGGTCGACCTTCAATCATGGTATTTTACCATCATGGCAGGGTCGCCATTCTCTAACATTCTGCATGGTGTCTGTTGTTCTAGGTCGTGTCTCCCTACCACTTTTCGTGCAACGACGCTCTGAGCATGTTTTTTTAGGGAATTGACTAGTTTGAACCTGGGACCTGTTGCTGGTAAGGAGACGCCAGACCACACATGACATGTAGAGTTCAGAAGAGTTCAGTGAGACTAGCGATGATATAACCAAATACTAACTAAATTTAGTGGAAGGGGTTCAAGGCTTTCCTATTTTTAGTTAGCTGGTAAAATAACGTCGAAAAAGCAGTTAAGTTTACCATTGGAAATTTTATTCTACTCATAAAACATTGTTTACAAATTGCACTATTGATAAAAGGAAATGTTTTAATACAGGATGATAAAAACCAACTGCGTTCAACAAAAAATGTGAACGAATATTCCCTGAATGGGTTTCCAAGTTCTACAATGGATCGAAGGATGACCTATGCCATATCACATCTATAATCTAGGTTTAAATTAAGTTTCACAAAAGAGAAAACTATCAAAATGGTCTACAGTGACCCTCAATTATCTTTAATTACTTATCTAACTTGTCGTAAATTACAGTGGCTGATGTGGTTTCTCAATAACTATATAACAGAAAAATCATCGCATGTCAGATTTTTACTTCAGGTGGCAAATGTGAACACCATGAGCTTTAATTGACGATCGACAATAGTATTACACAAAAAGGGGGTGTAACAGATGAGACTTCTGCAGTTCTGAGTGAAGCTCTATGCGCTGTTATGCGGCATCGCGTGCGTTCATTACCTTGTTGGTGTTCGTCAGGGGGCGGCGGACAGCACAGCTCCGCTCACCTCGCCGTCTCGGAAGCAACTCTTGTCCTAACTTCTCCTTACTACAATTTACCGAAGTTGGTTTAAAAAAACTATCTGGCTGTGTTTTCGTCTGACCAATCAGGGTCTCAATGTTAACCTTAAGCTCCACCTACAAAAATCCTGTCTATCCAATGAGAAACGTTATACTTTTCGTGGTGGGGCAATGTTTTTAAAGTTTGCAACGTAACAGAGACGCGAAAAAGTCTCACACTAAAACTTGCAGCTGGTGTGGTCCTTTTAGTGTTATTGTAAGATCTATACTGTTCTTCTGGAGAGCTCTATCTTTTAACATGGGCTGGGGGGTGGTCCTGACGTAACAGAGACGCGAAAAAGTCTCACACTAAAACTTGCGGCTGGGGGGTGGTCCGTCCCTTTTCGTAGGGCCTTCCAGCTTAACACGGTTCTGCTCTCAGCTTCTGTTCTCGTTTCTCCCCTCGGAACTGCGTCTGTCTCACGGTGGGAAGGTATGACATGCATTTAGGCATTCTTGTGTTAGTCTGTGGTATTCCATTTGCTCACTCGTTACTCGTATTACTTTGGTTAATTTAATGTCACGATTTATTCGGAGCTATATGACATACTACTGGATTTGCTTATCATGTCAGGGTTTTCATGGAAGGTGTTGGATTTGCCTGACACCTTACAAACGTACACACACAGTACCTCTGTCAGGGGCTTAGAAAAGAAATTTGAAACATTTTACGTAAATAACTTGGCTAACAATTCTGAAGTATTGTTCCAGTGTTTGGTGTCCACACCAAGAAGGTATCAGAAAGAGAGAAATGATCATGGAACATAAACACATTGCAAGGGCTACAGGGATCTCCACTTAAATACCCTATAATACTGGAGCTACATGGTTTCCAACCTATTAGTCATGTGGAATGCAACACTGTTAATATTCCAATCTAAGAAATATATTTCCAGTCCATGACATACTTCTCCCTGCAGGTTTCTCTCCGAAAAACTGTGGTGACAAACTGTAGGGTGATAAAACAGCTACCTTGCACACCAAAGAAAACATTGATTGTTTGTAACACAGACACTACATAGGTTTCCAGAGAAATATAACGCCTGCTGTTCACAAAGTTCTAGCCCGATTACGGTTCTGAAATTATGGTATGTTCACATAAGTCCAATAAAATAATCGTCAGCAGCTGAAAATGCATACGAACAAACAGCAGCATCTTGTGAGGAAGTAAACATCACAATCACTAGCCAGAGGACCTGTAACAGTCCTATTGCAGTTTACTACCGGCCATGCTAACCTTCCTATTGCACACACAAGGATACCTCATCTCTAGCATACCTCCTCTTTCCACAATTAAGGTGTGTATATATAAGTAGTAGGGAGACGGCGGCAACACCCCAGTTTTGATATCAAATTTATATACGAATTAAGTAAACTGATCAATCAATTACCCTCTCCCTCAACCACCCCCATCCCCAGATGGTGTCATGTATTTTCTCAGCCCACTTCCCCCTCCCCACCTCCCCCTCCCCCATCCCCCACCTACGCTATTTGTGAGAATTAATAACTTTCGCAGGAATTTCGAATTTTGGCGAGAATTTCGAAGTCTGGTGGGAATTTCTTTGTCCCAGGTCTTTGCTGATGTCCCAACCCACCCTTCACCTGCGAATTGGTGAGGAATTAAAATTAGTGGTACCCTTTATAGGACTCGAACCCTGGCCCTACTGGACAGAATGCCCAAGTGCACCCCCCTTCCCCCCCCCCCCCCCCCCCCCCACACACACACATACACATGTAAACTGACCAGATGCAGAAGAGGAAGGTTAGGTAGTGTAATTTATTTATTTTGGTTGGGAAACTGAAGTAAAGATTGGTCCTGATTACATCATTAACTATAAATATGGAACCTAATTACACAACTACGTGATTAGTGCTACACAAGGAGTACCTACAATCGCAATACAGCTCAAAAATTGGCGATGCCGTACGACTGGTGTTATTCTGACAGGAAAAAATTTTACAATACCACTCGAAACTAGTGGCAGATGCACTCAAACTCTACCCTTCACCTACAAGCAGGTGGGAAAAAAGGCTGGAGAGGGAGGTACTATGTTTATATTTTTGGTGGGAAATATATTCAACTGACGAGATGCTGGTGCTAGACAGAGTGAAGTTTAATAAGTGTATTACTTGTAAGCATACAGCTTAGGACTGTATCTATCCCTGTTTGATGTCAAAGTTCGCTACAGACCCCTGCTCGACAATGACCCGGCAGCCCAGGTAACTGAAGCCAGTACACGCTACCACAACTGAAGGAAAATGCTTCACTGCTCTAATTACACATCGAAATTTTCGTGAAAAAAAAAACGGAACTCGCAACCAACAGGTCATAATGCAACACATGTACTTAGGAAAATCGTCTTCCCAAAAGACTGCAGAGAGGACGGCAATTGAATGTGCGTTCTCCTCGGTGTACAGCCAAGAACTAGTGGAATTATAGACACTCCTACCTCTCCTCATCCCTCCCTGACCCTCCCTTGTTCACTCCCTCCACCTACGTTGGGGACACACACCTTTTTAAATGTCCAGCTGCCACTGCTGTGTGCTGCACCCCGCTTTGCTGCCTACAGCCACACCCCCGACAGATGAGCTTACAATTGCTGACCGCCTTGAGGCGAAGGTCCAAGCATCGGCCTTTCACCAATACAAAAGGAAAGTTTAGTGGTATTGCCCTGTCCCACATGCTGCCTCCTGGTTGGTGCATAGCTGTCTAGGGCGACCCTTCCCCCCCCCCCCCCCCCCACACACACACACACACTGGACTCTCCCCTACCCTGGCGTCGCAAGTGCCTGCCATTCTGAATGTGAAAGCACTGCACTGTAACAATTGTATTTAATGTCAACGCATCTCTCGTAATCGAGCATCTACTAAAAAGGAAAAACTAGTGTGGTGCTAATAAATGTCCTCTCTCCACGAAAATGGGCGCAGTACATTTAGTAAAGTCGGAGATTAACAGATCCCTCCCGCACTGTCTTTGACCAGTCCTCCCTGCAACACCTGTCTTACCCATGGCATCCATCTAAATGCACAGGATCTCTCCAGATGCGTTCGTGTCGAGGAGGGTAGCACCTCTTACCGGTGTATATCTAAATTCGGCTGCATGTGTGAGAACACTGTAATACATATGACACCTTTGTTGAGGTATGTGTTACGAAAATCCATGTAGTTTACAGGGCGAGTGTTAAAAGTGAATGCAGCCAGAGCATAATTTTTAAGCTTTTCTCGGTTTTTAGTATCCAGGTACCCCCAACCCAGCACTGTTCCCCGAATTTCATGGTACTTTGTCTATCATTTTATGTGTTCTCAGTCAATTCACGTAATTTTGCAAATTTTTCGCGATTTTACATGTTTTTCGTCTTTCCCTTAATTTTAAGTATTTCCCATCAATCTGACGTAACTATACCAGGTTTTCCTCGACTTTTACCGATGTTATGTCATTTTTTCATATTTTTTATATTTCTATATATGTACATGGTCATATTGCCGGCATACCCACGCGTTGTTTGATTTTATATGAGGATATTTGCGTGTCCTATAAACCAGCCTACTGAAAAATCCTAAGAATTCCCCTTTTCCCAATGTCCTACATGCATGCACTTTGAATAGGAAGATCGTGAGAAGTATAGTAATACTCACCTTGTACCTAGATAAGGCTCAACGAGCGGTGTAGATTGGAAACTCGTAGTCTGGAAACAAATCTGTGTACTGCTACGACACATCAGAGAGCTTGTCTGCAGACTCGTGTAGAGATGCATTTGATGAAAACTCAAAAGTCTGACACAGTTGTGTATGTTCATCTGACTTCCACCTTACCACGTAGGGATCTGCAACAGGGAGGTGGCATGTGCACAGTGCTGATTTCTGCTGCTGCTCTGATAATTTTTCCCATAAGTATATGCTCTTATTGCTTACCAGATGAGCTTCGCTACTTTTGTTTATACCTTACAACTCTGATACATCCCCATAACCATGTCAGCACATCTAAAAACTGTAGATTCTAGGTTTTTTTTTTTAGCTATTCGTTAGTTGAGAGTGTGCCAAGTGCAGTTAGCATCCTGAAACGTGAGAGCTTCCCCTCCCTGCACCTACAGCGTGCGCACCCCTGGCAACGTAATTTATAGACGAACAGTTAGCAAGTTATGCAACCGTCCGCCGCTGACAGCTCTACACACATACATATGGAAACTATGCATGTATATTACCAATCGCGAACTCTAGATTTCAACCGCTTGTACGCTTTTTTCGACAATGCTACAGCCTCAAAAATAGCAAACAGCTCTTCGCAAAACGATTTTGTAGGGGATGTAAGCACATTTAAATTCATCCTGATGAAGAGCATAACATCTTCGATGCAAGTTATATAACCGATATTTCGCAAAAATATTATCTAGGTTCTCCAGTAATAATACCAAACCGTGACACCCTGCTGCGTCTATCACACCTCCTCTTATACTCTTAAAGATCCACGATGACGGCACACAATCATCTCAACTCTGCTATTTTGTGTGCTAGATGTCCACTGGATGTAATGAGACAGTCCTTACGAGCATGTATGGTACAGAACAGGACATTAGCCAGACAGTACAGCACTATAGCCGAATGCAGTCACTCACAACTATGTATTCTACGGACACAGTACATTTCCTCTATTTTCTGTATGTCTATGTCTAAGCGAGTGTCAAGGATGCCTGCCCTAAACCTCACCCAGTTCTCTCGCTGTCGGATCCACCTTCGAACCCTGTCGCAGACATACTGCATTTCGGATCATCCTCTAGACATCATTCTCGATATAATGAATGGTGGATCCACCAGGGGAAGGACTGGGTTGGGTTTATTGGAGTCATTCCTAACACGCACATGTTTTTTCTTTTTTTTTTTTTTTTTTTAAAAAAAAGCGTTTCACATTGATCATACTACACATTGATGTTGCTAAAAGCTGAAGAGTGTTTCTTCTTGGTGTTGTAGCTCTCGGGGGCACCCTGGAATGCTCTCGGTGTGAGGCACCTCTGTGAGTTTTAGTTAGAGTTGCACTCGATTTTATTCTGCATCCAGTGTGGGTGGAATATGATAATGCTCAAGGCTATTAAGTAACGAATCTGTAACGATGGCGTCAGTCATCGTGCAGCTGGGCGTGCAACGGTGTTGGACGGTGAATGGAGAGGCCACGTAATAGAAGGAGATTTAGGCATTCTTGGTCGGCAGTGTATAAGACCATTGATGATACGGAAGCTACTATGAGTAGTAAAGTCGGAGTGCAAATGATTGCCGGCCGGAGTGGCCGTGCGGTTTTAGGCGCTACAGTCTGGAACCGCGTGACCGCTACGGTCGCAGGTTCGAATCCTGCCTCGGGCATGGATGTGTGTGATGTCCTTAGGTTAGTTAGGTTTAAGTAGTTCTAAGTTCTAGGGGACTTATGACCACAGCAGTTGAGTCCCATAGTGCTCAGAGCCATTTGAACCTTTTTTTTTTTTTTTTTTTTTTTTTTTGCAAATGATTCAGCAAGGGCCATCTGTGTTTAGCGGGTGTGATGTGAACTTTAAAGTTACGAACAATGATGCAGCTTCTCATGGTAATGGTTGGATCACTTTTGCAATTTTGCGGTAAACAGATGATACAGAAATTGGGAAGCTTTCTGCTGTGTCATTGGCTGGCGTTGAAACTACAGAACAACTGGTATACTTTGATGTATATGGCCAAATGGACATACTGCACAGCCATCTATCTGCCCTCGCAATCTAGTATATGGTAATTGCAAAGCAGTGGAGGGGTGATTTAGCGATGATACAGAAATTCAGAAGCAATCTGATGTGTCATTGACTGGCATTGAAATTATGGAACAACTGATAAAACTGCTAAAATTGATTGTGCCATCGACTGCAGTGTGTATTACAGTACATCGCCTCATATCAATGGTGTCTCTCCCATCCCATCCACCCACTGGTATGCTGTTGATTACCACATAATGATTGACTGACACCACTTGGCTGAGGTGGAGGGAGACTTGGTGGAACACTGAATATCTGCTACTTATCACTGTGGGACATGGTAGTAAATTTCTCAACGCTGCAGACTCGTTCTGTTTCCATATGCAGCGATGCCCTCAACATTTTTTTTTTCACTAATAAGATAACAGTACCTCTTCTTATTTCTACTGTCTCATATGTGTTGTGAACAGCACCTTCTGTATGGGTCATCACCTCCAAATAGCTGTTGGAAACGCTCTACAATGCCACAAACTATTCCAGTTTCCGTATGTTGCGATATCTTCCACATTTTTGTCAATGAGAAATATCGCCTCTGTGTTTTATTTCAACCAACCTGTGTAATGTGGATGCTGCATAGTTTACACCATACGATATTCAGCTTTGTGTGAGAGCCAGTGGATTGAAATGTGTTAATGTTGGTTTAGCACCTGATACAGACCTCGAAGTCATGGTAGAAAAATAAAGTGTATGGCGATGTACAAATCTTTAATCCTACACTCCTTGGATGTGTTACAGCCGAAAAAATAACGTATTAAACTGCTTACGAAGGAACAATACAGGAACCTTCTCTTATGATTGATAGTCTGTTGGATATGGTCTTCCTCCAGTACAGTCGACAAAACTTGGTGCAGATCTGCGCAAACGACTTCGAGCACTGGCTACCCGCTCCAATGGAGCAATACGTATAATATACTTGATGTCAACACGAAGAAGGTATTTGTTTTTCGACATGTCAGAAGAGAGAGATGTGGTACAATCTTATAAGAATGGTGTGTGTGTGAATTGCTAAGAGACCAAACTGCTGAGGTCATCGGTCCCTAGACTAAATTAAACTAACTTTTGCACACATTCACACACACACCCATGCCCGAGGGGGGACTCGAACGGCTGGCGGGAGGGGCCGTGCAATCCGGTACATGGTGCCTCTAAGCGCGCGGCCACTCTTATAGGAGAGTCCATTACAAAGAGTCGTATAACTGGTTAAAGTTTGGATGCTAATAGTTCTCTCAAAACTACAGCGATTTTTTTTTCATAAAGCTAACAGAAATCCTCTGTATCTATTCTCACGTATTCACTAATGCTTCTGTTATTATCGTCAAGGCTGCGTGTTTAAAAATAGGAGTTACTGCAAGTCCTTTGTCATTTTCTACTTCCTAACCTCTATTTATAAAGTATACATCACTTGAATTATAGCTGGTTGCGGAACCTCAAAATGGTAGCGTTTTTCCCGACATGTGAGTAGATTGCAGTGATGATCAAACTGCTTACAAAACTAGAATGCAAGAATGTGGTGCTATTGCGAATGATTACCTGTTGTATGTCAGAAATTTTACACGCAGGTCGGTAGAGGAGAGTTATGGAGCAAAACTGTCAAACGTAAGCACGCAGAAAGTATTTGGTTTTGAAAACGGAAAAGAGAGAGATGCAGTAAACTCTTATAGGAGATTCTATTATAAAGTCTCGTTTACACGACGACACTAGGTTGCAGGCAACTGCGCTGCCGGCCACTGCACATGCGCGCCGCGCGTTTGCGCAACTCGTTGGTGAAACTAAACACTTTCGGAGTGTTCCAACTTTGGCGACACTAGTTTCATGAGTTTTGAGGTTATGTGTGTTCGTATAGTGTAGACAAACTGAAATATGAAGTGGGGAACGGAGAATAATGTACGCTTTTTGGATATCTATGCTCTGCATAGGTGTTTGTGGGATTTCAGTGATGCTGGTTACAAAAATAAGCAACATATTGCTGCCGCTGAGACCGTCATGTGCAAATATCTGAGCTACAGGGCAAAATTTATTGAGTTAGCACCACATATACCACTGAATTAAGAAAAATACAAGCAAGTTTAATTCCAGCTGGGGCAATGCTCTCGTCTTCAAGACTAAAATTCCATCATTCGAGTTGGCCAACTCTTTGTTAAGGAATATTGTTGCCAGGAGGGAAGGCTATACAAATTCATGGAGCTGCATTCTTTATTCAACATTCATCTATATCAAAAGTCGCTGCAGAGCTCCCCATTCACATATGTTAGGATTTTGAAATATTGCCACTGTAGGGCCTACAGATCTATCTTCAAGAGAGTAGTTTGCAAGCCATTCTCTTCTTAATGCGACATACTGCGAATAATTATTGTTGCTAATGTTGATAATTATTACTGTTAATGTTAATAATTATTGGTGTTAATGAAATAGCGTCATCGCCAACGAAAACCGTATCTTAAAGCGTGCCGAGTGTTCTCGATTGTAATGCGCGCAATATGACATGTAATTTCAGTTCTGGCGACAGTGTTTCATGCATTGCAGTACCTTTATTCCTCATCGCATAATTAACTCTATTTAGAAGAAACGTGAACAGTTCTGGTGAAATTCTAAGATAATTAAAAGAACGTCTTGGATCTTCCGTTATAAATTATTTCAGGAAGGATGCTGAGCAACCGAGCTGACGTCTTTTCATCATCCAATCACGAATCGAAACATGTTTCCTTTTTTGTTTTTCTTATGCAACGATTCCACACAACAAGCTTTAACTCCATCAGAACTTGTGCGACGTGCAGCTGCCAAAACTTTCATTTCAGACACAACTCAGGGACCCAAAAAACGACGAAACTGAAGTGTATACTGGTGTCGCCGTGTCTACAGTCATATATGAAACCACCTGCGTGCAACTCATTCCACGCAACGAGTGGCGCAACCCAATGTCGTCGTGTAAACTAGGCTTAAGACAGGCTCTCACGACTTGTTTCATAAACTCGAGTGTCATATAGCTTGGCATTGGTAAAACGGGACTTGCATAGTGTATAAAACAGCAATATACTCTTGAATTGTAGCTTGTTGTTGTCGAACATAAAATGATTGTGTTTCTTCTGAAATGTGTGCAAATGGCATGAAACATGGTATTCTGTCTAATGTTATTTCACGTGTCTGAAAGGTTTGTAATACACACGTGCATGACAATTTATTTACAGGCACTGATTTTAAGGTGAGAGACAATCTCAGGTCATGTAATTTGTCCATCAAGCTGAAAGAAATTGCTTAACATAAGTATTTTTTCTTCAGAGTTTAAATTCTCGTTGTTTCTTTACTTCGATGATCGTTTCGAAACAACGAAGACATTCTGTGATGTCGATAGTTTTTGCAGCTAAATAGTGGAAGTTTTTCCCGATTTTACGAAGGGTGAACATGTATAGGGGATGTATAGCCTGACCTCTGAGTTTTAATCACCTGTTCAAATGTGTGTGAAATCTTATGGGACTTAACTGCTAAGGTCATCAGTCCCTAAGCTTACACACTACCTAACCTAAATTATCCTAAGTACAAACACACACACCCATGCCCGAGGGAGGACTCGAATCTGCGCCGGGACCAGCCGCACAGTCCATGACTGCAGCGCCTAAGACCGCTCGGCTAATCCCGCGCGGCAGTGTTTTCAAATTCAGAATGGCGGGCACTTGTGGGGCCAGGGTGGGGACAGTCTTGCGTGTGTATGTGTGTGTGTGTGTGTGTGTGTGTGTGTGTGTGTGTGTGTGCGTGATGTCGCCCTAGGCAGCTGTGCCCCGACCAGGGGACAGTGTGTGCAGCAGGGCTGTGCCTCCCAATTAACCTTTTGTGTTGGCGAAGGGCCGATGCTTGGACGTCGCTGGACATTTGAAAAGGTCTATGTCCAAACCGTAGGTGGAGGGAGGAACACGGAGGGATGAGGGGAGGTAGGAATGTCTGTAATTCCATTAGTTCTCGGCCGTACATCGAGGAGAGTGCATGTTCAACTGCCACCACCTCTGCAATCTTTTGGGATGACAATTTTCCCCAGTACACATGTTGCATTATGACCCACTGATTACGAGTTCTGGTTTTTTTTCACGAAACTGTCGATGTGTAATTAGAGCAGTGAAGCATTTTCCTTCAGTTGTGGTAGCGTATATTGGCTTCAATTACCTGGGCTGCAGGGTAACTGTCAAGCAGGCGTCTGTAGCGAACTCTGAGTCAAACAGGGATAGATACAGTCCTCAGCTATATGCTTACAAGTAATACACTTATCAAACTCATCTTTGTCCGGCACCAGCATCTTGTCAGCTGAATATATTTACCACTAAAACAAATAAAGATAGTACCTCCCACTCAAGTCTTTTCTCCCCCCAGCTTGTAGGTGAAGGATAGGGTTGGAGTGTGTCTGCCACTAATTTCGAGTGGTTTTAGTGAAATTTTTTCCCTGCAGGATAACATCAGTTGTATGGCATTATCATTTTTTGAGCTGCGTTGCGATTTTAGTTACTCCTTGCATAGCGCTATACATATAGTTGTGTAATTAGGATCGATCTTTATGATTAATTATGTAATTAGGACCGATCTTTTCTTCAGTTTCCCAACCAAAATAAGTACAGTACACAAACCTAGCCTTCTTCTCCTGCATCTGATTAGTTTCTATATGTCGGGGGGGGGGGGGGGGTTGCACTTGTGTGTCCCATCCAGAAGGACAAGGGTTTGAGAAAGGGCACCGCTCTTTTTAATAGGGTGGGGTGGGACGTCAGCACGGCTCTGGTGCAAAGAAATTTCTGCCAAAATGCGAAAATCCACTGAAATTCGAAATTCCTGCCAATACAATTGATGAAGGAGGGGGGAAGGAGAGGGTTGGGGAAGCGCGAGGGGGTGGGCACCCACGTGCAGGCTGAGAAAAACATATTATGTCATCCGCGGATGGGGTTGGCTCGGAGTGGTGATAGGGGTGGGGGGGGGGGCTGGGTAGTTCATTGATCAATTTAATTATTTTGCATATCAATTTGGTACGAAAATTGGGGTGGTGCCGCCTTCTCCCTCCTACTTTCGTAGCGTCAGTCGACTCTCCTCCAGAACATGCAATTTCACAGATTTTGGTCAGTACTCATTTCATGGTATTTTTTCTCTAATTTTATCTATTGTCAGTCAGTTTCCCTAATTTTGCTAGGTTTCCGCGTTACATATTTCATCGTATTTCCATCAGTTTTACGTATTTCACATCAATTTTTCGTGTTTATACCAGGTTTTCCTCGAATTTTGCTGATTTAATATAATTTTTCATATTTTTTCGACAGTGTTCCACATGTATACAGTATGGTCATATTGCTGACATACCCATGTGTAGTTCGATTTTCTACCAGAATATTTGCGCCTTTATGACACCAACCTATTAATAAGTCCTAAGACTTCCCTTCTTCCCAATGATCCACATGTATGCATTTTGGATAGGAAGATCGTGAAAAGTACAGTAACAGTCGCTTTGCATCTATATGAGATTCAACGAATGGTGCAGGTGATGGATGTATTGGAAATTCAAAGTCTGGAAATAATTCCGAGTACTGTTCCAGCCCATCAGAGAGCATGTCCGCAGACTCGTGTAGTGATACACTCGATGGAAACTTAAAGTCTGGAAACAGTTCTACATGTTCATTTGACTTCCACTCCATCGGGTAGGGATCTGCAACAAGGAGCTGACGTGTGTACAGTGTTGATTTCTGTTGCTGATCAGATTTTTTTCCCATAAGTATATGTTCTTATTGCTTACCAGATTTGCTTCTTTATTTCTGTTTACACATTCCAACTCTGATACGTACCTACAACTCTGTGAAACTTTAGCTTTAGGTCATTTATTTTTATCACCCCAGTAGTAAGTCGTTTCTCAGTTCACAGTGTTTCGACTGCAGGTAGCATCTTCGGCCGTAAGGGTTTCCCTTCTCTCTCTCTCTCTACCTACAGAGCACGTCTGCTCAGCAGCGTCATTTATAGATGAACAGTTAGCAAGTTATGCGTCCGAACAGCAACCATCCACCGCTGACAGCTCTATGCACGTACACATAGAGACTCAGCATGCGTATTACCAATCGCGAAGTCTCGATTTCAACCATTTGTACGTTATTTTCGACAGTGCTACAGCTCTGCAAATAGCGAAATACTCTTCGCAAAACGGTTCTGCAGTGGGTGTAAATACATTTAAATTCACCCAGCTAAAGAGCATAACGTCTTTGATATAATTTATTTTACCAATATTTGTAACAAGTTTGTCTAGATTCTCTAGTAATAATAGCCACCCAAAACCACCCGCTGCACCTATCGCACCTACTTTTCTACCCTGAAGATCCACGATGACGTCACATCATCACCCCAATCACGCTATTTTTTGTGTTATGTGTCCGTTGGATGGAGGCAGACGGTCCTTCGTATCATTCTTATACACGAGATAGACCAATACATTAATCGGACGGTATAGTATAGCACTGTACTCGAATGCATCCAACCACATATTCTACAATTGCTGTGCATTTGTTCTATGTGTTGTTCTTCTTACTAATCGAAAGATCCACAGGAAAATAAATGTCGGATATTACAATTTGAGAACTTAATGGCTTGGTTTAAATTTGCAGGATATCAGAAGGCAGTGATACGGCAGGTCCGATATAAGGGGCGATAAAGCAGGAGTGCAATCTGGAAAGAAACAATATAATTCGTGAGCATTCTATGATCCATGTAGCAGCCCATCTTCCATTCTTGTTGTTAAAGATATGGCAAAAGTACCCTTGGAAGCCGCTAGTTTCTTCAAAATTGTCCACAAAATATTTTTTTTTCGACTTCTACTTTTCAGTGACCAAAACTTTTGAAACAGGGTTAAGGTTTAACTTTGAAACCATTGAGTGACACTAGCTGGGAGAGCAGGATAGAGGCCTTAAGGCCTCTGGTTCCTGTTGGGAGACGTATGTATACGACACCTTGCTAATCATTTCCGAAGCCAAGAAAGTGATAATTTAATAAGAGACGAGGTCTTGGGTATATTAAATTGTATTAAACAATTCAAATCTTCGTATTCATTAGTTATTTGACATGAAATGTCAAATTCCATTGATCCAATGAGACAGTTGATGCAAACAAAAGATTATGATCTATACTTTGTAGAATTTGCTACCAAAATTGATATGAAGGCTAGTTATCGATCAGTTATAACTTGACACTGTGTTAGAATAATAAAAAGGAACTTCTCATTCGAAGCACAAGATGAGTACTTCAGAGCTCCAAAAGAACACTATAAAACATTTTTTATTTTATTTTACAGTTGATCAAGCTCTAAATGCACTAGATCCTAGATTTGAAAAACTTGGTAATCATAGTAACTAATATATTGTGTATTGGCGAACTTTGGCGCACAAAATGATTTATTCGTGGACAGCTCATTCTACTCCACGTCACTGATTTCTTAGAAGAATCAACTGAAATATACTTTTCTTAAAATATAAAATTACGTAAGTGTATTCTCTGCTACCAAATCTGTTTGTATCGTACTTCATGCCTCAAAAAAGTACAGAGAATTACACTGAAGAGCCAAAGAAACTGGTGCACCTGCCTAATATCGTGTAGGGCCTCCGCGAGCATACAGAAGTGCCGCAACACGACGTGGCGTGGAGTTGAATAATGTCTGAAGTAGTGCTGGGGGAACTGACACCAATAATTCTGGAGGGCTGTCCATAAATCCGTAAGAGTACAAAGGCGTGGAGATCTCTTCTGAACAGAACGTTGCTCAATAATGTTCATGTCTGGGGAATCTGGTGTCCATCGAAAGTGTTTACACTCAGGAGAGTGATCCTGGAGCCACTCTGTAGCAATTCTGGACGTGTGGAATGCCGCATTGTGCTGCTGGAATTGTCCAAGTCCGTCGGAATGCACAATGGACATGAGTGGATCAGGTGATCAGGCAGGATGCTTACGTACGTGTCACCTGTCATAGTCGTATCTAGACGTATCAGGGGTCCCATATTACTCCAACTGAACACGCCCTATACCGTTACACCACCAGCTTGAACAGTCCGCTGCCGCCCTGCCGACATGCAGGGTCCATGGATTCATTAGGTTGTCTTCATACCCGTAAACGGCCATCAGCTAGATACAATCTGAAACGAGACTCGTCCGATCAGGCAACATGTTTCCAGTCATCAACAGTCCAATGTCGGTGTTGACGGGCCTAGGCGAGCCGTAAAGCTTTGTGTCATGCAGTCATCAACGGTATACGAGTGGGTCTTCAGCTCCGAAAGCCCATATCGATGATGTTTCGTTGAAGGGTTCACACGCTGACTCTTGTTGATGGCCTAGCACTGAAATTTGCGGAAGGGTTGCACTTCTGTCACGTTGATCGATTCTCTTCAGTCGTCGTTGGTACCGCTCTTACAGGATCTTTCTCGGAGATTTGATGTCGGAGCGATGTCGGAGATTTGATGTTTTACCGGATTCCTGATATTCACGATACACTCGTGAAATGGTCGTACGGGAAAATCACTACTTCATCGCTACCTCAGAATGCTGTGTCCCATCGCTCGTCGCCGAATATAACACCACTTAAATCTTGATAAGCTGCCACTGTAGCAGCAGTAACCGATGTAACTACAGCGCCAGAACATGTTTATTTTATCTGGGCGTTGCCGACCGCAGGTCCTTATCCTGCCTGTTTGCATATCTCTGTATTTGAATACGCAAGCCTGTACCAGTTTCTTTGGCGCCTCGATGTATATCATAAAACAAAATCAGCAGAAGCTACAAACGAAACACCTTAATTCGCTTTCAAATTTATCTCCGTTACCCACAAGACATTTCAATCAAATCTCTGTTTCACATATCTTTAGACTTCCACCATAATGTGAGGCAAAGAGATGTGCACAGTGGCTGTAATGAATGTCTCTCATATTCCTTATCCAACAGGCATGACCAGACAACACCCCCTTTGTTGATGGTTTGTAATAAAGGCGAATCTTAATCATGTATGTAAATTAAATTTCCAGCAGTCCAGACTTGTGGAGAAATCTTCTAATCAGCTAGCTCATACAGTACAAATCAAGGACAGATCTTCCACTCGCCTATACATCTGTGCATGGTAATTCCCAATTCCTTCCATATCAAGTTCGGTGAACAGTGCAATGGAGTATCTGAGACCAGTCTTTAAAAATAACTTCATTAAAATGGAAATGACACTCACATCTCCCAAAGAAGTAGCATCCATCATAAAATCCTTAAAATCTAAGTTTTCCAGTGGGTATGATAACATATCAACAAAGTTAATCAAAAAGTGCTGATGTGAGTTAAGTTCTATCTTAAGTTATTTGTGTAATCAATCTCTTATCAGCGGAACATTTCCAGACTGGCTAAAATATGCTGAAGTTAAGCCTCTATACAATAAGGGGGATAAAGAGATACCATCAAACTATCGACCAATTTCGCTTTCGCGGGCTTTCTCAAAAATATTTGAAAAGATTGTGTTCAGGCGTCTCCTTAAGCATCTGACTGCAAATGATATATTGTCCAAGTCACAGTTTGTGTTTCTGAGGGGTTCTGATATAATGGAAGATATTTACATATACAGTGAGAATGTACTTAATTCATTAGATAATAAATTACAGGCTACTGGCATTTTCTGTGACCTGTCAAAAGCCTTTGACTGTGTGAACCACAGCATTCTCCTAAGTAAATTACAGTATTATGGTGTCACTGGCAATGCTGCAAAATGGTTTGAGTCTTATCTATCTAACAGAAAACAATGGGTGTCGTTGCGAAATACCTTTGCAGTAAGCAGTCAGTCTTCATCTGACTGGGAATTAATTACATGTGACGTTCCTGAAGGTTCCATTTTGGGTCCATTGCTTTTTCTTGTGTATATTAATGACCTCTCGTCTGTTACATTGCCAGATGCTAAGTTTGTTTTGTTTGCAGATGATACAAAAATTGCAATAAGTAGTAAGTCAAGTACAGATTTAGAAATAGCTGCTAATCAAATTTTCACTGACATTAATAAGCGGTTTAAAGCTAATTCTTTGTCATTAAACTTTGAGAGGACCCACTATATGCAGTTCAGAACCTGTAAGAGATTTCCTTCCAGCATGAGTATAACGTATGAAGACATGCAGATCGAAGAGGTAGACAGTGTTAAATTTCTGGGATTACAACTCGATAATAAATTCAGTTGGGAGGGGCATACCAAGGAATTTCTTAAGCGCCTAAACAAGTCTGTATTTGCCGTGAGAATGATGTCAGATGTAGGAGATATAAATAAAATAAAACTTGCATACTTTGCTTACTTTCATTCTATTATGTCATATGGGATCATATGCTGGGGCAACTCATCAAACCGAGCAAAAGTTTTTAGGGTGCAAAAGCATGTGACAAGAATCATTTGTGGTTTAAATTCAAGAACATCTTGTAGAAACCTGCTCAAGGAACTTTGTATTCTAATCTCTGTTTCTCAGTAGATTTATTCCTTAATGAAATTTGTTGCAAGTAATACATCTCTATTTCCAATCAATAGCTCAGTACACAGTATCAATACTAGGAATAAGAAGAATCTACATAAAGGCCTAAAATCACTTACCTTGGTCCAAAAAGAGGTCCAATATTCAGGAACGCACATTTTTAATAAACTGCCAGCAGCCATTAAAAACTTGGTTTCAGATAAAGCACGGCTTAAACAGAGTTTGAAAGACTTTTTGATAGGTAACTCCTTCTACTCCATAGATGAATATCTTAACAGAGACAGTTAAGTCAGCTTAAGTAAAAATATCTGTTGGATTTCAGTTTTGACAACACTTCATCACAACAGTCAAGATTAGGTATTTTGCGAATGATAAATTTATTAATAGTGGATAACAGTGTTTCATTCTGACAGTGTGTTAATTCTGTAATTACTAGCTGCCCCAGTTTACTGCATTGTATTAGTTTATTTTAGACTATCTCCTGACAAATGATCAGGGTAGAAGGTGTTATATTCAAATGTTTTATGTTTTTATGTCATACTTTCTGGGACCGAAAACTGAATCTAGTCTAACCTAATCAAGCTCATGGACAGTCGCAAATTTCGTACCCGTTGTAGTTGGCTCATGTTGCCTGTTATTACACTTTTTGACGATTGGCCCTAACGTCCGAACATCGTCAACAGATTCCTTTCCAACCCCAAAGTGTTCATATTAGTCATAAGCAAAATGGTTACGGCTTCTTTTCTGTGCACTTACACCAACTTGACATGCGCATCGGTCGTAGGTTTTAGCAATTTTCAACAAAACTTGTTTATGGGTTGCTCCATTGCACTTTGCTACTTATCTCCAACAAAGTGCCTCCTGCCCATATTTTGTTGTGTCAAGGTGAGGAGAGGTGATGGCGTAATCTTACTGATCACCAGATGCGGTACTAATGACGTGGATTATATTCCAAACCTCTCCTCTGTGTTTCAAGGAGCGAGAGCATATGACACTGTTGATAGCGACATCCAGCACCAGGTTTCACCCTTTGCCTTTTCTCTCTCATGGTCAATTACAATAAATGAATTCGTTTATAACCTGCCCATGCTTAGTTTAATTCCACTAGCGACCAATACAAGATAATTGAACCACAATGTCCAAAGATCGAAAGCATGGTCATGATATGCAATAGCAAAGTCCTTCAATGTAGTGGTCCAGTATATCCAAGTCTTCATAAATGGTAGGTTTCCTTCATCATTTCAGGTTATGTCATTAACTGCTTGATGATCTGAAGTGCTCTCTCATGACCGATGAAAGTCTCTATACAGGTTACATCATCTACAACTTGCACCACAAATACTGTGGGAATGGAAAGTGCTAAACTGATGTGCGGTTTTCACGAAATGTCAGGGGCTCGTATTGGTAGCCAATCAACAGATTGTAATAATACTTAGAAAGTGCATTTGTTGTGCAAACATAACTTTTTAATGGAACAATGCCTATTGACAATAACAACTAAAAGTAGGGTAAATTAGAATGTCGGTAGTATTTGTTGCAGAATTCTAGTGCGAGTCGTTTACGAGATATCGTATTTTAAAAGTTCCCACAGCGAGTAAAAGTTCCCACAGCGACACTCGTACAATGCCTGTGGTACCACACACTAAAGAACAACACAAGTGCATACATTAGTTTTGTGGACTATGACCAGTAACAAGACAACTGACCATCAGAGGTTGTGTTAGAAATGGCTACCGGCAGAGACAATCCACGCTTACATTCTGGTATGGAACGTTGCTACACACGTCCTAGCATTTCAGCGGAGACGTCCAAGCAGGCTGGAGTAATAAGTCGTTACATATCCTGGGTGTAGCTGGTATGTCCTCATAGTGAGCGTCTTTCAGCTGTCCCCACAGAAAACGTCTACAGGCGTCAAATCTGGGGAACGGGCCAGCCAAGGTACAGGTCCTCTGCGTCCAATCCAACGATGTGGAAACAATTCGTAGAGGTATGCTGTAGTACTTCGTGCGCTATAGGCTGGACAGCCACCGTGTTGGTACCGCAGGTTCCTCCTAGTCAGCAGAGGAATGTCTTCTAGCATCCGTGGAACATGGTCTGTTGGGAGGCTGCGATACTTGGGCGCATTCAGTGTTCCATCTATGACAAATAGGCCTATGGGCTGATGGTTTGGTATCCAACACCACACGTTTACACTTCATGGATGCTGACGTTCCACCCGAAGAAGCGAATTGCGATTGTCAATTGACCAATAGCGCATGTTTTGGTGGTTTACCAGGCCATGATTGGTAAATGTGGCTTCATCAATAAACAACATACATGAGACATCTGGAATATCCTGTCTTAACACCCATGTACAGAAGTTAACACGAGTCTAATAATCATTTCCACGCAGCTCTTGATGGAGAGAGATGTGATAGGGATGGAGTCTATTTCGATGGAGAATATGTAGGACAGTTGCCTGACTCATGCCACTTTCTCGTGCGATTTCGAGTCTTGGTCCGGCACACAGTTTTAATCTGCCAGGGAGTTTCATGTCAGCGCACACTCCGCTGCAGAGTGAAATTCTCATTCCGGCATTATTATTATTATCATTATTATTATTATTGCACAAAAAATACACCTTATTAGTATTATTACACTCTGTTTATTGGCTAACAGTACGAGAGTATTGAGGCTAGGCTGGCACCACCCCAAAGTACCGTTATCCAAGGTGGCGGCGATGACGTCAATCAATATGGCGGATTTTGGAGGGAAGTTTGAATTTTGGCGGGAAAGTAGCACGCACCCCTCGCCCAGAAAAATGGTGCAAAGTTCAAATTCCAACATGATAATGCATCACACCCCAGTTATCTCTACTAAGCAAAGAAAATGGCGGGAGGAAAGGACTTGTCTTTATTATTTAACCAATTTCAAGCAGGTGTGTTTTCCACTGAGTTAGGACTCCAGCTGGCTTAGTTCATATCGGTGCCACCAGAGGGTGCTCTCCTGACATCAGGTGATGACGCAAGTACCATCATTCAAGATGGCTGCACCTGATGTATCCACCACGAGTTCCAGAGCTCAAGTGGTTTATTATTTATTTATTTATTTATTTAACCTGATCAGATTAGGGCCATCAGGCCCTCTCTCACATTGGACCAGTGTTCCACACATGCAGCATTTCACACATCAGAGTTACATCATGACAATAGTTTAAATAAGAAAATTAGATTACTCTAGTGACAATATGAATAAAGAGTAATTACTAAGACCTAATACAGTAAATGCTGGCAGTATTCTTACAAGTGCTATACATATAAATTATGATAAAAGCAATAATAATAACAGTATAAAAAATCAAATAATGATGATAAACATGAGAAAAATTGGCAATAGTAATGAAGATATGTGCAGATGTACATTAATATCTTGGTGTGTAAAGTATATGTTTACTAGTATAGCGAGTTTTGGGGAAGGGAGATTTAAGGAGGGGGAAAGAGGGAAGTAATGAGGTGAAGTGCATTCATGTACAGAGGAAGGCATTACTGTTGCTTAAGTAGATACGTCATTGACTGTTTTTTGAAGCCGGACATGTTTTTAAGTTCTCTGACATAATGAGGGAGGTTATTCCAGAGTCGGGTTCCCGCTACTGTAAAGGACTTGGAGAAGGTGACTGAGAGATGCAGTGGAACAGAGAGGATTTTATTATGATGGGAACGTGTGTTTCTGTCATATTGTTCCGACATAAGCGTTAAGGACGAAGAGAGATATGAGGGACAGTGTACATTTACAAGGCAGTAGATGAGTGTATGGAAATCTCTTTGTTTGTCTGCACACAACCAGGACAATTTTGCATATGCTGGTGAAATGTGATCAGAAAGTCGAACGTCACAGATATATTGGACGCAGGCATTCATGACCAGTTCCAGACGCTCTGGTCACAGGTTCGAATCCTGCCTCAGGCATGGATGTGTGTGATGTCCTTAGGTTTAAGTAGTTCTAAGTTCTAGGGGACTGATGACCTCAGCAGTTAAGTCACATAGTGCTCAGAGCCAGTTCCAGACGTCGCGAATTTTCCTGAGAGAGGCCTTGTAGGATAATATCGCTGTAGTCTTGATTGGGAGTATAAGCGTTTGTAATAATTTCTTTTTCAGATCGAAAGGGAAGAGTTTTTTATATTTTTGTAGAACATGAACGGATGCTGATGCTTTTTTGCACACTGCAGTTACGTGCTCTATCCAATTTAGATTTTCATCTGTTATTACTCCCAAACTCTTTGCTGAGGGAGAGAAGTTAATATTTGTTCCATTTTGGATAAGTGATGGTACGGATTCCCAATGTTTTGGCCTAATGAGCTTAGAGTGACCAACAAGTACCGCTTGGGTTTTAGATGGGTTTAGTTTTAGTCCTATGTCCTGTGCCCATTTTGATAGTGCATCGAGGTCAATATTTAAATTTTCAATAGCTTTCTTAAGATTGCTTGGTTTTGCACTTAGATACAACTGAAGGGCATCAGCATACATATGGTATTTGCAATAGGTCAGAACCGATGACACATCATTGACATACAGAGAGAAGAGTATGGGACCTAATACTGAGCCTCGGGGAACGTCTGACACTACCTGCCGCCATTGTGATTTTATATTCCCAGACAGGACGCGTTGCTTACGAGACGTCACGTATGAGCAAAACCATTGCACTACACTTGGTGAGAAATTTAGAACGCTAAATTTGGCTACCAAGATGTCGAAGTCAACAGTATCAAGTGCTTTGCTGAAATCTAACAAGGGAACCTCCCCATCGCACCCCCCTCAGATTTAGTTATAAGTTGGCACAGTGGATAGGCCTTGAAAAACTGAACACAGATCAATCGATAAAACAGGAAGAAGTTTTGTCGAACTATGAAAAAAATATACAAATTGAGTAGTCGATGTGTAACATAAGACGCATGAAGGACACTATGTTCCGAGCAGCGCCGTGGTCTCGTGGTTAGCGTAAACAACTGCGGTATGAGAGGACCTCGGTTCAAGTCTTCCCTCGAGTAAAAATTTTAACTTTTTATTTTCTAGCAATTGACGTGTGTCAATTATCAAAGTTCAGGCACTCACACAATCAACTTCGCTCTCGAAAATTCCAGGACATGTTCAGATTTGCTTGGACATATGCAGGATTTGACGGTATACACACGGAAAAAATTGGAAAACGTTAAAAACATATGTTTTGACAGAGCACAGGGAAAACTGTGTGACTGTGAAACTGTTGCATTCATTTGTTGCAGTTTATGTGACAAACTCTTATGTTTTCATCACTTTTTTGGGAGTTATTCTCACATCCACAAGAAAACCTAAATTGGGAAAGGTAGAAGATCTTTTTACCCATTCGCCAAGTGTACAAGTTAGGTGGGTCGACAACATATTTTTGTCATGTGACGCACATGCCGTCACCAGTGTCGTATAGAATATATCAGACGTGTTTTCCTGTGGAGGAATCGGTTGACCTACGACCTTGCGATCAAATGTTTTCGGTTCCCATTGGAGAGGTACGTACTGTCGTCTACTAATCGCACGGTTTTGCGGTGCGGTCGCAAAACACAGACACTGAACTTATTACAGTGAACAGAGACGTCAATGAACGAACTGACAGATCGTAACTTTGCGAAAATAAATAAAGTAAAATTTTCAACCGAGAGAAGACTTGAACCAAGGACATCTCGTTCCGCAGTCGTTCACGCTAACCACAGGACCACCGCGCTCCTGCGCTGACACTTTGCTTGATATTGCTTATCTTGCACATGCACTACTGAGTTTGTATATTTTACTTATTTTTTCCATAGTTCCACACAACTTCTTCCCGTTTTCTCGATTGATCTGTGTTCAGTTTTTCAAGGCCTGTCCACTGTGCCAACTTATAACTAAATCTGAGGGGGGTGCGATGGGGAGGTTCCCTTGTAAGAAGCAAATGATAGTCGTTTCTTGTCTATCCATGGTAAGTTTCAGGTCATCTGTCACCTTTATCAGTGCGGATGTTGTGTTTCGATGTTTACGGAAACCTGATTGGTATTCGTCTAGTAGGTTGTTAGTAGTTAGGTAGTTGGTGAGCTGGTCGTGGACTATATATTCTAAGGCCTTTGCTAGTGCAGGAAGAAGGCAGATGGGGCGGTAGTCAGAGGGTGCTGTGGCGATGTCCTTTTTAGGCAGTGGCTTAATTTGTCCCAGTTTCCAGGCCTCATGGAAAACACTTGTGTTTAATGAATCGTTGAAAATGTCTGTTATAGAGTGCAGTGCCGTCCACGGTGGCCGTGCGGTTCTGGCGCTGCAGTCCGGAACCGCGAGGCTGCTACGGTCGCAGGTTCGAATCCTGCCTCGGGCATGGGTGTGTGTGATATCCTTAGGTTAGTTAGGTTTAAGTAGTTCTAAGTTCTAGGGGACCTATGACCTAAGATGTTGAGTCCCATAGTGCTCAGAGCCATTTTTAGAGTGCAGTTGTTGATCAATAATAAGTTTTACCATCTGGATAGTGATGCCATCATGTCCAGTAGATGCTGATCTAATCCGCATTATGGCTTTCTTGACAGTATTGCAAGTGACGTGCTGTAGATAGAATTTTTCTTTGCTACAGTCGTTCATCCCCATGAAGTAATCAATGATTCTCTGCTTTTTTTGCGGTTCAGTTGTGGTTGTAGGTAATGTGAAGAATCGGTTTAGTTCTTCAGCTGGGACCATGGGATTTTCTGCAACTTTCATTTTGCCTAAACTGAGACTACGGAGATTTTTCCAGAGGATAGCTGGTCTACACCTATTGTCAGCTAATGTAAGGGCATGCCTGAGCTTAGCATTTCTCACAGCTTGACTGAGTATGTTTCGTTTCTGCTTGTGTACAGTGCGATTTTCAGGTGTAGGGTGTATCTTGTATGCTCGATGTGCAGTGTCTCTGAGATTCATGAGCTGTTTTAGTTCATCAGTCAGCCGAGGTGCAGGTTTCCTTTTTACTTTTCTGGTCTTTACTGGAGCATATTTATCATATAGTTGAGTAATTTTGTTAGTGAAATCCTGGAGTTTGTCTTTTTTGTCCATGAGGAGAGTAGAGATCATCCCCCAAACTATTTCTTGTGCCTCAGTTTCGAGTTCAGGCAAATTTATGCGTTTGAAGTCTTGGTATATAGACAGTTTTTGTTTCTTTCTAGGACATTCTATTGAATACATCATGAAAATGATGTCATGGGCAGACGCGGCAGGTGCAGATATTTGAGAGGTGCGGATTATTCTGTTTGAAGGTTTCGTTGTGAATGTGACTGGTAGTCGTGTGATGAGTAGGTGCCAGCAGAAGTAGCGTCATATTTGAGGAAGAAAGCATCATCTTAAATTTCCCAGTGGAAGGACTATTGCGCAGAAAATTAATGTTAGTGTCACCTGCTAAAACTACATGTTCATATGACGATTCAAGACTAGAAAAGGCAGTTTCGAAGCAGGCGAACCCACCTGCTTTCGAAGGTTTGTAAAGGACACATATTAAGCACTTTCTGTTAAGGGCTTTGATCTCTATGAACATATATTCCTCTTGTTTATCTACATTGGTGTCGGATGTATGTAGTACGGTAGGTGACAAATCAGAGCGTATGTACACCCCTACTCCGCCCCCTCGTCTGTTGCATCTCTCATGCCTGAGAAAGATATAGCCATCTAGGTTTACGGAAGTTGTAGGAATACTTGGTTTGAGCCAAGTCTCTGACAAGTTTATATAAGTAGTTTGAAATATATATTTGAACTCGTCTAAGTGAGCTGGCAGAGACTGGACATTTGCATGTGCAATATGTAGCTTGGTGCGTTCGGGTGTCGATTGCCGGAGGAGGCTGCTAACAGATGTTTGCGGGTCGTGGTTAGCGGTGACAAGAGGGTCTGGCATGAGGAATGCGGAAGGTGTGTGAAGCAGGGGGGGTGAGGGAGTGTCCTACCCAGTTCTGTGCAGTGAAAGCGGCCAGGAGGGGGAGGGGGTGGGTCCCCAGGGAAGCAACAGGATCTGCGTCCAAGGTCAGAGAGGTTTGCAACGGTTCTGGAAGTAGCCGTGGGCTGGCAGGGAAAGGAATTTCGCTAAACACAACGGGAGTAATCTGCACGTAGCGGTAGAGTGTGATATTAATTGCACCCATGAGGATAACAACTAAAGTATGATGGTGGGTTGCTAATTAAAGATGGAAATGAGGCTACCTTATGTAATAATTAACAAAATTACATGAGAAAACAATTAGAGATGAAAATAGTAATGTGGAGGAACGAAAAGTTGATAATACAAATAATAACAAAATTACATGAGAGAACAATTAGAGATAAAAAATAGTTATTTGGAGAAACGAAAAATTTGATAATATATTAGTTACGTTATGGTTGACAGTGTCAACAATATAAACATACAGGTTAGTGGCGGCAAGATTAGACATGATTTAGCTTCTAAAGCACAGGCTTTCGAGTTCATTAACACTGCAAATTGTTCTCTTTCCGTTTTCGGACTTAACCATTATCCTGCCGTCATTTGTCCATACGTTCTGTAGCCCAAATTTCGAAATCGCGCTTTTCAAAATGTTTCAAAATGTTTCAGATCCTCACGTACTGTCAGACCCGACTTCGCGAGATTCTTCTTTGCTCTGAAGATTTCAGATCTTTTCCTATAAGACACAAATTTCACTGTTATAGGTCTCGATTTCGCAGAACCTGGCGACCTAGGACCCACTCTATGACTTCTGTCAATGTCACACAGAGTCACCTGCACGCCTAGCTTTTCTTGGGCAAGGTTTATCACTAGTTCATCTATGTTCTCTCTGATGCTCTGTGGAATGCCGAACAGTCTGAGATTATTGCGTCTCTGACTTCTCGATCAATTTCTGTTGGAGCAGTCGTGCTCTCTCCTCACTTGCTTTGAACGATGTGTCCAGTGCACGGATCTCGCTCGCATTCGCCTCCAGAGTTTTCTGTTTTTTGTCCGTCACTGCTGCAGTGACAGCATCAGTGATGGTTTGAACAACGAGCCCGAGCGTCTCCTTAGCCTGCAGCGCGGCACTCACCTCACCTCAGCCTTGACGAGTGCGGCGATGTCAGCGATGCAGGCCGCAGCTCCCGGTGAGGACTCCACGCCTGCGCTGTCGCCGGCCAGGCCGTTGGCTGCACTGCGCGTTGTTCGGCGATTTTCCATTTTAAGTGCGATTCCGTGTAATTGGTGCTCAGTCTGTGATGTAAAATACGACACTTGGCAGTAGATATACGGCTTTAATATATGTAGACTAGCCTAACTGCTTAAAACACCTCCAGATTTCACGTAAACTTGAGAGCCAAGCTAACGCACGCCACTCACTCACCGCCATGTTTCACTCATGTTTAGTTCATATTGGTGCTACAAGAGGGCGCTCTCCTGACATCAGGTGATGACGCAAGTACCGCCATTCGAGATGGCTGCACCCGACGTATCCACCACGAGCTCCAGAGCTCAAGTGGTTTAGTTCATATCGGTGCCACCAGAGGACACTACCGTGAAGTCGGTTGATGACACAAGATCGTCCGCTCTCCCTCGCCACTGGCCACCGGGCGTCCCACCGCTTACGTCAAACATCCTCGGCCGCCACCTCCATACACCAGCCGTACATTGTCTTCTGTAAGTATGCTAACTAAACTAACACCCACATCGCGTATCTAACCTATCAATTATCTAAGTACTTAATTCCATTTCAATTTTAATTATATTCATTAAGTCAATTTAAAATTTCAATATACAATTATCAAATGAGAAGTTCGACATTTTCCCACTATCAGCACGGTGTTCATTCATGACACGACACCACCCCACCCCTCAAATGTTGCACTCCTATTGGAAACTACATTAGTGACGTGATTCGAATTCATTGAACCTAGGACTTGGAATCAATTTTCACCAACGCCACACCCACCTGAACTTGGAATCAAATAGCTAAATTCTCCACCACGATCCTCAACCCAGCACTACGCTCCCTTGCCGACCAATGTTGGCGTGCTAATGTGCACTAACCTGTACTAACGTGCGCAGCGCATGACGTCATCCAAGGTGGTGGGGGCGAAATGGCGGGAAAACAGATCTGAACACAAATCTTTATTTCGCATGCGGTGTCTCCACCGCAAGGTTTACTGTCCAATTGACACAGTTCACATTACTGCCATCAGATCGTACTGTCACCCATCCTATGACCTAATCCCAGAGGGTGGTCTGTAGGGGCGAGAATTATGCTAAAATTACTCAGGCTGCGCTAGGCTGCTGGGGAGAGTAAGGAAGGAGTCCACTCTATTTACTTTCGAACATTTTATTTAGAGATCGAATATATTTATCACACAGAGGCAAAACACTCTCTGTCTTATGCTTGACTTCACAATAGACAGACTGCAGACACGCAAACAACTCCAAATTTACGCAAATAATTTAAGTACAGACATTCAGACTCCTCCTAAATAATTCAGCACAGTTATATCTAGACACGCTCAGTACTCGAAAACTGTCCAAATAACTCGTAGCACAGCCTACAGACCTGCTTTCAAAATAATTCAATCAACGCTCGCAAGCACCCTCCACCACATCCTGTCCACAGCCCCAACGACGTGGCGCGGCTGTCAGCTGTCAAACCACGCATAGGCCCCCGCCAGGGTCCCGCAAGTGGCCACACCTCATTCATACTTCATTTCTGAGAAATTCCTATCCAAATACGTGTTCACCTGGACACACGTGCTGACGTGATCGGGCGGGAGCGCAGCCGCGAGCTGCAGCCGAACGCAGGCCAAAGTTGTATGCAGGCGGCGTTGATGACAGGGGACATATTTACAGAGCGCGCCCTCCAAGCAGGACCGCGCGCGTGTGGCATTCCTCGCTACCCTCACTCTGACTGCGGTCCAGCGAAGACGCTGCAGAGTTCCGTTCCACAATAGCACAACCTGCTTTCTCCTTAGCGATTCTGATGGACCATACGTCGCGTTTGACTGATGCTTCACCACGCATAGCAACATACCATCGCAAATGCATCTAGCAATGTTATCAATCTTATACTCAAGTTACATTGCTATCTAAAATAATAACCAACTCTAATTCTAGTAAATTCCATAGGCCTCCAGAAATACTTAACGTGCACTTTTGTACCAGTTTTCGTCTTCTCTCAGCTTTTATGCACGGAAATTAATGCCCTAACAGAACCTCGTTACGAAAATAACATATAATAACGTCCAATGCATTCATCCTCGCGGATCTAGCGTGATATCCAGCCCATCATGTGATACCCATCCCGCTCTCAACATACGTAAATGTTCGCACAGCTGTGTAGAGGCTCCCATATCCCAGCACAAACCACGTTAATGAATCCAACATTATCATTTCCTCTAATCCAATTTACTCGCCAAATTACTGACGCCGCCGGTATCAAAGCACCATCCACCTATTCCTCTCGGCCTTCCAGCTGTTATTTTACACAGATCGCTAAATTGCATTGACAGTTAAACCCGCAATTCTCTCCACATTATCAAATACATGCCTCACACACAAGAATATTGGAAGCCAGGAACATATTTACCTTGTAACTACAATTATATATTACGATTGCTGCTACACTCTGACACCAATCAATGTACAGGTAATCACTCCTCTTGACGACTGTGCTTCAGTATCTATAGCGCATATAATTTTCCACTTAAAACTCTATCTCATACCCTCGTCGTTATCAATCTGCTCAATCTATACGTCCCTCACGATAGGACACACAGTCATCCTCTCTAGTCGTGCCATAACATAAACCAGACTATCTTTACAATGCAATATATACGCAGTTTACACAGTGTAAGCCACAGTATCTTTACAATACAACATGTACACATTTTTGACAAACACCGCAGTTATCTTTTATATCTGTACAGCACGCGAAAAAATTATCGTAAGACTACACTACTCCGTCTATATGTCACGATTCACTCCCCCTCCCCGCTAGTCCTAGGGAAGCACTGTCAGTCTTTCCTTTCTTTCTACAGACGCGACATTCAGCGGTAGTAAACTACTTTACACTGACCACCATTTCGCACCGACAACTAAACCTCGCAAACGATGTTGATCTAATAAACATATAGTTCAAATCCCTCACCATACAAAATCACCCCTTTTTCATCAACGAACCAAAGTCACTCTCAGCACTGTTTTACAAATTCGCTATCGTTTCCCCCTCGACACAAATGATTTACTGTCTCTGCTTCCTTGCCTGCTCCCTTTTCTATGCTCATCTCAAGACTCGGGGATTACAAGAACATACGTATTTTCGCCATAATATTATACCATTTTCGCTATACTTCTCGATATCAAGTACACAGCAATAGCCTCCCAGTCGCTAACGCAACATAATTCCCGACACACAGACTCGTAATCATTTCTCTACAAACACGAAACACGAACAAACACGTGGAGCGTTCTCTAGACTAGAAACAAACACATGAAAAATTATATTTCAGCCCGCGAATACCGATCTCGCTGATCTAACATACCCCAAATCATCCATATAATTTACAAGCCAACTAAGGTCTTTCCCATATCTAGAGAACAGGCAAACGTATCCTCCACACACCACATACGATCTTCTCTCAAATAAATAAAGACCCCAAATGTGCACACACAGTCAACCGAACAATTTACATGGGAGTCAATAGCACTCCATCTCAATCATACCATCTTCTAAAGTTCCACTTGATCACGAGAGCCGCCCAACACATACTAAGTATTAGTTCGCTATCTGGCCGACTAGACGAGGGCAAAGTTAACTCATATACATTGCTACAGTCCAACAGGCCTGTGCATTCACACGGATGCTGCTGTTAACAGGAAACGTGTATCATTACCACCACGGACTTTGCATACACGGAATCATTCTGGAAAACTGCTCGCATATATATTTATCATTATACTCACAATTAAATATTACGATCGCGCTCTCAATTGAACAGCATTCGAGAATGATCGAAGTATCGGAAATACACCCTCTTGTCGGCAGTGGCTCTGGATAGAGCTGTACCTTCCTTACACCTGGACATACTCCCCCCATTGCTATCACAGTACTCCAAGTCAAATCCTTACCTTCCCTACGACAGGGCATAGTCATCTCCTTGCCCAAACACACACTTTATGAGACTGATGCTCAAATGCGAACATATCACGTACCCACTAAGCATATTACTTCGTCAATAACTGATTGCCTACCATACCAAATAATACTGATCGAAAATCGGCGATGGGCATGCATCTCTCTTAAGTTCTTCTTTCGTGTCATACCACAGTTTCCTAGAAAGAGACACGTAATCCGCGAGATGTTAAAGAAAAAACTGGTCCCAGAGAAAACGATGACATCGAAAAACGAAGGCAGTCTGGGAGGCAGTAATTTTTTTTTCCGTTGAGGTAGTATTATACTGTATGTCTATTGAGGTACCAGTGATACACGTGAGTTGAGTACTGTACTTGCTGCTTTGTAGGAGGACAGAGATCGATTCAGCTCTAAACTTACTTGCATCTGCGTTAGAGGTTAACGGAGAGTGGACGGGTTGATCGATTGAGTTAGAACTGTAACGAGGTACGATTTAATGGCTGACTGGTTCATTCTAGAGAAGGAGTAGTTGCTGCAGGTCAGTTTTTTTCTGGTGTTCTGTCCGGATGCATCAGTCACATGACATAGCCTGCATTCTACTTGTATACAGCTGATTGTACCGTATGTGCTACCTGTGCTCGTTAACGGTAAACCTGTCTGTCATCCGAGGGCTTCCATCTCTTGTGTGATGAAACTTGACAAATTCCTCTAATGAACTTTGATTTATGTGATCCCTCCATGTCGCGTCTTGGGTGTAAAATCGAGACTTCAGCGTAAGAACTAAGTTAGCAGTAGGAGCTTGTGAGGTGCTGCAATCCCCGTGTACACATTTGCCTGACAGATGTGCTGTTTACAGAGTTCGTGACGGAATGACTTGTAAGTTTCACATGTTGGACGCTGCTGTTATGCGTTTATTTGTTTCCTTGTAGGGGGTATCCCCCGCTACTAACTATCATTTTATATAGGCCTGATGCAGATATCGTATAATTTCTGAGCCATGATTGGATGTGAACAGTGTACACTATACAACTCCGCAAAGCTGTATTGTGCTCATATCATGCAAAGAAAATGTTTTACGGAACTAGTTTTTTCGTTTTACTATTCGATAAGATAGTTCAGCGTAGAGAAACCGTGAAGAAGGATGTATGTTATGCGCGTGAAATATATTTCTCACAATGCAACATTAATGGCGCTACTTTCGATACATCTGATAGGTTGGAAACGCAGGTGATCTAACATTATAGTCCGTTTTTAAGTGCAGAAACGTTGTAGCCTTAGGAATGCCTGTGTTTATGTTCTCTCTCTTACCAATACCTTCTAGGTACCGATCCTAGACTCTAGAACAATACTTTAGAGTTGATAGCTTGGTTGGATTAGGTAAAAATGCGCCGAACTCCATCCGTCTGGAGCTCGATCACGTATAAAAATAATTTAATTTCTTGTTCTTCTTCACTGTGTGCTATTACATGACGGAAATTTGAAATCTGTTACTATACATAGATAAGGAGCGCTAAGCTCCTCGACATGGTCACATCTCGAGAAATGTCATGCACTTGGATGCGTTAGGACTCGGAAAGCTCAATTCATTCACGAGACGTCAGTTACAGATTAATTCGCTAACTGTGCTGCAGGGCTGGTTGGTCAATGGTCATTGGAAGAATCCTAAGGAAATGCAATCCGAAAACAAAGGAAGTTGGTTACAGTACGCTTGTTCGCCCAGTGCTTGAATACTGCTCAGCAGTGTGGGATCCGTACCAGATAGGGTTGATAGAAGAGATTGAGAAGATCCAACTGAGAGCAGCGCGCTTCGTTACAGGATCATTTAGTAATCGCGAATGCGTTACGGAGTTACAAGGTAAATATGTTCCTGGCTCCCAATATTCTTGTGTATGAGGCATGTATTTGATAATGTGGAGAGAATTTTGCGGGTTTAACTGTCAATGCAATTTAGCGATCTGTGTAAAATAACAGCTGGAAGGCCGAGAGGAATAGGTGGATGGTGCTTTGATACCGGCGGCATCAGTAATTTGGCGAGTAAATTGGATTAGAGGAAATGATAATGTTGGATTCATTAACGTGGTTTGTGCTGGGATATGGGAGCCTCTACACAGCTGTGCGAACATTTACGTATGTTGAGAGCGGGATGGGTATCACATGATGGGCTGGATATCACGCTAGATCCGCGAGGATGACTGCATTGGACGTTATTATATGTTATTTTCGTAACGAGGTTCTGTTAGGGCATTAATTTCCGTGCATAAAAGCTGAGAGAAGACGAAAACTGGTACAAAAGTGCACGTTAAGTATTTCTGGAGGCCTATGGAATTTACTAGAATTAGAGTTGGTTATTATTTTAGATAGCAATGTAACTTGAGTATAAGATTGATAACATTGCTAGATGCATTTGCGATGGTATGTTGCTATGCGTGGTGAAGCATCAGTCAAACGCGACGTATGGTCCATCAGAATCGCTAAGGAGAAAGCAGGTTGTGCTATTGTGGAACGGAACTCTGCAGCGTCTTCGCTGGACCGCAGTCAGAGTGAGGGTAGCGAGGAATGCCACACGCGCGCGGTCCTGCTTGGAGGGCGCGCTCTGTAAATATGTCCCCTGTCATCGACGCCGCCTGCATACAACTTTGGCCTGCGTTCGGCTGCAGCTCGCGGCTGCGCTCCCGCCCGATCACGTCAGCACGTGTGTCCAGGTGAACACGTATTTGGATAGGAATTTCTCAGAAATGAAGTATGAATGAGGTGTGGCCACTTGCGGGACCCTGGCGGGGGCCTATGCGTGGTTTGACAGCTGACAGCCGCGCCACGTCGTTGGGGCTGTGGACAGGATGTGGTGGAGGGTGCTTGCGAGCGTTGATTGAATTATTTTGAAAGCAGGTCTGTAGGCTGTGCTACGAGTTATTTGGACAGTTTTCGAGTACTGAGCGTGTCTAGATATAACTGTGCTGAATTATTTAGGAGGAGTCTGAATGTCTGTACTTAAATTATTTGCGTAAATTTGGAGTTGTTTGCGTGTCTGCAGTCTGTCTATTGTGAAGTCAAGCATAAGACAGAGAGTGTTTTGCCTCTGTGTGATAAATATATTCGATCTCTAAATAAAATGTTCGAAAGTAAATAGAGTGGACTCCTTCCTTACTCTCCCCAGCAGCCTAGCGCAGCCTGAGTAATTTTAGCATAATTCTCGCCCCTACAGACCACCCTCTGGGATTAGGTCATAGGATGGGTGACAGTACGATCTGATGGCAGTAATGTGAACTGTGTCAATTGGACAGTAAACCTTGCGGTGGAGACACCGCATGCGAAATAAAGATTTGTGTTCAGATCTGTTTTCCCGCCATTTCGCCCCCACCACCTTGGATGACGTCATGCGCTGTGCACGTTAGTACAGGTTAGTGCACATTAGCACGCCAACATTGGTCGGCAAGGGAGCGTAGTGCTGGGTTGAGGATCGTGGCGTTGGTGAAAATTGATTCCAAGTCCTAGGTTCAATGAATTCGAATCACGTCACTAATGTAGTTTCCAATATGAGTGCAACATTTGAGGGGTGGGGTGGTGTCGTGTGATGAATGAACACCGTGCTGATAGTGGGAAAATGTCGAACTTCTCATTTGATAATTGTATATTGAAATTTTAAATTGACTTATTGAATATGATTAAAATTGAAATTAAGTACTAAGGTAACTGATAGTTTAGATGGGCAATGTGGGGATTAGTTTAGTTAGCATATTTACAGAAGACTGTATACGGCGCATGTACAAAGGTGAGGACCGAGAGTGTTTGACGTGAGTGGTAGGACACCTGTGGGCCGGTGGCACAGTGCGAGAGAGAGCAGACGATGTTGTGTCATCAACCGATGTCACGGTAGCGTCCTCTGGTTGCCACGATACGAGATAAGCCCGTCGGGCTCTGGAGACATAGGTGAACACACTGTATACAGCCATCTAGCAAACTGGTACTCGCGTCATCACCCGACGTCTCGGTGGCGTCCTCTGGTGGCACCGATATGAACTAAACCACACAATCTCTGGAGCTCGTGGTGGATACATCAGGCGCAGCCATCTCAAGTGACGGTACTTGCGCTTCATTGCCTGATGTCAGTAGAGCACCCTCTGGTGGCACCGATATGAACTAAGCCAACTGGAGTCCAGACCCAGTGGAAAACACACCTCCTTGGAATTGGTTATATAATAAACACAAGTCCTTTTTTCCTTCCATTTTCTTTGCTTACTAGAGATAACCGGGGTGTGACGCATTATCATGTTGGAATTTGAACTTTGCGCCATTTTTCTGGGCGAGGGGGCTTGGCACTTTCCCGCCGAAATTCAAACTTCCCGCCAAAATCCGCCATCTTGATTGACGTCATCGTTGCCATCTTGGAGGACGCCATCGCCGCCATCTCAGATAACAGTACTTTGGGATGGTGCCAGCCTAGCCCCAATACTTATGAGCACCTGACCTTCAATCCATTCTGTGAAAAGCGCACATCAATAGCACTTTACATTTCCATAATATCTGCATTGCAAATTTTAAGTGATTCATCCTGTAGTGAACGCGCTGTAGTTATATGCGCCTCATATTTGCCACGGTGATGGTCTCTGCATTGATTGGGAAAGTATAAAAAGTTTCGCTACTGGTGTGATCGATCTGAAAGAGAATTGGATAAGGGATTAAGGCCCATGGAGAGGTGGAAGAGTGCAACTGCGTTTGCATGTTGAAGTGCATGATGATAATGAACGTCTTAGTGTGAAATGAGAACCTAGTGTTGAAGGAGTCAGTCTGTTTTATCATGCATCTTGGATGTAGGTCCCCTACATGACGTAGTTTGCCTCTAGGTTCTTTATTACAATCTGACATAGCTCATTGACTGGATGAGACTAGTGTCAGAATTTTCTGCCGCTCCAGACGATCAAGTGCTTGACTGAGGGGATCGCAGGGAGCGGCAGGAATAGAGCCAGCCTGGTGGAAATGAGGTAAGAGCCGTGCGTTTGAGCGTGATATGTGCAATACAGTGTTTTGCAAAACCCAGACTGGCGTCGAAGAGAGGAAAATATTCGTCACATAACAACGCCTCTAAAGTGATCACCGAAGCCTGAAAGGCATGTAGGCCACTCACGCAGAAGGGAAGGACGCCGTGAGATCTGTGTGAAACTTGCCCTGAGTACTTAAAGCCAGTCAGATCTGAGTACGTAAATAGATATGACATACTTTCGTGGAAGAATATCCATGATCAGACAGTTGAGAACTTAATTTGTTGATGCGAAATTTCATTTGTTAAGCGCTAGCGACATCGTGAGCAAACAGCTAATAGTTTTAATTTAAGTCGAACTGTTAGCTGTAACCGTTAACAGTACAAAGGCACAAGCTCCTTCCGATCACTTCACTGTCAAAATGTACGATTTTCAGAATATAACCTCTGAAATGACGTTTCTTAGTAATAGGAACACTGCGATATTGTACGAAAATTATTGATTGGGCTTAGGTGCTACCAGGAATTGCCATTAAAATCAAACACTTACACTTAATATCAAGTAAATCTTATCTTCGTCTATCTCATACATTTTCCCTCTCCTAAGAATGTTTAGGTCATTTTACACACTACTGATTTCGTTTGACAATTTTGCACAATCGGGAACACATATTTCAGTCACGATTTTAACTTACCGTCACAATCACTAGTGCCCGTATATTCAGTTATAATGTCTGAAAAAGGAATTTCATCAATAAATGGGTTATACTCTTAAATGATAATTTTTATGCAACGAAACACTACTCTAGTGCTTTGTGAAATTAAATCTTTATTTCACTTTTACAAAGAATAGATTAGATTAGAACTTGTTCCATAGATCATTAATAAGACACTTTGTAATGATGTGGAACGTGTCAGGTTAATAAAAGGTGTCTATACAAGATATTACATTCCACAAAATATTACATGACCCTTAATGTTTTTAATTTTTTTGTTGGGGTTGGGGAAATTACCCACCTACTATATCCAAAAATTCATCTAATGAGTAGAAGGAGTTGCCATTAAGAAATTCTTTTAATTTCCTTTTAAGAGCTATATGGCTATCTGTCAGACTTTTGATGCTATTAGATGAGTGACCAAAGGGTTTTGTGGCAGCATAATTTACCCCCTTCTGAGCCAAAGTTAGATTTAACCTTGAGTAGTGAAGATCATCCTTTCTCCTAGTGTTGTAGCCATGTACACTGCTATTACTTTTGAATTCGTTCGGATTGTTAATAACAAATTTCATTAGTGAATATATATATTGTGAGGCTACAAAAAATGGCTCTGAGCACTATGGGACTTAACTTCTGAGGTCATCAGTCCCCTAGAACTTAGAACTACTTAAACCAAACTAACCTAAGGATACCACACACATCCATGCCCGAAGCAGGATTCGAACCTGCGACCGGAGCGGTCGCGCGGTTCCAGACTGAAGCGCCTAGAACCGCTCGGCCACCTCGGCCGGCTGTGAGGCTACAGTAAAGCTCTTTAAATAAGTGTCTGCAGGATGATCTTGGATGAGCTCCAGCAATTATTCTGATTACACGCTTTTGTGCAATGAACACTCTTTTACTCAATGATGAATTACCCCAGAATATGATGCCATACGACAGCAGAGAATGAAAATAGGCGTGGTAAGCTAATTTACTGAGATGTTTATCGCCAAAATTTGCAGTGACCCTAATAGCATAAGTAGCTGAACTCAAACGTTTCAGCAGATCCTCAGTGTGTTTTTTTCCAGTTCAACCCCTTATCAATGCATACACCTAGAAATTTTGAATATTCTACATTAGCTACCGATTTCTGACCGAAGTCTATATTTATTAATGGTGTCATTCAAATTTTACAGTTCAGGTGAGATTTGAACTCAGGACCCTCCATGCGACAGTCTAGTATCATAACCACTACACCACTAGGACTGTAATAAAACAAACTTGCAACTTATTAACTACTTTATCACAAATCTAGTTCACTATCCTTCAAAGACAATTAGATTACCGTATTTGCATTCACATTTGTTCCCATGAGAAAAAACTTTCAGCATTCTCACTGCACGAGCCATACTGTAGTTCCAAGACATTGTCAGGTGCTTACTGGTTTCTCGTGTGAGACTCAAACTATATATATATAAAAAAAAAAACTTATAACTTCACTACCCGTTAAATCAGCTGAATTCGGTGGACATACGTGTTGCATCAATTTTGAAACTAGATGCCTCACACTGCCACCACTTATTGTTGTAGAATGTAGCAAGCAAGTATCAAATATAACCCTGACATAATCATATACTCTTGCAGAATAAAAGTTAAGCGTTGATGGTTCACATGGCTCTAAGCACTATGGGACTTACCATCTGAGGTCATCAGTCCTCTAGACCTAGAACTACACTACTGCCCATTAAAATTGCTACACCACGAAGATGACGTGCTACAGACGCGAAATTTAACCGACAGGAAGAAGATACTATGATATGCAAATGATTAGCTTTTCAGAGCATTCACACAAGGTTGGCTACGGTGGCGATACCTACAACGTGCTGACATGAGGAAAGTTTCAACCGATTTCTCATACACAAACAGCAGTTGACCGACGTTGCCTGGTGAAACGTTGTTGTGATGCCTCGTGAAGGAGGAGAAATGCGTACCATCACGTTTCCGACTTTGATAAAAGTCGGATTGTAGCCTATCGCGATTTCGGTTTATCGTATCGCGACATTGCTGCTCGTGTTGGTCGAGATCCAATGACTGTTAGCATAATATGGAATCGGTGGGTTCGGGAGGGTAATACGGAACGTCGTGCTGGATCCCAACGGCCTCGTATCACTAGCAGTCGAGATGACAGGGATCTTATCCGCATGGCTGTAACGAATCGTGCAGCCACGTCTGGATCCCTGAGTCAACAGATGGGGACGTTTGCAAGACAACAACCATCCGCACGAACAGTTCGACGACGTTTGCAGCAGCATGGACTATCAGCTTGGGGACCATGGCTGCGGTTACCCTTGACGCTGCATCACAGACAGGAGCGCCTGCGATGGTGTATGTACCCACCGACGGACCTGGGTGCACGAATGGCAAAACGTCATTTTTTCGGATGAATCCAGGTTCTGTTTACAGCATCATGATGGTCACATCCGTGTTTTGCGACATAGCGGTGAACGCACATTGGAAGCGTGTATTCGTCATCACCATACTGGCGTATCACCCGACGTGATGGTATGGGGTGCCATCGGTTACACGTCTCGATCACCTCTTGTTCACATTGACGTCGGTTTGAACAGTGGACGTTACATTTCAGATGTGTTACGACGCGAGGCTCTACCCTTCATTCGATCACTGCGAAACCCTACATTTCAGTAGGATAATGCACGACCGCATGTTGCAGTTCCTGTACGGGCCTTTCTGGATACAGAAAATGTTCGACTGCTGCCCTGGCCAGCAAATTCTCCAGATCTCTCACCGATCGAAAACGTCTGGTCAATGGTAACCAAGCAACTGGCTCGTCACAATACGCCAGTCACCACTCTTGATGAGCTGTGGTATCGTGTTGAAGCTGCATGGGCAGCTGTACCTGTACACGCCATCCAAGCTCTGTTTGACTCAATGCCCAGGCGTATCAAGGCCGTTATTATGGCCAGAGGTGGTTGTTCTGGGTACTGATTTCTCACGATCTATGCACCCAAATTGCGTGAAAATGTAATCACATGTCAGTTCTAGTATAACATATTTGTCCAATTAATACCCGTTTATCATCTGCATGTCTTCTTGGTGTAGGAATTTTAATGGCCAGTAGTGTAGTTAAACCTAACTAACCTAAGGACATCACACACAACCATGCCCGAGGCAGGATTCGAACCTGCGACCATAGTAGCAGCGCACTTCCGGACTAAAGCGCCTAGAACCGCTCAGCCACAGTGGCCGGCTAAGCGTTGATGAAAAACACCTCAAACCTTAGCCACATTTTGTAAGAAGGAAGAACATGTCTTGGCAATCACATGCGACAACTCTTCGTTCACGTAGGATAGCCTGTAGTGTTGTGCACTGATCTACTCTTCATCTGTGTAGATCTTCCTCCGTAAAGCATTTATCAAATTTTTCAAAATGAGTTTTTCGCTGCTTGCGTCGAAAGTTGGCTACTGCAGAAGCTTGATTTTCTACCTGTTTTGCACGTTTACTTCACACACAGTGAATGACTTCCTCTAGATAAGAACAACAGTCACGAGGTGATGGTGCTTTACTGCGGGGAACATCATTTGGCAACACTACATATGCATAAAATTAGCATTACGCGACGGAAGTTTTTGATGCACATAAATTGTAATTGCTTTCCTAAAAAAACTCCTCCAACATAACAATTAATACAGGACAGAATAATCATGTATGCACAAAAAAGAATTAACATTTACAAGATTTTAAGTGAATAATTTGTTGCCTAGTCATAACACTCATTCTCTGGATTATCTCAAAGGTGAACACTTAAGGAAAATATATAGAGGTTGGATAAAAGAACAGAAATACCACGAGAAATGCAAGCTTCGGATGCTAGCAAAGCCTGCACGTTGCGCTGTCGTATTTGACCACGAGTGGCACCTGTGCGATGTCCTCAGTACGTTGCAAGTGTCAGTCGTGGTCAGAATAGTGTGAGTGCGTTGTGTTGATGCTAAATGAATTCGGCTTAAGAAAATTGCTGGTGCTCGTACTGTGGGTGCTTCTTTAACCAAGTTGGCCGAAGTGTTTGGTTTTATTAGAGGCACCTGTTTTGCACGTTTACTTCACACACAGTGAATGACTTCCTCTAGATAAGAACAACAGTCACGACAGTTACTGCGGGGAACATCATTTGGCAACACTACATATGCATAAAATTAGCATTACGCGACGGAAGTTTTTGATGCACATAAATTGTAATTGCTTTCCTAAAAAAAGTTCCCAAAATAAAGAAAACTCCTCCAACATAACAATTAGTACAGGACAGAATAATCATGTATGCACAAAAAAGAATTAACATTTACAAGATTTTAAGTGAATAATTTGTTGCCTAGTCATATCACATAATAATCGAAGATTTATACCTCGTACAGGGGAAGTGGGAAAACATCATCCGCTAAGTCACAATGTGGACGAAAGAGTGTGTTGCGTGATTGAGGCAGACGGTCACTGAAGAGGATTATGACGACAGCTGCAAAAGTCACTGCACAACTGAATGTCGCACTCACGAACGCTATCGACACCAGAACAACACGAAGGGAGTTCCGTAAGCAGGGAATTCCAACATCGCTAATCAGTGATGCAAATGCTCGTAACAGTAAAACGTGATGCCAGAGCCATAAAACCTGGACTATGGAATATGGGAGAAAATCATTTGGTGGATGAGTCTCGTTCCACACTATCTCCAACTTTTGGCTAAGTCTGCATCCCAAGAGTGAAACACGGTTGGAGGTCGGTGATGGTTTGGGCAGCCGTATTGTGGTATTTCTCGGTTATTCTGCAAGGCCTCATTAATGCCGAGAATTATCTTGTCATTATGAACTGTCGCATCTTCCGTGGGCCCCACAGTCACCAGTCCTCAATATTACTGAGCCTTTGTGGTCTACTTCGGAGAGAATAGTGCGTGAGCGCTACCCACCTCCATCGTCTTAATCTGAACTTGCCACCACTTTCCAGAAAGAATGGTACAAGACGCCCTCGAAACCCGTAAAACACCTGTGTTTACTCCACTCAGGAAGCCCTCTGAATCATTGATCCACTAATTTTATTGATCACTTTAGTACGCTCTAATTACACAATGATTACATGTGTGTAAGCACGGGAGGCACTAGACAATGGAACGAAGGATAAAGATAAAAGATAATACACTCCACCACAGAACAAGGGTGTTATTAACTCAATAACTGTTATCTTTGATGGGAAGAGTTCGCACACAGCCGCCCTCCCCCCTCACATAGTGTGGAGCACTGGAGCGGAGGCGTGGGCATCTCCACTCGGTCGAGGATGTAGTCACCGAGCTGAGGTGATAGTCAGTGGGTGTGCCCATAACAGGATTGCGGTGCATTGCCCTGTGCAGGGGATGCCACAGCTGGCAGTGGGGAAGGAGAAAAAAATGGCTCTGAGGACTATGGGACTTAACTTCTGAGGTCATCAGTCCCCTAGTAAACCTAACTAACCTAAGGACATCACACACATCCATGCCCGAGGCAGGATTCGAACCTGCGACCATAGAGGTCGCGCGGTTCCGGACTGTAGCGCCTAGAACCACTCGGCCACTACGGCCGGCAGGGGAAGGAGAAACAAGCGGCTGTGTCACTAAATCTGTCGTTCGACGATGTGGTGTATTCAAATGTCGCTGTACATCCACCGATTTGAGAGTAGTTCGCAGGTCCTGGGCACTGGTGGTGTTGTGTAGGATCTGGGCAGGTGTGTGTCCATGTTCTGAGACAGTTGTAGGTTTGCCATCAAAGGTTTTCACACCTCTCTATAGCACTTCTTGGGGGCAGAGTATGCTGACAGGAGGGCCATCCACACAGTGTCATCACGAGGAATTAGAAACTTGCAGGTTTTGCGGGCCTCGTGAACGAAGATCTTGGGAGCTATGTAGAACTGAGGGGGTGGCGTTTTTATGCGCCAGATACACTGTCTCACCTCGTTGAATAGAGTTGGCAGTTGATTGGTGTTTGGAAATTCTGCAGGCTCAAGGAAATGCGACGGTATGTTCGGAGACTCTCCGTACAAAAGTTCCACCGACGATGCCTGAAAATCCTCCTTAAAAGATCAACATATCCCCAGAAGTAACTGAGGTATTGATTTCATCCATAGCCCTTGTGGTACATTAATTCTGCCTTTAAAGCACAGTGGCACCACTCCACCGACCCACTCCTCTGCTGGTGGTGGGCGGTGGTGTGTAGTATTTCACTCCACATAGTTTGCACATTTCTGAAAACAGTGCTAACTCAAATTGGTGACCCTGGTCCACTGTTATTGCTCCCAGACATATGAAGCGTGAGATCTACAGTTGAATGAAGGTCTTTGGCGGAGTCTCCGCCATAATGTCCGATACGGACACTGCTCCTACCCACCGCATAATGCGGACACAGTTGTGGAAAGTATGTATCTGTATCCTCTGGACTCCAGGTACGGTCAGACTTGGTCTAGTTCTACATGTTGCAGTCTTCCTGTTGGAATATCGTATTCTCCAAGCACTGGATTTGCGTAGCGCCCTGTTTTTCATCGCTGGTAGGCTTTTCAAGCCTGCATCCACAGTTTACAGTCATGTTTTACATGTGGCCAGACAAAATGGTCTGTGACTAGTTTGGTGGAAAGTCAAATTCCGGGTTGTGACAATTGGTGGAGGTTGTGGAAGATGTGAAGTCACATCAAAACGGAAATCAGTGGGTGAGCTCTCCCTTGTGATAGGTCGCACCAGAATTGCTTATTAAATCCAGGAAGAGAGAGACGTTCAAATTTTAAGAAAGTCAGTTGGTCCTGAAGTATCACACGGATTTGCGGGTCTCGTTCCTGGCCTGAGGCAAGTTCATCATGGGTAATATTTGTAGACAATGCTTTAATGCGTTACAAGTAGTCCACCATTAAGTTACCAGCACTCTTGATGTGCTCAATGTTGGTGAAGAAATGGCTGACATAGTTGAGATGGCAGAAATGTCCAGGAGAGCAGTCATTACTCTAATTTCTTATAGCGACAACAAGTGGGTGATAGTCCAAATAAATTGTAAATGGCCTGCCTTCCACCTCCTCTTAGAAGCGCCACACAGCCTCGTAAGTGGCCAAGTTGGTTTTGTTGAATGGGGTAAGTTTTTCTGAAAAAAGCTTAACAGCTGCTGTTGTCTGTGTACTAGTTGTTACAGGACTGTCCAACTACAGGGTGTTTCAAAAATGACCGGTATATTTGAAACGGCAATAAAAACTAAACGAGCAGCGATAGAAATACATCGTTTGTTGCAATATGCTTGGGACAACAGTACATTTTCAGCGGACAAACTTTCGAAATTACAGTAGTTACAATTTTCAACAACAGATGGCGCTGCAAGTGATGTGAAAGATATAGAAGACAACGCAGTCTGTGGGTGCACAATTCTGTACGTCGTCTTTCTGCTGTAAGCGTGTGCTGTTCACAACGTGCAAGTGTGCTGTAGACAACATGGTTTATTCCTTAGAACACAGGATTTTTCTGGTGTTGGAATTCCACCGCCTAGAACACAGTGTTGTTGCAACAAGACGAAGTTTTCAACGGAGGTTTAATGTAACCAAAGGACCGAAAAGCGATACAATAAATGATCTGTCTGAAAAATTTCAATGGACTGGGAACGTGACGGATGAACGTGCTGGAAAGGTAGGGCGACCGCGTACGGCAACCACAGAGGGCAATGCGCAGCTAGTGCAGCAGGTGATCCAACAGCGGCCTCGGGTTTCCGTTCGCCGTGTTGCAGCTGCAGTCCAAATGATGCCAACGTCCACGTATCGTCTCATGCACCAGAGTTTACACCTCTATCCATACAAAATTCAAACGCGGTAACCCCTCAGCGCCGCTACCATTGCTGCATGAGAGACATTCGCTAACGATATAGTGCACAGGATTGATCACGGCGATATGCATGTGGGCAGCATTTGGTTTACTGACGAAGCTTATTTTTACCTGGACGGCTTCGTCAATAAACAGAAGTGGCGCATATGGGGAACCGAAAAGCCCAGTGTTGCAGTCCCATCGTCCCTGCATCCTCAAAAAGTACTGGTCTGGGCCGCCATTTCTTCCAAAGGAATCATTGGCCCATTTTTCAGATCCAAAACGATTACTGCATCACGCTATCTGGACATTCTTCGTGAATTTGTGGCGGTACAAACTGCCTTAGACGACACTGCGAACACCTCGTGGTTTATGCAAGATGGTGCCCGGCCACATCGCACGGCCGACGTCTTTAATTTCTTGAATGAATATTTCGATGATCGTGTGATTGCTTTGGGCTATCCGAAACATACAGGAGGCGGCGTGGATTGGCCTCCCTATTCGCCGTACATGAACCCCTGTGACTTCTTTCTGTGGGGACACTTGAAAGACCAGGTGTACCGCCAGAATCCAGAAACAATTGAACAGCTGAAGCAGTACATCTCATCTGCATGTGAAGCCATTCCGCCAGACACGTTGTCAAAGGTTTCGGGTAATTTCATTCAGAGACTACGCCATATTATTGCTACGCATGGTGGATATGTGGAAAATATCGTACTATAGAGTTTCCCAGACCGCAGCGCCATCTGTTGTTGAAAATTGTAACTACTGTAATTTCGAAAGTTTGTCTGCCTGAAAATGTACTGTTGTCCCAAGGATATTGCAACAAACGGTGTATTTCTATCGCTGCTCGTTTAGTTTTTATTGCCGTTTCAAATATACCGGTCATTTTTGAAACACCCTGTATGTTTCGCTGGCGTCAGCTGTGATTGACAATGGGGCGTTCTCAACAGGGTGAGCCCAGATGACTGTCTGTTCCAGACGCTCTCTGATATTGTCAAATGCTCTTAGCATCTCCTTGATCCATGTGTATGAGCTTTTCTGACATGCTTGTTTTTTCCTGCTAGTGAGTCAGTAAGTGGAACTTGTATCGCTAAGACTTGAGACAAATCTCTTCTACAAGTGTTAATAGCTCCAAGAAAACTCCTTAATTCATGATAGTTGCCAGGACATGGGAGTGAGCATAGTAGCTCCATCTTTTCTGTCATAGGATGAATTCCGGCATGACTGACTCAGTGACCAAAGAATGTAACTTCTTTGTGTTGGAGCTGACATTTGTCGTTATTGATCACAACACCGGGTCTTTCTAGTGTGTCGAAAGTACAGCTGAGTTGTTTCTTGTGCCAATGGCGCGAAAACCAAAATGTCGTCGAGATACGAGAAACATAAAGGCAATTGTAACAATACTTTGTCAATAAAACATTCTCACGTTTGGGCAGTGTTTTTTAATCTATAAGGCACGAATAGAAATTCATATAATCTGAACAGTGTTGTTATGGCAGTTCTGGATACATCTTCATTCGCCATGGGAATCTGTAAATACGCTTTTTTGCAGTCTACGACGCTCTAGATGAAGCACCATCTGAGGCATGCAAAAAGTCCCGAATGTTAGGTACAGGGTATCATACTTGCGTTCAGCGAATGATTGTCACTGCAGACTCTACAATAATAATAATTTGGCATCAAATAGATCGGTGAGACCGATGAATTTTCTGATTGTCTGACAGTCTCAGCCCATGGTGTTTCATCTGTTGCATTTCATTTGTTGCATAAAGCAGTCTATCAGGCGCTGCGTGCCACACTTTGAAATGGACTGCCGGTTACGATGTGGTATTGATTCGATGAATAGTACCACGATTCACTCCTGTTGACAGTTTGCATAAACTGCGTGTGAATGGTGGGGGTACACTCGTGGGGGCAGGATGCACACTGGGAGTGTTGTACACAACACTGACCTGAGCAAATGGTGATGTGTGCATCGCCATTTTCCATTTTAGTTCCTGGGAAGTCGGTGGTAGATGCTGCTACTGTTGTTGCAGATGTGTAGAGTTCCCTGTGGACCACTGAAAAACTGACTCATTCTGCTCATGTCGATGTTGCTGACGACAGTGATGATGTTGTGACCTCTGATGTTGTTGTAAGTGTGCGAGGTGAGCTCTTTGTCATTAAAGATGGTTTCTAACAGATATAATTTTTCTCTCAAAATAGTTTTCGCTTTCAGTTTTCTCTTACCGTTTTCTGTTTTGTAAGCCAACGGCCTTGCCACAGTGGTAACACCAGTTCCTGTCAGATCACCAAAGTTAAGTGCTGTCGGGCTGGGCTAACCCTTGGATGGGTGACTGTCCAGTCTGCCGAGCACTTTTGGCGAGCAGGGTGCACTCAGCCTTTGTCAGGAAAACTGAGGAGCTACTTGACTGAGAAGTGGTGGCTCCGGTCAGGAAAACTGAAAATGGTCGGGAGAGCCATGTGCTGACCACATGCCCCTCCATATCTGCATCCAGTGACGCCCCTGGGCTGAGAGTATGACACGGCGACTGGTCGGTGCCGTTGGGCCTTCCAAGGCCTCTTTGGACAAATGGAGTTTCTCTTTTAGTTTTCTCGTATTTCTTGATCATATCCTCAGGGTCGTGTTCCAGGCCCATTGTGTGTCACAAGCGGTAGTAATTGTTTCGCCTGTCAGTGGGATGCCAATGTGCCCTGGCATAGATTCCCCATTAATATTTTGGTGGATGAACCCTGTAGCCAAATGAGAGGGGGGGGGGGGGGGGAAGGTGTAAATTCCATAGGAAGTCCACCCCCAGTATTGGGTCGCACATGTTGGCTATAACAAACTGCCAACTACATTTCTGATGTAGGCCTACATCCACTGTCTGTTCCACTGTTCAGATATGTTTGATGGGGTGTCATTGGCAACACATAGTTGTGTGTCCAACATTTCACACGTTGCTTTAAAGAAATGAGCAGGTAATGTGCTCACTGTGGTGCCAATGTCGTCAGTTAGGTGGAGTCTGTTAGAGGCTTAGTCTGATGCATAAAGTCTTGTATACACGCCTGCAGGCTTGGTCAAATGGATTTTTCCACTGCTCCCAGTCCTTGCAGAATTAAGAGCGCCTACTATGACCTATTTCTGAAGTTTCATGAAGCTGTAAGGTTGTGAGTAGGTGCGCGCTTTCTCGCCGAAATGGGCACAGAACCAGCACTACTGTTGCCAACCTGTCTCGCTGACACGTGGAGTGTTGCTATCCACCGCGGGCACGGTCTCCCCAGTTGGCTGAGGGTCAGTGTACCACAGTCGGGCACTGTCAGAAGCGTTCGTGAGCGCCCGAGGCTCTTAGTTCAGAGACCTGTATGGCTGTTAAATTTCTATGGGGCGTAAGCAAAATTATCCCACGAGGCCCAGATGGCTGGACTGCGTATTTTGTAATGAATAGTTTTCACTGAAATGAAATCGACACAGAACAACCAGTAAAATCTATGCACATTCACTGCAAAGAACTTCAGTTGTCATCAGAACTGCATGCTGGTGATAAATAGTACTAGGTTCTTTGGGTGTGACATCACTGAGTAGGTAGGTCCATTTGGTGTGAATGTCGTTCATGTCTTTGACCGGCATTCACATTGTAGGTGAAATAATGCTTCGGCACAACACTTTAACGTTTCACTTCTACTGTGTGTAGTTCATGGGGCACGAAATGTTTGACTGTTCACTGTGGAAGGAGCTTCCCTGAAGTATTTGGGTGAATAATGACTGTTCTTGTAGATTTTCCATAGCTGGTTTAAGCACTAGAGTAGTAGAGCGCACTTTGAAGGTGGAGTCTAAATTTGTTGCACTTCCTGGGGTCGCCATTGTAGGGACTTCATTGAGGAAGCGCTCTAAATAATTTTGCGGTACCCCATTCATTGATCCAGTTGTTTTATTGTTCACTTTAGAACATTCTAATTGCACTATAATCACATGCATGTAGCAAGCATGGAAGCCGCTAGACAGCACAACAAAAGTCAAAGATAAAAGATAACACACTTTGTCAAAGAAGATGGATGTTATTAATTCAAGAACTTTAATCTCTGATGGGAAGATTTCCCACATATCCATTCTACAGCGACTGGAAGCTGTTTTGAATGCCAATGGTTTTCCTAGACCACATTAGGCGTGGTAATGTGTTGTGCTTTTGGTGTTTCCACATTTTTGTCCAAACCCTGTACAGTGCATGACAGCTGCTGTGACACCAGCTTCCAACAACAAAGGAAAATAAGTTTAACATAAAATTCTATCAAATAAATTGTTATTACGTAATCTGAAGGTGGAGGAGGAAGAAAGAAAGTGAAATGGAAGGAACTATTGATGTTAGCTGCATCAGGACTTTATGTGGAATCAGCAGTGACGAGTGGAAACATGCTCTGAACCAGGATTCAAATCTGGGATCACCAACTTACCACTTACTAGGCAGTTACGTTAACCACTGCGCCACCTGGACACAGCGTTTATCACAACTGCGCAGACTATCTCGGCACAACCGTCAGCCAACCCACATTCTAACCCAGTGCCACCTATCTGCTGTCCCCACATGCCCAAAAGAACAGAGACCGTGGATTCATACAATTTATTCATCTCGAGAGGCAACGAGTCCACCGTCTTCAGTGCAAATGCGTAGTTTCGCTCGACCTCCTGCAGGAATCTCAAAGTAGTGAGCATGGAGGACACTGATGGGAACTGCAGATAGGCGACGCTAGGTGCTAATATGGATCAGCCGAGAGGCGTGCCAAGATAGTCTGCACAACTGTGTCCAGGTGGTGCAGTGATTAACGTAACTGCCCAGTAAGTAAGAGACGCCAGTTTCAAATCCTGGTCCAGCACACGTTTTCGTTTGACGCCGCTGATTCTGTATAAGGTCTCGATGCAGCTGACATCGACAGGTTCTTATCTTTCCTTTCTCCTCCTCCACCTTCAATTTTCATAATATGTACCACAACTGTGGATTCCGCACGGTGTCTGCTGTTTTGGACATGTCTGAAAGAACAGATACGATGCAATGATAAAAATAAATGGATATCAGACACTAAAACATTACAACCAATTACGAAAAATGTAGTTCAGCTTCCATCTACATCTACATCGATACTCCACAATCCAACTTACAGTGTGTGGCGGAGTACATGCCCCCTTATGAGCCCAAATATTTCGTATCTTATATTTGTGGTCCTCATGCGCAATGTACATTGGAGGCAAGAAAAACGTTCAGCAGTCAGCTTCAAATGGTATCTCTCTAAATTTTCTCAATAGTGTTCCTCGAGAAGAATGTCGCATTCCTTCCAGGGATGTCCAATTGAGTTTGCAAAGCATCTCTGTAATACTTGCACGTTGTTAGAACCGACCTACCAGTAACAAATCTAGCAGCCCACTTCTGAATTGCTTCAATGTCTTCCTTTAATCCGACCTGGTACGGATCCCAAAGACTCGAGCAGTGCTCGAGAATAGATTTGAAGGAGCATATATGCCTATAGCGGTGCGACAATTAAGAAAGGTAACAACGAATAACGGGGTGTGCTGGAAGAGCCGTGCAAGCTAGTTCGGAGATACTGTTCCTAAAAGCAGACGACTACAGTAAAATTTTATGAGTTACTACCTCTTAGTGACGGACGGCGCTCCCTAGTGGTGTAGTGTAGTGTCTGGACAGGGCAGACTACAAATGGCTTACAGCCTTTGTTCGGCGTCGTCTGGAGGTGCGGGAAAACCCACTACAGTGGAGCGCTTGGCGCCAAAACAGCCGGGGATGGAATGGTAATATACCAGCCTGGTACTCCTGCCGCACACTGCACTTCACTGCACTATTTACACCACACTGCACAAAGTGTTCCAGGTGCTGATGCTAGGGCCCATACCGAGCGTCCGGCATCAGGCTTTGTACAACTGCAGTCAGTGGAAGCACCTCGATGGAACGTGGTTCGGGAAGGCGGCGCGAAAAACGCGGTAGCACTCCTCTTGTTAAACCAATCGCGACAAAACACTGTCACAGGATGTGCACTAAGAATCCTGCTGTTCGCGCATTCTCTGGCAAAGTGCAGCAGACGATGACGCGAGCCACGTGGCGTTGCGAGGGACAAGCTGCCGACAGCACGGCGTGGAGGTGTTACCTCGCCGAAGCGGAAGAAGAGACTGCTCGAGTGACGGTTCGGGGTGCATGGCGTCAGGAAAGCGTGGCCGTCCGGCGGGAATCACCAGCGACTGTTCGGAGGCACTTCGCTCATCGCTCGGTCTCGGTCTGCGCAGCCTGCCGTCTGCAGTTGACGGAAGGAGTCGCTACAGCTCGCATTACCGTCCTATGGCGGTCTCCTTTACAGATGAACCACACTTTCCTGGAATTCTCCCAACAAACCGAAGTCCACCATTCACCTTTCCTACTACAATTCTCACGTGATCATTCCGTTTCATATCGCTTTGCAATGTTAAGCCCACACACTTGAACGACATGACTGTGTCAAATAGATTACAGTATCTGAAGATTACAGTTTTGTTTTTCCTACTCATCCACATCAACTAACATTGTTCTACATTTAGAGCTAGCTGCCATTCATCACACCGAGTAGAAATTTTGTCTAAGTCGTCTTGTATCCTCCTACAGTCACACAATGACGGCACCTTACTGTAAACCACGGAATCATCAGCAAGCAACAGCAGATTGCTGCCCACCAAATCATTTATGTATATGGAGAATAATAGTGGTCCTCTCACACTTCCCTGGGGCACTCCTGACTACATCCTCGTCTCTGACGAACACTCACTGTCGAGGACAACATACTGGGTTCTATAACCTATTCCATATGCTCATACCTTCTTTAACAGGCTGCAGTGGGGCACCACGTCAAACACTTTCCGCAAATCTAGAGATGTGGATATTACCTGGTGCCCTTCATCCGTAGTTCACAGTAAACCGTGTGAAAAAATGGCACACTCAGTTTCGCACGAGTAATACTTTCTAAAAGCGTGTTGATTCGTCGACCTAAGCTTCTTGCTTTCAAGAAAATTTATTATACTCTAACTGAGAATATGTCCGAGGACTCTGTAGCAAACTGATGTTAGGGACATTGGTCTGTAATTTCGTGGGTCTGTTTTTTTGCCCTTCTTATATACAAGTCACCTACAGTTTTTTTCAGTTACTTGGGACTTTGCACTGGGCGAGAAATTCAAAATAAATGCAAGCTAAGCGAGGGGGCAGTACTGTAGACTATTCTTTGAAAAACCAAACTGAGATTCCATTGTCAACAAGTGACTGAATGGAAGCCTTAGACCCATTTAGCGATTTTACGTAGCCTCGGAATTTTCTCGGTTTCTCTGCCATATCTTTTGCTAAGGTACGATGGCGGTAGTATTTGTATGCTGTGCGCACAGATCTTCTCACAGACATACGAGTCTCTACTAACCTTTGCTTGTCATCATTTGTGGATCCCCTTTCGAACCTTCAGTGCGCGGTTCTAGGCGAATCAGTCTGGAACCACAGGTTCGAATACTGCTTCGGGCACGGATGTGTGTGATGTCCTTAGGTTAGTTAGGTTTAAGTAGTTCTAAGTTCTAGGGGACTGATGACCTCAGATGTTGAGTCCCATAGTGCTCAGAGCCATTTGAACCTACAGTGCAACAGCCTCTGCTTCCTCAGCGTCCGCCGAATTTCGTTATTAAACCATGGTTGGTCTTTTCAGTCTTTTATTCACTTACTAGGCACGTAATTCTCCAGACAATGATTTAAAATCTGCTTGAATTTTGCCCATAATTCCTCTACATCCGTCTTACTGGAACTGAGTTCACTGTCTAATTGAGATGCTAACAATTACTTACCTGTTCTGAAACTTCCTGGCAGATTAAAACTGTGTGCCGGACCGAGACTCGAACTCGGGACCTTTGCCCTTCGCGGGCAAGTGCTCTACCGACTGAGCTACCCAAGCACGACTCGCGCCCCGTCCTCATAGCTTTAATTCCGCCAGTACCTCGTCTCCTACCTTCCAAACTTCACAGAAGCTCTCCTGCGAACCTTGCAGAACTAGCACTCCTGGAAGAAAGGATATTGCGGAGACATGGCTTAGCCACAGCCTGGGGGATGTTTCTAGAACACTCCGCTGTAGAGTGAAAATTTCATTCTAGAAACTTACCTCTTCTTTCTAGCAAAAATACTACCCTAGCCTTCTTGACTGATTTATTAACTTTTGTAACCGTAGTTGCTATAGTACCATCATGATTGCTAATCCCCGTTTCTATACTGATGTTGTCGATAAGGTCTGGCCTATTTGTAGGTACAAGGTCTACAACATTTCCATTGCATCTGGGCTGCCAAACTAGCTGCTCAAGATAGTTTTCAGGAAACGTGTTCAAAAGTACTTTGCATGACTGTCTGTCTGTCTGTATCCACTGCAATGAATCCATAGACATCCCGGTAGGTTAAAGTCGCCTCCAAGTAGCAATGCATGACCTGGGTATTTACACGCTAGTGACCATAGACATTCTTTGAATGAATCTAGGACTGTCACAGCAGAAGTGGGTGGTCAGTAAAAACATCGAACAGTTGAATTAGTTTCACCTAGACCTGTTATATGTGACTAGGTAGCTTCACTATCACACTCAACTTCAACCTCAATAGAGACTATATTTTTTTGTCAACTGCAATGAACACTCCCCCTCCTATGTTCTCTAATCTGCCTTTCCATGACTCACTAAATATCTCAGAGCTTTCCGCTTTGGGTTACAACCAGCTCTCGGCTCCGAGAATAAGTGGAACAACTTTGCTGGAGGGCAGTAAATTCTGGAACTTAGTTACGAATACTTCGACAATTTACTGATAAAATTTTGACCACTGAAGTGTCTTTATTCTGAATGCCGTCTGACTTCCCTTGCTGTGTACTGACTGGCGAGTTTTCATGTGCACTTCACAAGTACTCTGCTATCCAAGTAATGCTTCCTTTGTGTGGTGCGCCCTGAATTATCAAGGGGAGCACTACAAACCCCCAACTGAGACCGCAGGTCTATAAATCTGCAGCCAGGTTCATCAACGAGTCGACAAATCCTTTGGCTGACACCCTCCACTTGGCTCCAAACCAAAGGACCCCAATCAACACTGGGAACAATGCTGCAAATTGCGAGTTCTGCTTGCACTCCATGTGTGAGGCCAGCAGTGTTCACCACTTCTGCCAGCTGCCTGTATGAACTGAGGATGGCTTCAAAACCCATTTGACAGTGTCACTGGTGCCAACGTGAGCCACAGCTTGTAGATGAGTGCACCCTACATGTGACAGTGATAGGCAAGGCCATCTCCACATCTCAGACGAGGCCTCCTGGCAGAAATACCAAGTACATGCTGGCTTTCTTTCCAGCCCTGAATGCTATCTGCCTAAGGGGCTCCACAATGTGCCTAACGTTGGAGGTCCTGATAATTAGTAAATCCCTCCCACCTGTGTGCCTGCTCAGACCTTGCTGAAGGAGCAGCCACCAGTCCACACACAGGGAGAATGGGCAAGGCTAGATGATCTGTACCCACATTGGCCTTCCACCTCGAGTGACGCTAACGCATTACCACCTGCCATTCATTCTGCTGTGAGGACAGATCCACTGCATCAAGTACACTACGAGGTCCCTCAGTAGCAGAGCCTGTGAGTGAAACAAGTAACACCTAATATCACCCAAGTGATGCCCCAGATTCTCCGCCACCCCTACACACTGAGGCAGTAGCCTGAAGGTGACTGACCTTAGCCAAAAGTACATTCAGCTGTTTGCAAACTGCGGCCAGCTCCTCCTACATCCACACACAGCATGCGCACATTCTATCCTTCCTAGCGAGACTGAAAAAATAAACTAAGAATAACTGAAAAAGTAAACTATAAAAGCAGACAAATCCTAGATATGCAACTTGCTATCCTCCTGATGTGTCACCAATGGACGCTGACGCCTCAATGAGCTATGTAGCTGGCTGCCCAGAAGAAATGAAAACTGTGCTACAGACTGCCTGAATTTACACTTACAAAATGTAAGCTTAAACCTCTTAAGTGGAAACATGCACATAATTTTAGAAATATACTATGAGGAAAAGATAGGAAAAGATAAACACTTAACTTGCTGTTCTGTTATGTATCAGCCAAGAGCTAGACCTGACTGAATCACTTACTGAACTAAAATACTCTTGTCTGCAAAACAAAACAAATGAGCAACTACTGCACTACAGACAATGAGTTCACACTTACAAAAACGTCTTAAACAGAAAAACATGCACACAATTTAATGAATGTACTATGAGGAAAACAAAGGGAAAGATAAACACTTAACTTGCCACTCTGTAGAGCTGGGCCTGACTAACTCACGTACTAAACAAATGTACGCTTGCCTGCAAAACATAATGACATTTTTCATATCCACACTCCTTTTTTGTATTGTTTTGCACTTCTGTCTTCCTTCTCTAATATACAAATATCCTTGCAAGCTGCAAACCATCTGAGTTCAATAAATGTCATTTTATATAAATGTGGACTCTAGTATCCACATATATAAACTGCCGCATTATGTATGTGACTACATGCACTTCACACATAAAACAGTTGAAAATCATCTTGTGAAGATGGCAATTCCCGCAAAAAATAACAGTTGAGGACAGCCATGCAGTTGGGATCACGATTTAAACTGACTTAACGTGACAGACAGTGTGAATACACCTCGACATGACAGTGCCGTGCCGATGCATAAGCTGTTGGCTTCACATTTATTATATTATTAGGTTATCTCCAGTTATTCTAACCTCTTTGGTTCCTGATGAGTATGAGCAAGCCATGGCAGCTGCAAGTGCGTCTGTGCTGGCTCCCACAGCATTTTATATCAAACATCAGCCGTGTGTCTGATTTAGCCTCAGTGATCACATTCCTCTTAAGGACATAGGCATGAGACTGCTTAGTTAGTTAGTTTGTATGTTCAAATGATCATTTGCGCAATAAATCATAATCATGTGCCATCACAAATTATTTTGTAAATATGTCTACATGCTGATCATTTACAACTACTGTATTACTGTTGTTGTATTATTATTATTATTATTATTATTATTATTATTATTATTATCATCATCATCACTGTATTTACTATAATTAAATATACGGAAGTGATTTAGTAATTCCTTCCCACCGCCTTTTACACATTAAAGTAATAGAAGTCTTCTACAAAACAGAAGGAATTGTCAAGAAGAAATTAGTTTTCAAATTTTATTTGCTCTCTGTCAGACATTTTATATTACTGGGTAAGTGATCAAAAATTATTGTTGCAGTATTGTGCACTTCTTTTTGTGCTAAAGACAACCTTGATATGGACTAATGAATGTCATTTCCCCTTCCGGATTGTAATTATGTACATCATTGTCCCTGTTGAACTGCTGTGGATTATTTACAATAAACTTCATGAGGCAATAAATACAGGGTTTCATAAATTCTCATTACAAACTTCTAGAACTTCTAGTGCGCACAGTGTAGAGTGAGTATAATATATTTTGAACAGGAATCCATGTCCAGAAATGTACCATTTCTGTTCTACGATGGTTTCAATTCAGATGTGTAATGCTTCCACATCTGCTGAGTTTCTTGTACTGCTATACAGTAGGGTAGACAGAATGATATGTACTCCATCAGACAGTCACTTGAAGTTGCTTAACACATACAATGTTTAATTTAAGAGACTCCTGTAGAGACAGAGGAAGATCTGCTGGCATGAGTTCTGGCCGCTGCTCTAGAAATTGAAGAGATACCAAGTGGGATGGAGAGAATGTACCAGAACATGCTTCATAGGTACAATGTATGTAACAATGTTGCTGGTCCCTACACTGAGCCACTGTTGTAATGCATCAGTACTGTTTTGTACGCACAGTATGCTGGGTACTTTTTTGTTTTGGAGTAATTTAAATACATACCACTGAAGTGTAAATACAAACAAATGTGCTTAAGTGATAAATGAATGTTTTGTTGTGTTTCCTTTCATGTTGTTACCTAATAATTGTGCTGTACTATGCCTAATTCAGTACCTCAAGCAGAAGTAAATGTGTTAAATATCTGAATTGAAACCATCGTAAATGGAAATAGTACATTTCTGGACATGGATTCCTATTCAAAATATTATGTACTCTCCCCCCTCAATAAATCCTAGAAAGTTGTAATGGGAATTTCTGAACAACATGTATGCTGTGAAGCAGTAGTCAAAATGCCCAACTCCTTAAACAGATGTCTACAAGATGATCATTAGTGAGCACCATGTATTATTCCTAAAGCATGTTTTTGAGCAGTGAGCACTTAATGGAACAATGAAGACATAATGAAGCAATGATGGCAGCCTGGAAAAACCTGTGCATGAACAGAATCACTCTGTGTGTATAGGTGTTTCTATTAGTAGAACAATATGCTCATTGAAGAATTCCCTGAATTCCTGCCATGCAATAACTGGAATCACTGTCAGAAGACTGATAAGTCAACTTCTGATCCTGATCAGTTTTGTGGAAGAGGAAAGATTTTGATGCGGAAGAGAGTTCGATGAACGATCAGTGTGCTGACGTTGAGATTTCATAAGCTTTAATTATTGCCAGAGCTTTGTCTAATGTGTAGTTGTCTAATTTCAATTACTGTAAAGCCACTTCATGGTTAGGAGCATAAAGAATCACGATACTGCATACTAAAGATACTGTGCACAGCTGTTTACATGGAAGGGTCTCACAAGTAAAGTGTCACTTCCCAGAGAGACTTTTTAAATCTTCTCCCCAAACTGCGTTAAGTGTACCAGGATTGCTTGCAACACTGAAAAAATTCAAACTTAGCAGCAACCACATGAACCATTTGCGCACATGTTCTACAAGACATAATTTACTATGGAGAGAGAGAGAGAGAGCTACTTGAGATTGTTAGCTGCAAAGACAACTAAGCTGCACAACATCATCAGTGATATTACGTACCTGAAAATTCAGATGTCTGTGGTGGAAGCTGTGCCAGTCTTCCTCACATTTGAAAGGTGCTTGTTATGTGGCTTCTTGCTCAGCCTGTTGCTGCAGTTGTTAACTTAATTATTTCACGCTAGAGTATTTGTATCTTTTCATGTTCTGAAGTGCTGATTCATCGAGAATTTTGAATTTTAGTGAAGTGCTCTTGCTATATACAATTGCATCCTACTAATTAGAAGTACATTGTCTCCTTAGGTGAACAGTAGTGACAGCACAAAAAGACAGTGCAATGATATTATAGCAGATTTTCTACATATTTTCTGCTCATATTGAGAACAGAGTATGCATATCATCCCACTGTGTAAAGTATAAACTATTTGTTGATTCTAAAATATACTGTCAGTCTTTTTTTTAAAAAATGACCTGCTTTTTGTGAAGCACTGTCCTGCTTTTGATCATTTTGAGTCGGTTACACTAGCTGCAGGCAGAGAGCGAGAGATCTGAATCCAGTCAATGCACTAACTAGTGTACTCATCACCACTTAAGTATCTGACACTGAACTAGACAAATACTCAGATTTACTCAAACACTGAAATAACAGGCACAGTACAATAAGGGACTTAATTCGTAATCCTTTCGTGCCAAGTCAAAGTTCACCGGAGCCCAAAACAAAACAAGATGGTCGAACTAGAATCTCCAAGGGGAAGCCAAACTGCTATGCTGACAATGTACCTCCAATGTAGTAATTTGTACGAATCCAAGTCCACAGGCAATGGTAATTTTCCTACATCAGTTCAGGTGACGTTACTAGATGCTTGGTGATTCAACATGTCTTGCAAATCTGGTCCCTATACAGGGTGAAGAAAAAATGCACCACACGGATGTTGGTGTGCAATTCCTTGTCCAGATTCAAAACAAAAGTTTATGTAGATAAATCAGATCAGATGCATTTTGAAAACACCTGTGAAAATGAGGAACTGCCAACACTGTCACATACATCGTGCAACACATCAGAATGTACAGAGGAATGTGTTTCAATCTGCACTACTGTATCAGCCACCATAGCTCACTGAGCATACTGTTGGGACACCATGGAGCTATGATTTGAATCTTCCTTAGGTTCTTTTTTTTTTTTTTTAAATTTTTTTTTTTTTACATCTGTTTTCTAGTTCTTGTTGTTTATAAGCAGGATACCGTTTTGTCACATGACAATAGCCTATCAGATGACAGTGGGATCCATTAAACTGCATACATGTGTGTACTAACCGCACAGTGCACAACCATAACTGGTTCTGTCGGGCAGCTTCCTGACGGAATACACAAATGATGAACATGTCGATATACGTTCAGTGCTGGGTGTATACAATAACAAAGCTGCTGCTGCTCCTTAAAAGCAGCACCATCACCTGGAGCAACACCTTCAGGAAGCTAGTAATCTTCATCTACAAGTAACAGCCAGAGGTCATCCAAGGACTAGACATACTCCACAAACAGAGGATGCGATTCTTGAAACAGTTCACCAGTCAAGTCAGAAATGTACCTCCAATATTACAAGATACTCCCAAATACCTCAGAGACTAGTCGATGAAGTGTTGCATGATGATGAACTGCATCCATATCACTACATATTAACTCAACACTAGGGCCCAGAAGACTGTGTTTGACGTGTACAGTTTTGTGAATAATTTTTGCACCAAGTAGATGATAATGAACATTTTGTAAATAATGTGGTATGGACTGACAAATCTAGCTTCACTTGTGAATGTATTTTCAACCTCTCCAACAGACATTATTGGTCAGGCCACAGAGTACATCAGTGACTGTATTGAACTGATATTGGTATCAATATCTGAATCAGAGTCTGAGTGTGTTAAGTCATAATAATAAATATAACAACATTCTCATATAAAGCACTTCTGCAAAAAGAATCCTTGAATACATAAAACATCAATATTCCTGCTTTTTCTTGACAACACACAAAGTACACTGCTGCCCAATGAAATTGTATGACCGTGAACACAGTGTGCGGTAAGTTTAAAAAAAAAAAATGGTTCAAATGGCTCTGAGCACTATGGGACTTAACATCTATGGTCATCAGACCCCTAGAACTTAGAACTACTTAAACCTAACTAACTTAAGAACAGCACACAACACCCAGCCATCACGAGGCAGAGAAAATCCCTGACCCCGCCGGGAATTGAACCCGGGCGTGGGAAGCGAGAACGCTACCGCACGACCACGAGATGCGGGCGGTAAGTTTCAAATTGGCATGAAGTGTACTACAGGCTTTGATATGCAAGCAACCATAAAAATTAGGTAGGAGCAATACCATCAACATTCAGTTTATATGGAATGGCTACACTGCAGGTTTCTCATTCAGAAATTGCATATGATGGAATTTGGTAGCAGCTAGACTGTGCTCTATCAAGTGTGCATTTTATTGTTCTGCTCGATATTGCTGCTTGGTCGGGAGGCATCTCACGAGTGCCATGTGAATATGGAATCACTGGATTCAGAATATCATTGAGCCCACAAGAGTAGTGCCTGAGAAGACAGACATTGTTGTCTCAGATGTGCGCGATTGAAAAGCCGTGTACTGCAAGTCGAGAAATGGGTTCATATGCAGCAAGATAAGTATCCACTTGGACAGTGTGATATAACGCCTGAGGCACCACATACTGTCAGCATGGTGACCATTGTTCTGGCTTCCTTGATGTAGCAGCATAGTGAGGCATGTTAACAATGGAGTTACCAATGACCATACAGGACACAGGTGTCGTACCATGTTGTCTTCTCATATAAGTCCCGATTCTGCATACACCATCATAATGGACATATCTCGTGTGGAGGCCTCTGAAGAGAACAAACATTGTCATACTGCATTCATCATCATCAAATGGGACCAGCATCTGGCATGATGGTACGGGTTGCTACTGGGTACACCAAACACATCTCTGGTTCTCATAGCTGATACTTAGAACAGCTCCTGTTAGATTTCTGACATGTTAAGGCCAATGGCTGCGTGCTGTCTGACATTATCTTACAAAAGGATAATGCAAGATCTCACATTACCCGTGTTTCCTGACATATCTTGATACAGAGGCTGTTTGACTGTGGTCCTGGCCTACACATTCTCCTAATTTCTCACACATTGAAAACATGTGGTCAGAAGTTGCCGAGAACCTGACACACCACCATTAACCAGTCACTACAATTAATGAACTGCGGCAGAGTGTTGAAGTAGCATGGAATGGCATACCCATATATATATCATCCGAGCTCAGTTTGATTTGATGTTGAGCTGAGTTAGAGCTATTGATGCTGCCAGAGGTGGCAACTTTGTACACTGAATTTAGCAGCCTGTATACTCCCAAATCATCTACAAATTTAATCCTGTATTCATCCTCCTATAATATACAGGCTTAATAAGTAAAATTTCATTATTTGCTATCCTTCCTGGTGCTGTAATTTCAATGGCCAACACTGTAAATTATAATAGATAACAGTAATATCTGCCTTCTGTTTCCTATCAAATGACTGCCTCATCCATTTCCTCTGCACATCCTCTAATAGTTCTGTAAGCAACCAGAGGGTGCACACTAGTTGTAAACTACAATTTAATTGCCTGCTAATAGGACCCACTAACTAATGCAGCACGACTTCAAAAGTTTGTGTACAGATGTAAGATATATTTAAGTAATGGAGATGATTATATAGATAAATACAGTAAGCTTGTTTTATGAGTGACATGTTGCATGTTAATAAAACATATTTCTTGAAGAAGAAATGAAACCTTCCCAAACTATACACAAACCTAACCATCACGGTCTCCAAGTCACGCAATTTTTCCTGCATATCTTCATATTCACTGTGTTTGACTCACCATCTAATCAGTGTATAAAGTGGCATCTGGTGTTTCTTAGACACCCCTCTCGATATGCATCTGTACATATATAAAATGTGTTGCTATTCAGAAATTAGTTCATTCAACTAATTTTTAGATGCACTGCTTTACATATGCCAAGGGATAATCAGACTGAATGAGGCCAAAAGTCTCCATATACTCATTGCCGTTTTGTTCAAAAGAGCTCAGCAATAATCCCAACAGCATTCAGGAATCGATTTTGCTACTATGACAATGGCTAAGGTCTGGAGAACATCTGCACAAAGTTCCCATATACTGAAGGTGTAATATCTGAGTAACCTAACCATGAAATACACAAGCCACAATACTACACAGACCGCTGAACCGCATGATGTCATAGCAGTGGCAGTAGCAGTAGCAGTAGCAGTAGTGATAGTGGTTGTGGTGGTGGTGGTGGTGGTGGTGGTGGTGGTGGTGGTGGGGAAATAAGGATGGCTGGATGGGGATTAGAGGCTCCATCCTCCCCAATTTGACACCAGTCTGTTCAACACATTGTAAGATCATTTAGTTTATCCACAGTGTACAATACTGTTTTGATTATACACTATGCAAAGAAGTTATTTCGTAAATAAAACAGCTAATACTACACTGTTCACTCATTCTCAACACTAATCACTGCATACACTACACACATTCCAGCATGAAGTACTAACACCACCAGAAATTCTTTAAGCACAACTACTGCAACTTACATCCCTCTGAATCTATTTACTATAGTCAATTATTGGTCTCCCTCTACAATATTTATCCCCACACTTCCCTGCAGAACCAAACTGCTCATTCATTAATGCCTCACTGTGTGTCCCTTGAAACTTGTTTTAATAAAGTCATGTCACAAATTACTTTTCTCTGCAATTCCATACAGTACCTCTTCATTGGTTATCCAATGTACACTTTTAATCTACAGCATTCTTTTGTAATACCTCACTTCAAAAGCTTCTTTTCCCTTCTGGTCTGTAAGTTTATTGTCAATATTTCACTTCTGTTTGAGGCTGCAAAAAGTCTGAATTTATTCCTGCAATTCTTTTTATGTACTGCAATTTTTACAAGTGTCTAAGAAGCATGTTGGACCTGGGAGAGCTCACATGCCAGATGAAATAGAATGTAGTAAACGCCCTTAGCATTACGTGCTGTTACCTGTCTTGCATCAACTGTCAATCTCACTGATACACATTTTGTGCTAAGTTTTCTTTCTAAAGGTTTCTATGATTTTCTTGACGCAGAGGGTGATAAGATTCTCACACTGAAATAAACAATTAAGTAACTTGCTTAGTGGCACTTCTCTTACGAACACACAAAGCAAGTAATGATGAATAAGTTAACTCACCTACACACAACCTGGGATTCCTGGATTTGTCAAAACTAATGCAGCCATCACTGCATGGGCTTCATGATATTCTTGTCAATTAGCAACACTCAGTGGGCACACGTACACCACAGAATACTAGGACACATAATATCCCATAAATTGTCAGTTATTCAGCTACATGGTGGTGTCATTGGCGATTATTAACTCCTTGTTGATGATAATTCGCATCCTCATAGAGCTCAGTTGGTGGACTACTTTCTATGATCTTATGTTGGTACTGAAATACCATAACCAGTATGTTCTCCAGACTTTGCTGCTATTGCATTTGTAACTCACTCACTTACACTCACTGCAGCTGGGACAGTAGCGCCCATCACTTTTACAGAACTAAAGATTGCTCTACTTGAAGAGTACCCAATGTTCTGCTTTAGGAATATCAGAATTTTAGTTCAGAATTCACTAACAATCTTACCGAATCCATTCAAAGTGGGAAGCAGTGTCATCACTCTCAGTGACCACACACTTTATTAGTGGGCAGCAATTATGAAACCCTCATTGGTTTTCATGGAATTCTAATTATGTTAGAATTGTCTTTACATGCCATCAGTCACTGAGGTAGTATATACAAGGGACACAAATCAGTGTGCTCTAGAACCAGTGTATAAAATTTGTCTTAAAGAATATTTTCCCGTGTATTTCAGGGTGAACTAAGAGCTCCTATTTAGATTTGTGGTATACCACCTCATACTCTAATTATTTTGACCTGTCGTCTCAAATACTGATACTCAGCTCCTTTGTAGGCCTATACTATCAACCTGAATCTTCACAGTTTATTACATAATATCCTGCTTCCAGCCTGCTGCAAGATCCATTTAATTTGCATGCTTTCTTCATGCATTGCAGTTTTTTACAAGCATCAGCATATTTTAAATTTAACTTGACATCCTCACCATTTGGCATCACATTGCTTGTCACGCCAAGACTGAAATTGCTACAAAGTGATCATTACATTCATTATACCAAAGAGATTGTTTAATGTTTCTTATTTATGATTTTTTTCCTCTTTCACTTCTTTTAGACAATTACAGATCCACATTTTGCTGGTGCAGTCTTCTGTATAAAGACTGGTTTGATGCAGCTCTCCACATTAGTTTATGCTGTGCAAGGTTCTTCCATCTTTGTGTAACTACTGCAGTCTATTTCCATGTCAATTGCTCACTATAGTAAAGTGTTGGTACCCCTCTAAAAAATATACCTGATATCCACTGTCAAACTGATGGATTCCTTGATGTCTCAAGATGTGTCCTACCACCTGTTCCCTTCTTTTGTTAAATTGTGCAATAAATTTCTCTTCTCTGCAATTTGATAGAGTACTTCTTCATTAGTTATCTGATCTACCAATCTAATCTTCAGCATTCTCCTGTAGCACCACATTTCAAAAGCTTCTATTCTCTTCTTGTCTAGGTGTTTATTATTAGTGTTTCACTTCTGTTCAGGGCAACACTAGACACATACCTACAGAAAGGGAGTTCTTGATGCTAACATTTATAGTCGGTATTAATGAATTTTTCTTGCTCAAAAATTTTTTTCTTGGTACTGCCAGCCTGCATTTTATATCCTCTAGTTTGGTCATACTGGCCAACAGCCCTGACACAGTGGTAACACCAGTTCCCATCAGATCAACGAAGTTAAGTGTTGTCAGGCTGGGCTAGCACTCAGATGGGTGACCATCCAGAATACCGAATGCTGTTGGCAAAGCGGGGTGCACTCAGCCTTCGCGAGGCAAACTGAGGTGTTACTTGATTGAGAACTAACAGCTCCGGTCTCGTAAACTGACATAGGGTGGAGAGGGGTTTGCTGACCATGTGACTCTCCATATCCGCATCCAGTGACAGCTGTGGGCTTAGGATGACACGGAAGCCGGTCGGCACTGTTGGGCCTTCCACGGCCTGTTCGGATGGAGTTTAGTTTTAGTTTGGTCATACTCAGTTATTTTGCTGCCCAGATGAAAGAAAATTCATCTACTACTTTTAGTGTCCCATTTCATTATTTTATTTCCCCACGGCATTACCTGACTAAATTTTATTACATTCCATTACTCTTGTTTTACTTCTGTTAGTGTTCATCTGATAACTTGTTTTCAAGACACTATCCCTATCATTCAGCTAACCTTCCAAGTCCTTTGCCACCTTTGACAGAATTTCATCATCGTCAGCAAACCTCAAAGTTTTTACTTTTCTCCCTGAACATTAATTCCCTTTCAAATTTCTCCATGGTTTCCTTTACTGCTAGTGCAACGTTCAGATTAAATACCATTGGGATAAGTTACGACCCTGTCTCACTTCCTTCTCTGATACTGCTTCTCTTTCATACCCGTCTTGTTTCTGTAAATGTTGTAAGCAACATTTAAATCCCTTTATTTTATCCCTGCTACCTTTACAGTTTCAGAGGCTATTCCAGTTGATATCAAAAGCTGATCTTAAACCTACAGATACTATAAATGTAAGTTTGCTTTCTTCAGTCTGCCTTCCAAGAGAAACTGCAGGCTCAGTATTGCCTCACTGTACTCCAACTTTTCTCTGGTAACCAAAATGATCTTCTGCAACATACTCTACCAGTATTTCAGTTCTTCTGTGCATAATTTATGACATTACCTTGCAACCTCTGACGTCAGTATCTGTCTTCTTTGGAATTGAAATTATTATATTGTTATTGATGTCTGTGTGTATTTCTCCTGTGCCATAGCAGGTGGAGTAGTTTTGTTATGGTACATCTCTCCATGGATTGCAATAATTTTGAGGGAATGTCATTTACTCAAAATTCTGAGTGAATGTCATCCATTTGACGTGGCTTGTTTTGATGTAGGTCTTTGACATCTGTGAAATTATTCTTTCCTTTCCACAATATTGTTTTCACCTTTGTATGAACCTGACATATACTCCTTCCATCTTTCAGCTTCCCCTTTGTTGTTTATTACTGGCTTGCTATATGAGCTTCTGATACTCATACAGCTACTTCTCTCTTCTCCAGAGGTTTCTTTAATTCTCCTACAAACTGCATCTCTCTCTCCTATACTCATACATACTTGTACCAGCTTTGCATTTCTCCTCACTACCTCTGGTTTGCCATTATGCACTTCTGTTAATCTTGTTTTTAGACATCTATATCCCTTTCTGTCCATTTCATTTTTATATTTTCTCCTTTTTTCAATAAAAATAAAAAAAACATTGGGTTCTCCAAAAATTTATACTAAGCCTTGTATTATCACTTATTTTATCCCCTGCTGCCTTTAGTATTTCATCTCTCAAAACTACCCATCCATCTTCTGTTGTATCCCTTTCCCTTGTTGCAGTTAATCACCACCCTCTGAAACTTACCACAACCACTTCTTCTTTCAACTTATCTGAATCTTCCTATCATTTGGCAGTTTCTTCAGGTTTGATGTCCAGTTCATAGTACAGTAAATTAAGTAAAATTCTCAGAAACCATATCTGCCCCTGCAAATGGTTTTCAGCTGAAAATCTTGTTTTGTAATCTCTGTCTTAGCACTATATAATTTACCAAATACATTGACTGATTGATATGGGGGAGGGTTCCAAACAGCGAGGTCATCAGTCTCATTGGATTATGGAAGGATGGGGAAGTATGTCGGTCATGCTCTTTCAAAGAAACCATCCCAGAAATTGCCTGAAGCAATTTAGGAAAATCAGGGAAAACCTAAATGAGGATGGCCGCACATGGGTTTGAACTGTCGTCGTCCTGATTAGGAGTCCAGTGTACTAATCACTGAGCTGCCTCGCTCGATGCCAAGTATTTGTAATGATTAAATTTTGCTCCGTGAAAAATTCTGCAAGCTGGTTTCCTTCTTCATTCATTTCCCTTAGTCCACATTCTATTTTTCCTTCCCTTCCTTTTCCTACTATTGAATTCCAGTCCCACATCTTAGCAACATTTTCATCTCCCAAATAACACACTGAATTATTTCTTTTGTTTCATGAAACATTCTTTCAGTCTCTTTAGCTGTGGAGCTAATAGGCATATAAACATTTACTACTGTGGTGGCTATTAGCTTCATGTTAACTTCACTTCCTGACCTAATAATAAAGGTAAAAATTTAATCATTGTCTCTTAAGTCAGTTATGGTAAAAAAAACACACACCAAGCAAATTATGTTGGTTGCCAGCTAATGATTATTTCATTTACTAGTTTCAATGATGACCACATGGAATCCAGCAGTGGTCTCTATAAGTCCTGTATGACAAATATTCGGTACTGAAAGCTCGAGATTCAGCCTCATCTTTTGATTTTTGGTGCTGGTTGGACCATAATATTATCAGCTTCCAGAGAGGTGAGAATTTTACCTGAACAAAGTACATCATGGCTTAGGTTGACAATCACTATTCGTGGAAGCTTAATTTACACCCTTTTGCTTCTCTGTGCCTTATTGTATCAATGTGTATCATAATCATATCTTTTTGATTTCAACATGTTATCATCAGTTTTTTTCCAGTCTTCTAGGTTTCTTACTCATTTCAACATGTCAGCAGTTGTTTTCCCATAGTCTCCGTATTTCTTAGTGATCTTCTTATGAAAGATTTGCTGTGTGTAAAAAATTGGCCAAGGCCTTGGGAGTAAAGGAGAGTCGCCTCACAAAACAAAACTCATGGGTTTAGACTTCACATAGGTAGCATTTTTTTTCCCTCTATAGTCATTTTCCCTTCTTTTGTTTAGATTTTAATGAAAGAAATAAACTTGATTTAATTTACAGCCTGACACACTGTTAAATACGAACAGAAGAGAAATTGACATTGTTATGAAGCAAAACTAAGAGGTATAATTCTTATAAGGTTTCAAGGCAAAATGTTATAATAAAAAAATTAATATCACAATATATCATACACTTAATAAAATAGGTGAACAGTATGCTGTTTTCTGAGTAGAGAATTTGGTTGGAAATTGAAAGTGTGTGAATTTTATCAAAACGTTTCTTGTAAATCCATTTCTTACCAGATGTAATGGCTGTCAGTGGTAACAGAGTTATTGCCCAGAAAAACATGTATGGAACATGAACTGATATTGTGGGTAGGAAACTGAAGGTAGAAATGCTGAACTCTATTTTCAAATATTCCCTTACAAAGGAAAATCCAGGCATATTGCCCCAATTTCATTCTCCACCACCGCAATGACGAGTGACAAACATATGTGTCAGTGGTGATGAGAAACAGCTGAAACCACTACAACTGAACATAGCTCCAAGTCCTGATGAAAACCCTGTACTACTCTACAGAGAATTTGTGGCTGAGTTAGTTGTTCTTTTAAGCATATAAATCATAAATTCCCCAAACAAAAAACTGTAACCTGTAGTTGGAAGAAAGTACAATTCACACTCATATACAAGAAGGATATTCAGAATTAATCCCCGAAACTACCATCCAAAATATTTGACATTCATCTGTTGTAGAATCTTAGAATATAATCTGATCTCAAAAGTAATGACGTATCTCGAACAGAATGACTAGCTACATGCCAATCAACACGGATCCTGTAAAAATCAGTAACATAAAATCCATCTCACACTATTGTCATATGACATCCTGAATGTTGTGGATCGAGGCAGTCAGGCAGAGGCAGTATTTCTTGACTTCTGAAAAGCCTCGACTCAGTATTACATTAATGATTATTAGTGAGATACTATCATAAAGCGAATGAAATGAAATTTGTGACTGGACTGAGGATTTCCTGGTAGGGAGAACACAGTACGATATTTTGGATGAAGAGTCATGGACAGGCTTAGAAGTAATTTCAGGTGTGTCCCAAGGAAATGTATTGGGATCCTTTATGTTGGAAAGTAATCACATGGCAGACAATATGAACAGTAATCACGCATTTTTGCAGATGATGGTATTACTTACAAATGAAGTACTACTTGAAAAATGCTGCGTAAGTAATAAGTCAGATTTTGATACGATTTTAATGTGGTGAAAAGACTGCTAACTAGTTTTAAATGTTCACAAATGTAAAGCTGTCCACTTCAAAAAATAATCTGCTGTATCTTATGAGAACAGTATTTATGGGACACAACTGGAATCAGGCAACTCAATTAAGACACCTATTATCCTGCAAAAGCCTTCTTACAAAGTTTCAAAAACCAGCATTAAGTGAAGAATCTAGGAATTCATACAACCTCATATATATTACTCCTATAAGACCCTCGAAGATAAGACTGGACTAATTACAGCAAGCACAAACACATTTATGCACTCATTCTTCCAAATAAGTGGTACCCTCTGTCATGCACTTAACAGTGATTTGCAGAACATAGGTAGGTAGGGGTGTGTGTGTGTGTGTGTGTGTGTGTGTGTGTGTGTGTGTGTGTGTGAGAGAGAGAGAGAGAGAGAGAGAGAGAGAGAGAGAGAGAGATGTCAATACACTATGGGTAAAGTCACCCAAGGAAAATGTAAAAATCATATCAAACAGCATGCAGCTTTAGAATTACACTTCTATTATTCTGTTTACAGAGCTTCACTCAAAATCTTACAAAACATAGCAGCAGACAAATGCTGGTGATAATCCAACAAATCAAGGACAAACACAGTGAAGAAGATTTGTTACAATCATGGCTGATGCCACTGTGGGGGCAGACTGTCCATAGCATTGAATACACAATAGTAATACTGAATGTTTCTCATGGTCATACATTCATCATTTTGCACCATCACTCAGGTGTTTTGTCCAAATTTCTGCCTAACCATATTATTGAGTAACGCCACCTGTGAATGCAGTAAATGATTCTGGGGAAATGATAGGACAGCTCCTCTAACACTGTGGTTAATTACTTTCCACAGTCTTCTTTCAAATTACAAATAAACTTCACTTAAATAAAGATCCACTTTAATATCCATTAAAGTTTCATACCACTGGGGAAGGAAGATGACACTGAGAATACATGGAACTACACCCTTATCCTTGTTAACATGCTTTTAAGCAGTTACTTCACACGTCTACAAACTATTTTTATTTCACTGGAATTTAACAGGTACTTCATGCAGCACATTTTTTAATACATGCATGAGTTGGCATTGAGTTAGCTTGTATATGCACCATTTAAACTAGTCCCAAGATTGTACTAAACACAAAGATCATTTTATGACGTAATGGACAACTCTTTAGACACGAAAGCTTATCACACTTGGTTAATAACCGCTATTTGTCCCAGGAATATCTTTTGTATGAAGGTATTCAGATACTTGACACTGACTGCCACTTACAAAAGCATATGTTAACATACTGTGAATAATTTTAAAACTTTCATTAACATCTGTCATACATTAACAAATTGTATTATGGACACATCAAAAAAGACATATCAAAATAAATACACGACTTAATAATATCCACTATTTTAGGTTAAGAACATTTTATAGTTACAAAAAGTACAAAAACTGTCAATATCAGTAATTTACTGCCTGACACTGTAAAAACATCAGTACTACAGATTTTCTTGCAAATGTTGATCAAAATAGAAATAGTTAAGTATGTACATCCAAGTACGGCCACTCAAAGACAGAATAAACGTTAGGTTATCAGTGGAATTACACTGAGCTATTAATTTTAACTAATTTTCCATACATTTTTATTTTCATGACAATAGGAAACGTTATGAAACCAGATAGCACACGTTCCCCTTCCTTCCTTCCTTCCTTCCTTCCTTCCTCACTCCCTCCCTCCCTTCTTTCATTTTTCTCCTCCTCTATGGAAAGAAGGCAATGAGTGTGACAGATATGAATATAAACTGTCTACTGTTAATTAACACACAACACACAACAGTTACAGCAAGCAAAGCATTACTACGTCTTTGTTCAGGAGTAAAAGATGGAGAAATGAAGTACAAATAATTGTGAACATTAAAAACAAGGAACTGCAAATGCTGTGGTATTACAAGTATACCATTCAGAGTTCTATATTTTTCATTTCTTAGTATAGGAATTATTCTATGAACAAGTGGCAAATTTGAACAATATTTTGTTGCTGGTATTCATAAGTGCTTCACCAATGAGTTTCCAGCTACAGTAAGACTCTTTTTTTAAACTCAGTCACACAGAAGATTCTGCATGCTCATTTCCTGTCACTGAAATTTGCAATTATTTTCAGAAAACAACAATAAAAAAATGTACAACTGCACTACATGATCCAAATGGAGTACTTGTCTACAGATTTCTCAGCATTCAAATAAATGTATGCACATAGTCTCTGTAACTGTCATTCACTAATAATTTTAAAAACCATGATAATGAAATAATGGAATAGATACCTGCATATGTGCCCAGTATATTAGAAGATTTCATGAAAAGGAAAGTTGCTACTCAGTATATAGTGGAAATGCTGAGCTGCAGATACGCACACAAAAAGACTGTCACAATTAAGCTTTGGACCAACAATGCCTTTGTCGAAAATAGACGACAGACACATACACCACTCGTGCAGACACGACACACACACACACACACACACACACACACACACGACTGAAGCCACACTGTGAGCAGCAGCAGCAGTGCATGACAGGAGTGGTAAATGGATAGGGGTAAGGATGAGGGTGGTGTGTGGAGGGGGAGGGATAGTAGGGTAGGGGTGGGGGACCATGAAGCACTGCTGGGTAGCATGCAGGGACAGTGCAGTCAGGTTGGATGGAGGGCAGGGGAGAGGCTGAGGGGGAGGGTAGCAGAAAAGGAGAGAAGTAAAAAGACTGGGTGCATTGGTGGCATGATGGCCATTCATGTGGACAGACAGCTTGTCGGTTGTCATGCCCACATAGAATGCAGCAGTGAGTTTCGACTACCTCTCGTCACGGCCTGAAATGAGAAATGTCCTGCCCACTATCCTTCCCACCTCTCCCACAGTGGTACTCCACCATTCACCAAACCTACACAATATACTTGTCCATCCCTACACACCCCCTGCTCCCAACCCCGTACCTCACGGCTCATATCCTTGTAGTAGACACAGATGCAAGACATCCTCCCACCACCACCTACTCCAGTCTGGTCACAAACATCACCTATACCATCAAGTATAGGGCTACCTGTGAAACCAGTCATGTGATCTGCAAGCTAAGCTGCTACCACTGTGCTGCATTCTATGTGAGCATGACAACCAAAAAGCTGTCTGTCCACATCAATGGAAACAACAAACTGTGGTCAAGAAACAAGTGGACTACCCTGTTACTGAGCACAGTGCCCAACATGACATCCTTCATTTCAATGACTGCTTCACACAGCCTGTGCCATATGGATCCTTCCCACCAACACTAACTTTCCTGAATTGTGTAGGTGGGAACTCTCCTTGCAATATATCGTACGTTCCCGTAATCCTCGTGGCTTCATCCTTCGTTAGTCACTGTCCCCACCCATCCAGTAACTTCCCTGTACCCATTCCAGCACTAGACAGCCCTCATTCCACCAAGGCACCCAGTCTTTTTACTTCTCTCCTTTTCCACTACCCCCCCCCCCCTCCCCGGCTCTCCATGGTCCACGGTCCACTGTCTAAGCCGACTACACCTGGCTGCCCTACCCTCTCTCCACCTCGTCCCTGCATGCTCCCCAGCTGTACTTCACTGTCCCCAACCCGTACCCTACTATCCCTCCCCACCCCAGTCTCCTCCTTACCCCCACCCAGTTGCCACTCACATCATGCACTGCTGCTGCTCGCAGTGTGGCTTCAGCTGCCAGAGACCACAGTCATGTGTGTGTGAGTTGCATTTGCGTGAGTGATGTATGTCTCTGTCATCTATTATCGACAGAAGCACTGTCGGCCAAAAGCTTAGTTGTGACAGTCTTTTTGTTGTGCCGTTCTGCGGCTCAGCATCTTCGCTATATAGTAAGTAGCAACTTTCCTTTTCATAATACTGTTACATTCCATCCTGGATTTTCCATTGTTTGATACTAGAAGATTTGACTGATAAAACAATTTAAACATAATGATTTCAGATTTTATGACAATTTTCAACCCAAGCCCCGATGCTGGGAGAAAGGCATTATTCTCACACTTTATTACTGTGTTACACATAAATTCAGTCTTAGGAAAGGCAAGATATACAAAACATACAATGCACCTCATAAAAACATCCACATCCACAACAAAATACAACACAGATAACAGAATTGCGTTCAGTGAAAAATGAAACATAAATTTCAGAGGAACTGCTTGACTTAAAATACAAAATTAAATCTATGACCTCAAATATACATCACATAAACATAGTAAGAAAGGAAGAGAGCAAATATTTTAATGGAGATTTACTGTAGTCTGTAAAATGATGCACATTCTCTTGCTACACCCAATATTCTTTCTCCTGCAAAAAGGTCAGGAACAGTTACACAAATGTACAAGAAAGAAGGGTTAGCTTTTAAAACATACCAATATTGACAGAGCTCAGAAGAATCACAGTGGACTGTAAATACCTGCCAACATTTGGAATGTCTGGTCATGAGGCAAATGGTCATGCAAGAAAAGGGTGATAATTATTGAACTATATGAAACAAAATTGTCATAACTTCTCAATAGTTTGTGTTAGGATGTTCAAACTGCACGGTTGGCCATACTGATTTACCAACAAATGATGGGAATTAGTACACCCTGTATGGTTTGGTTCAGTGACAATGCCCACTTTCATTTGGATGGGTTCATCAACAACCAAAATTGGCACATTTGGGGAACTGAGAATCCGCATTTCGTGATCGAGAAGTCTCTTCACCTTCAATGTCTGACTTTGTAGTGAGTAATGTCCAGTCATGGAATAATCGGTGCGATATTCCTTGATAGCACGGTGACTACTAAATGGTACGTGAAGGTTTTGGAAGATGATTTCATCCCCATTATCCAAAGTGACCCTGACTTCGACAAGATGAGGTTCCTGCAAGATTGAGCTCGACCCCACCAAAGGAGTAGAGTGTTTGATGTCCTGGAGGAGCACTTTGGGGACCGCATTCCGGCTCTGGGGTACCCAGAGGCCACTGGCACGGGCTTGATTGGCTGCCATATTCTCCGGATCTGAACACATGAGACTCCTTTTAGTGGGGCTATATTAAGACAAGGTGTACAGCAATAACCCGAAAATCATTGCTCAGCTGATACAGCCACTCAGGAGGCCATCGACAGCATCAATGTTCTGACACCTCAGCGGGTCACGCACAATTTCGCATTTGTCTGCATCACATCATCGCCAATGATGACAGGCATATCGAACATGTCATAACCTAAATCAGAATCCCTGTACTGTCATTTACATGTTAAATAAAGTATGTGCACACTGTAGTTTATAACTAATTTACGTTTTTTTTCATACAGTTCAATAATTGTCACTCTATATGAACACTTTTTTTATACTGACCCAATTGGCCAGCTGGCAATACCTTGTAAGCACCACTTTTCAGGATTAAAGGGTAAGACAGTTAATTGTTCTGGAAGTGGACGATAATCCTAGCTATCAATAACAAACAACGCAGGACTCTTCTTCCTTTAGTAATACTTCTGCTACAGTCAGTAACTTTGACAAAAGCAGTGGTTATAAAATGCACAAAAATAATTCAATTATTATTTTATCATTACAAGTAAAAGTTCTTCAGAAATCAATGAGAATTAGTGAGCAGGAGACACAGAATGAGCAATTGGATGTTTTCAGTTACTACGTAAAATCCCCAGTAACTTGTCAAACAAAAAAATTTTAAATCACATGAACAAAAGCAAGCAATAATCTACTGGCTAATCAGGTACACGCTTATGAAAAAGTGATTCACTCCTACAATTCTGACATAACTCGAAGTCATAAAAATTAGCAAGAGAGATCTAACATACAAAGATAATCAAATTCAAATTAACAGTATACGAACACACCAATGAACAGAATCCACTGGTTTGAAAATGTTAAGAAAAACAATAATTTTAATTAAAGGAATGGTCAAATTTCTACTGCTACAAATTTGCAACACAACACAATATACACTAAATAGGGAAAACAACAGGAAGATCAATAAATTCATAACTGTGTTTAGTTGTAAATGTCTTAGGGTTTTTTTTTGTTTTTAATATCGCTCTTTTCACTATTTTTCTGTGTACATCAATAGAAAATGTCACTACTTTTATTATAAAACACACGCACTATACATTAATAGTCACAACAGTCCTCAACTTAAGCACCTTTAGGAAATGAGAAACATAATTCATTCTTCTTTCTTTAAAAATGCAGTATATCCAAAATAGATCTCTTGAAGCTGCATCTTTCTTACATCATGTGAAACTGTAGCAATGAAATGGTTCCTGTAAGAAATACAATGAGTTCATTAGTTTTATGGAGGTGTGATAGGAGCCTTTAACTACTATGAAAATGCTTTCATTCTTTTGCTGAGGTCAAAAAATAAAAATTATGGAGCAAGTCAAATACAGTTATATAGTATTAATAATGAATGAACAGATAACACTTATCTGTATAAATATACATGCTGAGAGTGAAAAATTTTGTTTTGTTTGCCATCACTACTAAAGTCAAGGCAATCTCTCTCTCTCTCTCTCTCTCTCTCTCTCTCTCTCTCTGTGTGTGTGTGTGTGTGTGTGTGTGTGTGTGTGTGTGTGTGTGTGTGTGCGTCCACACGCGCGCTGTCTCGCATGCGAGTGTGCACATCATGGTTAGGCTGTTGGTCTCCATTATATTCCTCCCAGTAACTGATACCTGCTTTTTCATATTTATGCACATTTATATCAGACTAAATTATAATATGTAAACGATAGATTGCTACCCACCACCTACGGGAGATGTTGAGTCACAGACAGACACAAAGACACAACAAAAAGACTGCCATATATTTAAGCTTTCGGTCAAAAGGCCTTCTTCCGAAGTAAAAAGCACACACATATTCATACAAGCACAACCCTCTCTCACACACACACGATCACTGTTTCTAGCCACTATGGTCAGACTGCAGACAGCTGTCAATGGTGAAGGTTAAGCAAGCAGCATAGGGTGGGGAGGGGTAAGGATAGCAGGATAGGATTGGGGAAAGAGCAGTGCTGCTTGTGGAAGCATACAGGGACACGGTAGGGACAGGTGTGGCTGCTACGTACAGTCAGGAGGATGGGGCAGGGGGGAGGCAGAAGAAAAGAGAAATTGAGAAATGGGGGAAAAAAGACCAATGGGTATGTTGGCAGAAGAGGTGGTAATGCAGTGCTGGAGTGAGAGCAGGGATGGAAGTAAATAAGTGAAGGACAGAGACTAGCAAAGGCCAAGGCCAGGGGATTTATGGGAACACAGGGAGAGTTCCCACTTAAGCAAGTTTGCTTCAGTTTCACAGCCTGCGCCATATGGATCCTTCCACAGCCTGGAACTCTCCCCTCCTCCCAAACCTCTAGCAGCCTTACCCTGTCCTTGCACCCTGCATGCTCCCACAACCAGCACTACATCTTCCCCACCCCTACTTTGGTATACCTCTGCCTCCCCGCCTCATGCTTGCTCCTTACCCCTACCACTCACACCAGACTGCTGCTCCCACGAGGCACAGTTTCTTTCCGCAGTCTGGCCACAGTGGCCGGAGACACTTGAGTGTGAGTTGTGCTCGTGTGACTGTACGCGTGTTTTCTACTTCGGAAGAAAGCCTTTTAGCTGGAAACTTAAATGTATAGCAGACTTTTTGTTGTGCCTACCTGTGATTCAATGTCTCCCCTATATGATGAGTAGAAATCTATCCTTTTCTCAAATTATTTTATTTTATTTTTCAGTGAAAGAAAGATTAACTTTCTTGACAGTTTTTAACTTGGTTTTAAAAATAGAGTATCAACTGTATATTTTTTGGAATGCAATAACTATGCCACATAAATAATTGATCTCCAAGCTTTAATGCACTGAAAACTGCAGGACAACTGAACAGTTACACGATCAGTATGTTTAAAAAAATATGCCAAAGAAAATGGCAAAGAACTATCACAAAGTGCACTGAAACAACACTCTCTTAATGACATTCTCTAAATGAAATTTTGAGTTTATGATCTCTAGAATGAAAGAAGCCCAAAACAGAAATGCTTTCTTGGCAAAAAAGAGCTCAAACAAAATAGAGTGTAGGAACTAAAAGTACAACTTTCTACGAATTTAAAAGGTGTATCCAACTGCGTAATTATAAAGTACTGAAATAGCTTTTTTTCTGTAAGTTTGATTTTAAATATGATACAATTGTGATTTTTCAAATACACAGTTATATTAAGATATTATCATCACTCCTCCAATCTTTAGCATCTCCTAAATTATTAAAAACATACTGCGAACACTCGCTCATACCCTCTGTGTGTTCTTGTGTGTATTTTCCAGGTTTAGGGTTTGGCACAGAAGATCAATATATTTCTGAGACTTGTTTCAGTTTCATTTATAACTTGCATCGATTGTACAGCCCCAGACATTGCTATCAGTACACTGTCAATCACAGATGCTGAAGTCCAAACCTTTGTCGATTATCCGAAATACAGTTGGAATTGAGTATACAATTACAAACGTCATTTGTGTCTAACTCCAGCAATTTCAAAAAGTTACTTTTTTTCATGAAGGCACAAATACCTGAATTTTCTATCTCTTGAAATTTCTCCCATTCCTTATTATCACATAACATTAGCTCTTGAATTACTGTGAACAATTTCCTAAAAAAAATTATTAATGAACGGTTCTAAACTTTAAGTACTGTAAGAGTTACATTCACGCTAAAGTATAATAGTTTGACAACAATACATACTGCTCAGCCAAGAGAAGAGTGTACCGTTTCTTGCTTCATAGTGTATGGAAGAAAGATACCTTGGTAATATTGAAGCCATTCAGAAAATAATTTGTTGACTGACTATATATGAAGTAATACTAAAATAAATTGTTTCATTCTTGGAAAACTTTGTTAGCTGTGGCAGTCGAAATGACAACTCACAGTATTGAATAGTAAGAATGATTGTCTATGAGGGAGCTTCAGTATCAAGTCTAATTGCACAGATTTTTTCTTTTTTAACAGCAAACCTCTCTAATGATGCTCAATGCCTCTCTCTCAGCATCTACCACAGGAGTTTGCCAACCATCCCTGCAATGACTTACCACCAACGTAACCAAAAATGTGACCAAACGTGCCACTATTTCTTGGATGTTCCGTATCTCCTGCAGTAATCTTACTTGTTAGGTGTCCCAGGCAGCTGAGCATACTCAAGAATCAAGTGAACAAGTGATCTGCAAGCCAATTCTTTCATACATAAATTACATTTTCTCACAATTTTTCCAATGAATCTCAGCCTGGCGTTTGCTTTCCTACCAGTTTTATGTGGTCGTAGCAATTTAGATCACTCCAGACAGTTACTCCTGGAAATATTACAGTTGTTACAGTTAACAGTGATTTATTACCAATAGTGTAATTGAACAGTAATAAGTCTTCCCTTCTATTTATACACAGTATGATACATTGATTTACACTGAAACTAATCTGCCAGTCACTGCACAAAACACCAATCCTCTGCAGGCCTTTCTACACTTCACCGCATTGTTTTGGCATTGCAACTTTTCTATATATAATGGATGACACATTGTCATGTGCTCAACAGTATAACTTTTTTAAAATATTTATTATAACAGCCTCAGTTTCAATTGCTCGCATTTGGTAACAATTTTGATCAATTTTAATGGTCTTTTCACATCTGATTGGTCAAGAACCATGAGCGAACAGCACTATGGTGCACTTGCTACATCATCAGTGGCATCCAGCACTTCACTTTCCTTCATCTGACAGCTTCAGCCCCAAAGAGCTCCACAGAGCCTTTGACATTATATACCAATTCATATTCTAGCCAAGGCACAAGTCTCAACATTTCACCTAAATGACAAGATGGCCAGCAAAGAGTTCACTGTCCACCTTGCAGGGAGATTATTTGGACTGAACAGAACCCAAAATATCTAGGAATCACGCTTCATAGAGAGCTCAGCTGTCAAAATCAAAATGCAAAATAACATCCCGAACTCTGTGCCACATCATGGGGATCAACTGCATCAACACTCCATACTTCAGCTCTGGGATTGATTTACTCTGTTGTGGAATACTGCTCTCCAGATTGGACGAATAGTACTCCCACAAATCTTGTTGGTACACAACTCAACAATACCATGCATCTAGTACCACCAGACCCACACCCACTTTCTGGCTACCCATACTCAGCCACATATCACCTCCACCCCTGTGCAGGAAAGTACACTTGTATGGGAGTACAATCAAACAACAGAAAAATCCTAACCTCCTTGTTCACTCAGACATTCCAAGGACCGGCAAAGGTATGCTTCGCTCCCACCACCTACCCCTGGGAACCACTAGAATGTTAAGTGGAAATCACTTTAATACTGACGACTGCTGGAGACACACATGGCAGATTAATGCTATGACAGACCAACTTAAGATTCCAATGATATTGACCAAGCCACTTGGCTTTTAATTGACATGCAAGATGTGGCTGATACTCACCTGAATAAGAACTGCCACTGGGAGGTGTGCTGAGTCTTTGCACACATCTGCTGGCCTACACGTATTCATAACTGCAATAACTCAAGGGAAGAATGAATCTCTCAGTGATCACTAATACATTGGCAGTCATTGGGAGCCACATTATTAACTTTTTAACTACATGTTTGTTCATTGCATTCACGAACTGTCAGAAATGTGGTTAAGCGGACATGCAGGCCACTAATCAAATACTTATCATCCAATTTTACAAAAACTACTTGGTGAAAAAAATTTGATTCTTTCACATCCTACAGTAATATATCTTCATCTGATAACAAACTGAATTACTTTTCGTTACTCGTCTTAAGTTACCATGCTGCATCCAATGAAGTAAAGCATTGCACAGCATTTTAAAATTTTCGTAAAGGTAAAGACACAATGAATAGATTTTGGTATGATTTGTTTTACGTTGTTGACTGCAGTGAATGAAATGTGGTGAAGATATCGAAATTGCATTTAAAGCTCAGATTAGAGATATATATATCACTGTTCTCAAGATGTTTTTATATCTATAGGGGAGTTGCACAAATTGTCAGCAATGTACTTGAGTGGATGTACCGAACACTATTAAACATGTATCATCCAGTTTTAAGTAAACTTTTTGGCAAAAAATTGATTCTTTTGAATCTTATAGTATATCTTTGTTTGATAAATGATGGGATTTCCTTTCGTTATTTATCTTAGTTATTATGCTGCATCAAAGTTTTTTGCAGAGGTAAAAACACGTTGCATGGACTATGCATATGGTTCATTTTACGTCGCTGATTGCAGTGTATCAGATCTAGGTAATACATTAAAATTGTATTTAAAGTTGAGAGCAGACTAATATATATGACCATTCTCAAGATATTTGTTCTTATATCCACGGGAGGGTTCTGCAAATTGTGCCCAGTGTTCCTTCCGTGCAGAATGCCAATCATACTATTTGCCATATTTCATTAATAGTTCGAGAAACAGAAAAGAGGTTTTTTTACAAATGACAGCATGCAAAGAGTTGTTTACATTGCTGTCTGATTAATACTCGAAACATTTTTACTTATCAAGATATAGATGGAACTATGTTTTTTTCAATGGAAATATGTACTTCTTTCAACTGCATTTCATATCTAGTCCAAAAAGAATATTGTGCCATTGAACACATTAATATTTACAATATTCTATGTGGGATACTCATATTTAATCGAAACCTGGTTTTTGTTATGTCAAACAATATAACCACTAAGTAACTAAATGCTTTAATTATTTCAGTTTCCACTGAGATCTGTTGTTTAATTACATCCTTTAGAACACGTGACAGCAACATGTAATGATATCAGCTAGCCAAGCAGTCTTTCTAGCAACACCACTGAAATAATTTTGTGTATGGAGGTGTCTAACACTGCTTCACTTTCTTTTATCCTGTGATGCCAAGTACTACGTGTAATTGCCTGTCACAGTCTTCATGGTTTCTTTCTCTATACAACCTCAATAGCGTGTGATTTTCTCTGTCAAAAATGACGATGAAAGCAGCAACACAAATACGATAACAGTAGCAAAAGCACACAGGCCGAATGATCAAACTATGGAAAGCTGCTGAACACTCTGGGTGGAAATGCAGCTATTGGGCAACTCCACCTGGCCACTAAGTGCCTCCTGCATTAATGCGTCCGGAGCAGAGATCTGAGCGGCCGGCCGTGTTAACACATCAGGAGCACGAAGGCAGCAGCAAGTGGCTGCACATATACATGTCTAGAGCACCAGATGGCAGCATCAAAGTTGCACGTAAGTGCGTCCAAAGCATCCGGGGCAGCAGCTGCCACATGCGTTAACACATCTGGAGCACAGGGTTCACGTTGGTTATTCAATGGAAAGAGAGATAAAGAGTTAAATGATATAGGAACAATGAGAAAATACTGCAGTCATGATGTGGAGGAAGATCTATTATATGAAGCAGAATTAAATAAGACTACCACTGAAAATCCCAACTTGTAACAGAAGTTATACCCTTGCCGCTACACGCGTAACATTGTGATTATTTTCCAAAACATATAGATCCCACATCATGAAAAATCATCCAATAAGGGCTTGCAAAGTATGTACAAAAAAGAGTAAAGGAATGAAACGATGTGGGAATGTAAATACAGTCAAGTTGTGTTACATGTACCTCACTGTTTCGAAAAATATCACACAGTTGATTATTATCAATTGTCCATAACTGTTGACAAAGGTAAATTTAAAAGATAAGCATTAATTTACAAATTGTTAATACACATTACCCACTTGCAAATAATAAATAATTTTTGTTCACTGATGAATTGGTCATATTTACTTCCCAGACATACAAAAATTACTGGTTGTGCCCAAATGATGTTTATTATTTCACAACATTTGGTGCTGGTTTGAGCACTTGGCAAAACCATTCACTAGCTCACGACCAACCTCCTTGCTTACTATAAGCCCAAGCAATCAGGAGATAGTGGGTAGGCCAGTGGGTTAGAACAGGCTGTTCCAACCGAGCTCCAGGGAGCCGGAGCGCTCACTGTGGCAGCTCGGAGCCCGCGTGGAGGGGGAAAGCGAACTCACTGCCCCCTGGCCGCATGCAGCCGCAACTGACGCAATAATCCGTGTTCAATGACAGCTATGACTAGCTGCAGGAGCCCTGTACATCTATTGGAGGATACTTTTCTATTCATTGAGAGGGATGGTCGTCCTCAGTGTCTTGTATGTCATAAAGTATTTAATTCCGTGAAGAGGTACAATATACAATGACATTATACACGTCTTCACGCAGCGCACTACGATCAGGTAGAAGGCGTTGCATGCAGAGAACTGGTAGCCAGGCTTAAGAACAACATACCAGGAGACGTTAAGATTAAAAACGGTTTCGTAATACGGAGGGTATCAAAACATGCGACATAGTTCGTGTTCTGTAATGCGTTTATAATTTTCAGGTGAATGAGAGCGGAGAAAACACTACTGAATCTGCAATTCGAGCAAGCTACAGGGTCGCTCACATCATTGCAACGAGTAGCAAGCCGTTTCCGGTGGGATCACTCGTAAAATCTTGCATGGTAGCAGTTGCAGAATGTTTGTTTCCAAGGGAGGTGCAGGCAATTGAAGGGGTTTGCCTGTCAAAGCAAACAATGTCTCGTCAAATCCTGGACATAGCAGCAGATTTAGAGACACAGCTCAGGAAAAAGGCGGAGAGCTGTGTTGCATTTTTGCTAGTGCTTGACGAAAGCACCGACACATTGGACTGTGCTCAGCTTACAGTCTTTGTGTGTGATGTTGACATGGAGCTGCAAGTAACTGAAGAACTCTTGGATGTGGTACCACTCGATTACACCGCAACTGGACGTGACATTTTGAACCAGTGGACAATACGAATTAGCCGTGGGATAAGCTCCATTGTCTAGCGACAGACGGTGCACCACAAATGATCGGGCTTCACAAAGGTTTTGCTTCTCGTTTGAAAAATAAACTCAGGGACGAATTCGGGAAAGACATTTTGATTCTTCATTGTTTTATTCACCAAGAGGCATTGTGTGCTGAAACAGTAGAGCTAGGTGGCATAATGAAAGAAGTTGTGAAGTGTGTGAATTTTAGCGGCATCACAATATGAATCATTGCCAATTCAAAGGATTCCTGAAAGATATGGAAGCAGAGTATGGGGATATACTTTACCACAGTACTGTTCGTTGGCTGAGTCGGGGAAAAGCTTTTGATGTTTTCTTTGCCATTCGTGAGGAAATATACCTTTTTCTTGAAATGAAAGAGGAAGAAATGCGTTGTCTGACAGATTTAAAATGGATATCAGACCTCGTGTTCCTAGCTGACATAACTATGCATCTGAATAATTTAAATCTGTCATTGCAGGGCATTGACATGCACGACCCGATCAAAACGTACATGGAAAAGATACGTTTATTTGAGAGGCAGATGAGTAATGGACATTTAACGTTCTTCAATGGTCTTGCTTCTTTAAAACTACCTGAAGGTACTACTTTCGGCGATTACCAAGCAAAGTTAAAGCAGCTCATCACGTCATTTGAAACAAGATTCCCAGACCTCACTAGTTTGGAAATAGAACTTAAGGTGTTCAGCACTCCTTTTTCAGTTTCCCCCGATGACTCGTCATCGTCACTTCAATTGGAGATTACTGATTTGCAAAATTCAACTTTGTTGAAAGAGAGGTACTACAACACGTTGGATTTGTAACGATGGTATCGTTCACTACAGCAAAAAACATTTCCCACGCTTCACAACAATGCCGCTCAGATCACGTGCACGTTTGTATCTACGTACTGTTGTGATCTGCGGGCAGGGACTACTCACGAGGACGTCATTATCAGGAGAAAGAAAACTGGCATTCTACGGATCGGAGCGGGGAATGTCAGATCCCTTCATCGGGCAGGTAGGTTAGAAAATTTAAAAAGGGAAATGGATAGGTTAAAGTTAGATATAGTGGGAATCAGTGAAGTTCGGTGGCAGGAGGAACAAGACTTTTGGTCAGGTGATTATAGGGTTATAAATACAAAATCAAATAGGGGTAATGCAGGAGTAGGTTTAATAATGAATAAAAAAAATAGGAGTGCGGGTTAGCTACTACAAACAGCATAGTGAACGCATTATTGTGGCCAAGATAGACACAAAGCCCATGCCTACTACAGTAGTACAACTTTATATGCCAACTAGCTCTGCAGATGATGGCGAAATTGATGAAATGTATGACGAGATAAAAGAAATTATTCAGGTAGTGAAGGGAGACGAAAATTTAATAGTCATGGGTGACTGGAATTCGTCAGTAGGAAAAGGGAGAGAAGGAAACATAGTAGGTGAATATGGATTGGGGGGAAGAAATGAAAGAGGAAGCCGCCTTGTAGAATTTTGCACAGAGCATAACTTAATCATAGCTAACACTTGGTTCAAGAATCATGAAAGAAGGTTGTATACCTGGAAGAATCCTGGAGATACTAAAAGGTATCAGATAGATTACATAATGGTAAGACAGAGATTTAGGAACCAGGTTTTAAATTGTAAGACATTTCCAGGGGCAGATGTGGATTCTGACCACAATCTATTGGTTATGAACTGCAGATTGAAACTGAAGAAACTACAAAAAGGCAGGAATTTAAGGAGATGGGACCTGGATAACTGAAAGAACCAGAGGTTGTACAGAGTTTCAGGGAGAGCATAAGGGAACAATTGACAGGAATGGGGGAAAGAAATACAGTAGAAGAAGAATGGGTAGCTTTGAGGGATGAAGTAGTGAAGGCAGCAGAGGATCAAGTAGGTAAAAAGACGAGGGCTAATAGAAATCCTTGGGTAACAGAAGAAATATTGAATTTAATTGACGAAAGGAGAAAATATAAAAATGCAGTAAATGAAGCAGGCAAAAAGGAATACAAACGTCTCAAAAATGAGATCGACAGGAAGTGCAAAATGGCTAAGCAGGGATGGCTAGAGGAGAAATGTAAGGATGTAGAGGCTTATCTCACTAGGGGTAAGATAGATACTGCCTACAGGAAAATTAAAGAGACCTTTGGAGAGAAGAGAACCACTTGTATGAATATCAAGAGCTCAGATGGCAAACCAGTTCTAAGCAAAGAAGGGAAGGTAGAAAGGTGGAAGGAGTATATAGAGGGTTTATACAAGGGCGATGTACTTGAGGACAATATTATGGAAATGGAAGAGGATGTAGATGAAGAAGAAATGGGAGATAAGATACTGCGTGAAGAGTTTGACAGAGCACTGAAAGACCTGAGTCGAAACAAGGCCCCGGGAGTAGACAACATTCCATTAGAACTACTGATGGCCTTGGGAGAGCCAGTCATGACAAAACTCTACCATCTGGTGAGCAAGATGTATGAGACAGGCGAAATACCCACAGACTTCAAGAAGAATATAATAATTCCAATCCCAAAGAAAGCAGTTGTTGACAGATGTGAAAGTTACCGAACTATCAGTTTAATAAGTCACAGCTGCAAAGTACTAATGCGAATTCTTTACAGACGAATGGAAAAACTGATAGAAGCGGACCTCGGGGAAGATCAGTTTGGATTCCGTAGAAATGTTGGAACACGTGAGGCAATACTAACCTTATGACTTATCTTAGAAGAAAGATTAAGAAAAGGCAAACCTACGTTTCTAGCATTTGTAGACTTAGAGAAAGCTTTTGACAACGTTAACTGGAATACTCTCTTTCAAATTCTGAAGGTGGCAGGGGTAAAATACAGGGAGCAAAAGACTATTTACAATTTGTACAAAAACCAGATGGCAGTTATAAGAGTCGAGGGGCATGAAAGGGAAGCAGTGGTTGGGAAAGGAGTGAGACAGGGTTGTAGCCTCTCCCCGATGTTATTCAATCTGTATATTGAGCAAGCAGTAAAGGAAACAAAAGAAAAATTCGGAGTAGGTATAAAATTCATGGAAAAGAAGTAAAAACTTTGAGGTTCGCCGATGACATTGTAATTCTGTCAGAGGCAGCAAAGGACTTGGAAGAGCAGTTGAACGGAATGGACAGTGTCTTGAAAGGAGGATATAAGATGAACATCAACAAAAGCAAAACGAGGATAATGGAATGTAGTCAAATTAAATCGGGTGATGCTGAGGGGATTAGATTAGGAAATGAGACACTTAAAGTAGTAAAGGAGTTTTGCTATTTAGGGAGTAAAATAACTGATGATGGTCGAAGTAGAGAGGATATAAAATGTAGACTGGCAATGGCAAGGAAATCGTTTCTGAAGAAGAGAAATTTGTTAACATCGAGTACAGATTTAAGTGTCAGGAAGTCGAAAGTATTTGTATGGAGTGTAGCCATGTATGGAAGTGAAACATGGACAATAACCAGTCTGGACAAGAAGAGAATAGAAGCTTTCGAAATGTGGTGCTACAGAAGAATGCTGAAGATAAGGTGGGTAGATCACGTAACTAATGAGGAGGTATTGAATAGGATTAGGGAGAAGAGAAGTTTGTGGCACAACTTGACTAGAAGAAGGGATCGGTTGGTAGGACATGTTTTGAGGCATCAAGGGATCACAAATTTAGCATTGGAGGGCAGCGTGGAGGGTAAAAAGCGTAGAGGGAGACCAAGAGATCAATACACTAAGCAGACTCAGAAGGATGTAGGTTGCAGTAGGTACTGGGAGATGAAGAAGCTTGCACAGGATAGAGTAGCATGGAGAGCTGCATCAAACCAGTCTCAGGACTGAAGACCACAACAACAACAACAACAACTGTTGTGAGCAGCTTTTCTCAGCAATGAAAAGAGTAAAAAGTAAGGAACGATCGTTTCTTCAGGATGCAACAATGAAGGCCATCCTCCGCATTAATGCGGCGAACACTTTGATGCCTGATATTTCCAATCTTGTAATGAAAAGAAGATGTCAAGCTACAAAGGCCCAATAAATTTAGTATGTAATATCTCGTAAAATAGTTGTTTCTTATTTATTTCCTGAACATCGTATTTCCTGGTGTATCATGTCATCACGTCTTAGCACCTGAGAGTATGAGGTTGTCGATCTTGTAAGACGCAGGTGGCACATCAAAACGCTTGCCTTGCCGCCTGCCTCAGCCAGCCGTGCCACCTGCTGGCCCACTTGAATGGTCACAGCGAGCGACACGGCTCCCTGGAGCAGGGAGCACTCCACGGCTCACCACGGAGCCGACTAGCTGGAACAGCCTTGGTTAGAAGAATCAAAAGCCGCAATTGCCCAAACCAGCACCTCCACAAAGCAGCCACTCCTAATAATATCCACCACATTAAAGTTGGTGATTTAGACTTGCTCAAATATTTGATAATATAACAATTTTTAAGTAACCTGTCTTTGTGTAAACTTTCATGCTACAAAGCATGATTTCAATACTATAAAGACAGGACTGTGGGTGAAATTTTAGTTTCAATGAATTTATACACACGTCACAAGATGTACATTGGAATGATGCACAGTTCTGACATTTATAACACCTACACAAACTGAAAAACTTTTAAATGATGAAACACCATGCAACTTCAATGGCAATGAAAAAAGGTCACTGCAACTTGGCACTTGTGAAGACAGTCTTTTGCTAGCTAGGGTTTTAGGCTGCCAAGCTAGTGAGTGTCGGGAGATGAGCAGTGAAATGGTCATGTGTGTGGACTTGGAAATTCAGGTAATTTGCTAAGTTGTATGATTTTGAAATATTTCACATGGTGCTGGACTATGAAATATTTCAATAGTTGTTGGACTCAGGGAACTTCTGCTAGTGTGCTGTGTTGTGGGACTTGAAAATATTCCAACTAGAGTCCGACTTCAAATATTTTCGACTTTCATCACATTTTGAAATATTTTTAACAGTCATTGAACTTTAAAAACATTTCCAACAGCTGATGAACTTCAAGTTATGCAATCACTTAAGGATTGCGATGTTATGTACACAGCTCTGGACTCTAAAATATTTCTGAGGAAATTCACACTTTGAATGTTTTATGTGAAACGGGGACATGACAGGCAACTGAACATTTGTGTACTGATCAGCAGCCATTTAAACTACATGTGACTCACAACATGACTGATTGTGAAATTCATAAATCAATGGATTTAATACACTGTTTTATTCAAGGAATATCTCTGTAATGGTATTTTGTTAAGAGAACGCATCGCTGTTGTATAACTTGGTGACTTTATTCGATTTCAGTGGGTATTGAAATAGCAGTGCACATCTCCCCTTAGGGACCCCTAGACACGTGTACATTAAGAGTTACAAACAGTAATTTTATTGACTTCCAAGAGAACGACAGAGTCACAAGACTCTGCAAAATAAGTTACTTACATTATAAAATGATTAACTGTCCTCCAAACTCTGTACCAGCAAGGCCACGGCAAATCAATGTGAATCCTCTCACAATTTCTTGTAGCTTCCGCTTGTTGGCTCTTTCCCTGTACAGAATCAGTAAAAATACATTCACATTAAATATATGCTATAAGATTCTTAAAATATTTTGGAAATATGCTAACTTCAATTGGTGCTTTTCATTTTTTTCTAAATTGTAACTTACAACAATACTGTATTTTGCGTAAGGACAACTGATTTCAGAAGGAACCTTGAAGACAATAAAGCAATGAACTTAAAATCAATTCTAGGATTCTGCAGCAGGCCAGAGTCAGTGACATAAGGCAACAGTTATGTTGCTTGTGAATGAATAACACAAGTGTAGAATACCACACTCTACACTGGCAATAACTCCATGCCTGTGACAACAGAACACCTTGCTCTGTACTACCACTTCAGTGAAGAACTTGGAAGCACAACAATGAGATATTACAACTACAGAGACAGCTAATATCTGCAAACCACACACAAAATTATGACCACAGTTGGTTGTACTGCTACTACGTAAAATGTAATACCTAATGTTAAATTTATATTAATTACAGTACCATAGTGCAGTTAAATGGAATAGGTTGAGAGGACAGCTGGAAATTGTGTTATTCATACAGCTTTTGTTATGTACACAACACGTTTCAAGGCATACTGGTAAGTACAGCAAACAAAATCAATAGTTTGATCACAGTAATATATTTCCTTTTCAAATGTGTTGCATGATTAGAGGACATACTTCCTTATATCAAAACTCCCTCTCCCATCCTCCTCCTCTCCACAGCAACATGAAAATAAGCTGCTTCTACTGTAATTCTGAAAAGATTAATGACTGAACTGAAAAAATATGAGTTTACATTTTGTTAACACTGTGGCAGTAGCATGTAACAACACTGTATTAGTGTATCAACATTCATAAAATAGTACAACAATCTGTATTACTTCGCAACTAGCATATAATCCTGTACCAGTTGCAGGATGCCTATCTAATAATTTCCAGGGGCAACATAAATCTGATTTTCAATATTTTGTGTAATTATTGGCCAAATTTAAAATGCTGTCATAATCTACTCATTGAGAGGTATATTAAACATTTATCATGATAAGACAAATATTACAGTTGGAAACTGTGCGTTTGTATTGAGGTAGCATAACTAATGGTGTGAAAATAACAGGATTTTATTCATCCAGTATTTGCCAATGAGAGTATACAGTGACTTCCAACAAAAATTAAACATAACTTCAAACATTTACAAAACTTTTTCTCACTGACATTTCCCACAAAATGATGAAAGGAAAAAATTTTATTGCTTTCTACATTTCTGCTCTTCGTACAGTACAACTTCAGCATCAGGCAAGACATTTGAATTTATTACTTCTTTACTACCAACTCTATTCCCAGCACAGTTTGCAGAAGGTATCCTGTACACCACTGAATGTACGTGCAAAATTATATCATTGTACGATACATAGCTTGTATGATGTCATAAACATAACAATGTGTGAAAAACTCGCTTTTGCTTAAAATGGAGCATACATTACCCAGACCACATTCATGCAGTGTTTCATAATGAGAGCACTTAGATACCCCCAACGAACTTTAAGTGTAAGTTCAAACATTTCCTAATCTTTTTCTCACTTCTGTGCTTAAAGTAAAATATTTAACATTTGTAAAGAATGACATTTGAAGCTATTTCATACACTGGAGTTTGATTCTTTAAAGAATCAAGGGTTTACTGGTACGGGCTATTTCAGTACGAATTCAGTGAGTCATCTCTTCAAGACCTAAATTATTTACATTCTACCACAACTTTCCTACCATGTTAGTGCAAATATAGATCAGTAGTCAAGAAATGAAACATGAATGAGATTTCAAAATATTCACCTGGGTTGTAAATTTTAAGATTTTAACATACACAGTATCACAAACAAATTTCTAACACAAATCACTGAAAATTTAGTGACTCGTACATATCTCAAAGATTTAAAAATTATTCAGTAAAATTAACTTAATACCACATACCTCAAAACCATCTGTACAAACTGTGCTCTTGCATTCTGACTCACACCGTGCCCTGGGAACTCAATTGCTGACACATTGTCAGTAAGCCATCGAGCAAACATTTCCGTTTGTTTTCTGTTGAGCATCATTAACAGATCAGCCAGATGATCTATCATGGTTCTTGGGCAGTTTCCTCCTGTCCATAACACAAAAACTTGAAATAATACTAATAATAAATAACAAGAAGATGATCATCATCATCATCATCATCATCATCAACAACAACAACAACAACAACAATAATCTGTTGATGGAAAGGTAAAAAATTGTTAGAAAACAAAATTTTCCATTTTAAATTTATCGTAGTTTGGTTGCACCGGCCAACAATGAAAATGAACCAAGATAAGTCTTGGGCTCCACATATATGTTGCAACGCATGTTCAGTTACACTGTGAGAATGGCTGAAAAATAAGAAACCATCCATGGCTTTTGCTGTGCCTATGGTTTGGCAGGATCTTACAGATGACTGCTATTTCTGCTTGTCTACACCTACAAAGGAACTGTTGTCTATGAAGAAAAGACCAACAGTTCATTACCCAAATCTTCGGTCTGCTAATCAACCCATTCTGCATTCAGATAGTTTACCAGTTCCCAATTCACCTGAAAATTATGTGTTTGAAGTAGAAAATGAAGACAATGTGGACCAAGAAGAAGAAGAACCAAACCAGCCTTCCACATCTTGTGACCCTGATTATGAGGGAAAAGATGATAAACTGCACACAGTGAGTCAAGTAGAATTAAAGAGAAGGCAGAAATTCTTGGGTGTCGACTACAGCAATGGAATCTTCTCAAAAGTGATGTCACAGTCTCACAGTACAGAAAAGTCACATAGAACTGCTTCCCTTTTTGGAGAAACAAACAATCTTGTTGTTTGCCACAATATAAATGGCTTGATGAAATCTTTGAATTTGACCCATGATCCAACTGAATGGAGGCTATTCATAGTCTCCTCCAAGCTTAGTTTGAAAGCTATGCTGCTTCATAATGGCAGCCCTCCTTCCTTCTATTCCTGTTGGTCATGCAGTTCACATGGAGACATATGCAGGTATCAGCCCTCTTGGACTCAATCAGATACCATGAACGCAAATGGAAAATCTGTGGTGATCTAAAAGTCACTGTCGTACTCTTAGGAATGCAACTGGGGTACACAAAACATTGCTGCTTCTTATGTAAGTGAAACAGTAGGGATAGGAAATTGCATTATATTAAAGTGAACTGGCCAGTACGAAATCTTAACCCTAGTGAGAAAAATGTCATTGCCCAGCCTCTCTTGGACCCTAAATACGTTCTTCTTCCATCCCCCACCCCCAATTTCTAACTAGGTTTGAAGAAAAATTCTGTCTAAGGTATCAACCACGAAGGATGGCCTTTAAGGCCATATGAGAGAAATTTCAAAAATGAAGTGACACAAAAGTTAACAAAGGTATTTTCACCGGGCCACAAATTCGAGAACTTGTAAATGATGCTGCATTTGACCAAGTTTTGCAGGGGAAAGAAAAGGAAGCTTGGGAAGCCTTCAAGGGAGTTGTTTGTGGAGTTTTAAGCAACAAAAGAGATGATAACTACATTCAGTTGGTGAAAGTACTCCTGTAAAAATACCATAACCTTGGATGCAGCATGTCCCTTAAAATCCATTTTCTCTACTCCCACCTAGACTTTTCCCCTCCTAGTTGTGGAGCTGACAGTGGTGAACATGGAGAAAGATTCCATCAGGACATTTCTGTTATGGAACAAAGATATCAGGGCCATTGGAATGAAGTAATGCTTGCAAATTACTGTTGATCTTGATGTCAGGATGCTCCGGAACACTTTTAGAAGAGGCAAGCTGAAAGGCAACGATCTCATGCGGCCACCACATGATTTTCCTCAGACCCGACCATCTGCGAGGTATTCTTCCAGCAATTTAGAACTCTTAAAATGTAACTACCATTTTCAAAAATTCCAATACAATTTCAATGTTGTTAGGATATGTAATTAAAATGTATCTTTTTCTCTTAATCTGCTAATATGAAATACTTTCACCTAATGTGTACCACAGAAACTAGAGCTAAAGAAAATTTTTCATCGTCATATTTGTTTTTCTTGACCCAAAATTAGTAAGAGTTAACTCATGATGTGCAGGAAACACTCTTCTTCTTCTTCTTCTTCTTCTTCTTCTTCTTTTTGCCAGTGTTATCAGACCAACCCCACAGAAGCTTGATATTTTAGCTAGTACTGACTCACAATTTCTTTTAAAACTTTCACCTCTTCATGAATGTCAAAAATGCCTGGATCAGATTGAGCATTAAGCTGCAGTCAACCCACTCATCCTTTCTATAAACAGGATGTAAAAAAGATTTCACCAACGCCTAACTACCGTAGTGCCATGTGGAGTTGCATGACTCACCTCCAGAGATCATGTGTGTGTGCTGTCACATATGACCAACAAGATTGAGCAGAATGCAAACTGTCGAGCAACGAAGCACTGTTTCCTGATGATAAAATATTGTAACAAGTAGCATGTATTTACATAGCAATTATTGAGTTTTGGCCCATATAACTGATTTTGAGGGTAGTATGCATAATTAAATGGTGAGAGGCTGGCGAATTACATTGCTGCACAGCTCATCACCTAAGGACACTGAGATAAAACTGTTCACTGATGGTAGGACTAGTAGCTGGCCTCTAGGTTCCCTCACCAGAGCATTTTAAGAGAGCATAAACTTACATGATAAAAAGGTCAAGCTGCACAACTGTTTTGCTATTCATAAACCTGGCACAAGCGACGACAATGCACAGTATATAAAAGCACCTACGTAAGGTGCTTGACAAAAGATGTGCAGTTCCAGCAAAATTATGTGTGTCCGGCCACTGATACTCACTCATAACTATGTCTGTAGAGATGTCACAGAAAGAACACACGAAAACTGAAATGAACGCAAATGAGATTGTTTAGCTTCTATTTGTGCCCTAGCAATGTCGTATGTTGAGAGGGCTTCTGCAGAGCACCTCTACCCTGGATTTTCTATGATGTCTGAAGGACATCTTGTTGCTGCACATGTTTTCTCTTTTAGCAGGGCTTCCAGCAAGAAGTTCCCAGCATAAAATTGTGAAGCTGTACGTCAATAGTAGTTACAGAGATTTTTCCGTATTTTTCCAACTTTTTAGATCGCCAAACTTTTCAGCAATATAGCATGTATGGGAGTACTTGGGTGTAAAACCTAATGAAACCACATACTGAAAGTTATTTACAGATGCTGTTAAGAACACAGGGGTGGACACTATGAAGGCTCTCTTCCAAAACCAATATGCCCAACTAGGATGCATAAAACTCACTCCATGTGAACATGTATTGCAAAGTGTTGTGACTCGCCAATCAGTCAAAGCGCCACCATGCAATTATGTGCGTCCTCTACGTGCAGCACTGTCTGCCAGCCATGCAGCAGCTGCGCCACCTCAGCGGCCAGCCGAGCAGCGGCCGCTAGACTGGGACTCAGTGCTCATTCGAATGCTAACGTGTACACATGTCTTGCTTGTCAACTTACTCTGTGACTTATATGTGTTGTGTCGTTCTGAAATATATGTGTTACACTTGACGTTATAACAATTGGCGACGAGGTAGTGGATTTTTCCTTTTCACCGTTGACCCACAGGGTTCCATGGCCACTGTCGAGCAACTATTGCAAAATCTCCTTGAACAGCAAACGCTTCTAACAGCGGCGATTCGCGATTTCGTCGCGGCGTCAAATGTGGGGCGTTTCTCGTCGTTGGCTATACCTCCTTTTCCTCATTACGACGAGACGGCAGAAGACTGGTCTGATTATGAAAAACGTATTCAACAGCACTTCTTGGCATTTCATGTAAGTCTCTGTTCCTTTCCTGGATTTCACCTCAAATGTATCGGTTGTTGTCGCAATTGGCTCCTTTGAAGGATCCTGCTTCTTTGTCCTTTGCTGAAATGTGCTCACTTCTGTCTGTCTATTTTCAAAAGCAAACGCATCTGGTAGCCTCTCGTGTTGCCTTTTATCGTTGTCAAAAACAGCCACAGCAATCCTATCGCGCTTGGGCTGCTGAACTACACGGCCTCAGTCGAAAGTGTCAATTTGTTACTGACGTTCACAAAGAATCCTATGCCCATTCCATGGTACGGGATGCTATTATCCGGTCGGCGCCCAACAAAGAAGTTCGGCAACGTGACCTTCAGTTGGCGAATCAGACTCTGGATGAAGTTCTCTCCATTGCGCAGTCTTTTGAAATTTCTCGCGCCGCTGGGGCGCAAATAGAGGCGTGGGGTGATGTCGGGGAAATACAACCTCTGTAAGATGTTGACGACGCGTGCGGCGCGTCCCCGCCGGCCGAAGTGGTCGCAGTGTGCTCCCACGCGCAGCCTCGGCCCAGGCGTAAACAACCCGCTAAGAAACTGCAGCAAAACCCCCGGCAACTTCCTTCATGTCCGCGGTGTTTAACGAAACATTCACGCGAGGATTGTCGGCAACGTTGGGCTGTGTGTCACAATTGCAAAAAGAAAGGTCATGTGTCTTCCGTTTGCAAATCCAATCGCATACATGATGTTCATGAACATGACGCTGATTCTGATTCTGTGTTGTCTGTCAATTGCACTTCTTCCCTTTCAGGGAAGTTATTCCTCACTGTCCAAATCCTTGGTCGAGATGTTCGCATGCAAGTGGATACCGATTCTGCTGTCACTATAATTAATTCTCAGACGTATCTTTAGTTGGGTTCTCCACTCATGTCACCTGTCACTCGGCAATTACGGACGAACAATAAACAGAAGATTTCTCTCTTGGGACAGTTTAATGCTGAGGTATCTTACAAATCAGTCGTTCGCACTGTTCCCATATTTGTGGTTGACCAGAGCAACGCAGAAAATCTTTTTGGTTTCGATGCCTTTCGCGTTTTTGGGTTCTCCATAGATGACTCTGTCAATATTGTCTCTGATGCTATTCCTTATGCTCAACTGGATTCCTTGTCGACGACATTTTCGTCCCTTTTTTCTCCTGGGTTAGACCGTGCAAACGACTTTGAAGCTCATATCACGCTCAAACCCACTGCTCAGCCTAAGTTTTTTCGGGCTCGGCCCATTCCTGTGGCCCTTCGTGATCGGGTAAAACGGGAGTTGGATCGTCTCACTACTTCAGGGGTCTTGCTTCCTGTCACTTCCAGTGAGTGGTCCTCTCGTGTCGTCGTCATTGCTAAGCCAAATGGTGATATTCGTCTCTGTGGCGATTTCAAAGCCACTGTAAATGCTCAATGCCTCATCGACACTTACCCTATGCCCCATCCTGAAGAACTGTTCACTAAACTTGCTGGAGGCCAGTATTTTTCTAAAATTGACCTGTCAGAAGCTTATCATCAACTTCCTCTCGACGCTGCTTCCCGGCAGTTTCTGGTCCTTAACACACCTTTTGGCCTCTATCAATACCAACGCTTGCCATTCGGGTCTGCTAGCGCCCCTGCTCTCTTTCAGCGATTCTTGGAACAATTATTGCTCCCTGTCCCTGGGTGTATCAATTACATGGACGACATTGTTGTCACTGGCTCCACCACTGAAGAACATCTTCAAAATCTCCGCAACTTTTTCATGTCTTACAGACTGCCGGTCTTAAGTGTAATCTTCAGAAATCACCATTTTTTCAGTCATCTATCACGTACTTGAGGTTTCAACTCTCTCGGGATGGTATTCGTCCGCTTCAGCAAACTGTCACTGCGATCGATGCCCTTCCTCGCCAGGAACTGCAGGCCTTCTTGGGGAAAATAGCATACTATCACAAGTTTCTACCGTCTGTGGCTTCGGTGGCTCAGCCATTGCATCGCCTGTTGCATAAAAATGTGCCTTTTCACTGGTCCGCGTCATGCGAAGCAGCTTTCCAGAAATTGAAGACTATGCTGAAACAGACCCCGTGCCTGGCTACTTATCAACCTGGCCAACATCTTGTTCTTGCCACAGACGCCTCTCAATACGGGGTCGGTGCAGTCCTTGCGCACCGTTTTTATGACGGTTCAGAACAACCCATTGCTTATGCCTCCAAAACGCTCACGGATGCCACACAAAGATATTCTCAAATTGAGAAAGAAGCTTTGGCCATTATTTATGCTCTTCATAAGTTTGATGCTTTTCTCTATGGCTCAAAATTTCATCTTGTTACGGATCACAAACCACTTGTTTCCTTGTTTCATCCATCAACGTCACTTCCCGACAAGGCTGCACACCACCTCCAGCGTTGGGTTCTTTACTTGTCTTGTTTCAATTATGAGATTCATTTCCGGCCAACGGCTCAACATGCAAATGCTGATGCTCTGTCTCGCCTTCCCATGGGTCCAGATCAGGCATTCGATAGGGACGAACTTTTGTGTTTCCACCTGGATGTTGTCGAGCAGCAGGTTGTGGACGGGTTCCCCATCACTGGGGACAGGCTGGCGGCTGCTACGGGTTCTGACCCTACTCTCTCCCGGGTTTTACGCTGTATTCAGAAGGGTTAGCCAGATCGCCCGTCCGCTAAGACTTCTGATCCGTTGCAGAACTACTACGCTTTGCGCTACCGCCTCACGGCTAGGATGGTGTTATCCTCCCCTCCACTGACAATGTTTCGCCGCGTGTTGTGGTACCTGCGTCTTTGCGTGATTCGGTCTTGTGCCTCCTTCACCAAGGGCACCGGGGTGTCTCTCGCCCAAAGTCTCTGGCGCGCCGTCATGTGTACTGGCCTGGTATCGACTCTGAAATATCACACATGGTCGCTGCCTGCGGCCCTTTTGAGTCACAGGCCGCTGCCCCGAAGTCATCTTTGTCACCGTGGCCTTCGCCTGAGAAGCCCTGGGAGCGCATTCAAGCTGACTTTGCGGGACCCTTTTTAGGTACTTATTGGCTCCTCGTAATTGACCCCTACTCTAACTTTCCTTTCATTGTCCGTTGCACGTCGCCTACCACCACGGCAACCACCAGTGCTCTCGCCTTCATTTTTTTCTTTGGAAGGCCTCCCCTCTACTCTTGTTACTGATAATGGTCCGCAATTTGCCTCTTCCGAATTTGCGGATTTTTGTGCTCGTCACGGCGTTATGCATGTCACGGCCCCGCCATTCCATCCACAATTCAACGGTGAGGCTGAACGACTGATCCGCACATTTAAGGCTCAGATGCAGAAACTACTGACTTCTTCTGCTGCTGATGATGCGCTTCTCCAGTTTCTGACGTCTTACCATTTCACCCCCATGGGCGACCACAGCCCGGCTGAGCTCTTATATGGCCGACAACCCCGCACGCTACTTCATCTTCTGCGGCCTTCCACCTCACGGCCGCGGGTGCCTTCACTTGGCCGGTTCACCGCCGACGACCTCGTCTGGGTACGGGAATATGGCAGGCGGCCAAAATGGAGCCCGGGCCGCATCTTAAGACACCGTGGCAGACGCCTGTATGGAATCCAGACGGACACAGGTGTTGCAGTGTGTCATTAGGACCAGCTTCGGCCTCGTGTGCCAGCAACGCCTGTTCCGAATGCCGCTACACCACCTTTGGCTCTACCTGACGCTCGGGATCTTGGCATCTCTCAATACTCACAATGCAGCCCTCTCTCCGCCATCGCGATGCCAGCACAAGAACGGACGCCACCAGTAGGCGTGCCCATGCAGGAACCGGATGACCATCCTCTGTCAGAGCAAATCTACTCGCCTCCTCCTCCAACAGACGCCGACACATCGCCCATGTCTCCTATCATATCAACTGGACTTGCCGCAACGGGAAGATTGGTGCATGGGGACCCAGCAGATTCGACCCCTACGTCTCCTGTCATCGGGGACACTTCCGTCCGTACGGGAAGCCTCCTCCTCGAGACTTTATGGCAAGTCAAACAACGCCTATGGACGTTAGCCATCTGCACGACACCTCCATCAAGACCAGTGCAACAATTTCAACGGGGGGCAAAGTGTTGTGACTCGCCGATCATTCAAAGCGCCGCCGCGCAATTACGTGCGTCCTCTACGTGCGGTGCTGTCTGCCAGCCGAGCAGCGGCCGCTAGACTGGGACTCAGTGCTCATTCGAATGCTAACGTGTACACATGTCTTGCTTGTCAACTTACTCTGTGACTTGTATGTGTTGTGTCGTTCTGAAATATATGTGTTAAACTTGACGTTATAACACAAAGTAAACCATTTATTCCTCAGAACTTGATGAATTGAAGAAAAAGATCCAAATTCTGCACCGAGTATGATTCTTCTTCAATAAGTAGCAGCACATTGTTTTAGGTAAATAGAAATAGTCACAAGGTAGAGGTGGGCAGATATGGTCCACTGTTGTGATAATACAGGAACACACATTGCCTGACAAAAAAGTTAAGCACCTAGAAGACATAGTCAGATTCCAAAGTAACTTCTCATATGTACACACCCTTGGTTGATATGTAAATGATAACAGAAGCAATTCTCTGCAACTGGTAAACATCCACCATCATGCATTAGTGTTGTTCATGTTTAGTGCTGTTACCAGACCTGGTAGGGTATATAAGGGGCATGAACAGCATGTGACATTGAAAGATCACTGAAGGACACAGAAATGACAAACACCCAAGTGAGATAGCAACATCAGCAATGACAAGGTTAGAGAAAGACCTCATTCTGGTTCGCTGTTTGACCAGCTGGTCAAATTGTGCAATATCAAGATTTTTGGGACATTCAGATTTGACGGTAACCCAGTGTCATACTATATGCAAATGTGTTTCACATCGACACCTGCCATCTGAAAACAAGTAATGGGCTTCCTGCAACATTCTGTGTCATCCTGCAACATTCTGTGTCATCCTGCATCATTGGTGAGAGATCAGCAGCAGCTGTCAAAGTAGGGACTACTATCGCATGCATAAACCACTGTTAATAGCACAACACCAATGGCCGTGTCTAAGGGTGCTGCATTGAGTTCAGTGATGGATTGCAGTTCTGCAATAATCTGGACAACCATTGTCTGTGAGTATGGCAGCGATCTGGGGAGAGGTTCCATTCTTCCACTGTTTTGGAGAGGCACAGTGAAGTTACTTCTGGCATCGCGGTGTGGGGAGATACCCGGTATGACTTCAGGTCACGGCTGGTGGTGAGTGAGAGAACTCTGATGGCACAACAGTATGTCACAGATATTCTGTGTCCTTCAGTGTTACTTATCAGGCAGCAGTATCATGGTATCATTTTTCAACAAGACAATGTCCATCCACACATGGCACGTCTCTCTATGAACTGTCTGTGTGACGCTGAAGTACTCCAGTGTCCAACAATATCCTCAGTTACATCCACGACTGAACACGAGTGGAACCAACTCGTACGGCAATGCCAGTGCCAGTACTCAGAATATCGAGGACCGATTACAACAGTTGTGGGCTAGCTTGCCTCAGGTGAGGATACAGTGGTTTTATGACACCCTTCCCAACTGAATCAGTGCATGCATGCAGGTCAGAGGAGGTGCAACTTCATATTTATTAGTGGGCTCATACTGCCAAGTTCTTTGCAAATGTAACTCGAATTTGCAATGGATGAAATAACACCACTTACCCTCTCAACCCATGAAGTTTCATTTTCTTTTCTCCTCCCCTTCCGAGTGCTTCACTTTTTTTGTCTGACAGTGTACAACTTAACAACGTAAGCCAAATACCCATCATAAATGAAATATATTACTCTACCACCTACACATAAATAATTTAAATTGAGTCCTAGGAAAAGACTAAGAACATTCTGCTAAAAACATGCTGCTATTCCATGTTACTGCTGGAAACAAAACTAAACTATTTCACTAGTACAATTATTACTTTTCAATAAGGAACAGGACCTAATTTACATTGAGTAAAAATGAATGTTTTTGTCTCCTGTTTACCGGTGGCCATGCCACTCAACTTTTAATTTTGTGACTATAGATGTTAATTGTTGTAATATCCAGCTTCGAACAGTGTTCTGATAAACACAGTATTTCCAGTTTTTATAATATTAATAAACACACAGTACTTCCACTCACTAGTGCTAAAATAGAGGACGAAAAATAGTATTAAATTTATCAGGAGAATAAATGTACAAAATGAGCAGCTATGACTAAATATTTTTCATTATTACAGAAACCACAAACATATAAATATGTATTGACATTACCTATGCACAACAGAATTCTCTGTACTAGTGCTTCGCCACAGTCATTGACAATGGTAGAGAAGTGTACATACTCCCAACTTTGCTTAATAAAACATTTGAGGAATGTTGAACTAGATTTCAGCACAGGAGTCTCAGGTAGCTGCAAGCTTTCAATACCTACAAAAACAGAAAAAATAGTGTACACAAAGTGTTCATCATAACAATTTATTTTATAAGAATTCTCACAATTTGCTAAGCTCTTTGCAAACCTTAATCTTTGGAGAAGTGGTTATACTCAAAGAAATTAAAACATAGTAAAACTGTCAGCTACCTATTAACCTATAAGACTGCTTAATTGCTTAATACGTTATCATGCTATGGAGATCATTTGGCATTCACCTGGCATTTGTGGGAGCTGTTATACCATGAATAAACAAAAATGTTTCTTTTTTTTTTTGCCTAATTAGTTTGAAGAAGAATTATAGCCACGTCAGAATTCAATGTGAAGTTGAACTAATACTTCACCTGACATATTCTGCACAAAGTCAAATTTTACTGGGATATAAAGTATTATCACCAAGCTTTAAATTTTACACACAACTGAAGTTGCAAGCATCTAACAATACTAATCAATAAAAGGTAAATAATCCACAATTTTACAACAGGTTGGACCACGTCATGGCTTTCACCTCTTCAAAGTACTCTCCCTTATGTTCTACGCATTTTGCATCGCTTCAGACCAGTTGGGAAAGGTCATAATAGACAATGTAACAATTTTCCACCATTTGCTTTATAATAGGCATCTTGACGTATCATTTGGGCAAGCATCACGTGCAGAGATCAATATTTCTGTATACACAAATTGCTGACTGTAGGCAATTCCATTCCATCTCATGAAAAAGAAAAAAATCACATAGAGCTAAATTTGGGCTACAGGGTGGGAACAAAGGAGTTTCTGGAGCCCAAGCCTCCTCATGCAATGTTAATTTTTGTCATGTGGTGTGTTGTCATGATAAAACCAGATTTGACACTAAGCTTATGCAAATTCCCAAGTAACAACCTGCAGTTACTGTCATGGCTTTCACCATCAACAATGGTAGTGATATACACCCTTGTCACAAAGGATATGCTCAAAAAGCTTTCCCCCCATATCATGCTTTCTTTACTTTTGATGAGCCAATTTCTCTGGGAAGATCCAAATGCATGAGTGCCACTTTGTTAAGAGTTGGTGCAGCCTTCTTCTGCCACTAGTTATGATAGTTATACCACTCAGGCTTTAATTTTTATAGTGCTCACTGGCAGAGTTAAACATACACAGGTATTACAAAGAGGTTAAAGTTATGGTATCCAAATGTCCTCATCCAGAATATTATAAACTACTACTGCTCTCATTTCAGAGAAGCAAGAATCCTCTTCAATCATCATCCCGCTTCAAAGCTAGTTTTCTTCTGTTGCAGCCACTAATGGCTGTTACCAGCAAAATTTGTCTTAAATAGAGTTTATCTTGTGTCTGGACTCATTGAACTTCTTGTAAAATGTCTCTTTGGAAAATGGTGTCTCTCCAAAACCTGCTGAAAATGTTACAAACACTGATTTGCATTCAGTACGACCTTCCTCATATCCACTCAACCTGACTGACACTTGCAGTAAAACAAATGAAGGACTAGTGGTCCACCCAGGATGCCAAGCAAACTGAAAATTGCATGAGTGACTAACAATTGCTATCATGATGAAACACCTTTCTTGAATATTAAACAATCAACACCAACTAAGGAAATCTCAAAACTTTCACAGTGACTCCTGAACTCACACTTTCTTCATCTTTCAACTCCTCCCAATTATCCAAAATCCAAGAATACAATCTAAGTTACTAGCAACCAAAAAGATATTTTGCAACATAAATATAACTAGTTAATGAAGATTGTAAAGCATCATCAGAAGCGTGCATACATCTATGGGTATCAACTACCTGCTCTGAAAAAGAAGAAAGCTAATAAAGCCTATGCAAGCAGTTAGGGTTGCCAACTATACCGTATTTTCCAGGAAATCCTGTATTTTAGCTACTTTTTTTTGTCAGATCCCGTGTCCTGTATTATTTTGAATTTATCCTGCATTTTTCTATCTTTTGCAATAGTAGATCAAATACTGTATTTTGCCTGACACGCTCAGAGTTGATACTAACTATGCACAGTAAAAATTACCACAGCTTGCACCGAAGTAGGACTTAAACAAATAGTGATCTATATTGGCAATATGAATTGCTGTACAAACACACGTGAAAGTAACACTCGAGTGGCCATAGCCAAGGGGATGCACAATGCATGAGAGATGTGCCCGTGTGGCCAGTACTGGTAGTGCCACAAGTGAAATAAATGCTCATCTGGGTGTACACTTATGCGGAACTGTAACTTGGCACCGCGGGCTCCTTAGTTTCTGATCAGTGGCTCTCGGGGGATTTTGTTTCATAGCGATTTACAAATGTTTGTTGCCACCTGTGCAGCGTATTATTTGTCGGTGTTGACTGCACTGTTGCCTGCATTGTCATCAACTTTGCCACTTATATCTACTTCTAATTTCGCATTTATTTTGATAATCAATACGTACTTTTTGAATGCTTTTTTTCCTTATTTATCCCATCGGTACTAATAGTGAAATCAATTTCAAAGCCACAAAGGCACCAAGTATTTAACTGGTTGCTTCAGTTGTGCACATAGCTGCTTTCAGGAGAGTAGTGATGAAGATAAGATAGGGTGAAATCACCCACAAGGAAGAGAACTAAAAACGTTTGTTTACCATTCATGTTAGGAAGAAATATATTCCTGGTTTCGTCCTGTGAAAGTTAACTGTTTCAACGCATTCTGTTGTATCTGAAAACGGGAATTTAGTGTAGCACATAGAGGCAATATTGACTATTCTCAGCATGCAAAAACTACAGGTAAGCTATAAGTAAATTTTGTAGTCACATTGTATTACTTCATTTGGTGCAATTTAAAATTACGTAAATATGAATACCTTCAATAGCATTAGGTCATACAAACAAGGAGAAAGACATAAAGGAGTCTTCCAAGATTTCCAGCTTCTTTCCTGCTGGTGGTAGCTCCACCACAAGTGGATTACACAGAGCTGTTGCAAAGAACTGACATTTGTGTTTCACATAGTGAAACGTAATCACAGTTATAATAGCTTGGACTGCAATGTTAAAATCATGAAGGATATATTCAGTGATTATAGTTTACAAAAAAAAGTATTGTGGGTGCACTAAAGCTGAAGCAATAGTGAAAGAAGTTTTGGCTCCAAAAAGCATTTCAGATTTTGTTACAATTTTAAATGATCCCAATAAGACGAGAAGATTTTTCTCTGTAGTAATTGATCCTTCTAACCATAAAAATAGGAAGATGTTTCAGACTGTTCTGAGATATTTTGATCCCAAAATTGGAATTCAAAATAAACTTCCAGATGTTATAGAAGAGAGCAGTGAAACAGCAATGTCTATTCACAATTCGTTAAAATGTTCATTGGAATCCCTCAAACTTGATACAAACGACTGTAGTGCTTTTTGTGCTGATAATGCCGACATTAATTTTGGAAAGCATAATTCAGTATTTAAACCATTAAATGATGATAACAAACAAATATTCAAGGCAAACTGTTCGTGATACCCTAGATGTTGATCTTTAAAATCTGGTCCCAAAATTATATGGTCACTTATCCATTTCTGTTAGGCGAAGGGAAGTCCTAAAATCTTTTTTTTTTTTTTTTAATTTGTAGATGTAGAATGAAGCAAAATTCTCCGACATATACCTGCTAGAATCATTGCATATTGGGAACACATTAAAAGTTATATGAAAAGTACTGATGATTGTGACAAAGCTCTAAAGAATTTTTAAATTATTCTGACGGGACTGAAAAAGAGTTAACTTTGGAGATTTATTTAACTTTTTTGCCCATATTGGTGCAATTGTTTTAGATTGTTCTAAGTTTTCAGAATGCTCTGATGTTACTATAATAGAAATTTTTGAGGTGGTCAAGACTTTGATCTGTAAAATTGAGCAAAGAATGAGTGACAGATATTTTGGTATTGACACATATAAAGTTTTAAATATGCTCACTTGTTTCATAACCAGAAAACACAATGAAAATAATCTTATGGAATTTTATGTGTCATTGGAAACATATCTGGTCAAGAATTTCAAATTTGTAGGTCAGTTGCCAATGTCAATTGAGTCTTGGATGCCTCTTTGTCAAATTTCTGAGCTAATATTTAAGCACCTTCATGGAGTAATGGAGTCAGTGCAGATAGATGATGCACACGAAGATTGTTTGTATGAGGAATTTTGTAATGTAAAGAATATTTTGAAGCAAAGCATATCTATGGAAGGCAATGCAAACAGAAGGTTGGTTATTGTTTTCTGTACCTTGAGAGCCAAAAATGTTCAGGTTCCCAATTTGCTGAAAGTAGTTGGGTTTGTATTAAGCATTCCTGGTTCAAACACTGAGGTAGCAAGAATTTTTTCCCCTAATGAACCATAAATTGATAAAGATGCACAACAAATGTACCACTGAGCTTATAAAATAAGAACTGAAAGTAGCAGTGACTTTTAATTTTAATTGTAGAGAATTCTTTCCGTATGTAAAATCGAATGGCTGGCCGCTGTGGCCGAGTGGTTCTAGGAGCTTCAATCTGGAAATGTGCTGCTGCTACGGTCACAGGCTCGAATCCTGCCACGGGCATGGTTGTGTGTGATGTCCTTAGGTTAGTTAGGTTAAATAGTTCTAAGTCTAGGGGACTGATGACCTCAGATATTAAGCCCCATAGTGCTTAGAGCCATTTGAATGATAAAATCGAATGAATCTTTGCAAAAAGTAGCAAAGTCTGTGAATAAATACAAGCAATAATGTAAAATAAAACATGTATGCACATTTAAATATATTTCCTTGGAGAAAACACTATTAGAATTGTTTATTTTGTAGGATTCCTCCTTGATCCTTGATTTTATCTGTAAAAGTTTGGCAAGCCTGCAAGCAGCCCTAACTATTTTTTAAATTTTGTCACTCACTCAATACTTCATAATAATTGTATTGACCTATGCTCTGAATCATCATATTTTCAATAAATGGTCATTCTTCATGTTGTGTAGATGACTGGTGTATTAACACAATTAACGTTGTCCATCGCACTTCACTTAGTGTAGACCGGGAACTGTCTGCTAAGCATGCCCGATGTAAAAACTGACTGGGCACGGCCTGTGCTGCCTGAGTTGTTGTTGTTGTTGTTGTTGTTGTTCCGCCGGCAGAGGGCGCGGCCGAATTCTCGCGTGCCCTCTGGTGGACGGGACTTTACTTGCGGCAACTACTGTCCGTGACGCGCCGTACCAATGTGCGCCTCCCGCGATCTTTCTGGTGGCTACTGCACTCCTCCTCCTTCGGGGGGTGAAGCCACTGGGATCCACTGCGTCGGAAGGTGGAGCATCGTACAGTATCGATGACCTCCACGTCCATCGGAATGCTGGAGTCAGTGGGATCCGCCAACCCTCGAGCCGGAACCTTCGAATACGGTTGGAAGTGATTCACACGAAGAGGCCCCCATCGTCCCACCACCGGAGCCTGGGACAGAATGGGCAACAAGCTGTCGAACTCCGGATCCTGTTCCACCTCGAGAGGGTCAAGACCCAGTGGTGGGGACGATGGGGAAGGCACTACCACCGGTGAACCAGCCTCCTGAGAAACCGGGCCTGCGAGGGGGGCCGGCTCTCGCCGGGGCATCTCTAACGATGGCGATGCCGGTGCTGGAGCTACTGGAGGCCGCCAAGGCTGAGAACCATCGCAGTGTGGCAGAGTCACAGGAGGGAGGGGCAGTAGCGTCCCCTGAGAAAACAACACGGGTGCCGGCAATGGTGAAGCCGGCGCCTGAGGGGTCGGAGGGTGGGTGCCCAAACGTGGACGTAGCTGATTTTGGTGACGCCGCACCTCCCGGTCCCCCACCTGCAAGGTATAGAGTCAGTGGCCACTGCGGCGCAGGACCACCACTGGTATCCAACGTGGATTGCGGCAAAACACACGTGCCCAGACCGACATACCCTGTGGAAAGCCGGGTACCCCATTTTGTGAAGACTGGCGAGGACAAGGCCGGACGAGGTGTAGCAGAGTCCTAGGTTGGCGCCCGTGGAGGAGCTCTGCGGGGCTGCGTTCTCCCATCGGTGTGGTCCGGTATGCCGTCAGGAAAAGCGTCAACGCCTTCTCCGCAGGAAATTCATGCACATACTTTTTCATCTGCGTCTTAAATGTGTGCACCATGCGCTCGGCTTCCCCATTCGATTGTGGATGAAAGGGGGGGGAGAGCAAATGTGCCGAATACCGAAGCGCAAAAATCCTGGAAGGTCTGCGAAATAAACTGAGGTCCATTCTCCGATACCAGGGTGACTGGCAGACATTCCACAGAAAAGATTTTTGCGAGTGCCTGGATTGCAACTTCTGAAGTGGTTGAGGAGCAGCAAACCACATATGGGAATCGGGAATAAGCATCAATGACAATGAGCCAAAAGCCATTGAGAAACGGGCCCGCAAAATCTATGTGAACATGTTCCCATGCCTGGGTTGCAGGCGGCCATGAAGAGAACGCTGACCTGGGAGACGCCTGTTGGGCTCGCAAACTGGGAACAGGCGGCCACCAAGTGCTCAATTTCGCTGTCAATACCGGGCCAGTACACATGTCTGCGAGCCAAGGTTTTAGTACGAGAAACACCCCAGTGCCCCTCATGTAATAACGTGAGGACTTCCCTTCGCAAACTTGCAGGAACGACCACGCGAGAAGCTGTATCATCGGTAGCCAGAAGGAGAACTCCTTCCAAGACTGACAGGCGGTCTCGTAGAACAATATAATTACGAAGAGGGTCCGAGGCTCGGCCTGGAGGTTGGGACAACCACCTCTGCTGAACGAGGCGAACTACTTGCCGGAGAACCGGGTCAGCTGCCATTTCCCTGGCGACTCGAGAACTAGTGATCGGGAAGCCATCAACCGCTTGGCGGGACGCCACATCCAAATGAAAACACATGATCTCCTCCTGATTGAACTTAGGATCCGGGCCCACCGGAAGACAGGAAAGAGCATCGGCATAGGCATGCTGTCCAGTAGGGCCAAAATGAATGTCATAATGGTACTTAGAGAGGAACAAGGCCCAACACTGCAGTCTGTGGGCCGCCCTATCCGGAATCTGAGAGGCGGGGCCAAATAACGATATTAATGGCTTATGGTCAGTGATTAACTGAAACTTCATGCCATACAAGAAAAGGTGAAACTTTGTAACAGCATAGACAATGGCCAAAGCCTCTTTTTCCACCTAGGAGTAATGGGCCTGCGCGGGACTAAGAGTTTTAGATGCAAACACCAGTGGCTGCTCGGAGCCATCCACGTTGAAATGGGCCAGGACCGCCCCCACCCCATACTACAAAGCATCTGTAGCCAGGACCAACGGCTTATTGGGGTCAAAATTAGCCAAACAAGGCGCTGACATGAGGAGGCCCTTCAACGGGGTGAACGTTCGCTCGCATGCAGGTGACCAATCAAAAGGAACACTCTTGCACAAAAGGCAGTACAGAAGTTGGGCTATGGTGGAAGCCCTGGGAATGAACCGGTGGTAATAGGCAATCTTGCCTAAAAAAGCTTGTAACTCCTTAAGCGAAGCGGGCCGCGGAAGGTCGACGATACCTTCAACCAAACTTCCTAGCGGCTGGACGCCGTGCCGAGAGATGGTGTAGCCCAGATACTCAATGGACGGTTGAAAGAAGTTCGACTTACGCAGGTTGCGATACAGGCCCACGGACCTGAATTTGAGAAAGAGGGTTCGAAGGTTGTGCAAGTGTTCTTTCATGCTGCGGCCTGCGACAATTATGTTGTCCAGGTAATTAATACAATGAGGGATTGTCGACGTGACGTGCTCAAGATAACGCTGAAATATCACCGGGGCACTGGATATTCCGAAGGCCAATCGCTGGTATCGGTAACGGTCAAATGGGGTGTTGACGACTGCCAGCCGTTTGGAGTCCTCATCAAGTGGTATCTTATGATAAGCCTCCAAAAGATCAATTTTCGAAAAATATTGGCCTCCTGCCACGTCGGAGAACAATTCATCAGAACAGGCAAGGGATAGGTGTCCACCACCAATTGGGAGTTAATGGTGGCCTTGAAATCGCCACAAAGACGTAATTTTCTCGAGGGTTTCCTGACAATAACGAGGGGTGAACCCACTCAGTAGAAGAAATGGGAAGAATGACCCCGAGGGCTGTCAGCCAGTCTAGCTCTGCTTTTACCTGAGGGCAGAGAGCCAAGGGGATCTGCCTTGCGCGTAGAAAACACGGGCGAGCCGGCGCCTTCAACGTTGCAGCCAGGCAAAATGAAATGACTGTACACATTATAGCTTTTGGTCAAAGCCTTTTTCAGCAAAGAAAACACATACAAATTCAAACATCCGAGCACGCTTAATTCACACGACTGCTACTACCGGCTACCGTGTGAAACACGCCCCAGGCCCTCCTCAAAGCTATCCTTAAAGTCAGAGGTCAAAGATTTCAATGATTGATGGGGAACGTCTTCAGAGACCAACTGTATGGTGTCTGTGATAGAAAAACTGAAAGCTTGAAAGGCATCCAATCCAAAAAGGTTAGCGGAGCTCGCATCACCAATAAAAATAAAAGTAACAGGCCAAGTGACTGATTTGTAAGTAATGTCGGTAGTGAATTGACCCAGTAGGGGAATGAACTGTTTACCATAACCGCGGAGACACTGGTAAACTGGCGCCGATGGGGGCGACCCAAGGTCAGAGTAAGTTTGTGCATTCAACAAGGAAACTGCCGCGCCCATATCTACTTGCAGTTGTAGTCGGCGCGACCGAACCGACACCTCGATAAAGAGTTTGTGTGCCGATGCATCGGGAGCCTGGCCCAATGAAACTTCCTGAATGTCAATGTCCATGTCCTCCGTACCTGCTTCCTTCGATTCTTTTGAGGCTGAGCGGCAAACTTCAGCAATGTGTCCTTTTTTTATTATATTTGCAACAAACAGCGCAACGCTGGGGCCATTCTGACCGATCACGATGTATATAGCACGACGGACAGAACAGTAATAGAGGCCGGTGGACGGAACTCTGTTTACGCGCCGTGCGGGAGCGACCGTAACGGCCGGATTGTACCGTTCGCACATCGTCCACCCCGGACGCAGTGGACGCGGCTGTGCCGCCCTGAACCACCGCGACATCGCACCACGCTTCCTGTTGACCTGCGGTGTGAGAGACTTCATACTATTGAGCAATGGACAGGACTTCCTCAAGGGAATGGTCTTCCAAATGCAGGGCCTGTTGACGGACCTCCATATCAGGGGCCGAATGAACAATGACGTCTCACACCATAACGTGGGCATATGACTCTCGCGACTGCTCCGTGACAAAATGACACTTGCGACTAAGACCGTGCAGGGTAGCGGCCCATGCCCGGTAAGACCGATGGGGCTGTTTCTTGCATTGATAGAACTCGACCCTAGCTGCCACAACATGCGTGCGGCGACAATAATAGGAAGACAGCAATGAACACAATGCGTCAAAAGACAAGGATGAGGGTTCCTGCAACAGTGCTAGCTGCCACAAAACTTGATACAGCAAGGGAGATATCCAAGACAAGAAAAGAGCACGACATACCTCCGCATCGGCAACATGAAATGCCCGGAAATGCTGCCGAAGGCGATGTTCATATGCATCCCAATCCTCCGCCATCTCGTCATACAGGGGAAAGGGAGGAGGGAACGGTGCTGGAGAGCAACGCCGGAAGCACTTATGTCATGGTTGCCATGAGTTCCTTCTGCTGCTCAACCAAAACCTGCACTAAATCCTCCATGCCTTGGATAAGCTGCGAAACCAGAACAACGACGCAACACGCGAAAGAACGACCCTACTCGTCGCCAATTGTGTATTAACACGATTCACACTGTCTGTCGTACTTCACTTAGTGTAGACCGGAAACTGTCTGCTAGGCATGCCCGATGAAAAAACTGACTGGGCACGGCCCGTGCTGCCTGAGTTGTTGTTGTTCCGCCGGCTAAGGGCGCGGCCTAATTCTCGCGTGCCCTCTGGTGGACAGGACTTTATTTGCGGCAACTACTGTCCGTGACGTGCCATGCCGATGTGCGCCTCCCGCGATCTTTCTGGTGGCTACTGCAACTGGCACTGATTATTTCCTTCGAATTCTGCTCCATGTACGTTGTAGTGAAAGTTCTTATCATGACTAGCATTACGGCAATTTATAAACATTAGTCATTTAAATATTATTATGTTGAATTAGTAGCTCCAACATTAGTTTCATGAGGAATGACAAAACACATCAACCCCACACAGTTAGGAAGTTAAAGCGAAAATGCAGTAATTACAGCCCTACACCATGTATAATGTAAAGCAGCATTTTACTCTAAAAACATTCCATGCATTGGGGAAATGAGAAGGCTTCATTTCAAGCACAAAATCTAGGCCTGCTATGCAGAGCTGCCAGTATATTTGCACAGCAGACTAACAACATGCTACACATTAACTCTTAAACAAAACTATAAAAAAATACTGTATTAATTAACCTATTTTTAAGAAATTCCTGCAATTAACAACTACATCCAATGATCCCAGGCCAACTACCTTCAGAAAAATTTTCCTGATATTCATTTTCATTCATTTAACTCTTCATAATGTGATGAAAATGCTTCTGAAAATGAGAATTATATTCCAAAACATACTAAGCATACAATAAATTCAACAAAAATCTTGACTGGCAGTAGCAAACCTTTTTGTGGTAAAAACAAAACCATTACTGCATTCCATTGTTTATTTAAATATTGAATTGTGTACCCAGGGTATTTTAATGTAGAAGAAAACATATTCAACAGAAGATGACTACTATTTGATATGTATATAACTGTAAAGTTAAAGTCTCCATCGTTGCCCACAAATAAGATTTACACACTCTCTCTCTCTCTCTCTCTCTCTCTCTCTCTCTCTCTCTCTCTCTCTCTCTCTCCCCTATTAATCCAACCTAGTGACGGTTGTACTGACAAGCAATAGTCCAGAACTGGTCAAACAAGTGTTTTGTAAGCCACTCCTTTCATGGATGAATTAATTTTCCTTAAACAATGGAAACTCCAGTTTGGAACATCAACAATATTAGGAAAAAAATAGGTTGCTACTCACCGTAAAGATGACCCACTGAGTTGCAGCCAGGCAAAATGAAATGACTGTTACACATTATAGCTTCTGGTCAAAGCCTTTTTCAGCAAAGAAAACACATAAAAATTCACACATCCGAGCACACTTAATTCACACGACTGCCACTACTGGCATCGCCGATTGGAATGCAACTGTTACGTCAATAGCAATCTGGAGTGAGGCTGACATGGGGCAGGGATATCACCGTAAAAAAATGGAGCAAGCGAAGAGCGCTGTCTGATGGCGCGTGCAGGGGCTGGATGGTGGGCTGATGAAGCTGCCAGTCACTGCATCAGGTGGTGGGCTGTGTGGGAAGGAACGGGGAGCAGAGGAGGACGGGAGCAGGGAGGAAAAGGACAGGCAAGGTGCATTAGCAGAAGGTAGCATAAAATGGAGGTGAGGGGATATGAAAAGGGAGGAGGTGAAAGGACAGAGGGGAGTGGAAACTGTTTGGTAGTGGGAATGGGGACAGTAGGTTACCACAGGTGGAGGCTGAGATAATTTCAGGAGCAGAGAATGTATTGTAAGGATAAATCCCATCTGTGCAGTTCAGAAAAGCTGGTGGTGGAGGGGAGGATACAGATGGCCGTGTTGTGAAGCAGCCATTAAAATCAAGCATGCCATGTTCAGCTACATGTTGTGCCACAGGGTAGTCTACTTTACTCTTGGCCACACTTTGGCACTGGCCATTCATCCTGGAAGACAGATGATGGGTAGTCTTACCACTATAAAAAGCTGCAGCACAGCTGGTATACGAGATGGATGCTTTCACAGTTGGCCCATCCTTTTATGGGGTAAGATAAGCCTGTGACAAGACTGGGATAGGAAGTGGTAGGTGGGTGGATGGGGCAGGTCTTGCATCTAGATCTCCCACGGGGATATGATACCTGTGACTAGGGGTTGGGATTGGGAATGGTATAGGGGTGGATCAGGATGACGTGGAGGTTGTTTGGGTATGATGATAGATAATCAAACCCCTGACAAAGGTAACTGGTTAGTGGTTCAGGGTGGTATTGGGTGACAAAGGCCACACTCTTTTGTAGCTGGCTCTTGAGAGTGTACTGGGACAGCTGGGGGGGTTTGTGCGGAAATGGCACAGGAAACCTGTTTGCAGACTAGGTCTGGGGGATAGTGCGTATCTGTGAATGTCTCAGTGAGACTTCCAGCATACTGGGAAAGGGAGTTCTTAGCAATTCTGATATGCCGTCCCTTGGTGGCCAGGCTGTATGAAAGGGATTTTTTATGGTGTGGAAGGGATGGTAGCAGTCAAAACGCAAGGAATGCTGGTAGTTTGTGCGCCTGGCAGCCATGTCAGGCTATACCATCTAGTCCCTGCATGCCCCACCAGACAGCACTCTTCTCTCCCCTCACTTGTACCCTGCTATCCCTCCCCCCTTCCCAGTCCCACTCCAGATTGCTATTCACGTAACAGTCACATTCTGGTCGGAGCTGCTTGTGGTAGCGGTCATGTGTGCATGAGGTGTGCTTTCTTGTGTGAATCTGTGTGTGTTTTCTTTCTTGACGAAGGCTTTACCATGCAACAGTCTTCTCATTGTGCCTGTCTCCAATTTTTCAGTGAGTAGCACTCTGTTCTTTTCCTAATATTGTGTTTACATTGTCTTAAGAGTCTTATAATGATTATCAGCCTGACATCTACTTTTCCTACAATTACTGTTATCTAGTCATTCCACTTGAGGTGGCTGTGGACAGTTACTATCAGTATTTTATGGCTGTTAATGTTGACAGTGATTTATTGTCAATAGTGTAACTGAACAGTAATTTAACTCTTTGCCTATTTATGCACAATATGTTACATTTATCTATATCCATGGTCAACTGCAAGTCACTGGACCAATCACAGATCCTCCTTATGTCTTCCTGCATTTTGCTATAGTCTTCTGGAAGTGTAAAACCAGGTGTTTTAAGCACCAATAAACACTACTTTACACTTAGATTTAAACAGCAATGACTGTATGAATTTAGCTGGAAGATTACATAGTATTTCAGCAGGCATTGCAATGGAGACGGAAAGATTGTTGTTGTTGTTGCTTACAATGACCTCCATGTCCAAAGGCAACATAATTTCCAAGGAATTTTATGTGGTTCTGCTACTAACTGCAGAAGTTACCCGACCTCACTGTACCAATGCATAATTCACTATGTGAAAGAAAAATGAAGAGTCGCAGTTGTGCAGGAGTCTATTTATTCTCCAATACAAAGGCAGAAATGGAAATTAAAATTTTATAGGTTATACACTATACCATGACTAAACAGCCAGTATTGAATTGTTTTGCAAATTCTGGGTGTGACACAGTATCAGTTGCTCTAGCAGCCAGTTTCCGCAAAGATGAATGAGATATTACTACAGATGGCTTAGCAAATGAAATATTTCAGGAAGGTTTGTCATAATGAAAGGTTGATCTCAGAGGGACAGATGTGAATGAATTGCGTGGTTCTCCTGTAAAAGAAAAATTAAAACAAATGATGGTGGAGAGATCGGCAGTGAGGATGATGATGATGATGAAAAGGAGAATTCACCTGGAAGAAGTTTAGCTGTAGCTGTGTGGGGGCTTGAGACTGTTTATAGGGTATTTTTCATCAGTTTAGTCAGTTCTTGCAGCAACAACCAGCTGGAGTGACAATTCCTGTCTGTGAATTATACTAAAGAGGAAAGAAACCATATTTTGAGTCTCTTCTGTTTCACAGAACAAATGACAGTATTTAAGTAGTTTTCTTTATTTTGGAATCTTTTTGTAATTCACATTCCTGATTGGTGATTATACGAGTGTATGTGCTTTAACATGAAAAGTTATTGAGTTCATGCTAAGTTATAAGCCTGTGAATAATTAACACTTATGTGACCTAAAACGTTACAGTGCACATTCTGATCCTCCGATGGTGTAAGTGAAATAAATTTCAACTTTAGGTAAACCCCATTTAAGTAACAATTATTTAGGTCCCCAAAGATTTGTTAAAAAGGGGTATAACTGCAATTATTCACTTGTACATGTATACAGGCAAACTGTAAAGCTTAATGAATGTCCATCATATTGAATGTACCTAAAAAAATAGTAACTACATTTTTAATCCATTTTAGGCAATTGCTGAAGACAAAGGTCTGGCACATGTACTGCTGCCACTACAAAAGAACCTACTGTGGCCTTGTGAGATCAGAAAAAACATTTAACATCTATCTCACACTGTTAATGTCATTCAGATGGTTGTGAACTTCTGCATTTTTTATTGAACAATTAAGAGACAAGACACTAAGAAAGTTTACATATTTTAATGAACTTAGAAGTCTGAATCTCTTTTCTCAAATAAAAATGACTATACATGACCTGAATGAGGATCTAAATTAATAACTGACTAAATCATTACCAATAAAATAAGAGGTGGACAGGATCGATCGATGATGATGATGATGATGATGATGATGACGATGGGCCAGAGCTAGAATGAGACTCAAACTTCCACTTTTCACTGGGAATGACGAGGCATTTTGGCATGCATCATGCCGGACTCTAGACTACAATCTGTCTCTCACTCTTCCAAGCTCCAAGTAAGTAGTATCTACCAACAAACTGCAAGACCTTTATGACATCTTAAAACTGTGTGCCAGAGCAGCACTCCAACCTGAGACCTTTGCCTTTCATGGGCAATTGCTCTACCAACTAAGCTACTCAAGCAAGACTCATGACCCATCCTCACAGTTTTACCTCCACCAATACCTAATGTCCTACCTTGCAAACTTTCCAGAAGTTCTCCTGTGTAACTTGCAAGACTAGCAATTGTGCAAGCAATGATACTGCAAAAGGCAAAGGTCTCAGGTTCGAATCCTGGCCCAGAACACAGTTTTAATCTGTCAGGAAGTTTCATATCAGCACACATTCCACCGCAGAGTGAAAATTCATACGGAAACATAACCCACAATATGTCTAACCCATGTCTCCAAAATATCCTTTCTTCTAGGAGTGCTAGTTTTGAAAGTTATGCAGGAGAACTTCTGTGAAATTTGGAAGGTAGGAAATGAGGCACTGGCTTGATGACATCTCTTTGATGCAATTATAAAAACAAATACAAGAAATTATGATGCATGAAGTCAGTGCTGAATGGTTGGAAATACAGCAGTAATTTTCAACACTTCAGACATGCTGGAAGCAAGGAAGAGTTCAAGAAAGCAGCTGAAAGCAAGAACTCTTTATCTCAGGAGGGCAATTAAGCACTGATACAAAACAAGCACTGATACAGAACATCTCAGCTGCCACAGATACAGGTAAAAAGCCAATAGTTCCAGTTACACAAATAAAAGAGAAACAGCTATAAGCATCAAGATATTACTGATGCTTCCAAATATGGAGGATTTACAAAGAGCTGAGTGCATGCTTCTAAACATCTTTATGGAGTTAAATCTGAAAATTTCTGAAGATGTTACTGGTACAGGAGATTTAAGTGTTTAATTATAAAAAAGAAATAAAACAACTAACATATTTTATATGTTTGGGGAGCCAAGATCACAAATTACAAACCACACAAAGCAAAACTTAATGAAATACAATAAGTTAAAATGAATTTTAAAAAGAAGCATTAGTAAACAAATAAGAAAATAAATTAAACTCAGATGTGACAATGTCATTAAAAAAACTACCATTTCTCTATGCATGTAAAAGTCAAACTGTTGGCTTGATAATATGATAAAAATCAACAATTTACAGATGATATTTGTGTTCCATAAGTGGCGTAACTTTGAGGCACTGAGTTAAACGTCAGATACTTAGAAAATGACAGTGCATAAAAAGCATATGTATCAATCTAATGTTATCTTGTTGGAAACTGATGTTATTAGATTGTGACTGTATAACCTACAACGGATTTCTTACTGAAAACAAGAACAGCAACCAGCCACTGTTGCTTATCATATGTATAAAGAGTACAGCCATTAAATTATTGTTAACACACAGATTCACCGACTGCTACTGTTATTTTCAGTAAGAAATCACCTTTACCAAACTAAACAACAGCATTAAATTCTTAGCATACCAGAGAAAGGTTACAACAATGTGTTCCAGCACCAGGCTAAAGGAGGGAGAGATTTAGAAAGGTTGTATTGTTGATAAGGAAACAGTTTTTGTAATCCCTGAACTGATTATTATTATTATTATTATTACAAGGAAAATAGAGAAGCTACCTAAGACAACTGTCTCTCTACCACATTTTAAAATACATTTGAATGATTTCATACAAAACTGAAACCAGCTGCCCATTTGAAACTAGATCAGATATAAACAGCAATTTCATATAGCAGTTCTCCAAAACCTGCAATGAAAAAAACTAGAAAGAAACCAAAATAAAGTCTTTCAGGACAACAATGGCACTATTTGCACTGCATATGAATAAGACTTCGATTTTTGAAGGAGGATATAAGAAAAATTATAACACTTGCAATAAAATTACTTCTGCTGAATAATACGTCATATCATATTTGTGTCACTGATGATATTTTGTATCTCTGTCAGTGCTCATGTAGCATTCAATAAGTGCTAGATGCAAGCAATTCAAAATCTCTGTTATCTTTGGGTTGCTAAATAATATAAAACCATATTTCATTCCCTTTCTGTTATTATTCCTTACCATGGCTGACACACTCAAAAGTATATGTAATTTATCCTATAAATAAATACTGTTACTGTTTGGAATATGTAAGTTTGTAGTAATCATTTAGTCATCCCTAAGTTAATGAAATCCGTAATTATTACTCAATTTTTTAAGTCAAGGGGAAAGATAATATTACCAAGACAATTATATTGTGTGGTGTATTCACATTTCTATCTGGAAGGCAATTAACTAAGAAGGCATACACTCACTTTTATTATGACAATAATATGAACCTGCAGCTTCTTGATTTATCTCAGAGATTACTTTTTGCAACAGTTTACAATGAAATTATTTTCCTTTCTGCCACGTGCCGCCAGATAGGACAAGCAATGATAATACCAGAGACGCTGAGTCGCAGATAGGCACAACAAAAAAAAACGATCACGAATAAAGCTTTTGGCCCAGAAGGCCTTTGTCAAAAATAGAAACATGCCTGCAGTCTCGGGCAACTGTAGCCACACTGCGAGCAGCAGCACCATTGCATGATGAGAGTGGTGACTGGGTGGGGGTAAGGAGGAGGCTGTGGCGGGGAGGGGGAGGGATAGTAGGGTAACAGACCTAGATGCCAGACCTGTACCATACATCTTCCCACCACCACCTACTCCAGTACCATCAAAGGCACGGCTATCTGTGAAACCACTCATGTGATCTACAAGCTAAGCTGCAACCACTGTGCTGCATTTTATGCGGGCATGACAACCAACAAGCTGTATGTCCGCATGAATAGCCACCTACAAACTGTGGCCAAGAAACAAGTGGACCACCTGACTGCTGAGCACACTGCCAAATATGGCATCCTTCATTTCAATGACTGCTTCACAGCCTGTGCCACATGGATCCTTCCCACCAACACCAGCTTCTCTGAAGTGCGCTGGTGGGAACTTTCCCTGCAATATTTCCTACGTTCCCATAATGCTCCTGGCTTCAACCTTCATTAGTCATTGTCTTCACCCATCCAGCCTCCCTGTTCCCATTCCAGCACTACACAGCCCTCATTCCACTATTGCACAAAGTCTTTTTACTTCTCTCCTTTTACGCTATCCCCTCTCCCCTGCCCACCGTCTAACCTCCCGATTGCACATAGCTGCCCACTCTCCATGTCATCCCTGAACGTTCCCCAGCAGCACTGCACTGTCTGCCACCCCTACCCTACTATCCCTCTCCCTCACTACCCCAGCCTCCTCCTTACCCCCGTCCCAGCTGCCACTCCCATCATGCACTGGTGCTGCTGCTCGCAGTGTGGCTACAGTTGCCTGAGACTGCAGACTTGTGTGAGTTGCATTTGTGTGTGTGTGTGTGTGTGTGTGTGTGTGTGTGTGTGTGTGTGTGTGTGTGTGTGTCGTCAATTTCTGACAAAGACCTTATTGGCAGAAAGCTTTATTTATGAGAGTTTTTTTTTGTTGTGCCTATCCGTGACTCAGCATCTCCGCTATATGGTGAGTAGCAACTTTTCTTTTCATAATATTGTTACATTTCATCCTGGATTTTCCACTGTTTGATTAATTATAACACCACTTATTTTAACTTGTGAACATGTCAATATATTATTAAAAGGTGACTGTGACAGAACACATTACTGAAATGGAATTTTTGTAATCTATTAATGCAATTTGGACATACCTTTAAGTTTCATGGAAATTTGAGTGGAGAACATCCTAAGAAGACTAAAAGAGAGTGATACACCAAAAAGAGGAGAATTTTCATCAGTGGAGAATAATTCTTGTTAAAATTTACACATTTTTATATAGGCTTGCTTGCTTCCACATAATCACTTAGAACAGCTCAAAGCCCAGCCTGGTGATTTTATGGAACTGTTAAAGTATTTTATGCAGTAACCTAAGAAGTCTGTTGGTGAAATCTGTGCACTGAGACAACTATAGGCCCAGATTAGATTAGATTAGATTAATACTTGTTCCATAGATCATGAATACGACACTTCGTAATGGTGTGGAATGTGTCAGGTTAATAAAAGATATCTGTACAAGATATTACATTACACAAAATATTGCATGACACTAATGTTTAAGTTGTTTTTTTCCCCCTCCCTTAATTTATATCCAAAAATTCAGCCAATGAGTAGAAGGAGTTGTCATCTAGAAATTCTTTTAATTTATTTTTAAATGTTGGTTGGCTATCTGTCAGGCTTTTGATGCTGTTTGGTAGGTGACCAAAGACTTTTGTGGCAGCATAATTTACCCCTTTCTGTGCCAAAGTCAGATTTAACCCCACATGCCATTAGACTGTTTGACTATAGGTACTTCTTATGACACAACTATTATCATTTGCAATTATTAAACAGAGTAATAAGTATTGTAATTAAGTACTTTACAAGTGAAAAAGTTTTAACTTTGATAGTTTGTGGTGGTTCATGTTGTGGTCAAGATAGCTAAGCAATTGAATATGGATCCCACAAAGTATATCATAAACGATGAGCTGTGCAGTGAAATGATCTACCATTCAGGGAACTCAGAAAAACGATCCATTAACAGAATTATTGGAGGAAAAAAAAAAAAAAGATGTAATATACAGGACAATGTCCGTGGTATTAAACCACATAGGCAAATCATCGCAAAAGCAAGACACTATGTCATCTGAAATTTCAGAAAAGCTGAAATTTCAAGGAAACAAGATGCTTCATTGGCTGAAATTTCAGCAAAACAAGATGCTCTGTCCACCAAAATATCCTCAAAACAGAACACTTTATTGAGAAAACTTTCTGCTGAAATTTTGAGCTGATGACAGCCCAGGCAGGTTTGCATGAGGCAGTGCAAAAGCTGACCACCAAAGTCGTCAAGATCCAGTAAAGATAAAGTACACTATCCAAAACTGTTTGGCAACTATCTGAAAGAGTTATCAACGCAGCTGCCAAGCAAGAGAAATCTTTGCAGGAACAATCTGAGCTGCTACATAACAAATTCACTGATTCATTCGTTTCCTAGACATCCAAAAAGGACAATAAGATAACAGAAACAATCGATATGAAGTTCCAAGAACCCATCAGCAAGACCACAAAAACAAAATTTACATCTAAATATCATTGTTCATCTAGTTGGGTGAAAACTGAACTGTGCAATGCAACATAGAAGCTAGATCACAATTTGTCCCAATGGCATAATGCTATTAGTGTACAAATCAATGGTGCGAGAAGACAACAAGCACACATGAGGGATATAGTGTGTGTTGGTCAATTACACAATATTTTGAAGAAACTCACATTTCTGAACCCACACTGAGCAGGCTGCAGCGAGTGAAACTGAGCTGCTAACTTCATTACTGCACAATTAGTTACGTGGTATGGGGTTGTGCAATTTTTTACTTCCTTGCTACTTGAGGAGAATTTAATTCGACAATGGAAATTTCAGGTGTGCTTGTCAAATAAGAAAAATATTCATCCAGTGGTATTCACTTAGGCATTTTGGGGAGCCATACCAAGATCACGTTTCGAGGCTTCATCAGTGGCTGCATCCAGGGCAATGCAATGGTGTGGGCTACAAAGGCAGCTGAATATTGTCAAATCTATGACAAGTTCAAAACACCCTTGTTGGCAATCTACTGATCTCGTTGAGTTCAGGAGTGACTCCATAAAGAGGTCCTCAGTCCAAAGCCAGCCCAGCAGGGCAGCTTACGTAAATATTTTGAAAAATGCATTAATAAATCTAGATATTGGGATAACTCCTTTTCCCATCATGATGTGCTGCAAAGTTGCCTGTGCACATCAGGAAGAAAGTACTTACAGTATCAGAAGCCAATACAGAGGAATTCCTGTCAGCTTCAGATTCAGCAGACCTGATAACTGAACATGTAAAAAGAGCAACTAACAATGCAAAGTTTAACAGCAAAAATGACAATAACAACAATTCTGAAAAGAATCATTATGCAAATCACACCAGAAAAATAGTGCACCGAGAGACCAGCGTAGTGAGAGCAACAATCACCAGCTGAACCATAATAATCACTTTGATAGACAAAATCAAAAATGACATGATAACAGGTATAACCCCAGTTACGCAAACCACAATAACCATAATCAGCGGCAGCAACTGCCATGAAGTAATCAAAGTAATCAGAACTGGCATAGTTCGATTTCTAATAAGAAGGTGGCAGATGATTTAAATTGTCTGTCTACGTCCAACCCGAAAAACTAATTACAACCTAGTTCAGCCCCAGAATGGCAGTCATGGAATGGGGTAGGAGCAGTGGTCAGTCAATTCATCTTGATAAGAAACAATAACAGGCATGACCTTAGGTATTATTTGTACTCAAATGGTACTAAGTGTGATAGCTGACACATTACTGTTTCACAATCTGCTACGAATTAACATTTAGCCAAATTTTTAATGACAGTAATACTAGACATGGGCACTGCATTCAACGCAATCTGTACTGACATATATAAAAAAAAAAAGTGAGGTTACGATGTGTCAACCTCGCCTGTCAGCAACTATAAGATACTGGGAGCTATAGGCGTCACGTCGTCCAATGCAAAACAGCAAGCAAGCCTGCATACTGCTCCAGCTAGGAAATTTAGTGACTTCATGCACGTTCCTGGTAGTTGGTTCGCAGATTGCATTTTAGGCACAGTGTTTCTCTGTGAAAGGAACGCTACAATCTACCTTTCCGGTGGGAGATTTGATACGGATGGTGTTAGGGTGGAGACAGAATTATTGAAGTCCAATGTCAGTAATAGCAAATACTGTCAACGACTAAAAATTAAGACAATAAGCAGTGAGACTAACTGCACGGATAGGCAGCAACCTGAAAGAACTACTGTGACTGACATTAGAGAACAGGTAGGTGGCAAGATAAAGAGAGTCTACATATCTAACTGGCGAACAATGTTCTGACTTAACAACTACTTCGGTAAGGTATTCAAGAGTATCTGTGGAAAGGCCTAGTACAATACGTGTACATTAGTGTCACTTAAATGTCATATTGCACGATACCTTCTGCCTTACAGCCTACTCCATTCTGTGTACGAAACGACCTGCCACCACTAGGGGGATACGAAGACTGTTATGTGTAACAAGTATTATTTTATTGTTAACATCCGAATTCTGACAACTGGTGTGTCCCAGTTCAGTACGCAAACTGTCACACAGCGGAATTGTATACTGGGTCGGCAAGAAAAAATTTTAAGTTCTTACAGGGCAACACCAGAGGCAGAGCAGAATTGGTCAATGACCAGGCAGAATGCTAGCAAGACAAATGCTGATGGAGTAGCAGCACACACAGAGGCTACTGCAACATCCAAAACGGACTGAGTACTCGAGCAAGCAACGAAGCAAAATGACATCACGGTGACAGACTGTTATCGTCACAATCCTGACTGTGCAAAATGTAGCAAGAGAGCTTAAATTGGACACAGGAGTAACTATTCAGTTAATGACATAGCAGGAAAGAGCATCCAAAAGGTGAAGTTGTGAAATCTTGAAGTGACTAAGAGAGCTGACAAAATGAGAAAACAGAACGAGTGATGTCATTGCTGCCCCACACAAGTCCGTCTCGTATAAGTACTAATTCTGTTCTGGTAGAGTTCTGTTCCCTGTCAAGAGGGGAGGCCTATGTCACTTGGCCCTCTGCTCATCTAGTTGCCTTTGATCTGCTATGGAGCAGCCAGTTGTGTCTGGAGGGGCTTATTGCTGTTAGTTGCAGTGCCACCTACAGAATCAAGACTGTCCCTGTCCCTGTCCCTGTCCCTGTCTGGCAGGCCTTATAGAGACCTAACCTGCCGGGACTGAGGGTAGATCACCATCCACCACTAGTGCGGGCAACCTCTGTTCCTGTGGCAGACACCGATACTGCCAGCCTCTCTCTCCTAGATAAGAGGGCACAGCACTTCTCTGTATGGCTTCGTGTACTCCGAGCTGAGCTGGTAGACAGCTTCCCTGGATGCTATTTATAGAGAATACTTTATGACTGGATCACGGGTGCCCTGACCATCTTCTCTGGGAAGCCGGTGACCACCACGAGCATCACAGACGGCATCACATGCTAACACTGCGGGGAAACGGCTTCGTGACGATAGTGGTGCCGACTGACCGACACTGCTGCAGGAAGCACCCAGGTCAGTACGTACTGTGCGAGCAGTACAGCTTGTGCCCCTGTCTTCACTGGCTGCCCGAACACTGAAGTGTCACCTGTTTTTTGTTTTGTTTTGTAGACAACTAATGTTCAATACTGTAATGCTATTTCATTAATGCCTTCAGATGTCAGACGGGCACCTGTCCTCTGAGTAGGCACACACAAGTACCTGTTGTGGTGTTCCACCAGCCTGACCTCAATACACCATTCACCACAGCATCCTACCCCGAGGACACTACAAAATAAGATCAGCTCATACTGCTGCCTTCCAAATACGAGGAGGAAAGTGCAGCAATCGCTGCTTTGTCAGAAAGCAAACCTGTCAAACAAGTGTGTAATGGCGAGTTAATGCTATCGTAACACGGGAACCTTTACCATTCGTTGCAGCAGTCATATGTTGACACTTTCCAGTGCATGTGCTGGGGTAAGATATTACAAGGGTTGATCCAAAAGTAATGTTCACTTCATTTTTAGAAACAGGCAACATTATTTATTCTCATAGAAATTTACACCGCTGGAAAGAAAAAAACTTAGCTCTATTTTTCTACATAATCGCCTTTTTTTTCTACGCATTTTTGGAGACGATGCTAGAATTTCTGTATCCCCACGTTGTAAAATGCCGCCGCCAACCCACTGAGGAAGCGTTTCACCTCTTCTTTGACTTCATCATCGCTCTGGAAGCGTTGGCCACCCGAGTGTTCCTTTAACTTGGGGAACAAGTGATAATCACTAGGCACGAGGGCCGAACTGTATGGTGGTGGGGCATGACAGTTCAAAGTCTGTCAAAAGTTCCTGGGGAGACGTGAGGTAGGGCATTATCGTGAAGTGGTGTTACACCCTCTGTCAGTCGTCCTCTCTGGCAGTTCTAGATAGTTCACCTGAGTTTTTGTAGTGTTTCGCAATAACTGTCTGAGTTGACTGTTGTCCCAGGTTCCCTGAAATCCATCAACAGTATCCCCTTATAATCCCAAAATACAGGGGCCATGACTTTGCCAGCAGAATGAGTTCGTCTGAACTTCTCTCTGACTGTTCATCCTGAGTGATGCCATTGTTTAGATTTTTCTTTCATTTCTAGAGTGAAATGAAACACACACATTTCATCTCCCATACAATGGAGTTCAACAACCCTTCCTTACCTTATTGACACTTTTGAAGAAACTGGCAAGCACAATGAAGATGTTTCTCTTTGTGTTCTGCTGTCAGCACACGCAGTACCCATCGAGTGCAACATTTGAGATACCCCAATTTTTCTGTCAAAGTGCTTTCAATTGTACCCTAATAACTCCCAGGAATCTGAGCAACAAGTTCACGGACAGTGATCCTCCCATTTTGAAACACTTCACATTGGACCATCTCGATAACTGCCTCCAAAACTGAAAGTCTTCCACTCTGTTCCTCATCGTGGACCTCCTCCTGACCCGCACTCAACTTCCTGCATCATTTTCAGATGTGCTGAACGGACATACACTTGTTGCCATACACTTGTGTTTACTGACGATGAACATCCATGGCTGGAGTCCCTTTTGCATGCAACAACCGAATTACAGAACGTATTTTGCATTTGGTGGGATCAACAATGGGCACCTCCATTGTGGACGGCTGCTGAGCGAATACTGAGTGGTGCAGTGAAGCACAGCAGGGTGGACTTGAGAGTAGGTGAACAGCTGCACACAGCGGTGTTGATGGATTTCACCTAGCACCTTCGTGTGTGGCTGGAGCTCTTTGGGAGCCTTACTTCTGGATCAACCCTCATAGTAGCTCTTTATGAACTTTTCTTAAGCACCTAAAATTATATGCACTAAATATGGTGATGAGCTCTCCCATAATACAAAGGTTGGTCACTGATTATAACACTAACTTTGGCAAGCCTGCAAGCTACCTTGTCAGAAAATGCAAGCAACTTCACTAGTGTATGCTGGAGAAGCTTCTTGATGAGAAATGGTGTAAACCAAATACTGACCTAAAGTACCACCACAGGCAAAGTAAACCACACTTACACAGCCTTCTTGGAGTTTAACAAGTTATCAGGACATATTGTTCTAACAAATTAACTACCTGGGTAAATTTTTTCATTCAGTTCGAAGAAATAGTCAATAACCTGCAACAAACCTCAAACAACTGCACACCAAATGAGATACTGGTACGCATGCTCCGTCCTGTTGAAACCAGGCTTCTTGAATGTTTAGAAAGTTGTTCAATGCAAGTGTGATGGAAGTTCGTAACATCTCCACGTAATGATCCGCAGTTATTGTGTTTTCCTGTTCGTTTGAGAAAAAATACGGCCCGATAATCCCATGTGATGAAACACCACACTATACTGTCACTTCACTAGTGTGTAAGGGCACTCATGAATGTCATTAGTGTGGTGTCACTGCCAGACACCACACTTGCTAGGTGGTAGCTTAAATCGGCCGCGGTCCATTTAGTACATGTCGGACCCGCGTGTCGCCACTGTGTGATCGCAGACCGAGCGCCACCACAAGGCAGGTCTCGAGATACGATATAGCACTCGCCCCAGTTGTACGATGACTTTGCTAGCGACAATACTGACGAAGCCTTTCTCTCATTTGCCGAGAGACAGTTAGAATAGCCTTCAGCTAAGTCCATGGCTACGACCTAGCAAGGCGCCATTAACCGTATCTGAAGATAGTCTTATTTGTATTATCAAGAGCGATGTACCACAAGGATAATTAAAAGTTAAGTATTCGAGGAGCTGCATACTTTTCTTGCATACCATTCACTACTTATCCTGTTCCAGAATTCACGCCCGTCTGCGTTAGATAGCGTGCATTTCGGCCTCCTATATCTACAAGGTGTTGGCACATTTGCCAACACATCAATTAGGATTGTGTTTGTCCAGTAATGGTAGTTCTGTTTATTCACATAACCTGTGAGATGAAAATGTGCCTCATCTGAGAACCACAGCTCGTTCAGAAATTCATTGTCACTGTTTATTTTTCTCATCATTTGTTCACAGAATCCTAATCGTAAAAGGTAATGGTTGTCCTTCAATTGTTGCACCATCTGTAGTTTGTACGGTTGAAATTTTAAATCAAGATGAAGAATTCTGCGAACACTCTCTCAGGACATTGCAACCACTGCTGCTTGCTTACGAATTGAACGCTGTGGGCTCCGTAAGACAGACTCACATACATCAATGTTCACTGGAGAATGCACACTTCTTGGTCACCCTGTTTGTTTCTTCTTGAGGGCAAATCCAGTATTTGCAAAGTTATTAATCAAACATTTTATTGTGTGTTTCAATGGAACAGCATAATGACATCCTAAATTATAAAAACGTCGAAACTACCTCTGCGCTGCTACCAAACTATCAATGTTTTTATAAAAAATTTTGATGGCTAACGCAGGCTGTTGTCCGTTCCACTGATCCAAGATTACTGAAACGGTGGACTGTTTACTCGTTAACTGTCATGAACCCACAGTGCTGCCACCGCCCATGGCTGTTACTACTCATTTCAAACATTCCCATTATTCTGTGTCACCCTGTATATCCTGGAAGTAATAAAATAAAAGGTCTTTATCCAAATGAAGACTTTGAAAAATGCTTCTAGCTGAGTGTGCAAAGTAGATGTGTATATAGTTTTGTATGTGAATGTAGTTTCTACACTACGTAGTAAATCAATGTGATGGACACTTTACTTGTAGTGTGAAACAGTGGATACGTCTTCACTATAACGAACTACAACAGAACATGTGTGCTTTTTACATGTGTATTTGTAAATAATTTGTATGTGTGTATATGTAGTATTGTTTGGTCATTCTATGGTACTACAAGAATCTTTACATAATTGTGAATACTAAGTTAAGGCATACTTTGTGTCATTTAATAAAATGTGTCTTGTGTATATGTTGATCAGTTACAAGGGTAGAGGACATTTCATTCAGAAAAAAAACATGAAACAGAGAATAGAGTATGTACATGGAGGTAAATGCTGCCTAAATAAATGATTCAAAGACAGTTTGTGCCATGTAGTGCCCTGTTCTAGTAAATGGAGAGAGAATTTTTCTTGTTTCAAATAATATAGTACTTTAAGTAAATCAAGTGGTAAAATCATTAGGTGTGCTCTTTTCACATCAATCAAACTTGTGTATTTAACCAGTCTGAAAAGATTGAGATGCTGCAGACATGCATATATCGGAAAGTAACTACACAAAGTTCAGGGTAACAAAGGTTGCTTTCCATCTAATAAAGGGAAGATTAATAATTTGATGACTTTATGCAATTCTAAGTTGAGAAGTGTGTTCTAAGTTAGGTTTAGGGTTTTATTCTGAATTGGTTCGTTGTCTAGTTTGTCCATCTATCTCAGTCTTGCTATCAGCTGCTTGTCCCTCTGAACTTAGTACAATTGAGTCCAGTAGAAAAATACTCTGATCGTAGGATAGTTTGTTATCACATGGGATTTGTAATGGCAGCCAACCAAAATGTTTTACTGTGAGGATGCAGTATGAGTTTATTAGATTTGTATCTGCATACTGACAATATGAAAATTCATATGTTAGTTTGTCTAGCCAGACATGTGTGAACTGATATTACAGTGTGAGTAAAGACTCACAAACTGCAGATACATATGCACAAATAAACTGGGAATATCACTAACTTTTGAGCAAGAATTTCGATGGTGAAGAGGTGTGTGTGTGTGTGTGTGTGTGTGTGTGTGTGTGTGTGTGTGTGTCAGAAACACTGCCATTCATAGACACGAATCCCAATGTGTCACAAAGAGATGCAACAATTAGACTTGCTGCCAACATTACTTGTTAGAAACAAGATTGTGTGCATTAAGCATCTTAAAATGATCTGGCAGACATTATCAAGACTGCAATTAACTGACTACGCAGATGCTATGTGAGTGCGTTTACAGCTATTAAAGACAGTGATATGCTACTGTAGTATTAGGAAGTGTTATGAGTCACAAGGTGATGAACAGTGAACCGATTCAGCCATGAGGCAGACTGTGCTATGACTATTCAGTGAAGTAACCCAGGGCACAGTACAAAAAGCCAACCTGACAAGCAGCAAACATCACATCGACAAAAGTCAATGCTGTAAAATGTAAGAAGTCAAACAGATTGTAATTCAGACTGTAAGAATTCTCTGAACATGACTCCGTAAAAAAAAATTATAAAAAAAAAATAAAAAAAAAAAAAATCACCTTCAGTATGTCACGCAATAAAGTTCAAATTTATGGATACCCAACATTGAGATGTACGTAAAGAAAACTGTCAAATAAAAATGTATCCAATATTGATCCTACACCCACACTCCTCTATCAAACAGAGATAACTGAAGCTCCATCTGAAAGAAAAGATAGAACAGAACTTAAGTCATTCCAGAGAATAAAGAAAATGATAAAAAACCAATTACCAATGCAGCAAGTAAAATCAGACTTGTGAGAGCCTTGTTTACTTGGTAAATAAAGTGTATCACAATTAGGGGCACGGTAATATATACTGTATCATGCTTGTGTAATTCAAGATATTTGTTATCTTTGTCAGCGATCACATACAATTCCATTGGTGCTAGACACGCACGATTTAAAATCTCTGTTATCTGTCGATCGCTAAATATTGTAAAACCATTTCAAGGTCATATTTAATTCCCATTTGTTCTTGTTCCTTCCCTTGGCTGATAGAATCAAAAGTATACGAAATTTATCCTATGAACAAATGCCATTACTGCTTGAAAGATATAAGTATGTGGTAATCATTTAAACTGATCGCTATGTTAATGAAATCCATACCTGTTATTCAAAAGAATTTTGAAGTCGAGGGGAAGGATAATATTACTGAGATAATTATGGTGTGTGGTGTATTCATGTTTCTATCTGGAAGCTAATTAACTGAGAAGGCATACACTCACTTTCATTACAGTGATAATTCAAACTTGCACCTTCTCGATAACCTCGGATATTACTTTTTGCAGTAGTTTGCAATGAAATTATTGTAGTTTCTGTCATGTGTTGCCAGATAGGACAAGCTATTATAATGTACATTATTTTTATTTGCTGATACATTGCCACATTGTTAAATTTTGCAGACTCTCAAGAATAATGTAAATATGAACAATAACTGCAGGTTCATATTTAGAATATGAAATTAAAAGAGTATAAGGACAACTGTTAATAGCCACAGAAAATGAATACAAAGGTACTCCTTTCACACTCGGGTAGTAAATGACAGTAGCACATTGATAGATAACACTTTTATAGACCAAGGTAAGTTTAAAAACATTAATTCTTGTCCTGTTGAGAATGGTCTTTCTGATCATGGTGCTCAGCTAGTTACAGTATATAACATAGCTCCATTCAGTAATTCAAAACTACCCTCCAAAGTTGTGCATTCAATCAATGACTCAACAATTAGAAATTTCAGGGAAAATCTTCAGCAGTTATACTGGGATGAGGTGTACAAGGAACCCGATGCTAATTTAAAATATAACTTATTTCATGATACACTTGTAAGAGAATTTGAAAACTGTTTCCCCAAGAAAGTAGTTAAATCTAATTATAAGAAACCATGCAAAAAAAAAAAACCTTCTTACGAAAGGAATAAATATATCTTGTAACCACAAAAGGGAACTGTATCTAACAACAAGAAAGAGTAATGACCCAGAAACTGCCAAATATTATAAAAACTACTGTGCTACATTAAGAAAGGTTATTAAAAAGTCCAGAAGCATGTGCATCACGTCTGAGATTAATACCTCTGATGACAAAATCAAAACAATTTGGAATATTATTACAAGGGAGACAGGGCAACCAAGAGTACAGGATGACGGCATTACCATCAAAACAAATGGAAACTTGACAAACAACAAGCCAGAAGTCGAAAACATTTTGAATAATCATTTTTTAAATGTTGTAGAGAAAATAGGATCTAAATGTTCATTAGAAGAAGCAAGGCAGTTAATGGAAGAGGCCTTACCCACACAATTTGATACAATTGCAATTCTACCCACCTCTATTTCTGAAATTATGTAGATGATAAACTCTCTCAAGAATAAAAGCTCACATGGAATTGATGGCATTTCCAGCACAATAATAAAAGCTTATTCCCAAGAGATAAGTGGGATTCTTAGCCACATATGTAATAGCTCGCTGAAGCACGGTATTTTCCCAGATAGACTGAAGTATGTCATTGTTAAACCACTGCATAAAAAAGGGGATACGTCTGATGTCAACAACTACCGCCAAGTCTCTCTTGTGACTGCCTTATCCAAAATTCTTGAAAAAGTTACGTATTGTATAGTAGCTTCACACATTTGTAAAAATAAAGTTTTAACAAAATGTCAGTTTGGTTTCCACAAAGGTTTTTCAATGGAAAATGCTATATATACTTTCACTAATGAAATATTAAATGCTCTGAGTAACCGGAAGTCACCCATTGGGATTTTTTGTGATCTCTCAAAGGCTTTTGTTTGTGTAAATCATGGAATACTTCTAGATAAGCTCAAGTACTGTGGTATGAATGGGACAGCGCTCAAATGGTTTAAATCATACCTAACTGGAAGAGTGCAGAAAGTTGAAATAAGCAGTTCACATAATATGCAAAAAACTGGTGATTTCTCAAACTGGGGAACAATCAAGAATGGGGTGCTGCAAGGTTCAGTCTTGGGTCCTCTGCTGTTCTTAATATATATTAATGACTTGTCATTCTATATTCACGAAGATGCAAAGCTGGTACTTTTTGCCTATGATACAAGTATAGCTATCACACCCAACAGACAAGAATTAACTGGGGAAATTGTAAATGATGTTTTTCAGAAAATCATTAAGTGGTTCTCTGCAAATGGGCTCTCATTAAACTTTGACAAAACACAGTATATACAGTACCACACAGTAAATGGAATGACACCATTAATAAATATAGACTTCGATCAGAAATCGGTAGCTAAGGTAGAATATTCAAAATTTCTAGGTGTATGCATGGATGAGGGGTTGAACTGGAAAAAACACACTGAAGATCTGCTGAAACATTTGAATTCAGCTACTTATGCTAATAGGGTAATTGCAAATTTTGGCGATATACATCTCAGTAAATTAGCTTACCACGCCTATTTTCATTCTCTGCTTTCGTATGGCATCATATTCTGGGGTAACTCATCATTGAGTAAAAGAGTGTTCATTGCACAAAGGCGTGTAATATATCTTCACTACTCGAGGTTAAATCTAACTTTGGCTCAGAAGGGGGTAAATTATGCTGCCACAAAAGTCTTTGGTCACTTACCTAATAGCATCGAAAGTCTGACAGATAGTCATACAGCATTTAAAAGGAAATTAAAAGAATTTCTGAATGGCAACTCCTTCTACTCATTAGGTGAATTTTTGGATATAGTAAGTGGGTAATTCCACCCCAAAAAAAAAGTGTCGTGTAATATTTTGTGTAATGTAATATCTTGTAGAGACACTTTTTATTAACCTGACACGTTCCACATCATTACGAAGTGTCGTATTAATGATCTGTGGAACAAGTACTAATTTAATCTAATCTAATCAACTACAATAACAAATACAGAGAATCGCTCAAAGCAAGGAATCGGAGGGAGAGGAACCAGAAAAATGCTGGAGACATAAAACTGCAATGCTTGTACAGTGTGCAATAAAGCTTCTCCTTGCCAACACGGTATACCATCTTCCAGATCTTCAGTCCAACCACTCATTTATTTGTTAACATTTAAATAGCTGATTTTAGTCCCCACACCATACAACTATGATAATTAAATTAAGTTTTCCTCAGAATAAATCAGACAATGGTGCACTCTGCATACTATGATATATTAACTATAAAAAATTTACCACTCCTGAAGAACCCCTTCACTTCCTCGACATCCATCATAAGGAACAGCTTAGGAATTTTCTTTATAAGTTGTGACAGAAGGTTAAAAAATGATTCTATCACATCACAATGTTCTGATGTGGATGGAGAAGAAAAGCAGAAAGTCATTGATATCCTGCAAATGTCTGTGACAAGTGAATGAATCATCTGTGTATGTTCTGTATCTCTGCCAAACAGGATCACAATCTGTAAAACAAGAGAATTACACAACTATCATATATTTGATGCTTAACATTATCAACAAGCAAACACTTCAACTGTTCACCTGATAAGCTTAACAGTACCGGTATAATACATCAACAGCTGCACAGATACATCTCACAGCATGAAGTGATCAGTTTCTAAAGACAAAGCAATCAATAGTTGACGGAATACAAACCTCTCAAGGGGACGAACACACTGTTAAAATGTGCAATGCAAGAAGGAATGCAGATTAGTACTTAGTTTCTCATCAATGATGAGTTCTGCTATTAACTACAAGTCCTTCTTTTCCAAAAGAAAAGACCCCAACATCGGCATTAATTTACTGTACAGAAACCATGGAAAACCTAATCCAGGATAACAGGATAGGGATTTGAGTCCTGTTCCTTCTGATCATGTGTCCAGTGGCTCAATTACTGAGCCCCAATGATTGGTACAAAATGGAACATTAGCTGGACTGATACTATAAAAAATTAAAAAGGAAAAAAATCACTTCACACAGTCTGGACCACATCTCTGTTTGGCGCAGTTCTTGACATGTTGCTGTACCATCAGTGTAACTACCTACTTTATACAATGAAGTGCCACTTGAGGTAACTCTTATTCTATACCAGTTCACAGGCAACCACAATTTATCTTTCTTCATCAGCACAATAATCACTAAATTATCAGTGAGACTGAACTGATACAATTAGCCAATGCTGGTAGCATGCAATATACTGTTGCACCTTTTAGCATAACAGCAGCAGCCTGTCTACTTTGCTATATAGGCGATTTGGACTGTTATTCCAAGTCCTACGAATTATAAATTTGCATTTAGGAACTTCCTCTTTCTTCCTGCTTTTTCTGTTCAAGTTACCAAGTTTTAATGTCAACTACAGTAAAACTTCATTTATATGTTTTTACTTATACATTTTTCTCACTTATACATTTTTATTTTTACTTTTTTTTCTTGTGTCCCGGCAAAATATCCACAGTATGCGCAAGTTACGATGCAGTGTTTCAGAGTGGGTTGCGGGGAAGTGGACTAGTAAGGCCGATATTGGACTGTAATAAAATCTGATAGTGTTATAAGGAACTTTGTCAAAGTTAGACATTGGTCAAATTTTCTTTGATCAAATCTAGATTTGATTATAGGAAATGTTCATCTTATGTTTACTGCATGGAGAAATCAACCGCTTGGAGCGCTAGCATCGCTGTCTGACAAACAATGTTTATCAATATGACTCCCAAATATACACGGTGTGTCACATATATAACTAAATTGACAGAAATATTCGAGGCAGATGAAGCGCTGTGTAGCTTACGACATCCTATATACAAGAACAGAATAAAAAGTCAGAGTTATAAAAAAATTGCGGATACTATTTGCCATGAAGTACAGCCACTATATACCACTGTGATTATAAAGGAGAAAATCTACAACTTCTGTGGAAATAAAAAATTTTCACGACTGCAGTATGTATTAAATTTATTTGCCTTCACATTTTCCTCCTTCAGTGCATTATAAATAGCTACATACATTTCTGGTATTATTTTCGCCAATGTGCACTGCAGCATTAGAGTGCTACTCCAGTACTGTGAACTAGAGTAGCTAGAAACCGCAGTATTACGGTAAGTCTATCTTTTGCGGATGTAGCATTTCTGTGAAGAGTGTTCTGCTTCATAATATGAGGAGCCCCATTCTTGAGCTAATATTGAAATGTACTCTCATCCATTCCCAAAGGGATTTTCATGTGACTTTACATCCTCGACTTGTAGTGCCCATAGCAAACTGATATGAGGATGATACAGAAGAGCCTCAGCATTCCTCTGTGACATTTAACGATGCAGTAAATACGTCAGAAATAACTAAACAATTTGTGATGCGCCACAATGTTTCTGAAAAAATGATGACAGAGTTAACCCATTTTGAGGGTACAGTGTAAGCTATTGCCATGTCAAAGAAAAAACAAGCAAAAATTACTGACTCTTTTCGCGAAATGACGTTTTATTCTGTGTAGAGGTTTACATTTCTCTTTATATCCTTGGTAAGTATGGTACCTAGTAAGCCTATATAACGTTCTGTAGAATGTAACTTTTTATTTACTGGATTTTTCATTTGTGTTTACCAATTAATTTGACAGAATGGTGCTATTTTCATATATACATTTTTCACACTTTAATTTTTTTCTGTAGTCCATTGAAAAACGTATAAACAAACTTTTACTGTATTTGTGCTGTGTGTTCCATTTTCATCCCATTCCCAACGAGATTTTCTATAAACATTCACTGCATGTCACTAGGCACAGTAACATTAAATGTAAAGTTTAAACATACTTTCACCAATACTTTGTTTTCTAGTTTTCATTGGAAAAAGGGACTAAAAGGACAACACTCTTGAAGACAAAGGTATTTTTAAGAAATGAGACTGACTGATGAATTATCTGAGGAGATTGGTGGTCGGGAAACATTATTTTAATAAAGCTTTCACCCCTCCAAAAGTTTTTAACACTCTGCAAGTTGCATAGGTACTGTAATCTTCTTATCAACAAGTTGGGTAGTGATACTCGACTATGATATTATTACACTTAACTTTCCGTGGCCATTATTGAAATAATGCAGGGATGTTGCAGAGGTTGGGAAACATTATTTTGATAAAACTTTCCACCTACCAAAAAGTTATAATCTATCTGGCCAAATACCTCTAAAAGTTTTTAACACTCTGCAAGTTGCATAAGCACTGTAATATTCTCATCAACAAGTTGGGTAGTAATACTCAACAATGATATTATTACACTTAACCTCTTGTGGCCATTACTGGAAATATGCAGTGATGTTACAATAAACAAGTACATTAGTGATTATGAAATTGCATTGCACTCTGAATGCTTCCAAGAGACTTGCGCATATACTATCGAGTGATTCAGCTTGCCCTCGCAAAATATCACGATAAAACTCACAACAAGCAGAACAAAGTGCCCTCACTCCTTGGCACAATAATACTGTGGTTGACTAATATAACTCGCTGACCTACGAGCCACACGAAACAAACGTCCTCATTGGTATCTGACATGGCAATCTAAACATCAGTCCTCAATTAGATACCTTGTCATTGCACTATTCCAAATCCATAAACTAATGTGATGTAGATAAATTAATATCACAACATAAAATTATTATTTTATCTGTCCACAGACCTGCTGCAACAGTTCAAGAACCGATGGCTGAGGACGAACACGAAAGCTTTTCATAAGCATGTTCACAACAGGTGGTAAAACTATTTCAAATTTCTCGAGCAGTGTTGACACAGCTTGTTTTAGCAGCGTACACATTGCCTGAAACATTACAAATGGAAACAAGTTTACATAAAGCTTTAAAATGTTAAAAAAACTTTTACAAACAAAAGTAATCTGTCATACTTAATTGTCAATACAATCACAAAACAAAAAGCATAGCCCTCCCTCATGAAGCCTACACTTCTTTCTTCAGCCACTATCAAACCAGTGTCATAGCTGCCAACCTTGAGAAGAGCCTGTCAGTAATCACATTGCAAATATGGGGGAGGGAGGGGTGCTCCCCATTTTCAGATTAAAATGAATCCAAATTATCATTTTTAATAAAGTAAACTTCTTCAGTCTCACTGTCTGTCACATTGCCAATGAATGTGAGGATCCCTCTGCCAAATCCACGTTTACTACACGTTGTTGCTTCATACATACACTCATTTCTGCCACATAGAAAGTATCATATTTATTTATTCCACCAACCTGTTGCAGCAGTAACTGGAAATGAGAGACCCCCCGCCCCCTCTGCCTCACAGAGTGGCAAATTCATACATTTTTCTTCTTGTCCACTCCATTTCATTGTGGAACACACAGAAACACAACATGCAGGACTACCAAAATAGTTGTTCACCAACTGAATCCAAAGCATCTGCAATATCTTTAGTGTTGCAAATATTGCCCACGAATATGCTTGAATTTATAGTGGAGATGGTTGTTGTGAGAAATCGGGTAATGAAAATTGTTTGGATTCAGGGTCGAAAATCCCTCCCGGGGGACACCACCTTATGGTAGGCACCTTCAGTGCTGGGCGGGAGGTTTTGCATGCTCCAATGAAGCCGAGGGCTGTGCCAGCAGTAGCGTAGCTATTGGCAGGGTCACCCAAGCCAGACTGGTCTCAACAGAAGAGACAGATGAAGTGTGTCCCGCAACACAAGTAGGAGAGGCTCTATAGGTGTAGGGAAGCCAACACTCATAGAGGAATGAACCCGAAAAAAATCCAGGTCCCCCAAGATGGGGGTTGGGCGTGAGGCTAACAGCCTCACCCCAGAAAGAGAGAGCTTGTTATAGAACCAAAGGACAAAGAAAGCCGGATGGATGCAACGGATAAACGGCCTTGGCAACGGAAATGGCACACGAATTGGTATTTAGCGACTGGAATGTGAGAACACTGCCTGGGGGACTACAGAACCTGAAAAAGGAAATGAAGAAATACAATATGACGATGGCGGCAGTACAAGAAGTGAATTGGAAAGGAAGTGGAATATTAACATCTGGGACACACAATGTTTTACAGCTGTGGAAGCACAGGATGTGGGAGCACAGGTTTTCTGGTTGATAATGCTCTAAAGGCTGTCACATTGAACTTTAAGCCTGTTAGCGAAAGAATCTGTGTATTACAAATGAAAGCCCGTTTCTTCAATATATCCTTCATATGTACATATGCACCAACAGAAGATGCAGAGTCAGTGGTAAAAGATGTATTTTATGAGCAGCTGAGCAGGAAATAGCAAGGGGGGCAAAGCATGATGTTAAGGTGATTATGGGGGGCCTCAATGCTCAAGTAGGAAAAGAAATTGCATACAGGAAAACAGCTGGTAAGGAGAGTCTGCATGAAGTTTCTAATGATAATGGTATCAGACTAATTGATTTTGCCATGAGCAATAACATGATTGTTAAAAGCACATGGATGCAAACTAAGGATATAAGGGAACTTCCTGGCAGATTAAAACTGTGTGCCGGACCGAGACTCGAACTCGGGACCTATGCCTTTCGCGGGCAAGTGCTCTGCCAACTGAGCTACCTAAGCACGACTCACATCCCGTCCTCACAGCTTTAATTCTGCCAGTACCTCGTCTCCTACCTTCCAATCTTCACAGAAGCTCTCCTGTGAACCTTGCAGAACTAGCACTCCTGGAAGAAAGGATATTGTGGAGACATGGCTTAGCAACAGTTTCATATCAGCACACATTCCGCTATAGAGTGAAAATTTCATTCTAGATATAAGGAAAGTTACATGAAGCTCCCCAGATGGGATCACAAAAAATCAGATTGATCACATACTCATAGATACACGACATGCTTCAGATATTTTAGAGGTGGATAGCTGTCGTGATGCAAATGGAGATAGTGATCATTATTTGGTAAGAATCAAATACAGATATAGGATAGCCAATTATACACAGATCAAGAAAGCTATCACACCACAGTTTGTTGACAACAAGTTCAAAAATGATGAAAATACAGTATAACAGTATAAAACTAACTTGACAAATAGACTTAATGAAGCTGAAGAGTGGGCAGGAGAGGATATTGAAGAAAGATGGGAAATGGTTAAAGGAATAATACATGAGACAGCTGAAACTGTACTGGGCAGAAAGAAGCAATCGAGAATCCAGAGCTGGTTTGATGAAGACTGTAGGAGGAATATTGAAGAAAGAAATGAGGCAAGAAAAAGAATGCTGCAGATGAGAACTAGAGGTACTGTAGATGAATACCAGGAGAAGAGAAGGGAAGCAGATAAAGAATGTAGGAGGAAAAAGAGAGAATTTGAAAAACAGTGGATGGATAAGTTAGGAGAGAGAAATACTGCTCAAGAAACAAGGAAATTCTATATGAGGGTTAAAGATACAAGGAAAGGATTCCAACTCACACCAGTTTACTGTAAAGATAAGGAGGGAAATCTGATTGGAGGAAAAGAGCAGATTTTAGACAGATGGGTGGAGTATTTTAGTGAAATACTGAATACAGAATCAGAAAATGAAGGTGGGGTAAATGCAAGTATATGGCAGAAGAGGTGGAGCAGGAAGTAAACAGAGATGAAGAGCACCAGGGATCAGTAGCAGAACCCACACTGGAAGAAGTTAAAGTTAGTATCAAGACTCTTAAAAACAATAAAGCTCTGGGAGGAGACAATATTACAGTGGAAATGATAACATATGGTGAAGAAAAACTAGTGTTTTGCATGATATTATAGTGGAAATATGGAGGAACGAAAATATGCCGAAACAGTGGAGTACAGCAATACTCTGCCCTATACATAAGAAAGCTGACTGCGGGAATTATGGAGGAATTGCACTACTCTGTGTAGCATATAAAGTATTAGGAAAAATCATGGCTGGGCAGTTAAGAACACACGCTTGTGATAGTATCAAAAGGGATCAACTTTTGAAGGCAATGCAAGAGGCAGGAGTCCCTAACAAACTGATAAGATTGGTTCAAATGACTTTGAGAAGAACAGTATGCAAAGTAAAGATTGAGGGCACTTATCAAAGGCATCTGAAGCTAACCAAGGACTGCGGCAGGGTGATGTGTTCTCCACTATTCTGTTTAATGTTGCCTTGGAGAGTGTAATGTGAAAGACACAATGCATCAACTCTGGTGGAACACTGTTAATACAGTGACTCAGGAGATTGCATATGCAGATGATATTGATTTGTTATCCAGGAGGAAACAGGACCAGGAAGAAAAGCTTGAAAAAGTAGAAAGATATGGTGCGGAGATGGGGCTGACCATTAATCAATCAAAGACCAAGTATACATTAACATCTAGGAAAAGATATAGTGAAGGAGAAAGAGGCACGACTTTGAACAGAAAAGAATACGAACGCTGTGAGAGCTTTAAATATCTTGGGTAACTGGTAACTGAGAATAATGATGTGAGAGAAGAAATACATGCAAGGATTGCAGCTGGTAACAGGAGCTACTTTGCACTGGTTAAAGTATTTAAAGCAAGGAGCCTTAGTAGGAATCTGAAGCTGATGGTGTATCATACAGTAGTTAGACCTGTGGTGATGTATGGTTCAGAGACCTGGACTATGACACAAAACAATGAGGAGTTGTTGCTGAAATGGGAAAGGAAGATACTTGGGAAAATCTATGGGCCAGTGAATGATAGGAATTTATGGAAAATCAGAAATAATACGGAGATCAGAGAGTTGTGCAACAAACCTGATATCGTAACTGAAATAAAGAGTAACAGACTACATTGGTTGGGACATGTAGAAAAAAATGGTGGAGAACAGCACAGTCAACAAAGTTTTCAAAGGAAAACCCAGTGGACATCGTATAAGGGGCAGACCAAGGACCAGATGGCTAGACAACGTGGAAGAGGACTTGAGAAGGATGGAAGTGAGAAGATGGAGAGCCAAGGCAGCCAGCAGAGAGAAGTGGGTGGAGGTTGTCCGGGAGGCCAAGCCCTACAAGGGCTGTAGTGCCAAAAAGCTTGGTGGCAAATTTAATCTTGGGACAAACACCATTCATGTGATCTTCCAATAGCCATCTCACCATGAGGCCAGACATATGCAGAAAGTATCGCCAATGCACCAAAAGAAAACAAGATGGGCAATGTGCTACAGAGCTCAGAACTTGTTCCTCAAAATGCAATGAAACTGACTGTGTGGATCCTATCACCATACATCATCCTGTACCATTTATTGCGGTACAGAAAATACGTTGTCCAAACCACATAAAACATGACAATCCCCAATGTAATTTCAGTGAGCTAAATACTTTGTCACCTTTCTTGGTATAGGCAACGACCTTGCCACAGTGGATACACCGGTTCCCATGAGATCACTGAAGTTAAGCACAATCGGGCTTGCCGGGCACTTGGATGGGTGACCATCCAGCTGCCATGCGCTGTTGCCATTTTTCGGGTGCACTCAACCTCGTGATGCCAATTGAGGAGCTACTCAATCGTATAGTAGCGGCTTCGGTCAAAGAAAACCATCATAATGATCGGGAGTGCAGTGTGCTGACCACACGCCCCTCCCATCCGCATCCTCAACTGAGGATGACATGACAGTCGGATGGTCCCAATGGGCCACTTGTGGCCTGAAGACGGAGTGCTGCTTTTTTTTTTTCTTGGTATAAGTTAAAAAAATCCCCGTCACAGCTTTATATATTAAACATCCATGAAAAAGTGAGACATGGGAAGTAATGTTCAGTCATTCCTTCAGATACAAAACTTGTATGTTTAATTATTTTAGCCAACCAATACTTGGCAATAGCATTTAATATTTCCAATTTCCAGAAATTGGTTGTCTTCAGTAATTGTAATGACTATTCCAGAATTAAAAATGAAGAAATGCAGTTAACACTATTAATTTATTCTATTAAAGGGACGAGTACCTTCTCCCAGATATTGTGACTGCATATTAAAAGTTTCCTGTAACTAATCAACAGCACATAATTCCAGTATTTTGTTCACTTTAGAATTGTTCTGAAAGATACATTACTCTCAGTGAAATGATGGTACTATTTTATAAGAGGCCACTGATATTTTAAACTCAAACTATATGTTGGTAACTCCTGTAATGAGTGATACTAGGAAGTTATGATGGCAGAACAGCTGATTTGTATATGCAATGATGTAACAATATGTTTTCATTTTGATTGTGGCAGAAATATTAAATATTTAATCTAAAAACAACTTGAACAGACTAGGTTCTGGATGGCAATCAAACTGAATTTTCACAGAAAAACACTTCAGTTGCAGAGACAAACTTACACGTACATGTAATAAATTATTTTATGCTGAGTTTTCATTTTCTGCTTTTGCCACATCACAGCATTTATGCTCTGCAGGACTCTAGATGCAAATACACAGATAATAATGGAAAGTGAATCAATCAGCTTCCAAGCTAACATATACCTCCAGCTACACCACAGATCAGTCTGCAAGCTAAACCAAGATTTTACATTCACTGGGTTAACCATCTCGCAACCAAACTGCCATCTTTCAACCTAAGATGGACCTCATAATCAACAACAACAACAACAACAACAACAACACAGAAATTCCTGTAATCAGAAAAAGCAGGAAATGAATTAAGGGTCCTCCATCCAATGTGAGTACAATAATTTACATTATTTTGTCACCACAACCAAGATTTGTCTTTCAGATGAAATCATTAATAACATTTCAATATGAAAGGTGCAAATGTACTATTTATATGTACATATAACAATAACAGAACCATCAATATGCAACAAAAGTACAATGCGAAGAACATGCCATCCCCAAAATGCGGTTTACGTATATGTTAGCACCATTAAGAAGTGTCTGGTTACCAACTGTTCACTCACAACAACATACCATCTTGAACAGTTAGTTCTACAGCCCACGTCTAGTGGAAATACTTTAATCTATTAGGTACAAACAGGCCTGACCTTATCAACGGAAGCGGTATAGAGACAAGCATCAACAATCACAATATCATGGTAGTCATCGTTAATAAATTCATTAAGAAGGCTAGAAGAGTCTTTATGCCTTAAAGAGTATATAAACAGTTGTTAGTATCCCACATAGACAATGAATGGACACTATTTAGCTTCAATATGATGGATATAGAGGAATTATGGACAAAGTTTAAACTGGCTGTAATCACACTCTGAAAAGGATGTGCCCAGTAAATGGATTAAGGATGGAAAAAAAACCATCATGGATGCGGAAAATGCTAAGAAAACAGAGATTGTTGCATTATCAGGTTAAAAAAAGAACATGGAAATGTTAACAGGCATAAGTTAGTAGAAATTTGTACGTCTATAAAAAGATCACTGCTCAAAGCATATAACAGCTTGCACCATCTTACCCTAAGAAAGATCTCGCTGAGAACTGGAGAAAATTTTGGCCATGCATAAAATCACACAGCGGGTCAAAGGCTTCTATCCAGTCACTCATCAATCAGTCTGGTGCAGCAACAGAACACAGCCAAAGCAAAGCTTAAGTTTTCAGTTTCGCATTTAAGAAATCATCCATGGAGGAGGATTGTACAAACACAGTGTCATTCACCCACTGGATAGACCTATCATTGAGAGAAACTGAAGGAGTTGAAAACAATTAAGTCACCAGATCCAGTTGGAATCCTGATTTGATTTTACAAAGAGTACTTTGTGCCATAGGTCGCTTACTTAGTTTCCGTTTACCATGAATCTATCACCCAGTACAGAGCCCAAAGTGACTGGAGAAAGGGCAGGTGACTCCTTTATTTAACAAGGATAAAAGAACGGACCCACAAAAATACACACCAATATTCTTAATATTGGTTTGTTGCAAAATTCTTGAACATATTCTAAGTTCGAATATAATAAATTTCCTTGAGACAAAGAAGCTTCTGTCCACAAATCAGGAAGGATTTAGAAAGCATAATTCATGCAAAACTCATCTTGCCCTTTTAATACAATATCCAGCTAAACCATGGATGAAGGGCAACTGGCAGATTCAGTACTGCTAGATTTCTGGAAAGTGTGTGACCTGGTGCCCCACTGCAGACAGATAACGGAGGTCCAAATACATGGAATAGGTTCTCAGGTGGCTCAAAGACTTCTTACGGAATAGAATCCACTATGTTGTTCTTGATGATGTGTGTTCCAGTTTACTGGGAGAATTTTGGGAAAGTGTAACGGAGACTGCATACAGAACACCTGTGCAACCCATTCCTGTAAGTTCTGCTCAAGTGTCTGGATCCCCATCAGGTCAAATTAAAGGAAAACATCAAAGCAATTCAGAGGCATACTGCTAGATTTGTTATCAGTAGGTTCAATGGAAAAGCTTTGTGAACTCAAATGCAAATCCTGGAGGGAAGATAATGTTCTTTTCATGAAACACTACTGAGGAAATTTAAAGAACTCACATTTGCAGCTGATTACAGAATGAGTCTACTGTCACCAACATATGTTTTGCGTAAGGACTGTGAAAACAAGATCAGAGAAATTATGGCTCATATAAAGGCACATAGACTATCATTTCTCCCTTGCTCCAGGTACTAAAAGCTAATTTCAAACTCATCTCTGCATGCTTTACATTCTTTACTACCCTGGCGTCTGTATCCCAGATGTACCACATTCCTAACCTATCAAGGAGTACACTATAGAATTCCTGAATATGGTTCAACTCAAACAATTCGTAGCCTCAGTATCAACATTACTGAGGTTGCAAAGCTTCAGGTTTAGACCTATATAGCTGCAAAATAGAAGACTTTGAGAAAATCTGTGTATGAGCAAAATTTTGTCCCATCAGACAGTGCTGGGAGAAACCAAAGACGTGAATGAAATTTACACACTTCTTGTGTCAATGCAAGCAGAGATTTGCAGCAGGTTGCACTGTAATACTAGCAAAACCATTCCCACATCTGTTATGACTCACAGAGTAATTGTACTGAAAGTAATTCTTCCCTCTTTCTATTACAGCAAAACTTCTGACCATCTAATTAAGTGTCTAACAGTAAAGGTCACAAGACTAATAAATCTCATTCCTCGTGAACCAGTCAGGATCTTACTGAAGAGGAAAAAAAACTACCAAAATAGAAATGTCAGATTGGTTCAACTGGCTCTCCAGATATTTTCAGGGCTTTACAGCTGATTGTTGCATTTGAGAGTATCACCAATTTTTGTTTTCATATCATCCTCTGAACAACTTAATTTAACAACAGTTCTTCATTAGAGTACATTGACTCAATCTGATCATGAGGAAGCTACATATCTTGACAACCAATCTCATCCGTCAAATCCATTTTACTCCTCAGATGTAATATGTATGACACCACAGTATAGAAATGAATTACTATTTCGGTCTTCACTGTGATGTGTACTGTTTGCCTTTGTCAGCATTAGCTACAGAAATTTCTATAGAAAGTAACTTGAAACACGAAGACCTGGGTGTACAATCCAGTTCTGACACCTATTAGACCTTTCGATCTTACCCCTATCAATAAGATGGATAAGTGATACATCACAGGCATAAAAAATACTTGCTCCACCACAGGAAACTAAGACTGTAAACATAAAAAAAATCTCAAGGATAAACTTGATATTTTCACCAGGAATTCATATGGTACTAACACCTTAAAAAGTGAAACATTAACTCTCCTTTCAAAATTTTTGCAGAGGTGTTCTATGCTATTTCATTTACTGTTTCCTTCAACTGAAACTGCAACTGTAAAATTTCTTGATATTTTGAGAAGGTATATGATATTTGGCTAACTTTCATCAGCAGTCACTTTTCCTCACTTTTGAAGAACAGAATCTTACACCCAGAAAGTAAAAGTAAATGTTGATTGTCACTAAAATTCTGCTACAATCTACACGGTCAATGTTTCGAAAATGTTAGAAGCAAAGCTTGAAGGTCTCAATGATAATCATGTAATACTAAAACAATCCAATAAAGTTAATAAGAAAGTTAAAATTAGCTAATTACCTAAAGTAAACACACACACACAATTATACATATATTATACTCCACCTTCATAATTTCTTCATCAGTACACCATTTACATGTTATAGTTTCCAAAACTGGAAAAACTTTCTCCAAAATGAGAAGAACAGGCTGAGGATCATCAGACTTTAGAGCTCCTCCTCTCACAGCACTGGTGTCTAGAGTTGCAAAAATTGTGCTCATCATCTTAAGTCTCAGCAAGATGTCACTATAGGTCTGCATTCCTTTATCCTGAAAAGCAAGATAAATCTAGCGATTATATTCACAGAGACAACACTGAAACCACAGAAATCTTAAAATCATTAATTCAAAGAACTGTGGTGAAATACACGATAGGCAAACAAATCTATTAGAAATGTACTGCAGTCTCCTTGTAAGTAGGTTTAGACTTGCCCACATATGCTCTGTAGCCAAGAGCTCACGCTCCTCCTATCAGCTTTGCTGTAAATATTGAGCATCGAGCCAAGATGACATGTAATGCAGTTGTGCATAGTAATAAAATGGAAAGAAGCTACAGTTCTGCTGTGAAAAACGAACTTTGTAGAAACTGAAACAGCGAAATTGTGAAGCTAAACAAACATGTTTTAAATTTACAGATAATTATGGATGTTCTAAGGCATGATATTCGGTATATAAAAAATGAAAATTCTGAGTTACAGAAGAAAGGTCATGTTCTAAATAATAAAAAAAGCTCATTTCAAAATGGAAGGCAAAACAGTTATCAAAAGCAGAAAGGAAGTGCCAAACAGTTTTCAAACTACGCAAATGAAATAATGTTTGTGGATAAAAACAGGTACAGTGTATTGTCAACAAGTTGTACCAATGCTGAGTGCAAGATGGATGATGAACTTTGTAAACAGTTTGTGGATAGAAAACAAGAAGCGTGATGAACTTTGTAAACAGCTTGTGTATACAAAAACAAATTAGTCTCCTAATACAAAAGAAGAATACAATAGCAATCAATCTCCACTGACAAAGGGCAGTAAATTTGTAGAATAGATTGGAGAATAGTCAATTACCAACATTGATAAATCATGCATAAATGTGTGTAAGTAACCAGTACACTCAAAAATCAAGACTGAAGTGCAACGTACTTTTGCTTGCTGATAACCCCACATGAAATTTAACTAATACCTACACAATACAAACAATAACATACAATTTAAGAGTGTGATGAAGCCAGGACTTGGAACAAAAAACATTGTATGAAATGTAGATCTGGAAGGTATAATGTCGCACAGACGGTGAGTTTACTGTCAAGTGTCAACAGATGCAAATGATATGGTACATGGTAAAAGCTGGCATCTGTACTGAGAGTTTGAAAAATTTTCTATAAAACACTATTGTTGCTACCATTCCACATCACTTTTGATCTGGAATGCAACTTGTCTGATAACAGATATATTAGAAAAACAGATACAAGAATTAAATTACTATGCCCTGGTTATGAAAACTGTTTAATTCTAGACATAGGTAATTCAGATTAAAGCTTTCAGACTACATGCAGATTACATCTTAACTATTAGGCTATGCATTTTAGTATGAAAAATTATGCAAAATAATTACAGGCTAATCTGTGAAAACAACTTATTTGCCACTGAGCTTTAAGTCTCTTTTTAGAGTAAAAAAAGCCTTCAGCATACACACAAGAAGCCAAAATATCCACTGGCCATACCAAAGAAGAAAAAATGCAAAATAATGTACCAGAATATTCAGCACATTACTAATAAAACAAAATCAGTCAATGAATTTCTAGGAGAGGGTACAGCACACTTCTATATTAAGAATGAACTTGTGGGCGAAATTGAAGAATCTTAGTTTTAAGTTAAATAATTTTAAAATTGTGAGTGTGTATTGTAGATAAATACACAAGGGTGGTAGAGTAGGTATTTACATTTGAAATAATGTTTAGTGCGAAAAAATTGGTTGTGTTGATCAACTTACTGCAGAGATGGCCGTTTACTATGGAGATGGCATTTTAATCAGCAATACTTAAAATAAAGCTAGGCAAAAACACTTTAATAATTGTTGGCCTGTGTACATCACCAAACAGCAATGTATGAATTCTTGCCATTTACAACAACTCATCTATGAAGGGGGCAGGATGTGAACACACTCTCTAAGCTATAATGTAAATTACCTTAGGTATTCCGACTTTTTACATTGCTACAGTGATATCCATATTAAGTTCACTGGCAACCAGACTAACATCTGACTCAAAGACTTGCACTGACTACATTGTTATGAATTTAAATAGGGAAGGAGGAGGAGATTAGTGTTTAACATCCTGTCGACAACGAGGTCATTAGAGATGGTGTACAAGTTTGGATTAGGGAAGGATGGGGACGAAAATCAGCTATGCCCTTTCAAAGGAACCCTCCTGCCATTTGCATGAAGCGATTTAGGTAAACCACGGAAAACCTCTATCAGGATGGCTGGACAGGGGTTTGAAGCATCGTCCTCCCAAATGTGAGTCCAGTACGCTAACCACTGCACCACCTTATTCGGTAAATACGGAAGAATTAATAGTGTTCATTATCTGAAACTAACTCTCCCCCCCCCCCTCCCCCCCTCCCCCCCCCCCTCTCTCTCTCTCTCTCTCTCTCTCTCTCTCTCTCTCTCTCTCTCTCTCTCTCTCTCTCCCTCTCTGACCATAAAGCTCGATCCACAGAGATTAATACAGACCACAAAATAGTACCGCATAGTGACTTAATCACTTCTAAAAGAAAACTTGACGATAATAAACTTAAGGAATACTTTTCACACATCGACTGTCAGCAGGTACATATAAATCAAGTGATACTACTGAAAAATGAGGCAATTTCTAAGAAATATTTAACCAATTATAATTGGGCATGTACAATGATAAAAACATTAAAGAAACCAGAGTACACACATAAACTTAAAATCCATCCAGAAATTCACAAATGAAGGAAAATAGTGAAGACAGAAAGTAAAAACCCTTTTTAATGAACCTCTGGGTACCCAAACTGGAAAGCTCTAAGATATTTAGGGAGTCATGGAATGTATAGTGGAAAAGACAGATTAGAGGCCATAGGAGGAGAATTTTCATTGCAGCTGACAAAAATATTGTCTCTATTGAGGTCAAGTTGAGTGTGACAGTGAAGTCATCTGGTCATGTATAAAAGGTGTAGGTGAAACTCAGTTAATTGTTAGATGTTTTTACTGGCCACCCAATTCCGCTGTGACAGTTCTAGAGTCATTCAAAGAAAGGCTAGAGTCAAAAGTGCATAAATATCTGAATAGCACATAAATATCCAGATCATGCAATACTAGTTGGAGACAACTTTAAGCTGCCAAGTATAGACTGGGACTGGGATGTCTATGGATTCCAGTCATGTGAAATACTTTTGAACACGTTTTCTGAAAATTGTCTTAAGCAGCTAGCTCTGAAGCCCACACACAATGGAAGTATCTTAGACATTCTAGCCCCAAATAGGCCAGACGTTATTGACAATGTCAGTATATAAATGGGGATTAGTGATCGTGATGTCATTATAGGAACTATGATTATAAAAGTTAATAAATCAGTCAAGAAGGCTAGAAGAGTGTTTCTGCTAGATAGGGCAGATAAGCCATTATTAATATCTTATTTAGACAATTGGCATCACCATTTCATCATCATTGACGGCAGCAAGTCGCCGATGTGGCGTCAACTAAAAAGAACTTGTGATATGGCGGCTGAACTGCCCCACATGAGGCCTCCCAGCCAACAATGCCATACGATCATTTCATTTCATTCCATTTACTTAGTTCCAGTAAGATGGATGCAAAGGAATTATAGGCAAAGTTTAAGCAGATTTTAAATTGTGGTCTGGAGAGTTATGTCCCTAGTAATTGGATAAAGGATGGAAAAGACCCACCACAGTACAATAAAGAAATTCGGGGGATGCTGAGAAAACAGAGGCTTGCACTCTAGGTAAACAGAGACTGCTGCACTCTAGGTTCAAACAGGCATGCGCAAATGATGACTAACGAACGTTAGTAGACATTCGTGCTTCTGTTAAAAGATCTGTGCGCGAAGCATACAACTACCAATGTCACACATTAGCAAAAGATCTGGCAGAGACCCCAAGAAAATTCTGGTCATACGTAAAATCGCTATGCAAGTCTAAGGGCTCCATTCTGTCCATTGTTGACCAGTCTAGTGGATCAGTTGAAGATAGCAAAACAAAAGTGAAATTTACATTTCACATTCTAGAAATCATTTACACAGCAGAACCATACAAACATATCATCATTTGACCATCGGGCAGACTCCCATAGGGACGACATAGAAATAATCAAAATATCCACGGGTATGCTGCCGGTCTATAGTGTCCAACGGGCACAATATTTCGGCGATCAAACATGTCGCCATCATCAGGTGAACTGACGGACTGAGCTCCTGTGAACGTGCCGGCACGGAGATCCGTACGCTATGGCTGCTCAGAGGGAACTGGGTTTGGTCGCGGCGGCGGCCGATTTAAATACCCTCCGCCCGCGGCGCGCTCCCTCCGCCGTCCGCGCCCAGCGCCACGGTCGCGCGGTGGAACAGATTGCGACGGCGTCTGAGATGACGTCGGTGTGATGGCTCTGTCCGCCGTGGTCGTCACAACTATACGTCTGCTCGATTTACTCTTGATTAACCCGATCGCTGGTTCCCAAGCCTTGCTAAGATTATAGCCACAGTCACGGTTTATGAGGTCGTCATTGGTGCGAATTTCGATGGCCTCTCTAACAACGCTGTCCCAGTATCTCGACGTCTGTACCAGAATCCTCGTGCGGTCATACTCCATGGCGTGATTTTCCGACAAACAATGTTCAGCGACCGCCGACTTGCTCGGATACATCAGTCGAGTGTGCCTCTGGTGTTCACGGCATCGATCCTCGACGGTACGCATCGTCTGACCAATATACGACTTGCCACATTGACACGGAATCTGGTATACGCCGGCCTTCCTCAAACCGAGGTCATCTTTGGCACTCCCCACCAGTGCACGAGTTTTATTTGGAGGACAAAACACAGTTCCGACCCGGTGTTTCTTCAGAATGCGGGCGATTTTCCCCGAGAGTGCGCCTGTGTATGGAATAAATGCAGTGCCTACCTCCTCCCTCGTGACTTCATCCATCTCAACAGGTTGTGCTGCAGTGGTTGGGCGGAGAGCACGTTGAATCTGCCACTCTGAGTACCCATTTTTTCGAAATACAGTTCTCAGATGTTCCAATTCCTGGGGTAGACTCTCTGCGTCAGAGATAGTGCGCGCCCTATGTACTAGAGTTTTAAGTACCCCATTCCTCTGTGAAGGGTGGTGGCAGCTGTCTGCATGCAAATACAGATCAGTGTGCGTAGCCTTCCGATACACCCCATGACCTAGGGTGCCGTCAGCCCTTCTCTTGACCAAGACGTCAAGGAAAGGTAATTTACCCTCCGTTTCAGTCTCCATAGTGAATTTGATGTTGGGGTGTATGGAGTTTAGATGTGTAAGGAAGTCAAGGAGTTTATCCATACCATGTGGCCAGATGACGAACGTGTCGTCCACGTAACGGAAAAAGCAAGTAGGTTTCCATACGGATGACGACAGGGCTTCCTCCTCGAAGTTCTCCATGTACAACCTGTTGAGATGGATGAAGTCACGAGGGAGGAGGTAGGCACTGCATTTATTCCATACACAGGCGCACTCTCGGGGAAAATCGCCCGCATTCTGAAGAAACACCGGGTCGGAACTGTGTTTTGTCCTCCAAATAAAACTGGTGCACTGGTGGGGAGCGCCAAAGATGACCTCGGTTTGAGGAAGGCCGGCGTATACCAGATTCCGTGTCAATGTGGCAAGTCGTATATTGGTCAGACGATGCGTACCGTCGAGGATCGATGCCGTGAACACCAGAGGCACACTCGACTGATGTATCCGAGCAAGTCGGCGGTCGCTGAACATTGTTTGTCGGAAAATCACGCCATGGAGTATGACCGCACGAGGATTCTGGTACAGACGTCGAGATACTGGGACAGCGTTGTTAGAGAGGCCATCGAAATTCGCACCAATGACGACCTCATAAACCGTGACTGTGGCTATAATCTTAGCAAGGCTTGGGAACCAGCGATCGGGTTAATCAAGAGTAAATCGAGCAGACGTATAGTTGTGACGACCACGGCGGACAGAGCCATCACACCGACGTCATCTCAGACGCCGTCGCAATCTGTTCCACCGCGCGACCGTGGCGCTGGGCGCGGACGGCGGAGGGAGCGCGCCGCGGGCGGAGGGTATTTAAATCGGCCGCCGCCGCGACCAAACCCAGTTCCCTCTGAGCAGCCATAGCGTACGGATCTCCGTGCCGGCACGTTCACAGGAGCTCAGTCCGTCAGTTCACCTGATGATGGCGACATGTTTGATCGCCGAAATATTGTGCCCGTTGGACACTATAGACCGGCAGCATACCCGTGGATATTTTGATTATCAAATACGCCGGGAGAAACTCAAGAATCACGACATAGAAATAAGTATCCCTGGTGTAGAGTAACAACTGTAAGATCTGAAAACAAATAAATCATCAAGTCCAGATGGAATCCCAGTTCATTTTTTTGAAAGGTACCCTAAGACAATGGCCCCTTGCTTAGCTTCCATTTAGCATGAATCTCTCGCCCAGCAGAAGTCTCAAGGGACTGAAACAAAGTGCAGGCGACTCCAGTATATAAGAAAGTTAAAAGAACAGAGCAGCAAAATTATAGACTGATATCCCTAACTTCTGTTCACTGTAAAATCCTTGAACCTATCCTCAGCTTCAATATAATAAATGTTCGAGGGACTAAGAAGCTTATGTCCACAAATCAACATGGTTATAGAAAGCACCGCTCATTTCAAACTCAGGTTTCCCTTTTTCCACACGATATACTGAGAATTATTGATGAAGCGCAACAATCAGATTCCATATCTCTACATTTCCAGAAAGCATTTGACACAGTACCTCACTGCAGGTTGTTAATGAAGGTATGAGCTCATTAACAGATATGTGAGTGGCTCGAAGACTTCTTAAATAATAGAACCCAGTATGTTGTCCTCAATGGCGAGTGTTCATCCGAGACAGGGGTACCGTCAGGCGTGCCCAAGGGTAAGTGCAATAGGACCATTGCTGTTCTCTATATACATAAATGATTTGGCTAACAGTGTGGGCAGCAATCTGCAGTTGTTTGTTGATGATGTTGTGGTGATGGTAAGGTGATAAAGTTGAGCGACTGTAGGAAAATACAAAAGGACTTAGACAAAATTTCCAGTTGATATGATAAATGGCAGCTAGCCCTAAATGTGGAAAAATGTAAGTTAATGTGGATGAGTAGGAACAATAAACCTGTAATATTCAGACACAGTTTACTAGTGTCCTGTACGCCACAGTCTTTTGTGAAGGAAGCTGCTTATAGACTGCTGGTGCAACCTATTCTTGAGTACTGCTCCAGTGTTTGGGATCCTTACCATGTCGGATTGAATGAAGACAGTGAAGCAATTCAGAGGTGGGCAGCTAGATTTGTTAGTGGTAGGTTCGAATGACATGGAAGTGTTATGGAGATGCTTTGGGAAGTCAAATGATAATCCCTCAAGTGAACGTGGCATTCGTTTTGGGTAACGCTATTGAGAAAATTTAGAGAACCAGCATTTGAAGCTGACTGCCAAATGATTCTACTGCTGCCAACAAATATTGCGCGTATGGACTACAAAGATAAGATATGAGAAATCAGGGCTCATAGGGAACCATATAGACAGCCAATTTTCGTCCCTCTATTGGAAGTGGAACAGGAAAGAAAATTACTTGTTGTGGTACAGGGTACCCTCTGTCATGCACCATACGGTAGCTTGCAGAGTGTCTACACAGATGTAAATGTATTTTTTTTCCTTACACACGGGTGTTCCTTAGAGAGAGGTTTTGCCAGGGTACATGGAAAAAGTGACCCAGAATCATCACTTAAGCATGTTTCGGTGACATACATGCTATTTCATTACAAAATTACCAATATCTTGTGCTACAGATTTAAATGCAATACCCATATAATTATTAAACTTCTTTGTTTTGTCTTTCCAGCATAAAGGCTGTCACTCCAGTTAGTTGCTGTCAGTTAGCATAATCCATTTATGTTAAAAGAGGAAAAGGAATTCCTGATGGTATCAATTTATCCATTGGACAGCAACAACGATACTTGGTGCAATGATCACCGCTGCCGCCTCCTCCTCTTCTTCTTGACAACTCAACTCATGTACCACAGTCAGCCTTTGTGCTGAATCCTGGCAGCAACAAGTGTTTTCATAATCTGTAGAAATCTCAGTCTCATTTACTTCCTTTCTCTTGGTCTTGGCACAACAGCTACAATATATGGCGTTAACAGAGTGTATTATGTGGAACATATCTCACAAGATAGATTATACGTAACAGGAGGAGGAGTGTTCATTGAGGGTGACCAAGATATTTTCTCTACTGAGGTCGAAATTGAGTGTGGCAGTGAAGTTATCTGGTCCTGTATAACAGGTCTAGGTGAAATCAAGTTAGTTGGGTGGTTAAGACAGTTGTGATGAAATTATTGTTAAACTGTGACCAGTCTCAAGAAAACATAAACATTGAATCACTGTCCAAAAGTGATACATCTGATAAACATAAACTTCTGGGTATTGTAATGGATAAGCATCTGTAAAAAGATTAGCTATAACATTTGCTTATTAAAATGCCTTACACATATAACCACTCCTCTGGCCCTAAAATAAATCTACTGTGAGTTAATCCACTCATGTTCTCAATATGTGATAGAAATTTGGGGTGCGGAACCGGCAGTCTAGATGGGGGTGGGTGGGGGGGGGGGGGGGGGGGGGTATTCAGGCTGCAGGAGAGAGCAGTTGTCCTTAAGACAACTGTGTTTGTAAAAGTGAATGAAGAAGTCAGTGTAATGAATAGACACATTCGTCATTGCAATAAACAAAAATTTGGGATTATCAAATAATAGCGAGTAATAAATGAGCTATGGATCACAGCCCGCTTTCTGCTGGAAGATTGATCATGTCAGGAACAACAATATAGTGCCTAGCTGTACTATAGGAGTATATAATAATTTGAATAACTTCACAAGAAGACAGCAGTAATTCAACTCAACATCCAGTTCAACAAAAAGGGTTAATGTTACAGTTTACCCCTAACCATACTACAGTAAACATTAGGAATTCCTCCAAGATTGCTAGAATAGGCTATTTTCCTACGTTAAAAATTGGTTTGGATTGTTGTTATTCTAATTGATTATAACATTTAAACACCATTTACAGTAAATATTCTCACAAAATATCTGTTATTTTTATGTAATTGAAGCTTAAAAATCATTAAAATAATCAAGATCTGGTCACATGATGGAAATGTTATTGGCTGATGCTCTGTTGACGTTACACACTAGGAGAAAGACAAAGCTATACGTGTGTTATAGGAGTGTTAGCCGAAGTTACAAGGTTTTTACACACTTTTTCTGAAACCAGTTTACCTATTTCGTGACTGGAAACACAATGAAAACTTTTAAGTAACAACAGAAACAATTTTTTTGAACACTGATAACGGAAGCCTTGTGAAAGTTGATGTGTTTATGCTCCCCAATTGAGAGCAGCGTTATGTGCAACAACGGACATTCTTTTCCCTGCTCCCTGACCATCATTAAACTCGCTCAAAACTAAAGAATTGTAGAATTTTTGCAAATGAGTCTGTATATTATAACTAGATTGTTGACAATCAGTCTTGAGCTATTCTTGGCAAAACTTAGAGCTGATTTTGTCTGTAGAAGATACTCAGCAGAAATACAGCATCCAGCAGGTGTTCGGTGATGCAATGGATAGTGCACCTGACTGCAGATAAATAGGTCACATGTTCGAATTCTGGAAGGGTCATACATTTTTAAAAGTTATTTATACCAGTATTTATTTTCTTTTTACTTAGTGTAAGTCTACATTGTTTTACACTATGGTAATGACATACAGTTGCTACTCCAAGTGTGAAATCAATGTTCTCCATTTTCCTGGATTTTCAGCTTTACCATTACTAACCTTCCGGGATTCTATTTAGGACCAAGGCCTCGGGTTGGTCCGAAATAGATCTCAGGCTATGTGGCCTGTACTGCTGTGTGTGCTTTCCCTGACAAAGCCTATCACGAGATGGGTTTATTTGCCTCAACATTTTGATGTTTTTGGAAAGCGTTTAGTCTTATTTTGTCGCTATGTGGTTAACGGACCACGTAGTTTGAGTGTATTGACCTAGACCTTGAGCTACATTGTAACATTACAATGAACCAAGGTTTTTTGTAATCACAGTTCCTCTACCACTCTTATCACAACAAATACAGGCAATTTTCACTAACCAGTAGATTATAAGCTGAATTAATGATACAATAGGCTGCATACACAGAATGCTGCACACTTCATAGTTATTTTCTTCTTACTTAGGTTAAGTCTACACTGTTTTACACATGGTAACGACGTGCAATTGCTTCTTCCAGTACGGGATTTTCATCTTTAGCATAAGTACTCTTTTGGGAAATCAACTCAGGATCTTGATCTTGAGCTAGAGAGTGTCATACCAATTTCGTCAAATAGTTAGCATGCTACAGGATGTTACTCTTATGCGATTGCATGTCGTACCTTAGTACTAATAAAAGACTCTCATGTTGCATATGTCGCTGGTCTTATGAGGATAACAGTAACACAACACTTCCCAATAGTATGTGACAAATAATGTCACAGTTACTAAATAAGATAATGTTTTGTTGTTCATACGAACTTATTCAGGATGTGAAAAAGTATCACTCCATTTATATAACATAGTTGGCCCAATAAGTGTAGTTTCTTGCAACTTCTCTCATATAGCTAGCCACACTGTATGCATTTTCAAAAATTGTGTCTAATAGTTATAAACCAATTACAATTTTACTGATACAGTGATAGAAGATTAATGTAATGACACACCAATACATGTTTTCAAACACACGACTATACATGAAATGTATTGCATTGGGGTTTGTTTTACAGTTACCTATTATATAATTGTTTGTGATCCTCCGTTTGTAGCAAAACCAAACAATAAAATCTAATCCTATTTGTTTTCTCTGTATTGGTCAACTGTGTAGTTTTCCTCTAAAAATAGTTCTATTATACAGGGTGTCTCAAACCTTTTGTGTTGAATTGAAATATGTGGTAGTGGGTCCACAACCAATTAACTGAGATAGAGAACCAAGGTCAGAAATGCATATTTATTGTGTTATGGGAATACACAGCGTACACTGCATAATGACAACATAGCTCGCAGTAACTGTTGAATGTGACAACCACCAGTCTCAATGCATGCATGGAAATGGCACATTAAGTTCTGCCGCACTCTATCAGAGATCCCTGGTGTCTGTCGTAAAAAGAGACAGGCAGCTTGGACCCTAGCAAGTATGGTTCAAATGACTCTGAGCACTATGGGACTTAACTTCTGAGGTCATCAGTCCCCTAGAACTTAGAACTACTTAAACCTAACTATCCTACGGACATCACACACATCCATGCCTGAGGCAGGATTCGAACCTGTGACCGCAGCGGTCATGTGGTTCCAGACTGTAGCACCTAGAACTGCTCGGCCACCCCAGCCAGCCCTAGCAAGTATGTCTTTGTCCATCTCTAAGGGGGTTTCATACACCAATGTCTTGACATAACCCCACAGGAGAAAGTCCAGGGGTATGAAATCCAGTGATCATGCTGGCCATGAATGGGACCTCTCTTTCCAATCCAACAATGAGGGTACGTGTTGTTCAAGTGCTCACGGACACTAATATTGAAGTGGGCTGGAGCACCAACATGTTGAAACCACAGCCTTTTGTGGACAATAAGGGGTACTGTCTTCAAGAACTGTTGCAGCACATCTCACAGGAACACCAAGTAATGTGAACCAGTCAAACGGAGAGGCAGCAAATGAGGTCCTATTAGGTGATCTTGGACAGTGCCCACCCATATGTTGACAGCGAATTGTTGCTGGTAGCAACCAACGTGGATGGCGTGGGGATTGTCCTCACTCCAGACAAGGCTGTTGGCTGTTGAAAATACCACCACAGGTGAATTAGGCCTCATCCATGAACAATACAAACTGTATGAAGTTCGGCACTACAGAAAATTTCTAGGTGTTCATATAGATAGTAAACTGTTGTGGAAAGCCCACATTCAGGATCTTGTTCAAAGACTTAATGCTGCCCTTTTTACTATTCGAACGGTATCTGGAATGAGTGATCGTTCGACATGAAAATTAGTCTACTTTTCTTATTTTCATTCACTTATGTCGTATGGTATTATATTTTGGGGTAACTCTTTCCATTCTAAAAGGATATTTTTGGCTCAGAAATGGGTGGTTCGTGCAATAAGTGCTGTAAGTTCACGAACCTCTTGTCGACCTCTGTTCATGAGCCTGGGTATTTTGACATTGGCCTCTCAATATATATATTCTTAACTGTCACTTCTTGTTAACAATATTAGCTTATTCCCAAGAACAAGCAGCTTTCACTCAGTTAATACTTGGCAGAAATCAAACGTGCATTTGGATCTGACTTCCTTAACTCTTGTGCAGAAAGGTGTGCAGTATCGTCACATAACATACGTGCTCTGCACTAAGTTGTGTACAGTACGTCTGTCTGGTGGTCAGGGGTGTATGCTGTTTATCACCCACTGCCTGTTCCAGTGTACAACAGACACCCAGGATCTTTGCAAAAGTGCAGCAGAACTGCATTAGACATTGCAACACATGCACTGTGACTGGCAGTCATTGCTTTCAACAACTGCTATAAGCTACGCTGTTGTTATGCGGTGTACGCTGTGCATGTCCACAACACAATAAATACGCATTTACGCCATCGGTTACCTATCTCAATGTAATTGGTTGTAGATCCACTATCACCACATTTCAATTTGACCCAAAAGGTTTGAGACAAAGTGTATGTTTTGTATGACATAATCTTTTAATACTGCATGTACCATATTACATTATCATTACATCAAAATATTTTTCAATGAATAATTCCTACTTTGTGGGTCACCATCCATGATACTTTGCAGCATGCTGTCTCTCTTATTTAGCCATTATGATTACTTCTGTATACTATTTTCAATGTTAAATTACCTTTGTTAATTCTAATGTACAGCACTTAACATTTCTGTTGTACTCTAGGTCTAGTCATCTGTTACTCTATCATAGCCAACATCGCATTAACCAACGAGATAAAATTATGTGATATGTATCTGTTTTATTCATGCCATGCAAATCCTAAGCAGTACATACATTATGGTTGCACATCTGCCATGTTATTGTAGTACCTCAGCTTTCTTGTGGTACTTTTTTATTGAATTTTACTTATTAGATGCATTCATTATTTTATTTTGACTCTGGACTGTATCCATCTGTATGAACATAATTTTATGAGAGTTATTATCAAACAGCACACTGTATGTTCTCATTATGACCTAGTGGTTTAAATCATTGTATGACGTAACTAACACTAGCCAGTTTTATGGGCATGTAATGTTTTGTCGTCAAGTTTTTGTGTATGCCCTACTGTTTTTTTTATATTGCTTTATGCCTGTAACCTGGGCATATTTTCTTTTATAGCTCTGAATATGGCTATTTATATTGCCAAAACTAGTAACCCAGTAATCTGTTAACATAGTATCCTGGCAGTTCTCATCTTTATTCCACTGACAAAATTTCTCAAGAAAATGGTTCCCTCCCCACTGCCACCATACACTTCAGACCTAAATCCTATAAGCTGCTCTGGAATCTCGCAAAGAACAAGATACGTAGTTGTAATACATCATGTATTTTATTTTCTAGCCAGAAAAATAACAGTTGATGCTTTAAACGGTAATAAATGAACATCTTGTGTTACCTTACCTGGTGCATGCCTCTTGACATAGGAGGTGTGGCTATAAAATAAAAGAATGATGCTGTCACAGAATAAGCACGCATGCACCAAAGATGAATGACCAATAGCTGTGAAGTATGAAGCCTTCTCAGTCAAACACAGCATCTCTGGTTTCTGTAAACAAATCAGTGTGGCCATGGCTTGCAGGAAAAATGACATCTAATAACAGAGTAACAAGCAAAGGTTCAACACATGAAACTTGAGAATACTGTTATTGAAAGCTGTCTTTTACTGAAAGAAGTGTAAGGCAAAGACTGTTTATGATGTACACAGGTTTTTGAGTGGTTCAAGCATTTCCAAGATGACCAAGAAGACGAAGATGACTCGCACCCAAGACATCAAAACCAGATCAAAATATTGAAAAAATAGGTAATCTGATTTGATCTTATTGTCAGTTGAGTATGTGATCGACTGCTGAAACTTTATGAATTGATAAACAATGCGTAAGGAAAATTTTACATAACCAGTTTAACGTGAGAAAAGTGTCCGCTAAACTGGAGCCAAAAATTCTCACGACTGAACAAAAAGCAGCTCACGAAAATGTTTGTACTGACACTTTGAATACCATTGAAAATGATCATAATTACTTGGAAAGAGTGATAACATATGACAAATTTTGGTTTTTCACTTATGATCCAGAAACTAAGCACCAATCCAGGCACTGGAAGGTCCCAACTTCACAGAGAGTGAAAAGAGCTCAAATGAGTAAATCAAGATTAAAAGCAATTATGGTGTTTCTTTTTTTCGTTTTTCTTTCGATGTTCATGGAACTGCATATCTTCACTGGGTTCCTGAAGGTCAAACTATTAATCAACATTACTACCTTGACGTTCTTGCTCAACTCCATGAGAACATAAAAAAAATACAAAAATATCCCAACAGAACAAGAGTAAGTCATGGGTTCTGCACCAAGACAACACATCGGCACACAGCATTGTTTGTTAAGAGGTTTCTAGAAACGTACGGCATCCCAGTGTTAGATCAGCCATCTTATTTTCCTGACTCAGCACCATGTGACTTATCTCTTCTCCAAGGTCAAAACTGCATTAAAAGCAGTGACAAAAAAAGCGGCATGTGTCCTAATGATGCTCACAGAGAAAGGCTTCCAGCACTGTTTCCATCAATGGAAAATTCACACAGAGCATTGCAGAGATAGAGGAGAGGAATTTATTGGGGGCAACAATAACTAAATATGTATGTTTCTGAAACTAAATCTTTTACAGCAACAGTCCTATTATTTTATAGCCACACCTCGTAAAGCTGATTTAGTGACTTGTGAAAGAATTTTGGTCCTTTTATATTCAAGTAGCTTTCCAGTTGCCCTCACAAAGTTGAGTGGACCTCCTTCCAGATCTTTCAGCAAGGGGAAAAAAAAAAAGACTAAACTGATGTGGTAAGAGTACTGGAGTGTCCCTTACAGCTACCTCCCTTCCCTGCTTCTCGGTTGTGAACATGACAGTGCTGCCACTTTGGCCAGATAACCAGTTCGTTTTGCCAGGTAATACATGACTCTAATGTTATTCTGCACAAATTATTATTATTATTATTATTATTATTATTATTGTAGTAGATGTTATCGGTTACCATCATAGTAAGTCATTTAAACGTGTGAAGTTGTTCTACCAAGAACCAACAGAAGAATCAGTTAACACCGGAAGTAAAGAAATATTACTGACACATGGTTTTTCAGGGTCATTTTTCTTGAGGATTGAAGTTTGATGAATATTTCTAGTGTCTGAGGGTGACTAATAGTGGTACTTTAACAACTTGTGATGGTTCAAAGATTTTTGCAGACGTAACTTCAACCTTGAGAATGCTCCCTCATCAAATTTACCGCCTCCTTTTGTCACTTAAGATGATGATATAACAGTATGGAAATTTGTCTGTGACCAAAGCTCAACACACCACTACACATGGGAGAGAGTGGGGAGGGGGGGCTTTGGGCCCATCTGCACTTGCAAGATACACTCTTATGTAAAACTGCACTAAAGAAAGTTTCTTTTTTTTGGGGGGGGGGGGGGGGTACCGCACTCCTTTATAGAGTATAAATGGCCAAGAATATCCCACTATGTATAAAAAAAGGCCAAAAATTTGGAACTTCTGAATCTCATTAGATGAACAGCTTAGTCACAGGTTACAAAATCTGACTGTAAGCACAATGTCCCAACCAAGTGACGAAAAAAGGTAGGTTTCCCAGTCTGAAAAGAAACTTGTCAAGAAGTGAAATTAAATTAGTCAATCCACAAATACTTTATTCCCAGTATGTCAATCATTTTTGCTGTTATAATATTATGGCAATTTTTATACAGAGAAGCACCACAAGATCCAATTAAAAATGTCAAAAAACTGCTTGTGCGAGTTTACCAGGACGTCAATTAATACAGCTATAGTGGATTAATGAGCTTTCATTCAACTAAATATATTAATTAGTTTTACCTATTTTAACATCTGAATTTTACTGTTTGAAAGATCTGTAAACTATGAATGGTAACTACTTTCTTCTTATTATGGGGAAGGTAGTTACTGAAACATGTGGTGCACAAATACAAAAACAATTTGCTTTTTTCCATCTGTATATGGGAAGTTTATGGTTTGTGACAGTGTATTCAAACAAATTTTCATTCAAACAAAAACAAAACAAACATGTTTCACTGGGCAAATCAATATTATTTTTGCTGTTTTGATCACAAATATATGTTTTGAATCCATGCTCTCATTGCGAAATTGTTTACACTAAATTATTTTTATATAGTAGCTGTTTAGGTACCCACGCACCACTCTTGGTCATTCTAAGACATTATGAGGAGGAACTCTTAAGTGCGGAAATGGACACAATCTTTAAACATGGAAATGGACCCTTTGCAGCACACAGGTACATCAAACATTCACAAAAAACTGACAAGGCAATGTAATAATGCTGTGTATTAACAACACAGATATTCAATACAATGCAGATGAACTTTGAAGGTGTAGCAAAAATCTCAACTTCAGAATGAACAGTGGAAGGTTGTGTTAAGCGATGAGAACAGATTCTGACTGAGCATTATTATTGGTTGTTTCTGAAAACAGCATTAACAAGGAAAGCAACTACCTGAGTACGCTGAACAGTGTTACACCGAACCAACTTCAGGCACCACGGTGTGAGGAGCCACAGCCTTTAATGACTGTACACCTCTGCTGTTTGCTGAGGGAACAATAAACAACGCACACTATCTGAAGGATGTCTTTCTGATGGCACTCCTACAACTTAAGGGAGCTGCACCATTCATGTACGAAACTAGATACAGAAATTACTGAACAGAGGGAGGAAGATCAGGATTTAATGTCCCACTGCTGTTGTGGTCATTAATGACAGTAAAATTTCTTGTCTAAGTCAAGTTCTTCAAAGTTGTATGGCTGTTTGATGATAACCACGCACAGTGTTAATATGAGAAGAAAATGAATTCAACTGTGATCTTCCCTCAAGATGATATTTTTTTTTATTTTAATCTTTACATGGACTAGTTATCACAGTTCTCTGATAGAAGGTACAGTATAACCACACTTTTATGTTCCTGGAATAAAAGTTTTCCCACGATTTATGACATTTTTTATCGTTCCTGTCAAATTTCCTATGTCCACAATCTTAATTTGTACCCGATTTTGCGTCAACGTACTTATAATTTTCCTGTGATTTACACATTAAGAAAAAATATTCGTTGAGAAAAAAAATGATGCGGCCATGATGTTGACCATCCAGTAATGTTTACAAATAAAACGTGGTTAAGTTTCTTGACACCAGGGCACTCTACTCAACGGATTTGAACCAGTAAATGTGTAAAAGTTGGAACAATTTGCATCTCCCGCCACTGCCAAGCTCTACTTGGCGTGGTGATTGATGGGAGTAACTAGGTTTGTTTGAATACAGATATCACGACCATTCACAACAATTTCCAAACACTCTATTGTGCAAATGCAGTTTCATGATTTTGTGAGCATCGTGACACCGTCAAACCATATTTGGTGTGTTTCAGCATTTGGACACCTATAGCGCTAGATGACACTATCATTCACTATGCGTTGCTCAAATGCTTTTAGTTTAAACACAATGCCGGTTATGTATGTTTTTCATGCTGAGCGAAATGTGTTTTGAGAATTTATTCTCATTGTCAAGTGCGGTATTTTCGTATGTATTTTTTGTGATGTTACACAAACAGTGTGAGTGATAGTGTGTGTGTGTGTGTGTGTGTGTGTGTGTGTGTGTGTGTGTGTTGTGTGTGTGTGTGTGTGTGTGTGTGTGGTTTTCTACATAACTGAGGAGCCACAGTACCTGATAACCTCAAAAAGGCGAATACATTGCATGAGAGGCAGAATAACACATATTCAAATGCTAAACAAAACATTTATGTACATATTTACACTAGAGAATGAGAGAAAATTCTCAAAATGCATCGTGCTAAGCATGAAAAAATACGTAGCTGGTGCAGTATGTCATTATTTAAATAATGAATGACAGGTGAAGCCTTTCCAAAAACATCGATTATGACATTTGAAATTGAGTCAAACGTTTCTACTTCCCAGACAGTTAGCAGTTCCAGTTACATCCACAGTTTTTATTCAATAATAAACCTTTACTAGATAATAAACAAGTCCCTGACAAGTGTTTTGATGCCTGTTATGTACATATACAATACATAAAGTGCAGAAATGCAAGGGGGTGTCCCATACATAACTTTTACAGTTTAAATGTTATTTCCCACATTTCACATTTTCCCGCATTTTACACAATTTTCTGAAGTCCCTTGAAAAGTGTAGATGCAGGGGTTTCACTGTAGTGTGAAAAATCTTCACTGAGTGAATTCACACATTGCTTATGATTTCTACTGCCCTGCTTCTAACCAATATTGAACAGACTCGATTCAAATAATATACACTGAAGAGCCAAAGAAACTGGTACACCTGCCTAATATCGTGTAGCGCCCCCGCGAGCATGCAGAACTGCTGCAACACCACGTGACACGGACTCGACTAATGTGTGAAATAGTGCTGTAGGGAACTGACACCGTGAATCCTGCAGGACTGTCGTTAAATCCGTTCGAGTACAAGGGGATGAGGATATCTTCTGAACAGCACGTTGCAAGGGATACCAGATACGTTCAATAATGTTCACGTCTGGGGAGTTTGGTGGCCAGCGGAAGTGTTTACAATCAGAAGAGTGTTTCTGGAGCCGCTCTGTAGCAATTCTGAATGTGTGGGGAGTCACACTGTCCTGCCAGAGTTGCCCATGGATGCAGGTGATCAGACAGGACGCTTATCTACGTGTCGCGTGTCAGAGTCGTATCTAGACATATCAGGGGTCCCGTACCACCCCAACTGCACACACCTCACACCATTACAGAGCCTCCACCAGCTCGAACAGTCCCCTGCCAACACGCAGGGTCTGTGGATTCACGAGATCGTCTCCATACCCATACACGTCCACCCACTCGAGACAATTTGAAACGAGACTCGTCTGACCGGGAAACGTGTTTCCAGTCATCTATAGTCCAATGTCGGTGTCGACAGGCCCAGGCGAGGTGTAAAGCTTTCTGTCGTGCAGTCACCGAGGATACGTGAGTGGGCCTTTGGCTCCAAAAGCCCATATCGATGATGTTTCGTCGAACGGTTTGCACGCTGTCACTCGTTCACGGCCCAGCACTGATATCTGCAGCAATTTGCGGAAAGGTCGCACTTCTGTCACTTGAACAACACTCTTCAGTCGTCGTTAGTCCCGTGCTCGCAGGATCTCTTTCCAGCCGCAGCAATTTCAGAGATCTGGCGTTTTACCACATTTCTGATATTCACGGTACACTCGTGAAATGGTCGTACGGGAAGTCCCCACTTCATCACTACCTCAGAAATGCTGCGTCCCATCGCTTGTGCACCAACTATAACACCACGTTCAAACATTTAAATCTTGATAGCCTGCCATTGCAGCAGTAGCTAACGATCTAACACTTGTTGCCTTATATACGCGTTGCCAACCACAGTGCAGTCTTCTGCCTGTTTATATAACTCTGATTTGAATATGCACGCCTATTCCCAGTTTCTCTGGCGCTTCCGTGTACATGCCTCACAAAAATAGCCTCCCACAGGCACAGCGCTAGTAAAAACAAACAAAATAAAATGTTCTTCTCATGAATCATTCATATATTTGCAGTACAATTAGAACATGCTTCTACAATATAGGTAACTTTGAATGGTACTCGTGAACTAAACAAAAATTACATCACACACGAAAACCTCGACTTTGGTTCACATTACACAGTAAAATAACTTTGTCGAAGATTTTATATTACTGACATTTTATAAAATCTTTGATGGTGTATTGGGGTAGTTTTGTCATATCTTACATAAAAGTTGAGGTGTGGTAATGGTTTTTACAGAAGATTTGTCACACATATCTGATAGTGTAATACGAGTCTTTGTGGTAAGCTGCTGTCTTCCACGAATGTCAGACCAGAATATATGCCAAGAATAGTAGTATTTCCATTGAAGTATTGATGTGTGCCTCCTATACACAGAGTTTCTTTTTTCTTCTTCTTCTTCTTCTTTTTACTCATAGCAAATTATGATAATCTACCTGTACCAGCACATACAGGTACATATTATAAGGTGTAAATATCATTACTTCTGTTAAGTTAAATCTAAAAGTTAAATCCACTTCCAAAGTAATTTTTCTATATAAAGTTAATTTAAAAAGGGTAATTGAAGTTATTTGTTAAACAAAAGTTTGGTCTCAAATTGTATAAATACCTCAGAATTTGCCAGGATCTCCAATTCTCTAACACAAGGAACAAGTATTTCATTCAAATACATCATTATCTTCTCCAGTGGCATTGGTGACAGCAAACGACCCAAGGCATACATAAGTCTAATATTTTCAGCATGTCCTAGACTTCCACTGATGATGGCTGCCTAGAAATTACATAAAAAATATATGACTTTTCTATGTAACTCCCATGTGAAAGAATTAATGGCTTACTAGAATTTCTCACTACATACAGGATTTTTATGAAAAATAAATAGTTCAACATCTACGAGTATTTACGAGTAAGTGCCACTGATCACTCCATGTAATAGCATTTGTCAGAAACTATAACCTGAATATTTATAAATCACACAATCCAAATAAATTTGGTTTCTTATTTATTGTATCTCAGTTTTAGAAAAAGAAATAATTAAATGAAGTTCAGATGCTGGAAGCAAGCAATCTGCAGTTCATTTACTGGTATTTATTTGTTCAAAAATGGTTCAAATGGCTCTGAGCACTATGGGACTTAACATCTGAGGTCATCAGTCCCCTAGACGTAGAACTACTTAAACCTAACTAACCTAAGGACATCACACACATCCCTGCCCGAAGCAGGATCCGAACCTGCGACCGTAGCAGTCGCGCGGTTCCAGACTGTAGTACCTAGAACCACTCGGCCACCCCGGCCGGCTATTTATTTGTATTTAAGATAAACAGAGATCAACAAAGTACACATTACTTACTAATTCTAAAAGAATTTTTAACATTTATCTTGTATCTGTATACCAATTGTTTATTTCTCCACCAACATTCAAGCATGTCTTGCAATACATCAGAAGTTCAAATGCACTTCCACTCAAGAACAGATAAGTGCTGCATTGCTGTTCTTACATGGACAGAAGGTGAAAACCTGATGCAACTAGATTCAAATTACAAGCAGATGTAGCATTTTAAAAATTTCAGATATTGCTATGTATTTTCTACTCCTAAAAACTCAACAATGGCACCATTATCAGTGATTCAGTATTATTCTAGAATAACATCTGTTATGAAGATTTGCCACATTACTGACACACTGGTTTAAGATACATATCTCTAGTGAGATTTGTGGACTTCAGGGTGAAATAGATACCTTTATGGACTCAAGGATTAAACATAATGTCACCATAAGATGCTGCAACACAGACCCAAATGTCACCATGTGACAACATAGAATTTATATACACATCTGAACTGAGAGAGTAATTTCAAACATAATGCACAAGATTAAATTGTCCTGTTTGAAGGAAAGTCACTCCAGCTGCTGAACAACATCCTCTGGCAGTATTATACATATGAAAATTCTTCTCTACAAAAAATATGTATGACCATACACCATAGGTAAAAGTTTTTTAAAAAACCAAAGTGAGGTAAATGCTTAATTATAAATGTCCACATGAATGAAACAATACAGATGGATCCAGATAGAAATTGTAAAACACTAAAAAAATCCCATAAATTTCCAAGATGAGAGATGTCCTGAAATTGTTACTTTCTTAGAATTACTCCATTTTCAATCTAAAATTTCATCAGCAGGAAGAAAGCCTTGCCATGGGCATAATCATAACCAAACAGATGATTACATCAACAACTTAGAGCACACACTTTCCAACAAGAATAGCACAATTGCTAACAAAATAGTGTGCTATAAAAGATAATGGGGTGACAAATTAAGCCTTTTTGACAGAAACAAGGATGAAATTTAGTAGCTGCTTGTAGAATTCAACCAGTTACATAAAATATCAAATTTTCTGCAGAATGCGAAGAATGACAAACGATTAATTATTCTGGATTGGCATATTACATACAATAACCACACACATCATCAGCTTCTAACCAACATATGGTGACATCATCATTAACTGTATATCACATCATCCTCAGATACAAAAACAAGTATGCTAAACATAGCCCACATAATCCCAATAATTGGACCTCACTTATGAAACAATTACTTATCAAGGAAAAAAAATAGTAAAAAGCAATGGATGCTCAGAAACACTTATCAACATATAATTAACAAGGCTTTAAAGCAAGACAACAAAATAATGGATAGTATTACACAGACAAAATATGCCACCATCTCCTACCTCAGGTTGTCAGTATATTCCGAAAAACACAATATTCACATAGCACTCTACACTCTTATCTAGGACAACAGTTAACGTATCGAAAGAGAATATGTGGTGTCACCGCCAGACACCACACTTGCTAGGTGGTAGCCTTTAAATCGGCCGCGGTCCGTTAGTATACGTCGGACCCGCGTGTCGCCACTGTCAGTGATTGCAGACCGAGCGCCGCCACACGGCAGGTCTAGAGAGACGTCCTAGCACTCGCCCCAGTTGTACAGCCGACTTTGCTAGCGATGCTACACTGACAAATACACTCTCATTTGCCGAGACGATAGTTAGCATAGCCTTCAGCTACGTCATTTGCTACGACCTAGCAAGGCGCCATTACCAGTTATATTGAGATTGTAATAATATCTAAACAAGAGCGATGTTCTCCAATTATGGATTAAAGTTAAATATTACATAACAACGTACTTTATTTGCTACTATTAATTCCCTTAACTGTTCCAGACCTCACGCCAATCTGCGTGAGCTTAAAAGCGTGCATTTCGGCCTCCTCTAGCTACACGGTGTTGGCTCTTCTGCCAACACTTCAGAATATATAGATGATACGTACATTGTTTATTGTGGAATGTGGTTAAAACATGTAAAATGTTATAAAACAAGGAAGAGTCACTTTGACATAAAACTGCACTTATCTCTCACAATTTCACTCGCTGTCACCTGCACCGTCACACGATTTCATAGAAGAAATACAGTCGTACGATCTAAAACTGTCAATTTAAATACAAATAATACAAGATAGAAAATTACGCAGGTGTATGTGGCTGACTTATCACTTACAAAAAAACATGGATGAGCCAGTCACCCAGATAACACATTAAAAGCCTCTGTTTAACATTTTAGGGAACAAGTTGGACATTTCACAGAACTTTGAAAGTCATCCCACATTTGTGTCACTGTCAGTTAAAACAGAGGGCCAATCTGTAGATAAATAAGCTGTTGTCCTCCTGTCTGAATAGCAAACACGGTCAGCTAAAATGGGGCACACTGCAATCCACATGCCACAAACAATCAAAATTGAAGAGTCCTCTCACTGGATCCAGAATCCAAGCATCATAGGGATGTGTCCTTTGCAAAGACAAATGAGAAGGAGCTCATCCTGTATGTGTTGCTGGAAAGAGGTACGCACAGTCGAGCTGTTCACTTCGATAGCCACAGCTTATTGTCTGGCACTTCTAGCAAGTCTTCTTCACATCCATGCACGACTCCATACTTCAACAGTGAGGTGATAATAGCAGGATGGCACACTGAACTATCTAATTAACGCGACATGCCTCCTTGACTGCTACATCTTCCATTTTGTTTCCCTTAATACCCAAGTGTCCTGGCACCCAGCAGAAAGACAGCTCCTTCCCCAGCCTTTGTAGGTAGAGAAGAGCATTCTGGACTGTAACCTGCTGGGTACAAGTGTTGTAGAGAGATAACTGATGGTAAGTCACTCAGTAAAACAGAAGTAATATCTGACATTCCCAAAGGAAGTGTTATAGGCCCTTTCCTGTTTATGATCTAGACAAATAATTTAAGACACAATCTGAACAGCCCTCTTAGACTGCTTGCAAATGATACTGTCACTTATACCATCTTGTAAAGTCGTCAGATGATCAAAACCAATTGAAAATAATTTGGACAATACATCTACATGGTGTGAAAAGTGGCAATTGACTCTAAACAATAAAAAATATGAAGTCATCCATATGAGCATTAAAAGGAATCCGCTGAATTTCGATTACACAATAAATCACACAAATCTAAAGGCAACTTAAATTGGAAAAATCACATGGCTAAGTTATGGGGAAAACCAACCAAAGACTGCAATTTATTGGCAGAACACTTACAAAATGCAACATGCCTACTAAAGAGACTGCCTAAACTACGGTTGTCTGTCCTCTTCAGAAGTATTGCTGCACAGTGCAGGATCCACATCATACAGCATTGACGCAGAACGTCAAAAAAAATAAGGAGCACTGCGCAGGACTCCTATAGGCAGACATTATACAGTTAATGGCTATGTCAAAGAGGATAATACTCGACACACTTCCTCAGGGAACAACATTCTGCTCCTGGAAACTATTGAACAGCATGTCACCAGCAAAGTGCCTAAAAAATCATTCTGAGATAAGAAGGGTCAAATGAATGTGGGTAGGTGGCCACAGAAGCCCCTCTGGCAAAGATGTCCTAGAATACTGTGCCTCCAAGTAGTACCATATGCTTTACTGATATCAGATAATATGCTGTCTATGTAGGAAAGACTGCCGGATAGTCGCCTCTAGCTGGGTCAAGTTGTCAACAGTAGTTCGACATCTCCTAAATCCACACTGAGAACGGCTAAGCAGCTGCCCAGTCTCCAATATCACGACCGTACGACAGGTGACCATTCGCTGCAAGGTCTTTCCCACAGAGCTTGTCAAGGAACTGCTTCTGTAACTACTGGAACACTTTTGCTCCTTTCCCAGTTTGAGGAAAGGCATGAAGGCTGACTCTCTCCACATGTTGGGAAACTGTCATATTTAATTAAAACATTCTATTTGCAAGTTTTGCAACATGCTGTAGTGGACTTGGTGGTTGCTGGGTGCAGTATGAGACCCTCAGACAATGTCAAATCCAGCTCCCACACTGAGAAAGAACAGTTGGATCTGAAATCCAACTTACACCTCTCACCACCATTGCACAGTAGTGGTGGAATGTTGGATCCTGGCTGGTACTGGCAGTAGTCATCGCAAAATTCTCTGCCATTACCTGGGCGATGTTTCCTGCAGTGTTTGGAGACATCCCTGCTTCTGCACAGCTGCTATAGGTAACCAACTGCATTTACCAGAAATCATTCTGATGGCTTGCCACGCTTTCATAGAACAAGAAGAGTGGTTGACAGAGTCCAGGAACACCTGCCATGGCCTTTTATTGCTCTTCTCGGTTGTGTCTCGAGTGTCGGTCCTTGCTACTCGAAAGGCTGTGACGTTTTCCGCTGTTGGGCAGCACTTAAACCTTCACATAGGAGCGTGCATGACCTGAATTGCTGAGTGGTACTCATCTGTCCACTATGGTACAGGCTGCCTTCTAAGAAGACCAGGACTATGGAATGGATAGGTCAGTGGCATTGCAGTTCACATGTGTAATGTGGTCTGCCCATTCCTGGATACTGCTTCAGTGTTCAGACAGACAGCTGGCTGAACAGTGTCCACAGGTGGGTCCAAAGAGGGAAATGGTCAGTGGATTAAGGTCATCAGTAACTTCCCACTGAGCAGAATCTGTAAGAGCTGGAGGGCAAAGAGGTCTACGGCTGACGGTGATCCAGTAGCAGCACTGAAATGAGTGGGATTGCCCACACTGAAGATACGCAGGTTCTAAGATGACATGGGGTGCTATAAAACTTGATCCCTGGCCACGTAGAGTTTGAGCCCCACAATACATTGTGGACATTGAAGTCTCCCAGTAGTAGGAATGGTCAGGGGAGTTGTTCTACACGATCTGCACAAGCCTCAGACTCTATTGCATCTTGTGGTGGTAAGTACTGAGAGCATACTGTGAACCTTTGGCGCACATGAATTTCAGTTGCAACTGGTTGTAGGTCAGTAACCAGGAGCAGAACAGAGGAGTGGTGTGTGTTATTCACATACAGTCACTCCTCCCTTGGCCCTTTCCCAGTTGGGTCATCTTTGTGGTAGAGAATATAGCCCCACGACACAGGGGCATCAGCAAGTTTAAAATGTGCATCTTGTAAACACAAGCACACGAGTTAGGAGATCCATTTCCTGAGATCGCTGATGTTCCACTGTAGTATGGGAGCCATTTTATTGGTGAGCTTTTTCTTTCTCCTATCTCTCTGCCAGGGAGGACATCCTGCTACAGTTGGAGGTTTAGTTGAGGCACCAGATGGTTGCCTCAGGCACACTTTGTATTCCATTTACCCAGAAGCGGAATCCTTAAAACCATCAGATGGTGCGAGTTCAACACAGTGTAGCTGTTTACGAACCCATCTTCTTCTGCAATTGATACTTTCTCTTTGTCTGTTTGCCGAAGAAAACTTTGTAGGAATGTCAGTGTCAGTGTCAGTGCTGGCCTGCCTGCTGCACAGCTGCTGGAAGCTCTATAATGTTTGGTGAAAACTGGTGGTTGCATTGCTTTACAGCGGTTTTAGCTCACCACATGGAATAAGCTTTGTTGTTCTTACCTCACATACCTTCCTTTCTTCAAGATCGACATTGCAGTCTACTTCAGACAGTGTGATCCCCATACCGACTAACATATCCACCACCAGTACACCTATTCTGCTGGGAGTTGACCAAGAAGCGTTAGATGGTGCCATCTCGGTCCCACGAGCAGCTAGGGAAGGAAGGGTGCACACAGATAGGACTTCCCTTGGATGCATAAGCCTTACACAATTGAGTTGCAGCAGGTTCCCAAGATGTTGCCTGCTAACAACTGTTCTGCCTCAATAGCCATGCATGTCATTGGTACACAGCACACCTTGAGATTTTTTTAAAATATAGGTTTATACCATCCTCACCATCTGGAAGGTTAAGCCAAAATCTCCATTCCTTGAGACACACAACTTTCCAAGCCACAGGGCGGTCACAGAAGCATGCCCAGAGTTTCAGTTACAGAAGACTGGCAGCACTTACCAGTCCCAAACTCAGGCAACCCTGGTTTGCACAGCCTGTACCTAGTGAAAAAAGGCTGAGTTCCCAGAGGAACAACATGGGGTGCACAAGTGGCTTTACTGAATATACCAGAAACATGACTAGCATTACCCCTTCCCCTCCCCCCTCTCAACCCCAATTTATTATGGAACTTGTTCTGCATATTATGAAAACCACACCAGAAGAATTTTTAAGAACCATTTTCAAGGATGTCTTGATGCATTTAGAGTAAACCATTTTAACACAGCATCTACAACCACACAAATGCAGCATAGGTCACAAAAAGCATAAAGTGGAATACTCCGTATCCATCACACCACAGCAAACAGAAAAAGCTCTATTTATTAAAAGAACTGGAAATTTACTTGTACAAATAAAAGTAATTTTTAAAAATGCAAATTTTCTGAATGAGAAAACATAATTCTACAGGCAAGACTTTTTCAGCACGTCTGCTGTTGTACTTGTGTTAAACTGTTAAACAGTTTTGCAAAACAATGTATATATACATTCCTAGATCTACTCAGCAATAAACATTGATGACAATTGTTGTGTGTCACATGACACATTCAACAAGCAAACAAATATGCAAATCTGAACAGTCAGTACAGACTAGCTAGCCCCATTTAAAACTTGTCTGACTCTGCAAGGATTAACTTCTATGAAAACAGCAGAGCAGCCAAAACAATACTCAGTATGGCTCCATAGTTCCACCAAAGAGGTATTTTGGAATACCGATAACTGCATCAAGTGTCCTGAAAATGTACACAGTTTTGAAGACTTAACAGTTTTTTTCTTCTTCTGATAATCCCTGCTTTCAAAAAAGAGGTATTTTATGATGAATTTATGCACCATCTTTGCACACAATACCTAGAAATTGTACTACAAAATTACTGACTCTGGGAATCAATCACTCTTTTTAGTACTTCAGACATGAGCAGAACTCATCATATCAAGTACTCAAATTCTTGAGTAGTGTCATAAAAAATGCCTACTTGAAATCTAAAAGTTCAAGGCTACTTAAGACTAGCAAAGAGTATGTCTACATGTGATTTTTTTTTAGTTTTCCCCCACAGAAGTTTAGTTGATACCTAATGTTTGCAACATACACATCTGATAAGTACAGCTAAAACTACGACAATTTTTGAAGACCATATTCAGACTGCAGCAGTAGCTTTGTCACCGACAGGACAGTTCAGTGTGAAATTAGAAAGCAAGTTCTAATGGTGTGTACAGCATAAGCCATGTTAAAAATCACATAAGTAAAATAAAAAATAATAATTATATCAAGTAATAAAGCACACTGTTTAAATAGAACACAGTTCCCAATATTTTTTCTGTAAAAGATCATGTCTTACCCTACCAATCATTCAGATGAGACTTGATGATCTTTCTTACAATAGCAATTAATCAGTAATAAATAGTGCAAATTTTCACCAGTTTTATTATTTACATAGTGCATATGACACACAATGCAACTATTAGTAAAGCTTGCACATGATATATGCATTTAACATTAAAAATTCTGAAAAATATTAGTACTTTGTTGTACCTGAATGCATCTGATGATATTATCTGCATACTGCTGAATTGTTAACTGGCAGTCCCTTGACAAATCTTTCAAAGCCATTGAGGAAGAAGGTGCTGATTCAGTGTTCTCCAAGCCAGACATGACAGTGGGAATGACATATGACAAGAAAGATGGATTGATGTTAATCCAGTCTGCATATGCACCTAAACATTAATTAGAAAGACATTATTGGGCATCCATAGAAAAACAACAATAATCTGTTAACTACCTTAGGAGAAGACTAAATGAAACTCTACATCATGACATAATGTCAGTGTGATGCTACATCATTACACTAGCTTATGCAATGTTTTCTATTATGGCAATATGTTGAACAAAGAAATTTATACAAAGATGTATTTTACACATGTCTCATAGCCATGAGTCATGTCAATTCTATGAATGGAAACTTGCATTTAAGAAATATTGCAAGTAACCCCATGTGATATAAAAGGTACAGGCAGAAAATTATGTTGCCTTTAACCCTTTATAACAATGTGTAATGCTGAAAATTGAGAGAAATACTCTCACATACATATATAGTTTTTTAACTGTACAAACAACTTTATACCCCTCTTGTAACTTCACTTTCTCTTTTTTTCATGGGTTTTTTCATTCTCAGAATTTATTTTTCTGTTGGTTGCTTTTCAATATGCTTTATGGGCAGGATGAAGATAATGAACCAGAAGAAGAAGAAGAAGAAGAAGAAGAAGAAGAAGATGATGATGATGATGATGATGATGACGAGGAGGAGGAATCCTTAAAATGTGTGGTGCTAAGTTAATTTCTTTAATTTTTATGATAAGCCATATTGTAATTTCCAACACATAATAAGCATGGCGATTACAGAGCAGTTACATGGCCTAAAATGATTTACTCCGAGTCTGGGTCTTAATCCAATTGAACTAAGCTACCAATTATGGAAAACATATTTGGGTCTCCAGATATTAAAAAGGAAATTGACTGTATAACTTGATCTTCTTGCTTAATATAAATGATACTTAATTTTAAAAATCTGCACTTTAGACCTGAAGCCACTGGCTCTGGCACCAGTAATTAATATATATTAATATTAATTAATATATATAATTAATATATATTACAACAATGTAGAACTGTTTTGTGGATGATTTGCTTTCTGAAAACGAACAGAAAAAAATCACCTGGTACCCAGACTGAAAGGACACAGAGTGTTACAATATATTAATACACTGTTAATGCATGGGTGAACGCCCGCATCTCGTGGTCGTGCGGTAGCGTTCTCGCTTCCCACGCCCGGGTTCCCGGGTTTGATTCCCGGCGGGGTCAGGGATTTTCTCTGCCTCGTGATGGCTGGGTGTTGTGTGATGTCCTTAGGTTAGTTAGGTTTAAGTAGTTCTCAGTTCTAGGGGACTGATGACCTAAGATGTTAAGTCCCATAGTGCTCAGAGCCATTTGAACCATTTTTTTGCATGGGTGAACTTTCTGAAGTGGCTAGGGCACTACATGCCAACAAAAGCACTCCTTGTATAACCATAATCAAGCTTTCACCTACAGTCAACCACTCAACCAATTTAAGTGATTTGAATAAAAATAATTATTTACAGACTGACCTTGTTGACTGACAAATCACTCACTCATATAAATGGCAAACTTTATTCCCAGGCTTTCTATAAGGTTGGCAAGTGGGGAGTTGCATTTCCAGTCATGTACTAAAGTGTTACCATTCTTTCTTATCCACAACTTTCAACTCAGGTTTCACCTAGTGTGATCAAACAGCTGAAAAATACTCTTCATACAATGGACATAAGCTAACACATTCACATCATCATAAAAAAAATCTCTAAAACCCTCTTCAGAAACATATGAGCAACTACAATGCAAATTCATCAGTACTTTCTGTAAGTGCCATTGATGATTCTGTAACTCAGACAATCTCTTATTCATGTTAATTACAGTTTTAAAACTTTTTACATTTATCTTCTTGTCTCATTTTCATTGATTAGCCTGTTTTACTGCAATATTACCATCCTTGCATTCTCCATCCTCTGTGAAACAATGCCATCCAAAAAGCTTACATGTCTAGAGCAGGACTGTGTTTCCTCATTGATATCGTCTGTGATGAAACTTCTTCCTCTTGCCTTCTTCCCTTTTGCTTTGTATTCTGTTTAGTTTATTGGCATAAGATCTGTGCACGGCATAATGTTTCACAATGTGTTGGATCAAAATGTAGCACGTTGTGTGGGAAGGTATGCAGTCAAAAGTGGAAGAGCCTACACTGCAGGTACTAGTGAAATTGTCTATTGATCACAGGTCACTTAGAGACATAACCAAATACAGAAAAGCCACAGTTCACATGGACAGCACACAATGCACAGGGGGCACATTGTGCAAACCTGTGTAAGCAGAATGTGAGGTGCTGGATGAGGATTCCTGGAACTTAAATGCTGAGTCTCTGTCATTCAGTCTATGTATGAGGTGAGACTTAATATTCCTTGTTGAACTTGCTTTGTAGGGCGATCAAGAAGTTTCCAAGAATGACTTACTGCCTCGGGCTGTTCACTATGAATTGAGTCATACTTCAATGTTCACTGTAAATCCTAGTATGAGCTTCCTTTCCTAACTTAATGAGTTCTCTGGTTCAAAATTTTCTAACTTTCAGTACAGCACCAGCTTAGAGTTGGGTAAGCCAACTTTTTTCTAGAATTGTCCTCAGTCTCCCATCCAGAATCACTTGCTAACTCCTCTGACGCAGGGGAGTGTCATAGTAGAACTGTTGCTATTCACAATATACATGAATGACCTTGTGGATAACATTGGAAGTTCACTGAGGCTTTTTGCGGATGATGCTGTAGTATATTGTGAGGCTGTAACAAAGGAAAAATGTACTGAAATGCAGGAGGATCTGCAACGAATTGACGCATGGTGCAGGGAATCACGGAATGGCAATTGAATTTCAATGTAGACAAGTGTCATGTGCTGCGAACACACAGAAAGAAAGATCCTTTATCATTTACCTACAATGTAGCAGGTCTGCAACTGGAAGCAGTTAATTCCATAAATTATCTGGGAGTAGGCATTACGAGTGATTTAAAATGGAATGACCATATAAAATTAATCGTCGGTAAAGCAGATGCCAGATGGAGATTCATTGGAAGAATGCTAAGGAAATGCAGTCTCAAAACAAAGGAAGTGGGTTACAGTACACTTGTTCGCCCACTGCTTGAATACTGCTCACCGGTGTGAGATCCGTACCAGATAGGGTTGATAGAAGAGATAGAGAAGATCCAACACAGAGCAGCGTGCTTCGTTACAGGAGCATTTAGTAATCGCAAAAGCATTACAGAGATGATAGATAAACTCCAGTGGAAGACTCTGCAAGAGAGACGCTCAGTAGCTCAGTACGGGCTTTTGTTGAAGTTTCAAGAACATACCTTCACCGAGGAGTCAAGCAGTATATTGCTCCCTCCTATGTATATCTTGCAAAGAGACCATGGGGATAAAAATCAGAGAGATTAGAGACCACACAGAAGCATACCGACAATCTTTCTTTCCGCGAACAATATGAGACTGGAATAGAAGGGAGAACCGATAGAGGTACTCAGGGTACCCTCTGCCACACACCGTCAGGTGGCTTGCGGAGTATGGATGTGGATGTAGATGTAGATGTAGAAGTAGAAGTAGAGGAGATGTCCAGATCATGGACATGAACATTTTCTATAAAACTCATCTTTTCAGAATTCACAAAACTGGTGTACAAGACAGAGATCACTATGGTTCTCATTCTCAGTCTTATGTTACCTCTATAAGAACAGTTGTGATATGGTGTTTCTTTAGTTGTAATTAACCCAACTTAAGTTTCTCTCTAACTTAATGTAAATTATTCTTATTGTGTCATTTTGTAATGAAGTTTAAACTGTATCTCATTTGCAGTCAAGTAGTTAATAAAAACTGATTTAATTTGCCAGTGTGACCCATAAAAAAAAATTAGAAATCTGTTACTGCATTAACTACATTTTGTAAACTTGAAATGCTAGTATGAATCTGTAACAAAAGTGAAAAGATTGTGTTCATGTACGACAGAACTCATTCTTTAACAACAACAGGAATCACTAATTTGCCAGAGCTGAAGCTGCACTCTTGGTGGGACCCATGGTAACAAGAATTTACACAAGAAATTTAAGATACAATTAAAGATCATACTAGACTTTAGTTTCTTTCTGATACAAATTTTAGCAAACAGCATATATTTTATTTTAAGCCTTTGCAGCTTGTCTCCATTTTCTAGTGAATGTATGTCACAAAGAATAAAACATGGAAATTTGAACAAGAATTCTCAGTCACTGTACAAAACTAGAACTTAATTTTCAGCTATGAATTTTAACAACCCAATTATATATCAAATATGTAAAAGCATAATCTCTCCAGGCATATTTCTGCACTACCAAATTTCATATTATATGCCAATAAAGACATGCAACAAATATGTTTGCCTGATTTTGATAACTGAAGATTTAACGGCATTATCCTGGTAATTAGGCATCATGTCACAAAAGAATGTGCATGTTTCTAAAATTTAGGATCCACTTCCTTACAGCACTAAACTTATTATGGAAGGAGATGTGCTTCCAAAAGTTTAATAATATACCTCATATGCAGTGCAAATTAAAACAGTTAAAAACTTCTACTTTCATTATTATTAACCATTTCTTATATTAGTATCACCAGTAGCAGTGAAAATTCTTTTATTATTCACAATAGTGGCCAACAGTAGTATATGTCCACTTTAAAAACAAATACAAATGAACTAAGGAGTGTGTATGCCACCTCAGAAACTCAAAAATTATTACTATTCCCATGCCATGAATGTAGCAGACACTGGTCTATAAGCACATACATAGTCCACTGTCATATTCAAGGGGTTTTCTTTGTATATAAAAGATACACAACAATGTTATCACACACAACAATGTTATCGCAACAGAGGTGTAATACACATGCACGTGAGATGAAAACATTTCTCTGTCCTTCAGCAGCTGGCTGTGCCACAATCATTGTTTGCAGCCAACGACCTCCTGATCTCCATTAACATTTGAATACACGCACAACAACATTATCTTTCAACAGTCAAATCTGTACACAATGAATAGTAAAATGAAGCTTTATTTTGACTGTATTTTATTTATTGATTGTTTAATGTTTGATTAACTTTACCATGGATATGTGCATCCATTTTAATACTTAAAGGGCACTACAAACTATGAGAATAAACAAGGGCAACATATTGCCACATGCAGGTCACACACAACGCGTATCTAAAGAGTCTGTCCCACTCAACATGTTACAATCTTTATAATGAAAACAATTCACACAGCGCTACAGATCGAGACAAGTTACAGGACTCGCAGTGACAGAAATGAACTATAAGCACCCTAAATTGTCTATTCAGTCTTCATCTTTCTATTTTAAACATACAAAATAATAATGAGTGGAGATTTTTCCTTTTTCAATACACGAATAATGGAAGGTGTAATTACTGACAATACAGAAGCAGGAGAACACAATTTCTTACATCTCCAAGATAAATCACAAAAACAGATTCACAACTACATGAAACCAGTATATGGGAAGGAAGCGCCACCATTTGAGAAGTTGTCAGCATCTCTCAATGTCTCTAACATAGAAAACTTTTCACAGATTATTCTGTTGTCATGAAGAAACTAACGATGATTTTGAAAACTAGGTATCGACACAGTACGAAATACAATAACTTACATCTTGGCAGCCACTTTGACACAAGAAATAATGAAATATGAGTTTATCTTTATGAGCTGCACTAAGTGTTCCATCTCACTCAGACTACTCTCAACTTTACAAGTATCATGTGAATCTGGTTTTCTCTGGTGCTGTGATGGTAGTATCATGGTGCACTACTTACAATTACACCTAATACTCCATATTTACTCTTATATTAAACATTTAGTTTGATTATACAAATAACTTAAGTGAGGAAAAACAATGTATAGTCACAGATGAAGTGTTTCAGCTGGCAGACATGCAGTGGCCAATGATGCCACCTTAAGAAGCAGCAGAATAGACTAAACTATAAACTTCACAGACTCTTTGCATTCCTCAAAACGCACTAATTCCATTGTCTGGGACAGAAATTTTCACAAGAAAATGATGACCATGATGCCAGAAATGAAGAACCACATACTGATGATATGCAAAATACAGTATTAACTGTTACTGTGCCTTCCATTAGTAGGGCAGTCTAAGCAAGAAGTTGAGTGTATAACTGCTAGTGACAGTTTATCAAAGGTAACTCTTCACTAAATCCAAGTAAATGTAGCTAAACAGCATAAACTCCCAATTCTGAGAACAAAAAATGAAAACCCTAACAACTGTCTAACAGCAAACAGCTGTTGACTCATCAGGTAGAAGTCCACAACAAACCTGATATACATTAAGGTTCCCCTATGCCTGTAAACAGAAGGACAGCACCCTGAAAACATTTACTACAACAGATATGATTGACCATGGTGGCACAGTGGTAAGACTCTCAACTCGCATTCAAAAGTACAGTGGTTCAATCTCCATACAGTCCTACAGATTTAAATCTTCCGTGGTTTCCCTTCATCACTTAAGGTCAATCCCAGACTTGGTCCTTTGCAAAGGCCAAGGCTGATTTCTTTTCCTATCCTTCCCAAATCTGAGCTTGTTCTCTGTCTTTATTGAGCTCATTGGCAGGATGTTAAACCCTAATCATCCTTCCTTCCTTTGTTCTGGAACAGATATAGCAATCATTGACGTACTTCCCTCCTAGACCTTGCATATTTGCCACAATGAGGAATCAGCTGTTATATTTGCTTCATGAAGGTCTGCCATCTGATTTGGAATCAATGTGTGACTGATATCAGAGCCTATTCAACAGTGTGAAAATTTTGACTGAATAAGAATTTCTCCTGTGGTACAAAAAGATAGAAAACACTGAGAAGAAGATCACTACTGTTGGACAGACAGTCTAACTACTTCCAGCCCAACTTCCACAGAAAATCTGTTGTGTTTTGTATAACACATGATCAAAGCATCGTGATGAATTAGTGCAACATATGAATAGAACTGAACATATTCTGGAGGGCCTGTCATCACTGATGTAGTGTTTCAGAGCAATTGTTAGTGTTTCCCATCACATCTATGAGCATTAAATTGTTTAACAAAATGTCTTTTTAGTGCCACAAGCACGTGGACAATAGTTATTATAAACTTTATCTTCCCAAATTTTGTCTTAAATGGAGAGAAAGTGTTATGCAGATGCATTAACTTCTGCTCAGTTTGAAAGATAAGATGAGCAATCCACATTTCACTACCTGTGATAATACTGTACAACACCTTGTCATCACCGTCAATATATCACTGAGGAAATAATAATGCTGCACACTTGCATTTTGTTGTTATTTGGATGTTAGATCTTAGGCACTCACTCAGCAGAAACAACAATGCTTGCTAACAATTTTATACAACAAGCATCAGAATACCTGTGGGACATGACTGTCAATTCCCACAATGATAAAATGACTGTTCTCCATAATTTACTTCCATACCCGCTGCCCCATGTACTCTTCAGACCACGAACAGTTTTCTGTCCTCCAAAAAACTGCCCTTGTGAGTAACACACCACCTGGTTGTGTACAATGTTCACACTAGATACAGCTGACAAACTTTGATTATCAATATGTTCTGTGAGTTTAAAAAAATTAGCCATTGTTAAACCTCGAGGTTACTAAGAGAAGGAATAAGAGCCACTGTTTTCACTCACTATAGCCAAGGAAACAGTTAGCAACTAGGAACTGCAAACTGTCAGTTCTGAATATCTCATATATGTACACTCGTCTCCTGCAGCACATGGAATCCCAACTTTAGGTGCTATGAAACACATTCATTCTGGATCACTCTCCAATACAACTGAATGTTTGTCTACAAAGCATCATCTAAACAGTTGTCTAAGCATTCCTTTTCTACCATGATTTGAAAAGAATTGAGGCTGACCCAAACGGGCAGTCACAGAAACTATAAAATGTAATATAGTGTAAGGTTTCTGCTGGGAAAGCGTACTTCAGCCAAGACGAAAAGAACTCTCATTACAGCATGTTTATCAGACTAATGATACCCACTGGTTGGCATGGCAATATTAAAAGATGAGAGTTCTAAATAGTAAAATACAGTGGAACTTTGATTTTACATTCTCCGAGTTCATGATTTTTGCAATTCCATACCCAAAAATTCATAGCCCCTGTGAAAAATCCGTAAGATCAATGCTAAAGATTCCCCGATTTTACATTTCTTCCTAGTACGGTTTACCTCAATTCTACATTCTTATCGACGTCTCACCTGACTTCATCCTGTTTTTTTCCTATTAACATTTGACGTGACTGAATGAGAGATAAGTGCCACAAAAGACAAATGGTTCGTGCCGCAGGTGGTGGTGGTGGTGGTGGTGGTGGTGGAGGAGGATTTGAGGGAATATTATTACATAACTGTGGAGAGGGGAGACATGAAGAGGAAATGCTGACATAATCCGTGATTGGACGTTGCCAAAACAGCTTGCAATGTTTAACTTCACTGTGCAATTATGATAAAATTACTGCTACGTTGCAGCAGCAATGGAAAAACAGGACAGTTGATACGCAGTATTCCGTAATGAGCCAACACGTGACGAACGGGCCCAGCTGCTAGCTTTTCCTGTGTCACTTATAACTCAGTCTTGTCTTTTCTTTTCGCATGTATTTGCGATGTATTGTATTCAGTAACAATATCGACCATCAACATTTTAAATTCAAACACTGAGTCTTGAAGAATATGCTCAGTCAGAATCAAGGAAATTCTGGTCATTTCTGGTTAGTGATCTCATATTGGCTGGCAACTTGTTACAGCACCTAACAGCCAGCGCAGCCACCACACCACACTAACATATGTAAAATGAGCTCACCTGCTCGGTGTGTGGAGATGGAGTGGCCCTTTAACGATGGGAGTGCATGTAGGGATGAAAGCATTTTGTGAAGTGCTGAAAATATATTTTTTGTGTAGGTCATGTGCTGTGGCAAGATGCCACATGAAATAGAACAAGGGCTTTGTGACAGCACATTTTAAAGACTTTCGTGTTCAAATCTGACACGATACAGTTGCAGCAACTACATACACTAGTCACATATATACATCGTATCACACACTGTTGATCATAAAGATTGGCAGCAATCATAGAAAGCATGAAGTGAAACTGCAGGGCCTGAGCTTTCTTTTAAATTTACATTTTACACGGCACGCAGAAATTGACTGAGCAGACTTTTAATAAGCTTGTAACATCAATTGGGGAAGCAAAATCATTTTTCACATCTCTGTTTCTCTCATTGAGCAAAGGAAACCCATGCCCCACATATTAGATTCCAATGCCTTTCACCGTATTTCACAGTTTTCGGTTTAACTCACCATGTTCATCAATTTTTGCTTTTTCCTGGGTGCAAACAAAGGAAAGAGCTCTCAAAAATGTGTGTTTTGAAGTACAATTTGTGGTCGTAGCATGTTGGAAAATAGCTCAATCACCGTGTACCCAGATACCAACTTCAATTTTTTGATGAATTTTTATTTGCTGTTACACATCTGTGATTTTTTATGAACTGACGAAATTCATTACAACACATTATTGTATAAACATTGTATTGTACATTTAACTTCCTTCACTTATACAGATCTTATACAGTTTATTGGAGAGGATTATGATTTTTAATCATATATGCCAATTACATATGCTTTTGATCGTATTTTGGAGGTTTTAATATATTCCTCAAGCCTGCGTTTTCCTCAATTTTGCATTTGTTACATCTAGACATCACAAAACGTATACTGGGGGTTTCACTGTATTGTGTTCTTGCAAAGCAAATTATTTTCTCTTGCTTTCTTTTACTCTGTAGTTTGGTTTAAATAGTCACCACTAAATTCTTCAAAAATGAATACAAAGCGTGTATTATGACAAATGGGTTCTCTGTCTGTTAAGGAAAGTTGCATTATAGTGTGTAGTAACTGACATATACCAGTGAAATTACTCTTCTTTTGTCTTGATATCAGTGCTTAGTTTGGTACCATGCAAAGAACGAAATTATACAGTGTACATTGTTAAACATTCCTAAATCAAGTAATAAATCACATATTTCCTCCTTTCTACTTAAGAGTTACTCAACAGTTGCATTATGAGTACACTTCTAGTGTGCTAGATGGAAGAAGTTCCTAATGGAGCAAAAATGGTTTACAAAGCAATGGTGGATGGTGACCATGGAGATTTTTGGCCAATGATGACTAATATATTTATGAGAGTGCCTCAGGACACAGGCATGGCTCATCCAATTAGTGGCAAGTACATGATATGGCCTCCTTTGGTCAGTCAGCACAATATGCAACACTGTTGAGAGGCTTGTACAGTAATTTACACAATCATCTTACTTTTTAGGATTTGACTGCAACCTTATTACTTGATTCTTTTACTCAGCTTCTCCAAGATGAGGCTTATGGAACACCATTGCATCAGAAAAAACTGTATTTCAGATTTTCAACCAGAATATTCAGACAGCAAAGGACTTGGAAGAGACTTGGAAGAGCAGTTGAACGGAATGGACAGTGTCTTGAAAGGAGGGTATAAGATGAACATCAACAAAAGCAAAATGAGGATAATGGAATGTAGTCGAATTAAGTTGGGTGATGCTGAGGGAATTAGATTAGGAAATGAGACACTTAAAGTAGTAAAGGAGTTTTGCTATTTGGGGAGCAAACTAACTGATGATGGTCGAAGGAGAGAGGATATAAAATGTACACTGGCAATGGCAAGGAAAGCGTTTCTGAAGAAGAGAAATTTGTTAACATCGAGTATAGATTTAAGTGTCAGGAAGTCGTTTCTGAAAGTATTTGTATGGAGTGTAGCCACGTATGGAAGTGAAACATGGATGATAAATAGTTTGGACAAGAAGAGAATAGAAGCTTTCGAAATGTGGTGCTACAGAAGAATGCTGAAGATAAGGTGTGTAGATCATGTAACTAATGAGGAGGTACTGAATAGAATTGGGGAGAAGAGGAGTTTGTGGCACAACTTGACAAGAAGAAGGGACCGGTTGGTAGGACATGTTCTGAGGCATCAAGGGATCACAAATTTAGCATTGGAGGGCAGCGTGGAGGGTAAAAATCGTAGAGGGAGACCAAGAGATGAATACACTAAGCAGATTCAGAAGGATGTAGGGTGCAGTAAGTACTGGGAGATGAAGAAGCTTGCACAGGATAGAGTAGCATGGAGAGCTGCATCAAACCAGTCTCAGGACTGAAGACAACAACAACAACAACAACAACAACAACAACATATTCAGTAGCCACAGTGCCCTTGCAACTGTAAGAAAATAATGTGCCCCAAAACTGATTGGATTATTACTACTGTTTGTGGATGTAGTCAATTGGGGACTACACAAACACCAAATCTAACCATCTAATTCCTTTTCCTCGCAGGCTTATGACTTTCATTCCACCTTTGTTCAAAAGGTTTCAAATATACTGGTATGTCAATGTGTTCTTCTACCAATCAGCGGTGAGAAGTTTTCCACTTCTCTTGAAGAGTGAGTAGCCTATGTGCCAACATTCTCTGATTCAGTCTCTTCAAGAGTCTGTAAAAGGTTAACTTCCTCCTCTGCACTGAGGTTATGCTTCCCATTAGTAAACCCTTCAGAAAACTTCTTGCGTCCTAACATATTTCTGCAGAATTTTCTTATGTTTTCTCAACTGAGAAGTTTAGCTACGTCTATGCACCAAAGAGGCCCTTTAGCCTAACCAATGCACAGTACAGCTGCCATTTTTGTCTAAGTTGATGATCTGAATTTTTTATGAATCACAGCACAGTTTAAAGGCTATTTATCTTCCTTTTTGACAAAGCTTCCATTGACTGCATTTAAGATCTCACCAGGTATTCAAATTTCTCAGCCCTCGAAATATTTCTTCTATAGTTTGTATGTTCAGAGTCCATGCTTTATATTTTATGTGAACATGTGGTGTCTAATACTTCAAAAGAACAGACACCACGCAGATCCCACAGCTGTAAAACACTATATGTAAATTGACATGGGATCACTGCTGTCAGCTACAGTGGAACATTATTTTTTAACTGCTACAATATCCATTTGTTTGTCGACTTGAGACAGGTATGTAAGATAATGGTAGGATAAACTGAAGCATGCAGATGAAGGGAAAAACTCTTTGTTAAAGATGTAGAAATGCGCTATAGGTAAGAGTCATCTATTACTGCAAAACAGAATTATTGCACTGTTTTATCAGTGGATCTTTTCATAATCCAAACTAAGCTTCAAGCAGTGTGCTAAAACACATACAGATGAAAAAAACAATTGCCAATTTTGTCAAAGCTAACCAACCGAGATTCTAAAATAATCTGAACAACAAAACACGTTAAGACTTACCCATACAGTCAATTGCTGCATTAAAAACTTTTATATTACTCTTGCTAATCGGTATGTTTTGTAGAATCATAAAAAATGACCCAATCTGTGGTTTCACATTTGGCACCAATTCTGCAATAGCCATCCAAGCATGCAAATTTGCTTCAACAGGCTGCCACGACTCTTCAAATTCTGTAGCTCTTGCAGAAAGGTCATGAAGGAGTAACTCCAGAATTTGATCATGTAGTATTTGATAGCAATACATCTGTAACAAAAAAACTACAGTCATTAAGATTAAAAGCACCATCAGTAGAATAGAGACACTATCACAGTCATGTACAAAACATACAACAAATCAAGAACATATACAGTCACTCTCAAAGAAAAAGATGATGAATTTGTCGATATGTTGCATTTTGAAGAGAGATGAAATCAAAAATGTTTGTACTCAACTCAAACAATGTTATAAACATGACATTTTAACCAATAGGATAGCGGGAGCAATGGGCAGAAAGTGCTCCTGAGCCTAATACAGGAAGGGGTGATATCCAACTTTTGAGGTACCTACTTTACTCACTCGACAATTTTAGACGTCAACTGGATATTAAGAGATCTGTCCCACTGGGAAGGTACATCACACAATTAAATCTGAATTTCTTACACCTCAAGATCCCTTCCGAGCAATCACATGAATGATTTATGACCTAAAATAAAAACTGAGTGCACGCATACCTATTATGTAAATTTCTCCCAAATTTGAACGGCAATACCACATTTTTAATGCATCTGTCCACTACTCATCACTATCTTTAAGTTCAATGACCATCTTCCCCCCTATTATTTACAAAAAATCTATTTGTGATTGAGAGCATCTAGACATACATTTCAAGCAGAATTTACTGTATCATTGTAATCAATACCACCAGAGTCAGCACCTGGCAATAGTTGGTAACACATCGCAAGACTTCAGCGGACACTGATAGTGCACACAAAGGATGACATTGCAACCACTGACCCACACCTACAGATCCTGGCTTCCACCTGCTGCTAATAAGAGTGACCTCTGCAGATTGGTTAAAGCACAGCCCCAAGGCAGCTAAAGTTCAGTTCAGTTGATCGTGGGCTGGAAAACGGACATCACGCCCTGCTTATAGACTGTTGTTTTGTGTTGATGTATTTTGCTGTGAACCTTTGACTCAGAATTTGGATTTTACTTCAGGACTGACTCAAGTTAAGTAAAGATACATTTACCGACTACTGGTATGGAATAATTATTTGCCCATGTGCAGATTTCTAATGGCAACAATCAACTGCTCCTCTGTTCCTATGTAGGTATCCCACAGAGGGATATCACAGAATTATTGTGCATATCTTCTATCTTAAATGGAATGGAAATCAAACTTAATATTGCAATCGGAGGGAGAAAAAAATCCACTCACTAAGTGGTGGCTGGAGAACACACATATAAAGGTACTGAATTTTTTGAAATTTGCAGGCTTTCAGAGCCAGTGGTTCCTTCTTCTGACAGAAGGGTTGAAGGGGAAGGAAATGGGGACAGTCCAGAAAAGTCACCCAGAACTGCGGGTTAGGAGAGACATACTGGATGGGACGAGAAGGACAGACTGACTGTTGGGGACTACACAGGACGAGATTTAAAAAACTGAAAGCTTTAAGGTGGATGAAAGGGTAATACACAAGACAGAGATTACAGGTTAAACATCGTACACAAGTTAATAAAAGAGAAAAGATAAGTGCTTGTGGCAGAGGTGGGAGGTGGAAAAAAATAGAAAGGTTAGAAAATAAAAGATATAGAAAACTAAATGGGAATAAAGAAAGGAATAGTTACTGAGAAGAAATGCTGAAATGGAAAGAATTGCCATAAATTAAGACCAGATGGGTAGTGAGAACCAAGGATATGTTGTAATACCAATTCCCATTTGCGGAGTTCTGAGAAACTAATGTCTGAGGAAAGAATCCAGATGATAAGTGTGGTGAAACAGGCACCCAGGTTACAACTGCATGTTTTAGAGGACACACTGCAATAGCACATTGTGTGTTGCCAGTATACACCCTCTGCCTATGCCCATTCATCCTTATCAGATACTTTGGTGGTAGTGACGCCAATGTAAAAAGCCAAACATAACAGTTGGTACACAAGATACCATTTTGAGGGTGGCTCTCCCTTTGATAGTATATGTTTTGCCAGTTACAGGTCTTGTATAGGTGGTGATAGGAGGGTGCATAGGGGAATTCTTACAGTGGGGACAGTCAAAGGGGTAGGGAACCACACAGTAGAGAAATGGGTGCAGAAGGAGCATGCGGCCAACAAGGGTCCTGCAGAGAATGGGAGGGCAAAGAAAAGCAATTCTACATGTGATGGGCAGAATGTCAGACAGAATGGACCTCATTTCAGGACATGATTTTACAAAGTCACAGCCTTGTCTAAGTAGGTGATTAATACATTCGAGACATGGATAACAGTAACTATAGATGCACGCCTATGTTTTGAGGGCTCATCAGTACCAGGATTGGATGCAATGGCCTGGATAATCTGTTTTTGAACAAGGCGGGTGGGGGGTAATTACATCCAGTGAAGGCTGAGGTGAGAATGATGGTTTATTGGTGTAAGAGCCTGCATCTAAACAAATAAGTTTGCCTCAAATGCTAAGGCTTTATGGGAGGGAAAGTTTGACATAGGAAGGATACCAACCATCAAAATGCAACTCCTGTTGTTTGTTAGTAGGCTTAATGTGTATAGAAGTGTGTAGTTGACCTTCAGGGAGGAAGAGGTCTACATCAAGGAAAGTGGCACGGGATTCAGAATAGGACCATATGAAATTTAATTGGGAGAATATATTTAGAGATTCCAAGAATAATTATAACAGGTGAGCCTCACGATGAGTCCATACGGCAAAGATGTCATCAATGTATCTAAACCAAACCAGGTGCTAAAAGCTTATGGATCCCAGGAAAGCCCCCTACAAGTGACACGTAAAAATATTGTCAAAGGAAGGAGGCATCCTGGTTCCCATGGCCATGCCCCCATTTTGTCTGTATGTCTGCCCCTTAAAAGGTAAAGTAGTTACTGGTAAGTATAAAGCTGATTAAGGTCAGCAGGAAGGACATCACAAGTCTGGAATCAGCTGGGCACTGATTGAGGAAATATTCAGCATTTTACCACTGCCACCATCTCTTAACACTCCCATCTCTAACACTTCAAACCCTCTTCTCTTGCCATGATGAATCCCATCACATATTACATTTAGTCCTTCTGAAAATATGCTTTTATACTACCAAACATAAGGCCCCACACTTTGTTTCTTGGAACCAGGGAGTTGCCCACTAAAGGCTATTACCGACAGTCCCTGTTTCTGGATGTAACCCTACTCTACACCAGCCCCTTTTACAGTTTCAAATACAGCAATCTCTTGCACTTACCCTGCTAATCTGTGACCTATCTGGCAATTTCCACTCAACAAGACTCACTCATCCTGTCTAGTAGGTCTCTCCTCCCTGCTGCCAGAAGAAGGAACCACTGGCTCTGAAAGCTTGCAAATTTCAATACCTTTATACCTGGTGGTTATAATTAAACTTTCCAAAATTTAACACGTTATAACACAGAAATTAATTACCATATGAGTACCAAACTTGGTAGCAATAATGTCCACAGTACGGGGTGCATGATTTCCATGCATCAGTGTGCCACTGTCCAGTTACAATTATGGCCACCAGGTGCTGTGATCAGTCATCGTGATTCATAGTCCCACACACCTGACCAGTCACAGTGCACTTGTTAACGTGTCAACATGAGTTTGGACAAAAGGAGCAGGCATTATTGGTGAAGCTCTGTTATCAAAACAACAGTAATGCTGCAGCTGCACTTCAGGAATATCACCGGCTGAAAGGATTAGGAAAGGGTCTTCTTTCTCCACCTGCTGTGCAGAGCATGATGAAGAAGTTTAAATCAACTGGAGAACTGGGCATCGCTCTGGGAAGAGGCCAACGACCGATTGCACCACAGGTGGTTAATGAAATCGCTGATGCTATGGCAGGCAATGCTGCACCCAATACCAGATCATCAGGCAGTGCACATGCTGTGTCACGACAATTGAGCATTCCATGGTCCACTGTATGGAAGGTGCTTCGAACCATTCTCAAATGGTATCCATACAAGATACATATTTTACAGCAACTTCCACCACAGTACGCACAACAACGTGCTGACTTCGCTCTCCACTTTCTTTTGAGCATTGAAGTTGATGAGGGCTGCCCTGAACCATCCTACGGACAGATGAAGCTCATTTTTCTCTGACGGGTAAGGTAAACACACAATTGCTGAGTGTGGGGATCTTCACCTCCGGTCACTGTACATATAGTTCCTCTGTATGGTGAATGTGTCACACATGCACTGATGCGCAGCATATCAAGAGGTAGGCAGCACACCTATGGATATGCTTCGTTCTGCTGTGCAGAATGCATTCTGCACTTTCAGACTCTTCTGGACACTGATGGGCACCATATTGAGTCCCTTTGTAGCAGTAATGGTACCAGTACGTAATGGTATGATGTACCGTAGCAGCACATTAAGTGTTTCAACTGAATTGATTCTGCGTTATTTCTCTTCCCCATGTCCTTAACTTTAATGCTACCAAATTTGATACTCACATTTCCCATGTTATAATGTGTTAAATAGGGAAAGTTTAATTACAACCACCTGGTTTGTGTACTCTCCTATCACCACTTGGTGAGTACACTTTTTATCTATCGAATTACATTATATTTTCAAAAACTGATTATTTTCACCAAACTGATTATTTTCACCAAACTGATTATTTTCACCAAACTGATTATTTTCACCAAACTGATTATTTTCACCAAACTGATTATTTTCACCAAACTTAATACTGTGGTAGATGACAAAATGTGTGAGAGAATTCTTCATTATACCCAGCTCCAGCAGCAACTTGTGTCAACACAGTTGCTAGACAGCCAATTAATAATATTACTGTAATAAATAGCTGTAGATTGTCCCAGAAATACAATTTATACTGATCCTGATGATGAGCTACTGCATGCATCTCATCTTGTGACATGGAATATGGTACTGAACTAACTTTTTATGAGCGTGTCTACTCTGGAAGGCATGCTTCCAATCACATGAGTAAATGTCTCATGGAGAACAACAGGCCATTCTTCCTTTATAGATAATACGAGTGTAGGTACCAAGATTGGCTTTTTGTAGTGCAATTTGAAATCAGCATTCGCAGACATCTTATCCATATTTTGGTAATGCCAATCCACAACAGATAAGTGCTTTTTTTTTCAGTCAATAAGCTCTAAACCTACAGTATGAACGAGCAACCTATGTTTTGATACTCATAATGTTAATATCGGAACTGTTAACTGTTTGTAATAAGCTCACCAGACAAAACATTAGTTACCCCGCATAAGAGCACACTGGCCGATTTGCAGCACTGCTGATGGTGTAGAACCGGTACCAGGTGATCATGTGACCCTGCAGCTCAGACATTAGTGCTCTAACTAGAAACACCAGGAATATCAGAGCTTTAAAATAAATACAGGTTTTTGGGTCATGGCGTGACATGAAGAATAAACTGGATGTAGTTACACTTATCAAATACATTGACAACTGAGAGCCCGGAGGCCCACGTACGGACTTATAATGATGCCTTCTCCATCTGCTGCCACCAGGTTCATGCTGCACGTGCTTGGCGTAACAGGTCATTGCGGTCAGTGACTCGGCTGCCCCTGGCAGCCACCTTGAGTTACTGTAGACACACCATTCGAATGTTTCCGCGCACTGTGTTTGCAATAGTGACCTGACTTGTGTCCACTATAGATAGTAGGTGTAGTAACCAATGAGTTGCTATGCACCTACTTCCTTGTAAGGGAGAGGACCGTGTGTCACTGTCCACAACGCTATGATTGTAGTGATGTCAATTGTGTCCAGGCCAGTAACCAAAGGGACAAAAAGTTCCCGATCTTCCCAGACTGTTGCATAGAGATGAAAGTGATTGGAATGATGGCAAGTACACCATCCACGGACCCCGAGATAACTAGTGCACACGGTCAGCAAGAGGGAGGCAGGAGCTATCTGGATGTTGGTGCAATGACAACGACAGTCTGGAGAGGAGAGGCTCCAGCAATGGAGACCCAGATTCCCAATCAATGCAGTGGGTGGTGCCAGCACTGGTCACAAGAAGTAAACTCAACATCTGTGCTCACAGAGCCTTGATCGCCAAATTAGGAGAGCACAGCCAGGTCTGCCTGACTCTTGGAGCAGCCAGGGCTGACTAAGAAAGAGTTGACTCGCCCACAGCCCTAGTATCCAGCCCTTCATCCATCCTGGGACACAACTGATTCTGGTGGCATGCCACGAGTCGATTTCCAGTGCAAATCATGAAGACCCAGCAATGCATTGGCCCAGACCAGCGTGTTGGGCACAAATGTCAATGAAACCAGAACTGCTGGGAGACACCTGCTCAGTAGCAAGAGGTTGAGTAGCATCTGCAGCTGATGACCTCGTAGGAGCTTGACAGTATTTTTGGCCCCAATTGGCATCATTCTGTATGAGCTTATAAAAAATGTGAAATCCTTCTCGGCCCAAAAATCTTCTACATACTTGCGCATCTATGTCATAAATGTTTGGTCACTGTGTTCTGCCTCGCTGTTCAACTATGGAACTGTAATGTGGAGAATGCCACTGTGTATACGAGGGCAGTTCAATAAGTCATGCAACACATTTTTTTTCTCGGCCAATTTTGGTTGAAAAAACCGGAAATTTCTTATGGAATATTTTCAAACATTCCCGCTTCGTCTCGTATAGTTTCACTGACTTCCGACAGGTGGCAGCGCTGTACGGAGCTGTTAAAAATGGCGTCTGTAACGGATGTGCGTCGCAAACAACGAGCAGTGATCGAGTTTCTTTTGGTGGAAAACCAGGGCATCTCAGATATTCATAGGTGCTTGCAGAATGTCTACGGTGATCTGGCAGTGGACAAAAGCACGGTGAGTCATTGGGCAAAGCGTGTGTCATCATCGCCGCAAGGTCAAGCAAGACTGTCTGATCTCCCGCATGCGGGCCGGCCGTGCACAGCTGTGACTCCTGCAATGGCGGAGCTTCCGAACACACTCGTTCGAGATGATCGACGGATCACCATCAAACAACTCAGTGCTCAATTTGACATCTCTGTTGGTAGTGCTGTCACAAATGTTCACCAGTTGGGATATTCAAAGGTTTGTTCCCGCTGGGTCCCTCGTTGTCTAACCGAACACCATAAAGAGCAAAGAAGAACCATCTGTGCGGAATTGCTTGCTCGTCATGTGGCTGAGGGTGACAATTTCTTGTCAAAGATTGTTACAGGCGATGAAACATGGGTTCATCACTTCGAACCTGAAACAAAACGGCAATCAATGGAGTGGCGCCACACCCACTCCCCTACCAAGAAAAAGTTTAAAGCCATACCCTCAGCCGGTAAAGTCATGGTTACAGTCTTCTGGGACGCTGAAGGGGTTATTCTGTTCGATGTCCTTCCCCATGGTCAAACGATCAACTCTGAAGTGTATTGTGCTACTCTTCAGAAATTGAAGAAACGACTTCAGCGTGTTCGTAGGCACAAAAATCAGAACGAACTTCTCCTTCTTCATGACAACGCAAGACCTCACACAAGTCTTCGCACCCGAGAGGAGCTCACAAAACTTCAGTGGACTGTTCTTCCTCATGCACCCTACAGCCCTGATCTCGCACCGTCGGATTTCCATATGTTTGGCCCAATGAAGGACGCAATCCGTGGGACGCACTACGCGGATGATGATGAAGAAGTTATTGATGCAGTACGACGTTGGCTCCGACATCAACCAGTGGAATGGTACCGTGCAGGCATACAGGCCCTCATTTCAAGGTGGCGTAAGGCCGTAGCATTGAATGGAGATTACGTTGAAAAATAGTGTTGTGTAGCTAAAAGATTGGGGAATAACCTGGTGTATTTCAATGCTGAATAAAACAACCCGTTTCAGAAAAAAAAATGTGTTGCATTACTTATTGAACTGCCCTCGTATACAAAGGCCCTTGAAAAATTGTTCCACAAAGTGAGTACCATTGTCTGAAACTGGGGTGTAAGGCAAGCCTTCTATGAAGAATATCTTCAACACGAACTTGACAGTTGCATCTGCTGGTGCAGATGTACAACGAATGACATAAGTACAATGAGAAAAAGCATCACCTATCAACAACCAAAAAGTGTTTGGACCAGCAAAATCAATGTGGACTCGTTCCCAAGGTTGTGTGGATGCCAGCCGTGGTGATAAAATACTGTGAGGCACCACCTGCTGATCTGGAACTTGTGGAAAGGTGTCACAAGGTGTTCCATCTCCTGATCAATGCCCGCTCAAAACACATGGTGGTGCGCCACCAGTTTCGTGGGAGACATCCTGCAGTGACACTGGTGTAATAAGCAGAGGGCCACAGAGCTGCTTGAACCACGATGCGTGGTGTAAACCCATCCACCAAAAGGAGAATAATGCCATCCATGAGGGAGAAGTCATGGTGCAATGCACAAATATTCCGAAGCATGTCCACTACCCGGTCTGGCAGATGGTCAGGTCAACCCTGTTGTATCACGCATATGACCTGCTGAAGTACTTTATCTGCCACCACAGCAGAGGCAATATGGGATCTGGTGATAGTGAAGCCATCCATTGTATGTCTCGTCTCCACATCAAATTGAAAACAAAGCCATTCTTCCTGGTCGAATGTGGGATCAGGGCCCATGGAAAGCCAGAACAGAGCATCTGCATTTTCATGTTGTGAAATGGAATACAAATGGATCCTATGAGTGCACCAAGACAAGCACACAGCCCACCACAGAAAATGGTGACTGCCTTTGTCCAGTAAGAATGCCAAGAGGCTAAAAAGGGATACCAAGGGTTCATGGTTGGCAATTAAATAAAACTTTTCATCACACAAGAACACATGAAATTTTTTTAAGGCACAGACAATATCAAGAGCTTCTTTTTCCACCTGAGAATAACATTGCTACGCCAAGTTGAGCATTTATGGCAGGCATTAGATTGTGCAGAGCCATCTGAATGGTGCTGGGGCAGGTACACCCCCATCCTGTACTGCGACGCATCTATAGCCATGGCCAGATCCTTGCCCGATTGAATTTTCGCAAGACATGGTGTTGACTGGAGACTATCCTTAAGCTGCCCAAAAGCACACACACAGACTGCAGGCCAAACAAAAGGAAACTGTCCAAAAGCACACACACAGCCTGCAGACCAAACAAAAGCAGTATGTTTCCGAAGGGGTGGGCGATAGTGGTCGCTCTGGGAATGAACTTCTGATATTATGCCACTTTGTCAAGGAATGCCTAAAGTTCTTGTAGATTAGACAGATGGAGAAAAGCCATAACAGCGACAGCGTGTTCTCCCACGGGGTACACACCCTGCCAGGAAATTTCATGGTCCAAATAAACAATGGAAGGCTGGAAAAAGTGAGACTTGGTGAGATTACATTTGAGGCCCATGGGCTGTAGAACACTAAACAAAGATCTTACATAGGTGATCCCCTGTGGGTAGCAACCATCATGATGATATCGTCAAGATAGTTGATGCACTGAGGGACCACCGACATAATGTGTTCTAAAAAACGTTGGAAGATGGCAGGCACACTACTGACCCAAAACTTAGTTTTTGACACTGGTAGTGGCTGAAAGGCACATTAACCACAAGCAACTGTGTTTTTTTTTTTTTTTTGTTTTTTTGCCTCGGCCAACAGAATCTGAAGGTGAATACCTCCTCCAGGTGAGGTAGAGGGTACATGTCTGCGACTGCCTGTGCATTAATGGTGACCACGAAGTTGACACGACAGCTTCTTTACAATCACTATGGGCGTGGCCCATTCACTTGAGGAGATCGGTCTAATCACTCCCAATGACATTAAGCGATCCAGCTCCATCTTCACCTGCTCACATAAAGCTACCGGCACTGGCCGCGCCCGAAACAACTGAGGGCAGGTGGAGGGTTTGAGGGTGATGTGTGCTGTGAAATTGTATGCACAACCTCACCCTGGGGCAAACAGATGCGGAAACTGAGAACATAAAGAATCCAATTCATGATACGGCACTTGGTCCAACACCAGATGCACCACATCCGTAACAGAAAAACCAAAAGTAGCAAAGGCATCTAACCCAAACAAATTTTCAGTACTCATATCATTAGCCATCAAGTACAACACGGAACGGAAGTTGTACATTGTTTAGAGCATGAATTAGCCAAGAATAGGAATCTGCCATTTGTTATAGCTTACCAAGTGAGACTCCCATGTTGAATTGTAAGTGTAACGACTGATCATTCACCTGCACTTCAATGAAAAATTTGTTCTGGCCTGCAGACAACGGTAAACGCAACAACAAAACAGTGTGAATGTCGATATCCATTGATTTCTTTAATGACTCATGAGGGAGGTAGGGTGGAGGGGGAGAGGGGGGAGAGGAGGAGGGGGAGTGGGAAGGGGAAGTTAGAGATCAACATACCATTGCTGTGTGATCATTTTTGTTTTAAATTTATAGCAGGAGCCCCACTGCTTCGGGCAAGCCACCTGCCCGTGCTGTACAAAAGAAGAGGGGCACGAAGGAAGTGGCGTTCACTGTTCCTGCTACCGACACGTTTGGCCACATCGGCCATTGCTGTGTGATCATTTTTGTTTTAAATTTATAGCAGGAGCCCCACTGCTTCGGACAAGCCACCTGCCCGTGCTGTACAAAAGAAGAGGGGCACGAAGGAAGTGGCGTTCACTGTTCCTGCTACCGACACGTTTGGCCACATCGGCCAGGTGGGCTTGTGTATAATGTGGCGAGTTCCTCTTCCCCCAACATGCTACTCTCCACATGCTGGGGTTGCATGCTCTCAACAATGGTGACATCACTCCAAGTCTCTCACTGACGGAAAGCAGTGTGGGAGATCTCCAATGACTGTGCAATATTCGAAATCTATTCCAATGTAAGGCCCTCCAGCTGAAGTGCAGGTTGATGCACCTTCGTATCTGTGGTGAAATGAATGATTGCTACCCTGACCATCACGTCCACATAACACTCTTGAGACAAACTGACACTTACGACTGAGGCCGTGAAGCTCAGGCACCCAAGCACGATTCAACTGCTGTGGCTGTTTGTGATGTAAACAGAATTCAAAATGCGCAGTGATCACAAGCTTATGCTTGCGATATCGGACGACACCAAACACCACAACTGTAATCACAAAGAAGTTTGCTTTGCAAGAGTTTTTGTTTATTTATTCAAAACATGAAAAAATAAGAATATCATAACAGTAAGTTATTTCTTGGGCAACCCACTGGCAGTAGTTTCCGAATACAGTAGCTCGCTCTGCAACCTATAGCCCGTTCTGTATTTACCATGGATGCTATCCGTAACATAAGTGGTAATCTTTCCTGCAATTAATAATGGGAGTCGGCAGTGTAACAAGTGCCTTCTCATAAAGCAGTACTTCCGCTCACTGCTATAAACTTGTTTACAATTGGACTGATCTATATTGTGTGTTTGTGTTTTTGGTAATGGAACTTGTGCTACACACTTATCCTGGTTGGAAGTTCCTACACCAGATTTCTCTTTACCTGTGTCAATTACATAACTATAGGTTTGTCACTGTATGTGTCTGCACCTGCTACTCTGCAGATTCTAGTGTAGAGACATACTAAATTTGTGTTTGCAAATACATGAAATGTGTTATTTTTATTACATTTAAGCTACTCTTCCATCAACTAATTCTCAAGTGACCAATATGTAACCACACACACAAACAAATCATGTTAACATTGGCTGTAGATGACTTGTTTCACTTCACTTCCATAAAAATCATGCAAATAATCAATGGCACAATTAATTCATTCTTCAATGATGGTGGCAAGATGTTCACCAAGTCAGAATAACTGTCCCATGTTCAGATTTCATTTGATGCCACAAACTCATAGTCAAATAAGTAACTTTGGGGTTGCAGACAATCAGAAACACCTACACTTCCATAAAAATTGGTATTTGTTGATCTGTGTATGTGTAAGACGCTGAAACCAAACATCCAAGCCTATGGCAACCATCACCAGAGCATCTTATATCTGGGGTTACACTGAACGCTCTACTTCGGTCTCTAACACTTGTTGGTAATATGGATGCTACTCCTTGTGCCAATGACCACAACAGTCTCCTAAACAGTTTCAGTATTTCTGGACATACAAATGTAATTTGGACACTTATTCATCATCACTGCAATGAAATATCACTGCATCCACCATTTCTAACACAAGTAGCAATTCCATTAACACTTTTAGCCGGCAGTTTCATTTCATTTGCTAAGAGCTCCCATTTTACTAACTTTCTACCTCTCTTCCTCAGTTCTGTTCACTTTGTGCTAAAAAGTAACTAAACTCAACAGTCAGCACACCATGTGACACCATAATTGACTCTGGCATGCAGTGGAATGTGGTTAGCATACTGCTCTTCCAACCATTGGTTCCTTTCCGAACAGTAGAGCCACAGTACATGGTTAGCGTACCACTCTCACAGCCATTGGTTACTTTCCAAACAGCAGAGAGTGTATCTGAATCAATCATTTCAAAATGGTCATGAGTCACAAAAGTAAAATTTTGCGGGAGAAGAAAAATCTACCTACAGTGCAAACCATCAGTGTATTTATTATTATTTCAATGTCAATGGCTATTGAGTCTCCAAGGACTGTGTAGCATTATGTGTTTTTGTTTTGTAATTTATAGTTTAGCGCATAAAAGTAAATTTAAAAATTGCTGACTCAAGCTGTTTGAAATGAACAACTATTTGTTCCAATAAATGAAAGTTATACTTGAAAAATATGTTGATTTCATTACAAAATCATTAAATATGATGAACTGCAAACTTAAATAAGACTGTTAGCATTTTATTCATATTTTTAGCTTAGCTGCACTTCTTATAACAATAGTGAAATGAAACACAATAAAACAGGTTAACCTTCTTGATTGTCATCGTCACTATTTGTTCTCCTGTTACTGGCGACTCTTGCAACTGATCGTAGAATTCCATATAGTCATGTGGAATGTACTTTCTTTGAACTTTCAATATATATCATGATTTTCTGACATTGATGGGCACCCATTTTTCAAGATATGCTAAATCATTGGGAAATACAGGATCCTTAGTGAAGCTGTAAAAGAGCTGAAATCTCTCTGTGACAGCACCATCAATGAACTGTTCTGTTTTCACTCATCCTTTTCCAAGAGGAAAAAGAAAGTTAATGTTCCTTAGGAAATTTTCCCATCCTTGATTCAGAGAGGCAAGACATTTTGAAATAGACAGGTCATCAATTTTTAAATGCTAATAGAGCACCAGTTTCCAATGGGAATTTACTTGACACTTTTTTGATCATTGTAGCATACTTTTCAAGTATACAAGTCCTGTCATGAGGGTTCACCAACTTCTTTTAGCCCCATTTCTATCATATGGGAGAAAACTATGCCCATGTACAGGGAAGTAATGTTTCATCTTTTTAAATCTTCCAGATGATACAGCTGTTCAGCAAAAGTAAATCATCTTTCCTGACGAAGCAACCGTGGGTTGCGAAAGCTTGAAATTTTGTGTGTGTGTGTGTGTGTGTGTGTGTGTGTGTGTGTGTGTTTTTTTATTGTGCCTATCTACCAGCGCTTTCCCGTTTGGTGTGTGTGTGTGTGTGTGTGTGTGTGTGTGTGTGTGTGTGTGTGTGTGTGTGTGTGTGTGTGTCTATATACACACACACACACACACACACACACACACACACACACACACACACACACACACACACACAGGGCTATTACAAATGATTGAAGCGATTTCATAAATTCACTGTAGCTCCATTCATTGACATATGGTCACGACACACTACAGATACGTAGAAAAACTCAAAAAGTTTTGTTCGGCTGAAGCCGCACTTCACGTTTCTGCCGCCAGAGCACTCGAGAGCGCAGTGAGACAAAATGGCGACAGGAGCCGAGAAAGCGTATGTCGTGCTTGAAATGCACTCACATCAGTCAGTCATAACAGTGCAACGACACTTCAGGACGAAGTTCAACAAAGATCCACCAACTGCTAACTCCATTCGGCGATGGTATGCGCAGTTTAAAGCTTCTGGATGCCTCTGTAAGGGGAAATCAACGGGTCGGCCTGCAGTGAGCGAAGAAACGGTTGAACGCGAGCGGGCAAGTTTCACGCGTAGCCCACGGAAGTCGACAAATAAAGCAAGCAGGGAGCTAAAAGTACCACAGCCGACGGTTTGGAAAATCTTACGGAAAAGGCTAAAGCAGAAGCACAATTGCTACAAGCCCTGACACCCGATGACAAAGTCAAACGCTTTGAATTTTCGGCGCGGTTGCAACAGCTCATGCAAGAGGATGCGCTCAGGGCGAAACTTGTTTTCAGTGATGAAGCAACATTTTTTCTTAATGGTGAAGTGAACAGACACAATGTGCAAATCTGAGCGGTTGAGAATTCTCACACATTCGTGCAGCAAATTCGCAATTCACCAAAAGTTAACGTGTTTTGTGCAATCTCACAGTTTAAACTTTACGGCCCCTTTTTCTTCTGCGAAAAAAACCTTACAGGACACGTGTATCTGGACATGCTGGAAAACTGGCTCATGCCACAACTGGAGACCGACAGCCCCGACTTCATCTTTCAACAGAATGGTGCTCCACCACACTTCCATCATGATGTTCGGCATTTCTTAAACATGAGATTGGAAAACCGATGGATCGGTCGTGGTGGAGATTATGACCAGCAATTCATGTCATGGCCTCCACGCTCTCCCGACTTAACCCCATGCGATTTCTTTCTGTGGGGTTATGTGAAAGATTCAGTGTTTAAACCTCCTCTACCAAGAAACGTGCCAGAACTGCGAGCTCGCATGAACGATGCTTTCGAACTCATTGATGGGGACATGCTGCGCCAAGTGTGGGAGGAACTTGATTATCGGCTTGATGTCTGCCGAATCACTAAAGGGGCACATATCGAACATTTGTGGATGCCCAAAAAACTTTTTGAGTTGTGTGCAAAGCATTGTGAAAATATCTCAAATAATAAAGTTATTGGAGAGCTGTGAAATCGCTTCAATCATTTGTATTGGACGTCTCTGCCCAAACTCTTTGCCTATACAAATGTCTGCTTGTGTCTGTGTATGTGCGGATGGATATGTGTGTGTGTGTGCGCGAGTGTATACCTGTCCTTTTTTCCCCCTAAGGTAAGTCTTTCCGCTCCCGGGATTGGAATGACTCCTTACCCTCTCCCTTAAAACGCACATCCTTTCGTCTTTCCCTCTCCTTTTGTTGCGATATTGAAGAGCAAGTTCCCATCTACGGAGTTCGTATAGATTGGTTTTGGTGGGAAGTATCCAGATAACCCAGACGGTGTAACACTGTGCCAAGATGTGCTGGCCGGGCACCAAGACATGTTTGGCCACAGGGTGATCCTCATTACCAACAAACACTGTCTGCCTGTGTCCATTCATGCGAATGGACAGTTTGTTGCTGGTCATTCCCACATAGAATGCATCTCAGTGTAGGCAGGTCAGTTGGTAAATCACGTGGGTGCTTTCACACGTGGCTCTGCCTTTGATCGTGTACACCTTCCGGGTTACAGGACTGGAGTAGGTGGTGGTAGGAGGGTGCATGGGACAGGTTTTACACCGGGGGCAGTTACAAGGATAGGAGCCAGAGGGTAGGGAAGGTGGTTTGGGGATTTCATAGGGATGAACTAATAGGTTATGAAGGTTAGGTGGACGGCGGAAAGACACTCTTGGTGGAGTGGGGAGGATTTCATGAAGGATGGATCTCATTTCAGGGCAGGATTTGAGGAAGTCGTATCCCTGCTGGAGAGCCACATTCAGAGTCTGGTCCAGTCCCGGAGAGTATCCTGTCACAAGTGGGGCACTTTTGTGGTTCTTCTGTGGGGGATTCTGGGTTTGAGGGGATGAGGAAGTGGCTCTGGTTATTTGCTTCTATACCAGGACGGAAGGGTAGTTGCGGGATGCGAAAGCTGTTGTCAGGTTGTTGGTGTAATGGTTCAGGGATTCCGGACTGGAGCAGATTCGTTTGCCACGAAGACCTAGGCTGTAGGGAAGGGACCGTTTGATGTGGAATGGGTGGCAGCTGTCATAATGGAGGTACTGTTGCTTGTTGGTGGGTTTGATGTGGACGGACGTGTGAAGCTGGCCATTGGACAGGTGGAGGTCAACATCAAGGAAAGTGGCATGGGATTTTGAGTAGGACCAAGTGAATCTGATGGAACCAAAGGAGTTGAGGTTGGAGAGGAAAATCTGGAGTTCTTCTTCACTGTGAGTCCAGATCATGAAGATGTCATCAATAAATCTGTACCAAACTTTGGGTTGGCAGGCTTGTGTAACCAAGAAGGCTTCCTCTAAGCGACCCATGAATAGGTTGGCGTACGAGGGGGCCATCCTGGTACCCATGGCTGTTCCCTTTAATTGTTGGTATGTCTGGCCTTCAAAAGTGAAGAAGTTGTGGGTCAGGATGAAGCTGGCTAAGGTAATGAGGAAAGAGGTTTTAGATAGGGTGGCAGGTGATCGGCGTGAAAGGAAGTGCTCCATCGCAGCGAGGCCCTGGACGTGCGGGATATTTGTGTATAAGGAAGTGGCATCAATGGTTACAAGGATGGTTTCCGGGGGTAACGGATTGGGTAAGGATTCCAGGCGTTCGAGAAAGTGGTTGGTGTCTTTGATGAAGGATGGGAGACTGCATGTAATGGGTTGAAGGTGTTGATCTACATAGGCAGAGATACGTTCTGTGGGGGCTTGGTAACCAGCTACAATGAGGCGGCCGGGATGATTGGGTTTGTGAATTTTAGGAAGAAGGTAGAAGGTAGGGGTGCGGGGTGTCGGTGGGGTCAGGAGGTTGATGGAGTCAGGTGAAAGGTTTTGTAGGCGGCCTAAGGTTCTGAGGATTCCTTGAAGCTCTGCCTGGACATCAGGAATGGGATTACCTTGGCAAACTTTGTATGTGGTGTTGTCTGAAAGCTGACGCAGTCCCTCAGCCACATACTCCCGACGATCAAGTACCACGGTCGTGGAACCCTTGTCCGCCGGAAGAATGACGATGGACCGGTCAGCCCTCAGATCATGGATAGCCTGGGCTTCAGCAGTGGTGATGTTGGGAGTAGGATTAAGGTTTTTTAAGAAGGATTGAGAGGCAAGGCTGGAAGTCAGAAATTCCTGGAAGGTTTGGAGAGGGTGATTTTGAGGAAGAGGAGGTGGGTCCCGCTGTGACGGAGGACGGAACTGTTCCAGGCAGGGTTCAATTTGGATAGTGTCTTGGGGAGTTGGATCATTAGGAGTAGGATTAGGATCATTTTTCTTCATGGCAAAGTGATACTTCAGCAGAGAGTATGAGTGTAGGACAGTAAATCTTTGACGAGGGCTGTTTGGTTGAATCTGGGAGTGGGGCTGAAGGTGAGGCCTTTGGATAGGACAGAGGTTTCGGATTGGGAGAGAGGTTTGGAGGAAAGGTTAACTACTAAATTAGGGTGTTGTGGTTCCAGATTGTGTTGATTGGAATTTTGAGGTTTTGGAGGGAGTGGAGCTGGAAGTGGGAGGTTGAGTAGATGGGAGAGACTGGGTTTGTGTGCAATGAGAGGAGGTTGAGGTTTGCTGGAAAGGTTGTGAAGGGTGAGTGAGTTGCCTTTCCGGAGGTGGGAAACCAGGAGATTGGATAGTTTTTTGAGGTGAAGGGTGGCATGCTGTTCTAATTTGCGGTTGGCCTGTAGGAGGATGCTCTGAACAGCCGGTGTGGATGTGGGAGAGGAAAGATTGAGGACTTTTATTAAGGATAGGAGTTGACGGGTGTGTTCATTGGCTGAGTTGATGTGTAGGTGAAGGATTAGGTGGGTGAGGGCAATGGATTGTTCAGTTTGGAACTGGTATAGGGACTGATAGAAAGAAGGGTTGCAGCCAGAGATGGGAACTTTAAGTGTAAGGCCTTTGGGGGTAATGCCAAATGTCAGACAGGCCTGAGAAAATAAAATACGCGAGTGTAATCTGGCTAGGGTGAAGGCATGTTTGCGGAGGGAATGTAAATAAAACTTAATGGGGTCATTGTGGGGATGTTGTGAGGGTGACATGGTATTAGGAGGTGGAAAGTGTAACATGAGGTTGAAATGAAAATGAAAATAACTGGAGAAAGTAACTGGAGATCTGTTGTGAAAAAAGGCGAAAAAGTGTTGGATAAAGCTGGGCTATGTTGATCCTGTGGTGAACTTGGGTTGGTAGACAAGGATGTGCACAAATGTTAGGTGGTTGTGTTGCCGCCAAAACCCTTTAAAGGATGGAGAGATTCGGGAAAATTTCGAAAAAACGGCGTGTAAATGTATTAAAAAGAGTGGTTTTGTGGTGGCAGATTATGAAAATGAGGCTAACAATTGTCTGGCGAAGAAATAATGACGTTAAAACCTGGGGGAAGCGGCTAAAAATTATCAGTGATGTGGGAAAAACGGAAATGGAAATAAAGCGAAAGTTGTCAGAACTAGACGAAATGGTTGTTTAATAGGTGAAAGGAACTATTTGTGGACTAGAAACGGTGGATTTTATAGCAGCGGTAGTGTTGAAAGCGGAAAAAAATTTTTTGGTTATGGTTTGGAAGTGGGTGACGTATTATTGAGTATATATAGGCGGGATAAAATTGTATAGTAGATTACGGTAAAAATGAGAAGGTGAATACAAAGTGAAACTACTGGCAAAAACAAAAAGAGAAAATAAGACGACAGGAAAGATTTCGAAATGCAACAGTGACAATAACAAACGTAATTGTTGGGTTCAAATTAATGATATGAATTAATAGAGGGAAACATTCCACATGGGAAAAATATATCTAAAAACAAAGATGATGTGACTTACCAAACAAAAGCGCTGGCACGTCGATAGACACACAAACAAACACAAACATACACACAAAATTCAAGCTTTCGCAACAAACTGTTGCCTCATCAGGAAAGAGGGAAGGAGAGGGAAAGACGAAAGGAAGTGGGTTTTAAGGGAGAGGGTAAGGAGTCATTCCAATCCGGGAGCGGAAAGACTTACCTTAGGGGGAAAAAAGGACGGGTATACACTCGCACACACACACATATCCATCCACACATATACAGACACAAGCAGACATATTTAAAGACAAAGAGTTTGGGCAGAGATGTCAGTCGAGGAGGAAGTGCAGAGGCAAAGATGATGTTGAATGACAGGTGAGGTGTGAGTGGCGGCAACTTGAAATTAGCGGAGATTGAGGCCTGGTGGGTAACGGGAAGAGAGGATATATTGAAGAGCAAGTTCCCATCTCCGGAGTTCGGATAGGTTGGTGTTGGTGGGAAGTATCCAGATAACCCGGACGGTGTAACACTGTGCCAAGATGTGCTGGCCGTGCACCAAGGCATGTTTAGCCACAGGGTGATCCTCATTACCAACAAACACTGTCTGCCGGTGTCCATTCATGCGAATGGACGGTTTGTTGCTGGTCATTCCCACATAGAATTCATCACAGTGTAGGCAGGTCAGTTGGTAAATCACGTGGGTGCTTTCACACGTGGTTCTGCCTTTGATCGTGTACACCTTCCGGGTGTAGCCGCTTCCCACAGGTTTTAACGTCATTATTTCTTCGCCATACAATTGTTAGCCTCATTTTCATAATCTGCCACCACAAAACCACTCTTTTTAATACATTTACACGCCGTTTTTTCGAAATTTTCCCGAATCTCTCCATCCTTTAACGGGTTTTGGCGGCAACACAACCACCTAACATTTGTGCACATCCTTGTCTACCAACCCAAGTTCACCACAGGATCAACATAGCCCAGCTTTATCCAACACTTTTTCGCATTTTTTCACAACAGATCTCTCGTTACTTTCTCCAGTTATTTTCATTTTCATTTCAACCTCATGTTACACTTTCCACCTTCTAATATCATGTCACCCTCACAACATCCCCACAACGACCCCATTAAGTTTTATTTACATTCCCTCCGCAAACATGCCTTCACCATAGCCAGATTACGCTCGTGTATTTTATTTTCTCAGGCTGGTCTGACATTTGGCATTACCCCCAAAGGCCTTACACTTAAAGTTCCCATCTCTGGCTGCAACCCTTCTTTCTATCAGTCCCTATACCAGTTCCAAACTGAACAATCCATTGCCCTCACCCACCTAATCCTTCACCTACACATCAACTCAGCCAATGAACACACCCGTCAACTCCTATCCTTAATAAAAGTCCTCAATCTTTCCTCTCCCACATCCACACCGGCTGTTCAGAGCATCCTCCTACAGGCCAACCGCAAATTAGAACAGCATGCCACCCTTCACCTCAAAAAACTATCCAATCTCCTGGTTTCCCACCTCCGGAAAGGCAACTCACTCACCCTTCACAACCTTTCCAGCAAACCTCAACCTCCTCTCATTGCACACAAACCCAGTCTCTCCCATCTACTCAACCTCCCACTTCCAGCTCCACTCCCTCCAAAACCTCAAAATTCCAATCAACACAATCTGGAACCACAACACCCTAATTTAGTAGTTAACCTTTCCTCCAAACCTCTCTCCCAATCCGAAACCTCTGTCCTATCCAAAGGCCTCACCTTCAGCCCCACTCCCAGATTCAACCAAACAGCCCTCGTCAAAGATTTACTGTCCTACACTCATACTCTCTGCTGAAGTATCACTTTGCCATGAAGAAAAATGATCCTAATCCTACTCCTAATGATCCAACTCCCCAAGACACTATCCAAATTGAACCCTGCCTGGAACAGTTCCGTCCTCCGTCACAGCGGGACCCACCTCCTCTTCCTCAAAATCACCCTCTCCAAACCTTCCAGGAATTTCTGACTTCCAGCCTTGCCTCTCAATCCTTCTTAAAAAACCTTAATCCTACTCCCAACATCACCACTGCTGAAGCCCAGGCTATCCATGATCTGAGGGCTGACCGGTCCATCGTCATTCTTCCGGCGGACAAGGGTTCCACGACCGTGGTACTTGATCGTCGGGAGTATGTGGCTGAGGGACTGCGTCAGCTTTCAGACAACACCACATACAAAGTTTGCCAAGGTAATCCCATTCCTGATGTCCAGGCAGAGCTTCAAGGAATCCTCAGAACCTTAGGCCGCCTACAAAACCTTTCACCTGACTCCATCAACCTCCTGACCCCACCGACACCCCGCACCCCTACCTTCTACCTTCTTCCTAAAATTCACAAACCCAATCATCCCGGCCGCCTCATTGTAGCTGGTTACCAAGCCCCCACAGAACGTATCTCTGCCTATGTAGATCAACACCTTCAACCCATTACATGCAGTCTCCCATCCTTCATCAAAGACACCAACCACTTTCTCGAACGCCTGGAATCCTTACCCAATCCGTTACCCCCGGAAACCATCCTTGTAACCATTGATGCCACTTCCTTATACACAAATATCCCGCACGTCCAGGGCCTCGCTGCGATGGAGCACTTCCTTTCACGCCGATCACCTGCCACCCTATCTAAAACCTCTTTCCTCATTACCTTAGCCAGCTTCATCCTGACCCACAACTTCTTCACTTTTGAAGGCCAGACATACCAACAATTAAAGGGAACAGCCATGGGTACCAGGATGGCCCCCTCGTACGCCAACCTATTCATGGGTCGCTTAGAGGAAGCCTTCTTGGTTACACAAGCCTGCCAACCCAAAGTTTGGTACAGATTTATTGATGACATCTTCATGATCTGGACTCACAGTGAAGAAGAACTCCAGATTTTCCTCTCCAACCTCAACTCCTTTGGTTCCATCAGATTCACTTGGTCCTACTCAAAATCCCATGCCACTTTCCTTGATGTTGACCTCCACCTGTCCAATGGCCAGCTTCACACGTCCGTCCACATCAAACCCACCAACAAGCAACAGTACCTCCATTATGACAGCTGCCACCCATTCCACATCAAACGGTCCCTTCCCTACAGCCTAGGTCTTCGTGGCAAACAAATCTGCTCCAGTCCGGAATCCCTGAACCATTACACCAACAACCTGACAACAGCTTTCGCATCCCGCAACTACCCTTCCGACCTGGTACAGAAGCAAATAACCAGAGCCACTTCCTCATCCCCTCAAACCCTGAATCCCCCACAGAAGAACCACAAAAGTGCCCCACTTGTGACAGGATACTCTCCGGGACTGGACCAGACTCTGAATGTGGCTCTCCAGCAGGGATACGACTTCCTCAAATCCTGCCCTGAAATGAGATCCATCCTTCATGAAATCATCCCCACTCCACCAAGAGTGTCTTTCCGCCGTCCACCTAACCTTCGTAACCTGTTAGTTCATCCCTATGAAATCCCCAAACCACCTTCCCTACCCTCTGGCTCCTATCCTTGTAACCGCCCCCGGTGTAAAACCTGTCCCATGCACCCTCCTACCACCACCTACTCCAGTCCTGTAACCCGGAAGGTGTACACGATCAAAGGCAGAGCCACGTGTGAAAGCACCCACGTGATTTACCAACTGACCTGCCTACACTGAGATGCATTCTATGTGGGAATGACCAGCAACAAACCGTCCATTCGCATGAATGGACACAGGCAGACAGTGTTTGTTGGTAATGAGGATCACCCTGTGGCTAAACATGCCTTGGTGCATGGCCAGCACATCTTGGCACAGTGTTACACCGTCCGGGTTATCTGGATACTTCCCACCAACACCAACCTATCCGAACTCCGGAGATGGGAACTTGCTCTTCAATATATCCTCTCTTCCCGTTACCCACCAGGCCTCAATCTCCGCTAATTTCAAGTTGCCGCCACTCACACCTCACCTGTCATTCAACATCATCTTTGCCTCTGCACTTCCTCCTCGACTGACATCTCTGCCCAAACTCTTTGTCTTTAAATATGTCTGCTTGTGTCTGTATATGTGTGGATGGATATGTGTGTGTGTGCGAGTGTATACCCGTCCTTTTTTCCCCCTAAGGTAAGTCTTTCCGCTCCCGGATTGGAATGACTCCTTACCCTCTCCCTTAAAACCCACTTCCTTTCGTCTTTCCCTCTCCTTCCCTCTTTCCTGATGAGGCAACAGTTTGTTGCGAAAGCTTGAATTTTGTGTGTATGTTTGTGTTTGTTTGTGTGTCTATCGACGTGCCAGCGCTTTTGTTTGGTAAGTCACATCATCTTTGTTTTTAGATATATTTTTCCCATGTGGAATGTTTCCCTCTATTAATTCATATCATTAATTTGAACCCAACAATTACGTTTGTTATTGTCACTGTTGCATTTCGAAATCTTTCCTGTCGTCTTATTTTCTCTTTTTGTTTTTGCCAGTAGTTTCACTTTGTATTCACCTTCTCATTTTTACCGTAATCTACTATACAATTTTATCCCGCCTATATATACTCAATAATACGTCACCCACTTCCAAACCATAACCAAAAAATTTTTTTCCGCTTTCAACACTACCGCTGCTATAAAATCCACCGTTTCTAGTCCACAAATAGTTCCTTTCACCTATTAAACAACCATTTCGTCTAGTTCTGACAACTTTCGCTTTATTTCCATTTCCGTTTTTCCCACATCACTGATAATTTTTAGCCGCTTCCCACAGGTTTTAACGTCATTATTTCTTCGCCATACAATTGTTAGCCTCATTTTCATAATCTGCCACCACAAAACCACTCTTTTTAATACATTTACACGCCGTTTTTTCGAAATTTTCCCGAATCTCTCCATCCTTTAACGGGTTTTGGCGGCAACACAACCACATAACATTTGTGCACATCCTTGTCTACCAACCCAAGTTCACCACAGGATCAACATAGCCCAGCTTTATCCAACACTTTTTCGCCTTTTTTCACAACAGATCTCCAGTTACTTTCTCCAGTTATTTTCATTTTCATTTCAACCTCATGTTACACTTTCCACCTCCTAATACCATGTCACCCTCACAACATCCCCACAACGACCCCATTAAGTTTTATTTACATTCCCTCCGCAAACATGCCTTCACCATAGCCAGATTACGCTCGTGTATTTTATTTTCTCAGGCTGGTCTGACATTTGGCATTACCCCCAAAGGCCTTACACTTAAAGTTCCCATCTCTGGCTGCAACCCTTCTTTCCATCAGTCCCTATACCAGTTCCAAACTGAACAATCCATTGCCCTCACCCACCTAATCCTTCACCTACACATCAACTCAGCCAATGAACACACCCGTCAACTCCTATCCTCAATAAAAGTCCTCAATCTTTCCTCTCCCACATCCACACCGGCTGTTCAGAGCATCCTCCAACAGGCCAACCGCAAATTAGAACAGCATGCCACCCTTTTTTTATCATTGTAGCATACTTTTCAAGTAAAGAAGTCCTGTCATGAGGGTTCATCAACTTCTTTTAGCCCCATTTCTATCATATGGGAGAAAACTATGCCCATGTACAGGGAAGTAATGTTTCATCTTTTTAAATCTTCCAGATGATAAGACCACTGACGCCAAATTTAGTGGTCTTTCAAATCATTGTAGTGATTTACCGCCTAAATTTTACAAGAAAGATCATGGTTCTAGTGCTGAACGCAGTGAGAAAAGTGTGACAAAATCTTTTTCCATTTTTTAAACCCATGCATATTCACAGTAGCTACTTTGTGCTTCTTAAATTCACATGTCAGAAACAGGAAACACTCTTAAAATTTAATGTAAACTTTCTAACACAAACTCCTTTCGATTTCAAGCAGAGGACTGGTCTCATTTTAAGATGCATATGCAGCAACTGAGAAAAGGAGCAGCCAACGAAATGTAGCTCACTGTGCTACAACAGAGGAAAATTAAATGAAACTGCTTAGCAAATTAATAAATTGTAATCTACCTCCACATTTACCAATTTCTTTCAAAACTGATCACACTAAAACATCACTCTGAGTCTGCATAAAGGGTAAGTACAGAGTTTCTAAGACAGAAACACAAAATTTCAATGCGAAATACTTAATATCTGGGTTTTTTTATGACTTTTGCTATGCGAATATCAGAGTAATAATACATAAATGCTCCAAATATCATGGTTGTAGTGGTTTCGGAGTCCTATGATTTGACATATTAGAGAAAGTGGATAAGCTAAAGCAATTTTCTTGAACTGAAATCTAGGGGCATTCATTTGGAATTAGTGATGTATGCAAAACATATGTTCTGATGATGAATGTATGTAAGAATGGTAGGACCAAGGCATTGAAGGCAATACTGATGTTAGAATTGTGAAAGACTCTACTGAGAAGAGTATGGATTAGGCCAGTGCATAGGTCAGAGCAAACATGGTGTTTCCTAAGGCTCATCCAATGCCAAGAAAAGTACCACACTGCATCTGGCCCTCCACTAGCTCAATGAAGGCCGAAGGTAACTACAGAGCCAAGAATGCCTTCTAAATGGTAGATTCAAAAAAGCAAAAGTGAGGTAAAAAAATGTAACAAAAATCAGTTGGACCATCAATAATGAAAATAAGAGGAGAGAAACAGGTAAAGCAGCAGGTGGACATCACCGACACTCTGCATGCGGCCGGAGTTGCTCCACCCACAGCTGTCCCATCCCTGCTCCAGTGTAGTCAAGTGTTTAACAGCACCCACTATTCAACAGAGTGCTAACTCTGAAACAGAAAATACAGTGAGCAGTAAAGGAGACAAACCGTATCTAAAAGCAATTCAGGCAGAGTAAGAGAGGGATGAAAGAGTGAGCTGGTCGAGGAGGCAGGGTCAAGGGTCCCCCCGACCCAGCATGCAGTGGGAAAAGCTCCAGCTGTCATTCCATCTCTGAGTGAACAGAGGTCTTATTTGCACCCGCAAATCTGCACCTGGGATTGGCAAAGCAAATGAGGGTGAGTAATAACTTCTCTAGCCAAAAGGTCAGCCAGTTCATTCCCTGGAATACCCACAGGGCTTGGGACGCAGACAAAGGCATCCGAGTAGTCAGTATGAATAAGTGCAGCAAGGAGGTAATGAATAGCAGAGACCACAGGGAGACAAGAGTAACATTGGTAAATGGTCTAAAGACTGTGTTGGGTCATTATGTATCAAAATGCGGTCAGGGGAGGCCATTTAATAAAATGGAGGGCTCTGTTAATGACAATCAGCTCTGCCATAAAACCGTTACATGTCCCTGGCAATGAATGGTGTTCCTGATTGGCAGGTGATGTACAAGCGTACACCATCTAATCCAAAATTTTAAAGCCATCAGTGTAAAAGATGGTTGCACCCACAACTGAAAGTAACAGACACCAGAATGTCATGGGACAACTAAGACTTTAGGACCTTGAAATAGATAAGGAGACTGGTCCTAATTTATGGCTTTGGCACCAACCAAGGACGGTGCATGAGGAAACATGGAGGGCTCATTCCAGGGAGGAGAGACGAAGATCCTGGCAGAGGGCTGTGAGGCACATTCCAACTAGTACTCTCCCCTAAGGGTGGGCATCAGGAGATTGACACCCCTCATATGTAAAAAGATCAGGGAAGTGACAAACGGTAGCTGCATAGAAGACCAAGAGTTGGTACTGTCGGAGATAAAGAGGTAAGATCCCTGCTTCATCAATGACTAGACCAAAAGGCATGAGTGGCCACATGAACTTGACCATAATGGACTCGGTCAAACAATTTCAAAGCCAAATGTGCTGCCCAGTCATAAACCTGCCAACCCTACTATGCAGCTAGTCTGTAGCCGTGAATACGGGGCAGCCAAGTCCGCTGTTCATCAAAAAGGAAGCCCAAACAATGGGACTGTGCAGCAACTTCCAAGCTCTGGGTGCTCAAGTACAGTTCCAAGTCCAGATGTGGCATGGTGGGTGAAGAACAAGCAGCCATGGACTGGCATCTGGCCTCTGATCTATGGGTTTTTGGGGAGACTGATCCCAAGAGGGAGCCCTGTCACCAGTAGACACCAGAGGAAGAAGCTGCTCCTCAGGTCAGGTGTGGGAAGTGATTCCCCACGATTGAGCTGTGGTGGGTAAACTGACTTTGAAAAAATTGTGGTAATGGGAGTGACGGCTGTGACTTTTGCATAACTGTACGTCATTTCAACAGGATGTAGGTGTTAATATTTTTTACATCACTCAGCATACAAGAGATAGTCAATAGCTTTATATGTTTCCCCCCTACACCCCCTTGAAGACTGGGCAAATCCCAGTTCCATGGAACTGACACATGAAGCTGGTTGTTCACAAGGTCCACCTTCGTGGAGTGATCGTATGCAGTTACTACATTTTAGGTCTGCCATGCAGCGGGTTGACATACAATTGAAGCACCATCAACAGAAGCACTTCACAGGATATAGAACGGAATGTTTCACATCAAACCTGTACACCATGAATTTAACTTTTGCCAGGAGGAAATTCCCTTCAAAGGCTAAGATTAAGGCACCTGTATCTATTTAGTTATCCTTGGACTTTTTTAGGACACATCACACTAAATGTACACCTCGCCACTCAAGATTAGCCCATAGCTCCTTGTCTGTTTGGAGGATAAGATCTCAGTGGAAGATGATTCCTTCCACCATATTCAAAGTCTTATGTGGGGAAATGGTCATTGGTATGTCACCCAGATGTACACATGACTGAAAGCTGTAGATTGTGCAGCAGAGGCAGCTTTAATTGATAATGATCCACTGTGCATTTTTCCCCAATTACACAACTTCTCCAAAGTTATCTACAATATGTTTCACAAAAAATAATGGCTTTGTAACAATAAAAGTATCACCTTCAGTTCGAGCACATACTAAGTACTGGATAAATTGCTTTCCTCCTAGATGTCTGACTTGTCGCCCTTCCCATGGAGTAGCCAGGGTAGTGAAAGCAGCAGCATTATAACTATCCACACTGAAATTTCTATAGTTGTCTGATGAGATGGCCAGATCAGAACAGTCACTGTTTTGATGCAATTTGTTTCATGTGCGAAATGTCCGCCCAGATGGCACCTACTCTAAACGAGGTCTCTCCCCATGGGCACCACCCAACTGCAGAAAAGGCCATCTAGCACAATGGCCGTTGCTGTGAGTCCTGATGCCCCAGGAAGACGGTCATCTACTCCTTGGCATGAGTTGGAAGCTAACAGCACAGGCATCAGTAGTGTGATCCCATTGTCAGTTGGCTCAACTGAAGGGATAGCTAACTACCCCAAGATGTCGGATTGGCTACCACATTGGTTTTGAAGCCCAAATAAGAGCCTAACCGGGTACTGTTCACCGATGATCTTTAATGTTGCATGCAGTATACAGTATTTAAGGTGTTCTTCCCCAGCCAGTCAACGTTATGGGAAAATTTGGACAATGGTCAAACCCAGGAGGAGACCAGAAATTATTAGAGCCACATTTTGGTGGTGAATGACAGAATATTCCGAGAAAGGAAAGTAGAACCTAGAGAATAGCCGGGTCAACATCAAAGGCAGCTGGGTCGACATAAAAGGCGGACACAGAGAGGGGGGGAGGGGGGAGGGTGGGGGGGTAGGATAGTCAGAAAATTGCAGCACATGAAAGGAAGGTGGTGGTACAATATTTTGGGGCCCCATGCTTGCAACAGATGAACTCACGAAACTTGAACTGAAAATGTATGCTCGTAATAAGTTACTACCTAGGAGAAGATAAAGAGACTTTTTTACCATTTCAAAGAAACAAAAAATGTGAGGTTAAACTTCCACTAGTCATGAAGATGTTACCTTTCTTCAGCACAATACATAAATTCTTGCTCACTATGTTTATATCAGATAGGGGGAGGAGTGGAGGGGACTACCATGAAGAAAATTTAAATGCTTCCATAAATAAGTGGGCTTATTGTAACACATTTATGCTTCACCAAATGCTTCATTTATTGGTGGAATCTTTATGCAAAAACCTAAAAATGGTTTCAAGTAAAGGCATGTTCTGACATTAAGCAAATTTGTTAATCAACTATCAACATGTGTCAATTTTTGAGTGTGCTGCAAAGCACAAAAAATGTGCTGTTGATATATTTTCTTTTGTCTTCAGGAAATAGTGGTACTGCTCACATCTAACAGAATCACTGCTACAAGTTTATGACTGGCCTATCCCATGTCAAGAATGGTGAGTTGACAGTCATAAACTGGCTTGACACAAGGTTGATTTTGTCAATGGATGAAAATACTGTGAGAGTTTATAAAATGATGTCAGAGTAACCATGGAAAAACGCAAAATAGTGAGGTTCAACACATTTTACCCAAAAACAACATGCACCACCTTCCCATAGTTCATACACCTTGTAAATGTTCTTCGCTCACCAGAAAAATGATTTGGAAAAGTGGAGAAGAAGAAGATAATATTGATAGCAACAGCAGCAGCAGTAGTAATAGTAGTAGTAGTAGTAGTAGTGACAAAACAAATTTCAAAGTAACTTTTTTCCAATACATAAAGTATACAGTCAACTGGTTGCTACTGTAAAAACCTTGACCAAGTTTCAATACCATCACTTTTTCAGAAGGAAAGTAACGCAAATTACATGACATTAAAAATGAAACATACATGGTGAGCTAATGTGCTCACATCACACAGTAGAAAATATGGAATAATGTCCCCAATGGCAGCAGTAAAAATTTTTACACAGGCACATCTTGTTCAAAGAGCAGACATTGGACTGTATGTGTTGCATCTAGTTGTGATGACAGGTAAACATGGTGTAGAGTGTGCCACTCACTGGACACTAGAAGCATGATAAATTCTCAACTGTGTTAGGTATTTTTTCTTCTGACATCTCTGTATTTGGTAACAGCCTTGGATAACTAAGCACATAGAAATATATAACACACCTTTTTTTTTTTTTCAAAACAATGGAAGACATACACTTAGCACAATAGTACAATATCATTTGTGTAATGAAACAGAGGGATAATATGAAACGAGCTCTTTATCACCAAACATTTATAACTCTTCTGTGCACTTTCTGAATGAGTTCCTACTTTATTAAGAAAATAAAAGTATTGACTCAGAAAAACAGTTATTAAACTTGTTTATGATTGATTGAGGAAAACAGCAATCTCTTAATAACAACTTCTTTTTATAGTGAAATACTCAAGGAAAACCCAATAACTAGCTTATATACAATATATATATTACTGCCATAAATCACTAACAGGTAATGGTAGCTTTGACAACAAAAACTTTAGAGCTTTATAGAATCCAAAACTACCAGAAATTGATTAAACAACAAGAAAAATATGAAGGATATCCTGACTGGTTGCACATTTTGAGAACTAAATTAAATCTCCTTTATACATTTACAACATACTGCCACCATTTCAGACCACGATAAGCATGTAAAATACTCACTAGTGTGTCGGCAACATCTTGCCTATACCATCTCAGTTTCTCTCGGTCATCACTGTTCCATTCATCTATATCAGGTGGAAGAGCAGATTTTTTCAGCAATACTTCAACCAATGTGCAGTATATTGGTGAAAGCACAGTTATACAATCAGTCCTCTCATCTCCCTCCATGGGCTGCACATCTTCCTGAAAATATCAAATATCACAGTTTTCCTAAACTTCTTGCATGAACTGAAGGAAAAGTATTAAATAAAGGTCCCCTAATGAGTTATGTTTGTGTAAATGTGTGTGCATTTTCTATTTTGGAAGGAGGTCTTCTGGCTGAAAGCTAAAATGTATAGCAGTCTTTTGTTGTGTCTGTCTGTGACTCCAAGTCTCCTCTATATTCTGAGTAGCAATCTATCCTTTTCATAACATTGTTGTTATATTTACTAACCATGCGACTTGGAGCCTATTTCTGTCCATCACTGTTTCTATTTCATTTTTACTCATTTTATGTTACTGCTTGTGCAGAACTCAGAATAAGAGGTACTAAACATATAGCAAAGTGAATGATTCAATGACTTTCAAATTAATTAGTACTTCAAAGATGAAGGTGTGTCAGCTGGTTTACTTGCTCTGTAATGGTCCACATTACTGTTATGGATCCTATGTACTGTCTCCTACTTTTTCACTTCTGCCTTTTAAGTTTTACACTGACTATATTCCATAGAATTTGAATTTATGTCAGATAATAGCTAACAACTACTATTAATTTATGTGACTAAAAATAAAAAAAGTAATTTATTACCTGTAAAATGTACCAAAACCCTAATGAATGTACACTTATACATTCTTCTACTGGATAGACACCTTGAATACTGGTAGCACGCAGAATATTTTCGACGATTTTGCTGCCCAACACTTTAGAGCTGCCTGGTTGTAATAATAGACGTAGAATCAATTTAGAGTGGCATTCCCCCATTCCTACAAACAGTCTGTATATTTTACTTGTTACAACCTGAAATAAAGAAGAAATATGTATACTAAAATTATGTAAAATATTACATAGCGCTTCATCATTGAGGACTACATGCAAGCATACACATGGAACACTATCAAAGTAGATACAGTACACATTACTGTATCATAATGGGCTTGAAAGACATAACATGAGTGTGTTGACAGTACCCCTATAATAATTTGGGCACACAATGCTTCTGGTTGTCTATATGCTCCTGAAAACGTTTCTTCTCCATGCTAAGTTGAAGGTACATAGTTGTGATTGTGTGTGGACTAGTTTCTTGAAATATTCTCAACCCTCCTGAGACGAACACTTACTATGTCAGTATACGACTGAGATTACAAAGAAGGCAACAACACGATCCACAATTGTACAACTCCCTCAGTTCATTGTGTGTGCAGTCCAATGTTGAAGGTGACGATGTGAGAAAGGTGGTTGGAGATAACAGTACTCAAACAGGAACATTGATGGAGTTGCCCTCACTTATCAGAGCGACAAGAGAGTACCATGATACCTTCCCTTTGCAAAACCACCTTTCACATGTTTACTCACTACAACTGTTCTTTTTTCAGAAAGTTTCAAAAAGTGCTGACAGAGTGGTGCCAAAATCAAATGACCAAATTAAAAATAGTGGTACTAAACAAAGGAAATCATTACAAGCAGAGCAGATGATGGTAAAGTTTGAGTCCACATAATTCTAGAAAGCAGGGCACTCTGAAGTTCAGATCTACAATTCAGCACTCATATGTGATTTTAGCCAATTTGAGGAAACAGCACACACAATCAGGATGTCTATGGTATGCATTTTGAAGTTAATAACCATATATTCCAACATCTGTGGCAATATTAACCTCAGTCCATACCAACATTCAACATGTGTTTAAAAAGTTACATCCAAAATGAGCCACTTCTGTCAATGACTGGAGCTATACTTATTTTACAACATCTATTTCATTCATTTTTATCTGCAGTAGCAAATGGTTTATATGTCAGATGGATTCCCTGCTTTGATCAAAGTGTGAGCCACTCAACTTCTTACCACGTACCAACGTAGATATGAAGTTGGCAATGTGGGTACTTCATTGCATTTCCACCAGTATATATTCACACACAACTCCCATGACCAATCGACTTTTGGTATGGTGGGATGACTTACTACCTCAATGATACAGATAGACAAAGCACAGGTACAACCAGATGGAGAAGCCAGACTTAACACATGGTTCCTGAAGAGGGACAGCAGCTTTCCAGTAGTTGCTGAGGAAACAATCTGCATGACTGAATGATCTGACACTGTAATATCAATTAACAAGGCCTTGTATACTGGTATAGTATTGCAGTATGGTTAAAAGAAAGTGGAAACTATGGACATAGTATTTCCTGAGGACATGCAGATCAACTGTATGATTTAATGGTGATGGTATCCTCCTGCATGAAATATTTCAGAGGTAAAGCAGTCCACAATTTAGATTTCCATGCGAGGGCTACTCAAGAGACTTTTGGCATTAGAAAAAGGCAAGTTTGTCATTCTACGAGTCAGAGTGTGGAAGTTAAATCCATGTTAAGCACGTTACAGAACTTGAAGAGCTAAATGGATAGGTTGGACACACTGTGGATTAGTTAGAGAGCGGAAGAAGGAAGAACAGGAATGCTGGTCAGATGAGTATGATATTTTAATCACAAAGTCAAATAAGATAATGCAGGAGCATGTGGAATAATGAATAAGGTTACAGAAATGTGGATGAAGGTCTACAAACAACGCAGTAAACAGATTATCACAGTCATGACAAATCCCTGGTCCATATAGTAGTACAAGCCTATTAGCAGCTCTGATGACGAAGCTGGAAAAATGTATGGCAAAACAGATGAAATTATTCAAACAAAAATTTAATTGTAATGGGGAACTGAAATTCAATATGGGAAAAGAAGAAAAAGGAAAAATAGAACAATAGCGTGGACTGGGGAAAAGGAATGAAAGGGGAACTTGCTGGTAGAATTTCCCGTCAACCATGATCTAGATGTTGCAGACACTTGGTTTAAGAATGATGAACAAAGGTCGTATACGTGGAAGAGAACTGGACACACTGAAATGTTTGAGATAGATTATATAATGATAAGACAGTTATTAAGAAACCAGAATCTAAACTGGAAAACATTCTCACAGGCAGATGCGGACTCTAATCACGAATTATTAGTTGTGACATGAAGATTACAGTTCCCAATTGCAGAGAGGTAGAATAGTAAGGATATTGGATAAATTGAAACAACTAGAGGTCATCGAGAGTTTCAGAGGGAGCTTAAGGCAACAACTGATTGAAATGCACGAAAGAAATAAAACAAAAGATGAACAGATAGCTTTGGATGATTAAAAACTGAACACAGCAGATGAAAACCTACACAAAAAGACAAGGGCCAGTAGGAATTCTTAGACAACATGACAAATATTTAATCTGATAGATGAAAAGAAAAATATATAATGCACTGCATGAAACAGGCAGAATGGGATACAGATACCAAAAAAGTGGTGGGGGGAGGGGGGGTGAGGGGGGAGAGAAATAGGCAGATAGATAGATAGAGAGAGAGAGAGAGAGAGAGAGAGAGAGAGAGAGAGAGTAGGAAATGCAAATGGCAAAACAGGAATGGCTGAAGGAGAAATGGAAAGCTGTCACATCATGCCTAACTATAGGATAGGCAGATGCTGCTCATAGGAGAAATTAAGACAAATTTTTTGAAAAGAGAAGGAACTGCACGAATATCAAGAGCTCTGATGACAAGTCAACAAAATACTAAGGAAAAAAGAGAAAGCTGAAAAGTGGAAGGAATATGCAGAAGTGCTATATGAAGCAAGGAAACTTGATGACAATATTACAGAAAGGAAAGAACGGAAGACAATGAGATGGGTGACGTCATACTGTGAGAAAAATTTGACGAAGCACTGGAAAACTTGATGCAAAATAAGACAACTGGAGTGGATGGCAGCCCCTCAAAATTATTAGGATCACTTTAAGCATCAACTGTAACAAAAAATGTTCCTTCTGGTATGCAGAAAACATGCCACAGGCGAAATACACTAAGATTGCAAGACCAATGTAATAGTCCCCACACAAACGAAGGTAGGTACTGACATATGGGTGTATTATTGAACCATCAATAATAAGTCAAGGTTCCAAAATATCGACACAAATTATTTACAGATGAATGGGGAAACCTGCAGAAATGAGCTTTGGGAAGATCAGTTTTGGTTCTGGAGAAATGTAGGAACATGTGACAACTTATAAGACAGAAGAAAGGCAAACTCAAATTTACACCACTTGCAGACTTTAAAAAAGCTTTTCACGGTGTTGACTGGATTACAGTCTCCGGAATTCTAAACTTATTAGGAACAAAATACAGTATGCAAAAGGTATCTACAACTTTTACAGAAACCAGACTACAGTTCCAAGGGTCAAAGGGTGCGGCAGGATTGTGCTTCATTATCTCACCTCTGTTTTTCACCTCCCATTTCAAGAGCTTGTAGATTACTTTGAAGAATATCCAAAAAGTAACCTAAAACCTGATACTCATAACCTACATTCCACTTATCCACATTTCAGTTCGCATAGACTGAGAAAGAAAGTCATAATTGCTGCATCGGTAGGAGTACAAACAGGATGGCAGTAAATTACAAAGTTTACTAATTTAAATAATCACGCATATCAGAAAATCTATAGTTTCACACACACAGATATTTTTATAAATCACATAACTCTGTAATACGCTACTCAGCACTTGGCAAAGTTCAGAGCCTGAATCTCCTCAACATTCCAGTGTATTATTCCAAAAATAATGGTTTAAGGAACCGTTCACTGCTCACTTAAAAAGGGTAAATTTCAATATTGTATTCACCATGTGGATTAATAATGCAATGGGCAGCACACAAATTATATTGAGTAGAATGAAAGAAGCTTTTCAAATGCTACAATTCACGTGAAAGTCCACTTTACCATTACTATAAATGTGTGATCTTGAAGTTATTTCAACATCACTCGAAGTATCCATACGCAGCCATCTGACGGCTCGTGTTCCCAATTGCAGATTGCATCACAACGCATTTCACTGCAGATCTCACCACTGACAGTGATGTACAATGTTGACTAAACACTTTGAGTGAAGAGGCAGCTTCAGGGTTCCTTACACAGACACAGTAACATTCAGAGTGGAGCGCTAAATGGAACACTCATCTCTGAAATGCTAGGGCCCGTGACTGTGCTTAAAAAGCTGTTCCCTCTGCATACCCATTAACTGAACTGTAATTTGGTACATCATCATTAATCATTACATCAAATATAGTGCAGTATTTTCTCCATTCTGGCTTATATTTAAAAATGTGTGTGAATTCCTATGGGACTAGACTGCTGAGATCATCGGACCCTAGACTTACATTACTTCACTACTTAAACTAACTTATGCTAAGAACAAAACACACACACACACACACACACACACACACACACACACACACACACAAGGGAGGACTCAAACGTCCGTTGGGAGAGGCTGCGCAATCCACGACATCGCACCTCAAGCCGCGTGGCCACTCCACGCGATGGCTTATATCTAATTGTATGATATGGTTTTTTCCTTCAAAATTTACATTTATTTAAAACTATTAAACAGTATTACAGAAACTTTCACCAAACCCTGTACATTACATTTTTATGTCAAAGTACATATATTTTCCAAATTTCAGCTTTTTATCGCTCTTTCCCTGCCACCTGCAAAAAATTATGAAAAACAAATTTTTGTGGAAACTTTATTCAGTTTTTCTCAAACTTAATCTTTCTTATACCTATTTCATTCTACAAACAAATTATTAAATTCTAACAATATTTAATTTCTTTCTTATATACTTGTGTAATACTTCGTCTGCCCATGCACAGCCAAAGCACACTCAGTATGACCTTGAGGCAAGGTATGAAACGAAGGCAGTAACTGAGAAGAAAGTGAGGTAGGCCTATAATCTAATCCCCTAGTTATTCAATCTGATTCTATCCCCCTTGTTATTCAATCTGTACAGTTGCAAGTAATAAAGTGAGTGAGAGCATTTTTTCCTTTTTTTTTTTTTATTACCTCTTATGGGTGCATAACAGCACGGCAAGTAATAAAGAAAACCAAGCAGAAATTTGGGGAAATCAGTCGAGCAGAGTGGATAGTGTATTGGACAGAGGTTATAAGATGAACAAAGTTTTGCTATTTGAGCAGCAAAATAACTGACAATGGCTGAAACAAATATGATAATGACTACTTGCAACAGCACAAAAAGCATTTCTGAAAAAGAGAGATGTTAACAATAAACACACACAAGAATATACACTTTTGAAAAGTGGAGCTACAAAAGAATGCTGAATATCAGACTGGTAGATCATTGAGGAACTAATGATCAGGTACTGAATCAAATTGACAGATTGACAGGAGGGGGGGGGGGGGGGACTTTATGGCATAAGTTGACGAAAAGAAGAGAGATGTTGATGGGAGACATCCTCAGGCAAGGGCTACAAAACAATGCTGAAGATCAGATGGTACATTGTGGAACTAATGACCAGGTGCTGAATCAAATTGGGGAAAAAGGACTATATGATATAAGTTGATGAAAAGAATACCTAGACTGACAGGACACATCCTGAGGCAACAAGAAATAGTTAATTTGGTAATGGAGGGAAGTGCAGGGGCTAAAAATTGTCACAGATGTCGTACTGTGCCTACTGGCATAAAGGATATGTGCACGTACAAAGATTAGTGCAAACCCACCAGATAAAATAACAGAAGACTTATGAAATATTATTATTTCTATGATCATATTAAATGCTCTCACAACCCACAATCCATGTAATAATAATAACAATCTAAAAAAATCTTCAAACAGCTGAGTATGTATTTCTTTCAATCTTGTATTAGTCTGTCTCCCTCTCCCTCCTCTCTGTCCAATCCCTCTTTCCCCCTCTCTTTCCTTTCTCTGTCAATTTCCTCCTACCCCTCCCCCCTCCCACTGCCTATCCATTGCTCCCCCTTCTCTCTCCATCTCCTCCCCTCTCTCTGTCCATCTCCTTCTCCCCCATATATGTGTCCATTTCTTCCCTCCCCCTCTGTCAGTCTGTCTCTTCCTCCCCCTCCTCTCTCCATGTTATCATGCTCACCCCAACAGGACATTGGCTGTTCTTACTCTTACAGTATTTATTTCTAGATTGTAACTATTATGTGTACCAAAGTTCTTTGAAATAATTCCAGATGTTTAATGAGCTTTTTACTTGTAGCTTCACATATATTTTTAACACATTTATACACATACTTCACCAGTTATCTCTAGTGAACTTTGCCCTGAACTCTCATGCAGATCAATGTTTACGACATCATCTCTCCTGAACTATGTGGTGTACAATGACATAATTTTGCAGGAACATCCACTGGTATATGTGCCTACTGTCTGCATAATGTGTTGTGAATTGAGTTAATAGTAAAGAGTTAATAAATTAAAATGTCTTGCATGACACAGCAGTTTTCCGAGCATCTCAGTATTTGATGTCATATCTCTTCAACTATGTGTCGTACATTAACATAATTTTGCTGTTACTTTCAATGGCGTGTGTGAATACTGCTTGCAAAATTTGTCACAAATACAGATAGTAGTAAAGAAGTAATAAATTAAAACGTTATGCTTCGCATTCAGACATCGTGGGCTTTTTCACCCCCATCCCTGTGATAAGTAGGTAGCTCTTACCACCACAGTGATTCTTTCCAGGCAGTAAGTGATGTGTGTACCATGTTTGGTTGAAATCAGTCTAGTGGTTTAGGAGGAAATGGTGAACACACACACACACACACACACACACACACACACACACACACACACACACACATATGTATACCTGTCCTTTTTTCCCCCTAAGGTAAGTCTTTCCGCTCCCGGGATTGGAATGACTCCTTACCCTCTCCCTTAAAACCCACATCCTTTCGTCTTTCCCTCTCCTTCCCTCTTTCCTGATGAGGCAACAGTTTGTTGCGAAAGCTTGAATTTTGTGTGTATGTTTGTGTTTGTTTGTGTGTCTATCGACCTGCCAGCGCTTTTGTTCGGTAAGTCACCTCATCTTTGTTTTTATATATATATATATATGGATTACTCCTGATGATGTCCATACTCGTTCCTCCCTCACCATATTTAAAACACTGCATAGCTCAACCAAATCATTAAGAAAAGAAAAGCCATAAATAAGTTCCCTGCTATGTACATGTTATCAAAAAAGTCTTACAAAGATGATGTTTTACCACTTGATGTAACTTAAGAGTGTAGAATGCCAATGTCGAAGCACTTTTATGTGATTATTTTGGAATGTGCATACTTTATATTGGTTAAAATAAATTGCCTGAAGAAGCCACATGTTGGTAATATTTAAAATATAGTATACAAGACAGAAAAACCAAATATACAATTCAATCAGCAGTAAGTGGTTGCATATCAGAATATGTTAAAATAATGGCAGTAATTTCGTACTATTCATACTTACTTCGTCAGCAGAATGCCATTTAGGACCCAACAAAACTTCTAACTTCAAAATCTCTTCCATGAGGCGCTGGACATGTTTTGGGTTTAGATGTGTATCAGGGTGCGTAACCAGGGACTCAAGGCAGTTTAGGGCAGCTTCTATGAGACTGTTAAGCATAAAGAATACAATGTAATTGCAGTATATTTTCTCAAACTGTAGCAAAACACTCAGTTCAAAAATACAAAATGCACTTCAACAATGTTTTGAGATTTAATTAATTCACCCATAAGACACTCAGGTATTTAACAAAGATAAATATATGATGTAGGTGATGACCTGCTAAAGATAGCTACTCAAACTAGTGGCACTAATGTGCATTTCATGCAACTGTTTCAGCATCATGATCGGCCTCGTCTTACCGCGACTGTTAGGCGTGTTAACATGGGGCTGGAGAAGGCACTGATGGCAGAGGGCATGGGTCACATTTCAGTGGTACCAGTTGGGTCTATCAGTAGATCGGGTTTCACTAGGCATGGCCTGCACCTCAATACGTATGGGAAGGGGAGGCTGGCAAAGCTCGTAGGTGACAGTGTAGTGGGTGGTGGTGTGATTACACATGGAAAAATTCCTGTAGTAGTTGGTGTTAGAGCTGCACCTTTTTTTAGATTAAAGTCAGCTGATAGGTATACCTGCTTACAGGAAATCCCTCTAAGGGCTCACCTTCAGAGAATGTCATGTTTCCAAGTAGAGAAGAAATTAGCATATTTCATTAAAATATAAGCGGTATTAGAGATACAGTTAGTGAACTGCTTATAGATACTGACTCTGAAATTATTGGTATATCAGAGCACCACTTACATAATTTGACAGTTCAGAGGCTTCCTTTACCACAATAGATTAGCTGGCTGTTTTTCGAGGAGTTCATTGTAAGGTGAGGGAGTGGCTATGTACGTAAAAAACAGTATTCCATTTGAATCCATAGGCGTATCACGGCACTGCACTGAACAGACATTTGAATGTTGTGCAGGAGTAGTTGAATTTAGTGAAACTAAACTTCTAATTGTTGTTGTTTATAGATCCCCTAACTCTGACTTCAGAGCATTTCTGCTCAAGCTAAACAGAGTTCTTGATTAACACTGAAGGAAGTACCAGAAATTAATTATAAGTGGTGACTTCAATATAAATTTTGTATATGATGGTGCAAGAAAAAGGATGTTGGTAGATCTCCTAAATTCAAATGATATGATGGGGACTGTGTTTTTTTTCCAAATAAGGTGCCCAACAGCAATAGAGAATTTTTTAAACTTTGTCAAGAAACAAGAGTGGCAGGATGTTTATAGTGTCGATAACACAGATGATAAATATAGTGCTTTCCGTAACACATTTCTCACGCTCTTTGAGAGTTGCTTTCCATCAGAACATTCTAGAGGGAGAACTAGTAGTAATAAGCAGCTCGGACTAGTGGGATAAGGATATCATGTAGAACAAAGCAGGAATAATATAAAATGTTAGAAGTAGTCACAATCAAGCTACAGTAGCCTATTACAAAAAGTACTGTAAGGTGCTTAAAAATGTTATTAGGAAGGCAAAGAGTATGTGGTATGCAAATAGAATAGCTAATTCACAGGATAAAATTAAAACCATATGATCAGTTGTGAAGGAAGTGTCTGGTCAGCAGCACAAGGTCGACGATATAAAGTCGGTTCATAGTAAAAATATTTCTGTTACTGATAAATCAGATATATGTACAGTACTTAACAATCATTTTCTGAGCATTGCTGGGGAATTAAATAAAAAATTTAGTTTCTGCAGGGAATCATATAACTTTCTTGGAAAATACCTTTCTGAGACTGATGTCTGAAACACTCCTCTGTGATACAGACAAGGGGGAGATTAAGTCAATAATTAAATCACTGAAGACGAAGGACTCTCATGAATATGATGGAGTATCTAGCAGAATATTCAAGTACTGTGCTGCACATATTAGCCCTGTATTTAGCAGTATTTGTAATTTTTTCTTTAGGAATGGTCAATTTCCTGAACGATTAAAGTACTCAGCAGTAGAGCCGCTTTATAAAAATTGAGACAAAGATAATGCTGACAATTTTAGACCTATTCCTATGTCATCAGTTTTTGCTAAAGTTATTGAAAAGGCTGTGTATGTAAGGATAATTGATCATTTTATATCACATAATTTGCTATCAAATGTACAGTTCGGCTTTAGAAGTCGTTTAACAACTGAAAATGCTGTATTCTCTTTCTCCGTGAGGTACTGGATGTGTTAAACAAAAGGTTTCGAATGCTAGGCATTATTATTATTATTATTATTATTATTATTATTATTATTTATTTTTTTTTATTTATTTATTTTTTTTTTAACTTAGGCGTTTCATTGTGTTGTTCACAAAATATTGCTCCAGAAGTTGGACCATTGCAGAACACGGGGAGTAGCTCACAAATGGTTCACCTCTTAGTCTAGCAACAGACAAGAAAAGGCCATTATTCACAATGTTGAGAAGTGCTGTGATGTGGGGTCTGAGAGGGGTACAGTCAAGTAGGAGGGTGCCCCAGGGATCAGTGTTGGGGCCTCTCCTGTTCCTTATTTATATAAATGATATGCCCTCTAGTATTACGGGTAACTCTACAATATTTCTGTTTGCTGATGACACTAGCTTGATAGTAAAGGATGTTGCGGGCAACACCGGTCCCGTTTCATATAGTGCAGTTCATGACCTAAGATCATATTTTCATTCACTTATGTCATATGGTATATTTTTTGGGGTAACTCTTCCCATTCTAAAAGGATATTTTTGGCTCAGAAACGGGCGGTTCGTGCAATAAGTGCTGTTAAGTTCACGAACTTCTTGTCGACCCCTGTTCACGAGTCCAGGTATTTTGACATTGGCCTCTCAATATATACACTACTGCCCATTAAAATTGCTACACCATGAAGATGATGTGCAACAGATGCGAAATTTAACTGACAGGAAGAAGATGCTGTGACACGCAAATGATTAGCTTTCCAGAGCATTCACACAAGGTTGGCGCCGGTGGCGACACCTCCAATATGCTAACATCGATTTCTCATACACAAACAGCAGTTGACCGGCGTTGCCTGGTGAAACGTTGTTGTGATGCCTCGTGTAAAGAGGACTCGATCCCTGAGTCAACAGATGGGGATGTTTTTCAAGACAACAACCATCTGCACGAACAGTTCGATGACATTTGCAGCAGCATGGGCTATCAGCTCGGAGACCATGGCTGTGGTTACCCTTGATGCTGCATCAGAGACAGGAGCGCCTGCAACGGTGTACTCAACGACGAACCTGGGCGCACGAGTGGTGAAACGTCATTTTTTCGGGTGAATCCAGGTTCTGTTTACAGCATCATGATGGTCACATCCATGTTTGGCGACATCGTGGTGAACGCACATCGGAAGCGTGTATTCATCATCGCCATACTGGCGTATCACTCGGCGTGATGGTATGGGGTGCCATTGGTTACACGTCTCGGTCACCTCTTGTTCACATTGACGGCACTTTCAACAGTGGACATTACATTTGAGATGTGTTACGACCCGTGGCTCTACCCTTCATTCAATCCCTGCAAAACCCTACATTTCAGCAGGATAATGCACGACCGCATGTTGCAGGTCCTGTACGGGCCTTTCTGGATACAGAAAATGTTCAACTGCTGCCCTGGCCAGCACATTCTCCATATCTCTCACCAATTGAAAACCTCTGGTCAATGGTGGCCGAGCAACTGGCTTATCACAATACGCCAGTCACTACTCTTGATGAACTGTGGTATCGTGTTAAAGCTGCATGGGCAGCTGTGCCTGTACACGCCATCCAAGCTCTGTGTGACTCAATGCCCAGGCGTATCAAGGCCGTTATTACGGTCAGAGGTGGTTGTTCTGGGAACTGATTTCTCTGGATCTATGCACCCAAATTGCGTGAAAATGTAATCACATGTCAGTTCTAGTATAATATATTTGTCCAATGAATACCCGTTTATCATCTGCATTTCTTCTTGGTGTAGCAATTTTAATGGCCAGTGGTGTATATTCCTTACTGTCATTTCTTGTTAATAATATTAGCTTATTCCCAAGAATAAGCAGCTTTCACTCAGTTAATACTCAGCAGAAATTCAACCTGCATTTGGAATGGACTTCCTTAACTCTTGTGCAGAAAGGTGTGCAGTATACTGCTGCATCCATTTACAATAACCTATCCCTCAAATTCAAAAATCTTAGCAGTAATCCACCCACTTTCAAATCGAAACTGAAGAGTATTCTCATGGGTTACTCCTATTCTTTCAAGGAGTTCCTTGAAAAATTAAGCTGATTCTTGTTGTATTGTTGATTGTGTTTACTTAAACTTATGGATTGACTTTTTCGGGCTCATAAACATTTTATTTTTATTTGCTATTACTTTTATGTTGCAATTTCATGTACTGACTTGTTCCACGACCTTAGAGATTTGCTCCTCAATTTGGTCCTATGGAACTTCATGTGTAAATAAATAAATGAATAAAGATAAGCATATGTGCCTCTTTATACCATTAATTATAAGGAAATATAAATCAGTATGTGTTTAAAGTCAGCAGTGCACTTTCTAAAGCCATCCTGTTGTTATTGTTGCTAAGCTGAAACCCCTTTGTCTTGCATTCACGCAAATACAAGTCCTTACAATGCACCCACATCATGTGTTTAATTTTAATACAAGTACTTAGTGTGTGTTATGGTGGTGACACAAGTGTTAATGAATATCCATGTCACTGTGAATTTTTATACATTTGCTGCTCCTTTTTTTTATTGTCCATCAATCAGATTCTCTCTCAAGTAACACAAGTGAAGTGCCTTCCCGTGTACTCTGTAATTCATTAAGTAACAGTGAGTACCCTTTTTCATACTAGCACACTCCAGTCACTTATTTGATCATCAGTCTTTCCTTACCACTTTACTCTATGCAGTCTTTTTTTCTCTTTGTACTATATTCATCCTCTACTACTTTATTCAGGCACTGTACACTAATTTAAATCAGTAGTAATACAAAAAATAATGGTTCACAGTAGCAGGAACATTGTATAAAAACTTTCCTGAAGTGGAAAAAAAGTAGATGTGAATTAAAACGAAAGTTTTATTTCTGATGAAGAGATGAGGTGATATTTAAAACAATGAGATTTAATCAGAGTGTATACGTGGACAAGGAAAAAAAATTCTCAGATTTCCCGGTTAAAATTACACTTTCTACCAGGTGACAGCATATTTTCCCTTATCAATCCTTTGAATGGTTATGGTTTTATACACGGGCGTACAATTTCTCAGCATTTTAAAAAACGAAACTCAGGGAAAAAGACAAGTTTTGGAAATATCTTTGATGTGCAGCAACATGTACACTGCTTATTTTCAAATTACGAAAGTATACATTGGAATTCCACCAAACACTACATATTACTTTCCGAATCATTGAAATTGAGAATGCGATGCACTTTTGTAAGCCGTTTGTAGCTCATGTCATGTGATCTCGCCAGCCAATGACAGCGGATATTCAAAGCATACGACACGTGATGTAGTCAGCCAACAGCAACATCACTGTTAAGTAGCACGAACACACAAACAGGAAAAGTTAATAGTTTAAATTAATATACATGGTGTTGCTTCAAGAAAAGAAAAGCTTTCACATATAATATTGGTCTCAAGCTGCAAGGAGAAGCTAAGCTTTCGCATATACCGTTGATCTTTTTTGCACGCGTTACACTTTAAGTAAATTTTTAATAATGACACAAATGTCTGAACTTCAGGGTTCAAAATTCTTCTAAATGGCTCGTCATCAAAGAGTTGATTTTTAAAAGAGAGTCAAATGCTCTGTGATTTAATAAATTCATTGTACATTCTTGTACATAGTTCAACTTACGTAAAAGGATATTTACTTTGAAAGTAACGCTTTTCAAACCACTATACGCAATATTTTCCCGCGACCTGTTAGAAATAGGTTCGTTTCAGCAGTTGCCAGAGAGCGCAGATAACAGGCGACACCGCGCTTGGGTAGCTATCATGACGTAGGAAGCCCGTATGTACATACCTGTAAAACACTGAAAAATCATACATTACGTCATAAAAGAAACAAGACATCAGAGGATACTGCAAGAGCATCGGAATTTTGTGAACCATATTAAAATGTGCACATTTAAAGTGCATACTTAAAGGGCACATTCATATGTCCAAATTCCTAGTGAAGTAGACCTCGACCTGATATTAAGCTTTTCAGTGTGGTTTTCGGGATGTAAATTTTCTTGGAGCACCAGTACTGTATTATATCATGTTTGGTTCTTTATTATGGCATAATGCCGTATGTGCTAGAAAATGAAAACATGCACTTGAAATGCAGCGAACAGTTGAAACTAGCCAGTACTGTGGAATTAAACATTTCGTTTCAAATACATTGACTGCCTCTGTGGAAAAGGTTAACAAAAGTCAAATTTCTTCAGCAAACAGACAAAAATAACTTCATTGTTCCACAAGGCGATTAATGCTTGACTGTCAGAAGGGTCGAAATAAAATAAAATCTGAAACTAATGACATATTTCAGCCTTCCGTAATTATGTGAATGTGTTTTAATTCACTTGATAGCCAGCCACAGATATCCGTTTTGTTTTCATTTGACATGAAAGTAAACGAAGGGGAAACAGCAAAATCACTAAATGTAAACACGGGTCACGTGGAGACTACCCATTATAACTCAGACTGCTCTGCACCTCAGCCCTGGATCTACAACATCTGCGAACTGGGTCAATACTAAAAAAAAAAAAAAAAAAAAAAATCGAATTTTCAAAATATGTTCCCTCTTGTAGCACACATCTTTCTCAAAAGTCTGAAACATATAACATATGTATTCGAGGAAATGTAAGACATATTATTTGGTCTTAAGTATGCCAAAGTGTAGTGCCACGACTCTTCATAAAGCATTTATCTACCGCATATCCAAACTATATTCGGGAGAGTGGAAACTGAAATGTCCTATGGTGCCTCTCCTGCTCCCAGTCGGCCCGTTTGACAGCCTGCCCATCTTTAAAAAAAATCTTGCAATTAATAGCGGATGAGATTATTTGTAACCGAGAGAACAAGAACTCTTCAGAAAATTTGAACTCTTTATTGCCTACTAGTTAATAACTTGCTGTTTTGTGTGACATAAAATTAAACACAGGATATATAAAACCAATACTGACAAGAGATAAGCAAGAAATTACACATTTCTTCAAACCTTAGCTCCTAGCATTTTTTTCTCTCTAATCTTGCTACAGTTTTACATGGCATGCTTTCCTTTCTGCGAAAGAATCTATTACCTCATCAAAGTTCGTCAAACATTTTGCTACATGAAAAATTGAAATATCGTTATCTAATACTGAAAAAGCTGTTAATACAAATAATACCCAAGACTGGTGTGGTTTCTCGATCTGATTACATCTATTTTGTCACTGTAGGCTAGATAAAACAAAATAGGCCTTTCTGATGTGGTAGCAATTTTGTAACACACCAAATAAACGAGACTGTTTTGGCATAAATGGCCATTTTTATTACATGACAGAATATAATCCACGAAGTACCAACATCAAATGCCTATTAGGCCTACTACAAGCAAAAAGCTTAATGTTAGGAAATAGTTTCACATTTCATTCATACGCACCAACTTCTCAAGCATAAGATCGAAAAATAGTATTAAGAAATTTTTATATAAATTTGGAATCGTCTTATTCTTCCATAATTTGTGTGATGTCCCTGTTTCTTCTCCTTCCTCATTCTATCAATCAATCTTGTCATCACCAATTCTGTAGCTATTGCTGCAACTGTGAAAATTTGTTCACCGATTAACTTCACTAACCCTGCAAGAATTGCAGGTTTAGTTATCCCACGATTATTTTCCGGTTATGCGTTATTATGTATTCGAACAACATATTTTCCGCGTTACTTCCAGAACAGAACTTATGCGGCTGCTAGCCGGGGACTGTACTACTGGTCCTTACTAGTGTAGTGATCTGGCCAAAAATTTTCTATCAAAATTTCATTTCTTGGATACACCGAGAAGATAATACGTAATCTTTCTCACCTGTTATTCCTGTCAGTCGTTTATTTCCATTCTGGTAGTCTGAATCTATGGATTTTGCTAGTAGTTATAACAATGCTGATCATATGCAAACCCAATCAACCACATAATCAGACAGCGATTGGCATTCATCCGTTCGGGTTTACTCCCTCAGCTCGTATAGCTCCGTCCCCTTTTGTCTGCGTAAAGTTTATTTCTAGATGCGAAAAGGATTCTCCTGACAGAGACATCACTTCCACTATGCATGCATTCAAAAGTCAACTTATGATTCACTCAGAAATCAACTTAAAATGTGTTCAAAAACCAACAGGAAAGCGTTTCAAAATCATATGAATAATCGATAGACAAACGTGCCCTGGATGCTAGGCGCTTTGTGAAACAAGTTTTTTTCCTCAAGAATGTGAATTTGGTGCCCCCTTTTCCCGGTAGCACCTAGCTGCTTGCTGCGACTTCTTGCACAGCCAACAGCCACATTCCTGTAGCCAGAAGTGGGAGAATCTACTAATCAAACGTGATTCAACTGACTGCGCACACGCATGAGCCCGCGCATAACTGCTAAAACAAATCGAATGTAAACAGTTGCGACTTCACGCTCATTGGAGGCAATATGTTGTTATGAAGCACTGCATAGTCCTCCTAAAGCCTTTGACACATTTTCAATTGGCAGACGCTTGCATGAGCACTGAGTGTCATTGTTGTATATGGCGCATTTCCTTTGCAATTTAAGTTATTTTTGGGTTTTTTTCTCTTGTTTATGTTTTATTGTTGAAGTATTATTCTGCAGTAATGGGATACAGTAATGTCCTTTGTTAGAGTATCGGTTCTTAACAGTCAAAATTACAAAAATTTAACTAAAGACTAAATCAATGAAAATTTCCCGGAATTCTAAAAATATCCCGGGTTTTTCCTGGTTTTCTCCCGGATGAAAAAATTCCCGGGTTTTTCCCAGATCTACCGGTTGTCCCGGTTCATATACACCCTATTCATTCATATCCCACATACATTGTATACTAAAGGCTGTTTAAAAAAAACCTGTGAGAGCTAAAGCAGCAGCCACAGAGCAGAGTATAGGTTTAGTAACCCTTATCCATAGCCCTTAACATGCATTACGAGCCTTAAATTTACATTCTCCCCACTCCTTCCATTTTCTGTATATCCAAAATGGCTACGTGTTACATGATGCTGTACATTTGCATATTAGTTTTTGTATGTGTTTCCTATGTGATATAAGTATAAACTGCAATCACTCACAGAAAGGGTGTTAAAACAGCTGCAAACAATGGCTACCCTTCTAAGCCCCAAATTTTCTTTATGATGCTCTTTTTGGTTCCACTGGCATATCTTTGAACGAACCTGTTACAGCATAAGGTCAAGCGCCGGCACGCCAGTCGGAACAAGAGAGTAGAGAAGGCTGTGAAGAAGACATTAGCCAATTGCATGCTGACCAAACCCTCTCCAGGACAATGCAACAGCAGCAGCCTCTATGCGAAGAGAACATAAGCCTTCTACAGCAGCGCCAAGACTGGTAATTGGGACAGAAGTGTCAAAGCTGATTTTTTGCTCATACATTCTATGTAGCTCAAACTTAGAATTGTTATACTGAAGAGATTTCTTATTTTGTCTGTCGCCCTTTGCTTGCAACACATCTGTTTAGCACAAAGTTAAGTATTGTATTTTTTTCCTTTTTCTAATGAAACTCATTAATACAATTTGTTTGAATGTTGTCTAGCGATCCGAGAAAGCGAGTTTCCTAATCTGCCCATAGCTGACGACTATGCAAGATTCAACAGAACCAACAGCTTCAGAGTTGGTATTATCATACTTCTCTATCCTCACATCTACATACTGTTTCTCATCCTGCACTAATCAAGAACCACTTGTATGGTTCCACCTTCTAAGCACTGTCATTTTTCTCCGCATTTGTAGGTTCTTCACAATTTGCTCTTTCTTGTACTCAATAAGTAACTCCATTCTTTACAGCATAAAATAACTAAGTAACATGTTTCTAAGAAACTCAAACTGAGTCCACGCATGACTACAACTTTTCACCATCAAGTCACTGATAAGTCAATATGGTACATGAAACAAAAGTATTCCACAGATCAAGTAATAACTTACTACAAGTTATGTGACAGATTAGGGTCATCCAAAAAGTAATGTCAGTTTTCAAGTAGCAAGGGAAGTAGTGGGGGAATACAGTATTACCGAGCGCAGTGGTGCAGTGGTTAGCACACTGGACCCACATTCAGGAGGACGACTGTTCAAACCCGCGTCCAGCCATCCTGATTTAGGTTTTCTGTGATTTCCCTTAATCGTTTCACCTAGCGAGGTGGCGCAGTGGCTAGCAAACTGGACTCGCATTCGGGAGGACAACGGTTCAATCCCACGTCCCGTCATCCTGATTTAGGCTTTCCGTGATTTCCCTAAATGCCGGGATGGTTCCTTTGAAAGGGCACGGCCGACTTCCTTCTCCGTCCTTCCTTAATCCGATGAGACCAATGACCTCACTGTCTGGCCTGCTACCGCAAACAATCCAATCCAATCCTTAATTGTTTCAGGCAAATGCCGTGATGGTGCCTCTGAAAGGGCACAGCCGATTTACTTCCACATCCTTCCCTAATCCGAGCTTGTGCTCAATCTCTAATGACCTTGCTGATGATGGAACATTAAACACCGATTTCCTCCTCCATGCTGCATAGAGATCAAATATGATGACAGAAGTGGTTGTCCATTTATAGACAGCAATAAACTGGTACATAAAATTGATGAACAAATTGGTGATATTTCAATGGTCGGTAAACTTTTTGCAATTTTCTGAGAATGTTTTGCACAAAATCATGACAAAAAAATTACACTGCCACTATTCTGAACTTACTGGGTTAAAGAATTCCTTTCTGAGAACTACAACACTTAGCAGGTTACAGATACTCTAGACTTTGTTTTTCATTATGATACGGAAGCAGAAGGTCAACCAAACTAAATCATAACTGGCGACAAGATATGGATTACCAACGCTAACAGTGAGACAAAGAAAAGTGATGTGTTGTCATACCATCTTGCCCAACGAACCAAAGAAAACATGCCAGAAAGCTTATGGCTAGCAGTTTTAGGGGTGTTAAAGGAATCCTGCATGTGGATTTTATGGAACGCAGAAGAACAATCAGTTCTGCAGCTTGCTGTGAGACATAAAGAAAATTAAGACGAGCCATAGCCATTCAAAGTAAGTAAGGTGATATCTTGGCTACCAGTTTTGCGTACTTGCATAACAATGTTTGGCCACACACTGCTAGGCAAACAGAATAATTGTTGCATCAATTCAAACGGGATGTTTTTCAACACCTGTCTTACAACACTCACTTCTTCACTCACATGCAACTTTGGTTTAGTTTCCAACACTGTGACTCCAATTAAGCAGCTCAAGATGCTGTCTTGCAATGGTTTCACTCTCAGACAGCAAAATTTTATGCAGAGTGAACTTGTCAACTTATAACGAGATTTACCAAAAGCTTGACTCTGAATGGCGGCTATGTAAAGCAGTATTACAAAGGTGAAGTTTTAAGAGTTTTGTATAATAAACTTGCTTAAACTATTCCAGTATTTTATCCATAGCCTCAGACAGTACGGGCTTGAGCAAAATTAAATCAATGTGCTATAATGTGGTGGCATATAGCCTTTTGACGTAACTAAATTGAATACATTAATTTTACATATTTAAATTTTATTATAACAGTTTAACATTGTGAGGAATAAAATAAAAAGAAAAAAAGTTGGCATCAGTAGCAATCAAACCTGGATTGACAAATTGCCAGACTGCGCAATTAGACCACTCAGCCACAATGCTGTTATGACAACAGCTTCTCAAAAATTCCTTACACTGTAACTGTAAATCTTTTAGAGAGCATTAGGCAAACTATTCTAAAAATTTGAACTGGACATCAACCAGCTTCTATTCATATAGTTTTATTTTACCTATAGCCTGAATTCACATTAACACAAGATAACTGGTCACCACTGGCCTTAAGGAGGTTACCTTACAGATAGATATCATAACTAACAATTTTAGGAACTAAGTGTGTGTCTATCAGAAATGCAGTAACTAACTACAATTAAAAACATATATGGTAGAAGGCACACATCTTTTAAACACCTACCACCACAGAAAAACCAACATTCACATTCCTTAATCTATGCACAGCTTCAAATGTTTACAATTTCCTGCATCAATTTTGGTTGTATGACTTTTTACACAAGTTTTTGTTATTTCCAACAACATATTGTATGTTAGGGCAAAATAGTCAATTGAGAGCAACAAATTTTTATCAGATAAATCTTCATGTACATTATCTGATGTTCCATACATCATTGGTTGGAATCACAATACTACCCAGTTTTGGTCACTTAGTGGAGCTCATAAATTTGTCTCATTTTTATTTTATCCAAATAACAACATAGTTCAGTATGATATCATTGATCCTTATTGGAAAACAGACAATGATGATAACGAGACAACCCTGCATCATTTAGAGAAAGTGTTGGTCGCAAGCACACAAACAAGAAAACAGAACCCCAAAAAGAACAGCAGTTTGATAGCTAATCTATGGAGCATGCGCAGCAGCAGTACCCCAACCGCTTTTTTTCCTCTCTCTCTCTCTCTCTCTCTCTCTCTCTCTCTCTCTCTCTCTCTCTCTCTCTCTCTCACACTCTCACACACACACACACACACACACACACACACACACACACACACACAGTTGATTATGTAACTACAAAAAAGGAAAAAAAATTATATGTACCTTTGTGAACTTTCGGTATAATCATCGCTGGTTGCATTTTGTAACACCATGTTTAATAAATCCAAAGCCAAGCCTTCACATGCGGCAATTGGCATTCCTATTCTCAGCCAAGATACTGCACATGATGCAGCATGCTCTTTTACTTCATTTGCATTTTGAAAACTAGCATCAGAAAGACAGTGTCTTACCACTTCCACCACTGGAACAGATTGGAAACACTTAAAATTGCATCAAGAGGAACACATTATGAGATTAAAATTGAAAATGAAATGGGAATGTTTGTTTACTTGTGAGATTTACTAGCATTATTAGCACTAAACCTGTTGATACCAACAACTAAAAACTTGATTTAGTTTTTATACAATAAAAATAAAATGTTCCCATTCCAATAAAAAGTAAAACAAGCAGATTAACTTTAAATGGAAACATTTTAGATTAGGCCTTATTGTGACTGTAATCGATATTGAATGAAACAACAAGTTTACTGTTACCAGTCCCTGTTTATTTACATCCACAACACATTTCGAAGGTTTAAACCTTCATTGTCAGGTGAACTGAATTGAAAATGAAATGGGAATGTTTGTTTACTTGTGAGATTTACTAGCATTATTAGCACTAAACCTGTTGATACCAACAACTAAAAACTTGATTTAGTTTTTATACAATAAAAATAAAATGTTCCCATTCCAATAAAAAGTAAAACAAGCAGATTAACTTTAAATGGAAACATTTTAGATTAGGCCTTATTGTGACTGTAATCGATATTGAATGAAACAACAAGTTTACTGTTACCAGTCCCTGTTTATTTACATCCACAACACATTTCGAAGGTTTAAACCTTCATTGTCAGGTGAACTGACATGTGTTAGTATGACGTGTGTGTTGTAATATGATTTTGGGGTAACTTGTGGCACTCTCTAGTGGAGAAACAAAACACTATTTCAGAACATTGTTTTGGGAGTTTTTTTGACTAAAAACTAAATGTATATCTAGCGGTGACCACTGGAGGTATTCTATTTTACTTCTCTTATTTTCAAAACCAAAATCATGTTCTGAAGTAATGTTTTGTTCTCCACAAGACAGTAACAAAAGTTATCCCAAAATCATTAAACAACACACATGTCATAATAACACGTGTAAATCCACCTGGTGGAAGTTTAAACCTTCAAAATGAGTCGTGGATATAAATAAACAGTGACTGGCAACAGTAAACTTTTGTGTCATTGAATAAAACAAGCAGTTTGCACCAATACTAAATTTATTATGAAATCAATATAAATACAAATCTTACACTAATGACTGATGCAATGGGATTCTGAAAGAGCTGGAAGAAAGAATCATGAGTATGATTGCTGATGTTAAAGTTACAATATCACACTGATGATGCACTGCCTGTTGGCTTCAGCCTAAGGATCTTCACCCAATGTTCGTTTTAACGACCCATACCAATGTTGTACTGGTGCCTGCTTTCGTGCGACACGATCAGCCCCAGTTGAACCACTCTGTCAGGAGGGTAAATATGGAGTTGGATCAGTTGCATAGGGTGACCACTCTGTCAGACATTGGATCGGTTCCTGTAGAGGCTATTGATAGGGGGGATTTCACAAGGCATGGCCTACACCTCAATAGGAAAGGGAAGGGTAAACTGGCAGGGTTGTTAGCGAAATCCATAAGGGGGGACACTAGTTCTCATGGATGTACCTCTTTTTTAGACTAATATCAGTGTCCAACGAGAAGTTCAGGCAGGCAGGTGCTAAAGAGGTCTAAAACTCACAAGATTCTCACATCAGGAAAGTAAATACTAATGTTACCATATTTAACCAAAATATTGGTGGATTAAAGAAAAAAGCAGATTCTCACAAAAGTAAAGTAAAAAATAATGTTACCATTTTTCACCAAAATATTCTGGGATTGAAGAATAAAGTAAATGAGGTCCTGGTTTATTTAGATGACATTGAATCTAATAATGTAACAGATATACTATGCCTGTCTAAGCATCACATTGTGTCTGATATGGAAAAGGTAAACATCAGTGGTTATAAACTAGCTGCATATATGAGTAGAGAGAATAAGGTGAGAGGAGGAGTTGCCATGTACGTCAAAAGTTATCACTCTGTAAAAAGCTTACATACAAAAAAGTTTTGTCTAGAACAACATACAGATGCATGTGCCTGTCAACTTAATCTGAAGGAGGGCTCTCTTATAATTGTAACAGTATATGGGTCCCCTTCAGGAAACTTTCATTTATTCCTGGAAAACTTGGATGCCTTGTTGTGCTATCTGTCAGACAGGGGAAAGCAAATTATTATTTGTGGGGACTTCAATGTTGATTCACTGAAAGAGTGTAATAGGAAGAATGGCGTGGAAGTCTTGCTCGGTTCTTTCAATCTGACATCTGTCATCAATTTTCCTACTCGGGTGGTAGAGGACAGCAGCACATTGATAGATGACACTTTTATAGGCCAAGATATGTGTAAAAACATAAATTCTTGTCCTGTTGAGAATGGCCTTTCTGATCATGGTGCTCAGCTAGTTACAGTATATAACATAGTTCCATTCAGTTATTCAAAACTACCCTCCAAAGTTGTGCATTCAATTAATGACTCAACAATTAGAAATTTCAGGGAAAATCTTCAGCAGTTATACTGGGATGAGGTGTACAAGGAACCCGATGCTAATTTAAAATATAACTTATTTCATGATACACTTGTAAGAGAATTTGAAAACTGTTTCCCCAAGAAAGTAGTTAAATCTAATTATAAGAAACCACGCAAAAAACCTTAGCTTACTAAAGGAATAAAAATATCTTGTAGCCACAAAAGGGAACTGTATCTAACAACAAGAAAGAGTAATGACCCTGAAAAAGCCAAATATTATAAAAACTACTGTGCTACATTAAGGAAGGTTATTAAAAAGTCCAGAAGCATGTGCATCATGTCTGAGATTAATACCTCTGATAACAAAATCAAAACAATTTGGAATATTATTACAAGGGAGACAGGGCAACAAAGAGTACAGGACGACGGCATTACCATCAAAGCAAATGGAAACTTGACAAACAACAAGCCAGAAGTCGAAAACATTTTGAATAATCATTTTTTAAATATTATAGAGAAAATAGGATCTAAATGTTCATTAGAAGAAGCAAGGCAGTTAATGGAAGAGGTCTTACCCACACCATTTCCACTCACCTCTCCTTCTGAAATTAGGAAGATAATAAACTCTCTCAATAATAAAAGCTCACATGGAATTGATGGCATTTCCAGCAGGATAATAAAATCTTGTTCCCAAGAGCTGTTTTAGACTAATATCAGTGTCCAATGAGAAGTTCAGGCAGGCAGGTGCTAAAGAGGACCAAAACTCACAAGATTCTCACATCAGGAAAGTAAATAATAATGTTACCATATTTAACCAAAATATTGGTGGATTAAAGAAAAAGTAGATTCTCACAAAAGTCACATATGTAATAGCTCTCTGAAGCAGGGTATTTTCCCAGATAGACTGAAGTATGCCACTGTTAAGCCACTGCATAAAAACGGGGATATGTCTGATGTCAACAACTACCGTCCAATCTCTCTTCTGACTGCATTATCCAAAATTCTTGAAAAAGTAATGTATTGTATAGTAGCTTCACACCTTTGCAAAAATAAAGTTTTAACAAAATGTCAGTTTGGTTTCCAGAAAGATTTTTCAATGAAAAATGCTATATATACTTTCACTAATGAAATATTAAATGCTCTGAGTAACCGGAAGTCACGTGTTGGGATTTTTTGTGATCTCTCAAAGGCTTTTGATTGTGTAAATCATGGAATACTTCCAGATAAGCTCAAGTACTGTGGTATGAATGGGACAGCGCTCAAATTGTTTAAATCATACCTAACTGGAAGAGTGCAGAAAGTTGAAATAAGCAGTTCACGTAATATGCAAAAAACTGGTGATTTCTCAAGCTGAGGAACAATCAAGAATGGGGTGCCGCAAGTTTCGGTCTTGGGTCCTCTGCTGTTCTTAATATATATTAATGACTTGCCATTCTATATTCACGAAGATGCAAAGCTGGTACTTTTTGCCGATGATACAAGTATAGCTAGCACATGCAACAGACAAGAATTAACTGGGGAAGTTGTAAACAATGTTTTTCAGAAAATCATTAAGTGGTTCTCTGCAAATTGGCTCTCATTAAACTTTGACAAAACAAAGTACATACAGTTCCACACAGTAAATGGAATGACACCATTAAAAAATATAGACTTTGATCAGAAATTGGTAGCAAAGGTAGAATATTAAAAATTTCTAGGTGTATGCATTGATGAGAGGTTGAACTGGAAAAAACACACTGAAGATCTGCTGAAACATTTGAGTTCAGCTACTTATGCTAATAGGGTCATTGCAAATTTTGGCGATATACATCTCAGTAAATTAGCTTACCACGCCTATTTTCATTCTCTGCTTTCGTGTGGCATCATATTCTGGGGTAACTCACCATTGAGTAAAAGAGTGTTCATTGCACGAAAGAGTGTAATCAGAATAATTGCTGGAGCTCATCCAAGATCATCCTGCAGACACTTATTTAAAGGGCTAGAGGTCTTCACTGTAACCTCATACTATATATATTCACTTATGAAATTTGTTATAAACAATCTGAACGAATTCAAAAGTACATGGCTAAAACACTAGGAGAAAGGATGATCTTCACTACACAAGGTTAAATCTAACTTTGGCTCAGAATGGGGTAAATTATGCTGCCACGAAAGTCTTTGGTCACTCCTCTAATAGCATCAAAAGTCTGACAGATAGCCATATAGCATTTAAAAGGAAATTAAAAGAATTTCTTAGTGGCAAACTCCTTCTACTCATTAGACAAATTTTTGGATATAGTAAGTGGGTAATTTTCACAGCCCCCACAAAAAAATAAAGAAATAAAATAAAAAAAATAAAAAAATTAAGTGTCATGTAATATTTTGTGTAATTTGTATAGACACCTTTTATTAACCTGACACATTCCACATCATTACAAAGTGTCGTATTCATGATCTATGTAACAAGTACTGATCTGATCTGATCTGATCTGATCTGATCTAATCTAATCAATCTAATCTAATCTAACAGTTTCCTGAAGTTTTTCCAACACAAGTGGCCAGCATTGTCATACGTTCACCCTCCATTGCTAGTAGTGAACTGGAGTCAAGCCCATGGCCGGAGGTCATATGTACTTTTCACCCCAACATCTGAGGTCTTTTCCCTGTTCATTACCACTGTATTTCTCCCCTTAATACTTGCAACAGTTGATCACTGCAGCACAGGAATCCACGATCCATTAACACTGAGGCTTTCTGTAGTAACCACAACCAACAGCGGGAACACCTTGGGCAGCGGATCGGAGCCGCCAGGCGGGGAAGCCACCGGCAGTGGAGCATGCACCACCGGGTAAACACAGGACGAGTCGGACGACAGACCAACGACAACTGACAACAACTGACCACGACCGACTATGAGCGACACAACAAGGAAGAGATAAACAATGGAGGTTTGTGGAAACCACAACACCAAACACCAAACGTAAATCCACGCGGAACCAGAGCCAGGCAAATGTCAACAACGAGCAACGACCAGAACGAGTTCAAGTTCCATTGGTTGACAATACTGTTTGCATTCCAGTCACGATTTTTCACTATCAAATGAATTTAGTGTCTGAACTAATCTGTTTTATATGCTACACTGTTTAACAAGGATTCCGACAGTAGGTTTAATTCGCTCATTACTGGTGACCAGATGCACTTGAATCTTCTCTGACTCAGACTGTAGACTTGCGTAAATACCCGGTGGTTATAATTAAACCTTTCCTATTTAACATGTTTTAACATTAATGTCAAGGACATGGGGAAGAGAAATCATGCAGAATCAACCCAACTGAAACACTTTTAATGTGCTACTAAAGTACATCATACCATTACATAGTGGTACAAAAGGGGTTCAATATGGCACACATCAGTGTCCTGAAGAGACTGAAAGCACAGGGTTGCTTTCTGCACAGCAGAACAAAGCATGTCCATAGGTATGCTGGCTTCCTCTCTTGGTAATGCTGCACTTTAGATCAGCGCATGTGAATGCCCCCTTGGTAAACCCTGTCCTTCAGGTAGCCCCACAACCAGAAATCACAGGGAGTGAGATCAGGTGAATGAACCAACCAAGCATTTGGAAACAATCAGCTGATAATTCGATCGTTTCCAAATGTGTTTTGGAGAAGCAAGTGGAACTTCACGAGCGATGTGCAGTGGGCCCCATCTTACATAAAAACTGTTGAGTTCAATGCATCTCTCTCCTGCAGGACGGGTATGACATGCTGGCAAAACATATCGCAGTAATGCTGACCAGTCACACTGCACGTCTTTGGTCCTTGAGTGCTAACCTGTTCAAAAAGAATAGGCCAATGATCAATACAGCTGTGAAGCCACACCATACGGTGACACATTCACCATACAGAGGAACTTCATGCACAATGACTGGAGGTGAAGATCCCCACACTCGGCAATTCTGTATGTTAACCTCATCCATCAGAGAAAAACGAGCTTCGTCTGTCCATAGGATGGTTCAGAGCCAGCCCTCGTCAACTTCAATCCTTGAGAGAAAGCGGAGAGCAAAGTCAACACCATGTCGTGCGTACTGTGGTGCAAGCTGCTGTACAATATGGATCTCGTACAGATACCATTTGAAAATGGTTCGAAGCACCTTCCTTACAGTGGACCACAGAATGTTCAACAGTCATAACACAGCATGTACACTACCTGATGATCCTGAATTGTGCACAGAATTGTCTGCCATAGAAGCAGTGATTTCACCAACCACCTGTGGTGCAATCGGTTGTTGGCCTCTTCCTGGAGTGACCCCCAATTCTCCAGTTGATTCAAACATCTTCATCATGCTCAACACAGCAGGTGGAGAAAGAGGACCCTTCCATAATTCTTTCAGCCAGCGATATTTTCGAAGTGCAGCTGCAGCATTACTGTTGTTTTGATAATAGAGCTTCACCAATAATGCCCTACTCCTTTTGTCCAAGCTCATGTTGACACATCAACAAATGCACTGCAACTGGTCAGGTGTGTGAGACTATGAATCACGATGACTGACCACGGCACCTGGTAGTCGTAGTTGGAGCTGGATGATGGTGCTGTGATGCATAGAAATCATCCACCCTATACTCTGGACATTAATGCTACAAAGTTTGGTACTTGAACGGTAATTAGTTTCCACGTTACTATGTGTTAAATTTTGGAAAGTTTAATTACAACCACCCGGTACTTTGAACAACAAAATTTACAAACTATCGAAGGAGTCATGAAAAAACTGATAACATTCCCCAAAATATTTTCTGACACGATACAGGTGGAATATGACTATTGTACAACACTATAAATTGATAAAAGAAATGAATGAGTCAGTCCCACACATTCTAAGTACAATAAAACTATACATAAATTTACCCACTTTAGTAAGCTACAAGAATACTCAAGTTCTGTCCAGTAATCATGTGCAAACACTGGTGATGACACACACACACACACACACACACACACACACACACACACACAGAGGCTAATCTATTCATCAACATATTCCTTAACAAAAAAAAAAAAGAGGGCAAGGTAATTATGACTTATCTATGGAGGGTGTGCCCTGATATGTGGCTATTATTTCACAGCAAAGATAATACCTGAACAAAGTACTGATAGCCAAATGAACAAACCTCTATGAACACTATCACGAAGACATGCCAGTACAGCTCCTTTCTGTTGGGCACCAATACGAGAATTATTCAGCTGCAAAAGAGCACAACAAAATTCAGTTTCTCTGTATACAAAGACAAAATATGTATTATAAAGTGATCTCATACCTCACCAAGAAAACTTAATTAATGGTCTTCATCTGAAACGTTACACTCTCCTCCTTAAACATAGTTCCCAAATTCTAACTTTAAAATTGCAGTGTTGAGGTGAGCTCTTATTATTTAACTTTTTTTTTAAGAATCTAAATGAGAAAGGTAGCTGCACCAGAGATAAAAGTGATTACTAAATTCCACGAAAAATTACTCAGTAGCAAGATCACACCATTACAAATTTTCCTATTTTAATGTTAAACATATATTCAAAACATCAAGGAGCATTTTAAATATTCTTAATACAGTTTGTTGCTGTGAATGAATCTAAATGCCGTGTTATTAATAACTGAAATGATCAATATGCTGACTCTATCACAATTCAGGATTCATTTTACTCCCATGTTCGTGGAGTTGCATAATCAGTGTATACAAGTGTTAATGAGTATTACTGTTTTACCTATCAGCTAATAACATCACATCTGTTTTACTACATGCATCCATTTATTGATTTAAGTAATTAGCGCCTACCACTCTCTCCCTCTAACTGGAACGAATAAAGTAAGAACTGGTCCAGTACTCAAAGGTACCAAAAATCTAGAGAAATATAGAAAAAAAATGAAACACAGGTAGTATATACAATGTAAAATGCAAGATATTTATCCAGTGCATCATGCAAAAATAATTGTGAAATCCACATAATTAAATATTTCTGCTGACGTACTTCATCTGGTAGCATGGTAAGAATTTCCATCAGAATCCAAGCTGTTCGTTCGGCTGGGACAGTTGTGGAAGGTGTCAGAAATGTCTGTATAAGTTCATTGATGGGATTGGGCCAATGCTCAGGCGTAACATTAATAATGTAAGCAGACAGCTGTAACAAGTAATTACATTAATGAATTTCTATAACACTGTACTTAAATAAAGATGCTGCATAAATGTAAAGAAACACTAGTAACACAATATTTTTAACACTTACAGCTGCACAAAGCTTACTGAGAACTATTTTTGGACCACTGCAATGAGACGCAATGGAACCTAAAATCTGGTTCCTCAGAGGAGTATACTGATCAATAGGAATTTCATGCCACCACTTCACTATCTTCGAATGCAATGTAATAGCACCAAAAAACTGCACTTCCGTTAGCTGTAAAATGAAAATTAAATGTCTTAAAAACAACAATCACAATTTTTTGAAAGCAAAGGCAAAGTGAAAAAGTTAGTCATTTATTCTGAAAATACTTCTAAAGAACTAAATTACTTTGTATATTATTCATCACCTAATATAATGGATAGAGTAAGTGTAATGTTTATGAAATACACGTTTCTGGGTGTAGCTTGTACAAAATGTATTCTTCTTGTGCTTCACGCACAGCTTTCGGTAATAACAAAAGATAGTGGTGAAATACACAGGACATGGCAGCTCATTTAATATGAGTAATTTCCACAGTATTTTTTTTTTCTTCATAATAAGGAACTTGTACCCCCATGAACCATGGACCAAGCTGCTAGTGGGGTGGCTTGCGTGCCTCAGCGATACAAATCTTCATACCGTAGGTGCAATCACAATGGAGGGGTATCTGTTGAGAAGCCAGACAAACATGTAGTACCTGAAGGGGAGCAGCAGCATTTTCAGTAGTTGCAGGAGCAATGTGGGTGACTGACTGATCTGGCCTCAAAACATCAACCAAACTGGCCTTGCTGTGGTAGTACTGTAAACAGCTCAAAGAAAATGGAAACTACAGCTGTAATCTTTTCCCTAAGAGCATGCAGCTCCACTCTGTGAGTTAATGATGATGGCATCCTGTTGGGTAAAATATCTCGAAGGTAAAATTGTCACCCATTCGGATTTCCGGGTGGGGACTACTCAGAAGGACGTCACCATCAGCAGGAGCAGGTACATTAGAAAATTTAAAAAGGGAAATGGATAGGTTGAAGTTAGATATAAGGGGAATTAATGAAGTTGGTAGCAGGAGGAACAGGACTTCTCGTCACGTGAGTACAGAGTTATAAATACAAAATCAAAGAAGGGCAATGCAGAAGTAGTTATAATAATGAATAAGATAACAGGAATGTGAGTAAGATACTGTGAACAGCATAAAGAACCTATCATCGTAGTCAAGACAGACACTACACCCACACCCACCATAGTAGTACTGGTTAATATGCCAATTAGCTCCACAGATGATGATAAGACTGAAGAAATGTATGATAAGATAAAAGAAATTATTGAGATAGTTAAGGATACAGGGTACTTATAAATGGTGGAAAAATCAAAATTCTTTATAGCTTTATAAAATTCAATAGTCTTTCCTGATTACATTGATATATACATTATAGGGTTTCAAATGAAAAATGACCTATATACACCAAATTTTAAAGTTACGGTCATCTATGCCACCACGCCCCCTTTATTTCTGTTACAGAAACCAGTATTATTTCGAAAAGAGCTGTGAACTATCTGTTTCCAGTGATTATACATATGATACATTGTATATGTTGGTACCAATGCAGGTTTCTAGTATCTGTAAACGATTATCTTTGCTAGTATTTACTTTTGTTTTGCTGAAGCAGTTTGTTCACGTGTTACTGAATGTTTGTTGCCCAAAACCTACATATATTTGTGGAATAACATATCCTTTAGTGTGCAATAAATATGAACTAAGAAATTAAATAAAATGAATTTCTGTGGTAACCAGTTCACAAACAAAGCAAGCCACACTGTTGAAAGTAACCGACGTATCAGTTCTTCAGGGAACATACTCCCACATGACGATTCAAATTTTTGCGTTAACAACGACACTGTTTGTAGCGGATTAGTTGTTGTTGATGTGGGCACCTTATCTTCTTTGATAAAGGAAGTGGCAAAATGTAAACAATGTGATGGTGTAGGAAACAAATTAGCAGGAAGGGTTTGGCATCAAAATTGGTTGTTTTTTGTAGATCCTGCGATAAATCTATCTCGAAAATGACTTTGAACATTGTGCATAATTCATATGATGTGAATTTGAAGTTAGTGAATGCAATCTGTGCAATAGGAAAAGGAAAAAAGGCTGCTCAAACATTTTGTGGTTTGATGGACCTTCCTCCTCCTACCAGTAGGCTCAGAAAGTACATAAAAATACTTTTAGGTGCCTTGACAGTTGTGTCTAAAGCATCTATGAAACGTGCAGTAGAAGAAACTGTAAATAAACCAGGGACATTGCTGTTGCACTTGATCGGACATGGCAACATCGAGGACATCGTTGCTTGAATGGTGTTATAAGTGCTACTTCTCTGGAGAATGGAAAAGTTGTTGATGTTGAGTGCTTATCTAAGTACTGCCACACCTGCCATGGTAACACTGAAGGACATATTGAACATCAGTGTTCTAAGAATTATGATGGTTACAGTGGAGGTATGAAGTGTGATGGAGCTCTAAAACTATTTCACAGAGGTCGGTGCCCATTTATAACATTAGATATACAAAGTACCCAGGCGATGGGGACTCTAAAGCCTTCAATAAAATTAATGGGTTCAATGTTTATGGTGATACCTTGGTCACAAAACTTGAGTGTTGTGGACATGTGCAAAAGAGGATGGGTGCTAGATTGAGGAAGCTTCATTCGCAGTTTCCCGCAAGTTGTGTTTTTCACAATTCAGGTACAAATATTTCCTAAAGTTTATAAAGCATTGCTCTAATTTTTTTCTGTAACTTGCAATAGTCCATACTTATGTAGAAGACCTAAGCTTTATTGCAGAATCAGCTAAATTATAGAAAAAATAACATTTTGTAAGGGAAAAAACTATAAAAACTATGATGAAAGACGTGATATTTTTTATCCTTGTAATATACATACTAGGCGGAATTAAATAGGTCTAGTGCCTCGGCCATCATGTAATGGATATCTGGTAAAAATTTGGTCTCCTTCAAATTTATAACATTGGATTAAATGGTACATCAATCTGAGGAAGCATTACGGAAAAAAAATTGCATCAATTTCTTTGTAATTTTTTTTTAATAAGCCTAAACAGGTTCAAAAATATTCAAAACACTTCTAATTTGTTTAGAAAGTGTGCTGCAATACCTGATATCAACAAAAAAATCTGTAAAACATATACATTATAAACAGTACCTGAAAGAAATAGGTGTTGATTTGTACATAATATTGAGCTGGAAAAGCACCTTGTATCCTTAGTGAAGATAAAAGTTTAATAGTTGTAGGGGACAGGAATTTGATGCTAGGAAACAGAAGAGAAAGGGAAAAAGTAGGCAAACAAGGACTGGGGGAAAGGAATGAAAGAGGAAGTCACCTGGCAGAACTTTGCACAGAGCACAATTTAATCATGGCTAATACTTCATTTAAGAATCGTGAAAGAAGGACCTGTAGCAGAGCTGGAGACACCAGAAGGGTTCAGACTGATTATAAAACAGTAAGACAGAGATTTTGGAACTAGATTTTAAACTGTAAGGCATTTCCAGGGGCAGATGTGAACTCTGATCACAATTTATTGGTTTTGAACTGTAGCTTAAAACCGAATAAATTGCAAAAAGTTGGGAAATTAAGGAACTGGGACATGGATAAGTTGAAAGAGCCAGAGGTTGTTGAAAGTTTTAGAGGGAGCATTAGGCAGTAATTGACTACAACAGGGGAAAGGATTTTACAGTACAAGAAGAATGGGTAGCTTTGGGAAATGGAATACTGAAGGCAGTAAAGGAGCAAATAGGTAAAAAGACAAAGCCTAGGAGAAATGCTTAGATTACACAGTAGATACTGAATTAACTGATGAAAGGATAAAATATCTGACAGGAAAATGGCTAAGCAGGACCGACTAGAGGACAAATGTAAGGATTTAGAAGCATATTTCACTAGGGGAAAGATAGATACCACCTACAGGAAAACGAAAGTAGCCTTTGGAAAAAAAGAGAAGCAGCTGTACGCATATCACAAGCCCAGATGGAAAACCAGTATATGCAGGCAAGGGAAATTTGAAATGTGGAAAGGTCTATACATGAGAAAAGTTGAAGGCAATATTACAGAAAGGGTAGAAGATGCAGATGAAGATGAAATGGGATGTATGATACAGCAAGAACAATTTGACCGAGCAGCACTGAAAGATCCAAGTCGAAACAAGGGCCCAGAAGTAGACAACATTCTGTCAGAGACTGATAGCCTTGGGAGAGCCACCCATGACAAAACTCTTCCATCTGGTATGTGAGATACACCAGATAAGCAAAATACTTCAGATTTCAAGAAGAATGTAATAATTCCATTTCCAAAGACAGAGGGTGCTGACAGTTGTGAATATTATTGAATTATCAGTTTAATAGGTCATGGTTGCAAAATACTAAAATGAATTCTTTACAGAAGAATGGAAAAACTGGTAGAAGCCAACCTTGGGGAAGATCAGTTCGGATTCCAGAGAAATGTAGGAACATGCAAGGTAATACTCACCCGATGACTTGTCTTAGAGGATAGGTTTAGGAAAGGAAAACCCACATTTATAGCATTTGTAGGCTTAGAGAACTCTCTTGACAGTGTTGACTGGAATACTCTCTTTGAAACTCTGAAGGTAGTAGGGGCAGAATACAGGGAGTGAAAGATTACTTACAACTTGTACAGAAACCAGATGGCAGTTATAAGAGTCGAGGGGCAGGAAAGAGAAGCAGTGGTTGAGAAGGAAGTGAGATAGGGTTGTGGCCTATCCCCGAAGTTATTCAATCTGTACACTGAGCAAGCTGTAAAGGAAACCAAATAAAAATTTGGAGTAGGAATTAACGTTCAGGGAGAAGAAATAAAAAGTTTGAAGTTCGCCAATGGCATTGAAATTCTGTCACAGGCAGCAAAGAACTTGGAAGAGCAGTTGAACAGAATGGACAGTGTCTTGAAAGGAGGATATAAGATGAACATCAACAAAAGCAAAATAAGGATAAAGGAATGTAATCAAATTAAATCAGGTGATCCTGAGGGAATTAGATTATTAAATGAGACACAAAGTAGTAGATGAGTTTTGCTACTTGGGCAGCGAAATAAATGATGATGGGCGAAATATAGACGGTATACAACGTAGATTGGCAATGCCCAGAAAAGTGTTTCTGAAGAAGAGAAATTTGTTAACCACAAACATAGATTTGTGTGTTAGTAAGTCTTTTCTGAATATATTTGTCTGGGGTGTAGCCACGGACAGAAGTGAAACGTGGATGACAAACAGTTGAGAGAAAAAGAGAACAGAGGCTTTTCAACCGTGGTGCTAGGGAAGAATGTTGAAGATTAGATGGGTAGATCACATAACAAATGATGAGTTACTGAATAGAGTTGGGGAGACAAGAAATTTGAGGCAAAACTTGACTAAAAGAATGGATTGGTTGATCGGATACATACTGAGACATCAAAGGAACACCAATTTAGTTTTGCAGGGCATTGTGTGTGTGTGTGTGTGTGTGTGTGTGTGTGTGTGTGTGGGGCGGGGGGGGGGGGGGGGTAAAAATCGTAGAGGGAGACCAAGAGATGAATATGATAAACAGATTAAGAAAGATGTAGGTTGCAGTACTTACACAGAGATGAAGAGGCTTGCACAGAATATAGTAGCATGGAGAGCTGTGCCAAACCAGTCAACAACAATAAGGAACTTTTAAGACATTGAGTACTATGTGCTCTTTTGTTCTGAGGTTTTATGTATATAGACTAAACAGGTGTGTGCAAATTTGTCCAAGGCTGGGAATCGAACCCAGATCTCCTGCTTACTAGGCACGTGCGTTAGCTAAAAAGCCACCTTGGCACAGCAGTTCATACAATGCACATATTACCCTGGCACACCTCCCTCCTTGATCCCAATTCTCACTGCCAACCCATAAATTCAACCTTACACATGAACAGAACTGCCGAGGCTCTCCACGTTCTGGAACAGCATCTCAGTATCGAACATAAATGGGAGATGAAGCCTGAAACCCAGGTGCAAATGAAATAACACAATTTCAGAGACTTTAATGGTCTCATAAAGATATGATTTCATGTATTCTATTCCAGAACACGGAGAGCCTCAGCAATTCTGTTCGTTTGTAAGGCAGAACTGGGGCAGCAGTGAGAATTTGGATTGAGGATGAAAGTGTGCCAGGCTAAGCCGTGCAGTTGTGTGAACCACTGTGCCAAGGTGGCTTAGTGGCTAATGCACCTGCCTAGTAACCAGGACACCCAGGTTCAATTCTCAGCCTTCGTACAAATTTTCACTCACTGCTTCAGTCTATATACACAAAATCAAATCTGCACGAGACCAGTAAAGTCTCTGAAATCATGCCACTCTATCTGTATAAATATTTCATGAAATTTCGAAAACTGAGAGCAACATCCCTTATTTTTAGGGAGATAAAAGCAATTAAACTCAATGCACACTGCCTTTCCAAAAGGGATCTTGAAAACATAGTATTTGGACTCTTTCTCTAACTTGTTAATCACCATTCAAAGCTGAAAAGTAATGATAATTTTACAGCCCCTTTTCAGAAAGAGTTGCCAAATGTTTAAAAAAGAATAACACAAATGCTGCATTTTTTATCCTGCAGAATGTTGGTGCCAAATAGACTAAAGACTGTTCTCAAAAGTACATTGGGCAAATAAGCACAGGTTTTGAAATTCACTTTAAAGAACATCTCAATGTGAGCAGTTTAAAATCTGCACTAACACCTCACTTATGTGATAATCAACATTCTATTTCAGATCTTCACAATAAAGAGAGAAGGGGAGGTGTTTGAAATGTGCTTGAGGATAAAGTCCATAAGACAGTCCCCTGATAATACTCTCAATAACCAAATGGAATTAAGGTACCAAGCTTTATTGACCAACTTTGACTATTTGAATTTTTGTAGTAAGGGTTCTCAACATCTAACTAGTCGGTTAGCTTATTACAGCTTTTTTTCTGTTAATATTCACGTTTACTCAGACTGCCGGTCCACGTGTAGGTCGTCTCATCCATTTATTGTATACACCATTTTAATGATTCAGAAATAAGTAGTTCATCTTAGAAACATTATTATATTAGTATTATTCTGGTTCAATTTTATGTAATACAGGGAGCTGAGTCTGATAGTTTGCACGGTGACCACAATTCCTCAGCAAAGCACTAGTAGCGCACTTTTTTTATCTTCTGTGTTGCCCGTGTTACTTCAATTTCCTTAACCGTGTCAGTATATGGATGGCAGCCACTGCACACACTTCGACAACACACTGCACGCTTGTAGCTCGTGTTGTCAATTGCTGTGTTGGTAACAAAACACAAGTAAGCATGTCAGCTTTCGGTAAGTTTGAACATCAGCATAAGCTTCTTCCTTTCCATTTTTTGTGGCCCCCGAAACAGTTAAAATAATTTTCAGTATATTTCAATATATTAATTTCATTAGTTTTCATCCCTAGATTTATTTTATTCTTCACACTTCAGGACCCAGTACTTCCCAGGATAACATTTATGAGGGGCATTGTCTGTTTCTTGAAATACGCCAACAGGATCATATTTTAATCGGTAAAGTGATGACAGTTCATCATTTTGATACAAGTAAGTCCCATTTATGGCAGGTATTCCACGTTACATGGAGATGGCCCCATCTCTTTTTCATTTCAGTTATTGTTTCACTGTTTTTTAAACAAAGATCAGTTTCTGATCCCTAGTTCTGTTCTTTAATTTTTTAGACATGACAGACATCATTGATGATGGTTTTCATCAACTGAGGAGAGCTGATAACTTTGCTAGCCATGCCAACTGTTACTCTGTGGCATTCTGTAACTACTCCTTATATTAAACGACACTGCATTTGTAAGTACCCTTCTTTTGGTATGAAATTATAAACTTTGTTTATTAAATATGTACAGGCTCGTTCTTTGTGAGACATACCTGGTTTCCCAACTAGATTAAAACTGTGTGCCGGACCGAGATGAAAGGCAAAGGTCCCGAGTTCGAGTCTCGGTCAGGCACACAGTTTTAATCTGCCAGGAAGTTTCATATCAGCACACACTCCACTGTAGAGTGAAAATTTCATTCTAGAAACAACCCCAAGGCTGTAGCTAAGCCATGTCTCCGCGATATCCTTTCTTCCAGGAGTGCTAGTTCTGCAAGGTTCGCAGGAGAGCTTCTGTGAAGTTTGGAAGGTAGGAGACGAGGTACTGGCGGAATTAAAGCTGTGAGGACGGGGCGTGAGTCATGCTTGGGTAGCTCAGTTGGTAGAGCACTTGCCTTCGAAAGGCAAAGGTCCCGAGTTCGAGTCTCGGTCCGGCACACAGTTTTAATCTGCCAGGAAGTTTCATATCAGCGCACACTCCGCTGTAGAGTGAAAATTTCATTCTCCAAACACAATCTTATTCACAATTTTACAGCTGTCAGTGTAAAAGATGGCTGCACCCTGAAACCCCTGGAGAACTCAAAATAACAGATGCCAAAAGGTCATGGGATGACTAACACTTGGAGGACCTTGAAATAAATAAGACCTAATTTGTGGCTTTGGCACCAACCAAGGACTGTGCATGAGAAAATACATGAAGCACATTCCAGAGAGGACAGGTGGAGATCCCGGCAGAGGGCTTCAAGGCACATTGCAACTGGTAATCTCATCTGACAGTGGGTATCAGGAGGTCAACAACCCTCATATGCAAGAAGGATGGGATATGGTGGATGATCAGGGAAATGAAAAATGGCAACTACATAAGAGACCAACAGTTGGTACTGTTGGAACTGAAGAGGCAAGATCCCCACTTCAGCAAGGACTAGACCGGAAGGCACGACTGTCCAGACAAACTTGACTGTGATGGACTGGCTCGAATAATTTCAAAGCCGAAGGTGCCGCAGGGTCATGAATCTGCCAATAATAGTCCAGCAGGGATGACATCACAGCCAGGTAAATGCAGAGGAGAGTAGCACAATCCACATGCCAAGAGGTGTGGGCAAGGAAGCAGAGAGTATTAACCTTCTGCATGCAATTAGTCTTTAGTTGACGAGTTGAGGACTATGGGGCAACCAAGTCAGCTTTTCATAAAGGAGGCCCAAACAACAGAACTGTGGAACAACTTCCAAAAGCCAAGTGTAATGCCCAGAGGAAGAAGAGATTTTCGAAGCACTGAGGACAACTCACTGGTAAGTTTCCACTGAAGAGGTCACGACAAGTAGTACTCTACTGCAGAGAAAGATTATGAGTGTTTGATCACTACTACGACACAGAAAGTCAACCATCACAACAGTCTTATCCACATTAGTCAACTGCACACAATAATAGTCACCATACGGTATGCAGTCCATCACCGTATCCTGAATGAGGTAACTCCCCAACAACCTGTAGCCATTCGTCATCACCACGCAGATGTGTGTATTAACATGTGGTCAAGGGAGGCTGTTTAATAAAGTGGAGGGCTCTGTTAATGAGAATCAGCTTGGCTGAAAAACGCTCCGTGTTCCTGGCTATGAATGGTGATCCTGACCGGCAGGGGATGTACGAGTAAACACAATCTTATTCACAATTTTACAGTCGTCAGTGTAAATGATGGCTGTCCCCTGAAACTCCTGGAGAACTCAAAATAACAGATGCCAAAAGGTCATGGAATGACTAACACTTGGAGGACCTTGAAATAAATCAGACCTAATTTGTGGCTTTGGCACCAACCAAGGACTGTGCATGAGAAAATACATGAAGCACATTCCAGCGAGGACAGGTGGAGATCCTAGCAGAGGGCTTCAAGGCACATTGCAACTGCTTGCCTAGCCACCAAATTCATGGAGGTGAGACTGACACAAATGTAAATCCCTCATGGACAAGAGTTGCCAAAATGACAGGAGATCTCATTGACATCATCATTAACAAGCGAAACTGTTTGGGCGCTAGTCGACTCGAGTTTCTTTTTCTGTAATGTCAAATGTTTACCATTACCAAATTGCGGGGTGCGTACTGTAAGACCTTCGGTACACACACCATCAGATTATTTGACTTGTCACTCTAACGAAGTAGGCGAGTGTCAGCAATATGTCTTGTGGTCTTATCGTGGTGTGTTTATCTTCTGCTGTTAGGTCAGACTATAGAAATGCCACTTGCACGCTTAGAGTAGCAGACTGACAGTGACCAACTTTAAACAGAACTTGATTAATTTTCACACACATTTATTAAAATAATAACAATCATAAACCTTACTTAACTTGACTCTGGATGCTATCTACAATTGACAATCTGAAGTTCCTTTGGTCTTGGTACGTTAATCTTATTCTCACATATCTCTGATACTTGACAAAGTGTCTATACATTTATCTTCATGGCTATGTACAGGAATATGATAATCTTATTAGGCTCAGACTGAAACTTGACTACAGACTAATGCAGACTGATGCAGACTGACTAATCGGAGGTCTGTACACTTGTTATAATACCTCGAGCATTCAGGTATCACCGTGCGAGTGTGATCCGCGAGGAGAAAAGGTTCTACGTTAGCAGCAATCTCATTGGCTGCGTTACATATTAATACACGGATCGGCGGCAGCAGAATTTGGTCCGTCTCTAAGACAGCGCCATCTCGTAGTGCGGAGATGGACGAGCACTGTGCCTGCGCTGTTTTGCTTAGCGAGGCGCACTCTAGTGGGAAAATTGTGTACGCGGAACTATGTACACAACACAAATAAAGACGACTATCTTCCACAATGCAAAAGCAGTTGTGCTGAAGGTCACAAATGGGAAATACATCCAGCTGATGGGAACATGTTGCAAGAAAAACTAACAATGACAGGACACATCAGACACATCATTTTAACAGAATGTAACTATAATGTTATTATTGGGTGGAACTTCTTGCAGGCATCACAAGCCTTCATAAGTGTGAAAGAAAAGAGCTCCAGACTGAAGAAGCCAATCCAACATGTACACAGAACAAAGATTGCTCTGGAGAGTTGTTTGCCACTGAGAACTTTGTTACCCACAGTTATCAATAAGGCGAGTTTCAGTCACCAATCTAGACGCACTGTTAAACTGAGAAGCTTTTGTCGACTGCAAAAAGCTACTTGGGCTCACAAAAGAAATATACATACCAAAGATGATCATAAGCACTGCAGGAAGTCAAGGGGAACTTTGGATCACTATGTGTCATGAGCAGCCACAACCCATCCCTAAAGGAATGTGTGGAAGAAGAGAAGAAAAACAATTCCAGGATGGGCAGTTCACTGCCGTCGACTAAGAGTCATACTCCATTACCACTGTAGACAACACACTGGAAAAAGCTATCAAACTGCCAATAAGATCTGGCCCAAGCGAGGAACAACATCGCTGTTAGCCACTGTGAGCCAATTCTTAGATGCTCTCAAATCCAGAGTGGAGAAAAGGTAGACCAAGTAGCCCATGGTAAAACACCATATCATAATGCCAACTGAATGACACACAGTTAGGGAGGAGGTGGAGTGGTTTACTAGTTATTTGGAACTCCAATGTTACATGTGTTATGTGATAACTTAGGGAAACAGCATCCACGACCAGAAACAAAGTCAATGTGCAATCGGTATGTCTGCTGGGGGACCTCAACCGAGATGTAGAGGAGGCACGGCCAGTGGCTATTGAGTGTACAGAGTGCAGTAAAGTTGTGACGCTCATTGGCACCAATAATGCCTCTCACTTGGGTTCTGAAGGCATCTTCAGTTCGTACAGGCAACTGGCAGAGTTAGTCAAGGTGGAGATGTGCTCCAACCTTGGTGTAAAGCTTCCAGAGCAGCCATACCTATCTCTAAAAAGGCAATCCTTGGCTCAAATCCCATGGGCCTCATTGCCCATTGGCAATTACGGAAAAGCCTTTCCATTTGGTATGGTATGTAGATCTGTAAAGCATGGACAGCAAGCATTTCTTGTGAACTACTCCTGTTCCGTGTATGAATTTCATTTAAAAATTGGTAGCACTTTTTAAAAAAAATACCACTAGTTTTTAAGTATAGTTGCATGGCATAGGACTAAAAAATAATGTGTTCATTTATGTTAACACTAACCCTATATACTGATTTGTTGTACATCATTCGATAGAATTGTTCAAACAATCTTAGGAACATGTAACTAACTGTGTTTTGTAGGCCTGGAATTTTTTTATTGTCAAGTCACCTGTCACAACCACATTCACTAAAGAATTCACAATTTCTTAGAACTTCAGTTATGATTCATACAAGACTTTAGTTAATTCATGTTTGGTGACAGACTTATGAAATGTCTTTGCTCCCAACATTCCAAATGTACTCCTTTGACTCATATTTCAATGCTAACTCAATTTTATGTTGCCTGGTACATTCCATTTGAATACTGTATGCAAATACACCATCACCATTAATATCCTGTCATCTTTTGCAAAATATATTCAATTCAAATTTGAGATAACATGGCAACTCAATTCATTCTAATTCACAAGTGGGCCAGGTGTTCCAAAGGAGGTTGATCCAGGAGGGTAAGTTATGGAAAGCCAACTCATGATGGCTCAAATAGGATTTGAAGGTGACACCATCTCATTACAAGAGCTGTATTTGTACCAACCTGCATAGAAAAATACTCATATCTGGCACATAGTGTCTGTGCTTTGCACCATAACAGTAAAAGAGAAAATAGGTAACTGGTTCCTCCATCATGCAAGGACAGAGGCAAAAAGAATTACAAAACAGTCATAATTAGATGTTCTTTTCCACAGCTCAGTGCATCCCATAATCAATCCCTTCCCTTTGAGGCATTTAGTACAGAATATATTTATCCAACCATTCCTTATCTATCTGAATTGTTATGTGTAATCTCACAGGGGCTTATAAGATAACCCCTTCAGAATTTAGTAATATTTGGTACATGAATACCTACATGTTTCAACAGTGTAACTGCCAAATAGCACTGGCCTAACTCAGACCACTTTTGATAAAGCCAGGTTTGAAGATTCAAGGGTGTGTGCAAAGTTATTTGTCAAATTCTCTATTTTGAGAGATCTACTACTTAGTAATGAGTTGACCTACAGACCTGAATACTTTTACACATCTAGTATGTAGGGCACTAAACTGATACAATGTATAAAAGTAGGATACATGATTTAGATTTTTTATGAAAAATGTTGAGAAAAATACTTTTTCCATGCCATGCTTTAAATTCCAGATTTTTTTAAAAAACGTAACTTTGTATAGGAAAATCGTACAGACCTTAGCTTGTGCATTATAACTCTTTAGTCCTAGTCTTAAGTATAAATAATAATGAAAGGCATTTGGCACTGCAATTAATAGTTCTTACCTTCATGTAAAGATGACACCATTGGCAAAAAACATTAAATTTGAGGAACTTCAAAGTCCTGTGAGGGTATGTAGACAATTGAATCTCAATCTGATTTTTTGTTGAAATGTTTACATATCTGGTAGCAATCTTCGGAGCAAAGAAGAATATCCTAACACATTTTATCCAATGGCAAAGAATAAAATGAAAATGTCTCTTACACACACCACCCACATTCAATACTATATGGAACTGGTAAATATAAACCATGTGTATTTCTTGAAACACTATTCCTAAAATATTTGTGGTTGGCCTTTAGGTCAGAACTGTAAACCGATGAGAGCTGATAACAGTTAATGACCATTTTGCTTAATGTATATAGTTGTATTTCACTGTCAAATCACTTGCCAGTGTATAGAATTACATGAGACAGCTTGGGTGAACAAATGTGGAGATATATCCTTATATAGGAAGAGAAGTCAGAAGGATGTTGTCTATCACCGAGTCTCTTCAACGTGTATGGAGAATGGCTGGCAAGATGAGCTTTGAAAGGATGTGGAAACTTCAGGGTAGAACGATGACTCAGCAACACCATCAAGTATGCAGATGACCTGGTGGTGCTTGCCGAAAATTAAAGACAGCTGCAACACATGTTGAATCAGTTGGTGGAAACTGATAAGACATGGAAATCAACATCAAGAAATCAAAGTGATGCGGATATCAAAACAGGAGAAACCTTTGCGGATAACTGCCAGCAATCAAGATCAGAAGAATGTGATGCATTTCATTTCAAGTACATGGGAAGATTGCTGACTAAAGTTACCCTCTGCAAGAAACGGAACTTTAGCAAGAGTCACCATGGCAAAGGTCTCTGCTCAACAGCAAGTTGAGCTTGATATTAAAGAAGAAACTGGTGAAGTGCTACATCTGAAGGATTTCACTATACTGAGACACGTGGACCATGAGGAAAATGGAGAAAATATACCTGGGAAGGTTTGAAATGTGGTGCTGGAGAAGAATAGAGAAGATCAAGTGGACAGATCATGTAACAAATGACTATGTACTGAGACAAGTAGGAGAGAAGAAAACTATTCTGAATACAATTCTTCAGAGAAAGGCCAACTGGATCGGACACATGTAATAATGAGAGACATTAATGATTTTTTTACATATATACCAGTGTATACAAAGAGATAAAAATTCTGAAAGGAACAGTTTCGTAAACAAATTCAAATACAAAGAAGGAAATTGTATTTTTAAAACTCTTCCATCTAACATTGTTTTCCTTGATATCTGGATCAAAAAATTAACTAAGGTACGAGATACGATTTTTTCGAAGTCAAGTTTATACAAACATGCACTGTGGTTTTGTATTGCTGTGGCACCCACTGGAGAAGGGGTCCCAAACAGAGTATTTCCTACTGAGCTATGGAAGGAATTGTGACTCAGCAGGAAACATGTAGTTAATTTCAGCATCTTTAAATTCACGTGATAACTAGGAAATGTGTCCTATGTACCCGTTTTGATTGTATTTAAAAGCCACATACTGTTCCACTTGCAGCTGTTCCAACAAAGCTTTTCCATGAGCTGCCATAGCAAGTGGTCTCACTTGCATCTCTTGAAAGTCTCTTCATCAGACTAGAAGTACACAGTAAGACCATGTTCCTGCAAATGTCCTCACTGTACCTGCTTTTGAAGAAACCTTCATATGATTTGATCCACTGTGACGAAACAAAGAACATATAAATGCCGTGTATTTTGTGGGGTTCCACATAAACAGTGTAAAACATTTTCCTGTTGTACTGGAGCTCCTCACTCAAAAATGTGTAATTTCAATTTGCATTGAACTGATTATGTTTTAACCCTTGCTCCCCCTTCGTGGAGCACGGTCGGAGTAGCAGCTACTTTTGGTGTGAAAGAGCACATGGTACATACAGCAAGAAAAGTTAAAGACAGTGGTGGTGTAACTGCTTCTCCAGAATGCAGGAGTGGTCAAAAGACATTAACCCGAAACTGTGAAACAAGCCATAATGGTGCTTTATGAAAATGATAATTTTTCAAGACTTTGTGCAGGAAGGATCACTTGCAGAAAAGACTTATTTTAGTTTACGTGAAAGAGTTGTACACATAATATAGGGCATTAAGATGTTCTTTGTTTCTTCACAGACAGTCAAACAGTATGAAAGTTTTTCAGAACAGAAGAGCACACTTTTCTAGTTAGCACCTTTCTAGTGAACAGACTTTCAACAGATGCAAATGGGACCACTATTGCGGCTTGCGAAAATGCTCTGTTTGAACCGCTGCAAGTGGGGCAGTAAGTGTCTTTCAAATATGATGAAAGCTGGTACACAGGGCACATTTTCCAGTTACCACATGTATTTAAGGATGTTGAGATTAACTGCATATCTTCTGCTGAATCACAATTCCTTCCATGGCCCAGTAGAAAAGATGCTGTTTGGGTCTCTTCTAAAATGTTATATGTAAGGCAGATGTCCCACCATTACAAAGTCACAGCACACAGGTGTTAACTTGACAGTTAGCCCTTTGAAAAGGTTGTATCTCTTACATTTAAGTGAACATATTTTGTTTTTTGTTCAAGATGTCAAGGAAAACAGTGTTTTATACAAGATGGAAGAGTTTGAAAAATACAGTTTCTTTCTTTGTATTTGAATTTGTTTCTGAAACTGTTCCTTGCAATTTTTTTTTATTTCTATAAACACCACTATATACATCAAAAATTATTTGTCTCTCATTATTGCTTGCATCTTTTCTTTTATGTTACTGAAGCTGTCTCTTTAATTTACAGTAACAGAACAAGGATATATCAACAAATTTGTTCACCCAAGCTGCCTCCTGTAACTCTTAAGACTAAAAAACATTTAACAGTGAAAGTAAGTTAGTTAGTATCATGAAACTTCCTGGCAGATTAAAACTGTGTGCCCAACCGAGACTCGAACTAGGGACCTTTGCCTTTCGCGGGCAAGTGCTCTACCTCTGAGCTACCGAAGCACGACCCACGCCCGGTACTCACAGCTTTACTTCTGCCAGTATCCGTCTCCTACCTTCCAACCTTGCTTTATTTCATTTTTTGATCAAGATGTCAAGGAAAACGTTATATGAAAGAGTTTTAAAAATACAATTTCCTTCTTTGTATCTGAATTTGTTTACAAAACTATTCCTTTCAGAATTTTTATCTCTATATACACTGGCATATATGTACAAAAAATCATTAATGTCTCACATCCTTCAGTCTTCTGTTATCGCCTTCCATCTTTCATGTCGTCCAGATGCTGAAATCTTCTTCTTCTTCATCCTGTAGTTCATCTCATCTTCCTCTAGATGACGACCTGCATGAGCCCCTCGTGCCGAAGTATGTGTCTGATTCAGTAGGCCTTTCTCTGAAGAATTGTATTCAGAATAGGTTTCTTCTCTCATACTTGTCGCAGTGCATCGGCATTTGTCACCTGATCTGTCCACTTGATCTTCTCTATTCTTCTCCAGCACCACATTTCAAACTTTCCCAGGTATTTTTTCTCCACTTTCCTCATGGTCCACGTCTCTGCTCCATGTAGTGTAAAGCTTCAGATGTAGCACTTCACCAGTTTTATCCCTTAATATCAAGCTCAACTTGCTGTTTAGCACTACCTCTTCTTGTTGAATGCTCCTTGGCCCTTGGTGAGTCTTGCTCAAGTTTCTTTTCTTGCAGAGGGTAACTTTTGTCAGCACTCTTCTCATGTACTTGTAATGAAATGCATCACATTCTGCTGATCTCGATTGTTGGCAGTTATCCTCAAAGGTTTCTCCTGTTTTGATATACACATCACTTTGATTTCTTGATATTGATTTCCATGCCATATTTCCTACCAGTTTCCACCAACTTATTCAACACGTGTTGCAGCTGTCTTTGATTTTCGGCAAGCACTACCAGGTCATCTGCATACTTGATGGTGTCGCTGAGTTGTTGTGCTATCCTGAAGTTTCCACATCCTTTCAAAGCTTATCTTGCCAGCCATTCTCCATACTCAGTGAAAGACAACATCCTTGTCCAACTCTTCTTTCTATATAAGAATGTATCTCCACGTTTGTTCATCCAAGCTGTCTCACGTAATTCCATACACTGGAAAGATATTTAACAACCTAAAGGTCAACCACAAATATTTTAGGTACAGTGTTTCAAGAAATACACATGGTTTAAATTTACCAATTCCATATAGTATTGAATGTGGGTGGTGTGTGTAAGAGGCATTTTCACTTTTATTCTTTGCCATTGAATAAAATGTATTAGGATATTCTTCTTTGCTCCTAAGATTGCTACCATATATGTAAACATTTCAGCAAAAAATCAGATTGAGATTCAATTGTCTACATACCCCTACAGGACTTTGAAGTTCATCAGATTTGAGGTTTTTGCCAATGGAGTCATCTTTAAGTGAAGGTAGGCTATGAACTATTAATTGCAGTGCCAAATACCTTTCATTGTTATTTATAACCAAGACTAGGACTACAGAGTTATAGTGCACAGGATGAGATCTGTACTGTTTTCCTATACAAAGTTACACTTTTTTTAAAAAAATCACAAATTTAAAGCACAGCACGGAAAAAGCATTCTTTTTTCCCAACACTTTCCATAAAAAATCTGAATCATGTATCCTACTTTATATACACTGTATCAGCTTAATGCCCTACATACTACAGACACAAAAATATTCAGGTCTCTACAGCAGGTCATTACTGAGTAGTACGTATCTGAAAATTGGGGAATTGGTGCTTTACCAATGACTGGGTACACACCCTTGAGCCTTCAAACCCGAATTTATCAGACATGGTTTCACTTAGGAAGTGCTACAGCTATTGGGCAGATTTACTATTAAGACATGTAGGTATCCATGTACCAGATACTATTAAATTCTGAAACTGTCACCCTAGGATCCACCAAAATAACAACAGAATAACACATAGACAACATAAAAAATTATCTGCCTTTGTACCTACATGTTAAAGACACAAAAGCTTTTCTACAAAACAAAACTGATTGTAAATAAGTCAGCAAATGCCTTTAAAGAAAAATCTAGTTTGCTACTGTTGATACAAGACGAAAGAACATACAAGACACCAGAATGTACAAGATACCAGAAGCACTCATGATTTGCTGGAAATGGTTAAAGCTGAAGTGGTTAAGAAATAGTATTACTGGGTTTAGCATCACACTGATATACATATCTCAGTTAAGAAGGTTATCACTGAGATATATGTAACAACACAACATAAAATACGGAAAGAAATGAACAAAAAAAATATGAAAATTACCTACAATGCCCGGACACACCATTGATATTGTGATCAAAGACTGGCATAAAAAAATTTACACAATTCTCTATAGATACAGACAAAAGTGAAAACTATAAGTGGTAAATGGATAAACAAAAAAATTCTTGAGAACAAAGCAAAATAAGCAGGACAATACTGACCATTGTCAAAACAAGCTAAAACACTAAGTGCCGAGAAGTATCAAAAGGAACACAAGCTAAATAACATTAACAATCTGAATAATAAGTTGGATTACATATCATTTAGATAAAATTTGTAGCTCGTCAGCATAACACTTGTTATGTATAAACAAACGAGTTGTTTATGTGGCAAAGGATGCTGCAGATATCAGCACCAAATAAAAATGGGTGCAAGATGAGGTAATGGAGAAAAAATAAATTCACCAAATTGAAACACTGCAATAAAAAGAAACAGAATGGAAAACCTGTGGAGTGTGGAGGTGTCGTACTCTCATAAACGGCATTTTTTTATGAGCCTTACCGAAGTTTAACTTTGGCGATGAGGTCACCACAGAAATTTATTGTTCTGGATAGCTCAAATGCTGCAAACACCAATAGCTTGTTAATTGCGTAATATTACAAGAGATACATACCGAGGAAGTAAGGAAACTGTCCGAAGAAAGGTAGTAGAGTGAAAAGTGTTTACAATATGTATTTCACAAAACATTGCAATTACGAACTTTTAAACACCAACCATGACTCAAAATCAATATTACACCTCCACTTGCCTTTGACGGATCCAACAGCTCCCACACAAATTTCCATGCTGTACTAGATGCCTGAGCTTCAGTTAACCAACGATGTGCCTCTGCTTGATCTGAAGTGCGAGATGTGTAAAATACTGTCACAGCTTTCTCCACGCCTTCAGATGTGAATTCCATTATTCCTATGAAAGCCTTAATCCCAGGTCTGTAATGGTATGTTCAGCACTTCGGAAATATGTTATCGGCAGAGTATTATACGGACTCAGTGGTCTAACATGCGTATGTTCTTTCTATGTGCTGGAACACCTGAACTAGACAGATTTTTTTGTATACCTTAAAATACATCATCTGAACACACATTTGGTTTTAAGAATTTGCTGAAAAAAAATTGTTCCGGTTCAACCATAATGCTTGAATATAGGCTTACGACAGCCCGTTATTTATAAGACATCTGAATATACAATAATTAACAAAAACAAACTACCCCACATTCAACTTCCACCACCACTCCATAACTTGACAATAACACAGCACATAATCTTTGATTATCATAGATGATCGCTTTTCACATGCTATGCAAAGATAATATACTACATATCTGAAACGAAATATTGTTGTCAAGCAAAACACGTATTAAACCATTTGAGCTAGTTTCACAGAATGTCCTAGTACTTACTCATAAAATAAGTTATTCCGAATATATGAGCTGCTAAAAATCTACATTTCAGGCCGTGTTACATCAAACGAGGTTCACACACGCAACAAAAGTGTCGCCACAGCTAGTGGTATACTACAGTTGCAAGTATGAACTTCCAGCTTTTAGTGGCACAACTTAAGCGACGAACTCTTGTCATGTTACAAAAAGTTCAACTTGGTTGTACTCCTTTGCTCCGCTTTCCTTACACCACAGCTCCCTGGTGACATATTTCGAAACATGAGCATTCTTTCACAGATTCTCCGCGTTCCAAGACACAGTTGCCTCGAATGATCATCAGTTCGCCCAGCAGCGAAAGCTGATTGAGCTTCTCATGGAGAGTGAACAAACACAAATACCGACACACGTACCACACGCACAAGCCTCTGCCGCAAACACATGCCCTCGCTATCACATCTGGTGGCTCAGGCACCGACAGAGCTGGAGCCAGAGCTGACAGAAGACACAGTCAACACAGAAGACGGATCGTGGCAGCAGGTCGGTCCACGACACAAACCCCGTGATAACACACTAACAAGTGAGCCCACAAACTCACGAGACAACAGCCGAGTGCTGCTGCCAGCTCCGACAACGCAAAATAGCAACACCAGCAACACAGGGAACAACACAAAGAACCCCACGACTTCAGCACACCTAAGTACACAAGCAGCTACGCAGAAACCATCAAGTCCTCGGCTGGCTTCCCACAAGTCACCATACATGACTATTGAGACCTTAGTCTCTTAAGGAAATTGTGTAATAACAAGCACAACCCCACGACATTTGACTCTAACCTCACCTGGGACCATGCCGCACTGTACGTGGTGAACAAGTCAGATTATATGAATCTGCTGAGCTTTCAAAAAGAAAGAAAGGTAGGAAACTTCACGTACACTACAGTCTCGGAAAAGACCCAGCAGTATGCAATCAAGGGGATAGATTCTCTAGCCCTGACAGAGACAGTACACAAGGAACTCACCGCTCTTGGGTGAGAATGCATTCCTGTAAACTGAATGATTGAGTTTGGCTCAGTGAGACCATCACATAACTACATTGTGGAGTTGGCCGACAAGGCCAAATCCCGCGACCTGCTGAAGTTAAAATTATTTCTTCACATCTTTGTCAATGTATGGGCTTACGACATGCCACACATCCCAAACAATGCCAGAACTGCCAGTACTTTGCACATGTGGGTATCTGATGCGGTCTGCCGGCCGCTGTGGCCGAGCGGTTCTAGGCGCTTCAGTCCGTAACAGCACTGCTGCTATGGTCACAGGTTCGAATCCTGCCTCGGGCATGGATGTTTGTGATTTCCTTAGGTTAGTTAGGTTTAAGTAGTTCTAAGTCTAGGGTACTGATGACCTCTGATGTTAAGTCAGATAGTGCTTAGAGCCATTTGAACCATTTTTTTCCAATGTGGTCTCACTCCCTGCTGCCACAAATGCGCTGGTGATCACATGACCCAACAGCATAAACTCCACAACACTGCCATCTACAGGGGGTGCATTGGATATACGAAGGCTCTGAGGCGCAAAATAGCCAAACACGTAAATACCACCGCCATCACAGCTCCAAAACCGCCCCTGCGCCCAATAAGGAGTGGAATATCCTTCGCTGGAGTGGTAACTGGCGCCCCCAGCAGCGCAGGGCAGTCAGAGGAACCTCAGAGCTGTGCACACACACAACAAACATCCCCAGCAACATACATACAGCAAAGACATACAACACCCAACACAACACCTGCATAGGCTACACCACAAAACACAAACAACAACACCGCCCTACCCCTGGGACCAAGGACTGCAGCCCACCACAGACCACAAAAGACGCACCTACACAGGGACAGCGGCAACGCCGGGAAGGAGAAACAACTGGAACAGGGGATTCGACCACACCACAGCAATGTCACAGACAACAGGACATCAATACACATGTACACAACTTGGACACCAACTCAACGACTCACACAACACACCAACTCACCACAGAGATCACACAGGCGCCCATAACTACGACTCAAACAGCTGAAACACAAGCAACCCACACCAGACGCCAACATAAGCGCCAGCGACCGCCAACACAACCAATAACCCACAGGCCGAGACTCCCAACATTAACCCAACACTCCGAAGAATAATGGAGACATTATTCTCCGGACTCACGAGCGCTAAAGTAGTGGCGAAGATTATGGGGTGTATCTCACAACTCTTTACACAGTTCATGTCAGACTCGCTCAACTGGACTAGCATACAAAGTATTATCACACTACTATTCACACCAACACATGGACAACACGCCACACCACCCCGAAACGCAAACGGGAAAACAAATTCACAGATCCTGTTTTGGAATGCCAATGAGGTCGCAAACAAAAGATCCGAAATGGTTGCGTTAATGGAGCGAAAGGGTATCCGAATCTCACTAGTGAAAGAAACACTGCTTACGCCTCAGAAACAGCTAAACATCGCAGGTTATTGCGTTTATCGTGCCTACCGAGCGGACGGCAGGAAAGGGGGCGGCACAGCAACCATCGTACACAAAGACATAGAACACACGAACATCGAGCTCCCTCCACTTGAGAGACTAGAGCCCACAGCTGTCAGGGTCACGTTCAACAGAACCAACACTACACGGGTGTCATTGTACAACCCTCCTAAAAACATAGTAACACGCGATATCAGCACAGTTCTCAACATAGCACTGCGGATAATCGCAACTGGAAATCTAAATGCAAAACACCCCGATTGGCAATCACGAATACGTACCTCCAACGGCAAGGAACTATACGAACATGTACTAGGCCGAAACTACATTACTCTCGGGTCGGACGTTCCCACGTACGTGCCTGCACAGGCCCGACACAGGCCATACATGTTAGACATAGCCCTCATCGAGGGCATCACGTGCACAATCAACCTTATCGTTGAAAACGATCTGGACTCAGACCACATGCCTGTAATACTACACACTGAAGGAACACCGCAGGACACAGAACTACGCAGAATACTGAACTACAAGTGAGCGAATTGGATCCTGTTTAAGGAAACGCTTGATAGTCGTAATCCGGACACCCACAAAATTAACAACATGCAGCAAATTGATGAGGCGCTGGAGGCTCTTACTACTGCTGTCCAAGACGCGATGACTGACGCCATTCCACGTTCAACACCAAAGCAACACTCGACGGTCCTACCCCAGGAAATTCTGGGCCTTTTCTCAATGAGGAATCACCTCAGGAGATACTGGCAGTGTAGCAGGCACCCATTCTATAAACTTCACGTCAACAGACTCCAGAGTATAATACAGGACAAAATACAAACATTTCGAAATGAACAATGGAGGCAGAAACTCACAGGGCTAGAGACGACATGTCCTGGCGTGTGGATGGTAGCCAGACACTTCACCATGGAGAAACATTGCATTCCCACTCTACAAGAACCTGACGGCCCAGCTTACTCCATGACAGAGAAGGCAGAGCTTTTCGCCACAACCCTTGCAGCGTCTTTCATGACGAATTTGGCTCCATCAGATCTAGTATTCACATTTGAAACGGACCAGGAGGTTACATGAATTGCAACCTAGCCCTCGTGCGACAAAATCAGATGCACTAGTACAAACGAAATTACTTGGGCTATCAAGCATACCAGTGCTATGAAAGTTCCTGGGCCCTGAAGTGTTGCAGAAGAGCCAACACTGTGTTGCTAGAGGAGGCCGAAATGCACGCGTTTAATTACACGCTGACTGGCGTGAGGTCTGGAACAGTTAAGGGAATTAATAGTAGCAAATAAAGTACGTAGTTGATATAATACTTAACTTTAATCCACAATTGTAGAACATCTCTCGTTATGGTACATGCTTCACAATATTAATTATCAAATGCTATGGCGCCTTGCTAGGTCGTAGCAAATGACGTAGCTGAAGGCTATGCTAACTATCGTCTCGGCAAATGAGAGCGTATTTGTCAGTGATCCATCTCTGGCTAAGTCGGCTGTACAACTGGGGCGAGTGCCAGGACGTCTCTCTAGACATGCCGTGTGGTGGCGCTCGGTCTGCAATCACTCAGTGGCGACACGTGGGTCCGACGTATACTAACGGACTGCGGCCGATTTAAAGGCTAGCACCTAGCAAGTGTGGTGTCTGGCAGTGACACCACAGGCCCTACAGCATTCACAACTGTGTCCTCCAGGAGTTCATGGATAGAGCCATAGAATACCTTGCACACATAGCGAATGCCATCTTAAAACACTAACACTTCCCTGACTTTTGGAAGGTGTTCAAGGTCCTGATGTTCAGGAAGCCAGGGAAATACCACTCAATCCCACAAAATTACTGACCCATCAGTCTACTGTGCTCGCTCAGCAAGATTGTTATGAAGGTAATACTAAAACACATCACTAGGCACTGCACCGCCAATGACACCCTAAGACTGGAGCAATTCGGCATTAGGAATCACCACTCAACAGCACAGCTCCTCTGTGTAGTCGAACATATAACACACTTCTACAACACGACCAAAGCCACAGGGGCCGTGTTCCTGGACACCAAAAACGCTTTCGACCATCTCTGGCACAAAGTCCTTATATGCAAACCAAGCCATCCAGGTTTCCCAGACGGACTTGTGCGTCTCATACACTCATTTCTCACAAATATATATTTTAACACTGATGTACATGGCAAACAATCGACACAACATGGTATCCAAGCTTGGGTACCCAAGGGAAGCATACTGGGGCCCATCTTGTTCAACCTGTACATTAATGACTGTACAGTAATGACTTTCCAGCAACACAAAACACGACGTTAGCCCTCTACAAGGATGACACAGCCATCCTTGTGCAAGACTGGGAACCGTCGAACATAAATTCACGAATACAGACAGCACTCAGAAACTGCTGAGCCTTGGTTGGAACGATGGCGTATTAAAGTAAACGTCGAAAAGTGCGAAGCAGCTCTGTTCCAATGCATACCGAAGCTACTGCGCAAACATCAACACTGTCAACACCACATACACGCCCGATACGTTTCCGAGAGAAAGTCAGATATCTTGGTGCCTCGTTGGAATGGAAACTTACATGGGGGACCACACTGAATTCGTTGCCAACAGAGAGCATGCGAGGCTCAAACAACTCTACCCAATGCTCAACAGAGGAAGTACACTGAATAGGAGGGTGTTGAGGTCCATATACATGACACTAATTAGATCTTTGATGACGTACGCAGATCCCATCTTGGGATACATAGCTCCTGCATGCCTGCGCAGCCTGCAGATCATACAGAACAAATTGCTATGCATCATTAGCAATGCTCCATGTTACACACACACCGCAGAGCTTCCCAATGAATACTGCCTTGTAACCCTCAAGGAAGTATTCACAAAAAAGCCACATGACTATACAGGAACTCTAGACACTCGAACAGTCCTTTCATCCTTACTCTGGGAAACTATGATCACAACTACAGGTGGAAGCATAAGCGGTCAAAGACTCTACTAACTAGGACATAACCACCTATGGCAAGCTAACACACACTTGCCATGCTCTGTGCCTAAGAACAAGTGCCTAAGAAGTGCCTCATCAATAATGAGTCCACTGCACCTACACAAGGACTTCCCATGCAAATTTCGAAAACTGTAAATAAATACAAGTAGAGGACTCCAAAACACAGTGAAAAGAAAATGAAGTGTCACAGGAATGAAGAACAGCAGAAAAAAAACTAAATTCCACGTTACAGGCGTTTCCTTGCTCAAAACTGTAGTAGTGCCAAATTGCATAACAGACAGGGATCCCGACAAACCAGTGGAACAAACACTTCAATAACATAATAAGTTAACAGAATGGATTAGCAGACAACTAGCAAGAAATACAAAGGAGTCTTTAATCATATAGATACGATATCTCTTTGATGTAGTAGTGAAGTGGAAATTGTTAGTGAAATAAAAGGGTTAATTCGATCCACCAGTAGCTCCTACAAAATATCTAGAATGAACTGTATTATAAAGAAAAACTGTAGCTGTGCTAGGATTCACAATTTTTTGTGAAATGTTTGCTGACACGTGTAAAATTATAAATGATAGGGATAGGCATAATAACCAATCTTTAGAAACAGAACGGGTAAGAACGAAACACTACCTAAGAAAAACTGTGCTTCAATCCATAAATAAGAAAGAAACTCCATATATTTTGCACTTTCATATTAATAGTCTAAGTGCTGACCTTTCAGACAAAACTTATAAATAATGTCAGTGAACTACAGATTATTCTCTCCTAATCTAAAACTATGAAAAATATTTGCTTGAGTGAATACAGGCCTATGGGTCATAATATCAAAATTCTTAATAACATCCAGAATTTCGAAGTAGCCAAAAGCTTTTGTAGACAAGAGAAATCATGTGGAGGCCCATGTACACTTATTTATTCCAATATAGAATACGAAATAAGAAATGACCTTCATTAGTTGAATGAAGAGTATATATTTGAGAGCTGCAGTGTCGATTTAATGAATCTAAATATCATAGTAGTTCATATTGAAAGAGTACCAGATTAAGTGAAAATTTCTGGTTCTATTTTCTGTGCCCTCGAACAGATGTGCCTATGATAATAAAGTGCGCCAAACACAAATAAAATTATTTTGTACGATTCCATTGTTCTTTCACAATGGGGAGCCCACACCTGTTGCTTCATTATTGCTTCAGGTAACACAGTGATAAATTGAGGTCTCATATGTCAAAATGAACAGCAGTAACATAAAATAAAAAGCAAGCTCAATCAGAAAAAATTTACGATCTGTGCAGGGAAATGACTCATATTACGAGCTAGCAGTGCAATCCCACAATGAAGCAGTTGTATATGAGATAATAAGCAGTCGAATAAGCAGTTGGCTGAGATCTGGTGCAACTGCGATGTTTAATGCTTCGAGTGGGTCATAACTGTGGCAACAGAATGATATAATCAAAGTTTATTTCATTATTTTTAATTAAACAGTGTTTTAGTGCATATTATGTAAGTTTATTTTATTGTTGTTTAATTAAACTAAGATTAATCTTTGATTTTGCTCTTACATATTTATCTTGGTATTTTTTATGTGTGTACAAAGTGCACCACGCACCCACTTGTGTTTCGGAATTCGGCGCGCCTGGCTGAGGGTTAATAAAGAAAAGGCGGAAAACACTGTAACAACTGTTGACTTCAGTTTTAATATCACAGTTGAAAGCAGTGGTAAGTCCAAATCCACTGACATAATAAAAAAACAATGATTTCAACTTAAGCTTTACTCAAACCATTAAAATGCACAGTCAGCATCTTGTATCGATAATATTTTAATTAATTATGTGTTTGGAGATGTTAATAAATTTTTCATAGATTTAGGAACGTCTGACCACCCTGCATTACTTAGTGATGAACTACTGAAAATTAACAGAAAAATTTACTGTAACAAAATCCGTATGGAAAGGCACTTCAATGAAAAAAATTGACCATTCTCAGTATTAATTTAACTGTGTTTCATGTAGTAGTAACTTTGAGAAATTTTATAGTGTGGCCCTGCTTTTATTGACATGTTCAATGTATCATTCTCACTTAGTATGATGTGTAAGAAAATGATTAGCAGATTTAAATGGATAACTCAAGGTATAAAAATTCCTATTGTCAGAAATTGGGGATTCCACAATTACCTAAAACATAAAAAAGTAGTAATTGTACTGAGTATGTTAGAAGTAATAAAGCTTTATGTAAAAAGTTGAAAAGGCAGTCAAAAAAGGTAAAAAATAATTTAATATATAACAGAAAAGTAAGGCAAAGGCTGTCTGGTCATCTGTCAAATCAGAGTTACGTCAGAGGAAGATATGGGAAACTATCATTTTGTTTCTGTTCTCCCAGTCACGATCTTACTTCTACTCTCCCAGTCCCAAGAGAAGGGCTCGAGAAAATAGCTGCAATCCAGATTTAAATTGTTTGGTAAAAAATGATATTACTCTAAGTAGACAAACATTTTGGATGCAGTGAACAACTTTATTGAAAATACGATCAAAGCTCTAGTTCAGAAGCGTAAAGTTACAGGTATCTTCTGTGAACTTACAAAAGCCTTAGACTCAGTGAAGCTAATCTAAAAATTAGATAAATATGAGGTCAAGGGATAATACTCTACAACTGCTTACCTCTTATCTTCAGAACAGGAAACAAAGGCTAACTTTTACTTCAAATGAGGTGAATTTTCATTCTAAATGAGTTATGGTATCACAAGGTGTTCTTCAGGATCTAATTCTAGGCCCAATGTTGTACCATTCTATGTAATTGACATACCTGTAAATATAAATTCCATATCACTTCTTTTTACAGGTAAAGCTGCTGTTTTAATGCAAACTCATAAGTCAGAAAAAAATTCTGAGCTCCATTGTGGGCGGATACAGTACCCTAGAAAACTGGATCCAATTATATGGGCTGAAGGTTAACACTGCAAAAATCCAAATGACACATTTCAAAACCTTTACAGCTTAAAATACAGCATAATGACCAACTTATTAAAGAAGTCGATAAATCAAATGCCTTGGATTAAATGTGGAAATGAACTTATTTGAAATTTGCATGTTTACTTTCAATAAAATAAATTAAATAATTTTGCATCTTCAGTGCAAATACTAGCAAATGAGTACACAAAAATAGCATATCCTAGTTATTTTGAATCTGTCATTAGTTATGGTATAGTTTTTTGGGCGAGTTCAAGTAACATATCTCAGATACTGAAGCTGCAGAGGAAAACCGTTAGATATAAGTCTACTGCACAGCATATACTATTTTGTCATTGATTATCGCAGCAACTAAAAATCGTAATGTTCTCTCTGTATACATTGACGAAATTATAATCTTCTTGTACTTCAGAGAAAAATTATTTGACATGAAACATTGTAGCTACATACATATCACATTATACATATATATTAATTTGGCCAGCTATGGACCGCATACAACTTAAGACTTATGGTGTTTCTTTTTCTTCCATTCTTCCCAGTACTTCTTCATTTTCTCGCCAACTGCTTGTCTCTGCTCATCTGTCCACACTCTCTTGGGTCAAGGTTTTGGCTCATCTTCTTCACAATTTGCGTTTTCTACCAGTAGCCTGAAGTAACACCTCTTTTGTTGGCATCTTTCTTTACTGCCTCTATCCATCCAACAGTTTTTTTCAGCTTACAAATGTAATTAAAAATTTTCTTTGTAATCTGTGTTTCTTACATTCATTTTCAATGTCCATAAAATTTTAGCCATCTCTTCTCATTGTATCTGTGATCTTTTCTGTATTTTTGTGTAAGTCTTCATTTCTCCTTTTAATCCACCTATTTTCTTTGTATTTCTCAGGACCTAGAATTTTTCTTAGATTTTCTCTCTCTTTTTTCTAGTTCTCTTAATTCGCCTTTCTTATTCAATGTTAGGCACTCTGATCCATACATTACTTGTGTCCTAATAACTGAATTATAATGTTTCATCTTCACTTGTATCGATATTGATTTCTTATTGTAGTAGTTTTGTGTTAATTTATATGCAAATTCTAATTTTTTATTCTTTCTTTATTTGTTGTGTTATCTAGTCCATTGGCTTGGATCCACTCCCCCTGGTATTTGAATCTATCAACTCTTTTAATTTTTCCATACTTTGTTTTCATAAACTTTTCTGTATTATGTTTGTGTTCTATATACTCGGTTTTTTCATAGGATACTTTTAGCCCAGTCTTTTCAGCAGTCCCATGTAACAGATCAAACATAACTGTTGCCTCTGTTCGGTTTTCAGTTATCAATGCCATATCATCCACAATGGCTAAACATTTCACTTCAAATTTTTTCTTTCCTTGGGCCATGCTTATATAATTTGCGCCTCTGTTTTGTAATGTGCTTTCCCATGTTTTTACTATTTTATCTAAAACCAAGTTAAAGAGAATTGGGGACAGTCCGTCTCCTTGTCGAACTCCTGTTTTGATTTTGAGTGGTTTAGAAATTTCGCCTTGAAACTTAATTCTTGATTTTGTATCTGTGAGCGTTTGTTCAACAAGTCTTCTGGTGTTTTCATCTGTCCCTGATTCATAAAGTATCTGGAATAGTGTTTGTATGTCAACTGAGTCATAGGCCTTCTTGAAGTCTACGAAAGTAACTACTGTATTTTTATTTTGTATAGCTCTCACTGTCAAAATTGTTTTTAAATTAAGAATCTGTTCTGCACATGATGTATATTTTGTAAATCCTGCTTGATAATCTCCTATATTAGGTCCTGCTTGTTCCTCTATTCTATTTAAAAGTGCTTTAGAAAGTATTTTGTATGTCACTAGTAACAAGGAAAGGCCCCTGTAGTTATTGGTGTCTGCTTTATCTCCTTTTTTATGGAGAGGATGGATCAATGCTTGTTCCAGTCACTGGGTATGATTCCTTTTGTCCAAAAGTCTTAAATTACTTTGTGAATTTTCTGCTATACAGATAAGCCCCCTAGTTTCCACATTTCTGCTTCTATCCCATCCTCATCTGGTGCTTTGTTATTCTTCAATGCTTTGATAAACTTTTCTTTTTTTTCTACTGTAGGTGGTTCCGATGGTGGATTTTCATGTTGAGGTTTTTCAAATTGTAATCTGTCATTAGGCTCTTCACAATTTAATAGATTTTCAAAGTGTTCAGCTAAAATTTGGCAGTTCTCTTTATTGCTTGAAACCATTTTTACATTTTTATCTTTAAAATGTAAACTTAGTGACTGGAATCCTGTTAATACTGCTCTGAAAGTCTTATAGAAGTCTCTAGTGTTGTTCCTTTTAAAGTCGGAATCCATTTCTTCTAATCTGTCTTTGTCATATTTTCTTTTCACTGATCTGATGATTTTTGCTGTCTTTTTCCTTTGTTCTTTAAACTCTTCCCAGTATTCATGTTTCTTATTACTGTTCCATTTTTTCCATGCCTTTAGTCGATTGTCAATTGCTTCATCACACAGCTCGTTCCACCATCTGTGTTTTGGTATTCTTCATGGTTGTCCCATTTCTTTAATTGACTCTAGCATTGTTTCTTTAATTTCTTCCCAATCATCCATTTTTCTTGTGTTTAGTATATCACAGAATTTGTCCTGATTTTGCATGAGAAATTTAGTGTTTACTCTTGGAAATCTTCTTGGTTTTGGTTTATGTCTTTATTTCTTTATGTCTTTATGTCTTTATTTCAGTCAGATAATGGTCTGAGTCTATGTTTAGGCCCTTCCTCACTCTGACATCCAAGATTTCCTTGTTGTTGCAAGTCGTTATTGCCACATGGTCCAACCTTGATTTGGATTAGGTGATAACCACGTTTTTTCTTTCTTTGCAAGTTTCCTGAAACATGCCAACATTAGTTTTAGATTAAATTGTTTACAAAAATCTATGAATCTTTTCTCATTTCTGTTGGTTCTTGCATGTGCTGGATAATCTCCAACTAGTGATTTAAATTTTATTTCTTTGCCAACTTGTGCATTAAAGTCAACCATTAAAATTTTTATATGTCCTTTGGGTAATATGGATGTTTTGTGTTCTAGCAGTTCCCAAAAATCTTCCACTTTGTCAACATTTGTTCTGTTATGTTGGTTAATAGGTGCATGTGCATTTATAATAGTGTAACGTTTATTGCCTGCCTTGAAAGTCAGAAATGAAATTCGTTCTGATGGGGAGCTAAAATTAGTTATTGATTCGATATGTTGATGTTTGACCATAAATTCAGTCCCTAATATAGTTGTATTATTGGAAATTTTAATGGCTGGTTTTTCTTTGTAGATCCTGTATCCACCTTACTCAAATACATTTTCATCCAGATACCTTGTTTCTTGAAGTGCTAATATAAGTATGTTGCGTTGATTGAGAGTGTCTGTTAGGTGTTTTAGTTTTCCAACTTTCATAAGTGTGTGGATGTTTTTTCTTGGGTCTTATCTTTGAAGAAGTACTAGGAAGCTCTGACTCTTCCTTACTTGATGTTCCAGGCTCTCCAGAATTCAAAGGCCTAGTTGCACCACCATGAATAGCGGTTACTTCCTGGAGTAGTTTTCCTTTTGAAATTTACCGTATTGTCTTAGGTTAAAGTGTGGTTTGGGGAAAGGTAGTTGAACCTTTCGATGATAAAAATTCAAACATTTAGCTTAGAATTATTAGTGAGGCCGCCACTAACATGTGGGACAGATGCCTTTTGTAGCCACCCACTGTGGGAACAGACGCTACAAAAAAACGGCTCTGAGCACTATGGGACTTAACATCCGTGTTCATCAGTCCCCTAGAACTTAGAACTACTTAAACCTAACTAAACTAAGGACATCACACACATCCATGCCCGAGGCAGGATTCGAACCTTCGACTGTAGTGGTCACGCGGTTCCAGACTGAAGTGCCTAGAACCGCACAGCCACACCGGCCGGCACAGACGCTACAGTCTGGTGCTTTTATACAAAAGCCTGCCTTTTCCGCCACTTCCACTGTTCTGATGACCTTCATCGCCGCCATCACTGCCATTGAGGTCTTCACCATTTCCCTGGCATGGGACCCTCGGGCCAGGTGAACCAAAGTTTTTTAACGATGTGCTACTCCTTCCCCTACTCTTTTTGAACCGGGCTTGAGACCGGCTTTGGGTGAGTTATATATATATATATATATATATATATAGGGTGAGTCACCTAACGTTACCGCTGGATATATTTCGTAAACCACATCAAATACTGACGAATCGATTCCACAGACCGAACGTGAGGAGAGGGGCTAGTGTAATTGTTTAATACAAACCATACAAAAATGCACGGAAGTATGTTTTTTAACACAAACCTACGTTTTTTAAATGGAACCACATTAGTTTTGTTAGCACATCTGAGCATATAAACAAATACGTAATAAGTGCCGTTTGTTGAATTGTAAAATGTTAATTACATCCGGAGATGTTGTAACCTAAAGTTGACCCTTGAAACCTCCGACGTTCAGTTGCGTGTTGTAACAAACACGGGCCACGGTAGGCGAGCAGCATCTGCAGGGACATGTTTACGATGACGACCGTGTTTATGAGTGTGGCTGTAGTGCACTGTTGTGGTTTGGTCTAGCTGTCGCAGTGTTCGCATGTAGCGCTTGCTGCTATTGTTATTCTGCATTCGTCTCTGCACGCAGACCAACTGTAGTACACCGTGTTACCAGACGTCTGTGATAGTGTAGTGTTGTAGGAACTGTGACCATGGTGTATTCGAACTCTAAAAAGGCGGAGATGATACTCATCTATGGCGAGTGTCGACGAAATGCAGCTGAAGCCTGCAGGGTTTATGCAGAACGGTACCCAGACAGAGAGCATCCAGCGTGCCACACATTGCAAAACATCTACCACCAACTGTATGCAACAGGTATGGTCGTAGCACGCAAACGGGTCCGTAACAGGCCCGTCACAGGAGAAGCGGGTGCAGTTGGTGTGTTAGCTGCTGTTGCCATGAACCCACACATGAGTACAAGGGACATTGCGAGAGCCGGTGGACTGAGTCAAAGTAGTGTCATGCGCATACTGCATCGTCACCGCTTTCACCCGTTTCATGTGTCGCTACATCAGCAATTACATGGTGATGACTTTAATCATCGAGTGCAATTCTGTCAATGGGCATTCACAGAGAATGCGTTGCAGTTCTACCTGTTTACCGATGAAGCGAGTTTCACAAACCACGGGGCAGTGAATCTACGGAACATGCATTACTGGTCCGTGGACAACACCTCGCAGGCTCAGACAGGTAGAGCGACAGCGACCATGGACTGCAAATGTATTGTGCGGAATCATTGGCGACCACCTCATTGGTCCTCACTTCATTGCAGGGGCCCAAACAGCTGTAACATACATCGCGTTTCTGCAGAATGATCTGCCAACGTTGCTCGAAAATGTCCCACTGGAAACGCATCGACGTATGTGGTATCAGCATGATGGTGCACCTGCACATTCCGCAATTAACACTAGGCTGACCCTTGACAGGATGTTCGACGGGCGTTTCATAGGTCCGCAATTAACACTAGGCTGACCCTTGACAGGATGTTCGACGGGCGTTTCATAGGACGTGGAGGATGCATAAATTGGCCAGCCCGTTCTCCTGATCTTACACCCCTGGACTTCTTTTTGTGGGGTACGTTAAAGGAGAATATGTACAATGATGTGCCTACAACTCCAGAGGATGTGAAACAACGTATTGTGGCAGCCTGCGGTGACATTACACCAGATGTACTGCGGCGTGTACGACATTCATTACGCCAGAGAATGCAATTGCCTGTAGCAAATGATGGCAACCACATTGAATATCTGTTGGTCTGACATGTCGGGACACACTCTATTCCACTCCGTAATTGAAAACGGAAACCACGTGTGTACGTGTACCTCACCCCTCATGGTAATGTACATGTGAGTCAGTGAAAAAGACCAATAAAAAGGTGTTAGCATGTGGACGTAATGTGCTGTTCCAGTCTCTTCTGTACCTAAGGTCCATCACCGTTCCCTTTGGATCCCTACGTAATTCGGTGCTCTCCGATACACACGATCGAACAGCGGAGGAGTGGTACTCAAGCGTCAACTTTAGGTTACAATATCTCCGGATGTAATTAACATTTTACAATGCAACAAATGGCACTGATTACGTATTTGTTTATATGTTCAGATGTGCTAACAAAACTAACGGGGTTCCATTTAAAAAAACCTAGTTTTGTGTTAAAAAACATACTTCCGTGCATTTTTTTATGGTTTGTATTAACCAATTACACTAGCCCCTCTCCCCACGTTCGGTCTGTGGAATCGATTCGTCAGTATTTGATGTGGTTTACGAAATATATCCAGCGGTAATGTTAGGTGTGTGTGTGTGTGTGTGTGTGTGTGTGTGTGTGTGTGTGTGTGTGTGTGTGTTTGTGCGTGTGTGTAAAATTTGGAGACGTTGAAAAAGTCAGCCAACCAGTTTCAAATAAAGGTTTATTGGACTCCTTGACTTATGTTTCCGCAATTTTAAAATTGTTTTCTTCGGAAGACGTAATGGACCCTAATGATTACATTAGTGGTTTCAAAAGTATTTTAAACAAAACAGAACCCGTAAAAAACAGATTGTAAGACAAGTGCACTCACTTCTTACATCGCATGCTGATAAATTACATTGAATCAAGTCAACAGCACTTGTCATATGAGGCACTCATCCGAAGAGCACAAAAATCACAAGCCATAGCTTAAGATGGCAGGAACGTAATATTTTAGTTGTGAAGATTAAATGCCAAGCATAGTGGTCCATTAACCTAAGATTATTGTTGACGTAAACGTTGACTTACATACACTCCTGGAAATTGAAATAAGAACACCGTGAATTAATTGTCCCAGGAAGGGGAAACTTTATTGACACATTCCTGGGGTCAGATACATCACATGATCACACTGACAGAACCACAGGCACATAGACACAGGCAACAGAGCATGCACAATGTCGGCACTAGTACAGTGTATATCCACCTTTCGCAGCAATGCAGGCTGCTATTCTCCCATGGAGACGATCGTAGAGATGCTGGATGTAGTCCTGTGGAACGGCTTGCCATGCCATTTCCACCTGGCGCCTCAGTTGGACCAGCGTTCGTGCTGGACGTGCAGACCGCGTGAGACGACGCTTCATCCAGTCCCAAACATGCTCAATGGGGGACAGATCCGGAGATCTTGCTGGCCAGGGTAGTTGACTTACACCTTCTAGAGCACGTTGGGTGGCACGGGATACATGCGGACGTGCATTGTCCTGTTGGAACAGCAAGTTCCCTTGCCGGTCTAGGAATGGTAGAACGATGGGTTCGATGACGGTTTGGATGTACCGTGCACTATTCAGTGTCCCCTCGACGATCACCAGTGGTGTACGGCCAGTGTAGGAGATCGCTCCCCACACCATGATGCCGGGTGTTGGCCCCGTGTGCCTCGGTCGTATGCAGTCCTGATTGTGGCGCTCACCTGCACGGCGCCAAACACGCATACGACCATCATTGGCACCAAGGCAGAAGCGACTCTCATCGCTGAAGACGACACGTCTCCATTCGTCCCTCCATTCACGCCTGTCGCGACACCACTGGAGGCGGGCTGCACGATGTTGGGGCGTGAGCGGAAGACGGCCTAACGGTGTGCGGGACCGTAGCCCAGCTTCATGGAGACGGTTGCGAATGGTCCTCGCCGATACCCCAGGAGCAACAGTGTCCCTAATTTGCTGGGATGGGGGGTGCGGTCCCCTACGGCACTGCGTAGGATCCTACGGTCTTGGCGTGCATCCGTGCGTCGCTGCGGTCCGGTCCCAGGTCGACGGGCACGTGCACCTTCCGCCGACCACTGGCGACAACATCGATGTACTGTGGAGACCTCACGCCCCACGTGTTGAGCAATTCGGCGGTACGTCCACCCGGCCTCCCGCATGCCCACTATACGGCCTCGCTCAAAGTCCGTCAACTGCACATACGGTTCACGTCCACGCTGTCGCGGCATGCTACCAGTGTTAAAGACTGCGATGGAGCTCCGTATGCCACGGCAAACTGGCTGACACTGACGGCGGCGGTGCACAAATGCTGCGCAGCTAGCGCCATTCGACGGCCAACACCGCGGTTCCTGGTGTGTTCGCTGTGCCGTGCGTGTGATCATTGCTTGTACAGCCCTCTCGCAGTGTCCGGAGCAAGTTTGGTGGGTCTGACACACCGGTGTCAATGTGTTCTTTTTTCCATTTCCAGGAGTGTACAATAAAACACAATAATGACATCTGGATTAGAACAGTAGATATACTCCTGACAATTAGCAGAAGTCAACTGTTCAAATGTAGGGGTTCTAGTGTTAAGGAAAGCTAAATGCAGACAGCGCTAAATGTGTGCACATGAGAAGTGCACCTAGACTATGTTGAGTAGTTTATGTAAAATTAAAATAGAAAGATAAAATCGTGACTTGTGTAAGGCCATTGTTAATCTCAAACGATATAAAATTAAACAAATGTGAAAGTGCATGTACAAATAGAATCTAAAAACATTCTTATAACAGAATAACACTGCCACATTATTTTGCTGTGTATGTAGTAAAATTGCTACTAAAAATAATAAATACTGTACAGCAGAGGAGGGGGGCTGGTGAACACAAACTAAAATTGATTAAAACTTAGTCGCTAAAATCTAAAAAAATAAGTGGCCTAAGGCTGATCAGCCTGAAACCCTATGTTTTATGGCCTGTTTAGGTGAAAGTGTAGCAGCAGCAATTTCTTAAGGCTTAATCTCACTTATTTGAACATTTTGTTCTTGGTATCTGAGGTACCTTTTAAAACAGTCATAATCTCTGATCCTATAGGAATAAATTTTTGCAGCAGGATGGTGTAATTAAAGGTGTCAAAGGCCTTTACAAGAGCAAGAAAAACACCTATATATAGCTATGGCTGGTAGCTTCTTGTCAATAAGACTTAATCAAAGAATTACTGTATTGCATCATTTGTGGTTTTCTTTCCCTAGAAGTCAAACTGTGCAAGGACAAACTTTTCCTGCCCCTCAGGAATGTATTTAGTCTGATGGCTGTGGTGTATTCAAATATTTTGATGAAGACAGAGTACTGCAATTGGCCCGTAGCTGCTAATATGTTCTTTACTTCGGTTTTTGTGTATTGGTATGATTTTTTTTAGTTTTGGATTTATTTGGAAATATACCATTTAGGAATGAGGAGTTTATAACATGGAACAATAGTTCACTAACACGGTTGCTGTATTTATGGAGGAGGAAACAGGATTGTATTTGAACCTGCAGATGACTTTTTCATAATTTTGATTTGAATTATTTTTTCTGTCTTTGCTTCTGCTGTCAGTGCCAAGAACATTGAGTCAGTCGAGATATTTGGATACACTTCTGATTTTGTGTTAATGTTACTCAACAACTGTTTATTTTTATCAGTGTTTTTATTGTAGCGGGACAGTGGTGTTATGACTTTTACTAGAAGTTGGGAGCTGTCTTCATGTCTGTCAGGAAGCATTCTGCTCCCACCTGGGACATTTTGGGTTTATATGCTGGCGGCGGAGACAAGAGTCCACAGTGATTGTTTGCAGCAAAATGGTTGGTGAATGTAACAATTGTTTATTATACCCTTAAATTTGAATAATAACATGTGTGCACCTTCACATGGGTGTGGCTCGACATGGTCCCTGCATCAATGCAGCAGACTTGGCGGATGTCCTTGCAGGATGCTCACCCACTGAATGGAGACATGTTGGATGCTGAGACAGCGGCGGCCAGTCACAGCACTTGGCATCAGCTCATAGTGGGTGGAAACCAAGTGATTCTTCTTTCACAGTGGTCTGGTGTCCCAGAGATGGAGTAGCTCTCAGTGTTGCCCAGGGAAATGAACATGGGCCCAGCTGCAGTGCCGTATTAGGGGTGCTGGGCCCCAGTGGCACGAAGCTGGGAGGATCTCCACTCGTGGCCAGACCACGATGATCAGGGGACGTGATATCTAGGCTCTCCGGTTGTGGCCACAGGTTTGCAGCCCAGCTGTGATGATGGTAACTGAATCAGGATTACATCATCAGTGCCACATCAGAGACTGACACGTGGTGTGTGTCATGAATGGCCCTGCCGTGCTTATGATGTGCTCTGATAGCCAAGCAGTATGTATGTAGCCAATTTGGCTTGTCAATATGGAAGGCAAGCACTTCCACATACTTCAGGGACGTTCACAGATCGTCGGTACATTTTCTCCCTTCTAGGGAAAATCTGGCCCACTTGATTCCTGCTTGAGAAACTAGCTGCAACAGAAGCACTTATATATTACAACTGTTTTTACACTTCGCCTTAGTTTGGAGTAAACACTCGCGAATACATTTCATATTTTGCTGTACTTTTTTTTCTTTAGATATTCACACTGGATTCACTATAACACTCCTATGATGCATACAGTCTCTCTAGACCAGGGCTTAACAACTGGCCGGTTTTGAGCGCGAGTACTCGCGTCTGCTCAGGCACGTGCTCGCCAGCAGGTGCAAGGTCGTGGAGTAGGGAGGGAGGGGAGGGAGGGGAAATGTGCGCGCACGTATGAATAGGGCCGCAGCGTCCCTATTGAATTCGCGCCGACTGTGTAACGTTAAAAGTGCTACGATCAGCTCTAACAGTCACTTCGCTGGTTAAGAATCATGTCAAGTCGCCGTTGTGTAACCCCAACCATGCTTTCGCAGTTCAACCCCCATTGGGAGGAATTGTATCTGTTTACAAAAAAAGATGGTGTTGCAAAATGTTTAGTATGTCACAAAACGCTGAATTCTTTTAGGAAATTTAATTTGCAGCGACATTATATGTCGTACCACGCGAAAGACTACGGAAGTGGAAAATGTGATGGACCAGATCGTGCACAGGAAGTTATTAAACTTAAAAGGAAGCTATCCGAAGAAGATCTGGATGACGAAGAAAAATCAACTGAAGCAGCTCTCAGAGTGAGCTACAAAATTGCTTTGTTTTTAGCAAAATCCCTGCACCCCTTCACTGATGGCGATTTAATAAAAGATGTTTGGTAGTTGCAACGGAACATTTGTGTCCATCTCAAGTTGAACAGTTTCGGATTGTGCCATTATCTGACATGACCATTATGCGTCGCATACAGGACATGGCAGACGACGTCCAGAGCCAGCTTGCAAATATCTATAAAGATTTTATGGCATATTCTCTAGCTCTGGACGAAAGTGTTGATATCACTGGAACAGCGCAGCTTGCCATATTTATTAGAGGTGCTAATAGAGATCTTCAGGTGAGGAAGGAGCTCCTCGATGTCGTAGCCATGAAGAACACTACAACCGGAGGTGATATTTTAAGTAGTGTTGAAGAAAGTGTTGAAAATATAGGATTGTCGTGGAATTCTTTAGTTTCAGTGTCTACAGACGGTGCACCAGCGATGACAGGAAAAAAATTAGGTTTCGTTGCGCTGTTGAAGGAGAAAATACAAAAACTGACCGTGCTGAATGAAATAAGGGGCGTTCACTGTGTGATCCACCAGGAAAACTTATGTGCAAAGAGTATCACTCTAAAAAATGTGATGAGTGTTGTTGTTCGTACAACCAATTATATAAGGAAGCATGGGCTACAACACAGACAATTTAAAAGCTTTCTTGAGGATGTAGAAAGCCAGTCTGGTAGCCGGCCTTATTACAGCGAGGTCCGCTGGCTTAGTCGTGGCGAATTATTAAATCGAATTTTTGCCTATTAGATGAGATAAATATGTTCATGGAAATAAATAACATGTGTGTTCCTGAACTGAAAGAGACTTCATGGAAATGTGATCTCGCGTTCTTAGCAGATTTAACTAGCCATCTGAATGCTTTGAACATTTCACTACAAGGTAAAGATCTGCTAATTACTCATTTCATAGATCGAATACGAGCTTTTAAAATGAAATTGACACTTTGGGTGAGTCAGCTGGAAACAGGAAATCTAGCTCATTTTCCTAAATTATCATCCATGCAAGATGTTCACAAAGACTGTGAACGTTATTCACATAGTTTAGTTGCCCTTAAGGAAGAATTTGATCAACGCTTTCAAGATCTGACAGCACTAGACAGTGATTCTGATCTGTTCTCCTCTCCATATTCAGCGAATATTGAAGAGATTCGTCCTGAGCTGCAACTAGAAATTATTGACCTGCAGTGTGACAGAGAATACAGAGACAAATTTCAGAACAAGAAAAACATTTTGGAATTTTACAGACACTTCCCTCAGGATAGATTTCCTCATTTGCACAAACTGGCGGCTACAATAATATCAATGTTCGGTTCCATGTATGTTTGTGAATAACAGTTCTCTGCAATGAAATGTAACAAGATGCGCCTGAGAAACGCATTGTCTGATCGAAATTTAAACTGCACGCTGCACCTACGATGCACAAGAACAATCCTAGATAGCACAGTAAGCCGGTTTCAAACTTGTTTCCAGATGTAAAGTTCAAGTATATAAGCTTGATCAAAGCTGGAATATTCAAGCCTGTTAGTTGGATTCAAGCTTGAAACAAACATCAAAGTTGGCAGAGTTCAAGCTATATTTCAAGCTTGACTTATCAAGTTTGGCTCCAGCTGTATCTACACACGTGGAACACACCCTGGTATTTACTGCTTGTTTTAAGCTATATAATTATTAATATGAATTTATTGAACCTAATTAATTAAATAAATATCAGAATGGAAATGGTGTGAAAAAAGTTATCAAGATATGTATGTTTAAAATTTTTAATTTTCAAAGTGTTTAAAATTGTTTTATCTTAAAATTTAATTATTCTGAAGCCCCTCCGGCCCCAGCACACAGACCAGAGCAGGATCAAATATCGCTGACTTCTGCCGGTATAATGATCCTGTAACAGATAAAAGAAAATGTTAGCCATACCTAAACATAAAAAATGTAAAAAGTTGAAACTGATCAACCTAAATATAATTTATGCCCCAGATTAGCAAGATAACTTCAAACTCACTGATGTAGTAAAAATCATTAACTAGTATAAACGTCACTGAGTAAGCAGCTGCTTCTGATGACTTCATTCCAAAGAGTTTTAAAGTAATTTGGAATAACTTTTTGCTTGAAATTTTTAAAGTAAAGATGACATTTGGGTAATTTTGCGATGACTTTATGAAGAAGCCACACATCACTATTTCTAACAGTTTCAGTGCCATTTAATCTGAATTATAAAGAAACAATTACTTGAAATCATATACACCTCATACTGTAAGCTTATAAGGAAACTACTGTTTAGAAAAATGTAGACTTTTATTCTATCCACAATCATTTCTTGGTGAGTAAAACTGAATCAAAATGAAATAAAAGATGAAATCGAAATGTATTTAAGAAATTACCAGTTCAGTGGAAGTCAAATGTAAAAGAACAAAAAAAGGCGAGACTTTAAAAAGGTAAAATAACATTAAATTTTAATTTATTAGTGCCATGTACTAGAGATCTAGTTTAAAATGACCTCTTTTTGCTGAACAACTTGTAATATGTATTCTTAGCTGGTAATCCATTTCACTTTCATCCAGGCTCAATTTTTCTACGTAAAAGAATATGATATTTCTTTATGTTACGTAATAATATTTAACATTTGTAATATTAACATACCACTAGAGAAAAATGAACCAACATACCTATAACACACTATATATCCTCTTCAGACCCGGTGTAGTAGTAAGGCAGGAGACGCCACACACTTACCGAACTATTTTCGAGTATAAAACAAACTTCACAACAGTCAACAATCATTAACTCGCGTCACAAAGGTAAAATGGCCGTAAACCTATCAGAGTCAGTGCAAGGCTTATAAACGCTTGTGGCGCTTCCTGTGGACGTCTATGGAAGCTACGCTGTGCGCGCATCTGCTGTACAGCCTTCCAGGGAAATTACAGTTTATTTCAAGCTTGGGAAAATTATTTTAATTCAAACTAAATTTTTGCAGCTTGATGTAAACTGTGTAACAGGTTGATTTTTCAATCTTGAATTTTCAACTGAACCTAAACTCAATATCCACCTTGAAATAAGCTTGAGTGCTAGCTGGGATTACTCCGAACATAGACGCAATTGTAAAGGGCAAAAAGTACAAGACAGCAGAGAATCCCACACTTCAGAGACACCTTTTATTGTGTAACAGTTCACAAATTAATACGAATGTAGAGGCATACACTAAGCTAATAAAATTATGTGGCACGTGTACATTCTCCTTTATTTGATTCATTTGTCATAGTAATAATTCGTGAGTGATATCCCTGCAGGTGGCCGCGAATTTACATTGACTGGCGGCAGCTGTTGTGTGCCCCACGTGACTCTCCCCACTCTCCGCTCTGGTCCGGTAGTGGGGGTAGCGTGCTCGCGCTGCTCCGTGTTCGCGCCTTGCTGCTCACAGCTTGCTCCGCGAGCACGTATGTTGTGAAGCCCTGCACTAGACGCTGTTTATCCTATTTAACTTCAACTCTTTCTTTCCAGTCTGGTAAGCAGCAGCTTCATTTAACCTCACGGGAAGAAATTGGTCTCAACATGACTTCCTAGCACTACAATCTGATTCGCTTTTATCTATGCTTTCTCGTATCATCTTCTGTCAATTCACCTTATAATCTACTACCTATCTCTAACAGCTATCAAGTATGATATGATACACGTACTGTGGGCTAGGCCCTTCAGTAATCGAAGGGGAACAAAACTGATCTATGCGAACAGCATTATGTGTGCACTGCCCCATTACTTGGCGGTACTGATCTATGTGAACTTGGCAGTTTGTACACTGCCCTATTGTACTGTATTTTATACCTTACCAGTTATGAAAAATTTATCAGGAACAGTAAGAAATACTGGTAGCTTTGCTTTAGTCGCGTTTTCAAGACTTTGTGATTGGGGAACCTGTCTGAACTTCCATGACCTAATAACCTTTTTACTCTTTATTAATTCCTCTCGCTCCAAGAGATTTATTCAGTGGGCCTGCTTCAAGGCCAAACTGCAGGCGCTATATCAGCTTCACCTGTATTGTCCAAAACTTCTGTTCGAGTGCTATACCAGTCTCACCTGCGCCATATAAAAATCCTTTGAATTCCGTTCCACATATCTTCCTAAGATCTGAGAGACTTTCTCGTCATGTCACATCCTTCGCATGTCTGGTTGTTGATGGTGGATTACCGATATAATTAATACTGCTTCTCGAGGGATGTGGAACAGTTTATTTAATGTAGCCGCATCTAACGACCATCTCGCATCTATATGGTACCTCAGCCCTTTTGCTCTCTTGCAATGGTTCATGATGCGACGACAGTAAAACTTAACCAAACAATACCATTGCAACTCCTTCCTCTTGTTCTAATTCACTGACGTTGTACCACTGCCTAAACTTATCTTATCAAACTAAGTAGTACCCGTTAACTATTTCGCTGGTGATCACATCATTCCCAGATCACATTTCCAAATATTCCTGACTTAGACACAGAAGCTGTGACCTGGCCTTAATTACTGACTCACATGGTTGTCACATCGTCCTAAACATTCACTCTACAATAAAATAAATAATAAAATTCGTACTAAAAGAAAAACATTGTGGCTATTCTGAAGTTTGTTAAGTTTTCAGGAAACGCAAGGTTTTCCACGTCTGAACCAGGTGCAGTCTCGGCACTGGCTGAGGTAGTGCCCTGTTTGGTGGTATACCCAGCACACTATGGCATGCAACTTGCTGCACAGTGAGGAATGTCCAGGTAAACTGCACGACGTGGACGATACAGGTGTTCATGGTTTACTCCGCGGTTTTTACTGAAACCTAGAACAGTACCTGATCCTGACATTGTGGAAAAACTAGGGAAAGTTCAAGCCTAAGGATGTAGTGAACGCCATGAGAGGTATTAGATTGAAGTCAAGCTACTACTTACAGGTGTGGCTGTTATCTATGATGGTTCTTCAGCACCCTGAATCCATCCATGCCATCTCGTATCTGCCACCAGAAGGTAGAGGGTCAGTAGCGCAATGACCATTACTGGGTGATGGGAGCTATCTTCATGTTTGTCGAGAAACTCCCACCTGGAGCAACCTAGGTCTGTCTGCTGGCGAGGAAGACAGGAGTCCACAGTGGGTGGCTACAGCAAAACAATCAGTAAACAGAACAATTCTTTGTTATTCCTTTAAACTAGAAAAATAGCAGGTGGCAACCAAGTGACATCTTCTTGCGTGATGGCCCAGTGTTGCAGTCATGTGACAGTCGGCAGTGTTACCAGGTAAACGAACCCGGGGCTGTTGTCCGCGGCACTGCATTAGATGGTGTTGGACCCAAACAACACAGAGCTGGAAGGACCTCCGTCTGTGCCTAGGACCACGAGGCAGCGGCAGGGTCGAGCCAGCATCAAGACGAGGCCGTAAGGCAGCGGTCGCAGGTCTGCAGCCGGCCAAGACAGTGGCATCTGTGAGAGTAGTATGTCCTCAACCCACTGATAGACACTGACGTGTGATTGATGACATGCATGGCCCAGACCTGACGATAGTTTGCTCTGCTATCCCAGCGGAATACATACAGCCAAACTGCGTTTGTCAATGTGGAAGACAAGCACTGCCACATATTTCAGGGAAGTTGGCCCTTCCTGAATGCTAGTAAGAGCGCAGAGAACTGGGTCGCCTCCGTTATGACGAAATGCTTAAGCGGTGAGTGGCGGCTAAAGCCCCTGGACGTGGCACTGGGCCTTGGCATTGGCCTGTTTTCCTACAGGATTAATAATTTTCCTGATGCCTTTATCATTATTTGATGATTTGAGCAGGTTATAATTTTGCAGATTTTTGTATGCACTAATTACACTTCTAATCATCATTTCATATGTAATGAAGTAGTTCTTAAAATCTTCACTTTTGCCAAATTTTGGTTTTGTGAGATAGAACGCTTTTAGCTGTTGTAATGATGTCTGCAGTGATCTATTTGGAGGATTTCCTGCTGCTACATGTACCTCTCCTTTTAAAGGGAATTGGCAGTTAAAGTAATAGCAGAAAGTATTTAAGAAAACTTCAAATTCGCTGTCTACACTTTGGAGCTGACAGACAGTATGCCAATTTTTTCTCTGCATATGGGATAGAAAATCATGTACATTGTTTTCGCTGATTTTAATGGTTTGTGTTAGATTATTTTTGTGTTAAGGCTTGCACATTGGCAAATTTATCTGTATAATGTGATCAGAGAATCCTAAATTAATAGAACATAAAGCGCATTTCATGTCACTATTTACCTGATCGACGTAACTTATGATATGATTTGTAAGCCTGCTTGGAGATGTAACCATCAGAGCAAGATTGCTGCACTCCATAAATTTTTTAAAGTTTAAAGGATCATTATCATCTGAGAGGACATTTACACAGGATCGGGCAGGGAAGTATTTCAACCTTCGAAGGTTAATTTAAAAAATGGTAGAACAAAACTATATTTTGACATCAGTAAGGTACAATTGGAAATTAATTTCGTGAGGTTTTAAACAACAGGTCTTGCAAGTGACGTCTCTCATTGTTAATGCACTGTTGTAGCCGTTTCTCAAGTTCTGCATAGCTCTGTGAAGCATCTATTGCCAAAAGGCGCGTTTACACTGAGCTCAGAACATTGTGTGCAACCTGTTCCCTCAACATGTTGGCAACACTGTTCGTTGTTCGCATTCCCGTTTACACTAGCTACCAACATTTGTACGTATTCGCATAGTCTGCTGCGGTGAACTGATAGATTACTTTGTGTATTCACATCACGAGGTACGCTATGTCAAGTGAAGAGGAAGAATTACTGACATTTGGTGCTGCAATAATAATACTTAATGAAATGAACATACGGTGAAAACGATGTAGTCGTCGTTGGTGGACCAAAACATACTATAGAAGACGTGGGGGGAACGACATGCTTTGTGAGCTGAATTTGTGGCTCTCGTAACTTCACTAGGATGTCGCCGTCAAGTTTTGAAATGATGTTGAATATTATAGGACCAGTTGTTTCAAAGAAAGATACAAATTTCAAAAAAGCAATCCCTGTGAAGCAAAGACTTGCTGTTACTCTTCGTTTTCTGGTATCAGGAGACTCCTATCAAAGCCTTGCATATTTATTCCACATTTGAAAGTCAAACATATGTCAAGTAGCTCCGGAAGTTTGTTAAGCTTTGGTTCAAGGTTTGAAGGATTATGTAAAGGTAATTAAGCTATGTTAACATCACTGAAACACATACCCCAGCAAGGAAACTGACACAACTCGAAAATGGCAGTTTTGAGTTTATGTCACTGAAAAATATTTATACAATTACAGTATTACTTCTGTATATAATATAACAGAATATACTGCCATTAAATACTTACTTGAAATGTAAAAGAAGCTTGTATTACTTCACTGTAAGTTTGGTACAATTCTTTAAAAGTATTTTCTCAAATATTGCATTTTTGAATTGTGTCACTGTTCTTGCCAGGTTGCGACGTGTTTAATTGATTAAATATTTATTTTTATATTAGCATTGACATATTTGCATCATTCCCTGGAGATAATTTCTTCAGAATCCAAATCAGATATGCTGCCAATGAATGTGACAGGGGAATCTGCAGTTGAAGTTGACGCTGATAATCCTGCTGCGTCTATGTTTATTACTGTATGCTGCTGCTTCATCAGAGTATTCAGTTCTTCTTCGTACAGCACATCACTTATTCGTTTTGTAGCCACCGACTTTTATAGGGCGGAAGCTCTTTCAATTTAGTAACAACAAATTTTCCGAAATCTCTTGCCGAGTCCTGTTGCTGTCAGCGTTGATGTTGCTGCTGCAGAATATTATGCAACATTTCTGCTGCATTAAGTATGGGGTCGCCTCTTCCACCCCTACCCCCCTCCTCTTGACCCGTTTTTGTGGAGGTGGTGTGCTGTCCTCTTCACCTTTCTCTGCAGTTTCCTCTGTTTCAGCTGCTGCATGTTGAGGTAGCTCTTCCGAAACCTGAAGTCAAATTTACTTGTTTCAGATGCCAGTTACTGAAGACGAATGGCGTTCAAAAGAAAGTGTGTTCCCCCAGGCACTCCACTTCCCTCATTGCGTGGGAGCAATTGATGGGAAGTACATTGTTCTACAGTGCTCTGTTGGTAATGGGAGCGAGTTTTATAACTACACTACGGGCCATTAAAATTGTTACACCAAGAAGAAATGCAGATCATAAACGGGTATTCATTGGACAAATATATTATACTAGAACTGACATGTGATTACATTTTCACGCAATCTGGATGCATAGATGCTGAGAAATCAGCACCCAGAATACCACCTCTGGCCTTAATAACGGCCTTGATACGCCTGAGCATTGAGTCAAACAGAGCTTGGATGGCGTGTACAGGTATAGCTGCCCATGCAGCTTCAACACGATACCACAGTTCATCAAGAGTAGTGACTGGCGTATTTTGACGAGCCAGTTGCTCGGCCACCATTGACCAGACGTTTTCAATTGGTGAGAGATCTGGAGAATGTGCTGGCCACGGCAGCAGTCGAACATTTTATGTATCCAGAATGGCCCGTACAGTACCTGCAACATGCGGTCGTGCATTATCCTGCTGAAATGTATGGTTTCGCAGGGATCGAATGAAGGGTAGACCCAAGGGTCGTAACACGTCTGAAATGTAACGTCCACTGTTCAAAGTGCCGTCAATGCGAACAAGAGGTGACCGGGACGTGTAACCAATGGCACCCCATACCATCACGCCCGGTGATACGCCAGTATGGCGATGACGAATACACGCTTCCAATGTGCGTCCTCCGCGATGTCGCCAAACACGGATGCGACCATCATGACGCTGTAAACAGAACCTGGATTCATCCGAAAAAACGACGTTTTGCCATTCGTGCACCCAGGTTCGTCGTTGAGTACACCATCACAGGCGCTCCTGTCTGTGATGCAGCGTCAAGGGTAACCGCAGCCATGGTCTCCGAGCTGATAGTCCGTGCTGCTGCAAACGTCGTCGAACTGTTCGTGCAGATGGTTGTTGTCTTGCAAACGTCCCCATGTGTTGACTCAGGGATCTAGACGTGGCTGCACGATCCGTTACAGCCATGCGGTTAAGATGCCTGTCATCTCGACTGCTAGTGATACGAGGCCGTTGGGATCCAGCACGGCGTTCCGTATTACCCTCCTGAACCCACCGATTCCATATTCTGCTAACAGTCATTGGATCTCGACTAACGCGAGCAGCAATGTCGCGATACGATAAACCGCAATCGCGATAGGTTACAATCCGACATTTATCAAAGTCGGAGACGTGATGATACGCATTTCTCCTCCTTACACGAGGCATCAGAACAACGTTTCACCAGGCAACGCCAGTCAACTGCTGTTTGTGTATGAGAAATCGGTTGGAAACGTTCCTCATGTCAGCACGTTGTAAGTGTCGCCACCGGCGCCAACCTTGTGTGAATGCTGTGAAAAGCTAATCATCTGCATATCACAGCATCTTCTGACTGTCGGTTAAATTTCGCGTCTGTAGCACGTCATCTTTGTGGTGTAGCAATTTTAATGGCCAGTAGTGTGTAAAGGATCGTTTAGCATTGTGTTGCTTGCTGTAGTTCACGCCAACTACAACTTTTTATATGCTGCCGTTGGCTGCCAAGGAAGGATTTCTGATGGAGGTGTTTTCAAGAATGCCTTCATAAGTGAGCCAATTCACAAAAACAAACTGAATTTGCCACGTCACGAGTGTTTACCTGGGGGGACAAAGCCACTACCATCGTATTCACGGCCGATGATGCTTTTCCATTACAGGAAAACATTATGAAGTCGTATCTAGGTAGGCACAACAGAGGCTCGAAAGAGAGAATCTATAACTACAGATTGTCAAGGTCAAGGATGAGTATGGAAAACACATTTGGTATTATGGTTTCAGCCCACCAGGAAGCTTCGATTCTTTTTGTCCACAAACAGGAGAAGTCATTCCAGGTGCATGGAGACGAGATGCTAATGCACCCTCTATTACTGCACTCTCAAATATACCTCGGAGAACATCCCAAACATTCAAGGAAATTCGTGACGAATTTGCTAACTACTTTGTGAGCCCACATGGAGCTGTTCCATGGCAAAATATTTACAGTTAAAATTGTTGTACAAGAGAATAAAATTAATCATAGGCAAGTATAACCTTGTTTACCTCTTCAATTGTGTCCCGGGTCTCCTTTGGTTCCTGGATATCACCCAGGAAACGTAGATATTTAAATCCAAACCACTTCATTTCGTAAAGTGTGTCAGTACCACATCCAGAGTTTTCACTTTCCTCTATTCTTCTTTTCTCTCGTCGGTACTGAGACAAGAGAGATTCAATTTTTTTGTCCACGTCACTGCTGCTGGTGCCAAGCACCGCAGCAACTTTTTGTAATGAATCATGTTTGATTTTAATATTTTTGTAACCTGCGCAATGTCCATTCCACAGGCACTCCTCTGCCTCATAGAGCGATATCAATTGGAAAAAATTGTCTCGTGACCACTCCATTTCAAATAAAAATTGACATAAAATAGGCCGGTTGGTGTGGCCGAGCGGTTCTAGGCACTACAGTCTGGAACCGCGCGACCGCTACGGTCGCAGGTTCGAATCCTGTCTCGGGCATGGATGTGTGTGATGTCCTTAGGTTAGTTAGGTTTAAGTAGTTCTAAGTTCTAGGGGACTGCTGACCTCAGAAGTTAAGTCCCATAGTGCTCAGAGCTATTTGCACCATTTTTGCACGTAAAATAAACACACCAGTACACTCCAGCAAAACAAACAACAAAACACTCACTCAGAGCAAAAGAACACTAGCGCTGCGTAGCGGAATTTAGTGGTAGCAGGCCACGAACAATGTTTCTTTGATCTCTACCGACGCAGCCGTGGAATATTGATTTTGTGTTGCGAACATCGGTAGTCCATTACTAGCCACGAAGTCCGCCCCAGTAGCTGAGTGGTCAGCGTGACGGATTGCCGTCCTCTGGGCCCGGGTTCGATTCCCGGCTGGGTCGGAGATTTTCTCCGCTCAGGGACTGGGTGTTGTGTTGTGTTCATCATCATTTCATCCCCATCCGGCGTGCAGGTCGCCCAATGTGGCGCCGAATGTAATAAGACCTGCGATATGGCGGCCGGACCTGCCCCGCGAGGGGCCTCCCGGCCAATGACGCCAAACGCTCATCATCATCATCACTAGCCACGAACAATGTTGTGAACTCAGTGTAAACGAGCCTTAATGGGCATCAAGTGCGCAGGAAAGTCTACCATCAAAACAGTGATAGAATTTCTAACAGTGTGGGCAGTGGCTCCATCCTGGCGAAAGCACAGTAATCCCAAGTCCGTACCGAGCGAGGTGGCGCAGTGGTTAAACACTGGATTCGCATTCGGGAGGACGATGGTTCAATCCCGCGTCCGGCTATCCTGATTTAGGTTTTCCGTGATTTTCCTAAATCGCTTCTGGCAAATGCCGGGATGGTTCCTTTCAAAGGGCACAGCCGACTTCCTTCCCCGTCCTTCCCTAATCCGATGAGACCGATGACCTCGCTGTCTGGTCTCCTTCCCCAAAACAACCCAACCCAAATCAGTTTTTTGAAGGTGTGGTTCAGAAATGGCCGTTCTCCTTAAAATAATTAAGGCCCAATGATGCCTTCACTACTGACTGCACCCCGAACTGTCACTTCTCCACTGGGTAATGGCCTCTCGTGAATTGCCCTAGGGTTCTCACCACTCCAATAACGCCTAGTTTGTTTTTTAACATACCCAGACATGTGGAAGTGTGCCTCGTAATTTTTGAATCAACATTTCGCATTCATGTAGCCGATTTTGCCAGTCCAGTTCTGACAGTTCTTGAACGATGATTATCTTGTGTGGATGGAAGTGAAGGTCTTCATGGGCAATTCGAGGCATTGTGCAGTTGCACAGCGCTAGGGTGGAAGCATGCTTGCAAACAGAATGATTAGGAGACTGCAAAATCCATCTTCCCAACCACTAGATGTTTTCTGGAACTCGACTCGTCCTCTGTACTTTAGCTCTCTTTCGTACAACACTACGATACCCACGGACGTTCTCCACTCATAACAAAATCGAATTCTAGTCAGGAAGAGCGTTTCGTGGAGGATCTTGTACTAGTACGCATCGCACACTGTACTGCAACGACTGGCCGATTTTGGAAAAAAGCACGTTTCTAAAGCAAAAGTACGTTGCTTGTTCGACCAAGACATGTTTACAGCTGACAGTGAAACTAATGGAAACTTCCACTGGTACTAGAGCTCATCCTCAATCATCCAACACCTCACCTCCCCTTACAACGTTGTCTTCAAAGTAGGGATACTTCCCTGCTCTACCCTGTATTAAACTCTCCGTAAACTAGGATACTATAAGATTTTATTTTTGACAGTTTTTATTAGTGAGGCCAGATTCTTGTACAAAGTGCTCATGCTGCCTGATGGTGATCTATAAACTGATATAAAAACACTGGAGTCCATGAGAACTTTATAGATAATTCTTCGTCTTTTTCAGTGCTGTGGGAGTTGCACATGTTCATTGGTAAGGCAGTGACTTTGTCTTTTGTATAATCATTTTTTCTTGAAAAGTGATGCATTAGTCTATACTGCAGCAACACAACACATTATATTTCAGAAGACCTCATGTAGTGTTCAGTAAGACATAACATTGTTCATGTAGCAATTCACTGTTAATGTTAATTAGGATCTCTGTTTCACTAAGTTTTTTCTTGAGTCCTTATAAATTATGAAAATAATTCTTTTGGGCACAGCTATTAGAAAGAAATGCAGATTGGTAATAGATTTTTGATACTGCCTTAGTTGCTCATATGTTTTTGCTAGGAACGCTGCAGTGGGTCTGTCCTCCTCCTTCGGAGTATTATGCCTTGGGCTTAATTGCAGCGGTGATTGCTGAAGGTAACTGCGCCATATTTTTGACATTTCACAATTTAACCATGAAGAAAGGAACTAAGTCTGGGCAGTATTTAAGCATTTTTGGACGAACAGAATAGTATGTCGAGTGATGAAAGGCGTTAAGTTAATCACTTGGTACCCTTCAGCGCTAAGTGGGGGAATACTGTTGTGTACTCCGTTGCATAGGTTACACAGGTTGTATTTTGTTTACGGCTTTCTATTTTGTTTTTGCCCCATGAAACGTGCAAAGTAAATGTGTGTATCATCCGCAGAAAAAGGAAGAAAACGTAAAAGAAATGAAACTTTGTGCAAGAGAAATAATATTAAGACTTCAATTATTATAGGAGAAAGACACACTAATTATGGTGGCAACTCCATAAAAGCAAAATCTGTCTGAGAAAACTTTGTGTAGGAAGTTTCGGACGACATTTATGATAAAAGTAAATTTGCTTTATTTAATAAGTAGTTATTTATTTTTGGTACTTACTTAAGTGTTAATGTCGAGTTGTTGAAGATGAAAAATTTCCGATTTTCCAAATATTCCATGATTTATCTAGCAAAAACGAGCAAAAACTTCATCGTGTAGTTGTGCGACCATACACTCGAGATCTCCACAAAGAACAATTCACTAAGCCTCTTTTAGATACTTTATGCGTAATGGAAGTACTCGAACCAACATATATAGAAAGGTTTTTATGCAAATGCATGCTGTCACACAGGAAAGTGTTTATAGACTCGCCTCTTTGTTAACCAGTGGATAAAACAGGCTTCCGTTCGAAAATACACGCTGTTATTGAGTGTATACGAAGTTTAAGCAGTCAACACATAGATCAGCTCCCAATTAAAAATATTATAGAGGAAAACTCATAAAATGTTAAAATAATACACCTACTTTTTAATAAACAACACCATAAGAATAATGTTAAATATGTGATGTTTAAAGCTTTCCCGGCCTACTGATTGTTCCATAAAAACACGGGAGAACTGCTGGATATCAGTAACGTCCTGCCACGATATTTCGGCCCAGAGTCTTCTGGCCATCTTCGGGTGAATGCCACTGTAGTAGTACTGGCGAGTACGCGCTGAGCTCCGCTATTTAAAGCCGTACTGAGGTGACATTGCGCATGCGCTGCTCAGCGTGCGCGTTCATAACGGCTCCGCGCGCTGCGCCTCGCGCCCTCCACGGCGAAGGCCTGGCGTATCGGTATCAGGTCGATTTCCATCTTTATGCAGATAACTACGTCGACTACGAAGTTTCTCTATAACAGGATTCCAAGCAGAGTTTAGCTGATAACCGTTATCTCGATTGATGAGAGTCTCGTTGTCAGACAATCTTATTTCCACAGATTCATTGATAATCGAGCTCCAAAAGTTTGATGTATGGGCCAAAATTTTTGTGTCGTTGTAATTCATGGAATGGTCTGTGGAAATACAATGTCCGGCGATTGCGGACTCGGTGGGTCGGAGAAGGCGAGTATGCCGTTGGTGTTCCACAATGCGCTCCTGCACAGTTCGTGTTGTTTGCCCTATATGTGATTTGCCGCATTCACACGGAATTTTGTAAACACCTGATTTACGCAGGCCCAGGTCGTCTTTAACGGATCCCACCAGTGATGAAATTTTGGAGGGAGGGCGAAAGATGACTCTCACTTGATACTTTCTCAATATTCTGCCTATCTGTGAAGAAATATTCCCAATAAATGGTAGATAAACAGTCGACCTGAAGGCCTCTTCCTCTTCCTTGTTCCGTCGTTTGTAGGTCTTCATCACTCTATTCACATAACGCGCGGAGCCGTTGTGAACGCGCACGCTGAGCAGCGCATGCGCAATGTCACCTCAGTACGGCTTTAAATAGCGGAGCTAAGCGCGTACTCGCCAGTACTACTACACTGGCACTCACCCGAAGATGGCCAGAAGACTCTGGGCCGAAATATCGTGGCAGGACGTTACTGATATCCAGCAGTTCTCCCGTGTTTTTATGGAACAACGTTAAATATGTGTTTTATTTTTAAAAAACTTAATGAAAATTTTTCTTGTCATTTTGGAATGCTTCAGACTGATGTATGCTGTGGTTGTAAGGAACTCGGAGTAAAAATTAAGTCACCACATTTGTCTTTGAATGAAAAGTTGGCTACTAAATCACAGTTAGCCATGTATAAGGCAAGGAGTAAAATATTTTACTCATCAAAGACTACAAGCAGTGAAACGGTAAAAGAAAATGTAATTCAGTGAATTTGTTGCTTGCACACATTCCTGTATAGGAAATATTTGATTCGAGACAACTGTGGATTAATTTATTTTGCATCCATAATCATCACAATGACAACTGTCAAATCTATATGTACCATGAAGCAGTTGTAAAAGAGGAGTAAACAAAGTTCGCTCTTTTCTTTTGGATTATACGTCCTATGTCCCCAGGGTTATCACCTGTGACGACGGCTACCAGCAGTAAAGGTGTGTCATTTGTGTTGCTGAAGATCGATTCCATTAATGACACTATCATGGGAAGTTAGAGCATAACATTCCGGCCGAAAACATCAACATCGGTTTGTTGTCGAGGGAACCTACAGGACCTACCAAGGAAACATACGGCGCTATCTTCGCCTCACCACCAGCAGCGCGAGTGTCGCTGTTAAACTGCTGTAAATGCGGGCATTACTTCGCATCCACGAATCATACGGCCATCAAGTTCTAGGTGAATGTCTTTCTGCCAGTGTGTATTTAATTCTGTGAGCCCAGCAGGAACTGCTACATCTGGAGCTACGTCTCGCAATGACAGCAGTTCCACCGTCTGCAACCCCTACGAGCAGCCAGCTGCCGTTTCCGAGCTTCTTACTCTTTGACATTGCTCTCCTATGGACACTGGCCCTCAGGACTTAGTTATTAGCCTGGCGATTGTGTTCAATAACTACTGCGTGATATTTGGTCCATCAGGACCTAGGCTTGTACTATTAAACACTCTGCAGTGATTGAAGTCTGAGCCAGATATATTGAGTTCAAGTGAAGGCACATTTGACACGGCCTGTAGGAGACAGTTGTTCTTCTGTCGTCAGTAGTTGTGAAGAATCTTACACTCATTAAAGCAAAGAGGTTATGGTTTTATCTGTACCTGGAAATCTTGACCTGAGTTGTAAGCTCACATAAGGACTTAACACTGATGATGGTGAGGTCCCATACTCCGAGGAGCGTAGGGGACGATGCGGGAGACCCCCACCGCCGTACTAGGCGAGGTCTTAGCGGAGGTGGTTTGCCATTGCCTTCCTCCGACCGTAATGGGGATGAATGATGATCCTGACGACACAACAACACTCATTTATCTCGAGGCAGGAAAAATCCCTGACCCCGTCGGGAATCGAACCCGGAACCCCGTGCGCGGGAAGCAAGAACGCTACCGTAAGACCAAGAGCTGTGGAAGTAACACTGAACACTATACATAATAATATTAGAGAAAATATTTAGAAGTTTCATATCTATTTGAGGTACGTTCCAGCACAAAAGAGAAATCATTCATTTATAAGAACATGTACGGGGCTTGTAGAAAATAAGAGATTTTCTGAGATTACCATCGCTTCCTTGTGCGAGGCCATTCGTTTTATGCTTGTGACAGGGACTCTAGAGTTTTTAAACAAAACGTCAAGAAGAGTGGTAGGATTTATAGACTGATGGAATATTTTGAAACAATTGCAAACACAACACAAAAAATTCTTGTTAAAATGGTACATTTAACAGACATTCTTGATTTAAACAAATGATGGCTAATACTGGACAAGGTACTGCATTCCTTATTATATTTTGCAAACAAAGCTTCTCAAAGAAAGAAAAGATTTCTTTTTGTCTAGTTTCATACCTGGAGTTTGAACACACAGCCACCTATCCTGGCCAGGTAACAACTTGGCCATATATTGGAAGCACTGTGTAGAACACCTTCAGCTTATTACAGCCTGGTCAAACAAAAGCAAAAGAAGTCTTCCAAGGCACGCTGAAAGCCCATCCCAGAGGACAAGCTCCCATAAAAATAAAAAAAAACAGAGAATGTAAAAGTTAATAGTTATGTTAACGGCTCGGAAATCAATGAGGCTATGTTTCAATGGTCCACTATAACTAATCTGCGTTATTAAAGTGTATTATCTACACTAATTTGTTTTCAGATTAACATTATTTCGTGCTTCCCAGGCTACTTTCCTTCGTCTTTTTAAAATATGAGGTCATAAAAATATTATACCATATTATTATTATTACTTCATTAAAATCGTGTATGAGTATTTTCTTTGTTCAGCAAAAATTTCAACATCTTTTTAAAATTTCTTGTGTAATTATTTTGTTTAATGTCGAAAAATAACTAACTCAACAATTTACGATCGATAAAATGTGTATTGTACATTCGTTATTGGATTTTCTGATTTGAAAAAATATTGTATACCAGCTGGCAAGTAAGGAAAACAGAAACTGAAATTTATAAATTGATAAGTCTTAAAACATTTTTTTAGTTTTTCGAAAATTCTCAAATTGGGGCTTAGTCCCAGTCAACAACTATTCATTCAATAGAACACTTACAGTTGCTGGTTTTCTTGATGCTGCTACTAGAATGTGTGCAACTAGGTGGACAGTAGCGTGCTTCTTCCTGTGAGGTAGGCCAAATGAGAAAGACATTTACCCCCACATTTTTACTGGTTCTCAGATAGTGTGTAAATGAACCCCCTCTCAGATGAACTTAACTTGAAATTGTGTATCGTCCCATTGACTTCAGAGCTGGAGTTTTGCATCATGTGCCTGCTTCTTTCTGTCTGCAAAAATGTGCTCTCTCCATTACTCATGTGAGTAATGGGAAAGAAGTGTTTTCGCCATGAAAGGATTTTTATTGGTTAGCCAATAGGAACAGTTTTATCATTTAAAAATAAACACTATTAACTCAAAAGCGGAGTGGCTTCCTAAAACAGTACATAAAGAGCAAAGCACTTTCCCAGTCACACTTGTGCCTGACACCAATCAAAGAGAGCCAAACAGAGAAGGTGACCGACCAGGTACCTTTCCAGACATGCTTGTCTTTACACTAACCAGTTGGCGAAAAGTTTTGTTCCTCTCGGAGTCCACTGACAACTTAAGGTACTGCTAACTTTAATCTAGGTTCAGCCACACAGACTTATTTATTAATTGACAACTCGCAGAATACCACCAAATATCAGAGCGCTTTCAGAGGAATGTTATTTAACGTGACCCATTGGTCATCAGTGGTTTAAATACTATTATCAAGAAGATGTAAACACGAAGCACTGGCGCGTCTAAAACTTACCTGTACCGTGTGGCAAATTGTGGGGCTGCATAGCCACCTCTTAACACCTAGGGATGGCGTTACATCAGCTGTTGGAATTCTTTACCAAACACTGGGGCTGCCCTCGGCATAAAACACCCTGATAGAGCACCAGAATTAATACTATGGTCGATTCTCTAGCCCACTTATGTAGAATAGCTCCAAAATATCTACATAAGCCACGTCGTTTTTCTGTCAAACTCTCCTGAACATGTTTCCATCGAGTTCCTTGTCGTAGCGCCTTCTTCCCAAAAACTACAAGGGCTACAGCCTGTGTTAAGTGATCAGCAAATGTTATTTTGAATAAATATTTTCTGTAAATGTCTAGGGGGCTTAATGAAGTTCATTTATGAACTTTACTATACTTGCTTCTCCAAACCCGTATCAGAGCGCGTCTGAAACATAAAAATTCTGCCCATTATTTTGTGTCCTCTGCCCACTCAAGTAAACAGACAGTCCCTTTTTGCAGTGAGGGGGTGTCCTTACAGGGAAACTGCGTCATAAGGACTAAGGTAGTAGGTCATAGCGGCGCAGTATACTTACACATATAAAATTTGTGTATGTCAAATAATCCAAGCACTTCTTTAATTCTCGGGAGACTACTAACTTGTCATTCCTGTTCGCATCGTTTCAGCCGAAAAACAGTGTTATCAAAACATTTGCCGGCTACTTTCTAACTTCGTCTGAATGAACATGCTTTGCTGTTTCAGTCAGGGAAGCTCCAAGCTTTACACAGCCTGTTGCTTTTGCAGTTGCTTCATTTACGCCAGAAGTGATCCCACTTACATTACTATTGGCAATAAGCACAAGCTTTCAGTTCTATTATAGCAGCCGTCACGAAAACAGACACCTCAGGGTCACCTCATGGTCTTACAGTAGAGCTTGTTAGCGAGAATTTCAAACGTCATTAAAAATTCTAACACATATGTTAGGTATGTCGATTTTTAATATAGAATACGATGCAGTATTCTCAAATTCTTGCCAGCTGCTAAGAAAAATAAGGCTAATGTTACCAGAAATTTTGAAGAAAAATAATTTTTTACTTCAACCTGTTGGTAAAACAGAACCACTGACGTATTTGAACTGAAGAAAACATATGAACATTATGAAAGTTTCGAGATGCATGTCCATCGTGCAAAACCAAAGTATCCCAAGATAAAAAATAAAACATAGTAAGAGGCGCGAAGAAAAATGTCGGCGCTGATGAATTTCCGTTCTGTTGGACCCTGTACAGACTTTCAGCGAGAAAGTTGTTAAGAAAACTATAAAATTAATTTTGGTAAGTTCTCAGACATCATTATCATATCGTGTCACGCATGAATGTTTTGTATTTGCGAGAGACTCCTTGCGCGGCTGTGCGCGAGTACTTGTACGGCGCCGCCAGGATTTTTTGTTCCGACGACTCACCTTAATATGACTGAGAATATTTCCCTGCCTCATGAAATTTTTTTTATTTTCAGCTCTTACCGACCCTTTGTCAGTGCATCCATCACCCACATCGCCGATGTTTGCCATACAAAAAGTAACAGTACGTACCTTCAGGCCACTAGTTTCACTGAAGTAGAGTAAAATACATTTGTGCGTTGGTTTTATCGAAGTATACTACAAGACTATTGTCCTGAGCGAGCAACAAGTGCTTTGTACATAAAACTTCGTTCTGCTGGCTAGAATATCTCTGCATTCCATTAGAAAATTTTCGTCCTCTATTAAACCTTCTGAATCAAAAACCAACTTTTTTCACGGAGATCACCCTGTATCTTCTAAATGGTTCAAATGGCTCTAAGCACTACGGGACTTAACATCTGAGGTCGTCAGTCCCCTAGATTTAGAACTACTTAAACCTACTTAATATAAGGACATCACACACATCCGTGCCCGAGGCAGGATTCGAACCTGCGACTGTAGCAGTAGCGCGGTTCCGGACTGAAGCGCCTAGAACCGCTCGGCCACAGCGGCCGGCTGTATTTCCTAGCTACTCTCATCGATCGTGGTAACTAAGTACAGTTCTACTCACTAACTTTTTATCAAAGTCATTTAATTCCACAGATTTCCGTTTTCACCTACATCCCTTTCTTCGAGAATCAAAACACATGCTCACATGTAGAGATCATGCCGACGTTGCTGCATTGTTAATATGGAATAAAGACGATTCCGAAATACCACCAGGTTTTGTTGTCATTTTATGAACTTGCGCAAAAGTTATATTATTTCTGGTTTCTTCACTTACTAGCCAGATCAGTAAAAACCTTCAGTACATTCAATAAGACAATTTTAGTTTACGCCCTCTATGTAGGCCCTTCTTCTGCATTTCGCTCAGTACCAAACACACGTTAGGCGCTTCAGTCTGGAACCGCGTGACCGCTACGGTCGCAGGTTCTAATCCTGCCTCGGGCATCGATGTGTGCGATGTCCTTAGGTTAGTTAGGTTTAAGTAGTCCTAAGTTCTAGGGGACTGATGACTACAGATGTTAAGTCCCATAGTGCTCAGAGCCATTTGAGCCAAACACACGTTAATCCACCGTTCCACGGAAGACTGAAACCACACGTGAATGCACGATATCGAACGGAAACATATATCGGCAACAAAACCATGAGGCGGGCGACTCAGTGCTACAGGTGTGATCCTGAGGTGACGGCCACAGGATCTGCATGATTTTGGCGAACATTTTCGGGAACAGGAATAGCAGCACATACAGTTTATGTTCTTATTTATGCACATAGTTTTCTTTATCCACGTATTGTGAAACATAGATAATTTTTTTGGCTTTCAGATATCTGGCCTCTTTTGCGAGAGAACGCTCGTGGGAAAAACATCCAAGTCGTCATTGAACAATTTGCAATGTGTCACAAAAACAAAGCAAACAAGAAAAACACAAAATCGACGACTGTAACATGAGTGACTGCGGCGAGAGTACTTGTAAATTCGGCAGCTAGAACCGCATTTCCATGACTGATATTGATGTCCTTACATAACCAACCAGAAGCGGTAGTGGTAAATGGATTTACAAAATCTGGTTTTGAGAGACCCACGTAAACATAGTGAGAGAATTGATTTTTCAATTTCTCTTGGCGTATTTTTTGATCTAATAGTCCACAGGTATGCCGCCAGTTCACAGTGTCTAACGGGCATAATATTTCGGCGATGAGAAATGTCATCGTCAGATATGTTGACGAAGTGGACTCATGAGGCTTCTTTTTTATATACATTTTCATTCCCGACTCTGAGGGAGATGGGTGGGCCACTGAGAGTACCCCTCTATTGAGCAGTAGGTAAAGTATTCTGTTTTGTCACTATTTATTATTTGACTGGGTGGGGGATAGGGGGAGGGGGACTTACATCTCGTAATTAGCAGTTTATTTGAAGAAACTTGTTGGGACAGTTCTGACATTAGCCTTACAGCTGAGGAGAAACGTCCAAAACCCCTGGCTAGAAACACGTGTGATGAAACCTTAGGTTTTCTTGAATTCAACTCATACTGGCACGTATCCTCTCATTTCTGCATATCCTGTTTTCTCTGCTCTTTCGGCAGCTTCTCTCTTTCCGAGGTTAATTGGATCCTGTTTCTCTTTTTCTTCACAAATCATCTGCAAGCATTGCCTCGGTGGTCTCCGTATCGTGTTGCTCGTCTCAGGCTGTGTCGATTGCCTCGCTTCCATTTTCCACTCCTTCTACATCTACATTTATACTCCGCAAGCCACGCAACGGTGTGTGGCGGAGGGCACTTCACGTGCCACTGTCGTTACCTCACTTTTCTATTCCAGTCGCGTATGGTTCGCGGGAAGAACGACTGTCTGAAAGCCTCCGTGCGCGCTCGAATCTCTCTAATTTTACATTCGTGATCTCCTCGGGAGGTATAAGTAGGGGGAAGCAATATATTCGATACCTCATCCAGAAACGCACCCTCTCGAAACCTGGCGAGCAAGCTACACCGCGATGCAGAGCGCCTCTCTTGCAGAGTCTGACACTTGAGTTTGCTAAACATCTCCGTAACGCTATCACGGTTACCAAATAACCCTGTGACGAAACGCGCCGCTCTTCTTTGGATCTTCTCTATCTCCTCTGTCAACCCGATCTGGTACGGATCCCACACTGATGAGCAATACTCAAGTATAGGTCGAACGAGTGTTTTGTAAGCCACCTCCTTTGTTGATGGACTTCATTTTCTAAGGACTCTCCCAATGAATCTCAATCAGGTACCCGCCTTACCAACAATTAATTTTATGTGATCATTCCACTTCAAATCGTTCCGCACGCATACTCCCAGATATTTTACAGAAGTAACTGCTACCAGTGTTTGTTCCGCTATCATATAATCATACAATAAAGGATCCTTCTTTCTATGTATTTGCAATACATTACATTTATCTATGTTAAGGGTCAGTTGCTACTCCCTGCACCAAGTGCCTATCCGCTGCAGATCTTCCTGCATTTCGCTACAATTTTCTAATGCTGCAACTTCTCTGTATTCTACAGCATCATCCGCGAAAAGCCGCATGGAACTTCCGACACTATCTACTAGGTGGCCTTTAGCGGTATTTGCACCATCTGGGTGGCGCCATTGGGTCGGATCCTCGACCTGCAATTCTAATTGACTCGCTGTGTGGTCCACAGTTTGTGTGGACGCTGTTGCACCCACATGCTCGCCAGTCTGCATTGCATCTCGGCGTGGAGCCCCATATGAAACCACGTTTTTTCTTGCTGCAAGGAATCGTCGAAGATGGTGCTCCAGCTGGTTGTTACATCGATTTCTGCCATAGCACCTCGGTCTTCACAGCTGGCCGGAGTCGACTGGTTCCATTGTGCTGCACGCCGTCGGCCACCCTCCCCACCACTCTCACTTAAGGGGTGGAGGGCTGGCCATTTGGGAGGGGAAGTCGCTACCGTCTCGCCTCTCGTCTGCTCTGGTGGCGTCGCATCGTCGTCATCTTCGGTGGCATCTCCTCACGGGTTGCTAACATCTGATGAACTCGACAAGTTCGTGTCACTCTTCTTCTTGCTGATACTGCTGCAGCCAGCGGAGGCTTTGCAGCTGCGCCAGTTTGCTCTGTGTGGCACATGTCTGCTGGTCTTCCCTGGCTACTGTGCACACGCGACTGACACCACATTGTGGCAATATTTCACTACACAGCCTTCTTCTTTACACTGAAAGCACTGTGGCTCGGTGTCTAGTCCCACTGGTAAAGACTCAACCTGCACAGTAAATCCCAGAAGCTTTTTCACCTCGAATATTTTGTTGGCATTTATCTGCTGCCACTGGTCCGCGGCTGTTTCCATATCCGGGATCAAAAGCAACAGCTTCTTCTTATTTGTCCTGTTGCGCAGTCTTGCGGCTATATCACAGAACTCAGCTGTGTGTAGCCCTTTGTGGACCATCTCGTTATTGCTCAACAAAGGCACTCCTCTCAGAAGCGTTTTGGCTGTCGTCGTCTTCGTCTTCTTTAGCATTTTCTCCAGCGCTGGAACAATGTGCTTATCCAACAGAGGGGAGAGAGCCTCATAGTCGGACCAGCTGTCTACTTGAAGCTCCATGAGGGTGTCACTGTCGATACAGCTAACGCTGATTTCGCCTTTTACTGTGTCCTCGAACAGGCTGAGGAACTCCAACCATTCCCCGGCTCGCCTGGGGGTCAGCTGCTCGATCTCAAGATCTTGGAGTCTGCAGAAATCTGCAATTCTTCTTCTTCTTCTTCTTCTGGGTGGCACGAGGCATCGATCACGTCAGCGAATCCTCCCCGTCAGGGCTGCCCAGTTCGTCTTCCAAGTTTTTACACTCAGCTGACTTAGAAGGCAACCCCACCAATTCACAGTCAAGCGATCGATATTCTTCTGCTTCCAGAGGTGTGTACCTTTGCCCATGGTGCGTGCAAGCAAACATGCCAATTTTACAGTCGCTGTTAGAACAGTGACATGACAATTCGCTATGATCGTGCCCTCATTGGACACTTGCTCTTCTCAACCTAGCAGTAGCAGAGCTCTCAGTGTCACCGATCTGCTCGTTGTGGCTACCCAAACGGAACTAGGAGAAAGGCAGAACACCTGAGCGAGCCGATATGGCCGAGCAGTTCTAGGCGCTTCGGTCTGGAACCACTCGACCGCTACGGTCGCAGGTTCGAATCCTGCCTCGAGCGTGGATGTGTGTGATGTTCTTAGGTTAGTTAGGTTTAAGTAGTTCTAAGTTCTAGGGGACTGATGACCTCAGATGTTAAGTCCCATAGTGCTCAGAGTCATTTGAACCATTTGCAGAGCACCTGCCGGCATGCAGTCAACATATATCCCCTCTGACCACGAGCCATTCCCTCCACAGTCCATACCTCAGAGGAGTACTAGGGTACTGAGGGTACTGGTGGAATATTGGTATCAAATTGATATCAAATTTATATGCATATAATTAAACTGATCAATTAATTACACCCCCAATCACCCCCACCCCCACTCCCTGATGACATCACGTCTTTTTGTTAGCCCGCAACCTCACGTCTCCCCATCCATGCTACTCCCCCCCCCCCCCCCCCCGCCCTATTGGCGAGAATTTCGAATTTTAACGGCAATTTCGAATTTTGGCCACAGTTTCGAATTTTTGTTGTACAATTCAATTGTCAATTAAAAGATGTAATATTAATGGAAATTGTTGATGGAAATTGTTTATAAAATGGGAATAGTTGGTTGAAATCGAAAAAAATTTCAGAGGACGGGAAATGGGTGAATTATGCTCTGAAAATGACATAATTTGCATTTTGTAGGACAGGGATACTCTTGCTTATCTTCCGATCGCTGTTCGCTTTGTATAGTGCGATTGCAAAGTCATTAAGACGTTCCGCAGTAAGCTGACAGGCGCGAGTGCAATACTGGTGTGCCTGGCTGCGTGCAGCCAACCCCCTTCCCCTCCCCACATCGAGCAGCAGACCCCTCGCATCACCTCGGAGGCTAGGCCCCTTCCCAGCCGGGCCGCATTCGTGATGGCTGCCTCGCGAGACACTGCCGAACCCACCGACCCCTGCATCCTGGCCTGCTGCGGGGTTCTGAGATGAAAGTGTGTTACGCCACACGCGCTTGTAGCTCTCAGGTAGGCTCAGATGTCACAACTGTGCCGTGTGCGTCGCTCGGCTAGGTGTCTGGCGATCTACCGGTGACCACTCGTCTGCCTCCCTGACAGTTTCCCAGCCCTCGACTACCGTGGCACAGGGGGGTGGCAGTTGGAAATTGGCATGTGATTGTAATGTACAAGGCCACTCTCGAGGAGCGCTTTATTGGGCATTTACCACGATTGGTATATTTGTTTTCGAAGGTTAGCGTCTTCCCCCACAGCTCTGTCCTTATGAAAACAGTAACACATATTTCGAGGAATGCAACTGGCATTGAGGATGTCAGACTATCAATTGGTCTCAGAATGAACAAAGGGTGTTTTTCTAAAGATAGCAGATGTGCCCAGTGTTCCATCCACTTGCTGGCAAACAAAGGATGTTTTCAGAAGGGGCCTCTACCCGTTTCACAGATTTTTTTATCTAGCAACCACCTGCACCAAGCCTGCTCGAAGAAGGAAAAGAAGGCAAGGTTAGCGTCCTCACCCCACAGCTATACCCTGACTAACAACAACATGTATTTTGAAGGATGCAGCTGACTTCAGAAGTACGAATCTATATGTTTGCTTTGCTCCCCCACAGATGCGTCATTTTCCTCAAACACCTGCACCGAGCCTGCTCGAAGAAGAAAGAAGGCAACTTATAACTTGTTGGTATGGCATTCTGAGTTCCTACTGGTGCTCTGCAAAATAGAGGGTGGAGTCTGAAGGTATACAAAGCCTAACCCCCACCACAATCGTCATCAGTCTTTGACAGTGCCTGGTTGTCAGTGTGATTCCTGCAATATGAAACGGTCAGCCAGTAATGATGCCGGAGGTAGTGGTGATAAGAAACGGTCAGTCTCAGGGCAATTGCCACGTAAGTGTTTATGAAAAAATTATGAGTTCAAATTGCGACGGTTATAAAATTTTGTAGCAAAGTATTCAAATTTTTCGAGATTGTCATACATTTTCGCAACAAGAGGTTGTAAAAGTTCTTTTTTCTTGCTATTACAGCATTCATTCCCGAAATGTTGCCAGAATTAGAACGCCAGCTGGAAGCTGAAAGTCGCCAGCAAGTGGAAGAGCTCGTGCTGTCATCACGTAAGTACATCTGTGTGATACCGTACATGTTCACAAAACATTTTCGATGTACTAATATCGTAACATTTTTGATTTCGCTCTTGCAGCATTAGAGCAGCAGCTTATGGACATAGAGCTGCTGCTGGAGGCCGAAATGCAGCAAGAATATAAGTACAGTTGTGATATAGAGCCATTAGACTTTTTTCTTTTTTTCATTATATACAACCTATTGGTTGATAGGACATGTTCTGAGGCATCAAGGGATAACCAATTTAGTATTGGAGGGCAGCGGGGGGGGGGGGGGGGTTAATAAAAATAGTAGAGGGACACACAGAGATGAATACAATAAGCAGATTCAGAAGGATGTAGGTTGCAGTAGGTACTTGGAGATGAAGAAGCTTTGCTGCGCTAGTGTCAGTCGTAATCGAGGGAAAGGGAAATTTTATCAAAATTCAACGAAGGCGCGGTTGGGCGATGAAATCTGGGGCCACTGGCAGAGTGTGGTAACCGTCGACAGCCAGCGGGCCAGGTCAGGTAAACACGGCACTAGCGGGCACAGAGCTGCGACGGCGGCAGTGGCCTCGACGTACCAGGAGTCTGCTGAGCCGGCTGGACTCGTGGGACAGCGCGCTGACACTACGCGTCACCCGTTGAGTGCTGTAAATCATCAGAATAAATACCGCTGTATCACTCTGCACTGCCCCTCGATGCTCTCGAACTTTCTCGGCCTCCTGACAAAATATGGCACGGTGGGTCCCGGCTTCAGCTCCGCCATCTGGAGTTCCAGGTTCGACCCCCGACCCCGAAAAAGTGGTGTCAAAAGTGGTGCCGGTTACAACGCTGGTACTGGATTTCCACTCCCACATATGAACTGGACTGCTGACCGTAGATGTTGAGTCCCATAGTGCTCAGAGCCATTTGAACCATTTTTGACGTTAGATTTATGGTTTATGTGTCATTCTTTTGTTAATTAGGATGGACTTTTTAAAGGTGTCTTTTGTAAGGCCAGAGGGGCCTGTAGATTTATCTGGATTCAGGGGAAATAGGGGACATGATAACAGCACCTAAGCGGTGTAATTTTTGTAACCTGTCAGGCCACGGATTACTGTGTACAAAGTAGGTGCCAAAGAATTGTTTTTATTTGTAAGAGTTGGCGCGCAATTTTTCAGAATGTAGATGGGCGATGATTCGCCGCAAGAACTAACTTTGAGGAGTAGCAGAGTGAAATTAATGGCAACAGTGGAGCTATAAGCAAGAATGGTGGAAACACGGCAAGCAGCGGAAGCTGCGGCAGTGACTACAGCGGAAGCTGTAGCCGCTCTACCAGAGCAAATTCGGGTATTGTCAGAGGCGAGGGTAAGTGACAAAGAAAAATATGTAGAATAAGCAGGGAGATTTGAGGCATTGCGAGTAGGCGAAAGGACGTTGGGTGAAAATAAATTACAGGTCGTGGAGTGTCATAGAGCGTTTGACCCGGCAATCACGGCATTGATTAACACCTCTTTTCAGGTAAAGCGACGGAGGATGTGTCGATATTCCTTAATGACATGATCGCAATGGCTGAGGCCAATTGGTGGTCGGTTGTTGTAATGTCGAGAGTGGCGAAGTTACGCTTAATAGGGGAGGCCAAGTCGTACATATTGTTGAACAACGGGGGTACGTTTTCAGAGCTTGAGGATGGGTTACGCCAGAGGTATCAAAAACAGAATAGTACCAGGTTTTTTCGGGAAAAATTAAGTGCGCTATTTATGAGGAGAAATGAGACTGTGGAGGTTTTCTCAGACAGGATTCGAAAACTGAATGTACAAACGTTCGAACATCACACAATGGGGAAACTAACAGAGTGTTGTTACAAGAGGCCGAGAACAGTGCGTTGATGTGTCTTTGGAGGAGTACCGCCGGAGATGTCGCGCCAGGTGAGAATGGAGAATCCCAGTGATCTTGAGGCGGCTCTAAGGATTGCCACATACTTACAGGAGGTAGATTACGCAACGAAGCAAAGGGAGGAGCATAGAGTCCTGGCAGCGGAAATTAAGTGTTTTGGTTGTGGCCAGGTAGGGCATATTAGGAGGCAGTGTCAGGATTTGTTTGCAGTGTTACTCATGTGGGAAAATGGGTCACTGGGCAGTGAACTGCAGGAGTAAAAGTAGGGAGGAACCTGGGCGACAGCAGCCGTTAAACGAGAACGGGATTGCTTCAACCGTCGGAGGGCGGTCCCAGTGAAATTAGGTAATACGCTTGTAGGTGCACAGATGGAATACTGCTTATTAGGCTTGGTGAACGGAAGGGAACAGAGGTTTCTGGTTGACATGGGGGCACACGTGTCTGTTATTTGTCTGGACCAGGTTAGCAGGAGAAGGCTTGAGCCACCACATTATAGGTTACGTGGGATGGGAGGTAATAAAGTGGAGTCATTGGGTATGACGGTACTTCTATCGCGAGTAAGCAGGTAGAGGTGTTACCATGTGTGGGTGAGGGATATTCGGTGATTCTCGGACTGGACTTCCTTGAAAAACATCGTGTGAGGAAAGATCTTTGGCAACAAACAGTGGAACTCGGTGGAACAATGTTTCGCATGGGGGAAACGGTTGCAAATGGACGAATGTCGCAAGGCGCACTTAACATGAAGGTGACGCCAGCTGAACTGCGAACGGATTCATTAAAGGCCGATCAGCAGGATAACATACCGGCAGGTACAGGGAAGGTAGTGTGGGTTTCGATAAATACGTACTTACCAAAGGAGACGTTGTACATGGTGGAGCCACTCTCGAGTAACGAGGAGTTGGATAATGCGCACTGTTTTGTGTGGAGGAGTTTAGCTCACGCAAGTTATGTGGAAGGAGATTATAAAGTTCCTGTAAGTATAGATAACTTAGGCAGAGTGGGTTTTAGCTTGTACAAAGGGTTGTTATTGGCCACGTTGGAGTTTTTTGATGAAGATGACCTCGATAGAGAGGATTTAGAGGAGAGCCATAAGCAAAACGTCGATGCAGCGCAATTAAGGGAAAAATTACAGCATTTGCAGGGAGACGACAGGGTAGCGTTGGAGAAATTATTATTGACATTTAGCGATTTATTCGGAACGGAGGGTAGGTTACCGGCAACACCGATTACGGAGCATCACATACCAACGGAGGATAATACACCAGTGTTTAGGAAACCATATAGAATAGCACGTCCTATGCAACCGCTATTAGATGAGTTTATGGAACAACTACAGGATGTAATCATAGAGCATAGCGATAGTCCGTATTCAAGCAATATACACTCCTGGAAATTGAAATAAGAACACCGTGAATTCATTGTCCCAGGAAGGGGAAACTTTATTGACACATTCCTGGGGTCAGATACATCACATTATCACACTGACAGAACCACAGGCACATAGACACAGGCAACAGAGCATGCACAATGTCGGCACTAGTACAGTGTATATCCACCTTTCGCAGCAATGCAGGCTGCTATTCTCCCATGGAGACGATCGTAGAGATGCTGGATGTAGTCCTGTGGAACGGCTTGCCATGCCATTTCCACCTGGCGCCTCAGTTGGACCAGCGTTCGTGCTGGACGTGCAGACCGCGTGAGACGACGCTTCATCCAGTCCCAAACATGCTCAATGGGGGACAGATCCGGAGATCTTGCTGGCCAGGGTAGTTGACTTACACCTTCTAGAGCACGTTGGGTGGCACGGGATACATGCGGACGTGCATTGTCCTGTTGGAACAGCAAGTTCCCTTGCCGGTCTAGGAATGGTAGAACGATGGGTTCGATGACGGTTTGGATGTACCGTGCACTATTCAGTTTCCCCTCGACGATCACCAGTGGTGTACGGCCAGTGTAGGAGATCGCTCCCCACACCATGATGCCGGGTGTTGGCCCTGTGTGCCTCGGTCGTATGCAGTCCTGATTGTGGCGCTCACCTGCACGGCGCCAAACACGCATACGACCATCATTGGCACCAAGGCAGAAGCGACTCTCATCGCTGAAGACGACACGTCTCCATTCGTCCCTCCATTCACGCCTGTCGCGACACCACTGGAGGCGGGCTGCACGATGTTGGGGCGTGAGCGGAAGACGGCCTAACGGTGTGCGGGACCGTAGCCCAGCTTCATGGAGACGGTTGCGAATGGTCCTCGCCGATACCCCAGGAGCAACAGTGTCCCTAATTTGCTGGGAAGTGGCGGTGCGGTCCCCTACGGCACTGCGTAGGATCCTACGGTCTTGGCGTGCATCCGTGCGTCGCTGCGGTCCGGTCCCAGGTCGACGGGCACGTGCACCTTCCGCCGACCACTGGCGACAACATCGATGTACTGTGGAGACCTCACGCCCCACGTGTTGAGCAATTCGGCGGTACGTCCACCCGGCCTCCCACATGCCCACTATACGCCCTCGCTCAAAGTCCGTCAACTGCACATACGGTTCACGTCCACGCTGTCGCGGCATGCTACCAGTGTTAAAGACTGCGATGGAGCTCCGTATGCCACGGCAAACTGGCTGACACTGACGGCGGCGGTGCACAAATGCTGCGCAGCTAGCGCCATTCGACGGCCAACACCGCGGTTCCTGGTGTGTCCGCTGTGCCGTGCGTGTGATCATTGCTTGTACAGCCCTCTCGCAGTGTCCGGAGCAAGTATGGTGGGTCTGACACACCGGTGTCAATGTGTTCTTTTTTCCATTTCCAGGAGTGTAGTTCTCGTACCTAAGAAGTCGGTGGATGGTACAAGGAAATATAGGTTTTGTTGTGATTATAGGTTTCTGAATGCGAAAACCATTTCGGACGCATATCCGATTCCGAATATCACGGACACACTGGACAATCTGGGACAATGTAAGCATTTTACGACGATGGATTTATAGAGTGGATACCATCAGTTGGAAGTAGCGCCAGAGGATAGGGCAAAGACAGCTTTTCCGTTCCTGGGGGACACTATCAGTATATACGGATGCCGTTCGGGTTGAAGAATGCACCGGCAACTTTTCAGCGATTATTAGATGGGATTTTAAAGGGACTAAAACCAAAGACATGTATGGTTTACCCAGATGACATTATAGTATTTTCGAAGGTATCGCGTTTAAGAGAAGTCTTTAGAAGATTGCGTTCATCACAGTTAACATTAAGTTCAGAAAAATGTAATTTTGCGCAGACGCAGGTCAAATATTTAGGTCATGTAATCAGTGAACAAGGGGTTCAAACCGATTCTCGGTTAACAGAGGCAGTTCAAAATTTTCCGACACCACGTACAACGAAGCAGTTACAGCCGTATATTCAGTTATGTTCATATTATCGCAAATTTGTAAAAGATTTTGCAAAAATAGCCGAGCCATTAACAAAGCTTTTAAAGAAAGGGGTTAAATTTCAATGGACAGAGAAATATCAGGAAGCTTTCGATGAATTAAAGATGAGATTAGTTTCTGGTCCGGTGTTGGTGTTTCCGAATTTTGAAGAAGACTTTATCTTATCATGTGACACTTCAAATGGCGCAGTAGGATATGGTTTGGGACAAATGGTGAATGGACAGGAGCATCCGGTGGCGTATTCTTCTAGACAGTTAAATAGGGCAGAGCGGAATTATTCCACAACGGAAAAGGAGATGTTGGCTGTAATACATGGAGTAATGTATTTTCGTTCTTACCTTTATGGTAGGAAGTTTAAGGTCATGACGGATCATGCAGCGTTGAGATGGTTACTGGGACTTAAGGATCCTTCTAGTCGGTTAACACGGTGGGATCTAAAATTAAGTGAATTTGACTTTGAAGTAATTCATAAGCCAGGGAAGAAACACGGGAATGCAGATGCATTAAGTCGCAAATTAGGCTCATTAGAAGTAACGGGTAAGAGTGTCGCGGAATGGCAAAGGGCACAAACAGCGGATGAGGAGTGCCAGAGTTTTAGAATTCAACCACATTTCATTGTGGAGGGAAATTTGTTGTGTAGAGTTACCAGGTGCCTACCACGGGTAGTGGCACCAAAGAGTTTGAGAGAGGAAGTCTTAAAGTAGGCCCATGATCATGTGCTCTCGGGGCATGGTGGTCGTCGAGCAACAGGAAGACGAGTAGCAGAACGATTTTGGTGGCGCACTCGGAAAAGGGATGTGGAACAATACGCAGCAAATTGTGTGCCGTCGTCGTCGTAACTGCCGTCTGCTTCACATCTCCTGTGCAGCAAGCTACCGAAATTTAAGTATTAAATGTGTTTTTCTTATTTGTCACTTCTTTTTCCGTGTGTTTTTGTTTTTAGGAAGCTTTAATTCTCGAGTACCAGTAATAGTGTTCCATAGATTTCGTGTTTGTTTTGAATATAGTCCAGAGACAGTTCGTGCTTATTTTCATTGTTTCCAACAAGAAGTGTCTAGTAACCACAGTTTAGTCAGCCAGTCGCCTTTAGTGAATTATCAGTCTAGTTAGAAGTTGATTACTTAACTCTCTACAGTAAATTGTTGATTTCTTTGGATGGATAGGATGTGTGACTACTGCGTACGGACGCAGGAGGAGCTGGCCACTGTTCGCGAACAGCTGAACGTGCTGATGGCCGCGGTCAGCCGTCTTCAGGCAGCTGCCTCGGAGTGTAGCGGCAGTGGGGAGTCTGGTGCGTCGCATGGTACACCCCAGGTGTTACATGCTTCGTCACGGTCCCTGCTATCGAGACATCGCGGGCACCGGGCGCGGTTGGGTCACCCTCTCCCCGAGGGGAGTGGCGGGTCCAACGGCGTTCGCGTCGCACGAGGCGGAGGGTCAATGTGGAGGCTGGCCGTGTGGCATCGCCCGCTCTGCCTGTGAGTGGACTTGTGGCCGCTCCTTCAGCAAGGTCCGAGCAGGCACACGGGAGGAGGGGTTTATTAGTGATTGGGAGCCCCAATGTTAGGCGGGTGATGGAGCCCCTTAGGGAAATAGCGGAAAGGTCGGGGAAGAAGGCCGGTGTTCACCGGCTTGCTGGGTGGTCTGATCCGAGATGTGGAGGAGGCTCTGCCGGCGGAAATAGAGAGCACTGGGTGCACCCGACTGCAAATTGTTGCTCATGTCGGCACCAATGACTTCTGCCGTCTGGGCTCAGAGGTCATCCTCTTGTTCGAACAGGCGGTTGGCGGAGTTGGTGAAGGCGGAAAGCCTCGCTCGCGGGGTGGAATCTGAGCTAACTATTTGTAGTATCATTCCCAGAACCGATCGCGTTTCTCTGGTTTGGAGCCGAGTGGAAGGTTTAAACCAGAGGCTCAGACGATTCTGCGGAGATCTGGGGTGCAAATTTCTCGACCTCTGCTATCGGGTAGAGAAATGTAGGGTCCCCCTGAATAGGTCAGGCGTGCACTACACGCAGGAAGTGACTACAAGAGTAGTGGGGAACGTGTGGAGTGCACATGTGAGTTTTTTAGGTTAGAGAATTCTCTCCCTAGGCCAGACAAGACGCCTCCTGAGACGCGACAAGGTAGCAGTAGGCAAAACGCAACAGGGAATGGCAATACTAATGTGGAAATAGTAAGCTGCAGGAGCGTCTATAGAAAGGTCCCAGAACTGCTCTCATTAATAAACGGTCACAGTGCCCACATAGTACTAGGGACAGAAAGTTGGCTGAAACCAGATGTAAACAGTAATGAAATTCTAAACTTAGATTGGAGTTTAGACTGCAGAGACAGGCTGGACAGTGAAGGGGGAGGCGTGTTTATAGCGATAAAAAGTGCAATAGTATCGAAGGAAATTGGCTGAGATCAGAAATGTGAAATAGTTTGGGTGAAGGTCACGGTTCGTGCGGCTGGTCCGGACGGAGGTTCGAGTCCTCCCTCGGGCTCGGATGTGTGTGTTTGTCCTTAGGATAATTTAGGTTAAGTAGTGTGTAAGCTTAGGGACTGATGACCTTAGCAGTTAAGTCCCATAAGATTTCACACACATTTGAACATTTTTTGAAGGTCACGGTTAAAGCAGGCTCAAACATGGTAACTGGATGTCTCTATAGGCCCCCTGGCTCAACAGCTGTTGTGACAGAACACCTGAAGGAAAATTTGGAAAATATTTCCAGTAGATTTCCCGACCATGTTATAGTTCTGGGTGGAGATTTTAATTTACCGGAGATAGACTGGAAGACTCAAACGTTTATAACGTGTGGCACGTACTTGTTCGGACTACATTCCACCTTTGGGGACGCAACACCGGGGCGGGACGTAACGGCAGCCCGGAACTTGGAGATCGCACGGTCTGCCTGAAAGAGGGCAGTGGCAGCAGTCTGCAGCGGGTCCAGGAGGGACTCGGTTCCACTCGAGTCTACAGACCACGTTTGCTTCCCACCTGGCATACCGGGGTCCGGGTGAGGTGTACGCTGTGGGAGGCACAGCAGCGCTGCGACAGCGCCAGAGACGGCGGCGGGTGTTGTCATCCGGCAAGCACCACTAGCGGCAAGTTGCAGCACAGCATCCGAGAGGGTGAAGTTTGGAGTGAGGTCCTGTCCTGGGAGCAGGAGGGCCACGGGTGACCAGTACACACACCACGGGACGCGTGGTCGGACAGAGCAGGCCAAACTGGGTGGGGTTGGCGAGGACCGGGGACTGTAGCAGTCTCCGGAATTGCGGGCACCAGTGTGGCACAAGTCGCAGCGCAGCGGCGGGTGGCGACCGAGAATGGAAATGGAAATGAGCGTTTGGCGTCATTGGCCGGGAGGCCCCTCGCGGGGCAGGTCCGGCCGCCATATCGCAGGTCTTATTACATTCAGCGCCACATTGGGCGACCTGCACGCCGGATGGGGATGAAATGATGATGAACACAACACAACACCCAGTCCCTGAGCGGAGAAAATCTCCGACCCAGCCGGGAATCGAACCCGGGCCCAGAGGACGGCAATCCGTCACGCTGACCACTCAGCTACTGGGGCGGACGGCGACCGAGAGAGTGCGGCCGACTTCCAGCAGGGCGGCCTCGATGACGGCAGCAGCAGCATCGGCATCCCAGGAGTCTGCTGAGCTGGCTGCACTCGTGGGACACCACATTGACACTTCGCTTCACCCATCGAGTACTGTAATGCTTAATTATTTCTGTTACTCGTATGTTACAGAGGTGCCACCAACACTACCGTGACAACAATTTGCTATGGCACGTGCACCTAGAGTGGTGATTGTGGGGGCAGGTACCAAACACGCACCCGAACAGCGTGCACCGGCATGCAAATTGCCGCTCGTTGCCACACGAGAGGAGGCCGTGGCTGCTGCAGTGCTGGCCCCCGAACCACAGCGTACCCTCTGGAGTCTGTGGGTGGTTGGTTCAGTCAGAGCAACTATCTCCCCCCCCCCCCCCCCCTCAGGCTGGTGGTGGTGAAGGTTCCAATACACCAATACACAGCAGCATCAGCGAGTGCTCTCGCCAAAGCCTCGATGATTTCACAGGAGCTCACCGCTGTCACCTCCTCCTACTCCGGCTCCAGCTGCTCGCCCTCACCGGCAACGAAAGGTATGTTTGCCTCAGTGCATACCCCTCCCCCTCCCCTTCCCCGAAGACCCCTCCTCATCCACCAGGTGTGCGCAGTCGTCTCGTAGTTTTAGTATTAATGATAATGAACCTGTGGCTAATGGTAGTGCTCTATCACATGGTGATAGTGAAGGACATCAGATTTGTGGTGTCATAACCCCTCTAGACTACTTGGCACTTGCTAGGGTCTTTGAGAATCCGGCTGGGGAGGGGGGAGGGGGGGGGGTACCGCGACCCAGTCAGGTTTCTAGAAGCTTGCATCTAGTGCTGGAGGCAGAGCTCCTCAAAGCTGTAGATGATCCAAGATATGTATTGAAACGTCTCCTTTGAACAATTATATGTAAGTAGGCTGTTTATGTTTTCTCTATGTAAGTAGGCTGTTTATGTTTTCTCTATGTAAGTAGGCTGTTTATGTTTCCTTATTGGCAACGTTACGTAGCGCTCAATATGAAAATCACTGGCTGTGCTGTGTGCAGTCTGTGGCTGCTTTGCATTGTTGTAATACTCGCCATTGTAGTGTTAGGCAGCTGGCTGTGAACAGCGCGTAGCATTGCTCAGTTGGAGGTGAGCCGCCAGCAGTGGTGGATGTGGGGAGAGAGATGGCGGAGATTTGTAATTTGTCATGAACTGCTATATTTATATATGATGATATCAAGGTAAATACATTGTTTGTTCTCTACAAATATCTTTCATTTGCTAACTATCCCTATCAGTAGTTAGTGCCTTCCATAGTTTGAATCTTTTATTTAGCTGGCAGTAGTGGCGCTCGCTGTATTGCAGTAGCTTGAGCAGCGAAGATTTTTGTGAGGTAAGTGATTTGTGAAAGGTATAGTTTAATGTTAGTCAGGGCCATTCTTTTGTAGGGATTTTTGAAAGTCAGATTGCGTTGCGCTAAAAAAAATATTGTGTATCAGTTTAAGGACAGTCGTGTATAATTGTTCAAAGGGGACGTTTCAGTATAATACCATTAAATGTAACGGAGTACTCTGCAACGAGTTGCCTCACACTCCCAAGCAGCAGAGTGCTGCTGAGAAGGAAACACTACATCTGGGGTGATAATGGCGGTATATCTCAAAGTACAACAGTCATCAAATGGTATCGTGAATCCACATTGGGTGCTATACTGGCCCAGTTTTCCGAGATGGAAGTAAGAGGGTCAGCTGAAGCACTCAGCCAAATACCATGCCTCGACATCCTTATTCGTGTCTATGATCCGTTAAATGGAGGGTTCAGTTTTATCAAACTCCCTGAGGATATTAAGAACTAGCAGGCCTGTATTAATGTTCAACATGCTTTGCATGGTCAATCCAGCTTTGCAAAAGAAATTACACAAAAGATCCACAGCGCACTTCTCGATACGGAATAGATGTTATAATTTCTGAAGGTATCAAGTTCCCCATGAAGATTCAGGACATACAAGGGTCATTCAATAATTAAAGAGGCAAATTAGTCTCGGGAAAATTGTTAGTAGGGCAAGTTTGGTACTTTTATGGCTTTAAGGTGGCATTACTGGGATGACCCCTGATCAGCTGATGTATCAACACTGTATTGTTTATAACCTCAAAAATACATTTCAAGATGGCGAGTCCGCTTGAAACGCCCACATTAGTTGAACAACGTTCTGTTATTCGTTTTTTACTTGCTGACGGCGAGAAATCAGTGAATATATACTGTAGAATGTCTAAAGTTTATGGTGAAGGTTATATGAACCGTGCAAATTTTTACTAGTGGGTAGAGCAGTTCAAAAATTGACGCGACTCAGTGACTGACGAACACCGTTCTGGCCGACCAGTTGCAGTTTCAACTCCCTCACTTGAAAGTCAAGTTGATGACATTATTCGTGCCGACTGTTGCGTGACTGTGGAAATTATAATTGATAAGATTCAAGTCAGTACTGCTACAGTTCATAGCATTATCTGTAACAAGCTGAAGTACCGCAAAACATGTGCAAGATGGGTCCCAAAGGAGTTGACGCAGCTACACAAGGAAATAAGGTTGAGAGTGTGCACAGAGCTACAGGAACATTATGAAAGAGAAGGTGAGCACTTCCTCAACAAAATTTTAACTTGTGATCAAACTTGTGTTCACTATTATGAACCAGAATCAAAAAGACAAAGCATGGAGTGGAAGCACACCAACTCACCTGACAAGAAAAAATTCAATATCGAAGCATCAGCAGGAAAAGTCATGTTGACTGTGTTTTGGGATGCTGAAGGTCCAGTTTTTTACGATTATCTCGAAGAGCAGCGTACAAGCAGTACTACTTGGATTTGCTTTTAAACAATGTGAAGGCAGCCATGAGAGAGAGACGTCGTGGATCTCAGAGGAAAGGTGTGATTCTCCATCAACACAACGCACGTCCTCATCACCAAAATAGACTGGGAAATACTGCCTCGTCCCCCTTACATTCCTGATTTAGCACCTAGTGATTTCCATTTGTCTTGTGCACTGAAGGAGGCATTACGTGGGAAGAGGTTCCCGGTCAACAAAGACGTGAAAAAGTTTGCGGGAAATTGGTCCAAACATCAAGATAAAGAGTTCTTTGCAGCCTGAATAAAAAAGATTGTAGCCCATTGCAACAAGTGCATAAATGTTCAAGGGGATTATGTTGAAAATCAGAAAAAGTACTGTTTTGTAAAAATAAACGCTTTTTTCTCCAGACCAATTTCTCTCTTTAATTATTGAATGACCCTCGTACCAAAATTTGAGACAGATCATCCCGGAATATCGTTTCACGTTTATGGCCTGAGGAAGAAGCAGAAAATCAAGCCAGTGAGCAGGACAAGCATACTATAGTTGGACCTCTCCTTTTTTCAAAATCTGCAGGTGAGCGTGATCTTCATGAAAACATGCTGCTCTTCTCTGAAGGTTATAATCAGAATTACAAATGGATCAAAGACATGTCCCACCCCCTTTACAGCCAGTTGTAAAGCATAAAGATAAGAAACACATTTGCTTCCGGTGTCTAAATACGTTTTCAGAAGAAACTTATTTAAAAAGGCATTTCGAGTCCTCTCACAGGTGATGGCATAACTAGTGTAGATTACGAGCGTGCCTTGAATTCCTAGCGGGAATTCAACATTCCAAATTTGGGTGAATACCCAAGACTATACATGGACACTGAAGTGTGCTCACCTGCGGATGTTTTTGAAAAGTTCTGGAGTGTATGCATAGCCATGTACTCTCTGGAATCGGTGTTTTATTACATAGCACTAGGGACGCAGTGTTCAAGAAAACGAAGCGCAGTATCAAATTTTTGACTGATACTAAGATGCTTCTTTTCTTTGAGCGTGATATCCGTGGATAACTTTGCCAGTGCGTCCATAGGCACGCCAAGGCATGTATGGGTGCCGGGTCCAATGCATCCCTTGAGTCAAGTTATATACTATTTTTGGATGTGAATAACTTACACAGGCACGACATGATACAGCCACTGCTGGATTTCAATGGGTGCCAGAAAACGAATTAGAGGGACTAGGTGGAAAAATATTGGGTCTGGTGGCTGATTCTGATGGAGGGTATGTGGTGGAGGCAGACCTCATATACCGTGTTAGCTTGCATGAAATGACAAGCGACTTAACGTTATGTCCAGAGCAACAGGTTCCATGAGGAGGGACTACCCCTAACCTGATGACCACTGTTGGACACAGCAGAGGTATTATCATACTCTATAGCAGTGTCTCAGCTTAGGGATGGAGCTAGACAGTATCACCCAGGCTACCTCCTTCAATCAGTCCCCATGGCTGAACGAGTATATTGAATTAAATACCGGTTAGACCGTCAGTGAGAGCGCAAAGCAAGTTCCTGCTACTAATAAGGTGAGTACACCTTTCGCTTGTTACATATTTTTACGAGATTCAAATGGGAGCGACTTATTTTCAGTTATCTGTGTAGTTACTAGTTTATTTTTGTAACTTCTTGCATGTTTGAGTGCTTACTAGACACAACCTTTTATTTCAATAACAGTGTAGTGTACAGTACCGCCGTTGCTATCGACCATTGTATCGACCCTCGTATCGTACAGGCTTTTGTTTGTTTGGTTAGAAGAGCTCAGTGCCGGTTAGACCGTCAGCGAGAGTGCACCGCGAGTTCCTGCTACTAATAAGGTGAGTACACTGTTCGCTTGTTACATATTTTTACAAGCTTCAAACAGGAGCGACTGCAGTAATGGATCGGAAATGTGATTGTTGTGTACAGATGCGAGCTGAGTTGGCGACCCTTCACTCACAGCTCCAGGCTGCAACGGCTTCCCTTACACAGCTTGAGGCTGCTGCCAAGGGGCGTCACTGTGGGGGATCGAAAGCGGGGATGAGAGGGACGTCGAGCACATCCCACGTGTCCTCCGATCGATCCACTGCTGTGACTGCCCCAGGTACCGACTGCACTGAGGTTGACCCCTCACCCGTGGTCGAGTGGGAGATCATTCCAAAGTCTGGCAGGCAGAGAAAAACTTCCCAAGGAGCCAATCGTACGGCCCCCCCCCCCCCCAGTTCGTTTGACGAACAGGTTTTGGGCATTATCTGTGGCTGACAATGTCTCTCAGCTGGCTGCAGTCGTCCATCCTGTTCCAGAGGAAGCTTCTCAGCCCGCAAGGTCTGGGCATTCACAGAGGGTAGGTTTGCTGGTAGTTGGGAGCTCCAATGTTAGGCACATAATGGGGCCCCTTAGGAACATGGCTGCCAAGGAGGGGAAGGAAGTCAAAGTGCACTCCGTGTGCATTCTGGAGGGAGTCATTCCAAATGTGGAAAGGGTGCTTCTGGATGCCATGAAGAGTACAGCGTGCAGCCTACTGCAGGTGGTGACTCATATCCGTACGAATGACGTGTGACACTTTGGATCGAAGCAGATTGTCTGGTTTCTGCCGGCTAGTGGAAATGGTAAAGACTAGCAATCTTGCTTCTGAGCTCACCATCTGCAGCATCGTCGATAGAACCGATTGTGGTCCTTTGGTACAGAGCCGAGTGGAGGGTCTGAATCACAGGCTCAGGCAGTTCTGTGGCCATATAGGCTGCAGATTCCTTGACTTGCGCCATCGGGTGGTGGGTTTTCGGGGTTCTGCTTAATAGGTCAGGAGTCCTCTACACACAGGAGGCGGCTACACGGGTAGCGGGGGCTGTGTGGAAGGGACTGGGCGTGTTTTTAGGTTAGAGGGTCTCAGGCAACCACAGAAGGGGCGTCCGTCTAAAAGTGGGCAGGTAAAACACAGTAAGGTAGTTGTAGAAACGATTTGTATTGTAGTTGTAAATTGTCGTAGCTGTGTTGGGAAAGAACCAAAGCTCCAAGCTCAATAGAAAGCACTGAAGCTCAAATTGTTATAGGTACAGAGAGCTGGCTAAAGCCGGAAATAAGTTCAGCCGAAATTTTTTGCAAACGATCTAACAGTGTTCAGAAAGGATAGATTAAATACAGATGGTGGTGGAGTATTTATTACTGTCAGAGGTAGTTTGCCTTGTAGCGAAACTGAAGTAGATAGTTCGCGTGAAACAGTATGTGTAGAGGTTATACCTGACAATCCTACTAAACTATCAATTGGATCGTTTTACTGACCCCCTCGACTGAGAAGGTATAGTTGCTGAACAGTTCAAAGAAAACTTGAGTCTCATTTCAAATAAGTACCCCGCTCATACGATTGTAGTCAGTGGTGACTTCAATCTTCCCTCTATATGCTGGAATTATACGTTTAAAGCCAGCGGCAGGTATAAAACGTCATCCCAAATTGTACTGAATGTTTTCTCAGAAAATTATTTTAAACAATTAGTTCATGAGCCCACTCGAAGCGTAAATGGTTGCGAAAGCATGCTTGACCTTTTAGCAACAAATAATCCCGGACAAATAGTGAGTAGCCGGCCGCGGTGGCCGAGCGGTTCTGGCGCTGCAGTCCGGAACCGCGAGGCTGCTACGGTCGCAGGTTCGAATCCTGCCTCGGGCATGGGTGTGTGTGATGTCCTTAGGTTAGTTAGGTTTAAATAGTTCTAAGTTCTAGGGGACTGATGACCACAGATGTTAAGTCCCATAGTGCTCAGAGCCATTTGAACCCCCAACCTGTTCTTGCTTTCTTCAGACGCTACACTCAGTGGTAATAAACTATTTTATACTGATCACCATTTTGCACAGACAACCAAACATGGCAAAGTTGTGTACAGGTCATCAAACACAAACGATACTCGCAAGAATATTGGACCATCAAACCGATCTCCAACCAGGGCATATACTACTGAGTACCGTCAATTTTCGCTGTACTTCTCGATATCAACAACCCCGCCCTAGCCTCCCGATCGCTAACGCACTACAATGCACAACATATACACTGTAAATAATTTCTCCACAAACACCAAACTTTAGCCACGCGCAGCCTACTGTAAACCATTGACTAACTAGAAACAAGTAGAGTAAACTGATATTTGCACTCTTGAATACCGAAGTCGGTCATCTAACAGATTGGAGATCATCAATATTCTTTACCAACCAACTATGGTCTTTCCCACGTCTAGAGAACAGGCAAACGTGTGTCCAACACACCACAATCGCTCTTCCCTCAACCAAATAAAGGCATCAAATGTCCAGAAGCAGTTGACTGAACAATTTACGTGGGAGGGAATAACGCTCTATCACAAACGCACCATCTTCTCAAAGTTACACTTGATCACGAAAGCCACCCAGCACATAGTAAGTATTAGTTCGCTATTCGTTCGTCTATAAGATGGTAAAGTTAACTCTAATACATTTCTACACTCCAACAGGCCTCTGCATTCGGAAGAGTGCTACCATTAACAGGGGAACCCAAATCAATACCACCACAGACTTTGCATACACGGACACATTCCAGAAAACTCCTCGCATCATACTTACAACTAACTCTTACGATCGCAGTCTCAACTGAAGGGTATTCGGCAGTGACCAAAGTATTGGAAATACACCTTGCTGTCGGCAGTGGCTCTGGAAATAGAAGTATCACTACCATTCTTATGACTTGACATACTCTTCCCTTCGCTATCACAGTACCCCAAGTCAAATCCATATCCTCCCTACAACAGCATGTAGACATTTCCTTTACACAAACAGATATACTTTATAAACCTGATGCTCATATCACACACCCCGCACTAATACTAAGTATAAAATTACCTCCTCAATAACTGGATGCATACGACACCAAATAATACTGACCGAAAATCAACGATGGGTGTGCATGTCTCTTACGTTCATCCTGCGAGTCATACCACCGTGTCATAGATGTGATCGAGCACATGTTAAGCAAAAAATCTCGATCCCAACACCTACTGCATGTTACTCTCACAAGTGCCTGTCGTTCTACAGGTGTGCACGAGTATCTATGTTAAAAGTTATATACTTGTTTTATAAATCTAGGTACGACATTACCTCTGAATGAGGTCTTTTTTTGTCCAGACAAATACCGAGCCGGTAATCGTAGGAATGTGTATTATCAGACCAACGTGTAGCCCACAATGCAACCTCGCGATAAAATCGGTGAATTTTGACAGTCATTTCGCTAAGGAACGTGGTATGTGACCGATATTTGCAACTCCCTCACGCCGCTAGATATTTATCCAGTATGTGTTAATGTATTCTGTCCCGATACCATTCAGAGGTTCCGTTATATACCCACTGAGTTAAAGGTGATGACTGATTGACAAGGCCGGCCAGTGTGGCCACGCGGTTAAAGGCGCTTCAGTCTGGAACCGCGCGACCGCTACGGTCGCAGGTTCGAATCCTGCCTCGGGCATGGATGTGTGTGATGACTGATGACCTCAGATGTTAAGTCCCATAGTGCTCAGAGCCATTTGAACTGATTGAGAAGGATCACAGCCACAAGTGAATCATATCTCTAAACGAGTCAACTTTCTCGAACCTATCTGCGACAGTAAAAATCCAACATAGTCTTAGTTAGTCCCTACACATCTTGCAACTGCTTCCATTTCTACAGCTTTGCGCATGTGATCATTCCATTTTAAGTCGGAACTGAGAAGAAGTTGGACAAAGCCGTATCCACCACGTTCTGCAACCCGTCTAGAAACAAAGCGAACTGAGTTAGTGCGACAGGACCGTGTTTTGGCCATTTGGCGGAAATGCGCTCATTGTGGCGCGTTCCCAGACTACATACAAGTACTACAGATCCACGTCCAACATTCTATCATCGTTATTCTCTACCCTGCAACAGAAAAAAATTAATAACTATAGAAGATCAAGTAACTTCATCTCACATAGACGCCATTACTTGCGTGATGACGCGAAGCTGCGATGGAGGTCCAGCACGGAGACAGAGATTTTGCAGTGCTTCCCAGAATAGCACAGCGTGCAGCCCTCCAAGCATTCCTAATGGTATACTTCGTTCCTCACTAAATTTACCTGTAAAACTGCTGCTGCTACTGCTCCCTGTGTGGAACGACCTTATTAAATACACGCGTATTGATACACTACATAGGGTTGTTTAAAGTTTCATCACCTCTACTCTAGGAGAATGATCGTATCCCACATACTATACTGTAAATCGCAAGAAATGCCACCTGTGGTCCATTTTAGTTGTTTGAAACACTGTTTTCTAACATGCTTTGTACACTGCAAACATTTCGTTTTTCTGCTACGACTTCGTGGCCTGAGCCAGGTTCTAAACTGACATTACGAAGTTCTGATCCACGGCCTTTCGCAGGAAACTAGACGTTGCACGGTGTAAATCGTGTTCTTAGGGCTGATATCATAACATGCCACACATTGGATCATTTTAAATAAAAGGCAGCTACAACATAAGGAAACCAGAAGGGTTTGCTCACGTTGTGTAGAGTCTCCAAATTTCAGTCCGAATGTGATTTACAAGCTCTACATTTACACTCATCTCTCACACTGACGGAATAGCTGATAACTCTTCGTTCCGTTTCGACTCATTCGTAATTTTGCACATATGTACGCGATCACTGTTCCGGTGCTAAGCACCCCAGAAGGTATAGCCAAGCCGCCAAAACTCTCCCTCAAACTCAAACGAGCATTGGCACTCAATCATTATTTCGTAAGCAACAGCAAGTCAGCGGGCGGGTGGGATGGAAAAGACACCACCGATATACTCTAATAATAAGCATCATAGTTGATAGTGTGAACAATTTTAACACTTTTACACTAATTTCAACACTGACCATTGATGTGACAGCATGTCCCCCAATTTCAGTATCAGAGCTAAACCGCCCCTTTTACATCACTTTGCGAGTGTGGATAGATTATTGTGCAGTACATCCATTCAGTGTTAATTCTCGAACACATACACGTTCACAGTACATCAGACAACGCTCTTCATACTTGTAACACTTCGAGCATAGTGTTTAATTTATGATCTATCTCTCAGCGTATGGGAGTCACAGAGCATTCTCCCCGTCTTACGGAAAAAGACCAACCTCACACAGTCATTGACCAACACACCCTGCAGCACCGTTAGAGAATTAATCTCCAAGCGATCAGAAGAAGAGCGCTACACTCCACGTCTCGTGAATGAATATAGATTTCCATGTCCCAACCCATCCAAGTGCATGAGATTTCTCGAAATGTTACCATGTCGAGGAGCTTAGCACTCCTTATCGATGTATAGTAACAGATTTCAAAGTGCCGTAATGTAACAGCATACAGTTAAGAAGAACAAGAAAAGACTTATTTTTATACGAACATAAACACACACACTCCTAAGACTACAACGTTCTGCACTTAAAAACGGGCTATAATGTTAGATGGAATACCTTTCCGGCCTATCAGACATACACCCTTCTTCACAGTTTCTCTACGCTGAACTATCTTATCGAATCGTAAAACATTTGCTTTGCATGATACGAGCGCAATATAGCTTTGCGGAAACGTATAGTGTCCACTGGTCACATCCGGTCACGGTTCAGGAATTATACAATGCCTGCATAAGGCCTACATAAAATGATGACGTTTTATATATCCAGTCTTCTTCTTCTTATGCTGCTCCCCCTTCTTGGTAACAGCTATTTTCCCTTCAGTTAAGTCACCTATTCTCTTTTCAGTTGCGTTAACCCGTTAGTACAATGTCCCTTTCTCAATAACAGCTATTTCCCCTTCAGTTAAGTCGTTTACTTTCTTCTCTAATGCATTAACCCGATCATTCAGTGTATTGTTCAATCTCAGAAGGGTATGACAATACGACTCTAGTTTCTTGTGTATGCCTCCAACTTGACGTTCGAGAGTTTGAATTTTCGCGTCCACGTACAAGCGAATGTTTTGTCCGTGCACACCCAGCCTATCAAACTGAGCTCCCAGCATGTGTGCGAATTTATCCATGACGATGCGTATACTGATGTACTCACCTCTTTGCATGGCTGTATGTATAGGAACTCCTGGAAGTTCCGTCTGTACCTGCCGTCATTCAGTTTTCTTGTTTTATCAGTAAGGAGAAACCCATACTGTGGTTCCAGCAATCTGCAAATATCTTTACAAAATCATTGAACCACATATCGGTTCCTACGTGAGCCTGGTAAATGTGTTTTAAATTCGGATTGTCCTGTTTGAATGCTATAACTAGTTTTACATTAACGCTCACCAGCTGTTTTAGGATTCTGGAATAAGTCTGACGAAAAATAAAATACATCAACAGCCATATGGCGACTGAAACAGAAATATTGCCTAGTTTGATCTTGGTTTTCCACAGCAGCATCGTCAAATATGAACACTTTGTTTAGCTTTACTCTTTCCGGTGGAGGAATATCACTGCTCTCACAGAATGTCTCGTATGTCACACCATCTACACCCTTCAATATCTCCTGTAATACATTCGAGGTATGAACTGAAAAACGTCTTCAGTAACCACGTTTCGTGTTTTATTCAGTACACGATGCATTTCGGACCCTGTGGGTCCATCATAAGGTGTAATTCGTCTTAATACATGCTTTATTTTTTTCTCTTGAATGAGATGAAATGCATATTACTGTCACGAAAAGGTTTGATGTTAGGTTACGAATTTCGTAAGTCAAACGCGGAAAATATGTGCGAAATAGTGGAAAAGATGAGCAGTGTAAACTTACCAAATAATCCAAGAAAAGCGTTGTTAACGTTATAGCATCAGCATACGTTTTTTTCTTCATCGTTTTCGTACGTATCATTTCATTCAAGAGGCACATTCGCATACATATTGTGGGCTTTCAAATAACTACGTACCCTCCGACTCAGAGTTGAAATATTAAAAGTTTGTCTGGTTTCGATGCCTAGGGGCTGCGATACGTAGTTGCCGCATTACAGGCCAAATACTGCTGAGTCTACAGTATATGATAAGAATACACACATGAATCGAATGGTAGAACGTTTCTATCACTCGGCAATTGAGAATTGAGAATTATGAAAGTAACATATAAATTTATAAATGAATGATTGTAATTAAATAATATCTGAAGGTACTATCTTAACGACTTTAAATGATGAGTAATATAGTTGAAGTACTTTTGAGAATGCAGCATATTTCTGCAAATACTTATTGGTGTCAATGTTCCAGCAATTAAATAAAATATAAGTTGAACAATAATGAAACAATAGATTCCCATTGCACGTAATTAGCTATGAACAACAGCATAGCTCGCGAGATATCCACTTCTAAGCGCACACTACGTCTTTACTGTAGAAGCCACGGAAATGTCACAAGTGCACAAGTCGACACTCCGGAGTATTTGTATCTGCCATGACCACGCTCACACCGCTCCACTCTGCAAGTCCTTCCCGTGACTGTCCTTGTCCCGTGCGACTCCAAACTCCCTCGTGTCCTCTCCGGAAACGATGCTCCTCCCCAACCTCCATAAGTCTCTCTTAGTAACGAGCACTGTGATTGGCTAGAGCGCTCCCTCCTTGTCTCCAAGCCGATGGATACACACAAAGATAATGAAACACATTCGAAATACTGGATTTATATTTAAATACTTGAAATTAAATAAATATTCCTACGGCAGGACCATAAACACGTTCTAACATAGAATATTAGATACATAAACAAATCAAATAAACATATATCAAAGGAATAGAACAAAAGGTAGGCCAGTAGCCTAATGTCTCTGTGCTTTCTAAAAAACAGTAAAAATTTAACCAGTTTCTTCACGAATAGTATATATCGGATATAAACAAAGGCATAGGTGAATAAATATATTTATAAGCATGCTGCTACCGTTTTTTCGTGTAACTGTGGAGTACTTATGGCCTGACGCGATCAGTAGTAATCGGCCACTTTGACCTCCAATAACTCATGTACTATTCAAGTTACATGCCTGTAATTTATACCAATTTAGGTTTACACTAATAGCTTTCTAAAGACACGTCGATCGGCGAAATCGGGAGAAGAGTTTAGATTTTAGAAATTCGTTGCTGGGTGTTACTTGTATAATTTACCGTCAGATACTAAACTTTAAACTAATAAAGATATTGGAAATCTGATTACACCATCAGAATCGTCGCGCAAATAATGGTAATGTACATGTTTCTTTTTGAGGTATCACGATTCATCTGGCTACTATTAATTTCTATACGGACTGTGAAATATCTGCCATTAAGGTTTCACAAAGTCCGCCATCTTTGGCCGTCCCGGCGCACAGCGTCACCAAGGAATTCCCACTGATGTGCTCGATGGACCACGCACTGGGGCTACCCCTCTCGTCCGGCTAACGTTCGGCACCGCAAGTTTGCTGGCCGAGCAGCCCGTGCGGCCGCTGCTTCCTCCAAACTTAGAATATTTTTAGAGCGCAACGACTCGCCCGTTACCTCACAACATGTTAGCAAACACTGCACAGATGTTTCTGTACATGGTGTCATCGAAGATGATTTTTCATGGTGCTAAAGATATAATTATTAAACTGTAGTAGTTGGTATTTGAGTTTAAACAGTGTTTTGGATAATACACACACAAGCTCAAAGCGAACTGCATCCGGATGTGTTAGCAACCATATGAGAACATTTGCTTTGCCACAGTTGGATGGACCTACAATTACTGCACTTATGTCGGCAGGAAGGAGTGCACCATTCTTCTTCTTCCGGTCTTCTTGCACACTGTCACAGCTCCAGTCGCTCACAAGGAAGTCTTGATTCTTCACCCACGCTGCCGTGATACCTACTGCGCCACGTACTGGTGTGCAATGGTTTTTATAGAAAATAAGGACCACTAAACCCTTCCATGATGACGATTATGTCAGGTACTGGCGTGCAATGGGCTTTTACAGAGAATTTAGTAAAATGATACACATATCGAAAAAAGTTTTCATCTCCTCAGTTCCAAGAGTTCAGAAAATTGGAATATAGATCAACGTAAACATCATTTCCGCCCTTTTTAATATTCATGAAAACGATACATTGCATATTGTACCACCACACAGCGAGACCTTCTGAGCTATTAGACCAGACTGCTGTACACACCATTGGCGTACCGTGAGGGGAGACTTTGAGACTTAGTCTCCCCTGTGTTCGTGCTTAAAAAACATGCAATAGTAATTCATAGCAAAAATATAAACAACTTTCTACTAAGAGCACTAAATGTGCGAAGACATCAGTTTTGTAGCCCGCGCCGCCGCACCCTGAGTATTGGTGTATCTGCTTGCTTGAGACTCGACTGCTCTCAGTCTCTGCGTCTCTTCCCTTACCTGGCTGTGTTAGTGGCTCTCCTCCACTTCCCCTCTTCCACGAAGGCCGGTGCGCTGCACTTGCTAGCAGATATCGAGACTAGTCTCCGCCGCTTCTCTGCCGGCTTTTAACACGGAAGTGAACAGTCGCGCTGTTTGTGTTCATAGTCATTCTTGTGTGATTTTAGTGAATATTTTCGTTGTGTCGCCAACATGATTGAGCCAGCAACTGAACACCTTATAGAATTTTTATTAAAAACGCCTTTTTCTACATTAACGTACGAAAAAAAATTAGAATTGGAGGACAAACGACCTCTTATACTCGGTGTACTTTTAAGTGAAGGCAAACAAAAACGCACTGTTCAGACAGCCTGGTACGAAAAGTATGATTGGCTGACTGCGAATGCAGTTAATAACAGATTATATTGTTATATATGTCTTCTGTTTGCTGGTGAAAAGGAATGATGCAATGAGGGCATTTGTACAATAAAAAACTTTGACAGGAATGCACAAAAGCATCAGATATCAAAACGTCAACTGCAGAACAAAGAATCATTTCAGTTGTTGAGCAAAAGTAGATATGAGCACGCCCTTTCTGAAGCCGCTCATCTGACAGAAATAAAATACAACGAACAAGTTACGTCCAGCAGGAGAGTATTGGCTCGTCTTATTCAGGCAACTGTATTTATTTGTAAACAAGAACCAGCCTTTCGCGGCCATCGAGAAGACGAATCCTCCAGCAACAAAGGTAACTATCTGGAATTGTTGGATTTACTAGCTCAAGGAGAGCTTTTAATCCGAGACCGTCTGTTATCATCTTCATTCTTTAAAGGAACTTCTCCAGATACACAGAATGATGTAATAGAAATGATAACTCTGGCAGTTAATGAGAAAATAAAATCTGAAATTCAGAACTGAAATTTCATTTCGATTCAGGCTGATGAAACATTAGACGTGTGATGCAAGAGTCAAATGAGTATAATATTCAGGTACTGTGTTGCAGACAAAATTGAGGAAAGATTCGTAGGATTTTACGATGTTTCTTGAGATAAAACTGCTTAAGGTTTGTCAAACATTATTCATGCAGTATTGAAAGAATGGAATGTGGAAGGAAGAGTGGTTAGTCAAACATATGATTGCGCTTCAGTAATGGCGTGCAGAGAAAGAGGACTACAATACTTGATGAAGCAGTTCTGTCCTTATGAGCTGTTTATTCATTGCTACGCACACCAACTGAATTTGGTACTGTTACATGCCTCCAAAATCATACGACAAGTATGCATGTTTGTAAGTGATCTTACTGCATTCCATTCGTTTTTCAGCAGATCATCAAAACGAACTGTATTGCTAACTGATAAAGGATTTAAACTGCCACATGCAAGCAACACTCGCTGGAACTTTCGTTCCAGGGCAGTTTCAACAACATCTAGTCATTTCTCAGGGCTATGTAGTGTTCTTAATTATATATTGGATGATACAGGCTCTCAGTGGGACCTAGAATCTTTGAGCTGTACTGTGGGAATGAAACGACGGATGGATGATCCTACGTTTGTCTACTTGCTTTGCTTCTACCGAGGGTGCTTTGTTTATGTTCATCATCTCTTTAATGTTCTTTAGTCAAAATATGTCGGTATAACTGCTTGCCACGACGAAAGAAGAACTGTTTTGAGAAACTTACGACAATTAAGAACGGAAACATTCGTTGATGAATGCATTAAATGCAGCTTGTGTTTGAATGGCAACTTATCATTCTGTGACAGTCAAAAGACATCTCTCACGGCACTAACTTACGAGATACTGGATTTGCAAATTGTTCAGATGGGAAGAAGGTTTCAAGACTTTCCCCAAAATCAGTTTGTTGAACTATTGAACGAAAACTGTTTTGCGAACTATCAAAAAGAATTCCCAAAGTTGAAACTGCTTCAATTATTAGAACAGTACCTTTTTTCAAACAAGAACAACTTGAAAATGAACTGTGTAACACATAGTTGTTGTTGTTGTGGTCTTCAGTCCTGAGACTGGTTTGATGCAGCTCTCCATGCTACTCTATCCTGTGCAAGCTGCTTCATCTCCCAGTACCTACTGCAACCTACATCCTTCTGAATCTGCTTAGTGTATTCTTCTCTTGGTCTCCATCTACGATTTTTACCCTCCACGCTGCCCTCCAATGCTAAATTTGTGATCCCTTGATGCCTCAAAACATGTCCTACCAACCGATCCCTTCTTCTAGTCAAGTTGTGCCACAAACTTCTCTTCTCCCCAATCCTATTCAATACCTCCTTATTAGTTACGTGATCTACCCACCTTATCTTCAGCATTCTTCTGTAGCACCACATTTCAAAAGCTTCTATTCTCTTCTTGTCCAAACTGGTTATCGTCCATGTTTCACTTCCATACATGGCTACACTCCATACAAATACTTTCAGAAATGACTTCCTGACACTTAAATCTATACTCGATGTTAACAAATTTCTCTTCTTCAGAAACGCTTTCCTTGCCATTGCCAGTCTACATTTTATATCCTCTCTACTTCGACAATCATCAGTTATTTTACTCCCTAAATAGCAAAACTCCTTTACTACTTTAAGTGTCTCATTTCCTAATCTAATCCCCTCAGCATCACCCGATTTAATTTGACTACATTCCATTATCCTCGTTTTGCTTTTGTTGATGTTCATCTTATATCTTCCTTTCAAGACACTGTCCATTCCGTTCAACTGCTCTTCCAAGTCCTTTCCTGTCTCTGACAGAATTACAATGTCATCGGCGAACGTCAAAGTTTTTACTTCTTCTCCATGAATTTTAATACCTACTCCGAATTTTTCTTTTGTTTCCTTTACTGCTTGCTCAATATACAGATTGAATAACATCGGTGAGAGGCTACAACCCTGTCTCACTCCTTTCCCAACCACTGCTTCCCTTTCATGCCCCTCGACTCTTATAACTGCCATCTGGTTTTTGTACAAATTGTAAATAGCCTTTCGCTCCCTGTATTTTACCCCTGCCACCTTCAGAATTTGAAAGAGAGTATTCCAGTTAACGTTGTCAAAAGCTTTCTCTAAGTCTACAAATGCTAGAAACATAGGTTTGCCTTTTCTTAATCTTTCTTCTAAGATAAGTCGTAAGGTTAGTATTGCCTCACGTGTTCCAACATTTCTACGGAATCCAAACTGATCTTCCCCGAGGTCTGCTTCTACCAGTTTTTCCATTCGTCTGTAAAGAATTCGCGTTAGTATTTTGCAGCTGTGACTTATTAAACTGATAGTTCGGTAATTTTCACATCTGTCAACACCTGCTTTCTTTGGGATTGGAATTATTATATTCTTCTTGAAGTCAGAGGGTGTTTCGCCTGTCTCATACATCTTGCTCACAAGATGGTAGAGTTTTGTCATGACTGGCTCTCCCAAGGCCATCAGTAGTTCTAATGGAATGTTGTCTACTCCCGGGGCCTTGTTTCGACTTAGGTCTTTCAGTGCTCTGTCAAACTCTTCACGCAGTATCTTATCTCCCATTTCATCTTCATCTACATCCTCTTCCATTTCCATAATATTGTCCTCAAATACATCGCCCTTGTATAAACCCTCTATATACTCCTTCCACCTTTCTGCCTTCCCTTCTTTGCTTAGAACTGGATTGCCATCTGAGCTCTTGATATTCATACAAGTGGTTCTCTTCTCTCCAAAGGTCTCTTTAATTTTCCTGTAGGCAGTATCTATCTTACCCCTAGTGAGACAAGCCTCTACATCCTTACATTTGTCCTCTAGCCATCCCTGCTTAGCCATTTTGCACTTCCTGTCGATCTCATTTTTGAGACGTTTGTATTCCTTTTTGCCTGCTTCATTTACTGCATTTTTATATTTTCTCCTTTCATCAATTAAATTCAATATTTCTTCTGTTACCCAAGGATTTCTATTAGCCCTCGTCTTTTTACCTACTTGATCCTCTGCTGCCTTCACTACTTCATCCCTCAGAGCTACCCATTCTTCTTCTACTGTATTTCTTTCCCCCATTCCTGTCAATTGTTCCCTTATGCTCTCCCTGAAACTCTGTACAACCTCTGGTTCTTTCAGTTTATCCAGGTCCCATCTCCTTAAATTCCCGCCTTTTTATAGTTTCTTCAGTTTCAATCTGCAGTTCATAACCAATAGATTGTGGTCAGAATCCACATCTGCCCCTGGAAATGTCTTACAATTTAAAACCTGGTTCCCAAATCTCTGTCTTACCATTATGTAATCTATCTGATACCTTTTAGTATCTCCAGGATTCTTCCAGGTATACAACCTTCTTTCATGATTCTTGAACCAAGTGTTAGCTATGATTAAGTTATGCTCTGTGCAAAATTCTACAAGGCGGCTTCCTCTTTCATTTCTTCCCCCCAATCCATATTCACCTACTATGTTTCCTTCTCTCCCTTTTCCTACTGACGAATTCCAGTCACCCATGACTATTAAATTTTCGTCTCCCTTCACTACCTGAATAATTTCTTTTATCTCGTCATACATTTCGTCAATTTCTTCATCATCTGCAGAGCTAGTTGGCATATAAACTTGTACTACTGTAGTAGGCATGGGCTTTGTGTCTATCTTGGCCACAATAATGCGTTCACTATGCTGTTTGTAGTAGCTAACCCGCACTCCCATTTTTTTATTCATTATTAAACCTACTCCTGCATTACCCCTATTTGATTTTGTATTTATAACCCTGTAATCACCTGACCAAAAGTCTTGTTCCTCCTGCCACCGAACTTCACTAATTCCCACTATATCTAACTTTAACCTTTCCATTTCCCTTTTTAAATTTTTTAACCTACCTGCCCGATTAAGGGATCTGACATTCCACGCTCCGATCCGTAGAATGCCAGTTTTCTTTCTCCTGATAACGACGTCCTCTTGAGTAGTCCCCGCCCGGAGATCCGAATGACACATAGTCTGATGTGAAAAAACACTTATCTCCAAGAATCCTCTTAAAGTACATTGTCAACACTGATTTAGACTCCGTTCATGAAGAAACAACGATGTTCCTGCGTTTGGTCTCGACCCTACACCTACCCGCAACTACAGCGAGCAGTGAACGAACCATGAGTACTCTTAAACGAGTGAAGAATTATTTAAGGAATTCAATGTCCAACATCCGGCTGTCGTGTTTGAGCACGTTAGCAATAGAAAAGCCACTACTTGGAGACGTATCCAGTGATCAGAACTTTGTAGACCGAGTTATAGCCTTTTTCGTGGAAATAAAAGACAGGTACATTGCACTTGTCTAAAAGAAAATACATAAGTGCTTCTTCTCTTGCTGCTGGAGTTCTACAAATTTGTCATCGTTTCTTGAACAAGTCGGTTATTATTATTATTAGTGGCGGTGGTAGTGGTAGTAGTAGCAGTAGCAGTAGCAGTAGTAGTAGTAGTAGTAGTAGTAGTAGTTGTTGTTGTTGTTTTATTTTATGCATTTTGTTTCATTTGTTTAAATTATTGTTTATTGTACTATTTTGTCTCTCTATAATAACTGCAGAGTCTCCCCAACCTTTACAACTATTCTAAGCCACTGGTACACATCAGTACCTCTAATACCTAGTAGCACATCCTCCTGAATTAATGTATGCCTGTATTCGTCGTGGCATACTATCCACAAGTTCATCAAGGCAGTGTTGGTCTAGATTGCCCCACTCCTCAATGGCGATTCGACGTAGCTCCCTCAGAGTGGTTGATGGGTCACGCCGTCCATAAACAGCCCTTTTCAATCTATTCCAGGCATCTTCGATATGGTTAATGTCTGGAGAACATGCTGGTCACTCTAGCGATGTTGTTATCCTGAAGGAAGTCATTCACAAAATGTGCACGAATTTTCGTCCATGAAGACGAATGCCTCGCTAATATGCTGTCGATATGGTTGCACTATCGGTCGGAGGATGGCATTCAGGCATTCACGTATCGTACAGCCGTTACGGCTCCTTCCGAGACCACCAGTGGCGTACGTCGGCCCCACATGATGCCACCCCAAAACAGCAGCGAACCTCCACCTTGTTGCACTCGCTGGACAGCCGGCCGGAGTGACCGAGCGGTTCTAGGCGCTACAGTCTGGAGCCGCGCGACCGCTTCGGTCGCAAGTCCGAATCCTGCCTCGGGCATGGATGTGTGTGATGTCCTTAGGTTAGTTAGGTTTAAGTAGTTCTAAGTTCTAGGGGACTGATGACCTCAGAAGTCCCATAGTGCTCAGAGCCATTTGAAACAGCCAACTCGCTGGACAGTGTGTCTAAGGCGTTCAGCCTGACCGGGTTGCCTCCAAACACGTCTCCGACGATTGTCTGGTTGAAGGTACATGCGACAGTCATCAGTGGAGAGAACGTGATGCCAATCCTGAGTGGTCCATTCAGCATGTTGTTGGGCACATCTTTATCGCGCTGTATGGTGTCGTGTTTGCAAAGATGGACCTCGCCATGGACGTCGGGAGTGAAGTTGCGCATCATGCAGCCTACTGCGCACAGTTTGAGTCGTAACACGACGTCCTGTCGCTGCACGAAAAGCATTCTTCAACATGGTGGCGTTGCTGCCAGGGTTTCTCCGAGCCATAATCCGTAGGTAGCGGTCATCCACTGCAGTAGTAACCCTTGGGCGGCCTCATCGAGCTATGTCATCGACAGTTCCTGTCTCTCTGTATCTCCTCCACGTCCGAAAAACGTCGCTTTGGTTCACTCCGAGACACCTGGACGCTTTCCTTGTTGAGAGCCCTTCCTAGCACAAAGTAACAATGCGGACGCGATCGAACCGCGGTATTGTCCATCTAGGCATGGTTGAACTACAGACAACACGAGCTGTGTACCTCCTACCTGGTGGAATGACTGGAACTGATCAGGTGTCGAACCCCCTCAGTCTAATAGGCGTTGCTCATGCTCGGTTGTTTACATCTTTGGGCGGGCTTAGTGACATCTCTGAACAGTCAAAGGGACTGTGTCTGTGATACAATATCTACAGTCAAAGTCTATCTTCAGGAGTTCTGCAATACATTTTTTAATGTGTGTATAATTGTCTGCTGTTGCATGTTTGCAGTGAAAATACTGGTGGCAATGGCTTTAGTACTTGCAATGAAATGAGAGGTAAGAAATTAAAAAAAGCACATACATAGTTATATAATTTTTTATTCAGTAATCATAGACAGGATGCATTACATCAACAGGTTCTTTCTTTGTCTTAACGCCAGTACAGAATATAGAAAATAAAGCGCTCGTGTAAGCACCGTATTCAGCATGTATTTCTCTCAAACATATTGGCAGTGCATTAGTTTTCGTTGGTACCATATTGATCCACCGTTCGAAGCCATCTACATAAACACTGTTCATACTTAGATACTCTGCCATGTCCCTATACATAACTTTAACAAAAGACAGCCATCTATTCAGTCTTTCCAACGCAACAGATAACACTCTCTGTAGATCGAACAAGTTTTTAACTGTGGAGTGCTGTAGATAAATGAATGTTTCACCCGATTTCACATGAAGTGCAGAGTCATTGTACACTGTTTAATGGATAGAGTTAGAGCAGCACAGTAAATGTCTGGGGGCGTATGGCTAGGATGATACTCGGAGGTCAACTGCTGCTTGATGTAGGATTTCGCATGACACAGTTCATCCCATTCCGTCTCTGTAAACCACACTTAAATACTTTTAGCTGCATTCTCGATCTCTATCACAAAACACCAATCTCTATCTGTAGTTGCCTCTGTACCAATATGTAAATGTTTCGAACCACTAGCGGTTAAATTATACACTAAAGTGAAGAGTAGTGATACACAGGGCTTAATTGGTATCTTCTCATTCACTACATCCTGACTTTTTCCGTGCAGTACCACTGGAAAATTCTGTGATGGCGCGTATGAAGGGGTCCAGTACCGACCTGTGCCATGCTGACTAGAACCCCCAGTGCACTTCAGCGGTTCAGAGGCTGGCTGGGTCTCTTCAACGGGCAATAACAGCTGATTGCCCTGCTCCATCAAGCTGACCAGTTGTGCTACAGGGTCCCAGGGTGCTGCCTCTGCTGCGGTTCCAATGGGCTGGGACACACCGCCAGTGCAGACCCCGAAAGGCTGGAGGACGTGCTATCCACTGGTGAACAAAGAAGCAGAACCGTTGCAAGCGATGAAGCACAAAGACTTCACCTTCCTCATATAACAGACATTAAGTGAGGCATACTTACTCTTCCGCAGCCTCTTTCTATTCTGCTGGTGCTGTGGCTGAGCGGTGCTGAACGATTTCGACTGGCGCTTCATTCTGACTACTATTGAGGCTTCTGAGCTGCTCGGCCCGCCTTACAGTCCCTTTGTGATCGGATGCTGTGTTCCTATTGGCTACTGCCAATTTAAGGTGCCTCTGGTGGTCTAATTGTGAACTAGACCACTTGCTTGGTCCTCTGGATCAGAGGCAGACATCTCTTGTGAGGTGGAAAACTGACTGTGAATTTAAATAATAGCTGTCAGTTATAACAACAGCGTTGCTCTGCCTGACTTGCAAAATGCATCTTGATACCATTCTGCTGCATAGCCATTATCTGCTGGACAGTATTTTCTTCTTCTTCAGGTACTCATCCAATATAATTCCTCTCCATTCTGTGTGTAGGACGTTACAGGTGCAGCCCTCGGCTGTATGCTTACAGGCAACATGGCTTTTGAACTCCTCTCAGTCAGACACCAACAGCTCTCCGATAGAACACATTCTGCACAGCCACGAGGATGGGTTGGTGGAAAGGGAACCGGGATGAGCAGTTGAAGCTCTTCAGTGGTATATATCACATATAAATGAATATGCTATATATCACATATAAATGAATATGCTTCCACTGAAGCAAAGTAGCATCAACTGGCCGCCTCTTCCATTTTGGAAGAGTGAATGCTTCATGTGGAATATTTCGGCAGTTTGCACACGAACACGTTTCGGTTGCGACGCGCATCTTACTCCGTCCCACTGCATAGTTGCAATCTGCTGAATTGAATTCTTCTGCTTCTTTCTCCTACACTCTTCTATTATCATAGTCTTCCATTATCCACGTAGTGAACTGTGGCTACAGTCCTCCTTCGAATGCGTACGTGGCTTACAGCTATTGAAAGCTGCTCTACACTTCACATTCATCTCATTGACTAAACACATCACGATGCTTCCACAACGACAGCTGAGTGTAGACTTAATCTACTTCACCAGTTCCCGTCATGTGAGTGGAGAGAAAAAATTATGAGCCAAATTTGAATTTCCTGCCAATTTCTGTGGGAAAGGGTAGGGGGTGGGACATCAGCACAGCACTGAGGCAAAGAATTTCTCACCAAAATCCGAAATTTCCGCCAAAATGCGAAATTCTCGTGAATAGGGTAGGGGGTGTGGTAGAGGGAAGGAGGAGTGGATGGGGGAGAAGGGGGTGGGGGGAGGGCGTGGGGACCCACTTGCAGCCTAACAAAAACACGTGACGTCCTCTGGGGGTGGGGTGGGTGTGATTGGGGAGTAATTAATTGATAAATTTAATTAGTTCACATATCAATTTGATATATACCGTACATATATATCCCACAAGTTGGACCAGTTCATACTCTTTACATTTCAGATAATAAGGCACAAACCTGTGTACAATATTTTCGAAACTATTTAACAATGTACAAAAAATACACAGAAAATAAGTCTCACAAGCTGTAACAGTTTCATATGTTTTTCACAGATAGGTGCATTTATGTTTTCAACAGCTTCCAATACACTTCAATGACAGTTTACAGAGGCAAACAGTTGATGGTGACACACTTATATGTTTTCAGCAGCTTGGAATACACTTTATTAACAGTTTACAGCATCAAATAGTTGATATGACACACAGCGTGGAATATTTACACAGCGTAGGAGACAAAACTTGAAAAAATAAATACAATACTGATTTCTATAGCCAGCAGTAGAAAAGGAAGTATGCTAACTTTCATACATAGTATGCAAACAACATAACTTGCACACATGGTGTGAACAGTCTCCATTTCCACTGACAGCGTGGAATCTCGCCCACACGTATGTATGCACATACACAGATACATATCTACACCTATATACAGACTATGATAAGCAGGTCATAATATTCCAGGCACACACACAAACTGTGTACAACACAACACACACTGTCACTCAAATGAATAATGTGTGTACAGGTAGGGTTCTGATCCTGTTGTCACAAATGACTTGCTTATCATCACGAGATAGCAGGTTGATTTTCACCTGCGACACGCTACGTGTCTCGATCTTCACAACTGAATATTGACTTAACACACCATATATAGAGGAGAGAGGAGGAGGAAGAGGAGGAGGAGAAATGCCAACACCACCACACAGGTACTACAAGTAATCGTCAACCTCGAAGGCCATTGAGGCCAAATGCCGTGCATCCTTAGCCTGTCTCTGGGTAGAATCTGTCTCGGTACAGCACGGGTACATTTGCGAGTGGAGACTTACTAACTCCACAATCTTTGAGAATTTTGCCTCACCTTTCATCAAGCTGATAATCTTAGTGTTAGTCAGCTTTGTGCCATAGAGTTATCAGCTGCATATCTAAGAGGTATAGAATGCATCAGGGTGGCACCTTATTATGCTATATGGATTGAGCCCCTTCACCCTATGAATAAAGGTGTCTGTGTCCATATAAAATAAATTTGGGTCAGCAAAATAATTTCTTGCAAACTCATAATGAAAATAGTACATGTGGAGTTTAGACAGGTCTGATATACACATACACATAAACAGATTTTGTTAATCTATCAAAACCTTCAGCATCTCCAGAGCCACAACTTCTTTCTTGTAGATTGTGGCCCATTTAAAATTTGACCTGGCAATACATTCTCTCACAACATAATACCCATTCCAGTGGGTGACTAAATGAATATTGCAGTGGTCTCTAACAATTTCCACAGTTTTGCCAAAATCAAATTCTTTGTTAATTTATAAAAATCTTTCTAAACATAACAAATTGCAGAATCTGTCTTATCAGTATTTACATGAATGTATTCCTTCGATCAGAGGTACTGCCTGAAGGAAACAGCACAGATGACTCTATCCAGTTGCAGTCCCAAATTGAGACATTGCTGGAGATTTCAATAATGTATTATGTACCTTGTATTTCCCTCCAGCATTGTCAACAGCTTAAGATGGGAATCATTTCACAGAACTTGGGGCTCTGAACGTATTAGTAAGTTGCTGTATGCATCATGCAAACCATTATGATACGTTAAGTCAACCTCCAAAACATGCCCTGTTTCAGAGTCTGTTGCCACAGATGAAACTTCCCCTGCCTGATGATTTATTCACTAGACAGACATCAGAACCATCCAGTAGGTAGAGATTGTTGCATGTCATGCCCATATAAGTTATTTACTTCCAGGTACATGATGTAACTTAAATTGCTGGATGTTTTACTGAATTTTTCGTCCTTTTGCAGATTATTCGGCTTGTTGTGCCTGTGGGTACTTTGGCAAAATCCTCCAAAGTACTGTGCAGCATGTCTGCATCAGTTAAAAGTTTTATGGTGGCAGATGTGAGTTTGAGCACGGTGTCCCATGAAATTCATGGCACGGTGTTGTAGAGTGCTGGATCAAGCAAGTATGTTTCCATGTATACACTCTGGAATTGTTTGAAAACGTCTACAAGTAAGCATACATCTGTGTCCATATAAAGACTTGAATACTTCCTAAATTAGAGCTGTTAAGCTCCTTCCAAATACTCATTGTGAACCCTTATTCTGCACTTGTTATGCCAGCTCCTGTAAGTTTACTGGAGAATGGGATTATGTCAGGCAATGTGGCTTCATTAAGTTTCTCCAGTTAATCCAGATATTCATATGGGAATACCCCTTTCCTTGTTATGAGGTGAAACTTAGAATCATTGGGATGTACATCTCGATTGAGGTGCATATCCTCCTGTGGTGTAGCTTCGATAAATTTCTGAAGTGGTGCCTGCGTGAATACTAATGAGTCCAGGCACTGTAGTGTAATATTGTTGCTGATTCTCTATGAAAACAACATATTTTTCTTAGCTGATCATTGAATAGACCAAAATAGGCCAACTGCTCAACAGGGAAATGAGCGTTATGCCCACTTAGACCATGAAGGAAAATAGGTATGTTTAGTGATAGTTTTCAATTCAAGTTGCATGAAAAATTATGCACAGTGCTGTAGAATTTGCTGATTAGACAGCGATTATTCTTACATGGGATTTCAGCTTCATTAGTTAATGGTTGTTCACAGACATAGCAATCAACTGCATTATTGTACAGTGACTGATCTTCCTGTGTGTTGGTCATAGGAATATTGGTATGATAAATCACATCAACTTTCTTCAAAAATTTTTCAAGCTCAGAGAGAAACCATCTTACAGGTTCTTCCCTGATGTACAATATAAGATAATTAGGACTCACATCATATGCACATACAGGTCTATAACTTGATGCACTTCTGCAAATGGTAAATGTAGTTCTGTGAGAGTAGTATGTGAGGCAGTGGGGCCACCGTCACAGTGTGCCAAAGGAGCTAGTAGGCACCCAAAGTTGCCACGTAGAATAAAGGGTACAAGCTCCTCCTGGAAAAAGATTCTTAAACTTTAAGAAATTATTTCCCTAAGTAGCCACCACTAAACATACTGGGTCCTATGTAGAACAATTCACCAGATGCTCTGTTAATCGCTCACTGATAGAAAACAGGTTCAGGCACCTAGGGCAAGTATGGTATGCACATTTATGTTTGTTTTGATGACTGGAAAAAAATTGGCAGGACATGTTTTTGATCAAGCAGTATTGTTGTTTCTTACCCTGGGAGATTAATAACAAACCTGCACGTTTCTGCTGCCGTCCAGCGAATGGAGAGAAGTGGAGTCAAACGAATTTATGCTTCGGGTTATTCTGCACATTACAATCATTGTGCTTACATTAATTGCGTTTGTACAGGCTGTATACATGAATAGATACATGGGGATTCTGCCCCTCAAATTTGGTGATGTCTTGGATTCTCATGGGGAATTCAATATCAGGATGTTAATTATACCTATGTAGAAGTTATTTGTATACTGTGCACAGTTCTTATAATTTCTTTCATAAAACAGTAGATGCCACACGAAGCAATAGTCCTCATTTAGGGCATTAATAATTCCTTGTTATCTAGTTACAACCTCTGGAAGAGCAATATGGGAGGACCCCTCTCCCCCCCCCACCCCTCCCCCCACACACACACATTGCATCAAACACACACATGTCAGCATCTAAATACAGGTCTCTACTAAAGAGTGGATTTTCTGCATACCACAGTGCAGCGCTTAGTGGCAGGACACTGTAAACCATTTATGGTCTCGGAAAGTTCCCTTTCGAAAAGAGGAGCACATGTATTTGGGAAAAGTTTTGGATCACGATATCCAACCTTATTATTGATGTGGGCAAATGAAATTGTATCCTCAAGTGCACTCAGATGCTGTGCAGGTTACCTGATCCTCCTCATCACTAACAGAATGGAAGAGAGGCTGCTGCTGGCTGATAGATGGTCATCAATAAAACTACTGTGTTCCAGTCCAGTCACTGACAGACCAGGTGCTCGTGCTCACGATGGTCTATGGGTGATGGTGATAGACTGACACTGCAGATGATGATGCTGTCACCTCTGAGGGTCTGGGCACCGGTGATGCCCCCAGGGCAGGTCATGATACCAGTAGTGCTGCAGGTGTGGGTGATGAAACTGGTGTTGCCAACTGCAATGGCCTACGTGCAGGTGCAGGTGATGGTGCTCAAGATGCTTGAAGTGGTTGTAGCATGTCTAAATCATGCATAATTTTTCTGAAACAGCACAACGGTCTATAGGTATCAAAAATTTATAGATATTTTCAAGTTGTGAGAGTGAAAGGGGGAGATGGCTAGAGAGAGAGAGAGAGAGAGAGAGAGAGAAAGAGAGAGAGAGAGAGAGAGAGAGAGAGAGAGAGAGAGAGAGAGAGCAGAGAGAGCAGAGAGAGGAGGGGGGGGGGGGGGCAGACACTTACATAAAAACTCATCATCAGCTGTCGGGCTAAAGTCTGCCTGCAGTATGGAACCCTGCAGCTCCTTCTTGAGTATACACATTTCCTCATCATGGGTGATGTCACCGCCCACAATATCTATCTGTGTGTTTTTTTGGGGGCGAGGGGGGGCCATGCGCGTGCACGTGTATCTGTACATATCTATCTATCTACCTACATATCTTCCACACATACACAAAAAATCAAATGTACACACAAAACGATTTTTCTTCATTGTCCTAAGGAAGTGTAGTGGAGGACACACGTATGATTCAAGATTTCTAGCTGCAGCGTTCTTGTAACTATCACGTATCCATAATGATTTATCACTTCTTTTCACATAATCAATTTGGCCACAAAGATAAAAACTTCAAAGTGGTGTCACCATTTGTAAGTAGAGGATATTGAAACAACTTCCATAATCTGAAATTTAAAGACAACTGAATGCCAGCACTAAATATTTTTAGAAGTTTTACGTGTTCGTTGTCAGTTAAGATATGAGACTATTCCAAATTAATTTGTCAAGCACAGTGTTATTCTCTTCAGGAGCTGCGCCTTCTCCTTAGAGACACACACTTCTGTCCCTTCTACTTCATGGCTCCTGATTACATTAACTAGAATGCATTTCATGGCCTTGTAAAAGCCCATTAGCATCTTGATAGTTATGCATGCACTAAAAAGTTTGTATTCTTCTGTCAATATCAGTTTCTCCATAAAATTTCCTGCATTTTCTAAATTGTTCTAGTCAAATTTTGTCACTGAAATATATGTTTTTAAGGGTGATGTGATACCTACATTCTGAGTGTGATCAATTTCAACCCCATTCAGCTTGTATCTTATTTTATGAGACAGGAAATGAAAGGTGTTGTGTGTAAGATGAGATATTGCTGTAGGACCTCCATCAGCCTTTTTCACAAAACTCCCCTCCAAGTATAGAAAATTGTTGCTTGAAATGGTTAAAGCATGTTGGTGCTGTATAACAATCTGAATCTCATCGTTGTTATTTAAGTTCACTGAAGAAAAAGGTTTGTGCGAGAAATATCCTGGTGAATGATTCATTTGCCATATTTGACTGGGGCAGTTATTTTGAGCAACGTCATTGTTCTCATATGGTTTCAAGTCAGGCAATTTAAGGAAACGATTGTTCTTTTGTGTTAACACATCATATTTCCATTGTAAAGTGGCGTGCTGTTGGCTGTGTTTATGTCATATGATGACCCTGCTTCAAATGTATCTGTATCACAGTTTCTTCACCACAAAAGTCTCTGAGACACTTGTCCTAGTCCACAATATTCAACTTGAGATGATCTAATGTCTCAAGAGTCACTGGCATTGTTTGTGTGTCTACAATTTCATATCCTGGACCGACTGTACAGAAGAATTCTTAAACTGAGCGAATCACATTGGTCCTTAGTTAAGTCTGACATTACCTCCACTTACTTGTGTCAGGCTTCTTCTGTTTTCTTTTCTGTTGGCCACCCTTGGACAACTCTTGTTTTTTTTTCAACCCCAAGGATTTCTTTCATTTTGGTAGGAGCGAGTGGAATTTTGATTGAAAATCAGGATTGACCAAGCCCTTAAGTGCAGGACAACAATTGGTATAAAGGGAAAAAAAACCTTTATTAAAATTTACCTGCTCCTCCAGGTTGGAGGTTGGAGGTTGAGGCACCGGGCCTGCTCCCCATCACTCAGAAAACTTCAATCTTCCAAAAATCCAAGAGCAAATCCTCAGAAACAGATGAAACGAATGTCTGATGAGTATGGATGTGAAGCTGAAAAGATACGACACAAAGATCATTGCAACATATGCACTCACAAATAATGCTACTGATGCTGAGAACAATACTTTCTTTAGTGATTTGGCAAACTTCCTAGATGGTACTAGCAATACGAAGGAGTGGTATCTTTCAGGAGATTTTAATGGATGGGAGGGTAAGCAGAGTGCTAGCAAGGTTGTTGGCAAATTTGAAGAGGATATTGTGAATGATAATGGAGAGAGGCTGGAAGAAATGTGTGGACAGTACAGTCTTAAGATATGGAATAGTTTTTTCAACACAAAGAGATCCATAAATATACATGAACAGAGCCTAAAAGTGAGTTACAATCCATAATTGATTATGCTATAGAGAATGAAAGTAATCATGAAAGTGGAGGACTGCAGAATCTACAGGGGAGCAGAATGTGGATATGACCATTACTTGCTTTGGTGTGTGCTTTGATTCCCCTTTCAGAAAATCAGTAGGTGTCAAAACAATTGTAATGGTAAATGAAGAGAAACTGGACCAACCAGACTGTTAGTGAGTGCTAGAATTATATTAAAGAAACCTCTGCCCGAACAGGCCATGAAGGCCCAATGGTACCGACTGGCCACAGTGTCATCCTCAGCCCAAAGGCGTCACTGGATGTGGATATGGAGGTGCATGCAGTCAGAACACCCTCTCCTGGCAGTATGTCAGCGTATGAGACCAATATCAATGTTTAACTAATAAAATAACTAGTAATATGTAACCAAGATGTCAAACAAAATCTATATAATTGGGTATGACACTGTTAGTTAACTTTTCTTGCTGCAGAGCGAGAGATTGTGTGGAAAAGAAAAATGTCGACAAAAATATTTTACTTTTGTAATAAATATTTAGTTCTATTACACCTCTGATAAGCTTTTAGCTATACTTATGGCATGACTGATTGATTTTTTGGTCAAATTTGATTAAAATGTATATAGTGCATGTACTTGTAATATAGGACAAGTCAACAACCTAGTATTGTAAAATATTTAACCTAAATATTACAATATAAAACATCAAATTGGCAATAATGATAATAATGCTGCATACTTTTTCTCTTGGTTAATATACATATACTACATACTACAATATATTCAGTGACTACAGTGCATACAAAAAGTAATAATGGCAGTCTTAGACATGTACTCTTCCACACTATAAAATTCTTTTTCCATTAAACAATCTTTCAGAAATTTTTGGAATGCTTGTATTTTTCACTCATTGGTCTATAGACAGTTAGGAAGAGTAAGGATTGTAGGAGGGAAGGTGGGTAGTCAACTTCAGTTTATTGGGAGAATTTTTGGAAAAGTGTGGGTCATCTGTAAAGGAGACTACATGTAGTACACTGATGTGGCCCATTTCCCGGCCGGCCGGGGTGGCCGAGCATTTCTAGGCGGTACAGTCTGGAACCGCGAGACCACTAAGGTTGCAGGTTCGAATCCTGCCTCGGGCATGGATGTGTGTGATGTCCTTAGGTTAGTTAGGTTTAAGTAGTTCTAAGTTCTAGGGGACTGATGACCTTAGAAGTTAAGTCCCATAGTGCTCAGAGCCATTTTGTGGCCCATTCTTGAGTACTGCTCCATTATTTGGGATCCTCACCAGGTTGGATTAAAGGAAGACACCAAAGCAATTCAGAAGGGGTTACTAGATTTGTTACCAATCTGCATGCAAGTATCACAGATACGCTTTGGGAACTCAAATGGGAATTCCTGGAGGGAAGGAGACATTATTTTCCAGGTCAATATTGAGAAAATTTAGAGAACTGGCGTTTGAAGCTGGCTACTGAACAATTCTGCTGTCACCAACTTACATTTTGCATAAGGACCACAATGATAAGACAAATTAGGGCTCATATGGAGGCATATAAACAGTTCTTTTTCGCTCGCTCTATTTGTGAGTAGAACAGGAAATGACTACTAATAGTATGAGGTACCCACTGCCACGCACTATAAGGTGGTTTGCAGAGTATACAGGGTGAGTCACCTAACATTACCGCTGGATATATTTCGTAAACCACATCAAATACTGACGAATCGATTCCACAGACCGAATGTGAGGAGAGGGGCTAGTGTAATTGGTTAATGCAAACCACAAAAAAATGCACGGAAGTATGTTTTTTAACACAAACCTACCTTTTTTTAAACGGAACCCCATTAGTTTTGTTAGCACATCTGAACATATAAACAAATACGTAATCAGTGCCGTTTGTTGCATTCTAAAATGTTAATTACATCCGGAGATATTGTAACCTAAAGTTGACGCTTGAGTACCACCCCTCCGCTGTTCGATCGTGTGTATCGGAGAGCACCGAATTACGTAGGGATCCAAAGGGAACGGTGATGGACCTTAGGTACAGAAGAGACTGGAACAGCACATTATGTCCACATGCCAACACCTTTTTATTCGTCGTTTTTACTGACGCACATGTACATTACCATGAGGGGTGAGGTACACGTACACACGCGGTTTCCGTTTTCAATTACGGAGCGGAATAGAGTGTGTCCCGACATGTCAGGCCAATAGATGTTCGATGTGGTGGCCATCATTTGCTGCACACAATTGCAATCTCTGGCGTAATGAATGTCGTACACGCCCCAGTACATCTGGTGTAATGTCGCCGCAGGCTGCCACAATACGTTGTTTCATAGCCTCTGGGGTTGTAGGCACATCACGGTACACGTTCTCCTTTGACGTACCTCACAGAAAGAAGTCCAGAGGTATAAGATCAGGAGAAAGGGCTGGCCAATTTATGCATCCTCCACGTCCTATGAAAAGCCCGTCGAACATCCTGTCAAGGGTCAGCCCAGTGTTAATTGCGGAATTTGCAGGTGCACCATCATGCTGATACCACATACGTCGACGCGTTTCCAGTGGGACATTTTCGAGTAACGTTGGCAGATCATTCTGTAGAAACGCGATGTATGTTGCAGCTGTTTGGGCCCTGCAATGAAGTGAGGACCAATGAGGTGGTCGCCAATGATTCCGCACCATACATTTACCATTTACAGTCCACGGTCGCTGTCGCTCTACCTGTCTGAGGCAGCGAGGATTGTCCACGGACCAGTAATGCATGTTCTGTAGATTCACTGCCCCGTGGTTTGTGAAACCCGCTTCATCGGTAAACAGGTAGAACTGCAACGCATTCTCTGTGAATGCCCATTGACAGAATTGCACTCGGTGATTAAAGTCATCACCATGTAATTGCTGATGTAGCGACTCATGAAACGGGTGAAAGCGGTGACGATGCATTATGCGCATGACACTACTTTGACTCAGTCCACCGGCTCTTGCAATGTCCCTTGTACTCATGTGTGGGTTCATGGCAACAGAAGCTAACACACCAGCTGCACCCGCTTCTCCTGTGACGGGCCTGTTACGGACCCGTTTGCGTGCTACGACCATACCTGTTGCATGCAGTTGGCGGTAGATGTTTTGCAATGTGCGGCATGTTGGATGCTCTCTGTCTGGGTACCGTTCTGCATACACCCTGCAGGCTTCAGCTGCATTTCGTCGACACTTGCCATGGATGAGTGTCATCTCCGCCTTTTCAGAGTTCGAATACACCATGGTCACCGTTCCTACAACACTACACTATCACAGACGTCTGGTAACACGGTGTACTACAGTTGGTCTGCGTGCAGAGACGAATGCAGAATAACAATAGCAGCAAGCGCTACATGCGGACACTGCGACAGCTAGACCAAACCACAACAGTGCACTACAGCCACACTCGTAAACACGGTCGTCATCATAAACATGTCCCTGCAGATGCTGCTCGCCGACCGTGGCCCGTGTTTGTTACAACACGCAACTGAACATCGGAGGTTTCAAGCGTCAACTTTAGGTTACAATATCTCCGGAAGTAATTAACATTTTACAATGCAACAAACGGCACTGATTACGTATTTGTTTATATGTTGAGATGTGCTAACAAAACTAATAGGGTTCCATTTAAAAAATGTAGGTTTGTGTTAAAAAACATACTTCCGTGCATTTTTGTACGGTTTGTATTAAACAATTACACTACCCCCTCTCGTCACGTTCGGTCTGTGGAATCGGGTCATCAGTATTTGATGTGGTTTATGAAATATATCCAGCGGTAATGTTAGGTGACTCACCCTGTATATGTAGATGTAGAAGTAGAAGTTATGTTTACTGCAGTAGCATTCAATTACCATCTTACACAAGCTTAGATTGACTGGGAAGCTACATCGCACTGATGATACAGCAGAGGAAGTACTGTATAAGACACTTGTGAGAGCTATTCATGAAGCTGCCTTTGAAAGTCTCAGAGTAGTCCAGAACACTTCTGGCAAATTTGAAAGTGATGGTGAAGGAGAAAATGGAGGCCTGTAACAGACGGCTTAAGAGCAATAAGATTGATGACACAAGTAGGTATGTAAGACTGAGTGGAGAGGCTAAGAAAACAGTAATTAGAGCAAATAGTGCTATGTGGGACTTAAAATGTGAAGAAATTAATAATTGCTTGGCAAGTTCAAAGAAGCATGAAAGGTGATAAATCAGCTAAGAACAAATGACAGACGTAGTACAAACTTGCAGCTGATAAGTCTAGATAGGTGGTGGAAATACTATGAAGAACTGTTTAAAGAAGATAGATCCCAGTTTCAAGATATATTCTTCTTTGCAGGCAAGGAACATAACACAGAAATCCAGGAGCTAACAATATTGGAAGTAAAGGATACAGTTAAACAATTCAAAAATGGTGAAGCATCAGGACCTGGAGCTGTATATATGGAGTTGTTGAAGGGTGGGCTAAATGTGTAATTTGAACATCTCGCAAAGCTATTTAATCTCTGTATGAGTGGAGAGGAAAGCCCTGTTAAGTTCAAAGAAGGATGCACCACAAACATACTTAAATAGGGAAGCAAGGATGACAGCACAAATTATGGAGGTGTCACGGTTGTCAGTCCTATATCGAGATTACATGTCACGCCCATTGAAGGGACTGCTCTATGTGCAGCGTGAGTCCGCTCTTTGCTCTGGCTCCATTGGAGTTCTGCAAGTGGGAGTGCTTGCGTGCTCACTTGACAGTAACAGCCATGTGGCAATGTGCAAAGCTGGCTTATTATTGAGTCGCAAATAAATCAATACTCTAGTGAGTAATTGGGGTATGCAAACTACAGGAACCTTAAAAAGGAACTACAGTTCTAATTAAACAGTTGAACATTTAATGAGAGGATTATTATGATAGTTTTATATCAAACAGATTTTTGAACTCGAGAAAACATCACCAGTAAATAAAGAAAGACAAAATTAATTTAAATACATACTAAATACGAAAGCTAATGGATTACGGCAAACTGGAAGACAACATTAGGGCACCGAATAACAAAGAAAATTTACAAAAATAATCCACTGCAGTTTTCTATTGCTGCTTTTTACATTTATTTACGTTTCTTTGCATAAGAGCTTCAATGTTGAGAATAACTGATTCAGCACAGCTCAGTCTCAAAACACATTTCAGATGATAACCTAATATGCAACATCTCAGTCATGTTTTAGACAGATCATTAGTGAAAAAAACTTCTCACAATTTTACATTGATACGAACAGACTAAGCATCCGTGCTGCATGTCTATGAAGCTTCAGGTAACGCTTCTGTGACAAATGTTTGTAAAAGTCACTTGAAGTGTTTCTGCTCTGATATCTACCTGTCAGTTCTGAATCACACAGAAGATCTACGATTTCCATTTGGAGAGGGTGGTTTACACAGTCGATGTCCACAGACTACGGAGTAGCAAAAATTCCTTAATCTGTTTCCATGAGCGAAATATCAGTGAATCTTGTTTCAAATTCAGTACACAATTTTCTTAAAAGATCTGAATACTCTCCACAATCTGCAGCAATGGCAACGTTTGTTAATGCTGGCAGTTTCAGAAACTAAGAGATGTTTCTAGCCTCCAGCTGCCTTTCCCAGATCGACAGTTTCATCTTGAATGCCTTTATTTTGTCGCAGAAATGGATGATGAGAATATCCCTCTGACAAAGTGACACACGCAAGTCACGGAGATGCCCTTTCACATCAGTTTAAAAGGCTAAATCACAAATCCATCTATCATCCGACAGTTCAGGAACAGTTTCTCCCTTCATTTCCATGAACAACGATATTTCTAGATGCATTTTCATGAAACGCTCCAGAACTTTAGCATGACTGAGACAGTGAACCTCACAGTGGTAATGTAAATCTCCATATTCATAATGGACATCGTCCAGAAATGCTTTGAACAAGCAATGAGTGAATCCTTTTGCTCGAATAGAATAGAGTTAGTGATTTTCACAACTAAGCTCATTACATTATTCAGTTTTATGCTTTTGGAACACAAATGTTGTTGATGAATCAAGCAATGTATAGGGACAACCAGGAAATCATAATTCTTCATTTTTCTCTGGACGCACCCTACTGAGCCACTGATTTCGCCAGTCATAGCTGGAGCATCGTCTGTCGTTACAGAAGTTAGTAATTCCCAAGGCAGACCAAGTGTCTCCATAACTGCTTCAAGTGCATCAAACATGTCTAGACCTGTTGTCGAGTCCTCCAACAGGATTTGTTTACTGTCCTAATGAAAATTACCAGCTGTCCTGTGTCTGACAAGTTAAGAGTGTCATCTAAATTGAATTGATTTGGGGGGAAGAGACCAAACAGAGAGGTGCCCTGTCAAAGGAACCTGTGCCTGAAGCAATTTAGGGAAATCGTGGAAAACCTAAATCAAGATGGCCAGACGCGGGAATGAACCGTTGCTCTCCTGAATGCGAGTCCAGTATGCTAACCACTGTGCCACCTTGCTTGGTAATCACCTATGGACAAATAAAATGTAACACTGTCTTTAATATTCATTGTCAGCTGAACCTCCAAAGCTTCTGACAATTCCAAAATTCGTCGCATTACTGTGGGTCCAGAAATTGACGTGGACTGCGTAACTGTGAAACGAGTTGTGGGCACAGCTCTTCCCCCGCTATTACAAGGCATTCTTTAATAAATTCCCCCTTCAGCAAATGGCTTCAGGTGCAGAGGTATCTGATGAGAAATTCTATAGCTAAATATCACAGAAGAGTCTCTTCCAGGATGATCAATGCTCTGCAAATACGAGGGTAAGTCAATTATTATCCACAATTTAGTTATATTTTTGTTTATTTTGGTAGTACTGTCATTTTATGTTGATGACACATGCTTTGTTTATTTTTAGTTATATCTCTGCAATTTTCAAGCTGCTAGGCTAGTTTTGTTTTCACTGCCGTGCTGTTAATCATGGCTGCTCCGCTGTCTATTTGAACAAAAGAAGAGCAACGTTCAGTGATCCATTTTTTTGTGGTCAGAAGACGTATCAGGGGCCAAAATTCATCGAAGACTTTCAGTACAGTACGGAATGTCTACGAATGGATTGAAAAATTCTGAAATGGTCCCACAAGTGTTATGCATGATAAAGGAGCTGGACGACCATTTACACAAATGAGGAAACCATTGAGTGTTCATGTCAAATGATTCTCTTGGACAGACAATTAACTATTGACAAAGTGGCACATCGTCTGCAAATTATTCATGGTTCTGCCTATGAAATCATCTAAAACAGACTTGGGTTTCATGAAGTTTGTGCAAGATGGATCCCACAACAACACACACAGTTGTGTAAACAAACACACTTGGACATCTGCAAAAAACATTTGGATCACTATGGTAATGAAGGAGACAACTTCTTAGACCGGATCATTACTGGTGATGAAACATGTATCCATCATTACGAGTCGGAGAGCAAATTGCAGAGCATGGAATGGAAACATCCAAATTCACCATGCAAGAAAAAGTTCAAGACCCGACTGTCCGCAGGAAAACTGATGCTTACAGTTTTTTGGGATGCACGAGGTCCAGTACTGGAACATTATAGGGAAAGGTGCACAACAATAAACAGTGTACATTACAGTGAGAGGCTAAAGCCTGCAATTTGAAGCAAATGCTGAGGATTGCTGTCAAAAAATGTTGTGTTGTTGCACGAAAATGCCCGTCCACATACTGCTGCCCACACTGCTGAAACGCTACAGAAACTCAAATTTGAAGTACTGGATCATCCTCCATATAGTCCTGATCTTGACCCTTCTGACTATCACTTGTTTGGTCCACTCAAATAGGCATTAAGGGGATGTTGATTTGCCTCGGAAAGAGTGAAAGAAGCAGTGCATCCCTGGCTCACAGCTCATCTCAGAACCTTCTTTTATGAGGGCATCAGGAAGCTTGTACAATGATGGAACAAGTGCATTGAAATGCAAGGAGACTATGCCAAAAAATGATATTCTTTTAAGTTTCCTATTTGATTACCATAAAATTTTATAACTATTTTGCAGATAATAACTGACTTACCCTTGTAATACGAAACATTTTTATCAAATAATATCAATAGCAAGAGCTCTCAGAACTGACATACTGAAAGCTTTGCATCAAGGCAACCAGGTAAATGCAGTATTTCTCGATTTCCGGAAACCATTTGACTCAGTACTGTACCTACATTTATTGTCAAAAGTGCGATCATTTTGTGACTGGATTGAGGACTTTTTGGTAGGGAGGACACAGCATGTTATCTTGGATGGAGAATCGTCATCAGATGGAGAAGTAACTTTGGTTGTGGCCTAGGGAAGTGTGTTGGATTAATGACAACATTAACAGTACAACCAGGATTTTTGCAGTTATCTATAATGAGGTACTACCTGAAAGAAGCTGCAAAAATATTCGTCAGATCTTGATAAGATTTCAAAGTGGTGCAGAGATTTGCAACTTGCTCTAAATGTTCAGAAATGTAAAATATTGCACTTCACAAGATGAAAAAACATAGTATCCTATGACTACAGTATCAATGAGTCACTGTTGGAATCAGCCAGCTCATACAAATACCTGGGTGTAACACTTTGTACAGATGTGAAATGGAATGATCACATAGGTTCAGTCATGGGTAAAGCACGTGGTAGACTTCAGCATATTGGTAGAATACTGGGGAACTGCAATCAATCTACAAAGGAGATTTCTTACAAATCACTCATGCAGCTGGTTCTAGAATACTGCTCAAGTATGTGGGATCCATACCAAATAGGACTAGCAAGGGATACTGAATGTATACAGAGAATGGCAGCACAAATGTTCACAGGTTTGTTTATCCTGATGTACCTAGGAGACATGACCATTGTGATAAGAGACATCGGTTCTTGCACAGTAAGGTTTAGTTGTTCATTATTTCCACGCGCTTTTTGAGAATGAAACAAGAGAAATAACATGTCAGTGGTTCAAAGAACCTTCTGCCAAGCACTTAATTGTGAATTGCAGAGTATTCATGTAGATGTGGTTGCAAATGTCAAGGGAAGGGCAGCAGGAAGGAGGGAGGGATCCAGAAATGGATTGGAGTGCAGAAGTACAAAATAAAAGAATGAAAAGCTTCTAAAGTATTCCTTACTTAGACATATGCCAGAGTTCATTTTATCTTAGGATAGAGATAAAAGGAAGGATTCGTTTCAGGATGAAAAATGGACTGTAGATAAGAGGATATAAAAGAATATGGTTTCAATTAATCGTGTGAACTGTGGGAAGTCTCCAGACTCAATGAAGTGAAATTAAAGGGAATGCAAATGGAGTTTTGGCGATGAAGTTGTGAAGTAAGAAGAAGAGAAAAAATAAGAAATGAAGCACTATGAGAACAGATGGGAGCTATTAACGAGATTTTAGACACTACTGAAAATAAATGGCTACCACGGTATGGGCATCTTGGAAGAATGCCAGAGGAGAGAGGACCTTCTAAAATATGGCACTGGAGACCTCCATGACACAGAAAATGAGGAAGACCCCGGCTACATTGGAATGATGGGGCAAGGTGTGCGATGCAGGACAGAGCCATGCAAGAAGAAGAATGGCAAGGTAGGAGATGGAAACTTGGATGTGAGAGATGCAGCATGGGGTAGAAAACTCACAGGAAGAAGAGAGAAGAATTTAACACTGTCAACCTCTTCTATCTTCTTGTCATGGGCAAAAAATCTATTACAAATTCTGAACTGCAAACAGTGTGACTTTTTAAATTTCATTGAGAAAGTGTTGGCTAGAAATCATTTATTAATGACCATGAAGGTCATTAATAAAGTTATAGTTTATTTTTTGACCATCGATCAGTTTTACAGTGATTTTAGACATGTTACATTGCAAATTTATACAGAAATAAACAAATTTCTTGGAAATTTGTCATTCGATACATGAAATAATTCTGTAGTCATGTTTACTAATAATATTTTTACTTGGTGAGATATGATAGCTTGCCCTGATTTATGCAACAGTAAAACTAATTTTTTTAGTTCATCTATGTTAAACCCACTGCATAGAAATAGTGGGACATTTATATATTGTTGTAACGCTACATTTTTGCCTGTAGTATGTTTTCTGCTGTAATTGCACCAGTACACTTTGTTTTCCTTTTCCGTCTTTCAGGGAAATTTGACATACCAACTTACATTTGTCCTATGGATTTGCCAACAAGTACTGTTTCACATTATACCAGCACCCAGAGATAAGGTGTTTCTCGAGTTTTCTTTTGAAGGTGCTCAAGTTCCTTTATACTCTTGATGCTAGATGGGAGTCTGTTATAATATAAGGGGTCCATGTCTGTCATTTTCAATCTTCTGCCACAGATGTGGTAATTTTCTCTGGTTCTTGTGTTGTGGTCATGAAAGTCTCTGTTTAGAGGTGCTGTACAATTTACGATTTGAAGAAGTATTTGTCACACATGTGCAAACTTGGTATAGTTAATACTTTGAATTTCTTGAATTTGTTGTTGCAGGATTCCCAAGGCGTTAGATTAATGGCTTTCTTTTGAAGTTTTAAGATTCTTTGTACATGTACATCTGCTGCACCACCCCATACTGGGATACAGTACAATATATGTGGGAACGTATACAAACAAGAAGGAGCGAGGTCCTAAATAGTCCAGTCAGTGAAGTAAAATTAGGGGAAAAGTTTGTGTAGTTGCAAATTTTCGTACTGTGGCATGAGGGAGTGTCATGAACAACATACTAAATATCCCCACAGCTCTGTGTGTGTGTGTGTGTGGGGAGGGGGGGGGGGATCGAGGAGGTTGTTTGCATTTGAATGTCACTTTTATATGATTTTCTTGAAAAACTTGAAAATTGCTGCTTCTGGTCAAACTTTCCCAGTAAAAACCGACCTACATTACATCTCCAACAAAGAAGTCCTTTCCTTTTTCTTGTAGGACTAACTGCTTCCATGTTGCAAGGGATGGAAAAACCACAAATTATAAAAAATAGTATTTCAGTGGTATAAAATTAATGTTTATTGTTAAATGAAGTATGTTGAGAACAAATTTTAAAAGTGTGTACCACATCTAAGTGCAGTAGAGCTGTATTATGGGATAAATTGTGTTATGGGGCTGTAACATGATAGATGAGGTGGTGGTGGATGGTAGAAGTGCAAGGGAAGGTAGGGTACATGATTGTGGTCAGGCAATTCCTCCTTCATAGAGCTGCAAACTGAAGAGTGAACAGACGATTTTCCACTCTGTCTACCCCACTACATCTCAAGAAGTAAATACAGGTTGTTTCACAAAGTTATACTGACCCTCCGCAACGCGCCTTATGAATTACTGGTATGCAGTGCGCAGATGTGCCAGAGGTTTTTATTTTCCACAAAATGTGTTAATATTATATGGGGGTACAGATATCAGTTACTAATAATATTAATGTAAGAAATGCACAGGCACAGAATATCTGTACACTCTTCTACACTACTAGAGGAGAAACTGATTCTTAGTCATCCTGTGTGGCAACTGTACTGTTCTTCCAAGAAAGGTAACTTCCCCCACAAAGAATGGTGCTCACTTTTCAGTTTACAGGCAGACTATACTATCGGAGCATTTACTGACAGTTGTCAGTGATCTATGTAGTGTTGCTGGGAAAGGGACTGGATTGGTAAATGGGACACCTTGCTGCTGTCTAATGTTGGCAGTATTGTAGAACTACCTAACCTTATTGCAGTCACTTGCTAGTAAATTAATGAATGCCCAGGCAGTTACTACACTTCTCTCACCATTAATTGTGTCATTAGTAGACTGCATAAATCTTTTTCATCCAGAAATCGTTGGTGCTTATAGACTGTGCTGCACTGAAAGAAGCCATTTACCACACATCCACAGTATATCTTTCAAGATGGGTGTGAATGTGTCTGATGATACAGGACTGATTGTGTTCAAGCCTAGAGCAGTAATCTGTTGTACTGCAGTTCTTGACTTATGTTGAAATATCTGAAGTTTCATAGCACCCAGGTGACCAAATTCTATTGCATTTTGAGACAATTTAAGCTTCTGGGCCTCTTTAGGTGTTGGGATAGCTGAGGCTCGATACCCTACATACTGTGTAAAATATTCCAGCCAGCGATATTGAAGACAATGAAATTGACTTGGTCGAATACATTTTGACAGCTTGTTATACTTGGGACATGCTCTTCAGTGTGGGAGACAGTTGACAGCTCCAGCTGTTGAGCTTTGTTACATAATAGCTCACTTAACAATTGCAAGTGAGTACGCATTTAATAAACTGACAATAACTCCAGTATATAAATTCAAACTCAGTTATGTTGTTTTGTCTACTTAACACAAGAGATTTGGACAGCCAGTGCTGAGGAGGTATAGTCTGTCTACAAAATGCAAAGCGAGCAGCACTCGTGGTGAGTGAAGTTACCTTTCCTGAAAGAATGCTCCAGTTGCCATATAGGATGACTAAGAATCAGTGTCCCCTTTAGCAATGTAGAATAATGTGCATAGATTTATGTAGAGTCTGTTGATATGTGATTCTTGTGTTACTATTATTAGTCCTCATATCCATATTTCAGGCAGTGTTAATGCACTTTGTAGAAAATAAAACACCCCCTGGACACATCTATATACTGCATCATTAGTGACTGGTAAGGCACACTGAGAAGGGTCAGTATAACTGTGTGAAATGACCTGTAGTTGCTTTCTGTGACACAGTGGGGTTGGTAGAGTGGGAAACCACCTGCTCACTCTTCAGTCTGTGACCTATACAGGAGGAAAGTGCATGACCTCAAGTGACCTACCTTACCTTGCATTTCAACCACCCACCTCAGCCCCCCCCCCCCCCCCCCACCCTCCATCCCACTCCCTCAACCATGTTAGATGCCCCACAACACAATTTATACCACAATATGGCTCTGCTGCACTTAGATGTGGCATACACAGTTGATATTTGTTCTTAACCCACTTCATTTAAGAGTAAACAGTAATTTTATACCACTGAAACACTATTTTTAATGATTTGCAATTTTTCTATCCCCTGCAATGTGAAAACATTAGTCCTAGAGTAAAAAAGGAACAGGACCCTTTTTTTGTAGGAAATTAAATTTAATTTAGTTTCATTCAGGGATAACTTTTCACTAAAAGCCATGAATTTTGAGTTATTCAATAAAAACGTAAACAAGTGACCTCTAACTGACACCTTCCCCCAAACCCAATGCTCACACCAGCAACAGTGGAGAATTTTAGTTTGCTATTCATGACACTCCCTTCTACCACTGTACAAAAACTTTTAACTACATGAATTTTTCCTCCTATTTGACCTTTCTTAGCCTTCATTGACTGGGCTAAATGATGAGACCTTGCGGAACACAATATGTAATTAGTTACCATCTGGATGATAACTAACAAACGAGTCCTGCATTAACATGGTGAAGCTGCGAAAGTGGCACTCACTCCTCAAGATTTGTTTTTCAACCTCCTCCACCCAAGTGCACACAGACAAGTAAAGAGTACATCTCAGCCACTCATCTACAGTTCTCTAAAAACAGACAGCTTGATACAGGGCTCCTTCCCACTGAACTCTTTGTTTCCTCTGACAGAGATATGATTTCAACCATTTTATGACATTTCCATAATATTTTAATTTACTTAAAAAGATATTCTGATCTACACAGCCAAACGCCTTTCTGAGATCACAGGGTATACCATAACATGTAAATTGACACCCAATGAACGATATATTTAATTAACGTATAGCAAGATCCCTATTATACTGATTAATGTGGACACAGGAGTGCACAGATAACCAAAAAGACATGGGTAATCCCAAATACACATTTTATCAGGATGGTTTGGCTGTCAGTTTCAGTTGCAAAATTTTACAGCTTCTCTTCATTTTTCTTAAGCCTCCCATGCTGTGCCTGTCCCCTAAACCCGAAAAAGTTTTTGCATATTCACCCTTTCCTAACTAATCTATCACTTGTATTTTTTTCTTTTTCAGTCATTAGAACATGTTTGTTGTTTATCTGTAATTTTCCTTCCACATGTACACCATCTGTAACTTCAGGAACAACAAGCAATGTGGTATTGGTTATTACACCATGCTAGAAACTGATCCACTTTAAAAGTTCACGTATTATCAAGTTCTGTCAGCAGCTTGAAAAGCATGATCAACAATGGATTAATAGCAGCTCAGACCATGCATTCTATAAATAACTATCCCAGAAGAAAACTAAATCACTTTCTTTTCCTATTGGCTTTAACGAGTGGAAAATGATAAAATTACAAACCTTTAACTCCGGGGCAAAAGGATAGCAAGCATATAGACATGAAATCAGCTGCAGACATGTTACAGGGATGAAGTCCCTGCATTTACCTGAAAATGAAATGACAAACAACAGAAAAATATTTCAGGGGTGTCTGATGGTGGATTTGGGGCCTCCATTGTCTTCTGGCAGTAAAACATGTATCACATGTTTATGAACTTCCAGCATGCTGGAGTAGCTTGGGTCAGCAACTTCGATTAATCAGTAGAACAAAAAACTAGCCAAAGTTGCAAATTTTTACTTTTTATTCATTCGATGACTACTTTTGGGCTGAGATCCATTTTCAAATCATCATAACTAAGTCGAAAATGGCGTTTCTGAAGATGTCACAAATGTGCAATAAACAATTACAGTGCATACAACTGCCTGAAACTAGTCATTGAATGAATAAAAAAATTGTGCAACTGGGAATGGTTTTTCGTTCTACTGATGTATCACATGCATAGTAGTGTATTCTAAACAAAAATATTCATTCTGATTACAACAGAATATATCACAGTTCATTTTTTGTCAAATGTTTGATTAATTTAATTGAGAAAAACTACCCGAGCACGACCCATCCTCACTACTGTACTTCCACCAGTACCTCATCTTGGTGGAACACCTTGCCTGTGAAGGCAGAGGACCCACGCTCGAGGCCTGGTCAGGCATACAGTTTTAATCTGTCAGGAAGTTTCACACCAGTGCACACTCTGCTGCAGAGTGAAAATTCATTCTGGGAGCAATCCCTGAGGCTGTGGCTAAGCAATCTCTCCACAATATCATTTCTTGCAGAAGTCCTAGTCTCTCAAGTTATGCAGTAGTAGTGCTGTGAAGTTTGGAAGGTGGGAGATGAGATACTGGTGGAAATAAAGCTGTGACTGGATTGTACGTCATGCTCCGGTATGTACATCATGTTCGGGTAGCTCAGTTGGTTAGATATATTGCACATAAAAAGTTGCATTGGTGTGATGTTTAACTGTGAAAATGGCTTCCTTCAAAGCAGGTACTAAATTTAGGACTTTTGACAACAGAAGATGCTAAGAAAGCAAATGAAGTGCTAAAAAGATCATCTCTTCAAGCCTTACTGATTTTTTATTTTTTAAATGCCCTTGTTCCAATCAATTACTTAATTTAGGACCTACGAAGAACAGCAAATGCTTTAAAGGCAAATGAAGTGTCAAAGAAGAATTCTTTTCAAGACCTAGCTATTTTGCACATAAAAAGTTACATTGTTATGATACTTAATTATCTAAATGTCTTCCCTTGAACAGAGTACTAAATTAAAAATAACTTGAAAACTGAATATGCTACTAAAGCAAATGAAGTGTCAAAAATAAAATATATTTCAAGCTTTCTGAACAAAAAATTGAGGACTCTTTTCAAGTCTAATGTTTTGTGGCATGATTATCCTAAAAGTAAGAAATAAAACAGATTTGAGAAACATTTGATGCACTTCCGAATGCTTAATATCACGTACAGCAAATGAGCAAGAATTTAAAGCTCAATGTTGAACTTAGAATTTCAAAAAGGGATAGAGGACAACTGCTATACATGATTTCAAGCAGCATTCAAAGGCACATAAACCATTTCTCTATTCTATTTTATTTCTTACTTTTAGACAAATTGTTTTAAAAAATATTCTTTTTTTCAAAATTTTTTATGTTTTCAAAAATTGTCTAACTATGCACGGATAACCCACAAATTGGGTAATCTGCACCGTGATAGTTTGGAAAGTGCTGCAGTTTTCAATAATTCTGTGAATGTGTGTAAATTTACTTCCAATATATTCCAGAATTATTGGAATTCTGTAATAATGTTGACAAAATGCCATATTGATAATGGTTGCTCTTATTGATTTCCGGGCTGATGCAGAATTACAGATGCAATTTTCCTTATACATTTACCCATTGTAGATGGCAGAAGGGTACATTGTTCATTTAATACACTGCTTAGAAACTGTCCAACAATTATATTTATCGAGAATTTTGTAAGAGCTATGACGATTTACAGTTTACTAAACCATACTACAAAATATCAACTGTGGACATGTATTACCTGGAAATACATATTTTTCATTGCCGAATGTGTTATAAAATTCACACCCCAAATTATCACTGAGAAATGACATGCAATATAAATAATGGGAGGGGGGCAGGGGCGAATTAAGGTAGTATTCTTTATATTAATAGATTTTTGCTTATTCACAGGAAAAAAATCTTACATCCTACTTTTTTATTTACACATGTGTGAGGTTTCTCAGTAATTAATTACTTTGTATTTTCAGGCAAACTGTGAATGATCATGTCAAATGCTACAGCAGTTTTGTATTCACAGTGTTCTGCAGATTGTATGAAGTTAATGAATGACACTGTTTGTATATACATAGACAAGGATGCTTCTTTTATTGCTTATTTTTATTTTATCCAGACCAGTATTTGGCTACATTCTCATCTTCAGCAACTGTATAATTTATGGTTGTATGCCACAGAAACGTCCTATGGAATCCTTCACATGGGGAATGCTGGTGGTCATGTATAGTATCATGAAATTTCCAGCTACACCAATACTCGTTAATTAACTTTGTTACCTTGAGTACGGAGATCTAACAACCAAACAACCTTATTACAGAATTTCATTAGAGCAGAATTTCATTAATGAGATATGCTTCTGGAACATCTGAACAATTGTGTATGCTGCTGCACAATGCCTGAAGTATTCTATTGTCACCCTGACAGTCTTAGAGCAGCAAGGAAAGGAGGGAGGTATTGAGCCATAAATGTCTTTGACTGTCTGCCCAGTTACGTAAAGATTTTAGTAGATAATCAAATTAATGTAAAACACAGACTGAAATCATATTTCCTTCACAACTCCTCCTATTGCACAGAAAAATTTCTGAAAATGTTGTAACATAAAAAAGTGTCAAAAATGTTAGCTAAAATATATCCAAGCTGACATACTGTGGAAGGATAAAGATAAAGAAAGAAAGAAAAGTCGCAGCAAATCAACTCAATAACTACAGTATTTCATTTATTTACTTAAACCATATTTATTTAAGGAAATATATTACAACTACAAAGCTACTCCTTGTATCATAACAATTAAGAAATTATTTACAAATAAAATGAGATTCTCAAACATGTAAAATACACTACGGAAAAAATGAGCTTCATTTATTTACTGATACTCCAGAAATATAAATATTTTAAATTCACATAAAAAATTTACACACCACAGGAAAAATAAAGCATCAGTCACGGAAAAATAAAGCATCAGTCACTGGTAAACACTGACAACGGTTTTCTGTGATATGTGTTATTTATTTATAAGACTGTAATATCCATATCCAAAAAAGTCAACATGGAGAAGTGAAAAGTGGTTTCATGTGAACAAACAGCAACGGTTATGAAAGTATTCTTTGCAAAATTAAAATAGTACATAATTGAACCATCCACAAATGTCAAAAGGTACAACTGTGAACAATAAATCTGTAGTGAAGCTGGTGTGTCATATTCTCTGCCTAAAAATGTACACAAAAAACGAGCTCACAGCATTTCCAGATGATCAGGTACCTTACTGAATGCTCTGTCTTCCAATTTGTCTGACATAAAATGTTCAGAAACTTTAGTGTATTGTATATCTGTTTGTTCCAGTAGAAACTGTTCATAAGGCACATTTCACAATAACCATTTCATATAAATCTGTAAACCTATCAGATGGACAGTGTACTGGAACCAAGCAGTTATTAGGAAATATTTACATAATACATTCAAAACTAAAATCAATGAAGAAGTTACTGTGCAGAGAAAACCAAGTTGTTAAAAAATAATGATTGGAAGATAAAAAAAGCCTGTCACCATGAATCTGAAGAAGCAATACAAACTACAGGTTTTGTTTAATTGTTCAACAGATTGAAAGATAAAAATTTAATTTGTGATCTTCAAAATTAAAATAAAAAAGGCACTGAAATCTGTCATGACCCAAACATAATAAACAATAATGCACCTTTCAAAACGAAATAAATCTCTGTTCTGCTAGCACTTCCTCACAACACAATACTTCTCTGTAATGTTTTGTTCAAATTTTATTCCCTGAGATTTTAAATTGGTAGATATACTGTGTGCATTAAGAAAGAGTTCCTCATAAATACTGAACTGACATTTAAAGGAAGTTTGTCTAAAAAGCTGTACAGGTAGGAAATGACACCCAAAATTTTGTAGTTACGATAGTCCATAAAATCCCTTTCCATACACTACAAAGTGGTGTAGAGTAATACACAGATCACTAAGTCATTGCTCTGTTCAATATTTTACAAGGGTAACCATACAATCAAAACTCCTCTCCACTCATAACAGCAGAGAAACGAGTAGTCAGCAATTGACAAGTAGCTACTGAAGTATTTAGCATGAGGAAAACGTTATCAAGTGCATGTTTCGAGAAATATTGACATAAATGGCCAAAATGCCCAAAGCAGACATTGTTGCTTCTCTACACATTAAAAAAATTGTCATGAGTGATGGTGCAAATATGGACTTATTCTGTATAAGAATAGTAGTGAAATGTGTAAATGAATCATTGCAACTGTTGTATCATTATTATTATACACTAATAAACTATCTAATGGCCTTGTAACAAATATACTAAAAGTTAAAACACTGACAGTCTTCAGAAATTGTAAGTCAATTCAAAGAACAACTTTCAGGTGTCATGGAAATTTTACTGTCAAATCTACAAAAAATCAAAAGATAGCAAAACTTTCTTATACGTTGGGAACTTCAATACACAGGTCACCATACTTTACATATCTACCTTTCACAACCCTACAGGACCTGCATACACTTTAATATCATTAATTACAACAATGGAAATGAAAGAGTAATAGATCACTGAAGATCTTAGTTATGGGTACATGGTTATCAATAATTACTATTCTGATGTTTTCAATTGCTGTTGACAGTTATGTTCACATGGACATGGTCTCTCTCAAAATGACCTGCATTTTCTAAAGCCATTTCTCCTGGTGTGTTGAACTCTGAATGTGAACACTAAGAATCAGGAAACCAATCCTAGGCTACGTGAAAGAACTGAGGGACATTAAGACACAACAGAATTAATGCCACAGTGAAACAGAACATATTTTAAAAGCCAGTAAGCCTTTTAGGAAAAGTGATGATTAATTCAAAATGAACCTATGAAAGGAAATCGTGTACCACATGCATCTGTAGCAATTTGTAAGGTGGTTTCATTCAATCTAAAACCTATTCGAAGTGGACCAAGGCATCATCGTAACAAATTATAACGCAAGGGACTTGCACCATAAACTGGATGAGCACTTCCTTGCAATCAGTTCAGCATTCTGTTCCATATCGTAAATACCTCTCATCACATAATAAGTTCTGCCACAAAAATTGTAGGGAAATGAGTAATAACACTGTATACCAAATGGATACAGACATAAATTATTTAACATCCATCAAGAATAAATGTTTTTATTAACCAAATTACAATAGCAAATACCACTTCCTAAATTCATTTGCTACCACAGGGTCACGAAGCTAACAGGCAAAGAGAGCCACTTTTTAATGTATTATAGTGAAAGTCTGTGGAATTCTGCATGTATACAGGATATCATCCAGTGATTCACAGCAAATACCATACTACGCACCCACTGATGGAGTATGAATAGTTTAATGTTTCAAACTGTTGTATTTGGGAAAAAAACAACCTCCTCGTGTTATCTTCTAAAATTTTTAATATTAATGTGAAATGACATAATACTGTAGTGTTGAACACAATTTAAAATACTGGCAACTGCTTTCAAAACAAGTAACGCATTTGTCATATATTTCAGCATCCATTTAAGAGTGCTTTGGTCCCTGGTGTTTAGCATGTCATTTAAAAATTTTAGAAAAAGAGGAGAAACATCAGATGTAGCATCAAATTATAATTATAATCTACAGTGTGAAACAGCTGACTTCCTAAGATTCTAAACAGGAGTGCAGTAATTTCCATTCACAAGAGGAATGTTTTCAATATAAACATAGTTCACTCTGACCAACTCTCAGTTTTACTCTATCAGATGCTCTCAAATATGTTTACAAATGAAATTTGGAAATGGAATTACTGCATACTAAGGCACATTATTACACACCACTTCAAAGAAATTGCAACATTGCAATACACTCCTTTTGTGTTCAAGGCACTTAGAATCTTTCAGCATAAAGTGTTGATCAATCATAGAAATCTAAGTCTTAGTCTACAACACTAATATCTGAACCACTCTCAGGCCATCTGTCTTAACATATAATACACATACCAACCCAGAATACAATTAAGTACTCAACTGCCTACTGTATTCTGGCAATTTGTTCACTAATTCTTTCATCAGTAGCTTTGTACATAACATAAACACATTATTTACAACATACAGTAAAAACAATTATAAAATTAAATATATTCAGCCTATTTTACATTACTATAAAACATGTCAGACAGTCACCAACTAAAATTTTTGCATCATTATAATCACAAACTCTCAACAATCAAGACATGCTTAGGAAACTATAAAAATATATCTTTATAAAAGACCAAGTACTTTATGTGCTACAAATTTTCATACACATATAAAGCTGTAGAAAAATAATGATGGAATGAAAGACATTTTACATCTGGATGCACCACTGCATGGCAAGGTAAAAGGCATTTGTCATCCTTTATGAGCAAGATTTTCTGTTAGTAAATGAGAGAAAAACAAGTACATATAAAAAATGAGGAGGAATAGATACTGCTCCAATTGAACTGATTGAAGAATTTCCTCTTCTTAACCAGTGTAAAATATTAAATAGAGTACACTATGTCAATTTAATAAAATAAGCACAAAAAGGGACATCATTTTTGTACAAAGTTGAGTCAATAAAATAAGCCCAAAATAGGGGAAATCACTTTTTGTACAACACTTAGTACGTCCTAATTGCCAGGTATTTTTTACCCTCATAACTGTTCTCTTTTCTGTTTCTTGAGAGAAAAAAATATCAAAAAAATAATTGTCCCCAGCAACATCAGTCAGCAAGTCTTTTGGCATCAAACAATTTTCTCACAAGGGCATCAACAACACTTTTTACATTTGAAACAGGTTCAGTGTTACCAGAAATGTAATATCACACACAGTTTCCTTTTTCCTTGTCTTTGTTTCAAATAGCTGGCTCCAACTGTCAAAGTTTAGAAAGCTGAAATTCACAGTGGCACTTCCCACTTTCATAACAGAGCTCCTTCAGGCAAGAGCACTCTTACTGTGAGTGGGCGACAGTTCCATTGTTAAAATGTGGCCCATAGGTGGGTAAAAGTTGATGCTAATAGGCACATCCACAATAGCAATTACTGACTCTTAACTTCACACTGAGAGCTATTGTGCACACGTATTGTAAACCAAATGACGATCAGAAACAAACTCTCATTTACCTTCACGATAAACTTTTTGTGCTCGAGCTCGATGCACATACTTTAACTCGCTCAGTCACGACGCACTAACTTCATTTCGTACAGGTAATATGTTACTGTTCAGCACAAGAAATGCAATGGACATTAAAAACCATGTTCCAATTTATTTCTCTGAAGACCAGCTACACAATTTAGTTTTTCTCTGTTCACAAATCTTCAGATTTCTACAGTCCAGTAACAGGAAGTGCATTTCATAGAACACTACACTTCATTCAATGGAGGTCTCTACCAACTATATGTAGATTGCCTCAGCCTGTTTCTGATGTTGCGCTCCTGTAGCATAGGCGGGACTCCTCGTGCCCTCCGACCAGTCAGATGCAGAGCGCGGTGACGAAGACGACCAGTGGCCCGGAGACTCTGGGGACGGAGTGGGGAAATTATCCGGTGCCTGAACATAGTGCTGAGGTGTCGCTTCCGAGTGCTGTGACGGGGGCGTCAAGTAGTGGTAGTACTGTTGCTGTAGACCAAAAGCTGCACCCGGACCAGCTCCCGCGGCACCCACAGCCGCACCTGCCAAATCGGGAAAGTCGAAGCCCACAGCCTGCGCCTGTTGCTGGCCAGTAAGTCCGTGTTTCTGTTGAGTCGCCGCACGCAGCGCAGCCATGTGTGTCGGCGAGGTAGGTAGCGACGGCCTCGATTTTGCCGGCGAAGGTGAACCGCCATAGCTCGCCGCGGGTGAGCTCACACTGTGCGGTGGAGACTGCTGGTTGCTGTACGGCGGCGAAAGGGCCTGCGCTTGGGCGTGGACCTGCAGAGTCGCCAGCTGCAGCTGCTGCTGGCTGGCACCTGTGGGGTCGAACAGCCCTCCGTAGCACCCGTACTGCTCCAGCCCGAGTGCGCGCAGACTCTGCAGAGGTCCTCCGGCTGTTCCCTTCACACAGTCCTCGTAGGCCGGAGGCTGCTTTGGTAATGAGAGACCGCCGTTGCTGTAGACCGAACCGTCGTAGGGACTGGGAACACTACTGTCGGCGGCGCCTGCCGGTCCGCCCACCGTGCGAGGGGACTCCAGCGAAGTGACTGGGGAAAGCGAAGATGCCGCACTTTCCACACTCTGAGGCTGAGTGCCTACTGGCGGTTTCTTTCCCCCAGATTTCTTGACACTCGGTTTTCGGCGTACTCCGGCCACTCCGTCTGTATCGGGGCTGGTCGGTGAACTGCCACCTGCCGCATTCTGACCGTTTGCGTTGGCTCCTGGCTTGGGACGTTTCTTAGATTTGGACGGTTTCGTACCAGCCCCTATTACTGTAGGGTGAGTAATCAGATGATGATGGTGATTTGGTGAACCTAGAACACAAAATTGATATGTTTAATGATTTTATAATACTGAACAAAATAAAAACTTTAAAGATATAAAAACTACGAAAGGAAAGAGAGATGTAATGCTAGACTTCAGTTTCTTAGAGGTAGTGTGTTAGTTCAGTTGTAGAAAAAGGGGTAAGGAATTGGTTGTAGCTTTAATGAAGCAATCCTGTGAAATCTGACTTATTTGTGTTATAAAAACCTCAAAGAAAGACAAAAGTGTCACAGCATAAAGACTTAAACAAAAAAAAAAAACAAAAATTAATATGTGCAGAACACAGCGAAAGATTAACAGAACACTATAACCGACACAAATGGAGCAATCACATGCTTTGTATATTTTATTTAAAAAATATAGCAGAAACTAGAGCATTTATGTTTAGCAAAATAATAATGAATAATAACGCATATCATCATCTACCTCAAACACCAGGTATGCACACCGTGTATCAGGAGTTTTTACAAAGTATGTAGTAGACTTTTTCAATTTGATGCAATTTGCACTATCTTAACACAAAAGGAGAGTCAGCCCAAACTTATTGCCAACTCATTAAACAACACAACTCTCAATTATTTCCTTCAATAACAGATATAAAACACCTACTATGATATACTGACAGACAGACAGATAATTCTCCCAGATTAAAAGACTTGCAGAAAACAGCATTAGCCACAATGTGTACTGCAGAGGAGAATGTGTTTTACGTAACACTAAGAAGAAGAACATTTTGCCCCTTTCATAAATACTTTCAGATGGTTAAGAACAGTTGTATCACAGCATATCTGCAAGTAAAAGTTATGAAACAGAAAAAAAGAAAAAAAGAAAAAAAGAGAGTATTACACTTTGCAGTTAAATGATGCATACTTTGAAATAGAGGTTTTTTGCACATCTGTAATTTTGTTCATTCTCTTTACTCACTAGAAATTAAAACAACAACAGGCTCCAAACCATTTTCCTTCAGACAGCAATAATAGTGATTTTGATGTCTTTCTATTTACTATAAATGATTAATTTTAATTGCATATTATTTTGAGTTTAAATTAAAATCATTTTATTGTAAATACATAGCTAACTCTGCTTTTTACCTATGATAGGCCCATTCGGTATGACAGTAACCATCTGTGGGCTGCGTGGAACGTGCTCATCAAGTAATCTCACAATATCATGGTGCAACCTCTCTCCTGCTACATCTCTTGGCAACCTGTCCATATGATCCGTGATTTCTCTGTTAGCAAAGTTGTCCAGTAGGGCTTTACAAGCTTCGTAACTTCCTTCACGAGCAGCAAGGAACAATGGTGTCTCATCCTGAAAGAAATACAAGAGATCCATTTAGAATAGTAAGTTTCACTTGCATTTCTTGAGGAAAAGTTGTATCACTGGAATTGTATTTTATTACATGTATGCACTCACATAAATAAACTGATATATCAAATTAGAATAACAGCTAAGTGAATACTCAGTATTATCATGAATCTAATTATATATAGCACATTGCACAACTGTTGGGCCAATTTCAACTTGCCTTGTCATCTTGAGCATCCCTGTTAGCACCATGTGCTAACAGTATATTTACTGCTTCAGTATTGTTAACAGCAGCAGCCCAATGAAGGGCAGTTTTTCCAGAGTTATCTGCAGCATTTATATCAGCATCAGCATTTATGAGATCCTCCACCATGCCCTCAATCGCTAGACGAGCAGCCAGAATTAGTGGAGTAGTACCGTCATGCATTCGAGCATTTAGATTGGTTGCTCGATTACGTAGCAATATCTACAAATCAGAATTATCAAAAATTAAGACTTGCATTAATAATTTCCCTGCTGTATTACAGTTGTAGAACTGAACTGAATAATGACCTGTTTTAAAGTTACAATAGTTAAAATTACAAGTAAAACTGCATGTAACTCTGTACGTAACATTAACAAATTGAATTACTGCTAGCATGAAAATCAGATCGAAGAAATAGGCATTAGTACCATCCAATATTAAAAGTATATCACCACCTTTCCACAACGACACACACCTTTAACAGATCAAATAGCAGCAGTGTTCACAAAACGAATCAAACTTCCTATGTAACATGTAGTATTGTATGTACCTGGAAAACTCCCATGGCATCTGCAGCAACAGCAGCATGTAGTGGGGTACGACCAGTATTATCTTGTAGGTTTGCATCTGCACCAGCATCCAAAAGACGTTTTGCAGCATCAGCTCTAGCATATCGGGCTGCTAAATGAAGAGAAGTCTCTCCTGTTTTGTCCATTGTGGCGTTAAGTTCAGCTCCTTGAGCCACGAGATCGGTAATGACAGCTGCTGCACTTCCATCATCATCCTCATCCTCGCCAGTGTCTATGCCTCCACCACGAACTGCTGCTACCATTAATGGAGTCATTCCACACGGACCCCGTACATCCACATCTTGGCCACCCTCCTGTGGTGAAGAAGACAGATTTACTCTCTCTGTGTTTTATGGCAATGAAAGAGCATCATCATTAACAACTCAAGTGCCACAGAACTTCTATATTAAATAATCTTCATCTTAACAATTATTATCTGCAGTGTAAATTACATTCCAACTTCTAGTCAAATAATTTAAATAAAAGTTTTAAATCCCGCTAACAATGACTTTCTCTGACAATACAATAGTTTATGCAACTATGAAAACCAAGTGCAAAACACATTTGAGCATTATAAAAAAATTATGGCAACCAAATAATAACAAGCACTCTTCATGCTGCGGTACTTCATTTAATGAAGGAGCTGAGATTAACCGAATTAAAGTCTTCAATTGTCACACAAGCTGAAAACTCGTATTTTAAGTTTTTAAATGCAAGGAAACTCCGAATACCTACGATGTAACATAATATTCCTGTGTACACACACCATTTCATAGAAGAAGCAGTGACATCGTTCAAGTACAAATAATAATCATAAATAGTAACTGATCACCCACTCGACAAAGTTAACATATGTGATTATACAAAAGAGAATACTAAGTAACAAATTTGCTTCTTTTTGTTAGGAATTTAACGACACTCACCAAACTAGGAGGTGTCAGTATGGCTGGATCTGGCCTGTGTCTCATGTCTGCCACCTCAAGGTGTTGTTGTGTCCACGTCCGTGCTTCGCCCTCCTCATATTCTGTGACAGCAGTGTGATCTGATGCGTAACCAGCCTCACAGGTCCCAACACGTAATCTTTTGGGTGGGTGTAGGTCCACTTCATCATCAGACCACTGTGTTGCCTGCCCAGGACCTGCTCCTACACCCACTGGTGCCCCGGGCACAGCTCCAGTGGTGACATCGACACAGCCTCCAGATGGTTGTTTGTGCAGATTTCTCATTTCCTGACCATCGGGGCCCCTGCGACGGGAACGCCGCCGCTGACCGCTGTCAAATGACATTTTACTGTGGATCATGCTTTGACCGTTACCATTACCAATAACTAAAATACATATCTAATAAAAAGTACAATATCAATAAATGTGCATATATATCTGATTAAATTTTAATTATATCTGATTAAATAGTATGTCTTAGTTTTATAGTTTTTATTTTCACTCAGTTGTAAATTCTGTCATTTTCTAAAGCTGATGTTGTAGCTATATGAGTGTATGTATTACATAGAGTTTTGTAACTCTATGCAAGTATTCATCACAAAAACAAGCTCAAAAAGAGCTAGGATCTTCAAATTAATAACCTTTCCTGTGGAGAGTGTAGTGATATTGTGTATTTTAGATATTGTATGCAGTAGATACTGCATACGTGAACTAATGAAAAGCTATAAATTCAAGTTTTATACCTGCTGCTTCGTAAAAATCCTTCTGGGAACCAAGTAATGCCTTGGGCACGTTTCCGTTGAGCAGTAACGAGAACCCCTATGAGCAACCCAGCAAGCAACACTATCACTACCCCGATGAACACGTACTTCACATTTGTGCTCGGTTCGTCACCAGGAATTGGACCCTCGACACCCCGAACTTGATAAATTGGAAATGTTTTAGAAATTGAGTGCCTAGCTGCAGTTCCAGCTAAGAAATGTGCAGCCTGAAATATGGATGGACAATTCATTAACATAATGCATCACTTACTGAAAAGAAATATATGTATGTAAAACTGAATTTGTAACTCTTACTCTAAAAATAAATGACATATGTACCTCATTTGCTGAGCGGAAGCATTCTGCACTCTCCAAAGCACATTTTCGATTGTCCATTTCCAAATATGCTATCACTCCAGAGCTTCCACGACCAAACATAATGCTCGAACCTGAATCACTTTCTAGTTTCCACGGATAAATCATATCATTTCCTGCTTCATCCTTCTTCACCCTAAGAGTTGTGCGCAGCTGATTGCCAATCTACAGAAAAGACAATGGGTTTCCGCAATTACAGTAAGAACATCATAAAGCAGTTATTAATGTGTACACTAGGAGTTCTAGTTAACTTTTTTGTAGCATCAAACAATCAAAACAACATAATACAAATGACTATGTTAATGGTTTAAGATTCTCCATTCCCATAACCAACAGTCAGCAAATATTAATAAGGAATCTTAGATAATAATGCAGAAATAGTATAATATTTGTATTTACTTACCTCTCTCAAAAAAGCAACAATATTTGAGCGGAACACCTGCATATCCATGAGGACCACAATGGAAATAAGACCATCAGCCAATAATGGTTGCTCATTTTCACAATCTAGGCCATCCCAGTTGCACTCTTCATTGTTGCACCCATAATCGCAATGACCATTTGCATAGTGCTTCTGACAATAAGCATCATAAATGGGGCTGAAAATAAGAAATTGACATTAAACAACATCATAAAATGTGAGAACTTTACAAATGTAGTTCATTGACAAAATAACTTAAAAAAATAGTCCGACAATAATCTTTGTACTTGTATATTATACTGAAGTATCATGAACTCACTTGCAAGGATTAAGTGATTTCTGGCAGTCTCTTCCATCAAATAAGCACATTGGATTATTGCAAACGGCATCACAGACTCCATTCATAAAGACTCTGCGACAGTCGATAGGTGCTGTGCAATTCTTCCAAGGATCTATTCCAAGAGAGCAATCATTGCCATCATAGTTGCATGCAGCTACATTGCACTCTTCATCACAATGATGGTTTCCAGCTTTTTCCCTGCAGCCGTTCTCAATGCACTTCTGCCTCTGCCTATCCATATCGAGATCCTGAACACTGTAAATGCCAATTGTGCTGACAGTGGGCTCTGCTGGAGGAGGACGTCCAATGCCTCCAGGAAATGATGGATCATACAGTTCACAATTCTTCCCAGTCCATGTGCGCAGACAATAGCATGCATAGTCACCTATACGATTCTGACAAGTTCCACCGTGTTGGCAGGGGCTACTTGCACACTCGTCTCTCGTGTCAAGTTCACAGTGCGCACCAGCTGTTCCAGAAGGGCAGTCACAGTGATACCCTACACCGTCAATCACTCTGCATGCACCACCATTCTGACAGGGGTCCGACTCACAACCATAGCCAGCAAAACGGCAGTCTGGACCGTAGTAGCCCTCGGGACAAATACACGTATGGCCTGCTTCCAGGGCTTCACAAATACCACCGTTGGCACATGGTGCACTGGCACAAAAATCGACACGCACTTCACAGTGCCGTCCCATGTAGCCCGGCTTGCAATTGCAATGGTAATTATTGACAAGCTGGACACAGTCTTGTGTTCCTGGTGAGGAGCATGGGTCTGACAGACATTCATTGATATCACCTTCGCAGCGCGGACCTACAAATCCTGGAGGGCAACGGCATTCAAAGCCACCGACACGATCCACACAAGTACCATTGTTGTGGCAAGCTCCTGGCACACAGTCTTCTACGTTAATCTCACATATGATGCCAAGTGTTCCTGGTGGACAAGAACAGCTGAACCTGGCAACCAGGTCATGGCAGGTTCCACCATTCTGGCAAGGATTAGGTCTACAATCATCCACATTGAGCTCACAGTTCTGTCCCTGGAATCCTTGTGCACACTGGCATGCATACGAACCAACTAGATTTTTGCATGTAGCACCATTCTGGCAAGGAGCTGATTCACACTCATCAATTTCCTGTTGGCAATAACTGCCACTGTACCCTTCCATACAGTGGCACCGATGACTGTTTCCTATATCTTCACAGGTACCATTATTACACAAGTCCTCACGATTTACTCCTGTTGGAAAATATTAAACAAACATTATAACAACAGAAATTTGATGTAATAATTACAAAAAAATCAAACACAGCTGCAATCCAAATGACATCAACCAATAATGCTGTTACTTACCCTTCCGTAGTGCTGCATCGCTACACGATACCATTTCAACATCACAGACTTTGCCAGTCCATCCTGGAGCACAAATGCATTGATAAGTATTCTTTGTTTGTAAACATGTAGCTTCATTCATGCATGGCTCAGTGCTACACCAATCTACATAGCTGCCACAGTATTTTCCAGTATAACCGTATGGGCAGTGGCAGGTGAAGTACTTCACATGGTCTTGACAGGTTCCACCATTAGAGCATGGGTGACTGTCACATTCGTTGATGCGATATTGGCAGTTTGATCCAGTGTACCTGCAGCATCATTACCCGTGAAGAACATCATATAAGAGCTTGAGGTACAGCACAGTTGGTAAACAAAATTCAAAATAGTGCTTAACGTGGTTAAACTACAAGGCAAATATAATAAGGTACTGGCAAGTAACAAGCTGTTTATGTTTTAAAAGCGAACTATAACACATATGAAATGTTTAAAAAGCATCATAACAGAATCAATTATCTATATGACATCACTCCCGGAGGATGTTTCACAGTAAGTAAAGAAACAATCTCTCTGTCAATTAATGAATTACTACACCTATACATGAAAGACTATGTGACTAGTACTTATTTACCATAATACAAATGAAACTTAGGAAAGCCATAATTTTTAAGGCAAGCAAAGCTATTACTGATTAAAATCCAAATTAAATGGATGCAACTATTAATGTTAACTCACAGAGATTTCACTCACTTGGACTACACTATTAATGGAGGTAAGTTTTAGTGAAGACTTACCCTGGCTGACATATGCAAGTGTAATTATTAATGCCATCAACACATTTCCCTCCATTCATGCAACTACTGTCGGTACAGTCCTCGTCATTTGTTTGGCAGTTCATTCCAGAGAAACCAAGTGGGCAAGTGCAAGTATATGAATTAACATACTGATTGCAAGTGGCACCATTGTGGCAAGGAGATGATTGACATTCATCAATATCTATTTCACAGTGCTTTCCACCAAATCCATCAACACACAGGCAGGTATAATCGCCAATTGCATCAAGGCAGGTACCACCATTCTGACAGGGGACTAAAATCAGAGAAAACAATCAGAAACACCAGTGATATTCAGAATGCAATTTAAGTTGTATATTCAGATACAGACATTCCTAGCGCAGTACTGAACTGTTATTTTTTACTGATTAACTTACATGAAGCACAATCATCTGTGTTTGTGATGCAGTCACGTCCTTCATAACCTAGTGCACAAATGCAGTGGTAAGAGCCATTAGTGTTTCTGCAGGTTGCTCCATTGCGGCATGGTGAAGATAACACACACTCATCAACATCTTCATCACAAAGGCGACCAGTGTACCCCAGACCACATGAACAAGAGAAATCCATGAAGTTGCTAGATGGTGAACAACGTGCTCCATTCCGACACCTGCAACATGGATGTATATGTCTAGTAAGGAATTGAATATTAATTAAACTTATTTTACACCACAGACAAAAATAGACACGCAAATTCTATATAACAGTAATATTTCACCTTGTCGCTAAAAAGCCTACTAAAAAATACCGTACCTGTTGGGTGAACAGGGATCAAGTTTGTCCTGGCAATCTCTACCAGTATACGGAAGCTCACAGACACAGCTGTAGTCATTGACAAGATCTATACATGAACCACCATTATTGCAAGGGTTTATTGCACAGTCATCGATATTAGTTTCACAGTTGATTCCCGTGAAACCAGGTACACACTTGCAGGAGTACGCATTGAGTTTATCTGAGCATGTTCCACCATGCTGACAAGGATTTGATCCACATTCATCCAGATCCAGCTCACAGCGTTTTCCTGTAACAAAAATAGTTTGATCCATGATATACCTTTCTAGTCAAGTGATATATATATTTTTTAAATATGAGTTCATACACAATAACTAAAGTATAATCTCAAGTACCTCCATAACCAGGTATGCAATGACATATGAACTGATTGACTCCATCTTCACACCTGCCTCCATTCATGCAGGGATTGCTAGCACATTCATCAACATCACTCAAACAACGTGCATCGTAATAGCCCCGAGGGCATTCACAGCGGAATCCGTCGACTAAATCCATACAGCGACCCCCATTTGCACAAGGGTTGCTTGCACATTCATTTATATTGGTTTCACAATGCTGTCCAGCATAACCAGGAAGGCATTCACATGTGTATCTGCAAAATATTACAGGTCATTTACTTTACAAACAATTAAATGATGATCACTAAAAGCTGAAAATTAAATGGTGAACCTCAAATAATCATACAAACACGAGTAAATAGTTATTAATATACATGCAAGAGATTGATAATTTCTTTAAATTTGGGTAATGATTTGAAAAACTTCCAAAAAACATACTACGGAACTGTCACTGGTTAATTTTTCCCCTTCAACACTTTTAAGCTTCTTTTTAATTGAACAAAGCAATTTTGAGGGGGAGGCTCAAAATGTGCAGCTACTAAGGAATATAATTCCATCCTGCTGCTGAATGACTCATGTATAATGTCACCAGCTTCAGGTGGTCATATCACTGAAATATATTTTACTAAAAAAGCTGACAGGTAGTAATTTATTGCAACAAATTCTTCTGTGCTGATCTAAATTATATGTTTATTTCCTAGAACAGTTATTTTTTGACTTCAAATGTAAACTTACTTGCTGATTCCATCAACACAATTTGCCCTGTTACGACAAGGATTGCTGAAGCACTCATTGACATTAATTTCACAGTTAGGACCAGACGTCCCAGGCTTGCAGCGACATTGGTAACCGGCAATTAGATCTTCACAGTGGCCTCCAAACTGACACGGATTGCTTTCACATTCATCTATTTGATTTTGGCACAAATAACCTGTATACCCTGGATGGCAGTTGCACGTGAAAGAGTTCTCACCGTCCACACATTCACCCCGGTGACAAGGAGAACTCTGGCAATCATTTATGTTTGTTTCACAATTTATTCCTGTAAAAGAATCACAGCTAATAAATACACGGTACGTGTGTCTGCCTAAGCCTGATTCTCCAAATCTGAACAAATAAAATAAATAACAATTATGCGGACACATTAGCACAGCTTTCCTCATCCATCTGATACTCATTATTTTAAGAGTAGGAACCAACATACCACAACTGAAACTTACCAGTGAATCCAGGTGGGCAATCACAAGTGTAGCCAGCTACAGAGTCTCTGCAGATTCCTCCATTGCGACAAGGATTACTGATACAGTCATCAATATTTGTCTGGCACCTATTTCCAGTGAAGCCAAAAGCACAAGCACAGCTAAACGTATTTATCAAATCATTGCAGATTCCTCCATTCAGGCAAGGGCTGGATTGACATTCATCTATGTCCGTTTCACACTGTGTTCCAGTGAAACCTGCAAATACAAATTGTGTTATCAGAAACAGAATTATGTTTAGGGCAGTATCACACTAAAATCACGCCCTGCAAATTGAGATGAATCACAAAAGATGGTTATAGACAAAGAACTGAATATATCTAAAAATGCCTGAACACTAAACAAGTAATTAGACAGTTGCTTATAGCACTTCAGGTTACCAACTGCAAACGGGACTGATGCATCTGAATACTGCCATCACAAAAAAGTTATAGTAATAAGAATTATTGCTTAAGTATTCAAAAAAATGAATACAAAACAATGCATAACAACAACAACACTGTTTCCTGTGTATTCTTTATTTCCTTGACAGACTATGTTTTTTACTTACAGTATCATGAAAGGAACTTTAAGCATGTTTTTTTTTTTTTTTTTTCAACTAAACATTATTCTAGTTGGTACCACCAATCAAAAAGCCATCATAGAACAAGTAATGTGCTCTCATATGAGGATATAAAGTTGCACTCTAATAACTACAATCAACAGACTTATCTGAATCTAATGCACAACCAATCATCACTAAATAACCCCACTTTAGACACAGTTGTGTTTCAAAAATATCTCACATATTAACAGAAATAATACAGAGAGGTGTTAAATTTAATTGTGAATATTCTTGGGAAATTACTGTGAAGCAACATGAAGTGAGAAATGTTTGCTCAGCTGCCACAACCACATAAATGCTGGTGCATGAATATGGAACCACATTTGGACAAATTGTAAATATTAAATTATTGAGACACACAATGCATTTCAGCACTGTGAATCAACTTGTAATGTGTTATTCCAGATTTAACAAATATGGCTAACTATGGGCAACTTTGATTTCTATTCTCTTTAGTGACCATTTCAAGGGAAAAAAAGAATTGTACAACCACACATCTGTTTGCAGAATTTGATGGTCTGGCAGTGATGTGAAACACAGACCTTAATTCCCCTATTAGAGTGTGTCATACTCCTCAAAGTAATGGTTGATGAGCTCTGTCGTTCTTGCCCAGATGTGCAGAGCAAAATAATTACGGAGATGAGACCTATTCAGGCAGAATGGAAGGTAATGTTCACAAGATACAACCATTTTCATTTATACACACAAAGTCAAATTTGTTGGTCTTAATAAATTCACGAAAGAAGAGAAATCTGGCAAAGGTGCCCATACTACAGTTTGTGGAGGAGGGGCAACAAGACCAAATGGTATGGAGTATTTTTAATACTGTGAAAGATGAATGATGACTTCTAAGTATCCACGACTCAAGATTTTGAATGTTTGTGGGGATGAAGGGATCACATGTCCATCTAGACTTATGCACCTCCAAGCATTTTTGTTGGTGCCACAGTGTATACGCGGACAAGGAGAAAAAATTCCCGGATCTCCCGGTTAAAAATACATTTTCTTCTGGGTGAAAATACGCTTTTGCCATATTAAGTGACAGTATACTTTCCCTCGGAACTGTAAAACTTATCCTTTGATAGGATATGGTTTTATACAGCACCGTAAAATTTCCCGGCATGTTATGGAAAGATCTTTGATGTGCAGCAACATGTACGCTGCATATTTTCGTATTACGAAAGTATAAATTCGAATTCCACCAACAGGATGCATATAATACTTGTCTCAAAGATTAAAAAGCTACAAGAAAAGCTAAACTTTCACTTATAATATTGATCTGTTTAGCACATGTTACACTTTGAGATACATCACACAAATATGCTAGCAAAATTTTTAATACCGACATAAATCTCTGATCTTCTGGGCTCAAAATTCTTCTAAATGGCTCGTCAACAAAGAGTTGATTTTTAAAAGAGACCAAACACTTTGTGATTTTTCAACTTGCGTAAAAGGAAATTTGATTTGAAAATAACACTTTCCGAACAACAATTCACAATATTTTCCCGTGACCTGTTAGAAATAGATTCATTTCAGCAGTTGTCAGAAAGCGCCAGATAAGAGGAGTCACCGCACTTGAGCAGTTACGGTGATGTAGGAAGTCCGTATGTTCGTACGTGTAAAACATTAAAAGATCTTACATTATGTCATAAAAGAAACAAGACATTAGAATACTCCAAGAGCGTCAGAATTTTGTGAACCATACTAAAATGCATAATTCGCCTTACAGTGCACATTCGTATGTCCAGATTCTCAATGACGTAGGCCTCGACCAGCTATGAAGCTTTTCAGTGTGGTTTTTGGGACGTAAATTTTCTTGGAGTACCAGTACTGTATTATCTCATGTTTGGTTCTCTATTATGGCATAATGCCATACGTGCTAGAATATGAAAACGAGCACTTGAAATGCAGCGAACAGTTGAAACTAGCCAATAGTGTGGAATAAATTGACTGCCTCAGCCAGAAAGCTTAATAAAAGCCAAATTTATTTATCAAACCGACAAAAATAACTTCATTGTTCTGCAAGGCGATTAATGCTTGACTATCAAAAAGATGGAAATAAAATAAAATAAAATCTGAAACTAGTAACATAGTTTACCCTTCGGTAATTATGTGAATGTATTTTAATTCACTTGATAGCTCCCAGCCACAGAAATCCATCTTGTTTTCATTTGACGTGAGAGCAATAAACGAAGAGGAAACAAAAAAAAAAAAAAAAAAAAAAATCACTAAATGTAAAAACGGGTCACGTGGAGACTAACCTCCCCCCCCCCCCCCCCAACTATAACTCAGACTGCTCTGCACATCACAACGTTAAAAAAAAAAAAAAAACTTTTCAAAAATAAGTTCATTTTGTAGCGCACATCTTTCTGAAGAGTTCGATACATAAAACATATATCTTCGAGGGAATGTAAGACATATAATTTGGTCTTTAGTGTGCAGTGATGAGATGCCAAGCATCTTCAAACAACATTGTTGTACCGCACGTCACTGTATTTCGCTCTGTGGAACTCAAACGTGTATATTTTGTAAGGGACGCCATCGAACTATTTCAGGACAGTGGAAATTAAAATGTCCTGTGTAGCCCTTCTCCTGCTCCCAGTCGGCTGGTTTGACATCCTGCCCTCTTTTTCTTTTCTTTCTTTCTTTTTTTTTTAAAACAAAAAAATACCTCGCAATTAATACTGGATAGGATTATTTGTAACCAGGAGAACAAGAACTCTTCAGAAAAACTGGCCTCTTTATTGCCTATTAGCTAATAACTTGCTCTTCTGTGTGACATAAAACTAAATATAGGACACCTAAAACCAGTAAAGACAAGAGACAGGCAAGACAGTACACATTTCTTCAATCCTTAGGTCCTAGCGATTTTTCTCTCTAATCTTGCTACAGCTTTACATTGCGTGCTTTCCTCTCTGCGAAAGGACTATTACCTTATCAAAGTTCGTCAAACATTTTGCTACATGAAAAATGTCTTCGTGTAATACTGAAAAAGCTGTTAATACAAATAGTACCCAACACTGGTGTGGTTTCTCGATCTGATTACGTCTATTTTGTCACTGTGTGCTGGAGAAAACAAAATAGGCCTTTCTAATATTTCAGCAATTGTAACACACACCAAATAAGCCAGACTGTTTGGGCAATAATGATCATTTTTATAATACGTCAGAATATAATTCACGAAGTACCGATACAAAATACCTATTTGGCCCACTACAAGCAAAAAGCTTTATGTTAGGAAACAGTTTCACATTTCATTCATATGCTCCAGTTTCTCATGCACGAGACCGAAAAATAGTAGAACAAAATTTTTGTATGAATTTGGAATCGTCATATTCTTCCATAATTTGTGTGATGTACCCGTTTCTTCTTCTTCCTCGTTCTAACAAGCTGTCTTGTCATCACTAATTCTGTAACTATTCCCACCACTGTGAAAACTCATTCTCCGGTTAACTTCACTAACCCTGCCACAATCACCGGTTTAGCTATCCAGCGAGTATTCTCCGGTTAGGCGTTATTACGTGTTCGTGCAATGCGTTTTCCGCGATACTCCCAGAATGGAACTTAAGCGGCTGCGAGCCGGGAACTACAACTGGCCCTCTCTCATGTAGCGATCTTGCCAAAAAATTTGTCAGGATTTCACTTTCTTGGATACACCGAGAAGATAATACATAGTCTTTCTTATCTGTTATTCCTGTTAGTCATTATTTCCACTCTGGTAGTCTGAATCTATGGATTTCGCTAGTAATTATAACAACGCTGAACATTCGCAAACCGAATCAACCACAGAAACAAGCAGCACTTGGCATTCACCGGTTCCGCTTTATTCCGCTCTATAGCCCCGTCCCGTTTTGTCTGCAGGAAAGTTTATTTCTAGATGTGATGCGGATTCGCCTGGCAGAGACATCACGTACACTATGCACGCATTCAAAAATCAACTTAGAATGTGTTCAAAAACCAGCAGGGGTGCGTTTCAAAATCATTTGAATAATCAATAGACCGACGTGCGCTGGATGCTAGGTGCTTTGTGAAAGAAGGGTCCCCCCCCCCCCCCTCAAGAAAATGAATTTGCCCAATCCCCCCGAAACTGCCGGCCGGTTCAGATACCCCGGTTTGCTGCACTCCCCACTACATCCGGGCCTGCTGCACACGCGTGAATCTGGCAACTTGGAGGCACCAGCAAAATTTTTCCAGGTACCCCATGTGGCTGGTTGCTGCTACTGCTGCTTACACAGCCAACAGCCACATTTCTGTAGCAAGAAGCAGGAGAAGGTACTACTCATATGCGACACAACTGCGCATGTGCATGAGCCCATTCGTACCTGATTAAATGAGTCTAATGTAAACAGTTGTGACGTCACGCTCATCGAAGGCAATTTGTTGTTGTGAAGCATTGCACAGTCTTCCAAAAGCCTTTGACACATTTTGCTGTTGACGGACGCTTGTACGAGCATTGTGTTATTTTATATGGCTCATTTCCTTTGCAATTTATGTTTTATTTTCGTTTTTTTTCTCTCGTTCATGTTTTAATGCTGCAGTATTATTCAACAGCAGCGGGATACAGTAATATCCTTTGTTAGAGTAACGATTCTCACCAGTCAAAATTACAAAAATTTAACTGGAAACCAAAACAACGAAAAATTCCCGGATTCTTCCCGGTTTTCTCCCGGATAAAAAACAGCTTTCAGGGGTGAAGGTGGCTGCACAATTTGATGCAAGACATGTGAATGGAGCCAAAGATCTACAATTTGGATCCCTCTTGCAGCTGGGATTTTAATTTCTTTTAAAATCCGATGTCACCTCCACTAAAACATCAGTAGTGGTAAAAGCACCACACAGGCCAACTTTGAGTCATCGCCACCTTTCAGTCATCAAAGGATGATTTAATTGAAATTGAAATTTGCATGCCTGCATGTGAACAATTTCTTCTGGGTGGATTGCTCTGAAACGCCCAATACAATAGCACGGTGAATGCAAAGGAGGAGGGGGGGGGGGGGGGGGGGGGAGGGGAAAACAGTGTGTGCAAAGCTTACTGAAACAATCAGTTATTATTAACTTTAATGATCTCAATCGCAATATAATGTAAAAAGAACTTAGTGATAACTGATTTTGATTGACTAGCAACCATCATCACATCTACAGTGAAAAAAAAAAAAAAAAAAAAAAAAAAAAAAAAAAAAAAAAAAAAATTGACCTAATTTAAGTTAATGTAAAAACCTTCGAATAAAATTTTAAAAAGTATCAGGACACTGAAAACATTAAAGTTCCACAAGCTCACACTATAATCGATATCTATATATGGTATAATGTTAACCACCACAACATAGTTACCAAGCATAACTTGTCAATTTCCAAAGCAGGTGATAGCACGACTTGTTGGCATTAGCAGTTGCCAGCCTTTGGGTATTGACAAGTTACACTTAATAACGATGCTGTGGTGGCTAACACTGTATTCAGATACCAATTATAGTACAAGCATGGTAGGTTTGTTACCATTTTTAATGTTTTGATACTTTTATTTAAAAAAAATAGGTTTTTCTACATTTTTGGGATGTTTGCACATTAAATCAAACACAATTTTGCTGTTTCTTTCCGAAGATCTGAGGAAAGTTGCCAGCCACCCGAAACTGGTTACCATCTAAGCATTATTACATTACATTGCGACTGAGACCATTAAAATTTAAAATAAGTAATATATATCACTGTGTGTCCCCTCACATGACGATTCCATGTCTTAGAAATAATTGGTGACAATGTAATTAATATGTATAGGCGATATAACCAATTGACTTAAGCCAAGGAATATGCCGAAAAGTGCTACAACAGACAATCGGGTACGCTTAGTCAATTTGGAAAGAAATGGAAAAACGCACCACAGGAAATTCTTTTAGACATCTGTGAATTTGTAAGTGGTGAATAATCTTGAGGAGGGTGGTGAATAATCTCGAGAAGGAATGTAAGAATCCACTTTTGGGAAATACTGCTACATCATTGTGTAACCAGTATGTGTGCAGAAATATATATAAATATTCTAAAAAAGGGTAATGTGACTGCCATCCAGGCTGGAGTAAACTAAATGTGTCTACAGAAAGAAGTCATAAAAAAGTTGCATTAAAATAAGGTGTATTATGTGCAATTTCATTTTTGCAATAAGTACAGTGTGTAACAGCTTAGCACAAATTTATAATCACTTGCTTAATTTGGAAACTGCTAGATATTACAGTAATACAAACAAGTAACTGTGAATGTATAGCACTGTTCGAATTACATTTTCTCAATAATACGAAAACGATAAAAGTTCAAAACATTAACTCGCATCAACGAAACCTATATTTAGTATTGCTTTGTCTGTACACTGTAGTGAGGTTGACAACTCAGCAAACAACTGCACTCAGTCTCTACCAATTTCAGTCGCTGGCACAGTGTTTATTGCAACACTGAAGCATAAAGAAATCAAAGTCTGTATTGCTTAGAAAAGCCTCCTCCATTATAGTGAGGTTGAAATACTTTGCTGATGTCAGCTAAGCTGCATCAGCGTTTCTAGTAATACCCTCAACTGTTTATATTTCACAGTTACGTTGTCGTTCTCGTGTACGCGTATTCTGGAGAGCTGGGAATGCGTGCGAGCACAGCTTTAGTACGCTTTGTTGGGTGTTTTAATTCAACCTAATGATACATTTTAACGGCATAATGAAGCACGTTTTGGAATATTAGTTAATTGCGAATAAATTTCCTTTAATCGACACGGATTTTAGAACTTTCCCACAACCGAGGAAAAGAAAGCGTGAAAAATGCCACACTTCTGGACCCCAGCTATATGTTATCAAAAAGACGGCGGAGGTAGATTGGCAACACTGACTCGTAGTACAGGGCCCCTACACCTGCTGCCACTGCCAATCGACGAATCGTGAAACTGAGGCTCTTGCAGTGTGGGACGGTGACTGCAGCTGCTACATTCGGACGACAACATACACAAATAACAGGATAAACAATTATATAACAACTTCTGGTATGTCTCTTCCCGCTTTTCGAAATACATAAAAAATTCGTTATTTTTGGCGTTACTGAGTAAGCAGAGAACGGGCGCTAGGACGAGAAGGCAGCCGCGGTGAGAGCGGTGGGAACCTGCGCTGGGTGGAGTTGCCTGACCGCCGCGGCTCAGGTCACGGCTGCCCACGCGCCTCTCACCCGCGCAGACGCCGCCCGTACAACACACACCCAACACTTCACTCCCATTATCGTCTCTTCTGCATTTTATTTCAGCTCAGTCTAGCTGCATATCGAAGCCTAGCACGGAATCGACGCGTTAGGGACTCGGGGTTCTGTCTTTGAGGCGAGGGGGCTAGGGATAGAAACAACCGGTCGGTTAAAACCGATACCGGTATTTTTCAGTATTTGTTTTGTCTCGGTTATAACCGGTGTTTTTTAGTTCTTACTAATAACCAAGAAAAAACCTGAATATCAGTCAGTCATCACAGCAGCATAATTTTTAAATTATGCCTTTTTTTTTTAAAGAAAGAGTAATTTTTTTCGTAAAATCTGCATTGGTTGAAATATTGGATTATAAATGAAAATGGGAGAAGCGAGTAACAAACGCGTGCCATAAAAACTGGCACAGCATTCCTGAGACAATAATGTCCCTGTAGCCGTGTTTCGTGGCTTAAGGTGCAGTGTGCTAGACTTGCATCCTCCTTGTTTAACGGTAGTTTCTCGCTGTCGTCGCCGGTCATCTGTTGCATTGCACAGTGGCACCAACACTAACCTGGAAATACTTTTACGAAGTGATGTTGCAATGAAGTACAATACTCCATTTGCCTTAAAAGATTAAGGATTGGCCTACCATTTCTATGAAATAATGAAAGAGGGCAGAAATTACGCTAACACTAATAAATAGAAAACGTAAAAACAATTCATTCATAGTATACGATAAAAATACAAAATAGCTGATTTGCTGCCTGCTTCTACATCACACGCCTTTATCTGCCTGTAGCCCTCGAAAACGGACAAATTAAATCGAAAGACAGGAGTTCTTCAGTCTTAGTATTCACCCTTTAGCACCGACTATTCGTAATGCCCGAATAGTGGTATGGTCCCCGATTCCAACATGATTTTTGAGCAGAGTTTCAAAAAATTATAATCACAAGCAAAATACTGATGATATTTACCAGCAGTCAACTACCTGTCACTTTTAGAGAACAGCAGCTAACGATGGACGGACTAAGTTTTCTTTTATTTGCCAATTTAATTTAGTATTTTCATTCTATGTATCTTGAAACTTTGAGAGTCGAAATTTTTCAATCTCTGTTCGATTCTACGATTATTACAGGAGATAATAGGGGTAAAACAACGCAAATCGGTTGTTTCAAAAACCTGTATTTTTGAGAGGTTTTCACAGGCAGATTAAATGTGCGTGGAAAAAGGCACTTATAACCGAATCCGATTATTTCACCGATAACCTTCATCCGTAGTGTGTACTGGGCGCGCCAGATAATTTCTAGGCTCGGCACGTAGACTGCGTCGATGTCAATTAAATTCTGTTTTCATTATATTGGTAAATGATTCACAGTACCTCAGTGATATGTGAAATAGTTGTGTTATACGGTTTTTTTACAGATGACGGGTGTTTTTCGTTCCGCTCCAGACCAGTTGTACGAACTGTTCTCGGGGAAGACGCCGGATGTTGTCGTGAAACCCCAGGCGCGACGAACACACTGCCGTGTACGACTAAAGCCTCCTGCATATACCAGGTTAAGTACGAAACACAAAGGCGTGAAGGCGCCAAGTTCGGTGGCCAACGGCGATTTCCTGATCGGTAGCGGGAAGAACAGCTACGTCACCTCTCGGGCAATGAACGATTGACTTGGGCGCAAACGCTCCCAGTCCTACTGTTCGCTTCCGCCGGCTGCGCCACAGCCCTCCGTCCGCGCTGGCGCTCATTCGCCACCCAAGCGGCATCACTTGCATGACCTATTTTTGTGGTCGCTGTGACTTTACTATTCCCAAAGTTGTGCTAACAAGGGGATCGTACGAGCTTCCCCTTTACCGATTTGCTTCGTATTGACAGAGGGTGTCAGAGCGCGGCTAGGATTCCAACATATGTAAACAGGAAGATGCAACTTTCAACCGTTTTCGAGAAGATCGACTTTGAAAATTTTAGGCGTGTTTTTTATACACTTTTTATGGACGTGAATATTCAAAAGCAGTCCGGCCGACCGAGTAAAAGCGTTTTTCATATGCGCGAGGTCTCCGGTTCGAATATAGCTGCTGGTATTTCTATTTCATTCCCACGTAACTCTATTAACATATTTATTATGACTGTACAGATTATCAATATTTAATGATTCATTTATTATTTACATTATATTTATCCTAAAAAAGAGAAAAACTTTTTTCGTAAGGAGATTGAAAATAAAAGAAGGCACATGAAAACTTTCAATCAAATCAGTAGCCGCCGGATGTGGCCGAGCGGTTCTAGGCGCTTAAGTCTGAAACCGCGCGACCACTACGGTCGCAGGTTCGAATCCTGCCTTGGGCATGGATGTGTGCGATGTCCTTAGGTTAGTTAGGTTTACTAGGGGACTGATGACCTCAGATGTTAAGTTCCATAGTGCTCAGAGCCATTTGAACCATCAAATTAGTATAGTCATTTCATTAATATTATTGTATTTACTTTTGTGACAAGTATGATATGTAACCCACGGAGCGCTGCACGAACGAGTTGAATACTCAACGAACTGTAGATGAAGCCCGACCAACAGACATTACATGCATTGATCAAAAATGATAGTGCACTGAGAATGGCCGGTTTCTAGCTGAAATCTAGATCTGCCAATAAAATTTAAAAAGGACGACTGATAGCTGAAATCTATTATTTACAAGATCTACAGGTTCTTCTTCCAATTTCTCGCCAATGAACAACAGCGATTTCTGCAAAGACATTCGTGTGAAAAGTGAGAGCAAAGCAAAAATCATATCTGATAGTGCAAGTCGCAAGTTGTTTAACCGACGAACAACATTTTCCGAGTTGTCGATGTGCTGCTCACATTTTCCTGCCAAAGGGCCCAATTACGCTGCCAGATGTTTTGAAAATCTGTATGTTGGCGCCCCAGCATCTCTCACAACCTGCCGAAGTTGCGTGCTACGCTTACGAATTGTTGGCAACCCGTACAGCCAGGGAAGAATTGTATATCCTTTATGAAACAAAGTGGCAGTTTCCACTTTTGCTGTGTTAATTTCATTTGTTTACAGTTAGTTGCAGCCTGCTAGACCGATTTCAAGTGGTTTTGTGGTTCTGCGACCCATCCTAAAATATTGTTCGTGTGTGAGGCACACGTACCAAAAACGACTAACAGGAGATATTTAACGTATACAAAGGACAGTACGAACGGTCACAGGTTTGTCTGACCCGTGTACAGTGTCACAGAGATGCTGAAGAAGCTCAAATAACAGACGCTTGAAGACAGACTCGAACTGTCCACAGGAAGTTCAACAATGTGCTTTACGCGATGAATCTAGCAACACACTACAACCCTCTACGTATCGCTCCCAAAGGGATTGCGAAGGAGAGATTAAAACTAACTACAGCGCGTACAGAGGCGTCTGAGCAGTCATTCTTGTCGCGCGGTCTCAGGCACCTAGTCACGGTTCCGGCGGCTCCGCCAGTCGGAGGTTCGAGTCCCTCGGGCATGGGTGTTTGTGTTGTCCTTAGCGTAAGTTAGTTTAAGTTAGATTAAGTAGTGTGTAGGCTTAGGGACCGATGACCGCAGCAGTTTGGTCCCATACACCTTACCACAAATTTCCAGATTTCCAGTCATTCTTCCCGCGCGCCATACATGAATGGAATGGAAAGAAAACCTAATAACAGTACCCTCTGTCATGCCCTTCACAGTGGTTACCATTGTATGGAGGGTGATGAAGCGGAGTTCATATGGCTGCAATTGTCAAAATTTAATGAACCAAGAAATTCTTGGTTTCGGACGGTTTCTCACCACAGGAAATTCATCCCACATTATCGGAGGGCTGGGAGCAATTAGCGCCTCAGTTTAAAACAATTAAGGAATGGGTAGCTGGATTAATACATGGTGAAGATGATCCACGTGAAGGGCATACACAAGCAACAAGTGGAAATACCTGTCTAGAGGCATAAGAAATAGCTGATACCTAGGCTTGCCAGAAGAAAGAACTGCTAAGTATTCCATATACAATTAAGGCGAGAAAGCCTAGTGTAAGATTGGTGTCCCATTTGCTGCCGGAAAGCAAAGATTTTCTACAATCGCACATATTTTCAAGAATAATGGCAACATACACACGATCAACATTATTGTACGGTGAGAAACTGACAACAGGCTCTGACTTTGTTTCTAGGCAGTCCACACGATACATATCTATGTTGCCGTTACCATTTGCTCCTCTCTGCGAATGGCGAATGTTGAATACCAGTCCAACACTTTAACCGCTGCTCTATCTCGCTCAGTCCCAGACGAAAGTTTCGTTGGCTTTCTTGCATTCAGGTACAAGTTTCTTCTTTGCTCGTCAAAATAAACTTATTTTCTTTCTACTACAACCATAATCATGAAATCTAAAGGCTACGTATTTTCATTTTTGCTAATGTACAGAGAGCACGATGAAGTTTTATTCTGACACGTACAGTACTACAGCATAACAGAACAGCAGCTTAGTCGAACAAAATCGCACTGCTAGACGCACACAAACAAGTGCGCTTACCGGACAAATTTCCCCGCGCTCTTCGTCGATTGTCGGCGCATCTGCGGCCTACGGTTATCAATTCGAAGTCCTCTATCCTGGCCTGACTTCGTAAACGAGTAGTTTTTCTCCTCCCTGCAAAAATGCCAGACGGCAGGGCGGCGCAGCATATCGGCGGCTGGCGAGGCGGCGATAACGGCTGCTGCAGCCGTGCTAACACAACAAACCTATACACAGTCTTCGTCTCTCTTCCTGCGTGCGCTTCTAAATGACGTACGTTGGGGCATCGTAGCGTACTGTACACATAAAGCAAGACTCCGTTTCAAGTTCATAATCCTCTAACTTCTGTACCACAATGAATACAGTTACTGGTATTGTGTACATTTCACAATTAGGGAAAAATTGCATTTAACGTCCCGGCGACGACGAGGTCACTAGAGATGGATCAAAAACCCTGATTGGGGAAGGACGGAGAATAAAATCGGCTGTGTCTTTTCAAATGAACCACCCCGGCAGCCATCCTAAGTGATTTAGTAAAAACACGCAAAAATCTACATCTTGATGGCCAGAAGGGTATATGAACCGTCGTCTTTACGAACACGAGCCTAGTGCCTTACCACTGCGTCACAACGCTCGGTTGAGAGAGAGAGAGAGAGAGAGAGAGAGAGAGAGAGAGAGAGAGAATTCCCCACATTAGTATACGAGGGCGTGCTGAAAATGCCTCCGAATTTTTTTTATGAGACAACTTTTGAAGCTTTCTAAGTAAAACAAATGTTTAATGGTTGAATAACACTTCGGCGATTTTCTGATCTACAGCCTCCTCTGCAATAACAACCACACCAAAAACCAACTGGTGTACTATTCCATATCTAGGTAAGCTATCAGAGAAACTAGCCAAAACACTGAAATCCCAAACTATAAAACGTCATTTAATGTAAGAGGCACTACAGTTAATCTCCTATTCAACAGCAAGGGCAAAACAGATAAACTAAGCAACAGTGGGTTCTACAAAATAACCTGCATCAACTGCAATAAACTGTACACCGGTCATACGGGCCGGGCCATATCTACAAGGCCGACTGAACGTGAACGCAGCTGGAGATTAAATAAATAGGACTCCACCTTTGCTGTAGATGTGCTCAAAGGAGGACACACACACACACACACACACACACACACACACACACACACAGAAGTGCTACATATAACCAACAAAGGCAGAAAAAACAGCTTACTAGAAGCACTTGAAATTAACAAACACAGCTGGTCCTAAATGACCAATTGTAACTGAGCACATCACCACTCTTAAACTTTACACAATACAGTAAACCTGCTACTAACTACAAAGTGTCCCAATAGTAAACAAACTCGCAGCCCAATATAATGTAATATCCCTTATGAGTTTACATTCCCAACTGTAGCTCAACTGTAACAATGTAATATTTGGTATTTATTAATGTACAATTTTTCTGATAACAAAGTGTAACCCCCAAAGAAAACATCGCTGTTGTACAACCAACAATTAGTGTCCAGTGCAAATGATCACAACAAATAGCAAAAAATTGTAATTTTGTAATAATGTGTATTCTAAATAATTCTAACTATTGTCATACATGGTACTGACAAACCATAAAATGTGATTTATTATGTTAAAGAACAGTTTTACAGAACAAAAAGTCAAAAGACCCGTTTGACAATTCCAAAGACAATACAACAAGTGCGTTGTATCTTAGTCCAGAATGTTTGGTTCTTAAGAACACAAGCTCAAAAATGGCTCTTAGCACTATGGGACTCAACTTCTGAGGTCATCAGTCCCCTAGAACTTAGAACTACTTAAACCTAACCAACCTAAGGACATCACACACATCCATGCACGAGGCAGGATTCGAACCTGCGACCGTAGCGGTCTCGCGGCTCCAGACTGTAGCGCCTAGAACTGCAAGGCCACTCCGGCCGGCTAACACAAGCTCCTTGTAAACAATAGCCAGTAGTTATCTGAAGATGGCCTAATACGCCGAAAACTAGTTCATACAAATAAAAATCAGTAGAACAAGAAACCGCGTAAGTGTTATTCAACCGTCAATGTGGAAATGTTGTATCAAGAAGCGACCGAAGAATCCATAAATAAAACAAACGTTATTCACATTCTACATCTTTATTCTTCGTGTCTAGATATTTATTTGTCAACACCATCCCGCTGGCGACGAATACACTTCTCCCAAGGAGAGACTGGTCACTTCTTTGACGTAGCAACAACGTCGCCTCTGCTTGCACCGCTTCAAGCTAAGTCCTCGAGGGCATTCTTTAAAGTTTGCAAAGAGATCGAAAACGGATGGGGGCAAGTCGGGCAGTGTCTGGAGGACGATGGACCCAGGCTACTGTGGCATGGCGCATGTGGGGTCGGGCATTGCCATGCTCCATGTGTCGCCCACCTCGATTACAGCATGCCGATTCTCTCGCACCGACCGTCATGTTACACGTTACAGTTCGGAGTCATCTAGCGGCCGAGGGAAGCAAACATGTACGCATGAAGAATGAGGATGTAGCATATTAATAATATTTTATTTAAAAAGCTTTAAGAGTTTTCACATAAAAAATTCCGAGTTATTTCCGGTACTTTACCGTACGCCCTCGTAATATAGGTTATATTCTTCCTTCACCGCTGATTATTCTACATACGTTGTATTCACATCATACTCCACTATCATGTCGGCCTTTATTAAGAGTTTTGATTTCTACGTGTGCAACTTTCGTTAGCTTCCCTCGTCTCCCCATACACGTATATAAGCATCAACTGAACTAGCGTGCAGCGTTCGGGCGTCTGTACTCTTTACTGGGTACATTCCAACCCTCTAACAACCGCCGGCTCAATATTTCAGTTTACGCAAAAGACACTGTTTCTCGAACACTGTGACCACTTCTAGTGCCAATACAATATTTATTATTCGTCAGGAGCACTAGCACAGATTCTGGTGACGTGTTTAAGGGGTGAGACGTTCTTTCGACGCACAATATTTCCGAAACTTGTTTCCGAGGTACATACAATCTACAGTTACTTCGGCTCGTCTAAATTTAAAGTAAATAGCAAAGCCACGATGGGACTAGGTCACTTCCAAACTCTAGTTCGTGCGCCATTTACAATAATCTCATTGGCGACGGAATGTAAGACTCACACGAGCCGTAATTCGTCCATATCCAATGTACACGACGTTTCACTCCTCCTCTACGCGCAGAATAATCGATTGCCCGTTCAGACAACTTCCGTACATCGTAATTGACAACACTTATACATTGCCCTAGCTCTTCTCACTGGGTGAGGACTGGCTCCAGAATCCACCTAGTTACTATTTCTGTCTACATTTGGCGAAGTCTGTAAAAGCTCGGGAGGCTTAATTTAAAGATGAAGAAAAGAAAGAACGAAAAAAGAGCAAGTGTGAGAGCAGTATTGTGTGTATGGCATCTGACGTAAGCAGTGAGGGGCTCCGGACAAAGAAGTGCTCCTTAGCTGCAGCCCACTAACCCATTTGGTGTCATTACACAGTCCGCCGCGTGACCGGTGGGAACCTCGTCACGGCGCTAACTCCGTTCCTCTGTGTCAACGGTAAGGTCACGACAGGCATAGGCTCGTGCCCAGTGCCGTCCGCACGACGAATCGCCGCGGCCAGAATCTGAGGGCAACTTAAATCACAGTGACAATTGCAGCAACACAATCTTACGGTTCTGGTTTGTAATCGATCGCACACCCCCACTCGGACGCGTAAAATAATGGCCATTCTCATTATAAAGGTACACAGCCTTTTTAGGAGCTGCACTCCATCAATCACAGTGTGCTAATTAGCGCGTCACGAGCATTAACACACAATACGTATGTTGCGGCGCCGTGAGCCACTGATCACCGGCCAGACACTTCCGTAACCCTCTGCGCAGCCGCGCGCCACGAGCTAGTCCGCGGTGTCAATGTATTACTCGCCCTTCTGCACGGTTTGCACGCGAATATGCCCACAGACAAAACTCGTATACTTATTCTATAATGGTGACGATACGCAATTCCTTCCCGCTTTATTTTAGTAGTTCTGGAACCGGCATAACAAAGAATTATCACGATACTGACGTGGAAGCTGTGTTCACATGGTTACATTTCGTGTCGATACGCACCTTTTTCTTAGACCGTAAAGCGGAGTGGAGTGGCGTACAGAATTAACCTACCGCACCCTGTTTCTTCTGGACTGGGGCGATTGTACGAATACATTCGTACACAGTAAGCTATAATTTATCTATCGGATGTTCCGTTAGAGAGCTGACCCTTCGTGTTTCTTCAACACGACGTGGTGCCTACATATACCGCGCACTCATTGTTCATTTACTTCTAAACCACGTATTCCGAGACGAATGGCTCGGACATCATCTTCCAATTAGCTAGCTCGGATGCTTACTCGCTGTCTACACCATCTTATCTTGAGCACCTTTAGATGAGTTTCTGTGGGAGACGTCATTTCTGGGCAGGAATCGCCAGAGCAGTATAAATCAACTAGAAGAACCCTTATCCGTGGAATTCAGAAAAGTTTCTATGGAAGCGGGTTAATTTATTGCGCAGACAGTTAGTAACAGGAGTGGACAAATTTATCAAAAGGGTAGCAGTGATAGCACTACAATAATTTACGTTTCGTAGCAACACCCAAACGCATCGAATTTCTTTAATAAATGCGTCATCGAAACATAATAACCGACACTAAGGGTCAGCCTATAAATTTAAAAATTAATTTAATCGATAGTTCTGAAAGCCAGACGATTTCCAATGGTTTGATATGTTACCACTTCTGATGACAGACCTGCAGTGGTTCTTCAGAAATATAAAGAACCCGTGATCTTCACGGAAGTTATCCAGTGCTGGTTCATTATCGCAATCACGTTGGTATCAGTGTGTTTTGTTGGTTAACTATACGTGTACACCGACTCAATAGGGCTCACTCTTGACAAGAAGTACCGTGGCCGTTATTCATCTACGTTCTGGAGCCCGAGTATTGTGGAAGGCCTGTGACACATTCGGAATAGTCTTGCATGGCACGATTAACACCCATATGCTTGTGGGTCGAACCTAGCAACAGACTTTTCGAGTTTTTCACAAGTTTTGACATGATCCCTGAACAGAGATGTCTACAAAACATACTCTGAGTACGTCCTCCCAAGAAGTGCCGCTATGGTTTCAAAACGACGGGGCAGCGTTCAGCTAGCAGGCTACATCGACGACATACAGGTTACACAACGATGCAATCACGGCAGTGATCGTGATTGATGTACAACGAAGGCTTGAAGAAAATGAATCCCAGCACGGAAGCAGAGCTCCGACGAGGGTTCCTCAGTCGTCCTCGGATAGCTCAGATGATAGAGCACTTGTCCGACAAGATCAAAGGTCCCACGTTCGAGTTCCGGTCCACTACAGTTCTCATCTTCCAGCAAGTTTCAAATCAGCGCACACTACGCTGCAGAGTGAAAATTCATTCTGGGTGAAAATAAAGCCTCTGGACCGATGCCCGTGAAACATTTTCTTCTTCCGTGTGCGAAGAATCTGTTCTGGAAGTTTGACTTACCTTTTTGTTACACGTTGTACACCGTCTTACCTGGATGCAGGATCACTGTGGCTGTTGCATTAGCTTGTAGAAAATTGTACAGGGTTATCTCAGGAGGAAATGAAGACAGTAATGTATTTCAAGAGAAGGGACTTAGCAGAAAACATACACGACTTGTTCGCGGCCAAACATGGTTAATCCAATTCTAACCACTCCTATTCGCTATATGGTCATTCAGCTATATGGTAAAGTGTAAACAGATGAAGGGAAAAAAATTAATGCAACATTGTGTAGCTGCACTTCCGATGAGGCTGATCAGCATAAGAATGGTGCTCTAGGGATTACTCCAGCGCCGTTAAGAACATGAAGTCTTCAATAGAAATCGAACTGTAGCGTGTATTAGTGTTTCACAGGGCAGCTGCGACTGTTTCAGACTCTGATGAAATATGCTTCCGGCGATGGAAGTATTTAAACGTGTAATACAAGACTAGTTATTACATGTATACACTACAGACACGATTATGTCGCCAACGATTACTCTGCTAACAGTACTACACTGTGACACATCGAATATGGGGAATGTTTACTGTACTTGAAGGCCACGAAAAATTGGTTACGTGAGTTACACTTGGCAATAAAAAAAATTATCAATGGCGAGTATAATGGGAGAAATGAGAGTTAGGGATACGATACCTCACAAACTCTTGTGAAGCAAACAGTTTGAGGAGCTCCAAATTGTTAGCAAGCATTATGACAGCATATAATTATTTTTACTACGAAAATAGAACTATCATCGATCCCGAGACTTAATATGCCGACACACCAGTACGAAATTGCTCGATAAAATGCCCTTGGAGATGATGGGTTCTCTATACAAAAGTACCCGTCTATACCTTGCCGAACAACGTGTAAAAGTGTGTCGGTATGGTTTATATCAATCCAAGGATTCCAGTTTCAGCATAAAATCTACATACTAAATTATGTGAGTACTGTGAGAACAAAGAAGAGAAGTGGAGTGTGTTACCAGGCATGCAGACGCAGCGGAAGGTGCCCGGGTCGTCGAGGCAGGAGCCGTCGTTCTTGCAGGGGTGCGACTCGCACTCGTTCACGTTGGTCTCGCAGCGCGGGCCCGTGAAGCCCTGCGTGCAGTTGCACGCGAACGAGCCCGGCGTGTTCACGCACAGCCCATCGTGCTCGCACGGCGACCCTGAACAACAGCAACAACACACAACTTCACTACTCAGCGCAACGCTAGTTACAATTCATGTCATACAGCAGCTCGCACGTACAAGACAGAGAACTGGGGTGCATTTTTGTGAAGGCCGTCTCCATTCCTCCATTGTTGCTACACACACACACACACACACACACACACACACACACACACACACACACACACACACACAGAGAGAGAGAGAGAGAGAGAGAGAGAGAGACAAAAAAAATGGTTCAAATGGCTCTGAGCACTATGGGACTTAACTGCTGTGGTCACCAGTCCCCTAGAACTTAGAACTACTTAAACCTAACTAACCTAAGGACATCACACACATCTATGCCTGAGGCAGGATTCGAACCCGCGACCGCAGCGGTCGCGCGGGTCCAGACTGTAGTGCCTAGAACCGCTCGGCCACTCCGGCCGGCCATACACAGACAACTGCAGCTATTCCCTAAATAGCGACGTAGTAATAACTGTTCGTTCCGATTTCACTAGCTCCAATTATTTCAACGAGTACATGAGCAATAAAGTACGTCACCCAAATCAATAGTGAGAAACCGTGCTAAATAGCTAGATTACACTTATGCGAAAAAAGAAACTTGCAGCATAATTTAAAAGTTGAACTGTGGTGAGAATACAACAACTCTACGTAAGACAAGCGGGCAGAGCGCCCGTAAGTAGCCACTGAAAACAAACACGGAGCTTAAGATTTGTGTGCTCGGTTGGGCGTTGCCCTGTTGGCAGCGGCTTGCCTTCGCCGTCCCCCCGCTATAGAACCGTCTCAACCGAGCCAGCCACTTATGAGAGGCGAAGCTTTAGTGTATAGTGGAACCCGAACTACTGTGCGACTCGGTATTTTCCTTCGGTCCGATGCTGAAGGTGTAGCTTAGGTTGAGTGCCCAGAAAAATTCATCGACCAACACAATTCGAACTTCTCTGATTATTAGCGCGCCGCTCGATCACTGGAGCTCCTAAAATCACAGGGCCTATAGAACTAACAGCTGGGAATCCCGCATAAAAGCCTTTCGACCGATTCAAAGGTTTGGACGCACACTTACATATCTGGCACATTCTTACGAGTGACAAAAGGTAAGTGTTACGAACTATCGATTACAGGTTGCAGATGCGTGCGACGACGTGTAGTTTTCCTTATCAATGCTTGTGAAGAAACTGGGAGGAAACGAAGCAGACGTTTTCTATTTCTTGCAAAGTGCAACAATGAGGGCTCGCTTACTGGAAGGATCATCAATTATAATATCCTTCGTCAAATATTAAGAAGACGTTTGACATTTAACCGACAATTCTTGCGCACTATCTGGCGATAGTTATCCACATGCGGTATGAAATTCTGGTCACTACCAAGCTACCGATAGGATAAAGGGTGAAGCGCTTCTGCAGTCTAGAGATATCAGAAATGAAAACGGATTAAACACACAAATTCAGGAATGACACGCGTCTTCCACACAACAGCCGAGGACCAAACGGTTTAGAGAGAGAAGTTGAGACGATCATTTCTGCTACAAACACTACACTTACAGCGCGTAGTCCTTCAGCGTGAACTGAAAAATACAATGCTAAACAAGAAATCTTTTTACTGAGCTATTCATTCTAAAGTGATAGATGAAATTAATATAAATAAGGGCTTTTATTTTTCAGTCTTACTGTTAGTGAATAAATACTCTCGTTTCTTCTGCACACTCTTGGGCCTATGTTTATTCAGCAGCTTCATACGTTTGACGCTTTAAAACAATCGCCTATAGAAAGAGAGCGAAACGACAACATAAATCGTTCTTATATCTCTTTTGAGAGCCAAAGGTATTATTTGGAATTGCAAAGAATTACCCGAGAATAGGTAACTGCATCTATTCTCAAAGGCTTTGTGTAGACTCTTTCAGAGGGTTTGTAACAAATAAACATTACGAGCTCCTTCAGTTTTAAATTTCATCTGGACGAAGTTTGGAACCACTTACAGAAAAAAAGAAGTTCGGTATGTACCTGCTCAAATTTTCAGTTTCCGAGTCCGGATTCAAGCCTCGTTATTTTTAACAGCAGTACGTTGTCACATTATCTAAATCAGTCTCCAGTCTCAAATCGTAAATTTCACTAAAAATAAGGAACGAAAGTGAAACTTGACTCCCCCATCCGTATGCAACGACACTGGAGGGGCAGGTTGCAATGTAGCGCTGTGGCTGCTTCTTGCAGTGTGCTGCCGGAGGCTGTTAACTGCTTCCCGAGATAACGACCTGCCATTGATAGCACCCGCACAAGCATCCGAGTCCGGTTGCGTGGGCTCCCACACCTCTCACCAACACTTCCCTCTGCAACAATTATAGAGTTGCCAGCCTTGCTGTACGCGAAGGAAGTGTAAAACACGTAGATTTTTAATTTATTTATCGTGTCGTTTCACAAGTACACAAAAGTGTCTACAGTCAAATGGCAATGTCCGAATGTGACAACCAGTCGAGAGCACTTTGAGTAACTTGATGTAAGGTCCCCAGATGAGCGCCAAATGCACTCCTTAACAACGACCTATTGTTTGCTCCTCCGCTCAGCATTTGGCCAGTCCTAATGCAGCTCAGCCTCTACCAGATATGGCGTGGTACTTCCAATTCCTCAACCTTCTTTCTCGAATCTCGAATAATTTGTGCGTTGTTGGGTGGATGTTCGTTCCAGTGCTGTCACCATTTGGAGATCGCATCAAAAGAACCGATATTGTCTAAATCAACCTCGAATTGTTTGAGTGATTTCAGACGGGTTGGTGGTGTATCCTGTAGGGCATCATACAAGCGAGAGTTGTGACGAGAAGTAATCTGTTTTCCCCACACAGGAGCGCAATATACAAGAGCGAGTGCAACACAGCGTAGAGCACTGGGGTGCGCACATCAGCCTCTATGATAAACGGAGCGCTCTCTGCTGTCCAAATCAACGACCGGCTTGTCAAATAAATTTCGATCACTCGAACTGGGAAACAAATTCGTTTTCGAGAATGATTACAGGTTTAAAAAAAAAACAAAAAACAAAAAAAAACAAGGATTTCCGCGATCCAAATGATATTGTCTTCCGTGGAAAGACCAGTTTCGCCTGGGTCACGCAAACTACTCCGTCCACGTTGGAAAAGTTGGCAGATGTAAGCTCTGCCAAGCACATGGTACAACCGCTTAGCTGGCAAGGAGCACATAAAATGGAGGGAAAACATCAGTCTCCTAGCCCAACTCCAGAAACCCACGTCAAACAGCTTCCTTCCCGAAAATAAAATTAGTAAGTTAAAATGCACTGCCAAGCGCTCCGTCACTCTTGTGGTTCAACGTCATCGCGACAATTTACTGAACCTAGTGCAGTGCCAGAGCATCAACTTTAACGGTTCGGTTCCAGTGGTTATGTGCAGAAATGATATACTGTGTTCACGGCATACATTTGAGACTCACCAGAATACATGACTTTATGTAACTCGGACATGTACCACACTTATAAGACAGTTCCCATACGCCGAAAATACAACATCTTTTACTTTATGGAAGAGAGAATAGGGTGGAAAGTATAAGATACAGCTCGTTGATTAAATTAACAATATAGTAAGCCTGATATCTTTTGAACTGCAGATTGCCAAAATAAAGAAAGCAAATAAATGTACCTGGCTTGGATCCCGATAATATGTAGGAAATGAAGAATTAAACGATTTGACATAATCGAGGTTGTTAATACGGAACGTTCCAGGTGGTGTCTAAAACTAATGCTTCTTAACCAACATGCTACCTTTCTCAGTGATCAGTACATACGTATTTGAGGAGGAAACGATCTGTGCACTGTGCTCACGGTGTACGTATGTCTTTCTGCAGAATGCCTTCATATAATTTGATTACGAACCATATTATTCGGACAGTCCTATCGCAAGTAGGTACAGTATCCGTAGTTAATGTTGGAGTTTTCTCTTATGTCGGAAACGGAACAAGTTTGTACTACCTTCTGCGTCAGTACCATGCTCCAGCCTTTTGCGAATCAGCATCACGAATTCTGCTGCCGTGCAACAGAACAGTGGAGAAAGCTGACTGCAACAAGCTAACGTGCATGCACCTTCTGGCGAGGTGGCGCTACCTGCTGCCAAAGAACCTGTCCCACTAGTCATGAGAACGTCGATAGCGCGCTGCCTTTACAAATCTGCTTTTTATATGGCAAGTTCGCACAAACAAAAGGATGAGTAAACTCTGAAATGGACGGCTGGAAAGATAGGAAATTTTAAAATCTTCTGTCCACTGATGATCAAGTGAAATGAATAGTAGCAACCACCATATTTTGTCCTTACAGCCGCCATTACACTTACTTCGGACAATAGCAGGAAACTGTAATTGTTCTTTGGGAAGGGAATGATGGCTGAACGTGGTTACGTGTATGAAAAGGGTCGACTCTACACTCGTAACTAGGTCGTACCAGATATCGGTTCCTCCAGATCCAGAAAGCTAGCGCGAGATGGAGACACTGGAACACTGGACCTAAAATTTACGTGAGAGAGATTCAAAGCCCCGTCCAGCCATCCAGAATAACATTTTTCTACATTTTCCCTCAATCAGTTAACACGTAAGGTTGGGTGCTTCCTTCAAAAAGCTACCTCCGACTGAGCTAGCGACCTCGATGGCGACGAGGCGTGCAAGCGATAAATAAATGTTTGCAGACAATGATGGACTCAAGAAGAAACTTCTTCACTTCATAAATGTGGAACTGATTCGTTGCAAGTCGCAGCTACAAGAAGAAACTGTGTAATTTGTTTAATCACTTCTCCCTGAGGTGGTATGTAGTGCCAATTCTTCCACAAAAGTTCGGAAATAAACGAAATAATTTGGTGGCACGGAGATTGAAAAGATACACTTTCTACGGAATGTAATCAAATTGTATTAGAAACGGTGGTTATTCTTCGGGGAGTATCTGCGCTGTTACGATCAACTGAAGGACTAGCGAGTTGGTTACATGTTCCACACATCATTTAAACGATTCTTTTATCGAAATGATGTAGAACGAGTCAGTTTACAGGATATATATACACGATTAGTGTTACATAAGATTAGTTTTAGTTCTACTCATGCTACTACACTCAAAACTACGGCCTTTTTTAGGGTACCAGTTTTTAAACAGAAATTCGTCCATGGAATAGGAGTTGTCCAGGAGAAATGATTTTAGGTTAGTTTTAAATCTTGCTTTGGTAACTGTCAGACATTTTATATTATTGGGCAAACGATCAAACATTTTTGTTGCTACACACTGAGCTCCTTTATGAGCGACTGACAGTTTTAATAATGCGTAATAAAAGTCATTTTTTCCCTCTAGTGTCGTACGTGTTGGAATGGATTATGTAGGAAGAGCTGTCGCCCGAGTTTCGGATTTCTGAGCAAATTAATCTGGCACATAATGTTTAATGGGATTGTGGTCGGTACTTCGATCAGGTCCAATCCTGAAACCAACCTGAATTTTCTCGAACCACGGCAAGGTGGAAAAGATAGAGAGAGGTCCGATTCCAAACTGCTGACATATCATAGGAATCATGATACTGTCTAAAATGTTTCACTAACACCTGCGTTTAGTCCACCGTCGATCAAAGTTAGTAGTCTGGTCTACACCATGGACCAATGCTTTAGACCACCGTCACTGAATTTCATTATCGCCAAAATGCAATCGAGTCATTACCGTTCACCTGGCATTATCGTCAGAATTTAATTAGGTAAATATCGGTCTCTGGACTTTCGCTAGTTCTACATGCGCTGTAAGTACCATACGCGCAAACTGCGACCCATCGCTCCACAAAATATCTTAAGCAATGGCGTCGTTGTTTCCACCACTGAAAGCCACATCACTCACTTATTCCCGTCATCGATGGCTCCTGCGCAGCAACTGTGGCGTAAAAAACGAGCCTTATCGCTTCTCGATGGACCGTTCAATTACTGGCCCTCTGACAGACTCCAGATGGTTTTTACTCTATAACAAGGAAGCACGATGGTTGGCTTTCGTAGTATGTTTTGGTGGATACAACACTGATGGTTGTGTTTAGTGCTTCCCTGAAGTCTCCACTACGAAAAAGCACTGTTACCAGCTTACCTGGGTACGTGCAGTTCCCGTGCAACTTAACTAAATAATTGTTACCCTGTGCCTCAATCGAGCTCCATTGTCACCGTCGATTTTCTGGTAGAAGACACGTCTTCGTTCCTGACTTACGCGATGAGGGGAGCAGAGAGGAGAGGGGAGGGGAGGTAGTGCCAATTCCTTTCCGCAGTGTTGGTACCATTTCCCGTGTTTTGTGCTTATACGAAAGCAGAGGTGGCACACTAGCTAACGCTGGCATCGATCTGACAAGGAAACATCACCAACTGGTCCTCATGTTTTAGGTGGAAAAGAAGCAATATATCAGACACAGCAATGGTATGAAAATTTGGACTATAATTCTGATAGTATGTAGTTATGACCTTCTGAAAGTGCAGCTTTTTGTCACTCGTTCCGCCACAATGCAGCCGCTTACTGCCGAAGATCCGAGTATTGTACACTGGAGTGAGTAAGACGTTTGCGAGTATGCAGTAAATAAACAGCGATGCATTATTTAGCCGTTAACATTTATATTGTACGTTATTTTGTATCAATTTTAAAGTTGGTACTACTCAAGTGAAGTACAGGGTGAGCCAAAAATCCGTTAACATGTGAAAATTCAGTTCTTTCCGGAATGCTGAAGGTAAAGGTGAAAATTGACACACGTGCTTGAAACGACATCCGGTTTTATTGAAACCAAAAGAAGTGCACAAAATTATGCACAGATGGCGCTTCATATGACACAAAAGCAATAATTAGCATCACACCTGATTTTCAGCGAAGACGTTGTTCTTTATAATGAACGCTCAACGTGTCAGCAGTCGTTCAGCAGCAATACCTATAATCGAGTGACTTCATATTGTACAGCATGTCAGTAGGTATGATGAGAAATTGCCGTCGGATGTTGTCTTTCAGCTCCGTGAATGAGATCGGACAATCGCAGCAGACTTGCGACTTCAGGTAATCTCACAATCAATAATCACACGCATTGAAGAGGCCAAGCATTATGGGCGTGGCGCTATCCTCACCAAACCATGTGCGCAACACGTATAGCAATACGTGGTGGAGCGCCCTCCAGCAGGTATTTATGAGCCAGGCTCTCCTCCTCGCTACAGTTTATTTTATACAAGACTCTCGTGCGGCATCACTTACATGTTGCAGTCCAGCGTCATTTCTTGGCCAGTTTTTGCGCTCGTTCTTTGTTTCAATTAAATCCGCGTCATTCCAAGCAGGTGGGTCAATTTTTACCTCTCTTTCACAGAATAATGTAGGTAGAGTGCATTTTCCAATGTTAACGGGACTTTTGGGTCACCCCGTACATTTGTACGATCACGTTCTCTGACGTGACTGGCGTGGTGAAATTGCGAATCGAAAATCATTAGGTTCATTTCATAATAATTCTTCGGTTGCTTAGGTTTCTCTGTTTTGATTCTGTGGTGAGTGTATAACCTCAGCAGAATACCAATATGAGAATATTTGTAAAATAATACTGAACACGGAAGGGTGACAATTATTGAACTATATGAAAAAAACGTAAACTAATTACAAAGTACGGCGTGCACACACTTTATTCAGTATGTAAACGTCACCGCAGATATTCGGATTTAGGTTACGAATGTTCGATATGCCTGCCACCATTGGCGACGGTGTGGCGCAGACGAACGGCGAGATTGTGCATGACCCGTTGAAGTGCCAGAACATCGATGCTGTCGATGACCTCCTGAACAGCTGTTTTCAGCTCAACAGTGACCTTGTCTTTAACATAGCCCCACAAAACGGAGTCGCACGTGTTCAGATGCGGAGAATATGGCGGCCAATCGAGGCCCATGTCAGTGTCCTCTGGGTACCCAGAATGCGTTCAGGGTGAAGAGACTTCTCGATCGGGAAACGCAGGTTCTCAGTCCCCCAAATGCGCCAATTCTGCTTACTGACGAACCCATCCAAATGAAAGTGGGCTTCGTCGCTAAACGAAACCCTACAAATTCCCATCGTGGCCCGCGGCCAACCGTGTCAAACCGTTTAGAAGTTATGAGAATTTTATTTAATGTAGTTCAATAACGGTCACCCTGTATATGCGCATGAGGGTCACATATCACGTACTCATTTTCGCGTAGAGTAACGTATACTCTCTAAGATCAGTTCAAAACGTGTTGCGCAGATGTGTCCAACTCCACTCTCGTCTTCCCTCGCCTTCAACATCCCGCTCAGTCTGTCACTCCCCTGTACAGTGGTTTGTGTTCGTGAAGTAGGCTGCTCCAATGGGACGGAGCTAGTGACAATCGACTGGTTCACACCAAAGTTTAAAAGCAGTATTTTCAGACCGTCTTAACTGCACACTCAGAATCGTGGCCCAAATTTTCGCGCGGGGTCGATTGTTGGTGATGATATCTTTTAAGTGTGCTTTTTTTCCTGTAAGCTGGTTATTCTTTGTTGGCTGACAAATGAATATTTTACAGTAAAAACGATCTTCGTATGGTGGACAAGCAGTAGCTCTACGTCACACTGTCCGGTGGCGCTTGGCCACATAGTTCACAATCGAGGACGGAGCAACGGGCACGCTGACGGTGCGATGTAGCCCGCGTCACGCGCAGAATCCCGCGGCGCGTGCAAAATGAACAAATTGTGTAGCGTTGGGAGTTGGAAGTCGTGTCGGGAGAATAGTGGCGCATCACTGGGTAATGAAATGCTTCATTAGCACGCCGCCAGACAGGCGTGTTTTGTCTGCGGCGCGGCGTCAGCGGAGGGCGGTCCTGTACCACGCGGCCGGCCTGCCATCGGTAAATACTACATCGTCGCAGGTGTACTTCACAAGATAACTGAGCTCACTGGACAAAATAGTTGTCGCCTGGTGTGTCCGACCTAATAATGAGTTAAGGCGCCAGCAGGTGGCTCGAACAGCTGAAGTGGAGGAGTACACTGTTTGAGAAAGCCAGGCCAGCGTTCACAAGAGTCTAAAACAATGCAGTTGCTCATCTCCTTCTCTGTTAACATGAGACTGGCTTCAAGAAGGTGGTGGTTTACGGTTTAACTTCTCGGAGACGTCGTCGTCAGAGGCGGAGCAACGTAGCGGCAGTAACCGGCACCGCCCTTTCCAAAAGAATCATCCCTACATTCGCCTTACAGATTTAGGGAGATTACAGGAGACCTACATACGGGTGGCCAGACGGCGATTTGAACCCCACTATTCCCTAATGCGAGTATAGTGTCTGAAAGAATGTGTGATTACCTTTAGGCGAAACGAAAGTAATTGTGTGACTGAGACTGGAGATTTGACAAACACGCGGTGGTCAGAAACAGTCTGGAAAGCTTGTGTGTGTGTGTGTGTGTGTGTGTGTGTGTGTGTGTGTGTGTGTGTGTGTGGTGTTCTCGTAAGGTAGTTTAAGTAGTATGAAAGTCTAGGGACTGATGACCTCAGCAGTTTGGTCCCTTAGGAATTCACACATATTTGAACTTTTTTTTGCGTCGCTTTCCGATTTAATTAACATTAAATTAGCCAATCAGGTCGCTGCGCGCGTAAAATAAACCAGCCTCCCAGATACAGTTACTGTCAGTTGTTCTCACTGCGTAGATCGCGCACGGGACTGCTCAGCCGTTGGTTCGGGTTCGATCGTTGCTACCGTCCCGAGTCCAATTTTTTTATCGCTCTCTTGTTTGGTTTTAGGAAACCAGATGAACAGTACGCCTCCGTAGTTGAGTGGTCTGCGTAAATGACTGCCATGCGACGATCCTGGGGTCGATTCCCAGTACTGCAAAAGACTTTTCCTCAGTGCGAGGACTGGTACGGAGTTCACTGAGCCTCGTCATGCCAAGTGACGAGCTACTTGGCCGAGTAGAAGACGCTCCACTGTTTGGAAAGTCTGCAAAACGATTGAAAGTGGAGTGCTGACCACATACCCTTCCCTCCATACCGCATCCGCACGACGCCGCACGGCAGAAGATGTCTACTGGCCGGTAGACATCCCTTACGCCAAGGATTTCGTGTCAGAACTGCGCTACTGTACTCAACTCGCGCCGTGCGGTTAGAGGCGCCATGTCACGGATTGCGCGGTTCGAGCCCTCCCTCGTGCGCGCACGCGCGTATGTGTGTGTGTGTGTGTGTGTGTGTGTGTGTTTTGTTCTTAGCATAAGTTAGTTTTAGTTTAAGTAGTGTGTAAGTCTAGGGACCGATGAACTCAGCCGTTTGGTCCCTTATGAATTCATACACACATTAGGCTGCCCTCACATTACATAAAGCAAACGCAGTGACAGTTCCCTGAACACCCATCTCTAGTGTCATGTTTCCTTTCTTCAGCTCTCCTGGTCACACTTGTTTTAGAGTGATACGCATTTCCACTGCTCCTCACGGCATTTCGTTGCCAATTACGACGATTGTCATGACCGGTGGTAGGTCACAACGAACACGTCACACTAGTGATAGGCAGAATCTAACACTTCACTTCAAGTAATCGAGGACTGTTCTGAAAGGCCAAAACGAATCGAATACACATCTGAATACTGAAAACGGAGAAAGGATACACTCTCCGTCACGCTTCCAGCTGCACACACTGATATCTCGGATGTGTATACAGGATGTTTATAAATAATACAAAAGTAACTTCTTAGTCTGAAAAGGGAAACTAGGGAACGTAACTTACAGAAATGTTTGATACAGTACTGAATGCAGTATATTTCATGTTTTATTCCATGCGCGAATGGGTTTTTCCAACAATCGTGGAGTCATATAACGGTGCAGAGCGTGCGCAGTGTTTATGTCACGAATCCAAATTGGGTATTACAGTTCAGAAGCAAATCAGGACTAAATTTCGCAAGCCAACACCTCAAAGACAAACTTTCATTAACTGGCACAATCGTTTCACCGGCTGGCTGTGTATCGCATAGGAAACCAGGCCAGTAGCCTCTGACGCAGTAATTGAACGAGTTCGGCAGTCTTACATTCGTAGTCCGGGTAAATCAACGAGACGCAACTGAGTATGCCTAGCGTTACAGTGTGGAAGGTATTGCGGAAACGCCTATCGTTCAAACTCTACAATCGCAAGCTTTAAAAGAAAGTGACATGGAAAATTGGGCTGAGTATTGCGTAGAAATGTTTAACAGAATGCACAATAAAGATGATTTGCCTCATAAAATTGTGTTCAGTGACGAAGCCACCTTTCATACCTGCGGTAAAGTGAATCGGTATAATGTTCGGATATGGGCTTTGCAGGAACTACGTCACGTATTCGAACATTTACGGGGCTCGCCTGCGGTAAATGTTTCCTGCGCTTTAAACTCTAACAAGATTTACGGTCCATTCTTTTTTGCCAAGTCAACTGTAAGTGGCATATCGTACCTGATCATCATCTATTGCCTCAATTACAACAGGATATGGGCACAGAATTTATTTGACAGCAAGAGGGCGCACCACCTCATTATGATCGTGAAGTTGTCGCGTTATCTCCATAGGAATGTGCCGATTTGGACTGGACATGGTGGAACAATATCTTGACCACTAAGATCACCTGACTTCTGTGTATGGGATTACATTAAAGACACAGTATTTGTTCCGACGCTTCCGGGAAACGTCGACGAGCTGCGACAACGGATAACACAAGCATTTGTCACCATACACCGATACTTGCTTCATAGGATTTGACAGGAACTTGATTACAGCTGGGACATTTGTTGTGTTACAAAAGGTAGCCACAATACATATTTGAGAACAAAACCTGAAGATATACTGCATTCAGACAGTTCTGTAAGTTATTTACCTTTTCCACAATTAAAGGTTGCTTTTGTATAACTAATTTACAAACACCATTCATTTCTACTGATGATCTGAAGATTGACGATGATAGCCGAAACCGCTCACTTCGTTAGAAATAAATCTGATCGTGCCGGATAATAAATTATTTTCAATACAATCACTGTGTTCTCCAGCTCGCAGAAATGTCTTTCTTTCCTAAACTCTTTCTGAATTAGTGTATTTTCTTTGCAATGCGATCTCTCCCACGCGTTTCTAAGGAAATTATTTGTTAAAAAAGTATTCTTTCGCACACCATAGCCTCCCATCTTCGCCTGATAAAGAACTGGCTATTCTCGCCAAAGTCTACGGAGCTAGGTTAACGCAAATATACTGTAACAGTTCTGATACTAAATGTAGCACTTCTGCTACTAAATGTAACTGGGTTTTCTCTTTTGATGCTAGTCAATTGTCAGGATGAGCATTTACTGAAAAGGGCATTTGATTCTAAAGCATTATGTCAGGATGAAAATATTAAATTAATTTTTCTCTCTTAACAACATGTGGGCAGGGTGGGTTCTTCCTTGGCTCGGGTATGAGGTAGAATGAAACAGCATTTTTAAATAAGATAACTTTTATTTAAAGTTTCGTACAACTGTATCTTATTGGATGTTCTGGTTCGGAGAACGGCAGCTGTGTCGTTTGCGTAGCCTTCTGCTGCGGCAGCGGCGGCGTCTGATTACGCGTGGCAGTGTGTATCTCGTGTCGCCGTCTCGCCCAGCTGACTGGAGACGCGCAACGCGAGGTGGCCCGTTTAATTATTGCGAGCGAAGTGATACCTTGGATGTGGCGTCCCAGTGTTTCTCTTCTCTAAGCGGCCGCGTGTGTTGTGCGTCGGCCAGCGGAGCGGCGCGGCGGGGGAACTCTTCTTGCATGACGGTCTTCAGCACCGAAACTGACTGAAAACTACTGCTACTCTTCTCTTCTTCCTTCGTCTGTCGTCTCTCGTCTGTCGGGCCCACTGCGTCTCGCGTATTTATTCACTTCAGTTTACTGGAGGTGAACGACTTCACGGTCATTGCCTCTTCTGTCACGTTGAGAAGCTTCTCGAAGAATCTTCTTAACGACGGTCATTGGCTCTTGAAATGTAGGCGAGGGCCTTTGCTCACATGCGACAACTGAGAAACACGTGAGCCGGTTGGGCGATGCCCTGACGGCTGAATCGACAGCGCCCGCTTATGTGGAACTTGCTGACTTCACGGTCATTGTCTCTTCTGTTCTGCTGTTCTGCCCGCTGTTTGCCAGTATGTAACTCTCTAAACTAAACCAAGTTTTTCTTTTATATTCTAATTTCTACTTCACTTTGATTTCACTAATTTATTTACTTAAGTACCACTCAACTGGCTTAGTAAAAAAATAGAGAGACGTTAAGATGCTGGCGTTATGGCTTCAGGTGTTTTACACAGTCTCACCCCACTTGAATACAACGAACAGAACGTTCACACAACCATTCGAAACTGTCAGAAAGGTCCTTATTTGGGATGTTATTCAAACCTGGCGCCACGTTGCTTTGAATGTCAATTATGTCGTCAAAGCGTCGACTACTCTTGAGAATTTAGACACCTTTTCGTTCTGTGGTACGTTCGTACTGACACACGTCGTCTCTTCACCCGCGATTATTTTTTCCAGAAAAGAACTGCCCGCGTTTTGCATTTCAATCGAGTCGCGGCAGTAGTCCACGCGTCTTTTGCTCGGGCATCAATGCGTGTGGGACAAACTATTCTTCTCTTCTTGAAAAGATTCTGGAAACTGCCTGGAATCGTCAATTTAGAGATGTTGCTCGAGTGCAATTTGTGACACAAAAACGCTGACAAGCTACGACCGAACGTCTACTACTTAACACTGCCTGCTCAAAACAAATTGGTGGAACGCACGTCTATTGTCAGTTCAAGCTGCCACCATTGTTACTGCGCTGACGTCGGTTATGCTCCACGAATAAATTGTCTCCTAACTTTTTGAACGGGCAGGGTATATAACATGGAACTTTTCCGAGACCAATGAACAAACGTTCTCATTCTGTTCTCGAGTGCTGTCAACACGAGTCTACCCGCAATGCGAAGCGAGAGATCTGTGTCGCATGTAGCATTCTAAAACTCGCTGTCCGATCTCGAGTACACCTAAAACACGTCGAAGTCGACATCTTAGTCGAGAACATCGCTCGCAGCGTCTAGCACAGACGACCAAGTCAAATCATCGCAACTATGTGCACAAAATGAGCTCGTCTTTTAGTTTGCAAACTTGTCAATATACCTTTTACGATCTTCGCCGTTCGTTCAGCTTTACACTGTTCTGTTCATTTCACGGTTCAGGATGAGTGCGCAAGATTATCAGTAGAGTTGCAAGTCAACAGTGCCGCAGTTGTTGCACGATTATGTTCACTGTGTTGCGTTTATTGACAAAATGACAGAAAACATTGCAACACCAACGGGGAGTTGTGCGACAGAAGCGAAAGTCGGTCGGCGTGTTTCCGCATCTGAAAGATAACGACCATTCAAATTTCCAGGAAGTCGCGTACGAGTGGCGCTAGTAGCACCTCTATGAGAATGCAAATCAGATTAGCTTTAACGGTCGTGAGTGTTAGTTACTTTTGAGACTGAGACATCGAAGCAAATCAGAGGTGGGCTGCTAGGTTTGTTACCGGTAGGTTTGAACCAACACGTTAAGTGTTACGGGGATGCTTTGGGAATCCCTGCAAGAAAGGCGATGTTCCTTTCGAGAAACCCTATTCAGAAAATTTAGAGAACAGGCATTCGAAGCTGGCTGCCGAACGATTCTGCTGCCGCCAACATACATTGCGCGTAGAGACCACGAAGATACGATACGAGAAATAAGGGCTCATAGGGAGCCATATATACAACAGTTTTTCCCTCGCTCTATTTGCGAGTGGAACAGGAAAGAAAATGACTGGTAGTGGTACAGGGTACCCTCCTTTACGTACCGTACCGGTACGATGGCTTGCGGAGTATCTATGTAGATGTTAGCAAAGAATGCCCTTAAGGCGACAAAGACGCCATCATCGACACCTCACTGGGATTGAACGAGGTCGTATAAAAATGTTCCTTCCTCGATCTGCAGAAAGACTCGGCAGGAATGTAGCCACTACACAAGATTGCTGGCAGTGGTGGTCCCGAGAATGTACGGTCGCAAGAAGACCGGGCTCCGGACGGCCACGTGGCACGACTGAGAGGGAAGACCGTCGTGTTCGGCTTACGGCAGCAGAAAAAGCAGTTGCATACAACAAACAAGTAGGTTTCTGTAAGGACATCTCAGAGCCCCACGCCCTGTAGCGTGCGTTTCACGGACCCCAAACCACCGCCATCTGCGACTTCAGTGGTGCTAAGCGAGAGCTCATTGGAGGGCAGTGTTGTGTTTCCCGATGAAAGCTGGTTCTGCCACGGTGCCAGTAAAGGCCGCGTGTTGCTTAGCTTGATGTCAGTTGAGGACTTGTAGCCTTCCTGTCTGCGTACTACAACAGTGGGCCTACAACTGGAGCTACGGCCTGGGGTGCGATTTCGTACGACAGCAGAACAACTCTCGTGGTTATCCCACACACCCTGACTGCAAATTTGTACGTCAATCTGATCATTCGACCAGTTGTACTGACACTCGTGAACATCATTCCGGGGAATGTTTTCCAACAGGATAAGGCTCGCCCACATACCGCTGTCGAAACCCAAGATGCTCTGCAGGGTGTCGACACGTTGCCTCGGTCTGTTTGATCAGCAGATTTGTCTCCAATCGAGCACATGGGGCATCACCGGACGACATCTCCAGCGTCATCCACAACCAGCATTAACCGCCCCTGTATCGAACGACCAACTGCGACAGGCTTTGAACTCCGTCCCACAAACTGATATCCGGCACCTATACAACACAGTGCATGCTCGCACCGACATCGTGGAGGTTACATCGGTTATTAACGTACCAGCACTTCACACTTGCAATGGCTTATCTCGTGCTTAAAATAAACTGTGATCTTGCAATGTTGATCGGTTAAATACGTTACCTAGAGAAACGTATTCCCGAAATTTCATTACTCTACTTCAGTTATTTTTTGGTGTCGCTATTTTTTTCTTCGTCGGTGTATTAAAGGAGTGCTCCCATCAGTTACTGATGTCTTTGCCGCTCTTACACAGATCATTTCTTTACTTTGAGATGTTAAGACAGGACGAGGTGGCATCGGAATGCAGCTGATAGGCGCGCCGCGAGGAACAAAGAAGGTCTGTGAGCGGCATATAGGAGTAGCAGGGACGAAGGCTGCGGAGGTGGCCACGTACATTTCACACCTCATTCAGCCGGCTGCCGGTTGCCGGTTCTTACAGCGCGCGCATGCCGGCCCGGCACAAACAAACAGCGCGGGGAATTTACAGGCCGCAGCTAACCGAAACGGTGGCTTTTTATTTGTGCAGGGGACCGGTCTTTGTACTGTGCGAAAAGAAACGAAGCGCGCGCGGGGGCGAGCACAGCGCCCACAAAGGTTTCTTCTTACTTGTTTTCTCGCTGCAGTTATTCCGTCCGTTTTTGTTCCGCCACGTGAACGACTGCAGGCAGTCGGAGACACTTTTCTGCGGCCTAACTAGTGTATCGCGGCAAAAATTGTGCACTGTGCAGCGGCAGATCCATTAAAGTGCTCTAGTGCACTTCCGTGTTCTTTTTGCGCTACCGGTTCGGCGAGCACAATGGCAAAAAGGACCCTCCTCTGTGACGATCGAGCACCGCGACAGCAGTGTCATTATTTTAACGATCTCGATAACACATTACAGCAAGTCGAAGCTTTGAAGAGACTAAGCTAGAAGGTTATTTGGGGATGTGGGTTGAGCGTTAACCCGGAACTATACAGTTATGTGACCCAAGTCGTGGAATACCTCCTAATATCGTGTCTGATCATCTCCTGTTCGCAACTCGACGTTAAATATTGAGCCACGCTGCCTCTATAGGCAATATGGGTGTCCATATCATTCGCTCCAATTGTCTAAAATGTTCTTCAAACGAGTCGCGAATCGTGACCGTGTGACACGGCACATTGTCATCCACAAAAATTCCATCGTTGTTTGGAAACACCAAGTCCATTAATGGCTGCAAATGGTCTCCGAGTAGTCTAATATAACCATTTCCAGTCAATTATTGGTTCAGTTGGACCAGCTGACCCAGTTCTCTCCATATAAAGGCAGTCCACACCGTTACGGAGCGACCAGCAGCTTGCACAGCGCCTTGTTGACGCCTCGGGCCCCACGGCTTCGTGAGATCTGCGCCGCACTCGAACCCTACCGTCAACTCTTCCCAACTGAAAGCGGGACCCAGCCACGGTTTGCCAGTCGTCTAGGGTCCAACGATCCCAGGAGAGGTGCAGCACGCGATGCCGCGCTGTTAGCAAAGGCACTCGTATCGGTCATCTGCTACCGTGGCCCACTAACCACACATTTCGGCGCACTGTCCCAACGGGTAGGTTCGTCGTACGCCTCACACTAATTTCTACGATTAGTTCACGCATTGTTGCTCGTTTGTTAGCACTGACTTCTCTACGCTAACGCCGCTGTTCTCGGTCGTTAAAGTGAAGGCCGTCGGCAGTTGCGTTGTCAGTGGTGAAAGGCAATGGTTTTCTCGGCACACTCTTGACACTGGATCTCGGAATATTGAATCCCCTAACGATTGCCGCAATGGAATGTCCCAGGCGTCTAGTTCCAGTCTGTTAATTGCCGTCGTGCGACTATAATCACCTGAGTACAAATGACGGCTCCGCCAACGCACTGCACGCCATCTCAGTATGTGCAATATCATTAGCCCATCACTTTTGTCACCTCAGTCTACATTTTCATATTATCAAACCATTGTCAGAAGTGAAAGGCACGATAATAGACAGAAAGTAATCCCATTCCTGGGTGTGGACAGGGCCCCGAAACCTAGGATTTCTGCCGGCCGCGGTGGTCTCGCGGTTCTAGGCGCTCAGTCCGGAACCGCGCGACTGCTACGGTCGCAGGTTCGAATCCTGCCTCGCGCATGGATGTGTGTGATGTCCTTAGGTTAGTTAGGTTTAAGTAGTTCTAAGTTCTGGGGGACTGATGACCACAGATGTTAAGTCCCATAGTGCTCAGAGACAGCCTAGGATTTCTAGTCTGGCACTTACCTACTGAGACACCGAATCACAGATTTCCAGCTGCTATGCTTTTTATCAGTAAATTTAAACACTGAAGTGCAATAACAACCACCCCTTTGTATGACAGCGAACACTTAATCTGGAAAAATCAGCATTCGGTTTGAAATACAGCCGCTGCTGTCAGCTAAAAACCAGCACGTCCCCCCGTATCATAAATCACCTTCTGAAACGAATCTACCGTTAAGTCGTGGCTCAGGGGAAGTGTTACAAAGAATCGACAGGTTCATTGTACCTACTCATCACATCAGAGAATATTGTGAGTCCGTTATGACTGGAAGCACACGATCTTCAGGGAGAGATTGCATCCCGTGCGTATCGTCGCGTTACTGAAGAAAAGAACAGAAAGAAGATAGAGTAATGCCTTATCGACTTTCATTAACAGAAGAAGAAGAAGAAGAAGAAGAAGAAGACTGAAGAAAATTAACTTTTGCTGTACGGATTAGTAGTTGTCCTTGTGCATGTTCAAGTGGTAGAACCAGAAGAAAAGTTGCTATGTCATTTTAATAAAGTAGCAGCAGAATCACATGAGACTGTTGCCACTACATGATTAAACCACAGTTCCCTTTTCTGTGCTCCTTGGAGAGAGGGCAGACGAGTCTGATATTTACCTGCCTATCAAGTAATGATGTTAAGCTTGGTGGGTCACTTTATGACTTATGAGAGTGGTGGGGAGTTTGACAGAAGTAAATTTCATTCGCCTATTACCTTTCTGTTCTTTGCTCTTCCAGAGAAAGAAAACCCAATAACGAATCATCTTACCAAAGTGTTCACGATAGCTATACCATTATGCGACTTTCATACACCATATCGACAATCCTTAGTACTCTTTCCGCAGTTTCGGTATTGAAGGCTGTGACTAAATGATCCTTTGCAACTGGCACCACAGTTTTCTGTCCCATCCTCGCCCAACTGAGTTGTTGATACGGCTTTAGCCATCTAGATGTCGACAGTACAATAGACTACAATCCATTTTTTTTCGTCGTACACACAGGTCAGACAGTGGCAATGGAAAATAACGTATACAGGAACTTATGTGAGCAGCGATGGGAAACCTGGATTGTCGCTAAGATCAGCTACTGATAATTTAGACATCGACTCTATCTTCTATAATGAAGGCGTAAATATATTAACACCCCATATTACTTGATTTACCTATTTATGTGGTTGTTAAAGGTGAAAAGATTATGCTTTCGAGATATAAATATATTTTGTGTGTGTGTGTGTGTGTGTGTGTGTGTGTGTGTGTGTGTGAGAGAGAGAGAGAGAGAGAGAGAGAGAGAGAGAGAGAGAGAGAGAGAGAGAGACAGAGAGAGAGAAGGCGGTAAAAAGACATGTCTGTATCTGTGTGGAGATAAAAGACAAGAACGTGATAGTCAGTCATGGAAATTTGGCGTCATGCATAGGAAGAGGAAGTTGCAGTTCCTCCAACGTCCACTATCGCGTGTAAAATAGGGATGTCGATAAATAGCGAGACATGGGCTTGAGTACTGAAAATATGATTTATTAACTGCAAGTAAGCTTCAAACGAGTACTACTTAAGAGATTAACACATTTACAGTGAAATTGGAATGCTTACGCGAATGAACGTTACAAAAACTATTTCGTGGAATTCAAATTCGCCTAAGTATGTGATGAAAGCGCACTCGTATTTGAAAGGTAAGGAGGGACAGTTGCAACTTTGATGTCCCGCCGATGACGAGGTCATTAGAGACGGAGCACAAATTCGTGTTGGGGAAGGAAATCTGCTGTTTCCCGTTCATAGGAGCCATTCCAATACTTGTCTTACGTGATTTTGGGGAAACAATCGAGAACCTAAATACGGTTGGCCGCACGGGGATTCGAACAACCGTCCTCCCGAATGAGAGTCCAGTGTTAACCACCGCGCCAGTTCGCTCGGTCCGTATCTGATGACTTACTGGACGGCGATAAATGTCCGACTGAAGAATGAAATGTCATTTCATGTAGGTCACGATATTAGTGTCTTTGATAGCGAGACAGCGATACTGTAGTTACATCTTCTGCGTTGTATTTATTTATTTATTTTTTTATTTATCACAGTCGATCCGGCAGAAAACTACGTTCTTTCGGACGCAGCTTTATTTGAAAAACAGACTGCGGGAGAATCGGACAAGATAAACCGTCCTGTAATTGACGTTACCGTATGCCTCGTAAATTCGTAGATATGTAAAGGTGGCTCGCGTTGCAGGTGGATTGCACGGCGAGTTTTACGAGCGCGGCGCCTGACTATTGGCAAGCTCTCGTTCCACGCCCCTCTCTAATCGACGTTCCTTTGTTTGAAAGCCGGAATGCCCGCTGCGTGTACGCTCGAAACTGATACGGCAAACGGCCGGGTAACTGAAGAACCCGGATGCGGGGCTGTGCCGGCACGCCGGCCTCAACACTTCGTCCCCCTACCTCGCTCCATTACCGAGCCACACACTACACACAGCTGCAAATTTCCAACCGGACTATGTCGAAAACGGAAACGCACGCTACATCTTCATAGGCAACTTGCACAAGCGCTGCAAAAGTGCCTATCGTCTCTGAGAACGTGTTACCCGGAAATACATTTAATTGGCACTTTTAAAACATAAATATCTAAGTTTATTTTTATTTTTGTACGTTAATTTGTTGTTCGGTTACTGCTACTACAATGGCAGGTTATCAAGATTTAAGTGAGTTTGAACGTGGTGTTATAGTCTGCGCACGAGCGATGGGACACAGCATCTCACAGGTGGCAATTTTCCCGTACGACCATTTCACGAGTGTACCGTGAATATCAGGAATCCGGTAATACATTAAATCTCTCAAATCGCTGCGCCCGGATAAAGATCCCGCACGGCAACAGCAACTAAAACGAATCGTTCAACGTGACATAAGTGCGATCCTTCCGCAAATTGCTGCGGATTTCAGTGCTGGACCATCAATAAGTGTCAGCGTACGAATCATTGAACGAAACATCATCGATATGGGCTTTGGGAGCCGAAAGACCACTCGTGTACTCTTGATGACTGCACGACACAAAGCTTTACGCCTGGCCTGGGCCCGTCAAAACCGACATTGGACTGTTGATGACTGGAAACATGTTGCCTGGTCGGACGAGTCTCGTTCCAAATTGCATCGAGCGGATGGACATATACGGGTATGGAGACAACCTCACGAATCCGTTGACCCTGCACGTCAGCAGGGGACTGTGGAAGCATGTGCATAGTTTCTGATCACCTGCTCCATTCATGTCCATTGCGCATTCCGACGGACTTGTGCAATTCCAGCAGGACAGTGCGATACCGCACACGTCCAGAATTGCTACACAGTGGCTCCAGGAACACTCTTCTCTCTTTAAACACTTCCGCTGGCCACCAAACTCCCCAGACGTGAACATTATTGAGCATATATGGTATGCTTTGCGACGTGCTGTTCAGAAGAAATCTTCACCTCCTCGTACACTTACGGATTTATGGGCAGCCCTGCACGATTCGTGTTGTCAATTCCCTGCAGCACCACTTCACACATTAGTCGAGCTCATGGCAATCGTGTTGCGGCAGCGGCACTTGCGCGTGCTCGCGGGGGCCCTGCACGATATTAGGCAGGTGTACCAGTTTCTTTGGCTCTTCAGTGTATACAGAAAATACAATGGGAGAAACACGAGTGATCTCACGGTTATGGATATCGTGATTGTATGAAAACGCATCTTAAATTATGTTGCAAACACTGTTTTGTGAAAAAATCGTCTACAATGGCGATTTCTGTATTTTGTATCTTGCCTTTCCGTATTAGTTCTTGTAATACACACTGTCCAGTCACTAAAGTGGCCACTTGTCAGTAACAACTTTTAGCAGCGAGATTATCAATGAGGTTCTCGACGGTACGGACAGAGATGTGAAGCCAGTGCCGTGGACAGCTGCTTCCACACATTATCCGGACAGTTTGCTCACCCTAAACTCATCCTACACGCACCTAACTGCGAGCTGGCTGACACATTGCACTGCCCTGCTGCTAAATTCCGTGACGCATCGCAGTTACCTCGGCGCCGGTCTCGGATAGCACCATTTTACCATGCACAGTATACTTAACCACTGCGGCACGAGAACAGTTTACAAACTTACCGTTTCGGAAATGCTTCGACCCTTGGCGCGAACGCCCTTTCGGACGTCGCATAAATCACTTCGAGACCGCATTACGACAACGACTGAACTGTTTTCCATGCCCCCCGACACGTTTCATATATCCTTCTCTGCTTGTTCTGTCACCTAATGTACGCTGACGTTGACCACAGGCGCTGGTGACTGGACCGCGTATGCTCTTATGGTATACGACTGATCGCAAATCTTAGGATACGTTCATCATTTCTTACGGGTCAAGAATGCCTTTTCAGACAGCTCGAGTGGCGCTCGAGAAGTAGTTGACGGCCCTTTCAGATTATGCCATTGTGGGAAAACAACAAGCAAGTACGTGTAACAGGACATCCGCACTGGTCGTCATTGAATCCGAAAATGAGATAACGGAAATGATCACGGTTTAACTCGAGACATGCCTCGATACTACACTACTATCACGCTTTCGGCTTTCGCCCTTAAAGAGTGCTCTGTCCTTGCAAGATGCTTCCTGAAAAGCGGCTAATTGAAAAATCGGAACAAGCCGCCAGTAGCGCGCTGTAAAACACGGCCCACACCACCTCATTCGACGCTCACGACTTTACTCCGGTAAGCTGAATGTCAGAGCTCACACGCTATCTCACAGATGGCTGCGTCCGCATCTACAACGCTTGCCAATTGACGCTAGAATTAACGACGGTCATCAACTTTCATAAACCGCTGTGGCAGAGCCAATAGCCGGGAATAGCAGCACACAATATGAGAGAAGAGAGAAGACGAGATCCCATAGTCACGAATTACGAATGACTGTAATACCTAACCTCTAGCGTCGGATTAAAGCAATGAGCCGGAGTTGAAACCGGATCTGTAAGCTGCATTATTACGCGCTCTGTCACTGTCTGTCCGATTCTTCCCTAACTAAGTATTGCTGAACTCGCTAAGATTTTATCTAATAAGGGGAATGACACTACGGCTGCAGCCGGCCGGTGTGGCCGAATGGCCGAACGGTTCTAGGCGCTTCAGTCCGGAACCACGCGACCGTTACGGTCGCAGGTTCGAATCCTACCTCGGGCATGGATGTGTGTGATGTCCTTAGGTTAGTTAGGTTTAAGTAGTTCTAAGTTCTAGGGGACTGATGACCTCAGATGTTAAGTTCCTTAGTGCTCAGAAACATTTGAACCAACCCTATTTATCTCTTAAGTCCTTCAGACTCTAGCAAAACCAAATGGAACACAGACATCTGAACGATGAGGAAATTAGGTGTCACGTGGATAAACGAGTCATTGGCCAAAGTTTTCACGTTATTACAATGACTCTCGAGCTGCGATGAGAATGTGTTATACATAATGCAACCCTATTCCTTAAAGTCAGGATATCAAATGACCCGTTAGTTCATTATAGTGTCCTAGCCCACTGTTATGTACAGGGAATTCCGAATGCGTTTGAATTGCAACGAGATGAAGGATTACCGGAGAGAACCAGCGCTAGAAGAAAGGACTGGCAGGTAAAATGCAACGCAAACAAATGTATCACATCCCTCTCAAACAGATGAAAAGACGCAATGCTGTTTGATTATCAATTGTTGGAAACAATCATTGTCATAAGATATTTATAAATATGTGATCGAAGTGACGAACTGGACCGACTTAATAAAACGAGTTGCAGTAAAGGAAGATGCCAAAGAGGTTCATTGGAATAAGAAATGTGATTCACCGACGAAGGTTTTAACTTACAAACCTTCGTTCGACCGATTCTTGAGTACTGCTTATCAATCTGGAATCCTTGCTGAGTAGCATTAAGAGAAGAGATACGAGAGATCTAAAAAGAAACAGCGCCTATAGTCACAGAAATGTTCACCCAAGTCCAGTGCAGACGCTACAGGTAGGGCGATACGCGCGTCAAGAAGTAATTTACTCTTAAAATTCCGCGAACTTACGTTCCAAATCAAGAAATGTATTACCTCCCCTCACACACATAGCGCGAAATAATCATGACGGTAAAATCTAAGTAATTCGAGCTCATACGGAGGCTTCCGACATTTTTGTTCTTCCCTCGAGGCATCAGTGAAAAGGGGAAAGGAGAGTGAAATACGTAGCGGGAGGACTACTGATGCACATGTACAACTGCTCCCTATTGTCAGAAAACGGTTTAGTCGAGCTATAACAACACTACGCGTGAACTCTCCAAACCAGCGTCCTGTGTGTGGTTGAGGGTACACATTGTAAATTTCATTATAGCCCATTTCTCTTCCATTCGTGGTTATTGCGAGCGAATTAAGATTTTCGCTGCGCATCTTCGTATATCTGAATTTCTCTTAAATTTTACAGGTGTTGTAATTACGCTAAATGTATGAGGTATGAAGTGGTGAGCTGTTTTCCCCCCTTGGAACGTATGCTCTCAAAATTTTAACAGCCAGTCTCCATCGGAATTTTAACACATAGCTTTTACGCAACATGCATTTCCTAGCGCTTTCTATCGAGCATTTCTGTGATGCCCTCATGGTAACCAGACGAACTGATGAAAAATTTTATTGTTCTTTTCTGAAACTTCTCTGTCCGTCGTGTAAACTCACCTTGGGAAAGAACCTTGACCTCTCACTAATTAGTAGGACGAAGGTTTTTTAAGAGGGCGTTCGTGGAAGAAATGCTCTTCCTTACATTCCCTGACGGTTGTGACTAATATCAGTGATTGATCAATAATGGTGCAATCAGTCAATATAGGGCTCGCCGCCTACTTATGTGCGTGGAACAGCATTTATGTTGCTGGTCAGCTGTCAATCTGTTCCGTTTATCACCGACTACTGTGGAAATTACAGTGTATCATTTGTTTCAAGAATAATGCGACTAAGCCAATTAGTCTGCATAAGAAATTCAGATACCTGCATAAGGAATTCAGATACATAAAGTATCTGAAAAAACCAGTCAAACTCCAGTGATAACAAATTCCAATATAACTACTTCAGCAATAAGGTGAGAATTAGGGTGGAATACACACCATTAAAAAAGGAAAGATAGTCTCAAAAAGAGAAATATAAGAACAGGAGAAAAGAGTGAAAATATACTCTGTTTCTACTGTAGCTGAAAAACGGGCATCAGTCAGTGCTTAGAACAGTCGCCCTACCGCTCGGGAAAGCGGCTCGCAGAATTATTGAAGTCTTTGCACCGGACACTGATTTACAAACGTTCCTGTATTGCGCGGCAATTTACTAACGATGCAACCTCCATTTGCACAACTGAGTGGGCATTCTTATCTACCCCTCTGCTGCCGATAGTGTGCTCTGTGTTCGGCGCATTTCGAAGTTATCTTCTCACTGTTTACTCGAACGCCATGTAGGGCAACGTCCGACAGACTTGTCTAAGAAATCCTGTCACTCCAGTCGAGAGGACATACAGTAGATGTGCGAGGTTCAAAAGAACCCTACCTTTTCCCAGGAGTTATACCACTCTATTCTCATCCAATGGCAAATCTCGTGCCCATATATTCAGTACCGTGCGCAACTACTGGCGTATCACAGGGGTTTTTGCAGGCAGAGAACATAACGATTACAATTAGTATTCGTGTCTTCTGCGAAGGAAAACTGTAAGAACAGGAGTGAACGATGCCCAATGAAGAAAATGCCAAGTGGAAAAAGTAAACGACGGATTGGGTGGACGGTGACTCACCTTGCTCACACTCGTCGATGTCTTCACTGCAGTCGACGCCCTTGTAGCCGCTGGCGCAGGAACACGTGTAGGAGCCGTTGATGGGGCTCGTGTCGCAGATGGCGTCTGCGTGGCACGGGTTCGATGTGCACGCGTCGTCCAGGTGGCACAGCAGCCCTGCACAAAACACACGCCTCGCTGTTTATTCTACCATGTATAAAGTAAACTTAACTAAAAACGTTGCACCGTTCCTTCCCATTATATTTGAGACAAGTCTGATTACTTCAAAATGGTTCAAATGGCTCTGAGCACTATGGGACTTAACATCTGAGGTCATCAGTCCCCTAGGCTTAGAACTACTTAAACCTAACTAACCTAAGGACATCACACACATCCATGCCCGAGGCAGGATTCGAACCTGCGATCGTAACAGTCACGCGATTCCGGACTGAAGCGCCTAGAACTGCTCGGCCACACCGACCGGCTTTGATTACTCGCCTTCCCCTAATATGCCAATCGATAATACCTGAGGGGCTATTTACATATGCTACGTACAAGAACATGAATGTGAAAAACATGTATCGAGAGGTTCGGATATACACATATGTTCACGCTTAATCACAACTTCATACTTAGACATTATAATTGTAATGTTACGCTTCCTTTTGGCCTCCTAAGGCTCTTATACGGCTCCTTGCTGTCTGTACCTGTAAATTTTTAGTCTTTATTTTCGTACTATCGAACAATTTGGCCTTTGGCCCATCTTGAAGGAGGATTCGTTGGCTGTTTGCCCATAAGAAAGGATACGATGACATAATATTCCCATACTGGTCTGATGTACGTGTTGTATTTGAAGCACGCCACAGCCCACCATTTGTAAGTGCAGATGTCATGCGTATAATTAAAACATCCCATGTAACACCACTGGCAGGGTACTTTGTCCCAAGGTTAAAATCTTACAGACGATCAGACTCGAACAGGCTGAGAATTAAGAAATTCGTGGTAATCATCTGCGTGAGTTTCGATTATATCGTTCGCATCGAGTGATATGTTTAAGCGTAAGTCGACGAAACTGTTCGTAACAGAGAAGTTTACGAAAAATTGCAACTACTAATGTTATGCCTTCACTTGCGTGCATGTGTAACATCTGTAGTTCGCGTCTTGGAGGTATTTGGAGAATGCAAGCTAGCCAATTACATTATTAAATCGGCGCTGCAGCGTACAGGCGTAGAACTACCCCGAATGTAAACATCTACTTTCTTTTCGTAAATGACTCGGATACACTCCAAAATTTCTAAACAATCTCGTGTAAAATTCAGTTTAGTTTAACAAATTTTAGACCCGCAGATCATAGCAAGCAAATTTCTTATTATTTGTCAAGGATTGAGTTACTTTTCAGAGCACACACTGAGAACGCCAGAATTCTGGGAATACTGCTACGTCGGTTGGTGGATTGGTTGATTTGAGGTAGGGAACCAAACAGCGAGGTCATCGGTTCCATCTGATTTGGAAGGGATTGGTCGTGCCCTTTCAGAGGAACCATACCGGCATTTGCCTGAAGCGGTTTAGGGAAATCACGGAAAACCTAAATCAGGATGGCTGGACACGGGTTTGAACCGTCGTCCTCCCGAATGCGAGTCCAGTGTGCTAACCGCTACGTCCAGCAAATAGAGATGCGGGAAGAGCTCCTGGCAGTGTGGCGTCATGCTCGACGCAGGGGCCAATTACCACATTACAGCGACTTAGCAAACAAGGATGGCGGCTGCGGCTGCGCCCCCACGATGATGATTTCCTCTGCCAGGCACCACTTGCCATGCGACTCGCCTGGCCTGATTCAGAGTGACCCCCTTGACTCCAATTGACACATCGTTAGAAGCAATACTTTTATTAGCCGTTACAGGTTTATTGGCCAAGACAAGCACAAAGAGATTGCTAATTACCGCGCCAATTGCAGAATGGTCAGCGCCGTAAGGACCTCGTCCGCTCTCGCTCCCTCACACACACACACGGACAGACAGACAGACAGACTCGAGAGCGACTACCGTGCCAACATCATCATCTCCTTTCCCATTACTACCGCAGAAAAAAAGAAAATAATCCCACGTTATATTCCTATGGGTGCAGTCTAAATGTGTGTAGCTTTACAAATCATTCAATAATACGTTTTCGCCGGCCGCGGTGGTCTAGCGGTTCTAGGCGCTCAGTCCGGAACCGCGGGACTGCTACGGTCGCAGGTTCGAATCCTGCCTCGGGCATGGATGTGTGTGATGTCCTTAGGTTAGTTAGGTTCAAGTAGTTCTAAGTTCTAGGGGACTGGTGACCACAGATGTTAAGTCCCATAGTGCTCAGAACCATTTGAACCATTTGAATACGCTTTCCGTGTCATTTGGATGTGGATGAAGAGACTTAGGTAACGCCGCACAATCGGAAAAAGAAACAATGAGCAACCAAAAACATATCCATCAGATCTGCGCTGTGTCGCTACGAGTTACAGAACTGTGATATGCTGCAGGTTCAGCCTACTCTGACAGGACGATAAAATCTTGGGCACTTTGACGCCAGTCTCCGTGAGTGCGACCTGAACAACACACACGTGCGACCAGGACAATCCTCAAGAGGGTGTGTACTTCAAAAAGTCTACAATGTAGTGATATAGAGATCTTCAGAGATATTTCCGAATCCTTACAAATTAAAACAACCGTTAGGCAAAAGATTGTGTTTCACTGTTTCTTTTTAATGTTACGATTAAAAACAGCGAGCAGAAACCACAATAAAGAGTGTTCGATGTGTCAAAAAATGATTCAGCCTTGTTTCTGCAGATGATTCTTCGATACTCGTGAACACTACTTAAAGACCAAATAAAGGAATTAAATACTCTAAGGCAGTGGCTGTGAAGATTATTGTAAAGGTATTATCTGAAAAAATTAAAGTTATGACGACCATCTCTGCCAGAATACCTTTAGGAAGAAAGGATACAACTGGGAGTTTCAAATATCTTTGAGACGGTCCAGCATAGGTTTTCCGAAAAGAAAACAAAGGAAGTGAGAAATGGATTTAACAGAGAGCGTGTATAATGCGAACTAGCTGAAGGGTCAAAACGAAACTAAGGTACTGTCACAGGAAGCATCCTGTCTCGGCCTAACAAACAATGCTGCATTAAGAATGTTTAAAGTGTACAGCAAGGTTTTGTGCTTTATTTATGTTCACCATAAATTGAGACATACAAGCACGGAATTGCATACGAAAATCTAAAGTATTGTCATATCGATGAAGAATTTGTTTCATACTTCTACCTTCGAGAGAATATCTGAAAGTCTTTGTTATCAGGTGGGCCACGAAAGACCCTTACTAAAATGAAGAATATGAGAACGGTACACGTCTAAATACCTGATTTCAGTAAGACAATATCAGACAAAGATTGGTGATAGAACGTGCGCAGAGCTTTAAACTGTTAGTATAAATCAATACTAGCTAAGCTCTAAAGCGATCGCCAAATATACAGGTTGGGAAAGTGAAATGTGTGACTCGAGATGAACGCACAATTGTGCTGCTAAGAGAGGTAGCCAATCTGATTCTCAGTACAACTTGACAGTGGAAGAGTCTGTATTATTCTCCTCTGCAAAGAAAGAAAATAAATGTGTAAAAAGAAAAACTTCGTGGAATTACTGAAGACTACGAAGAAAATAATCTCGGTATCTATAGTAATGATAAAACTGTAAAACCGTCGTGTTTGTCTGTGTGAAGGCGCTAATCTCAAAAACTACTACACGAATTTTCACGGTGTTTACACAGACAACTTGCGCGTAGCTTGGGAAAAAGTGTAAGCTTTATTTCATCAAAATCGAATCACAGAAAACAAAAGATATTGTGATTTAAAATTTTATCCATAATTATATCAAAGCCAAAGTAACTCTGTCATGTTTTCACAACTGAACCGCTGAACCGATTTCGACGTTTGATATGGAGATGGCTTGAAATCTGAGAAGGAACACAGGCTACTACGGAAAGTAAAACTCGATCAGTAAGAGGGTGAAGTAAGGAGCGGACAATAACTGCGTTAAGGAATTTAATGTGCACGCCGTATGATGTATAGCTAGTTTAATAGCACGACACACAGATTTGCGCTTGTGTCCTTTCTGCGCATGGTTTGGGGCAGTCGGAGGAGGGCAGCGTATCAAAGGCTATCTAGCCGACACGTGAGGGCAGCTGACTACTTACAAGGAGAGGACGCCTAATCGCCAAGTTCACGGTACACGTAGGACGTGCCTAGACATCAAAGAACTTCAGATGGCCAAGCGTTTAGGAAACAAAAACAATTTTGATTCGAATCTATCGCCATGTGTACCTTATCAATTGTCTCTGTGACAATGTGTTTAGGAGGCAGTGTTTGGCTCAGCAGCGAAAGAACGGTTTCGTATTGAATACACTCCTGGAAATTGAAACAAGAACACCGTGAATTCATTGTCCCAGGAAGGGGAAACTTTATTGACACATTCCTGGGGTCAGATACATCACATAATCACACTGACAGAACCACAGGCACATAGACACAGGCAACAGAGCATGCACAATGTCGGCACTAGTACAGTGTATATCCACCTTTCGCAGCAATGCAGGCTGCTATTCTCCCATGGAGACGATCGTAGAGATGCTGGATGTAGTCCTGTGGAACGGCTTGCCATGCCATTTCCACCTGGCGCCTCAGTTGGACCAGCGTTCGTGCTGGACGTGCAGACCGCGTGAGACGACGCTTCATCCAGTCCCAAACATGCTCAATGGGGGACAGATCTGGAGATCTTGCTGGCCAGGGTAGTTGACTTACACCTTCTAGAGCACGTTGGGTGGCATGGGATACATGCGGACGTGCATTGTCCTGTTGGAACAGCAAGTTCCCTTGCCGGTCTAGGAATGGTAGAACGATGGGTTCGATGACGGTTTGGATGTACCGCGCACTATTCAGTGTCCCCTCGACGATCACCAGTGGTGTACGGCCAGTGTAGGAGATCGCTCCCCACACCATGATGCCGGGTGTTGGCCCTGTGTGCCTCGGTCGTATGCAGTCCTGATTGTGGCGCTCACCTGCACGGCGCCAAACACGCATACGACCATCATTGGCACCAAGGCAGAAGCGACTCTCATCGCTGAAGACGACACGTCTCCATTCGTCCCTCCATTCACGCCTGTCGCGACACCACTGGAGGCGGGCTGCACGATGTTGGGGCGTGAGCGGAAGACGGCCTAACGGTGTGCGGGACCGTAGCCCAGCTTCATGGAGACGGTTGCGAATGGTCCTCGCCGATACCCCAGGAGCAACAGTGTCCCTAATTTGCTGGGAAGTGGCGGTGCGGTCCCCTACGGCACTGCGTAGGATCCTACGGTCTTGGCGTGCATCCGTGCGTCGCTGCGGTCCGGTCCCAGGTCGACGGGCACGTGCACCTTCCGCCGACCACTGGCGACAACATCGATGTACTGTGGAGACCTCACGCCCCACGTGTTGAGCAATTCGGCGGTACGTCCACCCGGCCTCCCGCATGCCCACTATGCGCCCTCGCTCAAAGTCCGTCAACTGCACATACGGTTCACGTCCACGCTGTCGCGGCATGCTACCAATGTTAAAGACTGCGATGGAGCTCCGTATGCCACGGCAAACTGGCTGACACTGACGGCGGCGGTGCACAAATGCTGCGCAGCTAGCGCCATTCGACGGCCAACACCGCGGTTCCTGGTGTGTCCGCTGTGCCGTGCGTGTGATCATTGCTTGTACAGCCCTCTCGCAGTGTCCGAAGCAAGTATGGTGGGTCTGACACACCGGTGTCAATGTGTTCTTTTTTCCATTTCCAGGAGTGTATGTTGCGGCAAGTACTTTTGTACTCCTCCTTCTAAGTCCGGTAAATCGACAACAGACTTGTACAAAAAATATTTCACTGATGTGATGAAGCCTTAAGTGCAACAGAATAAATGTCTTCTGCTGACTGATGCGTGGGGAGGAGAAAAAAATCCACAAATACGACCAACTGTTTCAAGAGCAAGACGGAATGCCAACGTGCAGTAGCAAAAGTAATTCCCCCCCAAATTTACGCCACTACAGCAACCCTGCGATGCATATTTTTTATCGTGAGATAAAAATCTAATAAATGTCAAAACTGCACTTATCTCATCGAGAAAGAAGACGAAATCACTTCCCGAGGAGCTTGCACAAAATTACATTCCATTATACATCACCAGCTACTCTCGCGGCCGGCCGAGAGGTTCTAGGCGCTTCAGTCTGGAACCGCGAAATCGCTACGGTCGCAGGTTCAAATCCTGCCTCGGACATGGGTGTGTGTGATGTCCTTAGGTTAGTTAGGTTTAAGTAGTTCTAAGCTCTAGGGGACTGATGACCTCAGATGTTAAGTCCCGTAGTGCTCAGAGCCATTTGAACCATTTTACATACACGAAGTTGCCGTGTACGCGTCAACTACGAGTACAAACCCTTTTTAAATGTTTGCAGTCCCGCATTTCATCCTATGCCTATACTTTTTGTGCTTATATAAATTAATAAAATAACCTGTATGATGTCAGTAGTTTACGCATTGGCAAGGAACACAAAAATATTTGCCAATTGGCGGAGTCTACTCTGCGACCCTCTCAATGCGAATGCGATCTCTTACCGCTGAGCCAAACACCGGTTGCCAGACAAATTCTCACAGGGACAATTGGTAAGGTGCACATGGTGATAGATCCGTATCAAAATTTCTTTTATTTCCTAAACGTTTGGCGATCTGGAGCTTCCACTTAGGGCACTTTGTCTCACCACGCCCTACACGTACCATAAATTTGGACGAATTCGGCGATGACGAGTAGGCGTCCTCTCCGTGCTAGTCACCATCACTATGGATATGACAGCGCAGCCACAGGTAACACCTAGCGGAAAGTAAAAGTAATACTAAAATGGACGACTTCGGTCTTATTAGTTCACGCATTATTCTGTTGCATCCACAAGGGTTTTATCTGATCAGCACAACTTCGGTCCGGACGCCATCGTGTGTCTAGGCCCCACACCACGCTTGGTCGCATACTGAAGCTGTTACTTTGCAGTCCATAGTGAGCCAAATCGAACAGACCATAAAGAATGATACGGGATTAACTGACGGATGATGCAGAAGTAAATGGCTATATCAAGCGAGAACACACTAATGAGCACTCGCTTGTCCGTCGCTGGAGCGTGGACATAGGATAAAGAAGAACACTGGCGTCCAAATCATTACTTCTTCTTCTTTCTCCTCCTCCTCGCCCTGTTTCCCCATGTTCATTACAAACTGATCTGCAACGGCTGAATGTTGTTCTGGGTTTTCCGAAAAGCTGTAAATTAGCGATTTATATCAACTGTGTACGGCCTCGTTGCAGTGCGCTTGTGATATGTCGAAGAAAGGAGAACGTTCGAAAGGACGTGGTTAGCTGGAGCTAATAACGGCTTGACTCGCACACAAGATAATAAGGAAAGCGGCACGAGACAAGGGCCGCGCAGTCCGGGGGCCAGCCAGAACCGTGTAGCCGGGACGTGCAACCACTCGCTCCTCACCTGTGGCCAGGAACCGCCACAGCATTCGCGTGGCTACATCAAAGCAGCCGTATCCTCGCGCCATCCTCGTCTGCCCCCTCAACGCTATTTACTATCTACTCCGCACGGGTTTGTGTGTGGCAGTGCCCGCAACCCTGGCTGTGGTGACACACTGACGTGTAGCGAACCCCGACATCTACGTTCGTCTTTGGCAACTTCATATTTAACACACATTGTATCTTATGAACCATGCTGTGTAATTGGGCCAGCCAAATTTAACCTCTGTACGATTTGTCCTAGTCAACATTCCCTCCATGATTACCGCACTTTTCTTTATAAATAATCAAAATCGTGAGGCTAATTCAGGAATGCTGCACTGCATAAAATACATATCACCGAAGAGTATTTTGATGCGTGTTGATCGCGTGGTTTGGGGCGCCGTGTCACGCATTGCGCCCCCCCCCCTCCCCCCGCCGGAGGTTCGAGTCCTCCCTTGGGCGTGTGTGTGCGTGTGTGGGTGTTCTTAGCATAAGTTAGTTTAAGTAGTGTGTAAGCCGAGGGACCCATGACTTTAGCAGTATGGTCCCATAGGAACTTTACCACCACCATTGACGCAACATCTATCGTAATGTTAACTTGTTTACCACGCCTTCTTTCTTCCCAATACCTCTTCAGTCGGTCGCTTCTCCTTGTTCTCTCGGTGTCCGTGATCTCGATTTTGATTTTGGTATGAGCCCACATACGATCCTCCACCAATCCATCACTGCTAGATTTCCTACCCCTTGTTCCAATTGCTTTCCAATTATCCCTCACTTGTTTCATCCAGTTTTTTAGCGTCAGGCATGTTGTGTTCCATTTTTTTGAGATCATCGTGTTTACGCCCATTCTCGTCATGAGCCAGCAAATCTGTCTGCTCTTCTGTATCATTGCTCCGCGTATCCAAAGTTCAGCTTGTTTTTTAACCCAAGTGACTCTCGAACCGTTTGTTCCTCCTTCTCCAGTCGGATGTAAACTCTCTTGCCCAGGGTTTTCGTCTCCGTTGCATGTAATGACATGTATCTCACTGTCGACGTATAATGTTCCTCGATAGGTTACACTTTCAATGAGTTGTCTTTGCAACTCATCAGTAGTTTTTTCAGTAGCTCCGACTTGTCAATTATGCTATTATTCGTCTGTAGGTTCCTTGTTCTATTCTCCTCCAGATACCGGAAGCTGTGCACATGCTCCACACAGTTTGACCTTCAATTTTTCAGTCGGGTACTGCATTTAACACTATACCTATCTTGAGGCCGTATTTACCCAAATTTCAGCAAGATGTTTTTTCATCTTCTTCATTCTCATGTGACTTTCGCTGGCAACATCTTTATTGACTGAGGCACCCCTCACGGCTTGACTTATAACTTGCAACCATCTCCTTCATACTTTCCAAACTACGTGGAAAATCTCTAGCACTCTCGCGAGAAAGGATACGGTGCGGAATGGCATCAGTTTTCTTTTGAATCCGTTCATCGGATGTGAACGTCAATTTCCGCCGGCTTCTTGCCGCTTTTCAAGCGGAACACTCGCCTCAGATGCCCATGCTGGACGCATACAGTTAAACCACAAAACCCACAGTTCGAGAAGTAAAGGTGACGTTCGCAACGAGGTACAGCCTCTGCAGTCAGGTGGTTTAACCATCATTCGAGCGTCCACCAACGAAGCCACGCCGCCCCCCCCCCCCCCCTCCACCATATGTTCGGGCTTGTACTACAGGGCTATTACAAATGATTGATTGAAGCAATTTCATAAATTCACTGTAGCTCCATTCATTGACATATGGTCACGACACACTACAGATACGTAGAAAAACTCATAAAGTTTTGTTCGGCTGAAGCCGCACTTCAGGTTTCTGCCGCCAGAGCGCTCGAGAACGCAGTGAGACAAAATGGCGACAGGAGCCGAGAAAGCGTATGTCGTGCTTGAAATGCACTCACTTCAGTCAGTCATAACAGTGCAACGACACTTCAGGACGAAGTTCAACAAAGATCCACCAACTGCTAACTCCATTCGGCGATGGTATGCGCAGTTTAAAGCTTCTGGATGCCTTTGTAAGGGGAAATCAACGGGTCGGCCTGCAGTGAGCGAAGAAACGGTTGAACGCGTGCGGGCAAGTTTCACGCGTAGCCCGCGGAAGTCGATGAATAAAACAAGCAGGGAGCTAAACGTACCACAGCCGACGGTTTGGAAAATCTTACGGAAAAGGCTAAAGCAGAAGCCTTACCGTTTACAATTGCTACAAGCCCTAACACCCGATGACAAAGTCAAACGCTTTGAATTTTCGGCGCGGTTGCAACCTTGTTTTCAGTGATGAAGCAACATTTTTTCTTAATGGTGAAGTGAACAGACACAATGTGCGAATCTGGGCGGTAGAGAATCCTCACGCATTCGTGCAGCAAATTCGCAATTCACCAAAAGTTAATGTGTTTTGTGCAATCTCACGGTTTAAAGTTTACGGCCCCTTTTTCTTCTGCGAAAAAAACGTTACAGGACACGTGTATCTGGACATGCTGGAAAATTGGCTCATGCCACAACTGGAGACAGACAGCGCCGACTTCATCTTTCAACAGGATGGTGCTCCACCGCACTTCCATCATGATGTTCGGCATTTCTTAAACAGGAGATTGGAAAACCGATAGATCGGTCGTGGTCGAGATCATGATCAGCAATTCATGTCATGGCCTCCATGCTCTCCCGACTTAACCCCATGCGATTTCTTTCTGTGGGGTTATGTGAAAGATTCAGTGTTTAAACCTCCTCTACCAAGAAACGTGCCAGAACTGCGAGCTCGCATCAACGATGCTTTCGAACTCATTGATGGGGACATGCTGCGCCAAGTGTGGGAGGATCTTGATTATCTGCTTGATGTCTGCCGAATCACTAAAGGGGCACATATCGAACATTTGTGAATGCCTAAAAAAACTTTTTGAGTTTTTGTATGTGTGTGCAAAGCATTGTGAAAATATCTCAAACAATAAAGTTATTGTAGAGCTGTGAAATCGCTTCAATCATTTGTAATAACGCTGTAGATACAATGGAAATTTTTTAGTACGAAAACGCTTTCTTAATATTATTCAAAGTCAAGTGAAGGGAGTTTCAGGTGAAAAGAAGTCGATAAAAAACAGCACAGAAAGATTTACGAAACTATATGAGGCGCCAGCTCGAAAGAAAACAACACATCGATTCTTGTGCGCCTGTTTGATCTATTAAAAGGTCTGTATTTATAATATAAAATGTCACACTAGGTAAAATTAGCTTTCCGGTATGGCCCCTCCCTCCGAAAAATAATCCTGTCTGCGGCCATACCTCAACCCTTTTTTATTTATTTTTTTTAAATTTCTGTGGTATTTCACTCGTCCCAGTTTGGATAGGGGCGCGGATGCAGGGTCCTGGAGGCGACCACGTCGCCGCTCTTCAGCCCACGAATAACATAAAAAATACAGTGACACGATTAAACACTATTATTTTAAGCACGATGCGTGGTGTGTGGGATGATGGTACCGTAGGCTCTCGGTAACATTTCTTAGGAGAGGGATTTGGAGGCATACAAAACTGAAGAAGTGAAATGAGAAACGAATACCGGAAGAGAGTCAAGAGACGAGATGTAAGTGGTAGTGTTCATTTGAAGTTGTGCTGACCTGTCTTGCCCGGCGTGCACTGGCAGTAGAAGCTGCCGACGCGGTCGATGCAGGTGGCGCCGTTGAAGCAGGCAGCGCCGGCGCAGTCGTCGATGTTGAGGGAGCAGTCGGCGCCGGTCCAGCCGTTGACGCAGATGCAGGAGAAGCCGCCCACCGAGTTGGTGCAGGTGGCGCCGTTCTGGCAGACGGACGGCCGCAGCGAGCACTCGTCCACGTCCCGCTGGCAGTGCTCGCCCGTGTAGCTGGCCGGGCACTCGCACGTGTACGAGTTCACGCCGTCCACGCACGTCGCGCCGTTCTGGCACAGGTTGCCCGGGCAGTCGTCGATGTTCTCCTCGCAGTTCTTGCCTCGGTATCCTGCACACACGCAGCAAAACGTACGTCAAACAGAGGCGACCGCGCAAACTCATCACTCCTAACGTAATGTTTGTAAATTGAGGGTCGAGAGGGGAAAGAAAAGGAACTGTCGATGTCAGCTGCATCGGGATTTTACGCGGAATCAGCGGTGAAGACTGAAAATGTGTGCTGGACCAGGATACCGACCCGGGATCTCCTGCTTACTAGGCAGTCGTTAACCGATGCGCCATCTGGACGCGGAGTAGACGCTTCCCGACCGACCCACACTCCCACCTATCCACAGTCCCAGTCTAAGTGCTCCACGCTCGCTACTTTGAGATTCTCGCAGTAGGTCGAAAGTAATTGTGCATCGGTACTAACGATTGCGGATTCTTTGCTCATCGAGGCGAATCAATTATACGAATACGTGGTGTCACTTCTTTCGGACACGACCGAAAGAACAGACACCGGCATTCGTCCGAAAGCAATGACGACATACGTGCGCGAAACGACGCCCACGAAACAGACAGGCCGTGGTGCGTACGTCACAGGTCTTACGAGCGGCGGGGAGCGAGTAACTATTTCAGACGAATTTAGTAATTTCGACTGTGTTTAAATGCTCGGAAGTTCTCGAAAGTACACAACAAAATTAAGACCTTGATTGGACACCTTTTCAATTAAATACTGAATTAACGTGGGCCCTGCACGGAGCTGAGCGTTCACCGAGTGTGGCGGACAAGCCGACTAGTGTGACGTCACGTGTTCGTTGCAGGGCCCGTATAACTCGTTGCATAGGTGCGCGAACAGTCTCTGCCGCCCCTCGACACCACTTGACTACAACGCACAGAAACGCACGAAACTTTCAGGAAAACGTTTCTTTGGGATTTCAACCCGCCCGTCACATTAGCACCTTCTTCGGTCTTCGCGAGCCACCAGAGAACCATTCTGCACTTTGTCGTTCTGTGATAGGTTCGTATTCGTAACACTAAGTCTCGTCAACCGTGTTAATTAGAGAGAAATAATACCCGTGTTTTTCTTTTCAATCAACTTGAAGCAGGCGTCCACAAGTCGTCGTTTCTGTTCGTGTGTCTAGGTGTACGGGACAATCTTTGCACGCACTTCTCTCGTGTTCAAAACGTTCTGTAGAATACCTCTAACACCTAATTTAGAGATGCTGCTCCACTGCGATTTGTGACAGTACAACGCACACACACATTACGGCCGCACCTCAACTACTTAACACTGTCTGCTCACTGACTGGTAGAATGCACATGTTTTTTATAGTTTTTAGTACAATCCTCCACCGTACTTACCACGCTGACATGGCTTATATATCAGGAATATAATTAGCCTCGGAACTTTCTGAGCGGACAGTGCATTTTTGAGGAAGTAGCTTATGATGCCAGGCTTATCTAAATTAGGCTGGAAGGTGACAGTGAGTCAGAGTTGTCGACGCCAATGAATTTGATAACGAGAGAATGGCCATAATTCGTGCCCGTATCGCGTATTTTATGGCAATCGGATTTCTGCAAGTGGTTTACGTCGTCAGGGGTCACAGCGGACGGATGCTATCGGTGGGTTCAATATTTCCAAAGATGCTATGGCAGTGTTTCCCAATCTGGGGTAATTACCCCTTAGGGGTAAACTGAAACTTTTGAGGGGTAAAAACTGAACGATTCGATTGTTTCAGTCATGAAACTAAATTATTTTCTAAAGATCATTACCATTGCCCAAATTTTGTAAGACTATAATACTGATTGTATTTTTCTCAATTAGTAGCACTAATGCGGTGAATGTTACAGTTTCCTCACACAATCCACCCACTACACAAGTATGTTGTGCTTTGTGCCGTACATCGCTGATGATGAAAGTGTGACATATACGTAATATTTCAAGAAAATGTCTTTTCCAAATTGTAGGTAAATAGATAAATGAATTAATTAGCAGCACGAAACAGCAGTAACTCCATAAGGGCTACTATAGTGATGTAGACAGTTTTATTATCATTACAACTAATATCAGTGGCTGTGATCAGACACAAAGTATTAACAGCCTGAAGTCTTCCGGTTTCTACCAGCTCAGAAAGGACTGCAGCAATCAAGTGATTTACGAACAGGAAGTATAGCGCACATGTTTTAACTTCGTCGATTTTAAATGGGGTTGCAGTGTGCAGGTTAAGCAAGAGCTGGAATGGACAGGAGTAATGAAAGGGAAGTATGTTTTATAACAAGTATTTACCCTCACTGTCGACAGTTAGCTTTCTTATGTGAGACGGAGTTGTAGGTAGCACTTGTGATGCACCTCGAATTCCTTCGTTATTCTTTCTAACACCCCACTCCCCTCCCCACATACACACAAAGTAAACATCAGTCATCTGTCATCATTTTAAAAATAAAAGTATTCCAAGAAATGTCTCTCATTCTACAGTTTAGTAAGGTGTTGAGGTTCGTGATAATCTCTGTGTGTGTGTGTGTGTGGGGGGGGGGGGGGGGGGGGGGGTTACTACGTGATGTCTGATTGCAGTCAGGGTTGGGAACGATCGTACTATGGTGTTTGACTAGGCTCCAGCCGGACGCCGCTAGAGCAAAGCAGCCGAGACAGTTTGCTTACAAAACTACTAGCCTTAAATTAGATTTATGTTCTGCATTACGAATACAATGACATCGAGCCTACATACCTGTCCAAGAAAGAGAAAGCGCAGAAGCCACATCGTTCATATTCGCATTGGCTTACTTTTCGTATGGTTTAAAGGCCATGCAAAATCCTTAATGTGCCAGCGCACTACTATGAACTGGAAAACCATTTACTGGAACATCATTAGAACGTCAGCCACAAAGACGTTATGATGCACTGGTTTTCTGACGAACAACACTGAATGCTGGCTGAACTGAAGGCGGGCGTTAGGATAAAAATTGAGTTAAGGGTAAGTAGAGTGGTGACAAAATCTTTTATGGTCGACATCACCCTTTATTTGTAATCGTGCAACGTGATGATCATTTGGTAACAAGATAGATGCTTTCAAACTAGAAGTAATCCTATGGGGAAAGTCTGCTTCTAGTTTATGATATGCAACATTTCTCAGACAGGCTACATTTCAGTGATTGAAACATTTCATCATGAGTTCCAAGACACTGCACGACTGAAGAGGAATTTCGATTTATTTGTCACACCATTCTCACTTTTCGCTGTTAATGTACTTCATTATTTACAACTTGAGCTGACAGACGTACAATGTAGCACTCAGCTCTGCGACCGGTTTGTCCAATTCAGGAATTTACACGACTCTTATTATAAAATGTTACCCCTAGAGCAATATCCACGACTGCACAGACAGGCTGCTAACGTTATTTCAATGTTTGGTTTAAAACGTGTGCGAACTTTTTTTTATGTTATAAAATTGACCAAGTCCCGCCCACGTTCAGACGTAACAGATTTTAATCCGCGTAACTCCATGTGTTTGTATCAGGAACCACAGTTCCCGGTTCAATACGTATTTTAAAATCGAAATGTACGTAAATTTATAAACGTCAGAAATTACAGGCCAGTACGTGAAACTGTAGTTCTCTTCGCCGAATTCGCACTATCCAAAGTACTTATTGAATCGAGTAATAAGTGTTATTGGTTTGGAAGAAAGTAAAGAGAGCTGAAAATAAACACTACTGATAAAATCGTGCTTATAGATGTATGCTGCAATATCCGCGTCTTAGAAGTAGTTACACTGAGTTGCAAAGCTGCCTGGCACCTGCTGGGAGTAGCAGAGTACTGGGGGAAGCCGGCGCGCTGGCCAGGCCTCGTCAAGGCAATCTGCCACAGCCGTACCAGCCAGGAGCGATGTACGGTGGAAAGACACCGCGGAGAAGACAGATGCAATCCACAGAAAGTAAGTCACTCACGAACAAGGTTAACTCAAAAAACGTTCTTTCGATCAGTTCTTTAATATTGTTACGCGCTCTGGGACAGTTACCAGACTGAGTTAACGGAGGGGACAGAAAATTCGAACTACAAATTCGCGATGACTAGTCACAGATTTATTGAATCAGCGAGAAAGCGCCGCAGAAATACTACGGTGTGGGACGCTAAAAGAAAGGAACTGTGCATCGTAAAGAGCTTTCTCTCAAAGTTCTGACAGCTCAGCTTCCGAAACGAGTCAAGAAACGTGTTATTCCTTGCAATATACATCTCGTATAATGACGAGGGATTGTTCTGTAACACTACGTAATTTCTCCCAAATATTTTCAGTGGTGTGTAAATACGTGCAGAACTTAACCAGAATATAGAATTTCTTCAGGCGAGTGTGTGTTCTTACAACTATAAAGACATTACAATTTTCAGTGGTTCTCAGGGTGGTAAAAAGTCCAAGATCTGTGGAACACGTAAAGAATTTACCTAATCTGTCTGCAGCCTAAAGCAAGTATATGAGTATGACTTATTGGAAATCAGCGCAAATCATGATCCGACATAAACGCGACGTCGATTCAAGAAGTTAGGTAACAGGAGAACTTGCCTGATATGTTACCTACATCAGTGGGGTACTCGTGGGATAGCTGCAGTAAATTAAACCGAATGTCTTCTCCGCAGGCCTCATGGCTTGCAATACATATGGAATATGCAGCAGGGCGTTTAGTTTTAGGGTGTAATAAGATATAAAATGATTCACACGTGTTTATTTTTAAATGTCTACTCATTTCCAATTTGGTATTCGAATATGTCTTTCAGGATATTTACACTCTTATTAGAAACTTCACTGAAAGTATCGTATTATTTGGCCTGCTGGAACAGCTTAATTCGAAGCGTGCGACTGGCAGGTGGGCCGGACCCTGATAGAATTTGCGCGGCCGATTAACGAGCGCTGGTCTAGTATACGAGCCATCACCATTGTAGGTTTTACGCGGTTTTCCACTCTCGTTTTAGCAATTACTTTAGTGTTCCCCAGTCAACCAGGTAAACAATCATTTGAAATACGATAACGCAGAGAACAAAGTTAACACGATTCGCAGGCGACTCGCCTTAGGTTAACTGAATACTATGGTGACACGAAGGGCATCCGACCACAACATTACAATAAAATAAATTTGCCAAATTGTGAAAATCACGAATCCTGCACAACGCGATAGGACAGAGAGACGGTTCAAATGGCTCTGAGCACTATGCGACCTAACTTCTGAGGTCATCAGTCGCCTAGAACTTAGAACTAATTAAACCTAACTAACCTAAGGACATCACACACATCCATGCCCGAGGCAGGATTCGAACCTGCGACCGGAGCGGTCGCTCGGCTCCAGACTGTAGCGCCTACAACCGCACGGCCACTCCGGCCGGCAGGACAGAGAGAGGTTGAAAGTGTGGTCAAACGAATATTCTTATTAGTGACTGTGTTTGTTATACGTGCTTTTCATGTTGTCGATGTCGACGGTACGTTGGTCTCGCATATTTATAGGCCGCAGATGAATCTTAACTGTCCGGTAATGAGGCTGGTGACCTGCGGGGGCGGTGCTGCCGCGCACAGCCATGTCATCTCTCGTGTCCCGCTCAGCAGGAACTTCACAGGCGCGCCGCGGTGGGAAACGTAGCCGGAACGAATCGAAGGAGGCGCAAAAAGAGTGAAATCCGCATGGCAGGCGTCGGCCTTGCTGGGACATTCAACCGCGCCGCGCCGCGCCGCGCAGCGCCACAGTCGCCCGCTGAATGAATAAGCGCGTAATGCAAGCTGGAAGCCCGCCAGACACAGACAGCGCAGATACGGCTTCCCAGCCCTTACGTGCCTCGTCGAGCCCCATATTGGTGCTGTTTAATGTCCCATCAACACAGAAGCCTCTGCAACGCTTGCTGCACAGCCGTTACTCTTCCCCACGTCGACATACAGCACGGGTCATTCGCCGTACTTGCTGCATACCTACCAGTGACAGGCTTTTTATTTCATCTGAAGCTTCTTCAGCTGAGGTGTGTGGGTGTGTAAAAGAAAGTTCTTACGGCATGATTGGCGGGAATGGATGTTTATTCGAGAGTCCGCTTCGACCATTGGACCATCAAGCCCGACGTTGTTTGTGACGTATCTGCGTGGTTATACAAACAATCCCGAAGGTTCGGTGAAGCTGTGATATCACAGGGTCTATCATATGGACCACCAACTACGCGGACGGAATCGTTTATCGTTTCCCGCACCGTGAGGGACGAGGGAAAGGGGGGGGGGGGGCATGGGCTACAAAGCAGATGGATTGTAGATAACTGGCCAAATACGTATCTCAGACATAGAGCATGACAAACCGCGACAATATTTCAGTGCTAACGAGTGAGAATCATTAGAAAACTAACAATATTTGATTGCATTCCCGAAATGTCTAGTACCGAGGTGAGATGTTCTTCCGTGGAGTTGTATTCGGGAAGCGCAGTGTTCACGGGTCGTTAACTCTAAGCAATCTTTCAGTCAATTTCCACCTTAGGCAAAAAAAATTACTTTTTTTTCCTACACATGTTTCAGTACTCATGTGCTCCCTTCAGTAATATTTTAAGTCATTAATGAAGAAAACCTTACAAGCCAGGATCACTAAAAAGCATTTTATTGGATGAGCATGATACAACGGATTATCCATCAGTGTTACAAGTGGCTTCACACTGCATATGCACTTCCCACTCTGAAGCGACTTGCAACACTGATGAATGATGACACCATACCTCTGTCGAAACTGGTCGTCCAATAAAATGCTTTTTTCGCGACCCTGGCTTATCAAGTTATCTTCAGTTATCACCAGTTGCACATCGTCCCCAGACTGGTAATATGAGTAATATGTAACTTTTTTTAAATTATTCAGACGTACATAACGCTATCAGTTTTGTAAACCGATAAGTTTTAAAAAACCAATGACAGTACAAAGTATTAAAACATGTATGTGTAAAACAATGGATTTTCTATTACACAAGGCGGAAATTCTCTCTTTCTGTGTACACACGAAAATTAAAGGGGCTATAATATTCGAAACATAATAATCTTACGCTACCTACTTTCCTTCCTCCCAGACTTCTTAACGCTCCTAATACCAAAAGGAAATGGGGGGGGGGGGGGTTGCTTTATGTCCACCTCTTCAAAAATTGTATTCTTGTCAATTATTTTGTATTTTAAAATTCTGAAAAAAATATTTATTGTTTTTAATGCATTCTTCTACCTGATTTCATAAATATTAAATTTTTCGGTTAAACTTAACCCAAAAATTTAAGTGTTAGTGGTAGATGACACTCTCCCCAGTAAATGTCATATTCTATATTTTCATGTTTAGGTCCTTCTTTACGTATCAATGTCTCTTTTTAAAGGGCGATGTGAGTAAAAGTAAATAACAATTAACGATATTTGCATTTTTTAATTTTTTGGGGGTGGGCATACAGAGAAGAAATGACGCGTCCACGGAAAGCACTTTGGAAGTCTTCGGAAGCGTTGCAATGCGCGATGCCGTGACACGCCTAACTGCAGAGACATCGCATGATACTTGTTCTGTATTCCATACACAGAGTGACCGAATAAAATTCACCCGAAAAATGTTTTAGGATTGTGGAGCCAATGGAATTTGTTCAATCAATTTCTTAATAAGCTGACAGAAGATGAAAGGTAGGTTAGTTGATTTGGGGATGGGGACCAAACAACGAGGTCACCGGTCCCATCGGATTAGGGAAAGAAGTCGGCCGTGCCCTTTCAAAGGAACCATCCTGGCATTTGCCTGAAGCGATTTAGTGAAATCACGGAAAACTCAACTCAGGATGGCCGGACGCGGCTTTGAATCGTCGTCCTCCAGAATGCGAGTCTAGTGTGCTAACCACCGCGCCACCTCGCTCGGTGAAAGTCTGAATGGATTTTTTCGCAAGACAATACAACAGCGCATAAATGACACGCAAACTTGGCACGCGTTCACGATATATTCAGCGAATAAAATACCCTAGTCTCCGAGAGCTGAAGAATCGTATGCGTTCAAAAAATCCCCACACACTGGATGAGCTACAGGGAAGCAGGGAAAACGCTATTACTGCCATCTTTCAGGCAGAGCTATACACAGTATAGAAAAAAAAAATTATCGTGCATTCCCGCTTGACGACGGAACATCTCGCCCTATAATCTTACTTCAATTCATCCACGTGACCAATACCGCGCACTTTGCTCTCTCGTGTAAATAAAGGCATTATCTGCGATAACTTCTCCCGTATATACATTTACCGACTCGAGAGTTTGTACTTGCTACATAGTTTAAAAAGTCCGCCAGCGAAGACACACGCATTCTGAGCAACATTTATGTATCTTGAAGTTATGGTGCTACGTTCATTCTCCACTATACACGACAAAGAGCGTACTGTATGTACTATTCCGGAAGGCGTCCTAATCGATATTTCTGTACTAGACTCACTATACGTTGCACTGCAAAATAAACTGCATTTCTCCATGTTGAACTCCAGAACGCAGACTGCTGAGAAATGTCAACGTTCCTTATTTGTCGCAGTTTCTCAGATGGTTCGAGGCATCGTGAAACTAATCATCTGTTTTATGGACAGTCCAAGACAACATCTCGTGAATAGTGAACGAACCTGGACCAGAGATTCCATAAGAAACGAGTGGTATATCACATAACAGTAGTTAGTAAATATCCAATAGTGTATCTTAAATGTACACTAAAAAAGTCGACTTTTACGTAGCAACACAACAATCATTCCACGTAAAAGGAGTGCTACAATCCAGATTTGCATCCACTCCCTCGACAGCTGTCAGATAAATTGCAGGTGTAGCCATTAAATCAAGAGTAACTTAACTGGCACACAAGCACGCATATAAAATTATATATTGTTGCGCAGCTTCGTAGCTTCTGCGAGGCGAATTTCGTAACCGGCGACAGAGAAACCAGTCACTGTTATGCTCGAATTGACAAACGAACTAGCTGCAGCCACTTGTTCCTTTTACGAAAAACGCGACTACAGGTAGCTTAGTTGGAGAAAATTTCCCGCCGATCTCGGACATTTATTAAAACGAAGCATGGAAATCGTACGATATTCATCGTTCTCTGTCAGAAGGCTGCGGATAGATAGTTTGTTGAAAGAAATTATTCCGAAGGGTGGATGAACAAATGGGTTCAATTTACAAGATTTATCGGCTACAGAATATGCGAGACTGGTTCAAAGCTACGAACGTGACTGCAGCCTGCGTCACAAACCAGTTTGAATCGTCAAGTGCCACAATTAGCCGACGGCGGGCGGTTCGTAGCTGCCCAGGCCTGCCACTGCTGAAGCAACTCACCACTGCACGACATCACTTCATTTCAGGTGAAAAACTATGGAAATTAGACGTGCCATACTTCACGAGGAAACTGATTTGTGAATTGTTGAATTAATGAGAGAAAGGTAACGCAAAAGGGACTCCTACCTCAATACGCATATTCTCCTCTTTCCGCATACAGGATGCGGTGCTTAAATCCGGACAAATGTATCTTTTTTAAAAGCAAATTTACTAAAACAAAATACAAATGGAAGTTGTGGTATGTTTCAAAAGTAAAATTACTAGATGTAACCCCCTTGAGCAGCAATGACCGCCTCCTATCTTGTCCTGAAGCAATCGCGCACACAATTTAAAACGGCGCTGTCCCTATTCGCGAATGCTACTTCGGTAGCGGTGCGTAGAGGCGTGACATTAGGGTGCCCCGTCTTGCTGATAACTCATTCGACTACGCTCCAAATATGCTAGTCTAGGGGGTTCTAACCCGGGGCACAGAACTACTCTGACCACAACATATCAACGTTATCCTTATCCGAGAGCCAGTTTTGGACTAAATAACTCTTATGAGGTCCTCTTCTGCCATCCGACCCATTGTTCGCTCGCTGACATTAAATACTGACTCCATTTCCTCAGCGACTGCCCCGAGTCCTCCGAAAGCAGCGCCTGAGCATTTTCGATGGCTGCCACAGTTCGTGACACGTGTTTTCTCGCATGAGGTTTCCTCACCACGTTAGCAGAACCTTCCCCAGACTTCTCCGAAGCATTTACTTGGCCACAATATCGTAAACAGTTGCTCTCGGGTACCCGAAAAATCTAACTATTTCAGTGGGCGAGCGATAATCGCGGCTCTTCGCTTGTACTCCGCACTTGTCCGTCACATCGCGGGAATTTTGAAGTTCTGACTCTTTACTTGATGCCTGTGGCTTTCAAGAACGATATGGCGGGAAATTCAAACTGAAATTTGTACAGATTAAACCCTGTACGTATCTGTAACGCTAAATGTAGAGTCGTCAACCACAAGACATGTTTGAATAGTGACTGTAGTGAGAATTGCCCAAAATGAGACATTTAAACAGGTTTAACCAGCCCGTCGTGCGATAGGCAACAGTATTTCAACGCATACTAATCACGGCACAGAAATAATTCTTTCCATCCCGCCTGCACACGCACCCAAGAGACTACCATTGAACGTGATACACTAAAAACATGTTCATGTGCACAAAATCTTTCTAGTAGTGAAAATCACCTACATACCGGAAAAAAGATCTAGAATCTACGTGGGATCGAACCACGGATCATTGGATTTTGCAGCAGCCACCAGCATAGTTCACGATGAGTTTCACTCATCTAAATGTAGCACTGCCATTTGAACGTCGCCAGTCTCCAAATCATGTACATCTTTTAGCGATGAGAAAGGTCTTTGGCCGCACAGAACTTAAGACATTTCGTGACTTCCCACGTATCAGAGAGACGAAAGGAAGGGAGAACGTTATTTAAGAGCCAAGTCGGGCACTTGGATACGTACAGAGATCTAGTGCAGGCTGGAATTCGCTGAATCGGACGGTGAAAGTGTTCACTCAAGCGTGGGAGCTTATACTGCCTCAACAGTTTTTCCTTAACTAGTCTTTCACCTACCGCGCTGTCGGTTCGCGAGTAGACCACAACACCGATATTTTTCTATTTCGTGACACATTTTACGATTTGTCAATGAATTCTGTTGCTTCAGCACCCTATGAAATCCGAAATAAACCTCAGAAGATACGTACACAAATACTTGTACTTTGCACACAAAGGCGGCTTCTAGTCCTGAGCGACTTATTCGCGGTTTGCCTCCAGGATTAAAATGAATTTCCCTTGTCATCAAGCAACCAGGAGTAAATATACAAGAAGTTTTATTTCGCCTGTATCTCACTCAGGAAACTTCTATTCCATAATGAACGCAAAGCCCTTGGACCGCACTGGGTCTTCGTTATTTGTAAACAGTATCATTCACTTACTACACTTAAAGAAAACTTTTGACAGTCTTGCCTGGAATAGTTTCTTTGAAATTCTCAAGGCAGCAGGGGTAAAATGAATCACTTCTCCAGCAGAAGGAGGTTCTTACTCATTGGTCTGAAGATGACCACAGTAGTGGTCGAAACCGGTCACCATAATAAATAAATTGTGATCAAGACTGTTTTTGATAGTAAAGATTTGTAACGCATTGATCACTGTCACTCGCATAATGTATTCAAAAGTAAGAAACAGAATCGCTCAAGGGTTTCCAAGATTTTAAAAAGTGCTGGCACAAGTGTATTATATGTGAGGAGGATTACTTTCAAGGTGATAAATAAATAAGGATACTTTACTTTTTGATAACACGTCACACGTACCTTGGGGACAGACGCACTCGTAGCTGAGCTGGTCCACCTCGCGGCAGGAGCCGCCGTTGAGACAGGGTGAGGGGCTGCACGGGATGTACTCGCTCTCACAGTTCTGCCCCGTGTACCGCGAGTCGCACAGGCACCTGCAACACACGTCACTCTCAAGCTGCCGCTAGCAAATTAATGTACCATGCGATCCATAACTTAATAACAAAGTGTTTTTGTCCGCCAGTGTACAGTTTCACCACAAGGGCTGTAGTGACCTCCAACACGATCGATCGTGTGCCACTGTGAGGAGACGTTGTGCACCGACAAAGTGCTACCACTACAGAGTCTTACAATCACATTAAACTGTATCATGTTCTCTGAAATACGAAAAATGAAACTTTTCATCGGAGTTTAATCCAAGCTGAAAAGTACTTACAAACAATGTTCGCAAAAGAGGACTGCAAAACTACGGTGCACCACTACTACAATTCATGCTGTTCTCACAAGTGAATGAGTTTTGTTTATAAATACTTTAAAAAAATTACGGGCATTTACTTTTTATGAAAATAATATTTGGGAGAAACATATTGCGAAATATTGCAATAATGGTCTAGACTTCCCATGAATGAAGGTCAATATTCTGTATGCAAGCAGGTGGAAACTTCATCCGTATCATGCTAGGAATCTACAGGGCGGTGCAAAATTGGGTGTTAGGAACTTTTTGTCTACTACGACGTAATACGGGGTGATATATTCTACCGCTACGGTCGCAGGTTCGAATCCTGCCTCGGGCATGGATATGTGTGATGTCCTTCGGTTAGTTAAGTTTAAGTAGTTCTATGTTCTAGGGGACTGATGACCTCAGATGTTAAGTCCCAGAGTGCTCAGAGCCATTTTATATTCTTGCTATCGTACTCGTGCTATAGCAGACGACCTGAAATATAGTATATAACGTTTCCAACGTTGTTTCCTTCTGCAGCAATGAGTCTGTAGAGCCTTTAACTGAATTCCGTGATGACTTTCTGAAGAATTATCATTTCCGGCTGCACAAGGCATTTGGCGGCGTCGTGCAATCGGAACAAATTCGTGTTCCCGGACTTGTCTGTATTGATCTTGTGTGACAGGTTCCTCGATAATAATGGACTCAATAATGCATTGTGCATAGACTGTGCATCAAACAATGACTTTTTGTAGATGAAGTGTAGCAACAGCTCGAACTTGTGGGTCCACAGTACCGCTGTTCCAATGTTAATGCTCCCTTTCTGAAATGTCAATTGAGACAAAAGTGTGCGAGCTACAGAAATTTCAGAGCAAAAATACAGCGGTATCACAAGGAGAATCATTTACAGCGTACGATTAAAGCACAGTATACAAACGCTTTCTAACACGCATTTTGCGCCACTCTGCGTTCCTACTTCAGCTGGGGTAAGTAACACAGTAGAGAGAGCCCTGTTCTACAGATGGGGTCTTCACAAGATACGATTATACGTCCTGATGTTACGTAAAGAAACAGTTTTGAGACCACACCATTGCCAATTACTTTCTCGACAAACAAAACGAGTACAACTCGTTTAAACTCTGTGACGAAACATATTCATCGAGCCAGAGACGAATTCAGGTTCCACCTAGATGTTATCTGCGCTGCCGAAGGGGGCACACTGCAGATTAGTAAAACTTCGAATCGGAGCGAACTCTCAATAATTTGCATAATATTCATCATTAGCTCCAGTTTTGAAATATCACCTTACAAAAATAAACACACCGCCCTGCATTTCAGACAAATTTTCTCGTTGCTTATTCAAATGTGCAGATTATTGTTCACAGGCCTCATTACGGAAAATTTCACAGCACCCGCGAATAAATCTACATTTTACTTAATTTTCTCGTACTGATATGTACTTTCTAATCAATATCTCCGAAAGGAAATATTGGAAACAATAACTATTACTTCAAATGAAGGAAATCGGTAACGATTTACGTTTTATTACAAGAAATTAGCAAATTTATGTCCATAATGCCTTCTCCCCTCGTCATGGAAAATAAGATCTAAACAAAGTCCTAGGTAAAACGGCAAATTTTATCAATTCTCAGGAAAGTGAGATCATCAATAATAGAAAAAAACTAGCGATTCCTTTAAGAATGCTGAAAATCCCTTTACGAATGACGACAGATAAAGAGAAATAATTAACTGAATGAGATTGCTTGAAATAACAGAAGTAAGATTAGTAAGCTAAATAAGCTAGCAATACAATAGGGAAGATGTTTTCATCTACTTACGGTTAAGTCTGAATTTAAGAAAAAAAAAATTGTCAAACAGATTTGGGTCTGAGCACTATGGGACTTAAGATGTGAGGTGATCAGGCCCCTAGAACTCAGAACTACTTAAACCTAACTAACCTAAGGACATCACACACATCCATGCCCGAGGCAGGATTCGAACCTTCGACCGTAGCGGTCGCGCCGTTCCAGACTGAAGCGCCTAGAACCGCTCGGCACTACGGCCGGCGTCAAACAGGTTTGATTTAGGCTACAGTTCTCATACTGACAATTCCGGCGCATAAGTTTGAAATTTGGCTCAAAGGTGTCGACAACCTTCCTCCGTAATTGTGCAAAAGTGTGGTGCCCTGGGACGTCACCCTCGGGCTCAGCGACGCTTCAAACAGCCGACGCATGGAAAAAAAGGTCCACAGGTCAGAAGTTCATGTGAGCTGCAAGGTGGGTTAATGGTGTCACATTGGCACCACAGTTCTATCGAACACCAACCGTGCACGCGTCATACGGTGGCAAGGCGTCACACCCCCTCTCACCCCTTTCTTTTGACGCCTTTGCGATGGAGGTCAGAACCGCGAAACACAGAATTAAAATCACGCTGTTTTCTTACGGTGGGCCAGTGAAACATTTAATATACACCGCTGCTCAGAATCGACACAAAAACGCCTCAGGAGTGAACGAAATCACCCCTTCGCTTCATGCGTCGATTCTCACATATTCCGCGATCGGAAACTACAGTTCGCAGTGCGATACGCGACAGGACGACTTTCTCGACAACGTTCGACATTGCCACTCGCACATACGTATATACCTGGCAGAATCTTTGAAAGATATTCTTCCTTGCAGCTGCCTTAGCGCCTGAACGCAAGAGAATACCACCCTGAAGAGAGGTGGGCGTCAAAGGAGCTGCCTAACCCTCCGGCGCTAGAGCAGCCGTGAGGCCGAAGTTTCTGACTTGTACATTTGTAACATGCTCAACTACGGTACGTAGATGGCACCGAAGGTGTTGCCGAATTAGGGGCTCTCAGAAGAACTCTTTGCTATTTTATTCGCGCACATCTTAATGTCGTCATATGACTGGCTATCCTGGATTACACAGCGGGAGATCGTCCAACTTGTACGTTTTGTGGTGAGACGTGGTCGTCCAGTATCATACGGCCTACTCGTCATTTCACCATCCCACAGGTGCTCACGACATTAGTACGCCAGCCACAGCACCAAAACAATGTGTCCGTCAAAACCGCCTATATCAGTGGATTTCAGCATTTGCGACCCGTATCTTCGCTATAATGACTGCCCTTTCGCCCCTCTTCCGCTTACATTCCTTCCCTGCCGCGTCACGTGCCCTACCACCGACAGGAGGCTTCGACCTCACGGTGGGCAGTGCTCATAACGTTTTGGCTTATCAGTGTATATTGACAATAGTATCGAACGTGTGAGGACTCCTTTATATTTTTATCGATGTGAATGTGTTACGAAGGACGTGCTGAGCTATATGTCCCACAAGTTCTGTTCTGAATCCGGTCGCAAAATTCTGCTCATCAAATGACAGCACGGAAGTGTTCTGAATGTCTTCCGGGACTCGAGGAGCACAAAAGCTACCCGAACGTCGTTGCGTATAGCACTCTGAATCTTACGGACCGGCAGCGCGTACTGGCAACTGGTGCCGAAGTCATCGAGAAGAAGAAATGCGAGAAGAGTTGGCTGCGAGCGGCGTGTGAGCGGGACGGGCGGCGAGCGGCAGTTCCAGCCGAGTAAGAGTGGGGCCGCGCTCGACCGGTTTGCTTCCTGGTCGCGATACGCATCTGCAGCGCTGCGCTCGTTTCGCGCTCGGGGACTGCGCCGCTCCGTTCAAAATGCCACCTTCTCCACTGAGACACCCTGGCCCTATGCCACCCGTCCGACCCTCCGGAAACAATACTGACCAGTCACACACGCTAGTCACGTGACCGAGAGCTCGACGACATCTAGCGCTCTTCGAGAATACGAGACGAGAGTGACAACTACTACGACACCTTTCTCGGAGAAACTGCTCCGACTCGTTTTGTCTCGGAACAATAGGAATGAAGACACATTCCGTCGGTGGCTATAAAATAGGTCACGAATTCCTTTGGGTTTTACGGCATTCTCTCCAGATTCCGCTGAGTAGTTTTTCCTTCGTTCGAAGTTTTTGGACGATCGTTAGAAAATGCGACATTCTTCTTTGCGATAACTACCTCCCATTTAAATGCTCGTCCAAAATATTACGCATATCGCAACCACATATTCTTAATTCTCGCTTATTCCTAAACGTGTTTTTTAGTCATTTACCAATACCTCACAGCGGCACAACGTTCACAAAAATCCTACATCGACACTAATATTTTTGCACGCTACATCACCGTAAAGGATACAAATGACAAAAGAATATTATTCAGAAAAACTGCGGATGATTACCGTACATATGAGAAGGATGATTGAAGTAAATACGATTTCTGACTCGCTGTGAAGCCTCCACAAGCTGCAGGCCGAGGCTCTTCTGAGACAACAGACTCGCATTAGGGAAGACGGCCATTTAAATCCCCCCTCTGGCCGTCCAGATTCCCCCAAACTGGCAAACACCGGAATGTTTCCTTTGAAAACGATAAGGCAAAGTTCCTTCCCCAGTCCGACCACACGCTCGTTCTCCGCTGACCTAGTCGTTGAACCCTTATCTTCTTTCTTCAAAAGCTCTAAACGTCGTGCCAAGGCACAAAACTGTGTTTGGATATGTTTCTGGGAATTACCCTGTACGCTGTTTGCACGGGAGATGTTTCAACCGATGTTCAGAGCATTTGGAGTCACTAACAAATGTACACAATGCCTCCCCCAGTCTATCAGTCCCCTACGAAACATGATAGTAAACTGCAATCTTACATGTATAAGTGTATCACTGAAGGAAAATTTGAAAAGGAACTCTTTCGAAAACTTATTTTTCCATTAAGCACTCCAGCGGCGGCGTTCACGTGTTCAGTGCAGTGTGAAGCGTTCGTAATCTACACCCATTTTGTAGTTCCAGTTTCGAATAGGTTAGTTATACTGTCCGTTACGACCATGCCTCTATCACCGAGTGCCAGTGACACTTTTCGACCAACATGTCCCGTACGCGTCGAAATGCCACGCCCTTTCACAGAGCCCGATCATCCTCACATACAAATACCGCACCGTTATGTACGGAAGTGACATACTGGCGCTTTCTTCACTAAGGCAGGGGTAACACTGACCTTTGCCCCCACAAAGGAAGGAGCGCTGCTAGGGCTGAGTGTACGATATCCGATATGACTGAGGTGCAGTTTTGTTACATCCACACTGTACGTGTCACCAGCTGTCTATCAGAGATCATTTAGCACGAGTGAATATACTTTAGGCGGCATTTACTCATATAACAACATTCCACGACTGATTGCGTATGTTAAAAGATGTACTTTTCTCGTGTCACAAACAGAACTGTCACACGCAGCGTAATTCGCCTGCTGAAACACTTACTGGCTGGACTTAAAACTCCCACGTCTGCGCACTCACCGCCGCCACGAAAAAAATATCGTAAACTATTCCTCGTGAGCGTCATTTAGTCTCGTGACTTCTATTCGTCCACATTAGTAAAGCTTCAGCTGTCATGGAACTGCTGACATTTTGAGCGTGTTACACTAACATGGATATAGAGATATCATCTGTGGATTTTTGTGCACGGATAGTTTCACTAATGGCTGTAAAATGCCACGCATTATCTCCCAAAACAATTTTAGCAGCAACTTGAAGCTTCACTTACTGGCATGCAAATGTGTAATTACATCTGTAAGAGATTTTTGTCATATGAAAATAGTGTACACTTTTATTTCCCTTAAAAAACTCTACATTGACGTAACAGAATTATTTTGACATTTAGTATACGTATTAAACAGCAGCACTTTTCCCTTTTTTTTTAATTCCCTTACGTACGCCAGTTTTATCAGGAAACACTTATGCGTCTAGAAACAAATACTGTGTCCTATACGATAAGAAATGGTTCAAATGTCTCTGAGCACTATAGGACTTAACATCTGAGGTCATCAGTCCCCTAGAAGTTAGAACTACTTAAACCTAACCAACCTAAGGACATCACACATCGATGCCCGAAGCAGGATTCGAACTTGCGGCAGTAGCAGTCGCAAGAATCGTTTATATAATAGTAGAATATAGGATAAATATGTTTGTGGTTGAGCTGCAGAGTGGAATCTTCATAAAGTGAACGTGACGTTTCTGTTCACTCGCTCGCATAGAAAGTACTGAACCACTTGTAAACGACTGCAGGCGGAGGCTCCTAGACAGTTTATTGCTTCTGTAGTTTCGATGTCATAACAAAAGGTCTTATTTAATCAAAGAACGAGATTGATTTTGTTCCACACTGCACACGGTGACAGAAGTTGGCCGGACTAGATGATCGCCACACACAGACTTAAGTGACACGCCTGGTTTAAAATCAAGCACGTAACTGCAGGACACGTGAGATGCGAACAAAAAACCGATGACGACCCCACGAATTATCTTAGAAAACAGGTTAAAGAAAGTCAAACCTACGTTTACAGCACTTTTAGACTTGGAGAAAGCTTTTGACAATGTTGACCGGAATATAATCTTTCCGAGTCCACAGGTGGTTGTGGTGGTGGTGGTGGTAGTGGTAGTAGTAGTAGTAGTAGTAGTAGTAGTAGTAGTAGTAAAACACAGGGAGCGAAAGTTTATTTACGGTTTGTACAGAAACTGGACTGCAAGATTTTGTCCTGAAAGGACACTCACTCTCTCTCTCTCTCTCTCTCTCTCTCTCTCTCTCTCTCTCTATCTATCTATCTATCTTTCCCCTTGGCAAGTTATAATACCTGGCTATGAGCTCGCTACTAAATCACGTCGTCGCAGAAAGAATATTTTCTAGACTGTGCATACGAGAAGTACTGTATGAAGTAACGAGGTCAGTTCTATTCGGCGTGTAAACGAGTTACCTAGAATCATTGCACGACCTTTGGACATCGTTTAAATACAACACCGCATATCCTGCCGTGCTGTAATACACAATGATTCCGACAGAATTACAAAATGCTTCGGTGGCCATTGCTTTGTTGCCGGCAGGCTGTGTTATTTAGCCCGTACTTGGGGACATCGAACCGGCACGTGAGCTGCGCTCAAGCAGCGCCAACTCCTTTTTGCCGACACTTTCTCCCCGCTTTCATTTATTTAAGAGCAAAGTTTCTTATTGTTGTCTCGCATCTCAATAGGGCTTTTCTTACACTAGGACTCCAAATGGGAATTGGTCTTCCGGAGAAAATTTCACCTGCAGTTAATTTCCGGCGCAGCGCAGATTGAATCGCTCGTCTTCACCGTAATCCCTCCCTCACACACACACACACACACACACACACACACACACACACACACACACACACTTACTTTCTGAAAGGAACAAAACTATTAAGTGAAAAGAACCAGAATGGTTCTGGCACCGTTACAGATTTCAATAAAGATCTCGCCGATAGTAAGGCGCAAAGCGAAACTCGTTTTGTCTCGAGAATCGATCACGTAGTCGATTTGGCTCGCCCATTATAGTCTATATCGAAACGTGATGAGGAAAATAAAGGCCGACGGCAGCTAGTTAAGCGCATTTTAGAGTGTTATTTACGAACATTAATCGTACATTTAAAAGCACGATAGCAACAGGTAGAGCACGGTGCTCGGTGGCCGCTGCATCTGCCCTACTTTAAGGTACAGAATGCCTCTTTCGTGTTTTCCGATCACGGTCCTCCAATCTACCGTACCAGCGTAATTCCATCTTCAATTTGCAATTCTTTTGCAGTAAATGTTTTCGGCGTCAACAGCAGCTACATTCGACATACCTATAGTCCTGTATTCAGTTTCACACAATAACGTCGTCTTTTTCGCCAGTGCTCACAACCAAAACAGAAATATTTTCCTCTTTCGACGATAGATTCCTCTGAAGAAAAACAGTGTTTTCCAGGACTAGCATTTCCGCGCCAATGAAATTCCGGAACTTTAATTCTACATTCACGTACACACCCAGGTATCGGTAGAGAATATTTCGTGGCACTGTTACGCTTATCCTATCCGACATGTTTCATAAATGGGCCGCGCGGGATTAGCCGAGCGGTCGGGGGCGCTGCAGTCATGGGCCGTGCGGCTGGTCCCGGCGGAGGTTCGAACCCTCCCTCGGGCATGGGGGTGTGTGTTTGTCCTTAGGATAGTTTAGGTTAAGTAGTGTGTAAGTTTAGGGACTGATGACCTTAGCAGTTAAGTCCCATAAGATTTCACACACTTTTTTTTTCATGAATGGAAGAAGGGGAAACGATGTCGAATGTTTCGCATACGTACTGCAATCTTCCTCATCTTTTCGGGATTATCTTCCCTCGAAGAGGGAGAATTATTTCAGTGGTCCAGAAACGTAAACGGTTGTCTGTTGCTGCCTGCTCACAGTCGCCGCAGCACTGACGCAATCATCGGGGCACTGCACTCAAAGTATTCCGATATTTACCAAGTAGCTCCTCAAAAAAGGAACACTGCACATTACCAGAGGTGTACATCGTACGTCTTCAGTTCGAACTACATCCAAGCGAGATGCCAGAAATTTGTTTACATACCATAGCTAGCGAATATAGCCTTCGTTTTTCTAAACCGGTCCTCTTTGGTAGCTGAGTGATCGACGTGGACAACAGGGATCCGGGTACTGCACGGTACTTTTCCTTGGTGGGTGGACTAGAAGGGTAAACTCAGCCCTGAGCGCAGCAGATCTGCTAACCCGGGGATCTGCACACCTCGATACCACATCCACATGATGAATGACACGGAGGTCGGTCGGACTCGATTGCTTTTTCTAAACAGAATAAACTCCTTTTAATGAAATTCAGTCCGCCTCCTTAGCTGAGTGGTCAGTGCGTCTGATTGCCATGCAGCGGGTCCAGGTTTGAATCCCGGCCGGGCGGAAGATATTCTTCGCTTAGGGACTGGGTGTTGTGTTATCATCATCATCATCATAATATCATTATCGTAGACACGCAAGTCGCCCAGTGTGGCGTCAACCGAAAAGTCTTGCAAGTCGGCAGCCGAACTTCCTTAGGTGGGGACTTCCATTTCCAGTGGAGTTCAGAGAAAACTGCGGAGAGCTTGGATTTAAAAACAGTGCACGAAAAGTAGAGTGCACAGTGAAAATTACCTACCAGCTGAACCCAAGAACAGGAAGAAAAAAAAACAGCGAGGAATAAAAACTTAAGAAAGATGACTGGTTGAAGTTGGGTACCGAAGCGTCAGTTTTATGCTCGACAGCTCTCTAGCATTGTACATCGTTGCTGAAGAGCATACCGTTGGAGTCTGAGAAACATCCGCTCACACAAATCGAGTCCGTGGTGCCTTGAATGAATAAGCTACAATCACCATTTTCTGTAGAGAAGAAGAAACAGATGTGAGGCACCTGTATGTATATCCCCTCCCCCCCCCCCTCCAAAACATCTCCCTCCCACCCTGGGGTCAAGGACTAGCACTAGCTTCACAAAACAAACTACCACACTCATCGCCAAGCCTGAAGAACGCAGTAATGTGCTACTGAGGCAGTCAAAAGACACACATTAACTGAAAGAAGCTCTGGCTGCAAGCCAAGAGCTACTATACCATACGTGGAAATCCTTGAATCAGCTAGGGACAGGACTCACAAGACAAAGAGGCAACGTCGTAAAACTGATCTACGAAGATAATTTACGCGAAAGTGGAGGAGGTCAAATGAAAGAAAACTTAAAGACTTTACTTATGAGAACGACTGTGTATTTCAAGTCGACGAACACTACATTAGTATTGTTTAGGATCACACACGAGCGATGCGATATCTGCAAAAATCCGACGCCTTGGGTTCACTCTCATTGATCATCCTCCATTCACTCCGGACTTGGAGCCATCCGATTTTCATCTGTTTCCAAACTTCAAAGAACGCCTTCGAGGACTTCCCTTTGATAGTGCTGAAGCGGTGCAGGCAGAGATGAGGTTGTGGTTCCCCCAACAAAACCAAACATTCTACAGTTACGGTATCAACAAACTGGTCTCTCGTTGGGATGACTATGTTGATAAAGAAATATGTATACATGAAGAATAAAGATGTAGAATGTATGTTTTATTTAAAAAGCTTTACGAGGTTTCACATGAAAATGTAGCGACGTAAGTCTTCAGCAAGCCCTCGTAGAGTAGTTTCCCGTAATTTTTGTGTATCGTTTCTACTTTAAATGCGAACATGTATCATTTCTTTATAACGACTTTTACCGTGACTATTCTTGATATCAAAATGGAACAACAAGTTTAAAGTCATTCTCAAAAATTCGACGAAATTATTGGGAAAAAGATCATAAATCCACTCCCTTCACACAAGAAAATAAGCCCTTGCACATAACAAAGACTAAATTAAATACAAATAATGCAAAAATTGTAAAAGCTGACATGAGCAATAGAATTATAAATCATCGACAGAAAGAAATGTTTTAATAGTTCTTCCAAGCCAACAATATAATACACAAACATAAAGACCCAACAGCCAGAATCCAAAAGGTGAGTAAACACATTTCAAATAAAATAAACTTCCTGCTCACAATTCCAGACACGACACAGGAAACACTGTGGCAATGAGTTCCCAAGTAACCTCCCTCAGGTCACAACCAAAAACCCACAAAATCTGAAGTCCTATCAGACCTGTAGTGAACTGTAAGAACCGTTCAATATTGACACTCAACAAAAGGCTCTTCAAAATCCTAAACAAAACATACATATTCAATAATAATAAAAGACACAGAAACACAACAGAAATTACATGAGATGTCAAAAACATAAAAATTTCAGATGGAGGCATACTTGCCTCATTTGATATATCGTACCTATTCCTCTGTATCTTACACTACTGATAGAAAACGGCAAACTACAAAAAAAGAGAGAAAAACACACACACACACACACACACACACACACACACACACACACACACACACACACAATGAAACTAATTGACCATCTAGGACACACACACTCACAAAACTAATTCAAATTCGACAATAATCTCCACAAGTGGACCAATGGCGTGGCAAAATGATCAAACGTATCAGGAATGCTAGCTGTAATTTTTACAAACAACATAGAAGACAGTTCTGAATTCCGACCACCACTCCCTCAAAAACATTTATTACTACGCCGAGCGGAGTGGCCGCACGATTTCAGGCGCCATGTCATGGATTGAGCGGCCCCTCCCGCCGGAGGTTCGAGTCCTCCATCGGGCATGGGTGTGTGTATTGCTCTCAGCGTAAGTTACTTATGTGTATGTCTAGGGACCGACGACCTCAGCAGTTTGGTCCCTTTGGAATTCACACACATTTGACCATTTATTACTACAGATATGTAGACGATACAACAATTTTAATCAGTGGCACAGAAGATGACATCAGTGAAGTAAACCAGTTGTTCAACAGCTTCCATGAAACTATATAATTCATAGATGAACACAAAGTAATTTTCTAGACATGACCATCATGGTAACAACTAATACACACTACTCTGTAATTTATCAGAAGCTTATTACAACACACACTACAATTCACACCACCACTTGTCACCGTACAGCCCACAGAATGACAGTATTGTGGTATATGCTCAATAGAGCAGCCCAGCTATCACTCTCAAACGTTAAGTACAGTCTGCCAGTGTCTTCAAATGCAAAGGCAAAACTAAACTATCTTTCACCATTGACAACATGATTGGGCAGAAAAACGTCGTAACGGAAACGTAAGAAACCCTTACACCACATGGGTATATATAAGTTTCATGTATGGGCTGTGACTGTTTCTGCATAGGTCAGACAGATAGAGCATTTGATATATTCAAGGAAACCATGACAGCAATTAAGAAACAAAATATACATCAGCAGCAGCCACCCACCTGCAGGAAAATAAGTAAAAAAGATCTAAACATATATGAAGATAGTAACTGTTCTCGAAAGACCAGATACCATTGGTGACTGTGCAGCTTCTCCAGAATAAATGGTAATTAATTTAAACCCTCAGGTGCCGACAGCTGTTTGTTGATATACCGCGATGGGGACAGTTGAAAATGTGTGTCCCGACCGGGACTCGAACCCGGGATCTCCTGCTTACATGGCAGACGCTCTATCCATCTGAGCCAGCGAGGACACAGACGAATAGCGTGACTGCAGGGACTTGTCCCTTGCACGCTCCCCGTGAGACCCACACTCCCAACTGTCCACAATCTACATACGTAATGTGCCTAATAGATATTTGACCATCCACTCATTACTCGCGCCCACTAAGGTGACGATTCCTGTAGAAGTTCGGGCAACCCGTGCGCAATCGCACAAACGAAGTTCAATGGCCGGGTAGCCTTTAATGGTATCTGGTCTTTCGAGAACAGTTACTATTGCCATATATATTTAAAGGCTAACCGGCCATTGACCTTCGTCTGTGCGAATGCGCGCGGGTTGCCCGAACTCTTATGGGAATCGTCACCTTAGTGGGCGCGAGTAATGAGTGGATGGGCAAATATCTATTAGGCACATTAAGTATGTAGATTGTGGACATTTGGGAATGTGGGTCTCACGGGGAGCGTGCAAGGGCCAAGTCCCTGCAGTCACGCTATTCGTCTGTGTCCTCGCTGGCTCGGACGGATAGAGCGTCTGCCACGCCAGCAGGAGATCCCGGGTTCGAGCCCCGGTCGGGACACACATTTTCAACTGTCCCCATCGAGGTATATCAACAACAGCTGTCGGCACCTGAGGGTTTCAATTAATTATCATTTAAGATCTAAACATCCTCGAAGTGTTACAAAATACAGACATCAAAGAAAAATAACCCGAGTCATTCCGAAAAAGCAAAAATAATGTTTACACAAAGACACACTGGGTCTATTTCAAATGACAACATTTACAACAGTCTCATCTCTGCTTTTAATAGTAGCATTTATTATTATCAAATTTACTTACACGAGAGTTAGAGAGAGAGAGTTAGAGAGAGAGAGAGAGAGAGAGAGAGAGAGAGAGAGAGAGAGAGATTGTCTCCACCTCCCACTTCATATTTACCATAAATTGTTACTATCATTTATTATTGTTAATTGTTATCAACGTCATTATTACTATTGTTTACAGACGGATGTAATGTGTACAAAGTACTGAGCTACGTAAACTTGAAAAATATGAATCTCCCACTGTCAGAGATATCTACACTTACATTTCTGTACATCTATGCTACCAAATACAGACACAAAGCTTAGAGACTTGCTCCAAAATAGATAGGTTTTTTCTTTTGCTATGTGCTGTTTTCACTTATTATATTGTACGCAATGTCTTTGCTTCCTTCGTGTTTATAAAGTGAACCGACGTTCATCAGAGACAAGGTTCGGGAGTGCCCCAGGGAAGTGTGATATATACGTATATATGATTTGACGGACAGGGTGAGCGGGAATTTACGGCTGCCTGCCGATTACGCTGTGGTCTATGGAAAGGTGTCGTTGTTGAGCGACTGTTGGAATATACAAGATGACTGTCACAAAAGTTCTAGCAGATCTAATGAATGGCAGCTTGCTCTAAATGCGGACGAGTAGGGAAAAAGAGTCCTGTAACTTTCGAATACAACGTTTGGAGGGTGCAGCTTGACACAGTCTCTCCGATTAGATATCTAGGCGTAACGTTGCAAAGAGATACGAAATGGAATGAACACGTCAGGTTGGTAGAAGGGAAGGCGAGTGCTTGTCTTCGTTTTATTGGGAGAATTTTGTGAAAGTGTAGCTCATCCATAAATGAGACGGCTTACAGAAGGCTGGTTGATCCATTCTTGAGTACTGTTCGAGGAAGCAATTCAGAGGCGTGCTGTCGGATTTGTTACCGGTAGGTTCGATCGGCAACAAGTATTAGGGAGATACTGCGTGATCTCAAATAGGAATCCCTGGGGGGGAGGGGGGGGGGAGACGATGCTCTTTCCACAAGGCAAATTTAGGGAACCGGCATTTGAAGCCTACTGCAAAACGATTCTACTGCCACCAAACTACGTTTCGCGTAAGGGCCACGAAGATAAGATGCAAGAAATTTGGGATCTTACGGAGGCTTTCAGATAGTCGTTTTCCACCGCTCTATTTGCGAGTGGAACAGGAAAGGAAAAAACTAGTAGTGGTACAAGGTACTCTCTGTAATGCACCGTACGGTGGTTTAGGGAGTATGCATGTAGATGTAGAACATACTTGTATTCACGACGGACATCTAGTATATTTCTCGTTATTTTAATGTTACAGTAAGAATCTAAAATTTATCTATCTTAACGGAGTGGTCATGGTGCAATGTTTCTTTAAAAAAACTGATCACATTAGTTGGGAAGGTGAGCAATTGACCTCAATGCGCAAAACAAATCTGTGAGGTTATTATTACATTATGAGAAGTAAAATATTGCATTAAATGAGCCACTTCAACACAGGAGAGAATATCGTCGGCTACACCAACTGTTTTCGGAATAAGAGGTTAAACATGATGTGATACCAAGAATCGATAACAGATGTTACTGATAGGGCTCACAATGTTATAAACTTAGGAATAAGCCTTTTTTCATCGGGAATTATATTCCTAATCGCTAATTAATAACTAAAACGCAGTATTTTCTGTTTGCTTGCGTCCACAATGTTGCCTTGTTGTAGAAATGGTAACATTTTTCTCCTGTACTGTCAATAGAAGTATTTATTCACAAAGGAATAAACACACTTTATAACGGTCCAGGTGGAGAACTTAATATCTGAAATGCGCAGCACTTACACAGTGATGTAATTCAATTCCCTAAAACTGCGTTTCTGAAACGGTTCTAAATTCGTTCCGACGTTACCACCCGACTTAGTGCCGCCGCATTCCGAATTTGCGAAGTAGATTTAACCTAGAATTGTGTCCATGTCGCGCAGGACGATCTAGTGGGCGTTCGTTCGCTGCAGACCACCACTCCCTGATTCACCGCACCCCGTATCCATGGATCTCCTTCCACTCACCTCATTCCCAATATTTCTTGATGTTAGCTGTTGTGTCATTTCGACCTTTATTCTTCAGGCATCAGTAATAACTAAAGAATCCAAAACACTCAAATGGTTAGTGAGAGATGTTTGACAGTTCGTGCACGGTGGGTGTCACAACTATAGAGAAGAGACGCGACCGTGGCCTGTTTGGAACATCGTTCTGGTATTCGCCTTCACTGATTTCGGGACATCGCGGAATACCAAACTTAGGATGGCCGGACACGGACTTGAGCCCCACTCCTCGTGAATTAAGAGTGTGGTAGTCGCGGTTTCCAGCCGTACGGTGGCAGCGTGCAAGATTAGCATCCGCTATAGTTCTTACACTCCGATTAAAACAAGTTTTTGTTTTACGTTCGTCACGCGCCGCTACGGTGTTGCCAAATCGGCTGTTTGCGGCGCCTCGGACAAACATGTTCCGACGCATTTTTGTTCGCTGCGACCGGCAGTAACTAAATGGGCCATCGGAAGTGCCCTATAGCAGAGTAGTAGTGTACACAGGCGGACCATCTCGCAAGTTAACTGACGGTTTCTTGTCGCCCAACGCTAAAGGCGGACAATAGGCCTGTATGATTTGAGGAACTAAGAAGGTGTAGGGAGTGAAGTGTCAACTATCGGACTAAACAGAATAGCAGCATTAAAGTTCCGCCAACGAGACCATTGTTGCGTTACTCTGACTACATATTTATTCGCAATTTGCATCGAACTATAAAAACACTAGCTTCTGAGATCCGCACTTATTGATGCTACAAGTTTTTCTCTAAATTGTAACTTCGACTCAATTTACACGTATTCGGACCCTGACCGTTGTTGTGTGTCCTTTATGACATACTATAGTATCGACATCAGCTACGCCACTATTTTAACCCTTTTATGAATCAGCGGTCATTCTTTTTTATCGCCGACCTCTGTTTCGCATATAATTGATTCAAATTTAAGATTTTATTAGTCAAATTTTGTAGAGACGAGAAAATAAAAATTACCATTATCTGTGTGATGTTCAAACCGCACCCTTTCACGTCACTGCGGACGGACTGTCGATTACAGCATGATTTTTATCCGGTTTACAATGAGGTGACAAAAAGCCATAGCAAAGGGATGCACACATACAGATGGCAGTAGTATCACGTACACAAGCTGCAGAAGGGCAGTGCATTGCGGAGCTACCATTTTTACTTACAAGGGAACCTCCCCATCGCACCCCCTTCAGATTTAGTTATAAGTTGGCACTGTGGGTAGGCCTTGAAAATCTGAAAACAGATCAATTGAGAAAACAGGAAGAAGTTGTGTGGAACTGTGAAACAATAAGCAAAATATACAAACTGAGTAGTCCATGGGAAGATATGCAACATCAAGGACCCTGGGAACGCAGGAGCGCCGTGGTCTCGTGGTAACGTGAGCAGCTCAGGAACAAAAGGTCCTTGGTTCAAATCTTCCATCGAGTGAGAAATTTAAGTTTTTATTTTCAGTTTATGTGACAAACTCTTATGTTTTCATCACTTTTTTGGGAGTGATTATCACATCCACAAGAAAACCTAAATCGGGCAAGGTAGAAGAATCTTTTCACCCATTCGCCAAGCGTACAAGTTAGGTGGGTCGACAACATATTCCTGTCATGTGACGCACATGCCGTCACCAGTGTCGTATAGAATATATCAGATGTGTTTTCCTGTGGAGGAATCGGTTGACCTATGACCTTCCGATCAAATGTTTTCGGTTCCCATTGGAGAGGCACGTCCTTTCGTCTACTAATCACACGGTTTTGCGATGTGGTCGCAAAACAGAGACACTAAACTTATTACAGTGAACAGAGACGTCAATGAACGAACGGACAGATAATAACTATGCAAAAATAAAGAAAATAAAATTTTCACTCTAGGGAAGACTTGAACCAAGGACCTCTCGTTCTGTAGCTGCTCACGCTACCACGGGACCACGGCGCTCCTGAGCTATCATTGTCTATGATGTGGCTATTTGACCCATGGACTACTCAGTTAGTATATTTTTCTTATTTCTTCACAGTTCCACACAACTTCTTCCTGTTTTCTCGATTGATCTGTGTTCAGTTTATCAAGGCCTATCAACTGTGCCAACTTAAAACTAAATCTGAGGGGGGTGCGATGGGGAGGTTCCCTTGTTAGGTGATTGATGGGAAAGGTGGTCCGGCGTGATTATGGCCGCGTGACGGGAACTAACAGACTTTCAACGCGGAATGGTAGTTGGAGCTAGACGCATCGGACATTCCATTTCGGACATCGTTACGGAATTCGGTATTCCGAGAATCACAGTGTCAAGGGTATGCCGAGAATGCCAAATTTCAGGTATTAACTCTCACCACGGACAACGTAGTGGCCGACGGCTTTCACTTAACGACCGAGAGCAGCGGCGTTTGCGTAGAGTTGTCAGTGCTAACAAACAAGCAGCACTGCGTGAAATAACCGCAGAAATCAATGTGGGACCTGTCCGTTACGGCAGTGCGGCGAAATTAGGACGACCGACGCGAGTGCTTTTGCTAACAGAACGACAGCGCCTTTCCTGGGCTCGTGACCATATTGGTCGAACCCTAGACGCCTGGAAAACCGTGGCCTGATCAGATGAATCCCGATTTCAGCTGATAAGAGCTGATGGTAGGGACCGAGTGTGGTGCAGGCCCGACGAAGCCATGGACCCAGGTTGTCCACAAGAGGGGGCCGTGTTTGCACGGAATGAACCCAGTCGAAGTGAACCAATCATTGACTGCAAATGGCTATGTTCGGCTACTCTCAGACAATTTGCAGCCATACTTTATGTTCCCAAACAACGATGTCATTCACCGGCGATTCATTTGAAGAACGTTATGGACGGTTGGAGCGAATTATTTGGCCACCCAGATCACCCGACACGAGTACCATCGAACATTCAGTTCGTGCACAAAATGCTGCACCGGCAACACTTTCGCAATTATGAGCGGCTACGAGGCGGCACGGCTCAGTATCTCTGCAGGGGACTTCCGACGACTTGTCTACTCCACGGCACGTCGAGTTGCTGCACTACGCCAGGCAACCATATGAGGAGGTATCCCGTGACTTTTGTACAACAAATAAGCAAACCTCATTTTCAGTATACCTAGTTGCGAGCAGTACATAGAACTGATTATCTGCTAGTGGGCAGACCGCGGCAGGCGGAGGAGAGCGTGGCCGGCGATGCGGCACGGCGATGTAAATTGCACGGTGGACCCTGAGCGCACGACGTGGGCCGTACCGGCAATCTGCAGGCAGGAGCCTCTTCTGTGTATCACATCTCTCGTTCTAGCAGATTATAAGAGGCCTGTCTCAGAGAAATGTAGACTGGTCCAAAGCTGGTATGCAGCCTCTATAGCTTCTCAGCAAAAATGTTTAGCTGCTATGACGGTCTAAATTGGCTTATGACACTAGTTGGGCCCCCTAATTTGTTTCAAATTTTCCACGTCACGCTCAGTTACAAGTGTACAGACGAACTGTGAACTTTGGGGCAGTATGCACTACGTATTCAATCACTAGTTAAGACCACCAGAAAAGGACTGTTTACAGGTTTCGCGTGCAGTCCAGTTACACGGCGGTCACTCTTGGGTTATAAACAAAGGAACAGACAAACCATTTGTATCTCTATATCTCTTTGTGGTTAATGTTAGAAATGGAAACAGATTTTCGCTACCTTGTTTAACGTAAAACGTTCAAAGTAAAACAAAATTAATTTTAAACTTTTTCTTGCAAAATCACCATTTAATGTCATAGTAGGCAAACAATAAGAACACAAGAAGAAACTGGCAAAAGTAAACAATGAACTGTTCCAAGGTTATGGTTTCAATTTGGAACATAGTTTTCAATCACTACTCATTTCATGAGATCTATTTGAAATCATTTTCTTATTTTTCCTAGACACATCACGAAACTTCCAGAACTCATAACGCCTACTGCAAATTTTAGTCCTAAATAAGAAGGAAAATCGGGTTTAAACTTTAATAAATTTAAACCAGAAGTATTGATTCATTTACGTTGCAATAACTTACGATAATTTTACTTTCACTCTCTATGACATCCTCAGTATGATGACTATAAAACAAACAGGTGTCAATCTCCTACAATGAAGCCGTACGGAATGGCCGCGCGGTTAGAGGCGCCATCTCACGGATTGTGCGGCCCCTCCCGTCGGAGGTTTGAAACTTCAGAAGTTTGGTCACTTAGGGATACACACACATTTGAACATTTTGCTACAATCAAATAGCACAATCTGTACAACGAGTTTTGCTTTGAAGGTGGCGGCCGGTGTGGCCGAGCGGTTCTAGGCGCTTCAGTCTGGAACTGCGCGACCGCTACGGTCGCAGGTTCGAATCCTGCCTCGGGCATGGATGTGTGTGATGTCCTTAGGTTAGTTAGGTTAAAGTAGTTCTAAGTTCTAGGGGACAGATGACGTCAGCTGTTAAGTCCCATAGTTCAGAGCCATTTGAACCTTTGAAGACTAGAAGTCACTGCTGCGATGCATTAAAAGTAGCTCCGCGTAATACTAGACGTGGGTCTTTTGCAATAGAACCAGTGGTTTCAGGCGAAAAGCACTGGCACTTAAAAATCGTGGTTTAAGGCACAAACCACTGGTATTTAAAGGGTTTATGCTAAGCCTGACACAATTGTTATAGCTGATCGTGTATCGGATGTCCGAGCGTCAGTTGTTTTACACAAATTGATCTCTCTAAGGCAAATTATTTCTATATCGCCAGCATGAGGAAGCGAGGCTATCAGTATCTTCGTAATATTTTTATTAAAGATACAGCAGGGATTTCCTTTCGGTATTCGGTGGACTCTAAATACGGAAAGTGTTCGAGAAGAGTTGATTAAAAACCTTACCTACGATAAACAACGTATATGTTTTACTAGGTTCCCTAGACTGCGCAGAACCAGCGAATTTCTTGTCACTAATAACTGATTGTGAGTGATAGCCTTTACCACAACGAGAGAGAGAAAGAGAGAGAAAGAGAGAGAGAGAGAGAGAGAGAGAGAGAGGGTACAGCAATTAGTAAATTAGTCAGCTGTAGAGAATGTGGGGCTTTTGCCAGTCTGTACGAATTTTCCAACTCAGCAAGTGTATCAGCTTTTGCACCTCTCTTTCCGTATAATAAAGACAAAATATAGTCGAATTAAATAAAGGGAACCTGCGGTTAGTCCTATGCTCTTATTTTTTCTTCTGTCCACACCAAGTAAGTTATCAACGTTGATCAGCGAACCAAAATGTAATAACCAACCTGATAACGTACTGAAGGCAGAAACTCGGTGGCGTGTTTACGCGGGCCCGAGTACCGATTGTGGGAGATAAATCTGACTGTAATAGCCACAATTTCCAAAGTACGTAATGGAATGTGTACGTGAGCAACCAGAAACGGTACTGAAAAATCGCTTTATTGAAAACTGGATTTGGGAGACCACATAAATTAAGCCTAGGTGTGTTACAGCTTCGGTTGACGTGTAGATAAGAGCACATAAGACGGCGAGAGCGCTGTTAGCCAAGTCACGGGTGGTACGGAAGAAGACGAACTTGTAAATGTGTAACGTAACACAATGGTATTATCATCGATTGGCACCGTGCGAGGTGACGCAGTGGTTAGCACACTGGAATCGCATTCGGCAGGACGACGGTTCAAACGCGCGTTCGACAATCCTGATTTGGGTTTTCCGTGCTTTCCTTAAATCGTTCCAGGCTAATGCCGGGACGGTTCCTTTAAAAGGGCACGACCAACTTCCTTACCTAATCCGATGACCTCGCTGTTTGGCCCCCCCTCACCCAAAACATCGATTGGGGGAACCCGGCGAGGTGACGAGCAGATAAACAAGAGAGCGCCGAACATTTGGTGTACATATCGTTTCCTTCCGGCGCGGCGGGCTGTACGTGCTGTGTGAATGGCTGCCGGGCGCTGCCGGCGGGAGGCGTTGTCCTTGAACGGTGCCGGTGCCGGATCTGGCTGCGAGCGCGCCTTTCTCACAGCGGCGCGCACCACGTGGCCAACTGCTCCGTCACTTCGACTCGCCGCCTAATCACGAAATGGCTCTCGTAGAAAATCTAGTCGGGAAATCCACGAATGTGGAAAAATAAACACCTCGTGCAGGGACTGGCAATAAATGGGGATCTGTAGACGTAATGGTGTGATATCTTTTACATATAAACGCTAATAATGGTTCTTAGGAGCTATACGGGGTGATTTCGTGATGACAAACTTTCCGTTTTGATGTATCAATTTGAGGTACGATACCCTGGCCCGGAAACGACGGAGTCGAAAATTAAGCCGAAAATTGTTCTGTTACCTTTGAGAGTGAACATCTGTTACTGCACGCACTTTGCTTTCCATATTACGGTAGGAGGTAATATGTACTAAAACCTGAACAAAATGTCTTCTGACCGTAGGCTCTAAAGTGCATACCTTAGGTGCTATGAGCACTTTTTCATCTGTGCTACTGCGAAACACCTCTCTTCCACAGAACAAGTGCACACAGCTCTTAAGGTATCCATTTTAGAGCCCATGATTATTTGAAAATTTTTTCCTGTTTTGGTCCATAAGACATTTTCCGCCATAGCCGTGTATTATGAACAGGTGCTCAATCGTGTTGAAAGAGGCAATCGCCATTCCGGATTGCTCTTCAACAGTGGGAGCAAGAAGGTGCTTAAAACATCAATGTATGAATGTGCTGTGATACTGCCATGCGAAACAACAAAACACCACCACACCATAACACCAACGCCTCCGAATTTTACTATTGGCATACACACGCTGGTAGACGTCGTTCATCGGACATTCGCCGTACCCACACCCCGCCATCGGATCGCCGCACTGTGTACCGTGATTCGTCACTCCACACAACGCTTTTCCACTGTTCAATCGTCCAGTGTTTACGCTCCTTACACCAAGCGAGGCGTCGTTTGGCATTTACCGGCAGCCTCTCGACCATGAAATCCAAGTTTTCTCACCTCCCGCCTAACTGTCACAATACATGCAGTGGATCCTGATGCAGTTTGGAATTCCTGTGTGATGATCTGGATAGATGTCTGCCTATTACACATTACGACCATCTTCAACTGTCGCCGGTCTGTGTCAGTCACCAGACGAGGTCGGCCTGTACGCTTTTGTGCTGTACGTGTACCTTCACGTTTCCACTTCACTATCACATTGGAAACAGTGGACATAGGGATGTTTAGGAGTGTGGAAATTTCGCGTACAGTCGTATGACACGAGTGACACCCAATCACCTGACCACATTCGAAGTCCGTGAGTTCCGTCGAGCGCCCTATTCTGCTCTCTCACGATGTCTAATGACTACTGAGGTCGCTGATACGGAGTACCTGGTAGTAGGTGGCAGAACAATGCACCTAATATGAAACACGTATGTTTTTGGGCGTGTCCGGATACTTTTGATCACATAGTGTAGATATATTTGTACGTGTAGTGAGCACGCCCACACACCCTACTGAAGTGTTAATACCTGTTACATCCAAGTGACAAGAATACGCAAATCATATCCTTAAAGAAATATCCTTTACCAGAATGGGCGCAATGCACGTGTTTTGTACCAGTTTTCCTTTGTTTTTAGTTTGTTTCTTTCTTCCGTTTACCTGTGTGTCTATGAACTACTGTTCATAAAACTTTGAAAACTGTAGCAGCTATGATTGTGAGTTGTTGCTGAATGTACGCCAGTATAACAGTTTTTCTTTAAGTATGTTGCATACAACAGATCAGAAAAATGGACTAGATCACGTAAGAACGAATAAGTTTATTAGGTTCCCTCTTTTCATCATCGTACCGCACTGCTGTTATGCCAGCAAATCTTTGTGGCTCAGTTATCAATTTCTTTCCTCTTTTCGTAACATCACTACAGTGCTAGACGTTCAGTATCTCTGTGAGATAAGCACCTCTTTCCTCACTTCTATTGACCTCTTCATGCCCGAAAATCAACTCTTTACGCGAATCCCGCGCCAGCGACAATTAATGAAACCTATAGTACATACTCCTTGGCCACATTACGCATTTAATGCATCGTTATCGTATACTAGAGGGCATCGGAAAACTAATTCCAAATTACTGTTCGTTAAATGTGCTTCACTATACGATATTTTTTTCTCCGCATGGGTAAATAGCATCAAAATCACACAGATGAAAGGAAAAACTAAACGAGAAACTTTTACCGCCTCGTTGGCAATGTAATCGCTAGAAACGATCTCAACCTACGCAAGTACGGGGAAGTAATAAATGAAGTCTTACTGGAAGCATCATCCCGAAATCGTTTACAGAAACCGTCGTATTCCGTAAGTGTGGCTGGCCAAATTCACGGAGGTGAGGAGGGGCTCGTGGACTCGACGCAAGCTGTGTGCGCGCGCGCCCATAAAACTGCGAGAAGAAAAGAATCGCGACAGCTGGACGCTTCAGCTTCTCTGCCAAACACGTTACTAGTATTCCTGCAACGAGCACAACAATATGGAACGCCTACGAGGAACCGATTTGTGATGTCCAGTCGATGAAGGGACATGAAAATAACTAGTAAAAGTTCCGAGGGGGGGGGGGGGGGGGAGGGCATCTTCTGAGGTATCTGCTCTTCAGTCACCCATTCGGCCGCATTTAGAGCAGTGAGTCGACAATTTCTCTACATTGCACGAATATTAAGAGTGGAGGAAGCGGCCGTGAAGTATCAGACTGAATGTCCATCGTGGACTGACTCGTTTTTACGTTCTCGAGTCACATCATTAAGGCCGCCTCCTACACATGACACCAGCAGAGCGTACGTCGCATGTTGAAACGACATGACGAGCATAAATCGTGGGCAATATGCCGTCCACAAATATACGATTCGTTTGTGCCACGTGTAACAAACTACAATCGACTGAAGTGTAATTCTTACGACAACGGGATTTCGTGTCAAGGGTGATGGCATTTCCGTACTTGTGATGTTTGAGAAATGGGCTGTAACGGTGAAAGTGGGCGGAAAACGTTTTACTCAAATTAACTGGGAACTGAGATCGGCAACAAAGAATTACGACGGTCGATTCACTTCTTTGCATTTCGTTAGAGCCTCATACAACTTAATATATTATCAACAAAGCCATATATCGTGGTCAGTAGCGGCTCTGTCGCACTACTTCGAGTTACACTGGAGGCTCGCTAACTTAGCTCGTGATAGAGTCTCCGCGTTATGAACGACTCGGTTCTGCTTAGTAGGAAGTCTTCAGCGCGAGCACACACTAAAAAAACCTGAAGCACCCAGAAGGGGATGAGGAAACGAAATTAAACTTCACGGATTGCACGGGTATACGATATTATTTCAGCGATTACAAAATAAGTGTCCAATTTGCACGAAACTTGGGCAGTACGAGCCCACTCATCGATGAGGCGTTGCGCCTCCTCTAGTCCGGATGCACGCGCAAAGGTGTCAGAGACATTGTGTCCTCGCTCGAGGCACGCTGATGGACAGCTGCTGTAACTGGTCCTTCATATCCCGGATACTGCCACTGAGGAGGAGCTGGTCCCCTACATATCGCATCGCGAACAAGTACGGAGATTTTGCTGGCCACAGGAGTACCTCAGAATCTTGCAGACACACGCCTCAAGTGTGGGCGAGGAGTATTCTGTCGAAGGCTGCTCCTACCACGACGCCACGAGTATCGCCACTGCGCCTCTCCGACACGTGAAAAATGGGAGCTGTCGCAAGTGATCGCCATACTCGCCGACGATGGTCATCCGGAGTAGTGCTGAACCGGGATTTTTCGCTGAACACAATGCGGAGCCATCGATTAGCAGTCCATGCGGCAGTTGTGCTGTGCTGTTAACGGCAGCCTACGCACGGGACGGCAACTCCTTAGTCTGGCTGCTGGTGGTGCGGAATGACGGAGACCATTACTTGTTCTCGGATGGTGCGCGCAAATGTGAAGCAGTTACTATCGGCTCGGTGCACATCACTGCGATCCACTCTCGTAGTGGTCGAGTATGCCTGCCCTCACGGTCTCAGGCAGTCCAACATAGCCCACTTTCACATCTGAATGCCCCACAAATCCGGTTATTGAACGATTTGACGAGCCGGCCAAATGAAATCCGACAATGTGGCCCTTTTAAACTCTGTCAGTTGCTGATAAAACTGTCTGACACGAGTATGTGACATCTGCGGGACCTTAACGCTGTTCGCGACCCTAGTATATCCCACCACGCTCGATAACAACACTAATGCACTCTGGTGACCGTGGTCTGTGACAGACAATTGCAGCTCTAATCATTTACATACCCGCCGATAGTGTGTACGTACACGAAGTTACATTGACGTCCGACTATGTATTCTGGGTGCTTAAACTTTTTTGTCAGGCAGTATGTTTAGTTTACTTGAACACGGTGCTAGACTGCATCGAATGTATTCTGGAAATCTAGAAACACGTAATCACTATCTGCCACCTTATGGATTTCAATAACGAGCGAAGTAAGCTGACTTGCAGACGATCGCTGTTTCCGGAAACCACGTCGATTCCTCCACAGAAATTGTCTAGTCTCCAGAAAATACGTCATACGCGAGCACAACGTACTTCTATTGTCCTCCCTAAGCTTCCTGACTCGAATCAATCGAGGCGTCTCTGGGATGATGTCGCACCTCGAGAAGTCGCACCCGGCTTATGTTAGTTACACCTTTCCTGATTAAATTCAATTTTCCCGACATTTCAAAACTAAAATGTCAAATACTGTCTTCCTTTGTGATAAATAATACACTTTCACCACCAGAAGGGATTTAGAGTGACCGATTTTGAAAATCTAGATAGCTGTTTTCATGTGAACTTAAGATTTTCGACTTAAATTTGTAACTGTAGAATGATTTGATCAGGATGGCAATTATGGAAAAAATTATAACATCAATACCACAACACATTTAATCTTTATGCGAGCATTTTAGGTCACACTTTACCGTGACTGTTATCGACATCAAACGAAACAACAAGTTTACTGATACCAATCACTGTTTATCTCCACGACGCGTTTCAAACGCTTGAAACTCCATCATCGAGTGGTTTTCCATTTGTTATAATGACATGTATGTATGCGTTGTGTTACGATTTTTGGAGGAACTTATGGCACCGTCTAGTGAAGAAACAAAACACTATTTCAAAACATGGTTCTCTGTTTTTTCACAAACTAAACGTATATCTAACGGTAAAAATAAAATAAGCACAAGAGTACCTACAGTAGTCACAGGTTCCTTTCATTGTCATAACACAACACATGTATACTGTCATGTTTTGAAAACAAACATGGCGTCTGGAAACTATTCGGTACCAAGATCATACAGCAGAAAAGAAGCCTTAAAAGTGCGAAGAATATACATCATAACAACATTATTACAGAATGAGTTTTAAAGGATTTTGGAGATCTTTGTTCTGAGGCGTTGAATACATGCATTGGAATAAATATTTCAGGTGCTGTATGAATTCGATTTTGTCGAGTTTATATACAATGAAGCGCCAAAGAAACTGGTATAGGTATGCGTATTCAAATACGGAGGTTTGTAAACAGGCAGAATACGGCACTGCGTCTAGATAAGACAACAAGTGTCTGCCGCAGTTGTTAGATCGGTTATTGCTTCTACAATGGCAGCTTATCAAGAATTGAGAGAGTTTGCACGTGGTGTTCTAGTCGGCGCACGCGCGATGGAACAAAACATCTCAGAGGTAGCGATGAAGTGGGGATTTTCTCATACGACCATTTCGCGAGTGTACCGTGAATATCAGGAATCAGGTAAATCATCAAATCTCCGACATCGCTGTGACAGGAAAAAGATCCTCCAAGAAGGGCTCGAACGACGACTGAAGAGAATCGTTCAACGTGACAGAAGTGCAACCCTTCCGCACACTGCTGCAGATCTCAGTACTGGGTCATCAACAAGTGTCAGCGTGCAAACCATTCAACGAAACATCGCCGATATGGGCTTTCGGAGCCGAAGGCCCACTCATGCATTATTGATGACTGCACGACAAAGCTTTACGCCTTGACTGGGTCCATCAACACCGACAGTCGACTACTGATAACTGGAAACATGTTGACTGGTCGGACGAGTCTCGTTTCAAATTATATCGAGTATGGAGACAGCCTCATGAATCTATGGACCCTGCATGTCAGCAGAGGGCTGTTCAAGTTGGTAGAGGCTCCGTAATGGTGTGGAGCGTGTGCACCTGGAATATATGGGACCCCTGATACGTCTAGATACGACTTTGACAGGTGACACGTATGTAAGCATTCTGTCAAATCACCAGCATCCATCCACGTCCATTGTCCATTCCGACGGACTTGGGCAATTCCAGCAGGACCATGCGACACTCCACAGGTACAGAATTGCTACAGAGTGGCTCCAGGAACACAGTTCTGAGTTTAAACACTTCCGCTGGCCACCAAACTTCTCAAACATGGATATTATTCAGCGTATCTGGGACGCCTTGCAACGTGCTGTTCAGAAGAGAACTCCACCCCCTCGTACTCTTACGGATTTATGGACAGCCCTGCAGGGTTTATGGTGTCAGTTCCCTCCAGCACTACTCCAGACATTAGTCGAGTCCCTGCCACGTCGTGTTGCGGCACTTCAGCGTGCTCGCGGCGGGGGAGGGGGGGGGGGGCTACACGATATTAGGCAGGTGTACCACTTGTTTGGCTCTTCATAATCAGTAACGTAAGGGTTAGTACATCTCTCTGCACGTTTAGGGAGGTCAGCGGGTCCATGCTAGCAAGCGAGAGTACGTGTTCTCTCCCGGGCGGTCTGCAAGGATGGCGCGTGATAAGAGATAGAGGGGGAGGGGGAAAGCACCGTGGGAACCTAGCTTATCTCCCGCGCAGCCGCTGCAGTCCCCACGTCGTGCAGCCAATAAATAACAAGCTGCACATGGATTTCCACACGCAGTCTACCATTATAACACCTGACAATCAGCTGAGACAGATACACAAATAAAAGGTTGTGAGCTAACGCCTGCTTCGAAAAACTGAGTTTACCAACAAAGTTTAATTTCGACGTATCAACATTCTGTCCTAGCCCGTTATTCCTATGCCCACTAAAATAAGCGCCACGTTGAGGAAACAAAAGGGCACTCTGAAGAATGTTTATATCGTTATTTTATTATGCTTTTACGGGGTCTCAATAACGAATTCGTAAGTCACGAAGCACTAGCTCATTTCAGGAAAGATGTAATGGTCAAGGCGCAGTTAATGGAATCGTCCCGATATTCACCTGAAGCAATGCAGGAAACCAAGGAAAAGCTTGTAGGAAGGCCAGACCTTTAGTTCGTTGTTTTTCTTTTCTGATATCATTATGTCACATTGTGCGTTGAATTTCAGCTATAATGCCGATAAGAGAATCGTAATAACAGGTACGAGGATTGATTTTTATGAAGAGACAGAATGAGCTTACCTGTAATTTTAACTTCTTAATATAACAAACCCGAAGCCTTGAACGGGCAGTGAAATGTTTGGTCACATAGCACGTTAAATGTTTGGTCACATAGCACGTTAAATGTTTGCAGATACCTTCTCGAGTTTATGAAAAGGAAATACAGACATAACAGAAACATCCGAAAATTGTCAAATCTGCGCCGGCCGGAGTGGCCAAGCGGTTCTAGGCGCTACAGTCCGGAACCGCGCGACCGCTACGGTCGCGGGTTCGAATCCTGCCTCGGGCATGGATGTGTGTGATGTCCTTAGGTTAGTTAGGTTTAAGTAGTTCTAAGTTCTAGGGGACTTATGACCTCAGCAGTTGAGTCCCATAGTGCTCAGAGCCATTTGAACCATTTTTTTGTCAAATCTGCTCGGCTGTCATGGAATATAGGTTACAGACCCCTGGCGACGAAAGAACTTACGATCCGATGAAAATCTGAACAAAGTCCACTAAGGCATATACATTTATTGGCGTGAGAAATACTTACTAAGTGGTCGAAGCTTTGCTGTGTTACGTGAATTGTAAGCTCAGCGGAAATGACAACGTTGCTGTTCGCTTTGAGAACAACAGGCACGCATACAACGACCCTAACGTCTTCTGCAAGGAAAGGGAACACTCGTCAGTTTCTCAGAAACAGATGCCTTGTCATCCAATATACTAACGTGGGGTCATGGGCACGCAAAAAAGCAGTTATTGTCAAATGTGGCTATTTTTGTGGTTCCTGGAAACTGTGAACTTTAAGCACACAACTATTATCAAGGTTCTCGTGAGCCCTGTTTTCAAAATCTGGAAATGTCCAATACGCATTCCTGCTTTAAATAAGATAAGAACTAAGAAAGAAAGACCGGCGTCCACTGTCTCAAAAAAACATGCAATGACATAAATGCAGTGCGGCAAACGCTTTCACACTCTTAGATACAATGCAACGGGATGACATACCTCCAAAGTTCTTGACAGTACTGTTGACTTAACGGAACTACGAAGTGTGTTATGAAGAACTGCGCTGTAATTGTCCTTGTTGTTGTTGTTGTTGTTGTTGTGGTCTTCAGTCCTGAGACTGGTTTGATGCAGCTCTCCATGCTACTCTATCCTGTGCAAGCTTCTTCATCTCCCAGTACCTACTGCAACCTACATCCTTCTGAATCTGCTTAGTGTATTCATCTATTGGTCTCCCTCTACGATTTTTACCCTCCACGCTGCCCTCCAATGCTAAATTTGTGATCCCTTGATGCCTCAAAACATGTCCTACCAACCGATCCCTTCTTCTAGTCAAGTTGTGCCACAAACTTCTCTTCTCCCCAATCCTATTCAATACCTCCTCATTAGTTACGTGATCTACCCACCTTATCTTCAGCATTCTTCTGTAGCACCACATTTCGAAAGCTTCTATTCTCTTCTTGTACAAAGTATTTATCATCCATGTTTCACTTCCATACATGGCTACACTCCATACAAATACTTTCAGAAACGACTTCCTGACACTTAAAGCTATACTCGATGTTAACAAATTTCTCTTCTTCAGAAACGATTTCCTTGCCATTACCAGTCTACATTTTATATCCTCTCTACTTCGACCATCATCAGTTATTTTACTCCCTAAATAGCAAAACTCCTTTACTACTTTTAGTGTCTCATTTCCTAATCTAATTCCCTCAGCATCACCCGATTTAATTTGACTACATTCCATTATACTCGTTTTGCTTTTGTTGATGTTCATCTTATATCCTCCTTTCAAGACACTGTCCATTCCGTTCAACTGCTCTTCCAAGTCCTTTGCTGTCTCTGACAGAATTACAATGTCATCGGCAAACCTCAAAGTTTTTACTTCTTCTCCATGAATTTTAATACCTACTCCGAATTTTTCTTTTGTTTCCTTTACTGCTTGCTCAATATACAGATTGAACAACATCGGGGAGAGGCTACAACCCTGTCTTACTCCTTTCCCAACCACTGCTTCCCTTTCATGCCCCTCGACTCTTATAACTGCCATCTGGTTTCTGTACAAATTGTAAATAGCCTTTCGCTCCCTGTATTTTACCCCTGCCACCTTCAGAATTTGAAAGAGAGTATTCCAGTTAACGTTGTCAAAAGCTTTCTCTAAGACTACAAATGCTAGAAACGTAGGTTTGCCTTTTCTTAATCTTTCTTCTAAGATAAGTCGTAAGGTTAGTATTGCCTCACGTGTTCCAACCTTTCTACGGAATCCAAACTGATCCTCCCCTTGTCCTTAGATTATCTTAATGAACACAGTGAACTGAAAGTCGTCTCGCTTTGTCACATAACAGAAGTACTGATGGCTAGTGTGGTTTTCTTCTAGAACGTAGACTGATTCAACTACATCTTCAGAACAGGGAGGGTGCAGAAATTCTAGCCAGTATACAAGAATGATTTATTCTGCTGTGGTCGAAGTTCATGAGGGCGAAGACAACACTTTTGCTGCAGACACTTAATAGCAGTATAAACAACTGCTAATGCAGGCTCTTACTTGCGCTATAAAAAATGGTTCAAATGGCTCTGAGCACTATGGGACTCAACTGCTGAGGTCATTAGTCCCCTAGAACTTAGAACTAGTTAAACCTAACTAACCTAAGGACATCACAAACATCCATGTCCGAGGCAGGATTCGAACCTGCGACCATAGCGGTCTTGCGGTTCCAGACTGCAGCGCCTTTAACAGCACGGCCACTTCGGCCGGCACTTGCGCTATAAACCAACTGAAAACGGAGGCGTTATATCTAGATAAGTGACAAAGGTATACTCGTTTTCCGCATTCGCGTCCTCCATGGCATTTAGCTGTAGAGGAGACCGTCAGAAATGATCAGTCCTTAGAACAATTCCTACATTTCAGTGACGCTGCTGCTTAAATTTCGGAGCTCCCCATACCAAGCTACAAAAAAATATATATATGCAGTAGCTTTCCCGCTTTGGGGCTCAATACACCAATACTAGTGACAATTTTTTTTTTGAACGGTTTCTAATTATTTTCTTCTATGTAACCTAGTCTCTGCTTCCTTACAGTAGGTAGTACGAGGGACTTAAAGTTGCACATGTCGTCCCAAACGCATCGAGTATGGCGCATTGTCAGAAGGGAGTACATGCTCCGAGTTTTGTGCAGAGACAGTTCTGCTGCGGTACGGATACAAGTACATCAAAGTGTGGGAGTTACATGGCGTGACAACTGGAAACGAACTCGAAAGTTGGAAGTACGCCGAACAGCGCGATTCTTCTGAGCAAATTGTCTAAATTGTAGGCAGATTCACCGTGAAATTCAGGCAGTGTGTGAACCAAATGCAAGGTCGCGTCCAGTCATAGCGTAATGCTGCCAACAATTTGACCAACCCGGCACAGACGTGGGTTAAGCTGATCAAGAAGGAAGACTATCAACATCGATCACATACGACGATGTCTAAGCAATCGAGGAACTGGTTAGCGGAAATCGCTGATTTTCCAATTGGTCGGTTGGTTGATTGATTCGGAGGACCAAACAGCGAGGTCATCGGCCCCTTCGGTCGAGGGAAAGATGGGGAAGGAAATTGGCCGTGACCTTTCAAAGGAACCATCCCGGCATTTGCCTGAAGCGATTTACGGAAATCGCGGAGAACCTAAATCTGGGTGGCCGAACGCGGGTATGAACCGTCGTCCTCCCAAATGCGAGTCCAGTGTGCTAACCGCTGCGCCACCTCGCTCGGTAGATTTTCTGATGACGAGGACGTTCACACAGTTTCTAGCACAGTTCCGTGATCGAGGGGCGGATTTCTGTCGTCGAGGAATTGAACGATTAGTAGAACGTCCCATCGCTTGTTTATTAACGACTTCTAGTAGGTAACTTTTTACGGCTGTCAACTATTTGAAGAAATGGGTTTTAAGCCCCCAAGGTATACGTATACGCCTTTATTCTCAACCGGTTTCAGTTCTAGCACACATCATTACGTGGGGAAAGCTGTACATCGACATACACTATGTGATCAAAAGTAGCCGGACACCTGGCTGAAAATATCTTAAAAGTTCGTGGTGCCCTCCATCGGTAACGCTGGAATTCCAATATGGTGTTGGCCCACCCTTAGCCTTGATGACAGCTTCCATTCTCGCAGTCGTACGTTCAGTCAGGTGCTGGAAGGTTTCTTGGGGAATGGCAGCCCATTCTTCACGCAGTGCTGCACTGAGGAGAGGTATCGACGTCAGTTGGTGAGGCCTGGCAAGAATTCGGCGTTTCAAAACATCCCAAAGGTGTTCTATAGGATTCAGGTCAGGACTCTGTGCAGGCTAGTCCATTACTGGGATGTTACTGTCGTGTAATCACTCCGCCATAGCCGTGAATTACGAACAGTGCTCCATCGTGTTGAAAGAGGCAATCGCCATCCCCGAATTGCTCTTCAACAGTGGCAAGCAAGAAGGTGCTTAAAACAACAGTGTAGGAATGTGCTGTGATTGTGCCACGCGAAACAACAAGGGGTGCATGCCCCCTCCATGAAAAATACGACCACACTATAACACCACCGCCTCCGAATTTAATTGTTGGCACTACACACACTGGCAGATGACGTTTACCGGGCATTCCCAATACCCACAGCCTGCCATCGGATCGCCACACTGTGTACCGTGATTTGTTAGTCCACACAACGTTTTTCCAGTGTTCAATCGTCCAATGTTTACGCTCCTTACACCAAGCGAGGCGTCGTTTGGCATTTACCGGGATATGTGGTTTATGAGCAGCCGCTCGACCATGAAATCCACGTTTTCTCACCTCCCGCCTGCCATAGTACTTGCAGTGGATCTTGATGTAGTTTGGAGTTCCTGTGTGCTGGTGTGGAAAGATGTCTGCCTATTACACATTATGACGCTCTTCAACTGTCGCCGGTCTGTGTCAGTCAACAGACGAGGTCGGCCTGTACGCTTTCGTGCTCTAAGTGTCCCTTCACGTTTCAACTTCACAATCACGTCGAAAACAGTGGACCTAGGGATGTTGAGGAGTGTGTAAATCTCGCGTACAGACGTATGAGACAAGTGGCACGCGATCACCTGACCAAGTTAGAAGTCCGTGAGTTCCGCGGTGCGCCCCATTCTGTTTTCTCACCATGTCTAATGACTACCTGGCAGTAGGTGACAGCACAATGCACCTAATATGAAAAAGTATGTTTTTGGGGGTGTCCGGATACTTTTGATCACACAGTGTATGAGGAATACATGAAATTCAAACACAACAAACAATACGAAATTGCTCCATAATAGCACACACATACTTGATAACTTTCCAAACACTATGATGCGTAACAATACATTACTGTATACTAGACGATTCTTAGCTGTTAAAAACTAAGAATCATGGTATACACTATTGCACTTTTATGATTCATAGTGTTTTGAAGGTCATTATGGAGCAAGTCTGTACTGGGTATACAGCTATATCTTGTTTGATTTTGGTGTATTTTGATCTATCGATGTAAAGCTTTACCTCTGTGAAGGTGGCTGCTAAAACTGAAACTGGTTGAGAATACAGGTGTATACGTGAAGTTACTTAGCCGGTCATGATAATATATTACTTACTTTTTTAAATCTGCTCTTACATAATTACACGACAGTTTTTTTAGATGCTACAGAGTACAGTAATAATGATATGGTCGGCAAAAACATATCTGTAGAAATCGTACTATTATTCGTAGAAGTATCATTACCCAGAAGGAATCAACGTATCTTCTACCTGTAGTTATGGATCTGCACAGGGCAATATTACATGCCCAAGATAGGACAGCTTCCTTTAGAGCGTCTACATCTTATGGCATAGCGCCAAACATGTTAAACTGACGCCACGTCAGCTGGAAGAGCCTGGACCTGTCCTCCACAGAAGAGGACAAGAAAACAATGGAAGGATACCACTTCGGCGTCTACAGCTTTCCACGCCTACCGGGCATTGTGGACATTGCCCCACACTAAGAATAATCCAGAATCGACCAAGGAGCCGAGTGGCGCCTCAGATCATCACGATATGATACTGCACAAACCGCTCTGCGATTCTGAATTCGCCACTACAGCGTCTCCCGCATATTGAGTCAACACTGTAGTCCAAATTTGCGCGAGAAAGTATTTTTGTCAACCGCAACGCCACTGCCTTTACTCCAAGCCCGTTGTAGCCAGAGATGGCTCTGGCTCGGCTTCGGGATAAGCAGTGCAAAGAAAATGCAGCATCACACGTCGGCCAAATTTGGGACCTGTAGTAACGCTCTAACGATATAACAACACTCTTTTGCTATACGACGAACCATATTCTCGACGATCGGACATTCGTCTGCAGCTCAAACTAAGTAAGTCTGTTGTATGATGTCCTCTTGCGTCAAAGGGGCACATACAGGGTGTTCGGACATGCCGGTTACAAAATTCTAGCTCTTGTACAGGGCAGTGAGTGCATAATATTTTGAACAGGAACCCGTACCCAGAAACGTACCATTTTCGTTGTACGACGGTTTCAGTTCACATGTTTAACTCATCTTTCTGCTTGAGGAGTTTAATTAAGCGTGACGCAGTACAGTTATTAGGCAACAACTGGAAAGGAAATGTGGCGAAACATCCATTTATCACTTAAACACATTTGTTTTTATTATCAATTAAACATTACGTGTTTAGATTATTCACGAACAAGAGAGAACCCAGCATACTGTACGTACAGAACAGTAGTGATGCATTACAACAGCGGCTCGATGTGACGACCACCAACACTGTTACAGACATTTTACCCACGAAGCATTTTCTGGTACACGCTCTCCATCCCACCTGGTATCTCTTCAGTTCCTACTGCAAGGGTCAGAACTCGTGCCAGCAGATCTTCCTCTGTCTCTACGAGACTCTCGTAAAGCAAACTTGGCAAACGACCCCACAAGAAGTAGTCTATAGATGTTAAATCTGGCGATCACGGCAGCCACGCGTTTGGACCACCTCGGCCTATCTATCTTCCACCATAACGTCTGTTGAGATGTCTCAGAACCGCATGTGAGAAGTGAGGTGGTTCACCATCGTGCTGAAACCACATCTCCTGACGGATATTCAATAACACAGCCTCCAAGAATGGGTCCAGTATATTTTGAAGAAAGACCAAGCATGCAGCACCAGTTAGCTCGAGCGAAAGGAGGTATGGCCCAATAACACGACCTTCCAGAATACCAGCAAGCGCGTCGATACCAAACCGGTGCTCAAATTCCTGAACATGAGTACACATCGTCCTTTGTACCAGGACAAACACCTCTTCCCCTCAGCAAACGTGGACGTGTTATAACCTGAACGGACGTGGGTTCTCGATCAAAATATTATGTACTCACTCCCCTCTAGATATTTGTAACGGGAATTTCCGAACACCCGTATGAGGCCCTCTGGCGTCTAAGAGGCACATATATCGCTGGAAAACAACAATCCAGGAATGGCCACGACTGTGGGATAACGTTAAAGCCTCTGTAGTGGCGAAATTGTTCGACGTATAACATCTCTGAACACACGATTTTGGAGGCCCCGTGAGTGGCGAACGCTGCGTCGCGCTATTGGGGCGACAGCGGAACGAGAAGCCGATAGGGCAACGAACGGTCAGTCGCTCGGTACGAAAAGCCAGGTACGAACAAATAGTCCCGAAACGCGAATAAATAATAGCTAGCGTGGGAGCGGCGACACGTCAGCAGTTGTGCTCATTGTTCTCCGCGAGATGCTGACTGCGGGTCCGCGACGCCGCCGCTCCGGCCAGCACAACGGCACACATTCCAGCTCTCCACTCACTGGCCGAGTGGAACACCACCACAAAGATGGACGGACCGCTCGACTGAGACTAAAAGGCCAGCGCTGGTCATCTCGTACCACGAAATCGGACAATGTGACAATTTATGACCACTGCCGATTCTTCCCAGTTCGTTATTTACGAGAAACGACAAACGCTCTGGTACTTTCCACTGTGGTGCACCTCTCTAATGACTGAAGAAGAACACGAAGAATTGGTAACACGTTATCGAGTGATGTGGCGTGATATCTGAGACTCGAGGCCAAATCGGAGGACATTTAAAGTGTTAAATGCTCAGTTTATAACAAAGACCACCTCTGCTGAATAAGGAAAGAAAGGGAGGAACTAGTCGTTTGGACGGCGATTATCGGTGAAACAACGCGTTATCGGTTATAACGGTTCTTTACGTCTCCAGTTTAACCCTACCGTTAAAACCACTCAAAATAAGCGGTTTATAAAATAACCGATTTCGGTTTTTTATTGCTATTACTTTGCGTAAAAACGCAGACTTAGGACAAATATTTAAAAAATTACGATTAAGGTGATGAACTATAACATTACGATCGATATGGGGATGAGACTGTGGCAGAAATCAGTCTTCGACAAGTCTGGCCAAAGTCAAGGAAATGGGCGCGGCGGCGGCGAGAGCGGAAGGTCACTAGCTGGTGACATTCCTCCATCGTCACTTTTGGATGATATCATTTTTCCACCCTGGAGCAACCACAATTTAAGTTTCAGTTGTTATCCCAAGTTTATAGCGCGTCAAGAAAGTTATAGCTACATCAATCAAATTTACCTTCTCTCACAAGGGACACTGTGACCGTTTTCTCCATATACGACACGTCGCAAGTATTTTGTGGCTCCTCCCGCGTTTAATCTTGTAAACCAATGGAGGACTATGTTTAGTTGCTGCCGCACTTCCAAACTATCATTCTATAATACGAGGACGACAGCGAGGGGCCAGTTGAGGGCCACGCCACACGGCGTCTCTCTGCAATGCTGTCCAATTCTTAGCTCGTGTGTTTCTTGCTGCTTTCTAACTGCAGGCGTTTTTGTAAAGTAGTGCTGGTCGTTTTTCCCAATTTCTATAATAACCCAATATTTCAAAGGAGTGGAAACTTTGGTAATAAACATTACTCATTTAAAAAAAGTTTCATTTAAAAAAATTAATATTTTTAGCACTGACAAACTGCCTACTGGCTTCTGTCTCGGGTTCTTCGGCCGGCGTTCATCTAATGATTTTTCTGACGTTTCGCCAGCACGAGTGGCTGGCATTGTCAAAGCTTCACCCTCCATTGCCGGTGGTTAGTGGTGGGCAGGAAATCGCGTATCTGTTAGAAATCACAGTGATTGAGTAGTCACAGATATCAGAATAACAACTTTACAAAATCTAACTGCGATTTCAGTCACAGTTAGCAGACGCAAGTAGCATTTCACATTCAACGCCATGAGCCACCTGTTGGCCGAATTCCGTACTGCTTTCTGCGATTTCAGTGACAAGTCGCGGCTAGAAGTCGCAAGTAGGAACTAAAAAGCGCAGTTAACAGTGCCATCTGTTGGCCAAAGTTCGTACTGCGCTCATCTCTGCGACACGATATCGAGTCTAACTGCGATTTCCGTGACAAGTCGCAACTAAGAGTCGCAAGTAGCAACTAAAAAGCGCAGTTAATATTCTTTTCCTAGTGCCATCTGTTGACCGACGTAAGTATTTCGTTATAAAAGCCTTGTGCCTCACGAGATCGGTGTGCTGCATATGAAGGACTTATTTCATTAGTGGTACAAGTCAATTTTTGTTCATTTTGAGATACAGAGTCGTAAAGTTAAATGAGCGCTGAAAAATCTGCAGTTGAGATACCAGAAATATTCAAGCATATGGCTTCTTGCTAGAGATGAACCTTTATTTATGTTTGTTTGGATCATTAATTTCAGAAGCATTATAGACAGAAAAGTGGAGGTAATGGACTTGTACCACTACTGAAATAAGCCCCTCACATTATCTGACGACATGCACATTCAGCATCAGTTATTGTTGGTCAAACACAGCTGTGACTCTGACAGTATTATATTAATAAGAAGCAACATTGCTTTTTTCTCCTGAAAATATCAAGTAACGTAACAAATGTGTTTGATTCTGCTTCCAATATGACAGTTTTGCTTAATACTCCACATGCCTACAGGACTTTGCAATGTTAACACAGCAGAACTCAGACATCTGTATAAGTGTAGTGAAATGAAAGCAGTATTATTGAGTCATATGAATACCTCACTTTTGTTCCGACACAGTTCAAGACTCGGGATAAAAGTTTTACACCTGGTGTTCTACATGGCAACTTCACACACAAGAACTTTTTGCCGACACTACTACCACCTACATAAGTGAGCTTTTCCTGTGTTACTTTCAAGTAATGCACTTAAGCTATTCCTGATTTAACTGGAAGATCTGTACTTCCCACTTTCATATCAACAGCCTCAAAATGCATGTTGTAGACTTTGGGATATGTTACAGGTCAGTGTCACACCAAGATTGTGGAGAAAGGGAGGGGCGGCATGTCACTCTCCAACTAGTGTTTACCAGTAAATAAGTGGCGGAAAATTACGGGTATAGGACGGCTTAAACATGCGGAAAATGAGATTTTCATTATTCACTCACTGTATTTAACATTTATTATTCCTTTAAAATCGCACAACAACTTCAATAAAACACAGTTTAATCACTCATCTGCAAACTTATTTCACAATTATGTCCCTTTTAAACTGCAAAATCTTCTAAGAGTTGTCTTGAATCTTCACGAGTCTCCCTCAACAGCCTTGATGTGGATAGATACGTACAGCAACCACTAATCAGAGTCAGAACTGTGTCTGCAAAATCACAAGGATTATTGAACAATTTTTGCTGTCACTAATTACAAGCAATATAATTGAGAGTAGATTGCTAATATTTGCTCTAATGAAAGCCACTGAATGGGGTATATTTCACATTTGCAAGAACGATCTCACTGAAGTAATTAAGTCCATCGAAACACTTAGAAACAAACCTCTCGTCCGACGAAAACGGTCTAAAGACACAGTGGCAATTTCTCCAGATCTGTTGACAATGATATTTTGAGTTATCACTTTGCTGAGTGACTGAAATGTAGTTCGGGTACCTGTGAACATAACAATATGTTAGAATTCATTTTATAAACACGAACTATTACGCTACTGTATGGCTACTTACATATTAATTACACTATTAATATTTTCACAGTTGTTTCTTTAATACAAAATTAAAGCCAACGGAAGAACAAACGTAAAACATACTTACCAATGACAGGTTTGTTGAGATGCAATTTTCTGTGTGGACAGATGTAACTTTTTCATACGGTGGTAAGTCGCAGAAATCGCAGGAGTCACAAAAATCGTAGAAGTAGCAGAAGTCGCAGAAATCGCAGAAGTAGCAGAAGTCGCAGAAATCGCGGAAGTAGCAGAAATAGCAGTGGCGGAGGGATACACGACCTAGGTTCCTTAACTGCGACTCTTAACTACGACAAATCACAGTTAAGAATAACAGATACTGAAAAGTAGCATCCACAGAAATCACTGATATCGGAAAATCGCAGTTTAGCCCATCACTACCGGTGGTGAACTGGAGGCGAGCTCGCGGCCGCAGACTATATGTACCTGGCGCGCCAACGTCCGAGGGCTTCTCCGCGGTCATTTGCGGTGCGGTTCTCCTCTCGCTACCTGCGACGGTCGTTCTCTGCAGTACGGGAAGCCAGGATCCGTTTACCTTAAGGCTTTCCTCTTTCTTGTTGAAACTGTTCGCGTGTTTTTGTATTTCTACAGCTTCTCTGAACAAGCGCGTGTGATAGTGCTTCTCTACAGCCAGAACTTCCGTGTAGGCGAATTTTATTACGTGGTCGGTCTCATTCAGTGCGTGCTCTGCCACGGCCGATTTCTCCACCTGCCCCAACCTGCAATGTCGCTTATGCTCTTTGATCCTGGTGTTAATTGATCGTCCAGTCATTCCGACAAACTTTTCCGCATGTGCGTGGTATACGGTATATTCCCGACATTGCAAGTGGGTCTCTTTTCTCCTTCGCCGATCTAAGACACTTCCTTGTCGGTTTGAAAATCGTCTTTACGCACTGTTTGCGCAATATACGGCCGATTCTGTCCGTCACTCTGGGAATGTATGGCAGGAAGGCCGTACCCGACATTTCTTTTTCTGGTTCCTTACTTCGCCGAGTGTTTGGCTCTGTTACACTTCTAATGTAATTTGAGGAGCACCCATTGCTCCTCAGAACAGTTTCCAGGTGTTGCATTTCTCGTTTGAGGTGTTGCGGCTCACATTCGTACACCTCGCTCCCAACGAAACAAATGAACAACACATAGCTAGAACAAGTGAAACGGCAGCAGAAACCTTGTGCTTTGCTGACTGACAACAGCAAAATAACCAGTGCTTGAACGCGTCACTAACAAGGAAAGCAATACCACAACATAATAAACCGTAAGTACCACACTAGATAGCACGATACATAGCGATCCCCAGTCTGGAAGAAAAAGAGGAAACGTTTCACTGTTTGCAGAAGCTGTGGAATATGTGGTGGATATAAAACTAACAGCAGGCACAACTAATAACGTCACGTGAGATACGTGAACAAATGTATATCTCTATTATTTCCAAATTCAGTATCCTAGACGTAAATCTTGAAGTACTTTTAGTGAACAACAAATAAAGTCTCCACTCGTGTTAACTGTATGTAAACTAATATACAATATTCGACATCTAATATAGCTCCTTTGCAATGGTAATTATTTTTGGGCCAAAAATTCGTATAACCTATAGAAGAGGATAATATGTAACAGTCATTTTTTATAACAGAAATTAAAGAAAAATCTTACTGAAGACAGCACACAACGTGCTGAAACATTTCAGGCAATAACAAAACTATAAAACGATGCCTTACATACGATCTAATTCCTTTCCATTTCTTCGTAACAATTACGTAAAATAAGAGTTACAAGGTGCAAAGGATGATCGTGTTATCGAAGTTTGCTAGGTCGAAACAACGCAATGCACTGGGTCAACAAAAAGAGAGCAGTACTTACTTGTAAGAGCCGTGCGTGTTGACGCACTTGCCGTGCACGCAGGGGTCGTCGCGACACTCCTCCACATCCTCGCTGCACGACGGCCCCACGAAGCCGGGCGCGCACCGGCACTTGTACGTGTCGCCCATCGACGTGCAGTCGGCGCCGTTGCGGCACGGCATCGATGCGCAGTGATCCTGCAGCTCGCAGTGCTGCCCTGAAACACCACCACAGCGTCACAACTTTGAACTCTGCACCTGCGGTACTGTCTTCGAGATTATTAGCATTTACATGGCAGGCACTAGAGAACTCGACAAGAAACGACCTACAAAAATCACTCCAAGTCGTAAGAAACTACTGGAGGTGTGATGTTTCTAAAGGATACAGGAAACTGAAGCCGCCAGTCTGCTTTGGTACTAACACCTCGTGAATACGAAAAATCCCGGACAAGTGCGAGTAGCACACGCGCTCTAAGGTTTCTGTGCAAACAGAACACGTACTCTTATCGGCCACAACATTATGACCACCGACCTACTATCGGTATAAATCGGCCAGGCGTTAGCAGCGTAACCTGAGGAATGACTACTGGTAGTATCACTGAGCGTGCTCTCCGTGTGTTGAATGAGGAAGGTGCACGATCTGTTCGAGGTTGACCTACGGCAGATTGTGATTGCCCGGAGGCTCAAAACGAGCATTTCGGAAATGACGCGTCGTGTCGGCTGTTCGAGGAATGCTGTGGCGAGTGTCTTCGACACGAGGCGAAACCGCGTCACGACGTGGTGCGGTTGGCCGGCCACGTCTCACTGCAGATGTCTCACGTCGTAGGATGGCCAGACTGGTCAACCAGGACATACGAACAGTAACATGCTGTGCCTGAACACACAGTGCACCGAACACTCCTAACGATGGCCTCCGCTGCCGACGGCCCGCGCGTGCGCCGATATTAACACCGCGACATCGAAATGAGAACACCAGCCTACAATCTCATATAAGACATGTGTTGTCATGCTGACAAAAGGCTCCGAGAAGGGAGAGAGAAAAACGTTAGGCAGTTACAAGCGGAAACATCCGTGAAACACTTGCTCTCTTATATGCTGTGCATATAGGCAATGTTTTGTTAACGTAAAAAATTCCAAGTTGTACCGTGGTTCCGTGTACACGTCAGACTGTAGGTCCCTCTATAACTTGATGGGTCAGCCACTTCAAGGGCTTAGCACCTCCAAAAGGATCATTCGCGGTAAAGCAGTGTGGCGTTTCAATCGACCTTCGCGTTGACGTGAACTTTACATATCGCCACAATGTCACCACCGTTTTGTGACACAATTGTTATAACTGTGACTCGAGAGCAGCTAAAGTAAGAAAAACTAAGATCTTACAGACAGACATGGTCATTATGGTCGGTTCTTCAACGATAGCAAATACTAAGAGCCAAAAAGAGGGAATTAGTAAGCCAAGTTGTGCTTTCTTTTACTGAACTTAGTGACACCGAGTCAGGTACGAATACCGGACGGTGGTAGCAAAAACACTTGACTTGTGATAATTTAGAATCAAAATAGGGGAAATAAAAATAGAAATAGAGGTAAAACTTACGTGTGAGCCGGGAAAGTGCTTCAAAACTACGTAAGTCACATCAGCGCCACAGTGCTTAAACCCGCTTTTATCAGTGGCCCTACGAGATACCATTTTGTAAAACTGATAATTGTTTTTCCCAAATAAACTCAAAACATAATAAATAATTCGCAGAGTTGTCAATAAGTTGTGTCAGTCGTGATCAGAATAGTGGTCTTTTTAGTTATGTCGAAGCTAAGTGAATTCGAACGATGTGTTTGGTGTTTCATGAGTTACCGTATCGAACATTTCTACTACATATACGAAAAGCGGAAAAACGTCGCCTACCAAGCCACAGCGTGGACAAAACTGTGTGTCGAGTGATCGTGACAGACGGCGAGTGAAGAGAATTGTGACGAAAACTGAGAGAACGATAGGTGGAAAAGTAACTAAATGTCGCACGCAAAAACCTTCTCGGCCTCAAAAGAACACTAATAGAGTCCCATACGCTAGGAATCGCAGGGCAAACCGGAATTCAAAAATCACTCAACAGTAATGAGTCTTCTTCCACACTGTTTCCAACTTCTGGCCTAGTTTACGTCGCAAGAGTGAAACATGCCGAGTGTTTTGTTACGATTTGCGCAGCCATGTCGTGGTATTCCATGGGCCCCAGGGTCGCATCATGTGACATCCCACGGTACAATATTTGTTCCCAAATGGCGACAGGGCCGCTGTTTACACAGCCTCTCTGCTGGCCACCACAGTCATCACACCTCAATATTATTGAGCCTTTGGAGATCGCTGTCCACCTCCGCCATCGTTATTTGAATTGGCCACTATTCTGCAGGAAGAGTAGTACAAGCTTCGCTTTAAAACCACGTATTTAGCCATTCCGAGACGACTGGAAGATGTTGTGATTGCCAGTTGTTTACTACACCGTACTAGGCGTGATAATGTGTTGTTTCACATTTTTGTATATAGGCGACATCAATCCGATTTGGAAGTTACTGGTATCTTGTCGAATGTCATTCGTAGCGCAGTAGTGAATTTAGGCTTTGCTTTCAGTTCCTCCTACGTCGGTACTCCGAGAAACGTCATGTACAAAATGGTTCAAATGGCTCTGAGCACTATGGGACTCAACTGCTGTGGTCATTAGTCCCCTAGAACTTAGAACTACTTAAACCTAACTAACCTAAGGACATCACACACATCCACGCCCGAGGCAGGATTCGAACCTGCGACCGTAGCAGTCGCACGGTTCCGGACTGCGCGCCTAGAACCGCGAGACCACCGCGGCCGGCGAACGTCACGTACAACTACTTTCCTTGTGGAGTTAATTAAACGACGGTCTCATTTCTTTAGCTTTGCAGTTAGGACAGACGGTGTAACCTTTTTCCTCTACACGCGAAGCCGCGCATGTAAACACACGCACACGGGGCGCAGCGCTTTTTCTCCGGCAGTGGCTGGCGTGCGTGTGTGTTGTGTAAGATCATTGTCTGTTTACACGCGGAGCCACCTGCTGCAGCCTGTTGAACAGCCAGCCACCTGGTTCTGGTGCTCCCGGACGTACAGCATAAATACGACTGTCACTTTACGTTGCTCCTTGCAACCTCTCGTGATTTCTCGTATTATACATTCCGTTTCTGGTTCACTATCTTGCTTTTGGAAATCATTATTCTTTCCCGGAGTTATTGTATTACTGCAAAAAGTGGTGAACATTTGTACACTCGTCGGATGGAGAGGACAAATCGAAGCCATTGCCAGTTCGTGGCCTTCTAATATAAACCGTGGCGACGCGTTAACAAGTTGCTTTATTGGACTACGAGCAGTAAGAGCCTTTAAGTGTACTGCTAGATCAACGCATGGCGCACGGGCCCGAGAACATCTCTGTGCGTATCGAGCACTTAACATTGATTCTTTCGTATCGAAGGTTATGTAACACCGAGCCAAACTTATTTAAATGACAAAATTACTTCAGAACAGATCTGACACGTCGTGGTGACTCTGTACAGTATTAATCGTAACTTAGCCTCACTTCTTGACGAGAGACGCACAAGCATACAGAACTTTGTAGCAAAATGACGGAAGGCCCTGCAGAGAATCAATGATTGGATCAGGGACCCAGAACGTAAGTAAATGTAGCGTTTTGCACATTAAAAGGAGAAACTATACAATACTGCCCGATAACGCTGTCAGTGATCTATCACTGAAGACAGCAACAAACGTTAAATAACTACAAGTAATCGTTCGGAACGACGTGAAATAGAATGGCCACAAAACTAATTTTAGGAGAAGCCAATGTGTGGTTAAGATTCATTGGAAAATGCGTAAGTACATAGTGATTTCAGAAAGTTATATATGTCGTCCCACGCTAAGACCATTGCCTAACAAGAGTGGCGGACTGTCAAGAGAGACTACACATTCCGGGTTTCCTGCAGAGACAGTTATGCTGCGATAGAGATAGCAGAGGCATCGCAGTGTGCGAGTGAAATGGAGCAACAACTGCAAATGTACTTGACAGCTGAAGTGCGACGGACAGTACAGGATGTTTCAAAAAGGACTTTACAATTTTGAAAATTCATATAAATTAATTCATAGCACATACAGAGGTGACTGTAGTGTCAATTTGTAAGGAAATAAAGTTTTGTCTAGCGTAGTTCTGTAGTGCCGAATCGCACGGTAAGGAGCGCTAGCGGCAGTTGCGTTAAAGATGGCTGCCGTCACTGGACCTGAGCGTAGTAGCTGTGTGTTTTGGTTTGAAGAATGGAGGTCGGCGACAACAGTTCAGCGTAATTTTCGCACCAAGTACGCTAAAGCTCATCATGAGTGGCATAAATATTTGGTAGAAAGAGAGTGCTCGATAAGGTATGGGAAATCATCAGGTCGTTCGAGTACATCTGACGACGTTGTTGTCAACAGCCCTACGAAATCGACCCGGCGTGCATCTCGCGAACTGCAGATCCCACATACGACTGTTTTGCGTGTGTTGACAAACGGTTTGCATGTGACGATCGTACAAGTAATAAAAGACACTGATAAAATTGCTCGCAAGATCTTCTGTGTGGATGTTAAATCGATTGCACGAGGATGAACATTTCTTGGACAAAATCATCTTTTCTGACGAGTCGACTTTTCACTGAAGTGGAAAGGTTAACACACACAATTGTAGGATGTCGAGCAGTGAAAATCCACATGAAACATTGCAACATGTTCGTGGTAGCCCTAAACTGAACGTTTTTTGTGCATTGAGCAAGAACCATAAACGGGATAGAGTACCTGGAAATGTTACAACAGTTTTTGATACTATAAATAGATGAGGATGACCAAGAACGAAATGTTTACTTCATGCAAGAAGGTGCACCAACCCAGTGCGTAGCTAACGTCGGCGATTTTCTCAGTGACTGCTTTGAGGTCAATGGATTGGCCATGATGCGCCAATTGCATCCTCCCCCCCCCCTCCACCCTCACGTTCCCCAGACCTGACACCACTCTTTCTTTTATTGGGATTTATCTAGGATATCGTGTTTGTACCTTCTTCGCCGGCTTCTCTACCTGAACTTAGAGCACGAATTTGCGCTGCTACTGAGCAAGTTACATACAAATGGTTCAAATGACTCTGAGCACTATGGGACTTAACATCTGTGGTCATCAGTCCCCTAGAACTTAGAACTACTTAAACCTAACTAACCTAAGGACATCACACACACCCATGCCCGAGGCAGGATTCGAACCTGCGACCGTAGCAGTCGCGCGGCTCCGGACTGAGTGCCTAGAACCGCGAGACCACCGCGGCCGGCAGTTACATACAACATCTTTAGTTTAAAGTAAAATAAATTTTATGTGCTTCGCTACAAAATAACACTAAACCCAGCTCTATATCTTGTTGCAATATATTTATAAGACTTTTTAAAGTTGTGAAGTCCTTTTCGAAACACACTGTATGATTCCTGTGCGCACAACGTCTAAATTGCACACAGATTCGGAGTGAAATGTTGGCGGTATATAGGCCACACGCAATTTCGCCAACAGCCCTAATGAAATGGTGCCATTAATTTGATCAAGGCTGCATAGGCGTGCATAACTCTGAACGGGAAGGATGTGGAACACTGACAGCAATGTGGAAGCAATCGAGGTTTAGATAACGCAACAGTAACACACTTTCCAACGATGAGGGTGTTCACACAGCGTTTCTTTCAATGGTTTTGTGGTCAACAGGGGGATTTCGATCGTCGAGGAATTCAATGATTCGTAGACCGATCCGACTCTTGTTTATCGAAACATGACGAGAAATAGAATTGTGTATCTGTCTCACTCTGAAGTGCAGTTCAGCATTACTTGGCCTGCCACAGTAATGTGTAACTTACTTTTTAAAGTACCCTCGTAATTTACCCACGAAATAAGTGTTTTATAAAACACTTGTACAACCAATTCTTGAGTATCGCTCGAGAGTCTGCGATCGTTTCCGTATCTGATTTATACAAGCGACAGAGAAAATCAAATGAGGAGCTGAGTGTTTCGTCTCGGGTTGTTGAGCTTCTCCGTTACGCACTCCTGCTTACTGAACAAGCTCCAGTGGCAAACACTAGAAGAGGCGTTGTGCACCACGGAGAAGCTGACTACTGGAATTGCGAGAGAGTACGTTCCAAGAAGAGACGGGAAATATATTACTTCCTCTCACATACGTCTGGCGAATGACCACAATGCGACAAATCAGAGAAATTACATCTCCATCAGAAGGTTTCCCGATATTCGTTCTTCCCACTCACCAGTCGCGAGTGGAACAGGGAAGGGGAGGAAATGATAATGCTACCTGCAGTATATCCTCCACCACATACCATAAGGGGCTTGCGGAGTAGAGGTATAAGCACAATTCTTTATCAGTCTTTCCTTACGCGTGACAGGCGTCCGAGAGTCTATTACAGCAAAATCAATGGGAGTTACGTTCACGTGAGCATTTTTCCTTCTCCTGTTCGTTGGGACATCCACGCAGTATATTTTACGTGACAGACGACGCTATGGTCCGGTTAAAATTACTTGATAGTTGACGTACGTCTCTTGCCGCTACAATGTCGCCACATCCGCTACCGGCTACCGATCGGTTACAGGCTACATACAAACATGGCGGGTCACCTCACAAATGCTATTAATGTTAAACGCGGAGCAATGCCGAAAGCAACCGCCGCAAGGTATGACGGAAATGGGAGATGCTCTTTCGATAACTGATTTTAAGTGACCAATGACTGAACTGTGGTAGACGATTGGGTTTGTAGCCCTGAATGTAATTTCATGTCCTAACTTAACCACTACCTCGTGGTGTGCATGTACCTCATAAAAAGGCAATCAATCAACAATCTGCGACAGGACTACAATCACGATCACTTTGTTCACGGCGTTTACGACTAAGTTCTATGAATAAACTCGAGACACAAAAATTTCGTAATATCTTTGTTTGCATAGCCATTTTCCGCAGAAGAATTTCAGTCTCAGTGGTAAAAGCAAACTGTAATTTCACGCCGTCACTGGTTACCTGAAAGTACCCTCACACCGACTACACGGGATTCCGCGTTATCAACCGATGAGCAATCCTGCTTGGCAATCGATTTCAAATTATGGACTACACAGGCAGATTCCTAATGAAAAACGAATGTAAGAAGAAAAACAATGGCAAATAAAAAAACGCAATACGATGATGAAAATGACACGGCGAAGTATTAGTAATTAAAAATACATTTAAACCAATTAACTGGATAAAAATAAGTCTTTTGATTAGATTTAAAAAAATTAAAAATTTCGCTGCACTTGACGAGATTCGAACCTTTGATCTTATACGCGTCTGGTTTATATACGCTAACCATTTCGTTACGCAATTACACTTCATAAAGCTATTGTACTAATGACTGGTGTCCCAGTCGCAACGATTAATTGACATTCTTAAGAAATTCGGCCTCGCACAATGTCGCGAAGCTTGTGTAATGTAAGCCGAATTATGTGATTATAAGAACTGTATAAATGACGCTAAATCGCGTCTTGTGCGTTAGGATCCAGCCGTGTAGTGGTTAGTGCTGCTAACGAAACCTATGTATTTCGTTAGTATCGTCGTCTGTGTCGTTTTCGGTGTGGTTATCACGCGTGATGAAATACGAAAAACTGGGGGCCGACACAGGATTCAGGATCCGAACACATCACGGAAGAAAGTCCGACCAGGAAGTTGAAGTGGACTAATTGTTTTGACAGTTCGGTAACAGTGACCGGTTCGGGCGTGACGTTGAGCGCTCTGATTGGAGGAAACTAGCTACAACGCATTAAGTGTCAACTATCGAATAATTGTAATCGGACTACAGATAGTCTCTGTCCATAATAAATGTCAGTTCTAGAGGGACATTTGTATTAGACTTTCGTGGCATCCGATCGTTACTATCGACGGCAACATCGTCGAGCACGTACAGCTGTAGCTGTTTAAAATACTCGAACGAATATCGGTTACGATAGTAATCATTCTGGCCAGTCACTTAAGGTGTGACGATTCTACGAAAAAAGCACGGGTCCTCCATTAGCGCCTGTTTGTACGCCGAATACCAGTGACAACACAGCAAATAACGACTGGTGTGACGAGCGTGTGTGCCCCCGTACGGTATCGCGTCCGCCAGAGCAAACAGGGAGGGAACGAGCGCCACAGGTAATGGAGCCGCAGTAATTGGTAATTGCAGCAGGTGGCGCGTGCCCAGGCAAGCGGACGCTATCTCACGTAATTAACTGCATTATCGATCCCCCGCCCCCACACAGAGCGCGGTTTTATCTGCTTTCGCTGAAGCGGGGCTGCGTCGGCGATGGGATCTTCAGCAAATCCCGTTGCGGGGCAACATGGAGCTACGCCACGGGCGAGCCAGCGCCCGCTGCTGATCCACACGTGCGCTGGACCGCTTCCTCACACGTACATCTGCACTCCCGACGTGGCTGCCAAACTAGCGCTAACCTAACTCACATCCCTGTCAAACTAAATTAATTAACCGGCGTTAAAAAGCACACGTTTCACGATTAAATCGTAGTTACCGTTCCACAGACCATTTGACCGATTCTTCTACGGGAAATGACGTGAAGCGAGTTGGTTTACAAGGTATATGATTACTTTTAACATTAATGAAGTTTTTTCGCTCCTATTAACGCAAATACTCTTAAAAACTTTTTTTTTTTGCAGGTACCAGTTTTTAAAAGTAAGTTCGTCCATGTAGTAGGTAGGTGTTGCCCAGAAGAAATATGCACGTCAGAGTTAAAACTTATTTTGCTACCTGTCAGACTTTTATATTATTCAGCAAATGATCAAAATTTTTTTGTTGCTGTATATTTAACTCCTTTCCGAGCCACTGACAGTTTTAATAATGGGTAAAAAAGATATTTTTGGTTCCGCGACCAAGTCGGTTAAACGGAACCCTTACAGGATCGCTCTGTCTGTCTGTCCGACTCTAAAGAACCTTTTCCTCAGGAACGGGTAGGCGTATGAAGTCGAAATTTACGTCACATACCAAGGTCTATGGTCCCTTAGCGATGTAAAAAAAATTGAAGCTTCTACGTCAATGCAATGAAAAGATACCTCCAAACTCACTCATCAAGCCTATAGGGTACTTGCCGTTGGCCTGGAACGATAAAATTTGTTAAAAAGGGAAGTATCACAGTGCAATCAAACGGAATGAACGTCCGTCTGTTATTATCACTTTTTCTTAAGAATGCGAGGACATATGAAGTTGAAATGTATGATACACACTAAGGACTATGGTCCCTTCGCGGTATAATAAACGTTAGCATCTAAGTCAATGTACTCAAAAGATACGATTATTTATATCACATGTTTTGATACTCTAAACTCACTAGTTAAAATCTACAGGATAGGCTTATTTCCCGTTGATCTACAACGATGAAATTTGAGAAGCAACGTTTCACAGTATAAGTAAAGGGGAAAAAAAAAATCAGAAAACTTAATTTGTAATCATATCACATGAAAAAGATTGCATTTGTCTTTTTTATCTGACGTCAAACTTGAAATTAAAACAATCGGAAGTTCTGCATCCAGGATGAGTGGGTGTGGAAATGTTTGTTTCACATGCAACTTGAAACGCCATATCCACGTGCAGTAATCGCTCCTGCATATCTGATGAATGATAAATTCCGAAACGCTTCATATAAGCAATTAAGACATTCCTTTCCTGCTGTTCGACTTTACCCAGTCAGCCTCGATGGAGAGCTACTGATTACTATAACTGTCGCCTGCATCCTGCACGCTGTGTCACATTTTTATTATTGAAATTAAAACATTCTCGATAATCTTGGAATACCTCGGACCGATATCTTGCCAGTATCACTGTCGATAAAACGTAAAAATTGTCGAGATTTTCGATTCCCGGAATCGTTGAACTGTCAACAAACGTAGTTAAGTTTGCAGGGAACCCTCGGTGCGCGAGCCCAACTAGCTCCTGACCAATTTCTTCCCTCCAGTGTCGTAGCTACCGGCATCACTACACTTATCAAATTGTGATGATTATTTACGACGAATTTCATTAGCATACATACACAGGGGACTAGTATTAGGCAAAACTAGGAGAAAATTTCCTATAATTATACACTATGTCATCAAAAGTATCCGGATACCCCCAAAAACATGCTTTTTCATATTAGGTGCATTGTGCTGCCACCTACTGCCAGGTACTCCGTATCAGCGACCTCAGTAGTCATTAGACATCGTGAGAGAGCAAAATGGGGCGCTCCGCGGAACTCACAGACTTCGAACGTGGTCAGGTGATGGCGTGTCACTTGTCTCATACGTCTGTACGCGAGATTTCCACACTCCCAAACATCCCTAGGTCCACTGTTTCCGATGTGATAGTGAAGTGAAAACGTGAAGGGACACGTACAGCACAAAAGCGTACAGGCCGATCTCGTCTGTTGACTGACAAAGACCGCCGACAGTGGAAAAGGGACGTAATGTGTATTAGGCAGACATGTATCCGGACCATCACACAGGAATTTCAAACTGCATCAGGATCCACTACAAGTACTGACAGTTAGCCAGGGGGTGAGAGAACTTTGATTTCATGGTCGAGCGGCTGCCCATAAGCCACATATCACGCCGGTAAATGCCAAACGACGCCTCGCTTGTTGTAAGGAGCGTGAACACTGGACGATTGAGCAATGGAAAAACGTTGTGTGGAGTAGACAATGCGGCGATCCGGTGGCACGGTGTGGGTATGGGGAATGCCCGGTGAACGTAATCTGCCAGAGTGTGTAGTTCCAACATTTAAATTCGGAGGCGGTGGTGTTACGGTGTGGTCGTGTTTTTCATGCAGGGGGCTTGCACCCCTTGTTTTGCGTGGCACTATCACAGCACATTCCTACATTGATGTTTTAAGCACCTTCTTGCTCCCACTGTTGAAGAGCAATTCGGGGATGGCGACTGCCTCTTTCAACACGATCGAGCACCTGTTCGTAATGCACGGCTTGTGGCGGAGTGATTACACGACAATAACATCCCTGTAATGGACTGCCTGCACAGAGTCCTGACCTGAATCCTATAGAACACCTTTGGGATGTTTTGGAACGCCGACTTCGTGCCAGGCCTCACCGACCGACATCGATACCTCTCCTCAGTGCAGCACTCCGTGAAGAATGGGCTGCCATTCCCCAAGAAACCGTTCAGCGCCTGACTGAACGTATGCCTGAGAGAGTGGAAGCTGTCATCAACGCTAAGGGTGGGCCAACACCATACTGAATTCCAGCATTACCGATGGAGGGCGCCACTAAATTTAAAGTCATTTTCAGCCAGGATCCGGATACTTTTGATCATATAGTGTATGTCCAGGAACCTATACCTGCTAAGATATTGGATAACCTGTCCTCTCATTCCCATCTGCCTGTTACTGTTATTACGCATCAGCCCTTTTTCGCACGAAATCACTCTGTTTCAAATACACCTGGCTCCATTGCGATTGCGTCACGTGCACCACTCACAAGCTCCTGTAATATCTGGACACTGTCGATGGGTTGCGTGAACACCAATGGCTTTAGATGTCCTGACAGCCTGAAATCCAACCGATTCAAGTCCGGTGGAAGGGGAGGCCATGCTACAGGACCACCTCGACCCGGCGAGGTACTGGCGCACAATCCGTCAAAAACTAACGTATCTCTGCAAAGGTTAAGTTCTCCAACATTGCTGGTAATTCATCACACAGAAATCGGCGTTACATAGCACTCTTTGGTAAAGTGTATGGTCCCAAGAGTATGACGCCAACAATTCGTGCTCACACACAGATACTCGAGTGATCCTCATGACTCACCTCCATGACTAGTCGATCATTTGCATCTGTCCACATACGCGTATTCTGTTAATTTAGTACGCAATCTCTCGTGAATCCTGCCCACCTGTAAATAAAAAGAGGGCTATAAACTGGATCTTCAACGGCCCATATCGCAATAGTTATTAGTTTGCGGACATTCCATTACACGAACTATTCTTCGAGTCTAAGTCAACATTACCTCCTGCATGAATAGGAAACACTGTTTTTTTTATCACCTAGTATGTTATGATGGTGATATTAAAATGCTTGTCTCTTTGAAAGAGGTACCTGAAAATTCACTGCGGGTAAAAACATAAAATTCTTACTTCTCGTTTTCGTACTAAAAATGGCTCTGAGCACAATGGGACTTAACATCTGAGGTTCAAATGGTTCAAATGGCTCTGAGCACTATGGGACTCAACTTCTGAGGTCATTAGTCCCCTAGAACTTAGAACTAGTTAAACCTAACTAACCTAAGGACATCACAAACATCCATGCCCGACGCAGGATTCGAACCTGCGACCGCAGCGGTCTTGCGGTTCCAGACTGCAGCGCCTTTAACCGCACGGCCACTTCGGCCGGCGGCAGTGTATTGGCGGAGCTGTCATTTATATTCAGGTGATTCACGTGGAAAGGTTTCCGACGTCATCGTGGTCGCGCGACTGGAATTAACTGACTTTGAAAGCAGAACGGTTGGAGCTAGACGTATGGGACATTCCACTTCGGACATCGTTTGGGATTCCAATGTTTCGATATTAACAGTGTGAAGAGTGTTGCGAGAATACCAAATTTCAGGCATTAACTCTCATCACGGACAACGCAGTGGCCGACAGCCTTCACTTAAGGATCGACGGCAGCGGCTTTTGCGTAGGGTTGTCAGTGCTAATAGACAACCAACACCGCGTCAAATAACGGCAGAAATCATTGTGTGACGTACGACGAACGTATCTGTGTGGACAGTGCGTCGAAATTCGGCGTTAATGCGCTACGGCAGCAAGCGACCAAAGAGATTGCCTTTGCTAACAGCACGAAATCGCCTGCAGCGCGTCTCCTGGGCTCGTGACCATATCTATTGGACTCTACATAACTGAAAAAGCGTGGCCTGGTCAGATGAATCCGGATTTCAGATGGTAAGAACTGATGGTAGGGTTCAGGTGTGGAGCAGACCCTACGAAACTATGGGCCCAAGTTGTCAACAAGGCACTGTACAAGCTGGTGGTCGTTCCATAAAGGCGTGGGCTGTATTTACACGGAATGGACTAGGTCTTCTGGTCCAACTAAACCGATCATAGACTGGAAATAGTCACGATCGGTTACTTTGAGACCATTTGCAGTCATTCAAGACGTTCACAAACAACGATGGAATTTTTATGGATGACAGTGCAACTCACCGGGTCACTATTGTTCGCAATTGGCTTTCAGAACATTCTTGACAATTCAAGCGAATGATTTGGCCACCCAAATTGCCGATATTAATTCCACCGAACATTTACTGACCAGAATCGAGACGTCAGTTCCTGCACAAATTCCTGTACCGGCAACAGTTTCACGTTTCGGACGGCTGTAGAGGCTGCATGTCTGCAGGGGACTTCCAGCCACTTGTGGAGTCCATGCTAGGTCGAGTTGCTGCACTATGCCGGGCAAAGGGTGGTCAGACACGATATTAGAAGGTACCCAATGACTGCTGTCACCTCAGTGCAGTTGCCTAGTTATTGCTTCTTTAATATGACAGATTTTATTGAGGTTTGTCTTTTCCTGGAATAATTAATGTAAATAAACGTGAGGTGTGAGGTCAAATATACCGGAAATTTAGCTGGTAGATGTATTTTTATATCCAACATAACACTGTAAAATTATGAAATAAGATAAAAGTTAAAAACACGCTGTAGTAATACCGTAACTGCCAGAACGTAATACCAAAATTGGTTATAAAATAGTAAGCCAATAGCGAGCGCTAGTCATCGTAAATAAATTAATGGAGCGTGGAACCGTTCCAGCAGCACCGAAATCGGTTGGGCTTTGTGTAAGCTCGGCGGCTGTCGGTGGGAGCGGCGATCACACGTGTGCGCCGGCGTTTTTTACGTGACCGGAGTCATTCCTGAGGAAGCTCAACCAGGCGCCCTCCGCAGGCAAAAACTGCCGGCGCAGGCCGCGTTCGCGCCGCTTCTTGCACTGCCGCCACGCATCTGGCATCTCAATGCCGCGCCCGTCATACGCACTTCGCGCATTGAACTGATCGTACCCACGACTGTAAGACGAGCCACGTTCATCTGCCATCCAGAGCGAGAAACTTATTTAGCATCAGATTTCGTGTGTATATTTTTTTGCGCCGACACTGTGGCGCTTGCAGGGAAAGTGATGTACCGCAGTTTAACTCCGTAGCAAAAGACGTATGCATTACTGATATAAGCTAAAACGGGTGGGAATCAGTAACATGCAGTATGTTATCAACTGCATCTGCAGCAGCACTACAACAAATTTAATTAGCGGCTATTGCAGGGTGCAGAAGGACCCAGAGAACATACAACGGTGAAGGTGGCCCTAAATACACTGCCGGAAAAATATAGGACATCCTTTTAGAGGGTTCCAATTCAATCAAGATCTATTGTTGCAAAAGTACATACGGAGTACGTGAAATACTGTAACAGAGCAACACCACACGCGGTTCTCAGGTACCGGTCCGTGCTGAAACACCCATATTAATACGTAGTGTAGCCTCCACGGACGGCAATATAGGCGCCGACGGCGGCATCCAGTCAATCGTGAAGATGGCGAATATTGCCTGGGATGCGTTGTGTCGCGCCTGTTTTAATTTTGTAACATGCTGGCTGCCGAAGCGCACCAGTCACTTCTCGTCCCATCGTACCATAAATGCTCGATTGTAGACAAGTCTGGAGATCGTGCTGGCCAGGAAAGTTGCTGCACGTCTTACAGAGCACGTCGCGCTTTACGAGCGGTTTGTGGGCGAGCATTATCTTGTCGGAACAACACATCACAGCAGAAGAAAGGGTCTGACAACATTTTGCACGTAGCGAGTTGAAAAACCGAAGGTGAACGAGAGTTATAGCTTATCGCACCCCAGACCGTAAGGCCAATGTGTCATTGAATGCACTGCACGAGACATCGCTCAACAGTTCAACGTCGTACGCGCAAACGATCATCACTTGCGTACAGGCAGGCTCTGCTTTCATCGCCGAATGCCACGACGCTCTATTCCTTTTTACAAGACATCCTATGACGGCACCACTCGAGCCTTCGACGTCGATGCTGTGCCGTGAGCGGGAAACGGGCAAGAGGTTTGCGTGCTCTAAGTCCCACAGGTAATAGACGGTACGCAATATTTCACTTTCACAGTTCTGAGTTCACAAACCCTTTGCCTGCGCTGTGGTAGCTGTACGATCTGCCATTGCTGCCTTTACAATACGACGATCCTGGAGGGCGTCTGTGCTGCGTGGCCGTCCAGAATATTGTCTACGTGTGTGAGAATGTTTAAGTGAGCACTTATATCAGCATAGTTGCACAACTGACGCAGTACCTCCAACGTCAGTTGCATTTCTCCGAAAGAACCAAGGCCACAATTTGATCCCTTTGAAACTCTCTCATCTGGCTGTAGGAAGCACGAGTGCGTCTCCGTGCAATAGTTGCCTGCTTGCTTCATACGTCTGCCCCACACTGAGCCTTCTGGCTCTAAGCATTCCCCATTAAATGGTAGACACGGATGGTGCACTGGTAACTACACCACTACGCTATCTATTAGCGGAGGTAGATGGAAACATTGTCAGTACATCTACTATTACACAAGTGGCATATGCCGTCATCGGATCAAAATCTACGTCATCTTTTCAGGTATAACAATTTTTTTCCGGCAGCGTATGAAGAGATCCATGTTTAAGAACTGAGGGAAATAAACTTCGATATTTTCAGAGGTTACGTAGAATCTGTCACGATGTTATCAAATAACAGTCGCGGCATTCGACTGACGCTGATAAGGGAAACCACCAAAAACCTAAATAAAGGCAGACAGGAGGGTATTTTGTGGTAACGTCATCGGTAATACTGAAATGAGTTCTCTTGCAACTACGTAACGACCCTTGGATTAGAGTGAAAATTCAACACTGTGGGAGGATAACAGCACTGCAATGTCTGCGTTGACTTTATAAGACATGTAGCGTACATTTGACACGATGCGCACGTGTCCAGAATGTTTCTCAAATGCACACCATTCCACACAGCTGCCGCCATCAACTCCTATCCCTCCAAAAATGGTTGAAGAGGTTTCGTTTGTCAGTGATTGCCACTTGACAGGACACCGTCCATCGATTCGATGACGCAGGCCTCGGGGTAATCAGTAGCCATACAATCATCTAAAAACAGACTGTGGCACAAGCCCGTGACCGGCCTATTGAACTGACTGCAGGTAGAACAAGGAAAGAAGATTAGTGTGTAACGTCCTGTCGACAATGAAGTCATCAGCGACGGGACACCAGCTCGGTTTAGGGAAGGATGGGGAAGAAAATCGGCCGCCCTTTTCAAAAGAACCATCCCGCATTTGCCTTAATCTGTTTCGAGAAATCACGGAAAACCTAAATCTGAGTGACAGCGCAGGGATTTGAACCGTCGTCCTCCCGAACGCGAGTCCAGTGTCAAGGTGAGGGCGAGGAGCCCATCGTGCCGTTCTCGTTTTGCCAGTACTCATTGTATAGCAGGCTGAGTGGACCTGCGGCCGCCCTCGAGGGCCGCCAATGAGGAAAAATGCCCGCTGCTACCGGAGATTGAACCTAGAACCTCCGTGGCCGGAGACTAGCTCCCTAGCCGCTAGACAATCACTGTAACCACTGAACAAATTTAGATCTTGATCTAGCGAAACAGATTTTCTTAATAATTCTGCGTTAAACATTTAGACGGAGTCCCATACGCCATTGGACTCCTGAATTTCAGATTCGAGCAGAAATCTGGCAGCCACTTGGTTCAATTAGCAGATGAAATGATCCGCAATATCCCAGCTTTTGCAGCTCAGCTCACTAAGCCTTCCTAGCCAATATTCTCCTGACGTATCAGTAGCTCGTAAAGCTGTAAGTTTAATATCGATTAATAGTGGCGATACATTTCCCCATTTCCAACACACCATCTCCGGGGAAACACATGTTACACGTCGTTCGAAAGTTACCGAGTATCTTTTTTGCCAATCAGATAAATCCACGACGGTAACATACGACGCACGTGCAGACAAACTATCGCAGACATTTTTCAACCAAACTACTCAAGCGAAGAATATCTATCGCTCGCTCGCTGCATCAGAAGTTATCACGGTCGAGTGAACTGTCTCATTATACTATCGAAAAATGACATAAAATTGTTTACATATTGAACACAATCAACTTACAGTTACACTGGAATCCACTGGTTTATTAACAGTAGTATGTTAGCCCTGTGCACTTATCTAACCAACATATGTGTTTAGCTTCTTTTTCTTCTTCTTTGCCGTCCTGTCTTGTGGCATGTTTCAACATGAAGTACTCCATCATTTCCTGTTCTGAACATCTTCCTTCATCTGCTTGTATGTTCGTCCTCCCAATCCAACTCTTCTCCTACCTCTTCTTCTCATTCCTCCTGCTTTTCCCTCTACATTTCTTTGTTGCAGACAATTTCTACGCAGTATATGTCAAAGCCAAGATTTTTTTTCCTGTTTCTGATCACTTTCACCAATCTTCTGTCTTCCCCTATTTTCTTCATTACTCCTGTATTTTTAAGTCTGTCAGTCCACTTCAGCTCGCGCATCTTCTCCACAGCCACATTTCAAAACTTTATAAATTTCTTTCTTTGTAACTGTCCATGATTCAATGCTACACAACACTGCACTCCACAACTAACGTTCAGTAAAGCTTATCCTCAGCTCCATGGCATTCTGCTAGATATTAATTATTGCTACACCTTTTCAAAGGCTCGCTTTACCATACATTACTTCCTCCTAATTTCCTCTGTACAGATTCCGTTCGAAGTCATTAGACTCCCCAGACACAAAATGGATTTTACTTTTTCTGTCTTTTTCCGTCTAGGAATATGTTAGCTGGCGCTTCAGCTTCCTCCTTCCTTATTCTCACCACTTATGTCTTTCTTACATTTACCTTCATTCTGTACTCCTCGCCGCTTCTTGCAACACTCTTCAACATCATCTGTTCAACTGAAGAATAATTACTATCTTTTGTAAGACGGAAATTGAAACTACTGCCGCAAATTACTAGCACTCGATTGCTAAGGTACAGATGCGAAACAAAATAATTAGAGTTGTGTATTAGGCTACGGCATATGTACAAAGGCTGAGTCTACGAGTTTATGAGGCAGTACGACGTACGACTGGTGTTCTGTAAGTAATGCAACACTTTCTTTTAGGTTGGAAAAATGCGGAATTTGTTGTGGGTCGTCGTGAGGAATACTTGCGCTTCAGCCTTTGTAGTTTCATGAAGTTCGCATGCGTGGCGGCACTTTAGGTAGCCTCCAAAATGGCGACTGTAACAGAGAAGCGTATCAAGCAGAGAACTGTCATTGATTTCTTTTGGCAGCAAATCAAAGCATCGCAGATATTCGTAGGTCCTTGCAGTGTGTCTATGGAGACCTGGCAGTGAACAAAAGCACGGTGAGTAACTGGGTGAGGCGACTATCATCATCCCAGCAAAGTGGCGCAAACCCAGCGTGCCGGCGGCCAGCATTCACCTGCGCTATCCTCAACAAATTGAAGAAACTACTTCAGCGTATTATTCTCCACAAAAATGCGAACGAACTTCTCCTTATCCGTGACAATACAACGCCTCAGACAAAGCTGCGCACCCGAAAGGCGCTCAGAAAACTCAGTTGCACTATTCTTCCTCGTGGTCCGTACGGCCCAATGAAGGATGCACTCCGCGGGAAGCAGTAGGTGGGTGATGGGGAGGCGTTTTGTCCGGCGTCGACCAATACAGTGGTACCGTCCTCTCAGTAAGGTGGTCGCATTGAACGGCGACTATGTTGAAAAATAGTGTTTTGTAGCCAAAAGAGTGGAGAATAATATAGGTCATACGAATCCTGGATAAAACCAACCTGCCTTCAGAAAAAAGTGTTGAATTGCTTATTGAACGCCCATTGTACAAAGAGATAGGAAGTGAGGTATTGATAACATATTAATTCGTATTACTACAGAAGAGCCGGCCGTGGTGGCCGTGCGGTTCTAGGCACTTCAGTCCGGAACCGCGTGACTGCTACGGTCACAGGTTCGAATCCTGCCTCGGGCATGGATGTGTGTGATGTCCTTAGGTTAGTTAGGTTTAAGTAGTTCTAAGTTGTAGGGGGCTGATGACCTCAGATGTTGAGTCCCATAGTGCTCAGAGCCATTTGAACTACAGAAGATAATAGCACTAGTGGTAAGTGTTTCGTCATTTAGTTTTAATCATTACGTTCTCTGTGCAGTAGTTACTGTTGTTCAGAGTGGTGATAGCACTACTACTTTAATCGAACTCGGTGGAGGTCTTTAGCTGATTGGTAGAGTACCCTTCCGAGAAGGACGCGCATAACGCCAGATATTGTGAACATTGCCGCGCACACAGCGCGCGCTGTCACTCTGGCCTCGTTTCCTCAACCGAAATTCAGTTGTTGTCCCTAATTCCTTGGCGCCTGTCTCGCGTGGCTGCTCTCACAACTGCCTCCACAACTACATTCTCCACGCACGAGAGCTGACACCCCCAAAATATTGCGCCATTTCAGCCACGAGACGGGGGTACGTAAGTTTTTCTTACTTTTCCATGTTCGCACGGCACACATAATCAAAACACACGGTTCCAGCTCAAGCGGCGTGCCTCCGTGACTGTTTCCCGATTAAGATAGAAAACGTCCCTGTTAAGATGTTGTTCAGGGATATTTTCTCAGTATTTTGGTGTAAGGCACCCATGATCTCCGGTGGCTTGTTACAGAGTAATCGCATTTCTCTTAATGTCTTCCCCCTTTTGTAAGATTCCATGCCTCAAAACTTTCTTCTAGGGAACGGGTATACGCATCATGTTGAAATTTATGTCACACACTAAGGACAGTGGTCCCTTGGCGGTATAATAGTCAATGCAGTCATTTGGTACGGCCATTTATGTCACATATTTTGATAAAAACTCACTCATCAAAACGTGCTGGGTACTTCCCGTTGGTCTACAATGACGAAATTTGGCAAAAAGGAAGGTTTCACAGCACAACCACAGGAAAAACTTCGAAAATTGTTAATTTGTACTCACACGAAAAAAAAAGTTTCTTTTGTCCTCTGTTATTCGACGTCAAACTTGAAATTTAAACAATCAATAGTTCTGTATTCAGGCTGACTGGATAAAAGTGAAACATCGAGTAAGGGATGACTTTATTGCCCATATGACACGTTTTGGAAATTATACGTCATCGTGTTGAAATCCAGGAGCGATTACTGTGCGTAGATACGGCGTTTTAAGCTGAATGCGAAAAAAGACATTCGCAGCTTGCGAATGTTTGTTTCGCACACAACTTGAAACGCCGTATCTACGTTGCCAGCCTCCTGCATGGATTTCGGTCACATTTGTATTACTGAAATAACATCATTCTCGAAAATCTTGGAATCCCTGGACTGATATCTTGCCAGTATCGATGTCATTAACAGGCAAAAAGGGTCAAGATGGTCGATTCCCAGAATGGGGTGATCTGTATATAGGCCTACACACAAGCTTGTACGACACCGACAGTGTGCAAGTTCTACTCGCACCTGGACAATTTGTCTTTGTATCTGATTCCGTAGAAACACTGGAACACGTGAGGCAATACTGACCTTACGACTTATCTTAGAAGAAAGATTAAGGAAAGGCAAACCTACGTTTCTAGCATTTGTAGACTTAGAGAAAGCTTTTGACAATGTTGACTGGAATACTCTCTTTCAAATTCTAAAGGTGGCAGGGGTAAAATACACGGAGCGAAAGGCTATTTACAATTTGTACAGAAACCAGATGGCAGTTATAAGAGTCGAGGGACATGAAAGGGAAGCAGTGGTTGGGAAGGGAGTAAGACAGGGTTGTAGCCTCTCCCCGATGTTGTTCAATCTGTATATTGAGCAAGCAGTAAAGGAAACAAAAGAAAAATTCGGAGTAGGTATTAAAATTCATGGAGAAGAAATAAAAACTTTGAGGTTCGCCGATGACATTGTAATTCTGTCAGAGACAGCAAAGGACTTGGAAGAGCAGTTGAATGGAATGGACAGTGTCTTGAAAGGAGGATATAAGATGAACATCAACAAAAGCAAAACAAGGATAATGGAATGTAGTCTAATTAAGTCAGGTGATGCTGAGGGAATTAGATTAGGAAATGAGGCACTTAAAGTAGTAAAGGAGTTTTGCTATTTGGGGAGCAAAATAACTGATGATGGTCGAAGTAGAGAGGATATAAAATGTAGGCTGGCAATGGCAAGGAAAGCGTTTCTGAAGAAGAGAAATTTGTTAACATCCAGTATTGATTTAAGTGTGAGGAAGTCATTTCTGAAAGTCTATGTATGGAGTGTAGCCATGTATGGAAGTGAAACATGGACGATAAATAGTTTGGACAAGAAGAGAATAGAAGCTTTCGAAATGTGGTGCTACAGAAGAATGCTGAAGATTAGATGGGTAGATCACATAACTAATGAGCAAGTATTGAATAGGATTGGGGAGAAGAGAAGTTTGTGGCACAACTTGACCAGAAGAAGGGATCGGTTGGTAGGACATGTTCTGAGGCATCAAGGGATCACCAATTTAGTATTGGAGGGCAGCGTGGAGGGTAAAAATCGTAGAGGGAGACCAAGAGATGAATACACTAAGCAGATTCAGAAGGATGTAGGTTGCAGTAGGTACTGGGAGATGAAAAAGCTTGCACAGGATAGAGTAGCATGGAGAGCTGCATCAAACCAGTCTCAGGACTGAAGACCACAACAACAACAACAACAACAACATCTGCATTGCATTGAAGTGCAAATGTCGACGGTATAAGTAGTGTATCTCGTTTGGAAACGAACGTGTTCTGCTCATTCCCAGTGCTTGCTGCTGACAACAGAGTGCTGAACGTCCCGTCGACAGGCTGGTCATTGGAGCCGAAGCTCGGATTAGGAAGGGATGTGCAATGAAATCGGCCGTGCTCTTTTTAAAGGAACCATGCCTGCATTAGCATGGACCGATTTAGGAAAATCCGACGTAGATGGCCGGACGAGGGTTTCAACTGTCGTCCTCCCAAATGCGAATCCAGTGTGCTATCCATTGCGCCACCTCGCTCGGTACCACATCACAGTACTTCGGGGTTACTGCATTGCAATATGTTGTGTGTTTTACGTTTTGTTTTTGCATTTTATAGGCACTTTTAGTATTGTGAAGCTTTTTTCACAGAAACGAAGGCCATCTGGACAATGAACCGAATAAATCGAAAACTATACCGGGTCGTTATAAACCGAAGTGTACCTACTCTGACAGAGTACCAGTGTGGGCTGTAATTATCGTACGTCAGAGAAACTTGGAGGACGCGCTAATGCAAAAGCAATTTACGCTGCAAAAATTTAGTTCCAATTTTGGCCACCTGGTGCAAATCTGACGCTGTACAGCATCTCGTCGACGTCTCCTGTGGTCGTATTGAACACACTGTTGAAGCGGCGGTTAATAATAAATTCAACATTATGCCTCCCTCACTTGTTTAACCTTTTATGCCCGCGCCCTGTTCCTAATCCGTTATATTATGTAAACATTTCTATACGTCTTTCCTGCATTCACAGTGCCAGATTTGCACCTTGTGGCCAAAGATGGAACTAATTTTTTTTTTTTTCAGCGTAGATCGGTTCCGCATTAACGCATTACAATGTCTACCAAATTTCATTGCCATTACAGCCACACTGGACATCCGTCAGCAGCTGCACTTTCATTAGAACCACCCATATTATTACTCTGCAACAAGCCACCGCGGACCGTGGGTCCTTTGTACCACAATATCCAGATAACTTTCACGAACATCTCCCTCAGTCTTCCATCGACCCGCTTACGTTTGTTAGCTAATACAGCAATCCTAGGGATGGGATCAGGTGTGGAAATAAAAATTTTATCTGTTGGTGAGTCAGGAACTTCTGTGCCTGTCACTCATACGGCCACGTTTCACGCTTGTGAGAAGTGCCAGTAAGCTACCGTCCCGTCGTCAGCCAAGAACACAACAAATCCGTATTCTCTCGTTATCTTCCTTGGAAGGCGTTAAGAAAAGAGAGAGATGCCTATTCTCAGCGGCGCGTGCAGCAGTTCCAAGCAGGGTTCCTACCTTGGCCCGCGGTCACAGCTTTCACGTGTGATTAGCGCCCCAGACCCAACGCGCCTTGCGCTCTCTCCAAGCTCTTGGCTCTTCTTGTTCGACATGAGAGCAACAACCCTTTTCCTACCCGTCTCACTCTATGAACATTAACAATACATATCTTCCACAGTCTCTTCTCACTCACTCACTCAAGCACTTACGATAGTAGTTTTAATTATAATCTCGTTATAACCTCGATAACATGATGTTGCATGATTTTATTTTTGTCGTAATTACAATTTCATGACTACCCCTGGTATTCCCGTTTTTGGGACTCGCGAATGAAGAGCTTACTCTCGCGTCTTGGATTTGCGGTTATAAAATTTCTGCTGCCGTATGGTTTTTCTGTAGCTGCGCCGTCATTTTATCAAAGATGAGAAGAGAATGTGTGTTCCCGTGTTTTAGTTGTGTGTCTACTCTCTTGGTGAATGGAACCACTGAATCAGAACAGCGTTTGGTTACTCTTGTAACGGAAAGGGTCTCAAACCGTGCGCATATTCACTGGTGTGCCAAACTGGAGGTTGTGAAACAGGAACGACGATTCTTTCGCGGTGAGACGTATTTTCCTGGGCTAAAATCCAACCTACTACGCGTCTAGGCTACGGTAACGTCGCTGAATAAAAAATTGTGAGGTCCTCCACACGAGTACAAAAAAATCCATCAAATTTGGGTTACACGATAAATCACGAAAATTTTAAGGTTATCTATTCACCTAAATAGATGGGTATTGCACTAACGAAAAATTAAGATTGGAACCACCACACAGAAAATGTTAGGGGGTGAATGGGTGGGGGGGAAGACGAACAAAATGACTGCGTTTTACTGGCTGAACGCTTCGAAGCTGCAACAAATCTACTAAACGAGACTAGCTACACCCTCCTGGAGTGTTGCTGCGCGGTGTGGGATGTTTACCAGTTACGAGAGGAGAACACCGAAAAAAATCGAAGGAGGCCAGCATGTATTTATTGTATCATCGCCGAAGAGCGGAGACAGTGTAAAAGATACGACACACTAATTGGTGTGTAAATTTCATTTGTTCCATGTGCTATTCGAGAGTGGAACTGTCGAAAAACAGTTGGACGTGGTCTTGCCAAGCACTTACGTGAGAATTGCCGAATACTAATGTATAATATGAATAATGTTGCTGCGCTCACCTCGGAAGTTGCCAGGTGAAGAGATTTCCCTGTGTATGGGACTACTTTGGAGGAGAGGTGACGGCGTAATATTTCTTATCACCGGACTTTTTGCCAATGCCCTGCGTTAGATATTAAATTAGTCCACTTTGTCTTAAGGGATGTGGGGGCAAGACGACATCGTTGGGGCCTGGTCGATGGGTACTTCAGTCGCCTTCCGAAAGAAGGCCACGTGCAAGTACAGGGATTCCTCGTCTTCCACGCTTTCACTCCACGCCCATCCATTCCGAAACAAGTATGCAATCGCCTACACGCTACACACACTGTCACAGCCGGTTTAAGTTCCAAGCGACACAAGCCGCAGCTTAGGGTGTCCCAAACTGGGAAGGGCGCCAGAGGCACCAACATATACAGAATGTATCACAATTAGTAGTGAGTGTCACGCTGAGAGGGGTATCAAGGCGTCCAAGTGGAAGATTTGTACAGACTGCGTATCACAATTAGTGGCGAAAATTGACACAGGTGAAAGTGTACGAGGAAAAAAGGTTGGAGGGGATGGGTACCGAATGATAACTCGCTTCTCTTGGAAAATGTTATAGAACCGGCCTCGCTTTCTGTTCGCCATCATTACCACTGACAGGTTGGAGTACTACCACCACTACGTTACTAAGAAATTAAAATAAAAACAAGTTTCTCACTTGTGGATGTTCGCATCGTCAAATTCACTGACGGAAGAAAACCGCAGCACGAAAAACTAATTAATGTAAACCAAATTTCGGGAATACATTGGTGTAGCTAACACATTTAAGTGATTAACATTGAAAGAGGGCAGGTATATGTAAGCGCGAGATAAGCCATTGCAAATGTGAAACGACGGTACATTAATAACCGGTGTAACCGGCAGAATATTGAACGTAAGAATACAAACGAGGATATATTGTGTCGTACTGGTGCCGGATGTCGGTTTGTGGGACGGAGATCCATGCCTGCTGCACTTGGTTCATCACAATATAGGAACAGTTAATGCTGGTTGTGGATGACGCTTGAGTAGTAGTTCGATGATGTCCCCTATGTGCTCGATTGGAGACGGATTTGGTCATCGAGCAGACCAAGGTAGCAAGTCGACAGTCTATAGAGCACGTTGGGTTACGTGGGCGAGCATTGTCCTGCTGGAAAACACCCCTTGGGTACTGTTCAGGTGTGGGTCCAGTGTGTGTAGCACGCAGACAGGTCAGTTGCAGGCCGTCGGCTGGCCTATTCCTAACCAACACACGGTCATCACTGACACCGCGGCAGAACCAGAAAATACGACAGACCTCCAACTTACCCTCCAATGAGTTCACGCTCGAAATCAATCAAGTCGCAAATGGCGGTGGTTTTGGGTCAATGGTATGAACGCTACTCGGCGTCTGGCCCGGAGCTGTCCTTAATGTAACCGATTTGAAACCGTTGCGTCACTGTGGTGCCAACTGCTCGTCAGATTGCTGCTGCAGATGCAGTACGATGCACCACAGCCATACGCCGAACACGATTGTGTCTCCTCTGGGTGATGCCACGTGGCCGTGAGGAGTCTGGGCTTCTTAAGACCGTACATTCTCGTGAGCACCGCTGCCAGGTATCGTGTACAGTGGCTCATTCCTGCCAAGTGTTCCTACAATGTCGCAGAAGGAACAACCGGCTTCTCGTAGCCATATTACATGACCTCGTTCAAACTCAGTGAAGTGACGATAATAGTGTCTTTGTCGCCTTAAAGGCATTCTTGAGTAACATCGACTCACCACGACCAATCTAAAAGGTAACTAACGCTCGTGACCGTTACAGTGTCTTAAAAAAAAAAAAAAAATAAATAAATAAATAAATAAATAAAAATAAAAAAAAGCACACCTGATTTACATCCTCACAGTGCTGCTACTAGCGCCACTCTTTACCTATTGGCGCGAAATCTGACTAGATATACGGTGGTCTCGCGGTTCTAGGCGCGCAGTCCGGAACCGTGCGACTGCTACGGTCGCAGGTTCGAATCCTGCCTCGGGCATGGATGTGTGTGATGTCCTTAGGTTAGTTAGGTTTAAGTAGTTCTAAGTACTAGGGGACTGATGACTACAGCTGTTAAGTCCCATAGTGTTCAGAGCCATTTTCTGACTAGATATAATCTTTCCGATGTAGAAACACGTCTACCAACTTACACTTATGTCGCACAATTCCTTCATGGTGCTGCAATTTTTTTCCATCAGTGTATTTCTTTACTAATAAAGTATAACATAACAACCGGAAAAACTGCGTTATACGCTAGCTGGCGCACGAGAACAATGACGGAGCTGCAGTGAGCCCTGGATAATCTGCGGCGGCGGCTTCCGCATAGCCAGCTTTGCAGCACGGGCCGACGGCTGCCGGCTCGGCCTCAATTTGTTGAAGGCACGCCACTCCCTGGCCACGAGTTCACAGGCGCTTAACCTCCGACCCGGTCACTTAACGGGTGCTGTTTAAGCCCATCGGTCATATCGGTAATGTGTGTGGGAAGCGCCAGCACTCCGCTATCCCTTCTTCCGAGCACACCTGCCACCGCTCCGTAATCGGAATTCCACAATCTTAGAAATCCAGCCTCGAGCATTACGTTCACTTCCAATAATTACGAAAACGAATAGCAGTGTAATTATTCTGTGTAGCGCACTACGGAGACTCGGGCAATGGATTTAAATAATGACGATTTTGCAGTTCACGGCATATTTTCGGATTTGAGAGCGTAGTTCATCGCGGCGACATTTTTCCATAAATGTTTCTCGGTTTCCTTGCAGCGTCAGAATCGTTTGTATACTCAAGCTTTGGACAACTTGTTCTAACGTTGTCGTCAGGAGTTATCTGTTGTAATCAGAGCCAGTGCGGTACTTTCCTTAGTGTATTTGATCGAATTATATCTCGGACAGTCACGAGGTCAAGGAATTTCCATCTGCTACCAGAGATAACGTCGAGCCTGTGATGGAGGAACATTACTAGTGATGTTGATTCCATTAGGTGGTGCGTAACTCAGCTTCTTTCTCTGTAGCCTTGCAGCTTCTAGTGGGCGTTACCACGCACCACTAATTGAGTAATTGCTGTACAGATTAGGCTCGTTGCACTTTCTGATCTCAACGAATTATCTGATGATAGAATCCCAATCGGATATGACTTTCGTTTCGTGTTCGTTTTTGAGGATATGTTCCGCGACAGAAGATTTGTCGGTATCGCTATCTTTTATGTGGCGTCGATGTTCTGCGCAGGGTTCTGAAATCTTAAGTATGGAATGACCGATCTAACAGCAACTGCATTCACTGGGCGCAGTATCTCTAATTTTCTCGGGCAATATACAAAGCTACGTGGCTTATTATCAGTACAGGCCGTCTTTCTGGTCGCGCGATAGAATACAGCTTTTAATTTTGTGTGTCTCGTTAGAAAATCACATCTGGGTGTGGAAGAACATTGGTTGGGCGCTAGTACTGCGCTCGAGGGGGGCAGTGCCTCAATGAGACACTGCGGACAATGAAAATATGATGTTGGTCATTACAATGGCGCGCCCGGCACTTGAAACAATGGCTTACGCACATTCACAAAGCGCGTTGTACTGTGACTTGCGTCGAATCCTTATGCAGCCGCGGCCGAGCCCAAAATATTGATTCACCGGCCTGAGTTTTATAGTCATGTCACTTACAGACAGCTTTCTGCCTTGTGCCCTTTAAGGAATGATGCACAGGTTACGATTTGTGCAACCACCAATTGCGACACTTTCCACATACTTTGTCATTTCAGTTTCGAAACTGTCCCTTCGATTTTCTTTGCGTGGCTATTTGTATACGGTCCTATTTAGCTCCCGCCCGTGACAACGCCGTATTACACTGGCTGTAGGGTCGTCTACTATTGTGTCGACTTACGAACAGTAAAGTGGAGCACACGTGAAGTGTTACGTCACTGGCCTTACTTCTGGTGCATGTTACTAATCCGAAGTAACGATCAACGGAAAATCGATTAGAAATGGTTTAGTCATAAAAGGCATCTTAACTAGAATGTCTTTTCGGGATTAAAACGTTATTATCGCTGTATACAACATTACCACACAGGTTTACCAATGATTTGTGCCTTCTTGCAGTGTGTGTGTGTGTGTGTGTGTGTGTGTGTGTGTGTGTGCGAATTCCTTTTGGTCATTTTATAGCAGTTTTCAGTGAATGTTCTTTGGCAGGCCTCAGTATACTCCAACACCGTGGCTAGAGTCAGTCGACATATATGTTTTCTGGGTATGGTACCGCGTCATAATGTATAAAACTACCGCTGCCGGAGAAAAACCAACGTTTAGGCCACGGCTGCAGAGGATTTCTTCTGGGTATACTGGTAGACCCAGAAAACTTTTATGTCGATGTAGTACTTCGTTTCTTCACTTTACATCGTCTATCACTTCGATCACATCAATCCAATTCGTGGACCGCTGGCTAATTTCTCTTCAGTACTGTACGGTCAATAATACTAATCGGACTTACTTTGGCAACTCTTATATACGCTCCTTAGTGTATCTCACCTGCAGTGTTTCTCCAATATCACGTATGGAAGTTATTTTTTTTTCTTTCTTTCGAAGGACAGCCGTTAAAAGCAGAGCTCGTTAGCAAACCTGCATCTCTAGTCGGCAATGATAGCGCCTCACTGCTCGGCTTTGTCCGTCCGCGATGCGATTCACTTAATGCTACAGACTTGCTCATTGCTGAGGCGCTGTACAGTTTCGGGCGGCTTTATTATCAGTAGTGGCTTAACTAGGGTAAGTGGCATTTCCGTTTTTCTATCCTCCCCGCTATGCAGACACCTCCCAATTTCTTGTTTAATCCCAATCGCAGCTTAGCCTCTTCATTCATTTATAGGATCAACATCAAGTGGGCAGTGAAATAAAACGTGCACATTTCACCATTTCATGTTTTTTTTTATGATACAATTCCATAAGTGAAAAAAATAGCACCATTTCTTTCCCGCTCTTTCATTGCCTATCAAATGGAAGGCCGTTACTAACGAAAAAACAAAAAACCCAAACTATATCCTTTACATTTTCATTCCGTTGCGCGAGAGTGACGGAATGTAGTAGCTGAAAACAAGAAACGAGCGTGTCCTTACCAGCAAAGATAGTTCTTAGGGACTCGTTGCTCAATCCAATCCAAATCTCTTCATAATTTCCTTTAATACATACTCATCCCCTTCCCATTTTATTACATACCAATCACTCCCCTCTGCCCCCTCCCCACCGTTTCGCCCTTCCTCTTTTACACTGAAGAACCAAAGAAACTGGTATAGGCATGCGTATTCAAACACAGAGATATGTTAACATGCAGAATACGGCGCTGTGGTCGACGACGCCTAGAGAAGACAACAAGTTCAAAAAAATGGCTCTGAGCACTATGGGACTTATCTTCTGAGGTCATCAGTCCCCTAGAACTTAGAACTACTTAAACCTAACTAACCTAAGGACATCACACACACCCATGCCCGAGGCAGGATTCGAACCTGCGACCGTAGCGGTCGCGCGGTTCCAGACTGTAGCGCCTAGAACCGCTCGGCCACCACGGCCGGCTAAGACAACAAGTGTGTGGCGCTGTTGCTAGATCGGTTACTACTGATAAAATGGCGGGTCATCAAGACTTAAGTGAATTTGAACGTGGCGTTATAGCTGGTGCACGAGCTACGAGACACAGCATCTCCGAGGTAGCGATGAAGGGGATTTTCCCGTACGATAATTTCACGGGTGTACCGTTAACATCAGGAATCCGGTAATACATCAAATCTCCGATATAGCTGCGGCCGGTGGTCTCGCGGTTAAGGCGCTCAGTCCGGAACCGCGCGACTGCTACGGTCGCAGGTTCGAATCCTGCCTCGGGCATGGATGTGTGTGATGTCCTTGAGTTAGTTAGGTTTAAGTAGTTCTAAGTTCTAGGGGACTGATGACCACAGAAATTAAGTCCCATAGTGCTCAGAACCATTTGAACCATTTTTTAGCTGCGGCCGGAAAAATATCCTACAAGAACGGGGCCAACGACGACTGAAGAGAATCGTTCAACGTGACACAGAAGGGCAACCCTTCAGCAAACTGCAGTAGATTTCACTGCTGGGCCATCAACAAGTGTCAGCGTGCGAACCATTCAACGAATCATCATCGATATTGGCTGTCGGAACCGAAGGCCTACTCGTGTACCCTTGATGACTGCACCATACACAAAGTTTTACGCCTCGCCTTGAACAGTCAACATCGACATTGGACTGTTGATGACTAGAAACATGTTGCCTGGTCGGACGAGTCTCGTTTCAAATTGTACCGAGCGGATGGGCGTGTACGGCTATGGAGACAACCTCACCAATCCACGGACCCTGCAGTCTGCAGTGGACTGTTCAAGCTGGTGGAGGCTCTGTAATGGTGTGGGGCGTGAGCAGTTGGTGTGATATGGGGCCCCTGATACGTCTGGATACGATTACCAGGTGACACGTACCTAAGCATCCTGTCTGATCACCTGCATCCATTCACGTCCATTGTGCATTCCGACAACTTGGGCAATTCCAGCAGGATAATGCGACACTCCATACGTCCAGAATTGCTACAGAGTGGCTCCAGGAACACTCTTCTGAGTTTAAACACTTCCGCTGGCTACCAAACTCCCCAAACATGGACATTATTGAGCATATCTGGGGTGACTTGCAACGTGCTGTTCAGAAGAGATCTCCACCCCTTCTTACTCGCACGGATGGACAGGCCAGCAGGATTAATGGTGTCAATTCCCTCCAGCACTACTTCAGACATTAATAGAGTCTATGTTGTGGCACTTGTGCGAGCTCGCGGGGGCCCTACACGATATTAGGCAGGTGTACCAGTTTGTTTGGTCCTTCAGAGTATTTGCTTGTCCCTGTGCCCCACAGAAGCAGCGGCCGGCGTACGCGGCCCCGGAGTCACCGTGGTGCGCACGAGATTCCTACGCACACGAATTGGGGTGGCGCGGACATGTGGCAGAGTCGTTACGATCTTTCGGGCGACACGGTGGCGACACGTCCTTTCGTCGCCCATGGTAGCTGCGATTTGCAGTCACGAGTGGCGCTCCGGAGCGACGGGTGACTGTTTCCACTCTCGTGTCAAATGTCGTACCGTACGGTTTGACCGATAATGAAACTGAATGTAATGACAGCTACTACTTAAGAGAGTTTTTAACTTCTAGACGTAGCTGAAAGCATTAACCAAGTTTATCTGATAAAGCCAGTTCCTATCCAAAACTTTACATTTCAGCTCTTGTCATAAGTAAAGCACCTAACCGTCATCTGGAACAACGTTGCAAGTACAATTTTATAAGTACGAATTTTTAGTGAATTCAGTTACTATTCTGAAAGAAGACGGAAGTGTGTTTCACGAATTAACGGGAAAGACGATTTTTAATAAACCTTGGAGATGACTGTTGTGATTGTAATCAACTGTTTGTTCTATTTCCTATTACGGTATTGGCGCATACAGGTCTCGAAAATGTCCCGTCACAAATCGGAATAAACTACTTATTACTTCCTAAATTTATATGTTAACATAGCAAATGCGCACTGTGCTGATTTTCGTCCCCTTAAAAGCCCGCTGTAGAGTATTCTTCGCTCATTTGTAACCACAGTCCGTGACTCCGACTTAATTACATGTGTGTGTAAGCTGGACGGATCGTCTGTCACGAAACACAAAGGGACGTTACACCCGGAAATGGAACAGATTATGGTGATCGCGTTCTTGTTGCAAAGCTCCTCCAATGCTATGAAATGCTTGTCTACTGACGACGAGTCCATATTCACCCATCTCCACTAGTACAAATATTTTCATCCGCGAATGCTAACATCTAAAATAAATACCATAAAATAAAAGGTCGTATTTTGCTAAGGCATCCTGAACCTACAAATGCCATTATTTTTTGTGTGTTTACCGTCCAATCAACCGATGTAGTTTGTTGGGTTACACAGTGCCTACAGAAGTTAAGTATTTGGTCTTATTAGGCTGCAGTGTGTTCGTTGTTTTTTTTCTGAATGGATATCCTTCACTTCGCCAAACACAATATAAAAACATTTTTCAGACAGCCTGCAAATATTCTTCTCCGTTTGCAATTACAATGAGAGGTTCCAGTACCTTCTTCACTACTGAACATCTAAGAGTTAAAAAATATCAAGTGCATCGCTGTTTGAGCCTGTCACTATTACGTAGTAAGAACGTTTCGCGCCTCCTGGCAACACCACGCCGCACTGCGACCCAAGTTGACATGTAACAGGCGTAGTCAAGTCGATCAGCTAGCCGCCTCACTGTTACCAGTGGGCTCAGCGTCCACTGGACTAGATGGACGGCCGTATACAGCAGCACACGGTCGACTAATCCCGAACACATGTACAAGTATTGCCACGCGATCAAGTCGGTGCACGGTCGACTGACTGACAGATCCCAGTGAAATGGCACTGGTCAGACTTCATCGCTTGTTGCTGCTCGTGCCTGGGTATGTTATGTACTTAAGTACCAACTCTGACCATAGAGAAGCTTAGAAGTGTTGTGAATGAGAACAGGCCACTACATTGACGCAAATTAAACGACCCCTATGCCAACGGCGGCCCTCTACCTGCCAAATTTCGCAGACAACAGTACAGATTCATAAAAGAAATGCTTCATCTGTTCTGTTAACAATATATGCAAGTAATACAGCGAACTCTCCTATGTTACACACTTTTAGCAAACTCTTTTCTAATACAGTTCAGGAATATTATTGTTAAGACCAACACTGTGTGGTTTTCTTCTTTAGAGACCGTGAAATGTGAGTGCAGCTTACGTCCTTGTTACAACCAAACGTTCTTCATGTTGTCCAGTTTTCCCTGAAATTCTGCCATTTTGTAATTGCGTGCTGCGTATCTGTTAGCATATACGGAAACGTTTCCATGTTCATCCTGTACTAGTTGAAAAATGTTCCTGTGTATTTCTTCAGTTGTTCATGTAAGTGATGAAATTCTCCTAGTTTGCTTCATTTGCTAACAATGAGAACTCTCCATCGTACCCACCGCCCCCCGTCAGATTTAACGGTAAAATGGCCCAATGGATTGCCCGTCAAAAACTGAACACAGATCTGGCATCAAAACAGAAAGAAAGCGTACTGAACTGTGAAAAAAGAAGCAAAATAGAAACTGTGAGCGGCCTAAGCTGAAGATCTGCAACATCGAGCGAGTTGCGATAACGCGGCGTCGTAGTTGTGTGGTCATAGTGTTAGACTGCAAAGCAGGAGATCCGTGTTCCAATCTCTTTCGTGTCCCATTTGTTTCACAAATTATGAACTTTACGTTCGATTATTGACGTGTCTGTTCTCCTTCTGTAGTCTTGCCAATCATTTGTAGAATATCAGTCATCTGGTAATAACATATTACCGTCGCGAATAAATGTGATGAATAGCGAGAGCAGGCCAAAGCCGCATAGACCTCTCACACAAATGAAAACAACAAATAAATGTTTGTGAACTATGTTACAACAAAGGAACTCAGGAGGCAAAACTTCCAAAACGGAACGGAACGGTCATAACATGTGGTACTTCTGTGAACAAAGAGGAGGTACGTACGACTGGAGGTCCTTACACCTCGCTGTTGCAAACGACCGTTACACCACGATGTAGACACAAATTTTAATACAGCGAACAGACACGTCAATGACCGCACCGACAATTCATAATTTTGTGGGAAAAAAAATGGGCTACGATACTTGAACCCGGACCTTTCCATTCGCACGCCAACACCGTGACCACATAACCACAACGCCGTCGCTGATCAAATTTGCTCGTGTTGTACGTCTTGAGCTCGGAGCGTTCGCTGTTTCGATTTTGTTTCTTTTTTCGCAGCTCATTACACCTTCTTCCTGCTTTAGTGCTCGATCCACGTCCAATTTTTGACGCGCTATCCACTGAGTCATCTTACCACTAAATCTGAGCAGGGTGGCGGCGGTGGGAAGTTTCCCTCGTTACAAGACTGATCCAGAACTCCCTTCGCCTTAGTCTGGTTCTTTGCCCGGTCAGGCATGCATTCGCTAGGAAGTCCAAAAAAGCAATTCAGTTGGCTAACCACAGACTGACTGCGGATGCTACTGGGCTTCAGTGGACGACACCAGAGCAGAGGGTACTCACCAGTGTAGCCGGGCGCGCACGTGCAGGAGTAGGACTCGAGGCTCCGCAGGCTGCAGGTGCCGCCGTTGAGACAGGGGTCGGAGTCGCACGAGTTGGCCACCGGGATCTCGCACAGCGACGCCGAGTAGCCGATGGGGCAGGTGCACGTGAACGTGGGCGACGCGGACGGCGACGTGCGCACGTGGCACGAGCCGCCGTTCTGGCAGCGCGGCCCGGGGCCCGTGTGGCACGGGTTCGCGTGCTGGCAGTACTCGCCCACGTACATCGACGTGCAGCTGCGCACACGAAGTTCACAATTACACGCTGCAGCCAACGAGGCAGGAGGGAAGGCAAGGTTAGGTCAGGGCATAAATAAGTATACAACCGGCTGAACTAAAGGAGGACAATGAGGCCTTAGTAATGTTTTATGTTGGTTGTGTTCCACAGCTTTGATATACTTTCGATATGACATCGTGTAACACGGTAGGCTACTGATAAAAGTCGTCTTTTAAACACCAGTTTCGAGCACAGTTTAGGTTAGCAGCAAGAGTTGCATTGGACTATAAATAATTTTGCGGCCCTTTTTTCAAGTCGTGTTATTAGAATCTAACTCTTCCTCTTAACCCAAACCGAGCTGGAAAATTGTAGTTGGTCGAAATAGGTCTCTTATTAAAGAATACTTTTGACAGCAGCTTATGGTGTTATATAATGTCATTTCTTGAGGCCTTGATGGTTTAACAACCCGACTCTGTTCGAAGGAAGAATAACTGCTCACTTGGAGGACGGTATAGGACGAGACTCGGGCTTCTTCAAGGGTATGGACATGAGGTGAAGCACAGCAGTAACACAATGGTGACAACGACAGACTTTAGGGTCGGCGCCGAACTTTTCACGCATACTCATTTATTTTACACTATCAAACACTAAGTCACCAGAACGACAACCAACATAAACATAAACGCGACTAAGAATCATCGCGTAACATAAAAATTATCAACAAAATAATTAAAGCTATACTACTTGGAACCAAAGTAAGTCACAAGACTGATCGCGTGTTTTATATCGTGCACAACGATAAATGTATGAAAATAAAGATACATCAGCCTCAATGAAATGTTTAGGTGTCATTAGTTATTACTGAGGGCACTCACGTTTTTCTTTCACAAACCGATGTCATACGAACTGCTCTGGATTCGACGGTACACAGCCCTACCAGGGAGAGAACATTTTCTCGACCACATTATTGATCGATCAGGAGCAAATGCGGAAATCTTTAAGATGAGTTGCGCCCTAACAACGCGTCCAAGGGTTCCACGATTACGACTTAACTCTGCGTTGTTTCTGCGCTAACTCTTGTTCCAGCAGTCTACTGGTAGCAGCGTCACATGCATGACAACGCTCCATACATTACGACGCAGCCTTAGATAAGGGCTCATTACACGGGCTAACGACGATCACTGTCATTTGCATGGCCGACGAGATATTTACCAGGCTTTATTTTTTAAAAAAGTGTGCTCGCTACCGCTCTTTGACGAACATGGTAAACAACAGACACTGTTTCGTCAGTACACAAAACATATTTTCGTAAAAGAGTGGGAACGATGAGACATTTTTATTTACTATTTATTTTTTATCGTACACTTGGTTACCCAGAAGCAAAAGCAAACCGTAGAACTGCTGCTACAACCACATAAAATGAGAAGAGCAGAAAAATTACGTAATTATTTAACAAAATCAATTACGAAAAAAACTGATTATTTTACGAAAGTCTTAGATTAAATCTAATTCTAAATGAAAACTATCATCTGAATTCAGGTATCAGCTGGCAGTATAATAAATTTACCAATGCATAATAGTTTCATGTTCTGGTTATTCGTGATGCATGCTGCCGATTCCTAGACGCGCTGCTTGTCATTATGTACCACATAAATTTTTGTTTCTACTCTTGCTCTCTAATAGTGATAAATGTTTATAGCAAAGGCGGCCGATTACGCCGTCTGTAAACTGCTTGTAAATGTGTTAGACGCCGACAGCAGCGGCGGAATGGTACCGGACGAAGCACGGGCACGAGGACGTACCAGCAGATGGGGTTCAGTGGCTCGCTACAAAGGTCAGAAAAGGCATAAGCCACAGAGCTGCGAGCCTACCATTACGGTGGTGGCCACCGCAAGATGGCGCGCCATTACGCGGCTAATTGAGTTTAAGGCCTGGCCACCATCTTGTCATTATCCCGCGCTGTGCTGTAATTTCAAAACGAACCGCTAATGGAATCCTGAATACGGCGACTCTTCCTGACTTGCACAAATCGTGAAGGGTCCCAAGGCAGCGCTCCCCCGATTCCATTATTGCCTAATGGGTCAGGGCGGACCAAAGATACCATTCCACTCTCCCCGTTCCGCTCCACAGCGGCGCACTTTACCTTAACCAGCATCTGGATGCCGAACAGGAAGCCAAATGTCTCAAAACCTGCATTACTCGTGGAATCATTACGCTGTTACTAAAATGAATCACCTTTGACCATTTCATATTTAATGCTCAAAGCCAAATAAATTATTTTCTTACGTATAACTTATACCTTTCTCGAAAATTACATATTAAAGAAACTACGAATGGCTAAAAATGCGAACTATTGCTACTGTCGCTGCTACTAATAACTTTGTCCAGAAACAGAATAAAACATGTATCAAGCAAATGTTCTCTAGCTATCTCGTCCACGGCACGACTGTCTAAACAAAGCGCAGTTTCAGACACGCCGTGTCGTCCAAAGATAGCGCACACAGACTTCATACGACAACTTAGGACGATGCGAATGAGGTGGGATGGGGAATGGAGCAGACGAACCAATGACGAAGGGAAACATTACAGAACGACATAGGGAAACATTATAGACCGATACAGTCTTTTGATTCCGTCAACGCACTGGTATATGAAGAACATGGCGTCGAGATATTTTTAAGCAACCACTGAACGAATGGAACTAAATCGCGGTCGTTTTAAAACACATTTACATCACCTGGGACTCACCGACAATTCTCTTTACACTTGTGGAGAAGAGCATAATATTAGGATGTCTGGAAAGAGACATGATAGATCGTACACTAAATCAACTGAGTGCGTTACCCCTCTTTTGGGAACAACAGGGTTAGGGCGTATATACTAATATACATAGGTCTCATGGAATTAGAGGTGTCCATATAATCAGCAACATCCTCCAAGTAGGGCGAGGAGGAGGAGGAGAAGAAGAAGAAGACAAGCAACACATCATACGTGAGTGCGGCCACTCGAGGGCACGGACAAGAAACAAAGAATCCCGCTACCTAGAGGACGGACCCCAATTGCCAGTACATCCGATGACTTATCGACACATGAAGTGTATTTAGACACATTTATTTAGTTACAAATAACACACCTTTTGCTGTAACTATAATTTAAATTTTGTATACAGACAAGGGTTTGCATACACGCCAATATAAAAATTATAGTTCTTTCGCTATAAACGGATTCAAATTTGCACATACAGGGTGTTTCACAGTTAATATGACACACTTCTAGAGGTTGTAGAAGGGACATAGTAGATCGAGTCTTACACAGGAACCCGTGACCGTAAACGTCATCCAACGACGCGACATAGCGTCAAAGTTTTAGGCGCTGGAGCCTGTAAATGTTTGTGTAAACATGTTGATTCTGTGATGCTGTTAAAACTTTCTAGGATGATGGTGAAGGATAAATGTGTCAATTTGAGGTAAGAGCACCTCTATCAGAAACGAACGAGTCGAAAGTTAAAAGTGAAAATCATTCTGACACCTCTGACAGTGGAACACGTGCATCGGTACTGCTGTGCATATTGGCTACGTAATATTCAGAGGTGGTATTATGGACCAAAACAAGAAAACATATCAGTAAACATGGGCTCTAAACTGCATGCCTGAGGAGCTATGAGCACTTGTTCATCTGCGCTAGAGTGAAACACATCTCCTCTATTGAGCAAGTGTGGTCATAGCTCTTGAGGTGTTCTTAAGGTGTGCGTTTCAGAACCCATGCTTACTAGACATTTTTTCTTGTTTTGGTCCATACTACCATCCCTGAAAGTAGTATACTTTACAATTTTAGCAACAACAATATTGGTACATGAATTCCACTGTCAGAGGTATCAGAACGGTTTACGATTATTAACTTTTGACTCGTTCGTTTCCGGTATTGGGATCCTTACCACTAATTGATACATTTATCCTTCTCCATCACCCTAGAAAGATGGTAACATCATCACGGAATCAGTCTGTAAGTATGTACACACATACATACATAACCATGCGCCGGGGCCCGTAAATTTGATGCTTTATAGCGTCGTCGGATGACGTTTCCGGACATGGATTCCTATGTAAAACTTTATCTACTAAGTCCCCTCTACAACCTCTAGAAGTGTGTAACATGAATTGGGAAACGCCCTGTAGATAACAGTCAAAACTGACAGTTGTTACTGATACATATAAACTATGGTTGGTTGTATGGTCATGAAACAAAAACCTAATAAATAAATAAAATAAAAGCAGGGGGATATTAACCGACACGATTGCCTTTCACGTAATTTTGTTCCTTACGAAAACATATATAGGAGTAGACTAAGTCTTTTTTTAAAGAGCACCTTCTATTTTTTATTCGGTAATCTATTTCCTCTTTTCAAAACCTGTTCGAAAACGTATCACAGTGTACAGTTCACGTAATCACGAGGTTACTAAATCGTAACACAAAACTAGCTTTCAATCTCTGGGTACAGTGCAGGTACTCTCGGTACTACAGTTGTGCTGTAGTACTCGCATTGTAAATAAGAAAAAAATATTTCAATTACGCTTCTGTTATCTTCTGTTTTCCGTATATGAGTAGCATTTCTATCTTGTCTTAGTTCGTGTACACTGTACTCACATAAAAATCTTCAACTGAGGACGGCTGATTGAATGTCACATGCGCATTTTTCTTGCGTTTCCATTTGTTAACTGTCAACTACAGCAAGAGGACGAGTTTCGGTGTGCTAGTACAGGAGAGTCAAAATTAATTCGGACAGTCCAGATAAATACGACACGTTAAATAATACACCCACTTCTGTGCAGTAAATGGACGAGGGTACCACTTTCTGCCTCCTTTACGCATGGAACGACGGAAAAATTACCGACCGTGTGCCTCCATATGTGTATCCCTCATGGTCCCTACACGAGCTACACGACGGAGAAGCAGAACCATAAAGTTTTGCCAGACGCCTCCCCACTTTTTCGCCAAGCATTTCCCTGTAAGTCCCTCAGCTACGCCTCTGTGGCCGCAGCCTCCATTTAAAAACTGACGGCAGTTGCGTTTGCGTGAAGTTCTCAGTGTTAAGAGACAAGTAACACTGCGTGAAATAATCGCAAAAATCAACCTGGCATGTGCGACGAATGTATCCGTTAGGACAGTGCGGTGAAATTTTGCGTTAATGGGCTATGGCAGCAGATGACCGACGCGAGTACCTTTGCTAAGCACGACATCGCCTGGGCTCGTCACCATATCGGTTGGACCCTAGACGATTGGAAAACCGTGGCCTGGTCAGACGAGACACGATTTCAGTTGGGAAGAGCTAATGATACGGCTGAAGAGTGGCGCAGACCCCACCAAGCCAACAAGGCACTGTGCAAGATGGTGGTGGCTTCATAATGGTGTGGGCTGTGTTTACATGGGATGGACTCGGCCTCTTGTCCAACTGAACCGATTACTGAGTGGAGATGGTTATTTTCAGCTACTTTGAGACCATTTGCAGTCATTCACGGATTTCATTACCCAAACAACGATGGATTTTTTATGGATGACATTGCGCAATGCTACAGGGCCACAATTGTTTGCGATTGGTCTGAAGAACATTTTCGACAATTCGAGCGAATAGTTTGGCCAGCCATTGAACATTTATGGGAAACAATCTGGAGGTGAGATGGTGCACAAAATCCTACACCGGCATCACTTAAAAAAGGTTCAAATGGCTCTGAACACTATGGGATTTAACTTCTGAGGTCATCAGTCCCCTAGAACTTAGAACGACTTAAACCTAACTAACCTAAGGACATCACTCACATCCATGCCCGAGGCAGGATTCGAACCTGCAACCGTAGCGGTCGCGCGGTTCCAGACTGTAGCGCCTAGAACCGCTCGGCCACCCCGGCCTGCGCATCACTTTCACAATTATGGCTTAATATTTTCTGCAGGCGACTTCCAACGATTTGTGGAGTCCACGCCACGACAAGCTGCTGCACTACGACACGATAACCAGGAGGTATCCCACGACTGTCACCTCAGTGTAGGATTCCTGAGGTTGGCGAGCGCGCCAGAGTTAGCCATTATCACGAAACGAGCATTGAAAACAATTCAACGCACATTTTAATCTTTCTTTATGCAATTCCAAAACTGATAGTTTCCCGAAAAGCTGAAAATGATTTGCAACAAACTGGCTCGAAACATTTCTTTCGATCAAGGAAGAGATCAACTACCAATAATATCCTGGATCTTTCTGAACTTCCCGACTTTTTCCTGAGAATTCCCAATGTTCCAAGCTTTCCTGACAAGTCACCACCGGAGTGGTGTATCGAGACCAAAGTTTGCAGAGAGAGTGCAAGGACTCTGCGTAAGTTGTTGACGACGAGATTGTGCGAGGTTGCAGATTTGGACGATTATCCAATAAGGGAGGCGCTGCGACTGAGCGGACGCCGGCGCAGCACGCCAAGGCCGTGCCCGGTGGCCGCTCAATTACGGGCAATTGAACGCGCAAATTCTGCTCCCGAACTCACGCTGCGTCGCTGTTGAAGCTCTCCTTAGCACGACGCCACAACATCCGCGGTACACACAGTCACATTTTCTTCGCTACTGAAAGGCCGTATTTTGTTCTCGCGGTAGTCTCGTACAGCGCATACTACTGCACAAGTGAACTCTTGCCCAGCCGCAGCTGTCACTAATTTGGACACGTGACCAGCTACTATCCAGTTAAAAGTAGTGCCAAATGTCACTCGGGTAGCGAGAGCGGGAGAAGTCTTCCCGGATTGCCATTACTGTCTTTCAATTTACTGAATGTGAGATGGAAAAAGGGGGTTTCTCTGCCGATGCAAAACGGGAATACACGAGCAAGTCGACGGTGTACGAAATACAGAAGGAAGAAAAGAGTCTAGCCTACCGTCGACATAGTGGTCGCGAACGGATCACACTGTCAAACTGGGAAAAAACGGGGAAGGAAATGAACTGTGTACTCCTCAAAGAAACCATTTGCCTTGACCGATATTTTAGAGTAACCACGAAGAAGCTAAGTCAGGTGTCCAGAATGCTACTTTGTTTGGTGCTGAGGGGAGTGGAATATAAGTATCTAACCCAGAAAATACGCATAATTGTGCTACTAGTTACGAATGTCAGCAAGTAACTATACTTCAAACTTAGCGAAGAAACAGCCGGAAAAAAATTATTCTATTTAGGGGATCCGGGTTTAAAAAGTGCCAGACTGAACAGTGATCATTTGTGAAAGACAAAATATAGGTGCTAAGAAGGCACCCGTCGTAATATATTTAGACAGTAAGATAAATTATAAGACCAGAGGTTTGTTTATGCCAGATCCATGCAATGAATACATTACGTTATAAATGCCTAAAAACTGTCAGTTCACGAAAGTATCATTAAAAAACAGGATGATCAACGTATAATCGTTTTTAAACGTATAGCGCTCTGAACGCTCTCCACTTTCTTCTTTTATTTACATTCCACCACACTTCCATACAGGGAACTTTTACGTTTTTTAGTGTGTGTAAACAGAGATTATACGAGGGTATATCGAAAAGTAATAATGCCTCGTAATTAATGAAAACTTTGAAAATGAACATATAACGGCGGATTTAGTACAGATTATAGCCTCAATTGACCTCTATACAACATAACCGTTCGACGTAGTCACCAGCATTTGTGCACATTTGCCGTCGTTGAATCCAGGCATCAAAATCAGTTTGGAAAAATTCACGGTTTTGCTTCTTGACCCATTTTTATGAAAATGATTTAGAAGCTGCTGATTCTGGACTGCTAACGCGTCTGCCTCCTCGAATCACTTCATCAGAACGTTGTCCGCCCCCGGTAGCTGTATGGTCACCGGCACGGTAGCTGAGCGTTTTCGGTCAGAGGGTTAGCAACCCTCTGCAATAAAAAACTGAGTTAATCGATCAACAACGAACTTAAACGGATGTCTTACGACGCCCGCCCAGAGCAAATGCGACGAACGAAAACTAACAAAATTCGATTGGAAAAAAAGAAAAGGTCGGCGTGACGGATTGTCAATCCTCTGGGCCCGGGCTCGATTCCCGGCTGGGCCGGGGACTGGGTGTTGTGCTGTCGTCATCATCATCCTATCATCCTCGTCGACTTCAGGTCAAGACCGGCACCGGCGGACGGTCTGCCCGACGGAGGGCGGGGGGGCGGCAGACCATACGATTAAATAAATAAAATCAGAACGTTCTAGACCAGGGGTCTCCAACTGTTTAGTCCGCGGGCCACTAGGTAGGGCCAAGATCTACCTAGTGGGATTAAAGCACCCTAGCACTCCATGATCACCGTAATGTAAGGCTAGAGAAAAGATGAAATCGCAAAAATCTAAGGTTATGGGAATAGCTAGCACTGAAACGAACTACGATTTTTATTTAATTACATAATTTTTGTTGGTGGACGTACCTGATCGAAATTCTGGCGTATTTTATTCTGGCGAATTTCACCGACAAAAAAGTATGTCACTGCACATTCGTCACGAAAGCGTCCTGCAAAGTTAACGAAATCTCAAAATCATTTTTAGCAACACTATTACTGCAAGACGTATTTTACAACGTAATCAAAAGAAAGTGAAACCTCGCTTAAGAAGCATCTTCCATAATGATTGATTACTAAGGCTAGTCGCCGAAGTGGCGTCCATTTGAAAGACTTGCACGAGACTGGTGTGTAGAATAAAATGCAAAGAATTTTTTTACTTTAAATGTTTTCGCCAAACTAGTCTGTTAACCGTTCTTTTTTTCACTATCGCACGGATTAAATAAATAAAATCAGAACGTTCTAGACCAGGGGTCTCCAACTGTTTAGTCCGCGGGCCACTAGGTAGGGCCAAGATCTACCTAGTGGGATTAAAGCACCCTAGCACTCCATGATCACCGTAATGTAAGGCTAGAGAAAAGATGAAATCGCAAAAATCTAAGGTTATGGGAATAGCTAGCACTGAAACGAACTACGATTTTTATTTAATTACATAATTTTTGTTGGTGGACGTACCTGATCGAAATCATCTGTTCATTGTGGAGAGCCACAAGTTTAACCACGACCTTCCGCTTTGGAAATATAGAGCTCCGACAATATCGCGGTGTATTGGTCGCGATAGGCCTCGAAACTCAATTGTTGGCAGTATAGGTACCACCTCAAATATTTGACGGGCCGGATACCGGGGATGTCCGGCCAGCTAACGCGGGCCGGTTTCGGCCCGCGGGCCGTAGTTTGGAGACCCCTGTTCTAGGCTGCCACCTGTGGCACGTTGTCGGCGGATCGCTGAGCTGTTTCTTCGTTTCCAAACTTTTTCACCAAACGCCGCACATAGATAATCTCGATTATAGCTTCCCTGCACACTTTCCTCATGGATGAGGTTAAAACAACTTGACAATCATGGGCCCAACAGCAAAACTTGAATTTTTCCAAACTGGTCTTGATGTCTGGGTTCAACAATGATGCAAATGTGTACAGATTCATGGTGGCTATGTTGAACGTTTGTGTCGTGTAGAGGACTGTTCAGGCTATGACCTGTACTAGTTCCACACACTGAGGGAGGGAGGGAAGGTTTCGAACAAAATATTATGCCGCAATACTATAAATGACAATGGCAGATCTGTAATTGTTTGGGCAGCAGTGCAATGGAACCCTAATATTACCGCTAGCCAGTACGTGAATGTAACAGCTTTCTAACACGACTACGGACATACATGATCGTCTTCTGCCGTGAAGGCGACCGCTGAGCCTTAGAGCGACCCGAAAGTACGAACTGTGACAGATTGTAAATCGGGCCTGTCTAGCTTCTACTGTCAGTAAAAAGCAAGGTTCCGGAGTGCATTGTGTGCACTAACCCCTTTATCCCTTTCTTTCACCCCGTATGTTAGTGGTGGGATATCTTGTCCAGTAGTTCAGGTGCCGTCCGTATCCGCGCGATGGTACTTCGCTTCGCCGTAGTTCTACCTTAAATGTAGTAAGCGTATGGCATTGTCGGCTGGGAGGCCCCATTCGGGGAAGTTCGGCCGCCAAGTGCAAGTCTTATTTCAGTCGACTCCACATTGGGCGATTGCGTGCAGGTGATGAGGACGAAATGATGATGAGAAGGAGGAGGACACCGCAACACCCAGGCCACGAACGGAGAAAATCTCCAACTCGACCACTCTACATCCTAACAGTTCAAGGATAATCTCACACACATCTCTCGAAGTAACGGAGTATAGCTGAACTAAATACTATCTATTTCGTCGGCTGCAGCATCATTACCGGATTTTCATAGAAATTTAACACAATATCATGAATCTTTCACTCAGCACCGAAGTCACTGTTTTTACACATACTGGCAGATTACAATTGTGTACCACACCGGGAACCGAACTATCTCGCCTGTTGTTATGAGGACAGATCGTAAATCGGGTCTGTCTAGCTTCTACTGTCAGTAAAAAGCAAGGTTCCGGAGTGGGATCTCGGTCAGACAACAAAGTTTCATGCAGCATCACGTTTAGGGAGAGAGTGATAGAATTATTTGTGGGCACGTCACGAAGGCCTTTAGCAGCCAGCATCGTGTTTAGGTTTAACAGGGGACCAGATGCTCCACGCCCTGTTTTGTATGTATTACGCAAATTGAACCACACTTTTAGACTGAAGCAGTACAAAAGCTCAAAAAGAGTTCGCCCAGATAGCGTTGATGGCGATTACAGCTGGCTGCCACGCTTCGTCGCAAGCCCGACACGCGACGCCTGACAGATAAGCCAATTGATGGAACTCATTTTATTGCTACAAGTACATCATAAAGTGGATCCCATGAGGAGGGAGGGAGGGAGAGAGAGAGAGAGAGAGAGAGAGAGAGAGAGAGAGAGAGAGAGATTGTCGGCTCGTGATTTCGATAAGGTGCGCTGATGGAGATATGCACAAACTTTGTCTCAATAGCTGTTACTCTTCAGAAAGGAGATGTAAGTCAGCTATCATTTAGCAGCGTCACTGCTTCGTAACTGTCTAGGTAAAATTATGGATATATGATGCCTATTCTAGAATTCTGTTATCTACAAGCGCCAACTAAAAGCGCAGCAAATACAAAGCACAAGCATTTGACGAAGTACCACGAGATACAAACAGGTTACATGCCGTCGAGTGCATTATATTCAGTTCACGTGCAGCAACTGATTGGGAACCACCTCAGCAGTTTAACCCTATGACCCGGACTGCATTATTCTCACACCACTTTCCAGAGGGACACCTGTCACCGACGTTCGCAGAAGCGCTGAGGGCACAACAACGAGATTCGTGGGTAGTATCCTTTCGGAAGAAAAGTTTCTAGGTGGTTCGGACGACGAGGAAATTTGACAGTGCAGCTTTCATGATTGTCAGACTGCGTCCAAATTACATTCGAAAACTTAAGTGTTCAGCGAGGTGAGGCTAATTGCAAATCTTCAGTAGGATAACAGAGTTAGTTTCGATTGTCCCCAGTCGCTCCTTATAGGAGAGTAAGACTTAGTACTGGTAGCATGTTGTTTCCACCTCCCTCCTTTCAGTACCATATCTAACACTACCAACTCAACCACGAGGCTAAGGTAGCACATCTACACGTCTTCGAGGCGTCATATACGCGACAAGGGTTAGGGACCCTGCAATGAGAGCAATACGGTCTGGTTTGCTATGTCATTTATCTCTGACACCACCAGAAAGGACGAACTTTTGTGCATTTAGATTTACTTATCTACATTTTATAAGGAAACCACTGAAAGCATTCGTTCCAATTATTTCGGTGAAACCTGCGCCACGATTGCTTGACCTAAAAACCTTAACAAACCCGATTTCTTAATTATAGATACACTTCATTAACTCGACGGATGTTTTTTTGGTGAGCGAAGGGCTTTCTACTAATAACAATACGATAGTGGTGATAGTGATAATACTTTACTCAAACGAATTAGTCGTTACTGCGTGTTGTGACAAACCAACCGATAGTGTTTACTTTGCAAACTCCTCGAGGAAATGCTTTGCTATTTCCTTCCTCTGATGATGGACGACCTTTCGGATCAGTTCAAATGGCTCTGAGCACTATGGGACGTAACATCTTAGGTCATCAGTCACCTAAACCTAACTAACCTAAGGACATCACACACATCCATGTCCGAGGCAGGATTCGAACCTGCGACCGTAGCAGTCCCGCGGTTCCGGATTGCAGCGCCTAGAACCGCACGGCCACCGCGGCCTGCCTCGGATCAGTCTGAATCGTATTGGTGAATGTGGTGATGTGGTTCTACACTGTACTGTAACCGAAACCGTGGGTTTAAAAAGTCATCAGCAGAGATGGTTTGTCATTTCAACCAGTTCTTTGGACCGCAGTCTGGTGATCACGAACTGCACATAGCCTCTCTTCTTATTGCCTGCCAAATACAGCTAACGAAAATGTTTCCATCACCGGGAGTGAAAGCATCTTCCTGTGGTGAGCGACAACGCGATGTTGTTTTCATTCTGAAGACTACCCTCGTTAGTGTTATCCTGGCCATGTCTGCATAGTTTCTGCAAGCTACGTCCACTTGAACCTGTCGACTATATTAAAGCCTCGGTCTCCCTCTACACTTCCATCCATTACGTAATTAACTTTTACTCGATGCCTCAGAATGTGTACTGCCAGCATAACCATCGTTTCGTCGAGATGTGCTAAGAAGCTGAAACTTCCTGGCAGATTAAAACTGTGTGCCCGACCGAGACTCGAACTCGGGACCTTTGCCTTTCGCGAAAGGCAACGGTCCCGAGTTCGAGTCTCGGTCGGGCACACAGTTTTAATCTGCCAGGAAGTTTCATATGAGCGCACACTCCGCTGCAGAGTGAAAATCTCATTCTGCTAAGAAGCTCTTTGCTGCACGGACCTATTCTGTGTACCTTTTCATCCATTATCCGATCTTCGACGCCATTGTGAAGCACCACCTTTTATTTCTTCGCCTAGACCATTAAACTATGTTTAAAATTTCTGATGTTACCTTCACTGCTTCTCTATGCACAGAGTGAACAAAATGGGTGATACGCTGCAACCCAATTTGAGTCTCTGTTCGACAACTGCCTCCTCTAGTGTTCTTTGATTCTAATTACAGCAGCCTCGTTTCTGCACAAATTGGACATAGCCTTTTGCTCCCTGTATTTTATCCCCAAAAACTTCGAGATTTCATGGAGTGTACAAGAGGCCATAAAAGTGTAAACTATCACCACGAGAAAATTAAGTTACCTAATTATTTTTGTTTGTTTGTTTATTTATTGGTACCGGTCGACAACCATTGTGAGCACTGAAATTCCCATGTCACAGCACCGCAGCATGATACTAGGGGGAGCCAAAACATCATAACGTAATTCGTTTCAGCTGTTTGAGGCCAACCTAGGAGACTTTCAGCCGTCTCCATTGCCCTGACCCAGCTATAATATATCCGCTATAGTTGAAAACGAACTGTCGCACGATGCTCATTTTTATCAATGGGCTGTGACACATTCTTTTGGCTCCCCTAACGGTGTGCTACGTTACTGTGTCGCGGGAATTTTAATGTGTAACGGGTCTGCAGATACATACCCGCAAACAAATAAAATTTTAATTAACTTTATTTTTGAGGAGGTAATTAAAACGTTTTCGGAAAAGCAGATGAACAATAGACGGCATATTCTGTATCAAGATTATCAATGAAAAAATATAGGACTACAACAAGAGCATCCATTACCTGTTCATAGACTTCCAAAAGACCTACGATTCGGTGCACACAGAAACGGTATGGGAAATCAAGGCAGAATACGGAATTCCTCCAAGAAACTCGTCAGCTTGGTCGAAGTACGTGCGGAGAAGCCAGTAAGTAGGGTGACATACTATGGCTCGGTATGACACTGTTTTGAGAACAAAACTGGATTGAAGCAAGGTGATGCGCTATCCTCACTTATCTTCAACATTGTCATGCAGAAAATGGTAAGTGAAACCTAACGAGCAACAAATGGAAAGATCAAAGATAAACAACCAATATACTTGCCTATGCAGATGACATAGGTTTAATAGGAAATAACAGTAGTTAAATTGAAATGCTGTTCAAGAAACTAAATGAAACCGCCATGAAATTAGGTTTACACATTAATCAAGAAAAAATATAGTACATCATGATACGCAGGGAAAATATGACTACAATACAAAGTGATAACCTTCTCACAGAAAACTACAATTTCAAAACACTCCGAACTTCAAGTACCTTGGTTTAAATATAAATGACTGCAATAGAAGACGAGTCGAATACCTAACTGACTACGGAAAGCAAACAGAGTTTTCCCTCCAAAAACTTCTATCCTGTAAACTCTTGACCACGAAAACCAAGCTGAAAGTCTACAACACAATCGTGAGGCCAGTACTGCTATACGGAGCCGAAGCATGGAGCATGAGCAAAAAATGAAGAGCATCAACTATCAGTCTTCGAAAATAAAATTTGCTGAAACATCTTTAGGTCAAAATTTGAGCAAGCAACACAGAAGTGGGTTTGGAGCGCCAACTAAGAACTAGTTAAGTTAGTCGACCATCGCCAAAGCGAGACGTTTGCAGGCCATGTTGACAGAATGGAACAGTTAGACGTATGACAAGAAAATGGAAGGCACAAGACCTCAGAGAGACCAAGACGCAGATGGCAAAACGAGGTGACCTCAAACTGCAGAATTCTCGGTATCTCTGAATGGGAGGAAGTGGCACAAGACGAGAAAACCTGGAGGCAGGCCGAGCGAGGTGGCGCAGAGGTTAGCACACTGAACTCGCATTCGCGAGGACGACGGTTAAACCCGCGTCCGGCCATACTCATTTAGGTTTTCCGTGATTTCACTAAATCGCTTTAGCCAAATGCTCGGACGGTTCCTTGGAAAGAGCACGGCCGATTTCCTTCCTTAAACCTTTGAAGCCCATGACCTCGCTGTGTGGTCTCTTCCACCAAATCAGCCAACCAACTGGAGGTAGATAGTGAAACGGCGTGGGATCGCCAACGGAGTGAGTGTGTTTAAGTATGACTAGCCTTCATATGGGCATGTGGAATTTCCACTCTTAAGCAAGTGGCCCTCCGACTGTAGACCACGCTCGACAGTTTCTTTCTGGACCACGAATTGAGTGTTTGGCGGCAAGGCGAGCGAGGTGCTCTGGTAAGCAGGAGGCGGTGGCGGCGCGGAGCCGTGATTGGACGGGCTGCTCGCCGCGGCTGGGATGACTTTGTGCGGCGCGAAGGGTGTAAGCGGGCGTGGGCGGAAGAGCGCCAAGACGGAGGGCGCGCGCGCGGGCCGCTAAGCGGGCACATCCTGCTCCCATCCATCACGCAATCACCACAAGTGGCTCTATCCGCAGCCCGGGACGCCTCAAGGGCCCGAGCCAGCGCCCCGTCGGACCACCTGCACTTCGCGCCTCTCCTTGAAGAACCTCACACGCTAATAACTGTCAATTCGCCACTCTAGATCCTCGTCTAGCACAGCACTCTTGTCGGGCGCGAGCACTGGTGGACACTCGTGATCAAATGGAACCGTGTTGTCTTAGCGCAATTCCGCCCCTCCTCCCCCGTCACATCAACTTGCACACAGTGGAGCGGAAGCCGAGCTCGCCCCAGCCCTCGACAACTTGTCGGTGTCATTTCGAACCTAGACCGCCGAGTGACTGCTCTGAAATGAGGAACAGCTCTATGCAGAGTACCCCAAAATCGACTGCGGACAATACCAGGAGTAGAAACGGCCCGATATACAGTTCTAGTCTGCTGACGGCTTTCGCTAAAGCACGCAGTCATCTGCAGGATGAAAGATGCAGTCTGGAAACGATCCTCTCGGCTAGGGCTAAAGTTCTCAGCGATATCAATTCTTCCAGGAGAGCTAGTCCATTAGGAGAGATGTACCTTGATGTTCAGACTGTAACACCAAGAGTACGGAAGGTAAGGTTTAGGATTCGAGTTCCGTTCCGACACGTAGTTTTAACTATTGCAATACCACTGGGATGTATATGTCCCACAGTAGTTTATCAGAGAACCAGAGGGAATTTGCTGCACGTAACTGATACGTACCATGTGTCAACCTGCTTCTTCAGAAACTATTTCACGCGGTATCACAAGTATAATGATCGATGTGGCTGTTACATGGGGCATATGAATTTGCATGTAATAAAGAGCCAGTCATTTAGAATAATCTACCAAAATGTCTAATATTTGTGATTATAAATAACATCAAGAGATGTTTCTAAATACGCTCCAAGAAAAAAAAGTCATTACGATTTCATAATATATGGGTGGTTTATTCAAGAGGAAAGAGCTTCACAAATTGAGCAATTTAATAACCCTAGTGCTGGTTGTCGGACGGTATCCTGCCGCTGGCTGGGGCGTCTCCAAACACGTCTTCGCACTGGAGTACAACTCTGTGGGTCCCGCTTCAAAATGAGCCCCAATGGCCAGCGGTGAGATACTAGCTTGCCATACTGCCCGATAACCAGGGGTAATGGTCTGGGGTGCGGTTTGTTTTCACAGCAGGATCCCTTTGGTTGTCATCCGGGGCACCCTTACAGCACAGCGATAAGGCGACGTCCCGTTTTGCTGCTCTTCGTTGCAAGCCATCCTGGGCTTACATTTCAACAGGAAAATGCCAGACCGCACACGAAGAAAGTTTCCACTGCACGTCTTCGTGCTTGCCAAACTCGAACTTAGCTAGCAAGGTCGCTTATCTCTCCCCAATCGACAACGTTTGGGGCATTATGGGCGGGCTCCTCCAGCTAGCTCGCCATTTTGACGATCTAACGCGCCCTTTTGACAGAATTCTGAAGTTATAATCATTTGTACGGGTGTACATGTTCATCGCATTTACCGATTTTCGTCCTATTAGCGTAATTCCTTTTGGTGCGTCGTTGTTTTTTTGTCTTGGAATGCACATGTATCATTAATGAAAACACAGGATTATCACTCATCTCATCAGAACTTGGACATATAAGGTTCCAGGTTATAATACCAGTGGGACATACATGTTCCACCTCTCCTCCCCTTGAAAAAAAGTAACTGTGAGAAATATTTTTGTCCTTTTATTAGTTCTAAGTGTGACATTGATTAAAATCACCACACATGACTGTCTTCCACTCGGGAAAAAAATGCGTGGTGATTTGATATATGTGTTCTGGATACCAGGAGTAGGTTCTACAGCCCGGGATGTGTTAAATGTGTCCCCAATGCACATAAAATGAATCACGTGTCCTCGAAAATCAGTAACTATACCACCTGAAACGGTTACCAACCAAAAGGTGGTTCGAACACAGCTGTGCTCCGTCCTAATGGACAACGTTATTTCCACACCAGGCATCGGCTTACCTGATCAGATATAAGGGAAACTACAGATTATAGTGGCATCTGAATTGAGGTGACACGACTGCCTGTCACATGCACCAACGGTCTCTACACCTAAAATTCGCATTAACTGATGGAAAACTATCACATACAAAACTCTCATCGCGACAGAGATTACACACAGATACTCGCAAACGTATCGTCACGCGCTGAAATTTTGAGATAGGTAGCGTATTTTGAATTAACTGGATTTGACAACAATCGGTCCGCCGCAGTGGCTGGGAGTTCAGCGAGTCTGACAACAGCACAGAGGTTATTGGTGTGTTGTCTAGGACGAATTATGAATTTGCCTTGGTGGGAAGACTCGAATGGAGTCCACTCAGCCTGGTACGAACGACTGAAGAGAACAAAATTAAAAGCGCGCACACACACACACACACACACACACACACACACACACACACACACACATAGAGAGAGAGAGAGAGAGAGAGAGAGAGAGAGAGAGAGAGAGAGAGAGAGAGAGAGAGAGTTTGCCATAGATCACTGTCTGTATACAGTACACCACAAGTCCTCAACTGGAGCCTTCTACTGTTGCTTTAGTAGCTGTTTGCTTTACAGATCGATGTCCTATTTGACGATATGGTCATCGTATTTAGTTTGTGTACCCAATTCGTTACACGTATAATAATTAGAAGCAATACACGTTGGATTCGTCACCCTTATGCATAAAAATCTGATTCAATGATGAGACAACGGGATTGCTTCAATCCTTACGTCCGCTGCCAATCTATGAGATCCTGAGATTGTTCCATACAAAACGTGCACGAGTTAACTCGTGCATGAACAATGCGTATCGCCGGACACTTCCGTCTGCCAGTAACGGCACATCTATCTGAGAAGTGGATACCTCAGTCGGTGCAGGATGTCGAAAGCACGAAGCTGTGGCCTATGAATTCATGATAGATGAAGCGACGCTACGCATTTCACAGGTATTATTATGTAAGTCGCGTGAGTTTGAGCAACTACTAGCTATTATGTGGGGGCAACCTAATCACTACCTCCAATGCATCATAACTATCCGTACGGGGCCTTTACCCCCTGTATTTACAAAAGGACATTAATTGTTTATCCTAAACATAAGGATGCCTTTTTTGTCTCTTTATACTAAGAAGCAATCGTGTAAGGCAGCCCGTACAAAAAGGCCTATAACTAGTGGTACGAATGTTCAGTTCTAATTTTCTTTGTTTCGTTTTGCAATGATAAAGTGTGACATGTAAAGAAAAAAATCGTTATCCTCGACATCATCAGCTGACCTTACGTTAATGAGCATCTGTGTCTCTGCAATTACAGGCGTTTCCTTTTTTGTGTTTTCGTAGGAAGCACACAAATAACATTTCTAATTTAAGATCACACAATTATCAGCACTTATCCACGACAGGTCTACCATCATTTGACGTCACAAAAGTAGTGACACGCTGATCCCCCATCTCATGTTTAAAAAATGGAAGTATTTGTTTTACTATTTCCAGGAATAATTTAACTACTCTAAGAAAATACTTCACTGGCACTGGCAGCGCCCAAGATGACAGTATGCTATTGCCGTGATCATTGTACTGAAGCTAGAACTCAGTAGCCTCGAAGTGACGCCGAAAGAGGTAACCGTACCCGTAAAACAATGCATTCTCGTGAAACTCAGATAACTATACTTGCAACACAACCTTGCATCTCCCTGTAACTGGCCAAAGGAGTACTGTTACGGGATTCTTGGGCAAAAGAAACAGGGAAACAGAGGGGCACGAAGCCAGCTGGACACTTAGCTTTCAGCCGGATCTCTGAGCCAATACCGTCAAATCGGCCACTGTCTAACTGTACTGCACTTCGCCATCACTGTCGTTTCCAGCTGTTCTGCAAACGCATATCGCCAAAGCGCCGTGAAACTTCTACTGACAAAAGATATCGGATTGGTGGTAAAAATAACGCCTAACATGCAAAAAGGCATGGATAATTTTAAGCTTTTTTTGCTTGGTGCACATCTTCGATAATGGTCTCTTTTTCTCTATTACTTTCTCGTTTGCCTGTCGACAATTTTTTGATATCTGAATGCTGTGGTTATGTGCTATTTATGTTTTTGCCGATACCTTTGTACGGTGCAACAGCAACTATATCACAATTTGAAACTTCCTGGCCGATAAAAACCGTGCCGGACCGAGATTCCAACTCGAGAAATCTTCCTTTCGCGGGCAAGTGCTCTACCGACTGAGCTACTAAAGTACGACTCACGACCCGTCCTCACGGTTCTGCTTTCGGCAGGACCTCGTCTCCTGCCTTCCAAACTTCATAGAAACGTGGGAGACGAGTTATTGGCGGAAGTAAAACTGTGAGGACGGTTCTCGAGTCGTGCTTGGCTAGCTCAGTCGGCAGAGCATTGCCGCGAAAGGCAAAAACCTCGAGTTCGAGTCTCGGTCTGGCAAACGGTTTCAATCTGCCGGGACGCTCCATATCAGCGCATACTCCACTACGTAGTGAGAAATTCACTCCATAATACAATTTAACTGTTCCCATTTCTTCCGTCTCTTAAAAGGGTGGGACTCCGTAATTTCTAAAATTTACAGTAACTACTTGAGGAGAAAATGTATCCGTGAGAAGTCGTTACATGTCACTTACGCTCCAAAAGGCATTGCGTACTTGGATTAATGTTACAAAAATAATGATTACGTACTACTTCTGTGAATGGCCTATCAAAAACCTCGAGGAAATCAATTATTTCATTGAGTTTATTACCGCGTGCATTTCAATTAAGAATATGGTGTACTGTGTAAATTAGTATGAACAGCAAACTACTCCATATTTACGGATGAAACAAAGAGTGCATTTTAGGCGGGAAAATTATACTGTGACAGTAAGCCCAGCAGTACAACAAATTTTGTGCCTTGCGTTATTTTATACAAAAAATGTGGATTACATTTTGTACCTCTATAGTATGCTAGTTTTAAAAACCATATAAATTGTAGTTCTTACACAAAATAAGATATATCTTAAAAAAATACCCATGTTGTAGATATCTCGCAAGTACAGTCGGTGAACGTTCGTTTGTGTCACATTTATTCACTCATTTGCCACAAATCACCCGATATAGATTTAAAGAAGTGGCAGAGTCAGTAAAGAAAAATCTTATCTAATTTGTCCGCTGACAAACTACGAGGGCTATTCGGAAAGTAAGCAACGATCGATCGCGAAATGGAAACCATAGTGAAAATCAAAACTGTTTTATTTGTAACAGTTAGCTACACCTTCCAGCTACTTCCCTGAAAAGAGCGACGTGACGCTACCTGCAGGCATGGTAGAGACACTGCCCAACATATCTGTGCGAAGTTTCAATGGATTTTCACTGTTGTTTCCATTTCGTGACCGATCGTTCCTTATTTTCCGAATAGTCCTAGTAAAATGTTCGCCACCCCGCAAAGGTTTACTTAGACACAGAATAGCTTCCTCATGACAACGCTTCTCAACGAGTTTGACTGTACCGCATACTCATTTCTGTTATAAGAAGTTTCGCCTCACGCCAATAATCCCACACATACTGCTTTATATTTGAGTCGGCTGTATACTCAAGAGTACGTGTATAAGTTCCCAGGCTTTCCACTATCTTGATAAATGCGTCGCTGCAACGTTGGATGTGAGACTGGGAAACGGCGGAGCCTAGCGGCTGTCAACATGCGTTCCTTCGTACCAACTCCAACCTCTCCCTCACTTTCGCAGTCCTTACCATCACTTGTCTGATAATAGCTTCATAATCGATTTGCATGCTATATAGCTCTAGAAATCTGGCTAGAAGCTACACTGGAGGCGAAGATTCCTTTCCTGCAACAAACTTTTGCCATTTAAGGTCACTGAACCGCTCAACATGAGCTGCCTTACTACGTGGAACAAATATAGCTGTCTCAGTTTCACGAATCACGTTATCGGCTGGTTTAAGCATCCAATTCATACGTAATCGTCATCTCTTTCGGTGCACGAAAACTGAGCGTTCGCTATGAAAGTGCATTATATTACAGAGATTATCGGTAATTCGCTTGTGATGTATTTACTTCTACAGACAGATGAGTTTTGTTTTGCCACAATTTAACATCAACGTAATACGGGCTTGAACCAGTACACAGTCCGCAACATAATACGGGTTTGAACCAGTACACAGTCCGCAACGTAATACGGGTTTGAACCAGTACACAGTCTGATTGCAAATCCCGTGATGTAATTCTAGTTTTGTAACTGTTCTTGTATCGCGTATTTAAGGCGTGGATGGGGACATGACGAACACAAACAATTAGAGAGAAAAAGAACTTAGGGTTGACCGGTCAGACAGACTAACCGCACTCGAACAGAGCGCGTAGCACACTGAACGACGGAGCAACACGAGACGCAAAGCACGAAATAGTCCAGTAGACCATAAATGGGAATACTTGGCGTACGACAATAAGCATAAAGATAGTTCTAAAATGAAATCTGTGTGGCTACTGAGGAGCTTACATGCGGCGTATAGTACGCAGGTGCGCGTTAGGTAAAGCTCCATTTCCATTCGTTCGTTCATCATTCACTACGGGCTGTGTGTGCATTCTTCCGTTGAAGTATGCTAACACATAACAAAACCAAAAACAGTCTGTGAGAGCGTTAAGTTATAATTCATCCCCCCTGCCGACCGCAGTGATTCATCGGCCCCTATCGCTGTCTTTTATGCAACCCGTAATGTACTACCTGGTCTTCAAAAAAAACTACGCGCAACATTTTCACATATTCCCGCTCGCTACGCGTGAACTTATTCCCAGAGCAAGAATGAACACGACGTTTTTTAGTAAATTGAATGTAGGTAAATTCTATACTGGGATACATTACCGCCGGAAACCACGGTTTTCGAGTTATTCAAGAAAAACGTACTAAAGTGACCTTCAAATGCACCCCGCTGCCGCACTCAGCCCCCACCAGACAGGAATTCTACCACTCTACAAAAAGTTGCGATTGCGCGAACATGCGACATTTTCTGGTTTTGATTGACTGGCCTCATTACGCCACCGGCTTAGTACAGCACATGCAAGTTGTAAAATTGACGTCTGCGTAAATTTTACCGAATGATTTTATGAATTTTTAACAGCATAAAATGAAGAATTACATCGTTGCATTGGTCACGCTTTCTGACGACACTACTATACTTGTAAGGGTTAAGTTTGGATCGAATTGTCAAAGCAGTTAGTTTCAGCGTAACGTTTACAAAAGTAGTTTTTCTTTTATTGCCCTCACGGGCACGTTTAAGTTAACGTTAAGAAATAGCCCAAACAAGAGAGACCAGAAAAGGTCAAATATCGGGAATAGTTCGTGTAGTCGGATATTTTTGTACGGTGGTAGGAGCGAGTACCACGAGCAACATAGGAGGGTTGCCCAGAAAATAATGCACCGCATTTTTTTTTTTCAGCTGAAAACAATGCTACGAATGCGAAACGTTACTTATGCATTATTTGAAGTCTCCAGAGTGAGCGCACCGTTTCCCGTCACTTCCGCCAGATAGCATAGCTGCAGGACAGTTTCAAAATGGCGTCTGTAAGTGACGTGCCGTCATTGAATTTCTAAAAAAAAAAAGTTCAAATGGCTCTGAGCACTATGGAACTTTACATGTATGGTCATCAGTCCCCTAGAACGTAGAACTACTTAAACCTAACTAACCTAAGGACATCACCCAACACCCAACCATCACGAGGCAGAGAAAATCCCTGACCCCGCCGGGAATCGAACCCGGGAACCCGGGCGCAGGAAGCGAGGACGCTACCGCACGACCACGATTGAATTTCTCACTGCAGAGAAGGAAACTGTGGGGAATATTGACAAACGGTTGCGCAAAGTCTACGGAGCATCTGCTGTCAGTCAGTCGCTGGGCACAGAGGACTAGGTCATCAGAAGGCAGTTTGGCGGAGTTCCAAGATTTGCAGCGGTCGGGGAAACCATCCACGTCTGTCACACCTGACAGCCCTCACCTAGGCCTCTCGGACTTCACTTGTTTGGGCCATTAAAGGATGCCATTCGTGGAAGACATTTTGAGGACGATGAGGAGGTGATTCACACAGCGAAGCACTGGCTCCGCCACCAGGACACGGACTCGTACTGACGCGGCATACACGCCCTTGTTTCGCGCTGGAGGAAGGCCATAGACCGAGGTGGAGGTTACGTGGAAAAACAGGGTATGTAGATAAAACACCATTCTTTTGTGTGTGTAAATCTCATTATGTTCAATAATAAATTGCCGAAGAAAAAAGAATGCGGTGCATTACTTTCTGGGCAACCCTCGTACTAGAAATCCAGACTGGTGAGGGATGAGTGTGCGGGGCGGAGGTGCGTTTGAAAGTAACTTTGGTACTTTTCCTTGAATAACTCTAAAACGGAGGCCCCCAGCGAAAACTTATCATAGTACAAAATTTAACTACATTAAATTTTCTACAAAAAATATCACGTTCATCTTTTCTGTAGGACCAATAGTTTGAGCGTAGCGAGCCCGAGAATATGAAAATCTCGCGCGTGGTTTTTGAAGGCCCGATAACGACAGCTGTAGGGGCAGCTGAATCAACTAACGTGTGACAGTTCTTATACATTAACATATTTTCATAATTGTTGTACTTCTGGTAGTGCCCTCGAACCGACTGCGTCCTGTTCAGTTTTGTCACTTTCCAGTTCATCAGCCCGAACAGTGGCAGGGCGGAACCGGTGCGAATGCCAACCTGGCGAGCGATTAGCGGCTGTTGCGGATGCGAAGCTCCAGTTCCCAGGGCGCGTTCTCACCGGCTACCTGTGCGCACAACGTTCCCGTGGTCAGGCGTCTTCCCCGAGAGTACACAGCTACAATTAAACACGTCCTGGCAACGAAAGCGGTACGCGGCCTAACTGATCTAGATTACTATACCACTAAACCGGCGTAAACCCCTGTTGCAGGTTGTCTACCTAAAGGCCTCCAAGGGGTAACAAAATTTTATTTTCAACATCTCATACAATTATACACCAAATTTAAAATGCTGACCTAATGTACTTGTGGGTTCGTCAGCAGAATGAGGTCTCTTGCAAAAGTTGGTACCTCAATACGGCACCATAAATAAAGACAGTGGCTGTAGGACGTAGCAAAATGGTTCAAATGGCTCTGAGCACTATGGGACTTAACAGCTATGGTCATCAGTCCCCTAGAACTTAGAACTACTTAAACCTAACTAACCTAAGGACATCACACAATACCCAGCCATCACGAGGCAGAGAAAAACCCTGACCCCGACGGGAATCGAACCCGGGAACCCGGGCGCGGGAAGCGAGAACGCTACCGCACGACCACGAGCTGCGGCCGACGTAGCAAAGAATCGGAGACGTCGGCATAGACACCTCCTAGTGTCCCCTTACGCCGCCGTAGCCGAAAAGTTATTTGTGACCGACCGCAGTGTCGCTCAGGCCACACTATATAATTGGCAACCAATTACCAGCCATTGCTTACGACGACAGCTCCAGCCAGGTGCGAACACAACTGTTATTCTGAACTTTATATCAGTTAAAGAATTGAACTCTGACATGAAACCATTATTCTATACCGAAGTCCTAAATGTTGCAATTCTCAGCTACAGTATAAGTTACCCGTCATCTGTGTGGACGTTACTTCCTCCAAAGTTCAGTATTTACCATGTTCAAATTTGAATAAAGTACTATAAATTACTAATTGTGTGTGTGTTTTATATAGTATCTGTTCGACGTCCTACTGAACTACACTTGCTACAATACGCCACACCGCTACTCATTAACAGGTATCTTCTTACGTTCAAGGTTTAGCACAGTAAGTCATGTTTTAAAGTTAGAAACTATGTATAGATCTTGAGGCTGCGTGACACACAGCGTGCGCAGTAGTCAGGATATGTTCATCCAATACTGGAGAATGAGAACGCTTAGCGACCTCCTCAAAATTTTCCACATATTTTCGAACCAATTCGCGCCAACCCCCCCCCCCCCCCTCCCACACATACACACAGAAAATAATAAACGGAAGGTAAGATAAACAGGTTTTAACGTACCGTCAGCATCGAGATCATTAGAGACGTAGCACAATCTCGGAATCTGAAGGATGGGCAAGGAAATCGGCCATTCCCTTTCAAAGGAACCATCCAGATATTTGCCTGGAGAGATTTAGGGCAATCACGGTAAACCCTAATGACGCTGGGTGTCATCCTCCGGTATGCGAGTCCAGTGTGCTAACCACTGCGCCACCCCGCTCGGTAAATAAGAAAGGGAAACATTTTTATTGCTTACTAAATGTTCTCTGTACACGCTGTCTGAATTGCAGCATCAGTCACTACATTTTACTTTACTACCAACTCTATTCGCAGACTGCATCCACATACATCACTGAAAGTACCTGCATAATTATATCATCGTACGACACACAGTTCAGGAGATATGGCGTTTTTATATGGGAGTTGTATTCTTTAAACACACCCAAATGGGCTACGGGCATGAAGTCAACAGCACCTACTTGCATCACGTCAAGATTTTTCCTCGTCCTTCAAAGCAGAAATCGCAAATAGACTTGTTTCACACAACGGTAGCAGTTCCACTTCGGTGTTCACTTAAAAGTCCGCTGCATCACACCGCACTGGTGTAAAACTCTGGATATCTAAGAAATGCGCACGACTGATTATCGTAACCCATTTGACACACAAAATGCAATCCAGTGATTGGGGAATGCATTATAGCTTTGCAGGGCTAATATGAAAAGGCAGGGCTACGCAGAAGGAAAAGTATTGTGTGATTGCAGTTTCAAACTTATCAATTAATACTCGTAACGACGAGTCACTGATGTGTACTCGGGACAACATCTGTACAGTTTGCATTTCCTCTTCCGGGCAATGAAAACTCAAGAGTGATGGAGATTTATAGGGACAGCCGGGATTGTATCATCCGGAAATCTAGCCTTAGTCATCTCGAATTTGGTTTTTATATGGTTTAATGAATGGCTTATGGCAGATGTTCAAATGGTGCCTTCGAACATCTCACGGCTGTTTTCCATTCTTATCGCTATGCAGTTGTGTTCTGTGTTCTGCCAGACTCGATGCCTACGTCGGGGGTTCCACTCTGTACTTCCATCAGCCATTATTCCCCAGGAGACGTCTTTACCAAACTATGACGGTGTGATGTGGCTGGTATCCGATGCGATTGCGACGCTACTGAAAATCGCTCTCTCTCTCTCTCTCTCTCTCTCTCTCTCTCTCTCTCTCTGTGTGTGTGTGTGTGTGTGTGTGTGTGTAATGCAAGTAGCAGGACTCCGTTGCGGGGGTCAATGTCTAGGCCAGAGGGCGGCAGCTCACAGGCTTCCGCAGGGTCCCCGTCCACACGCGGCACCCTGTGCGACCCACCCACGCGTCTTCGTGAGCACGCGGGGTGAAACCGAGCGTCGTACACACACACACACACACACACACACACACACACACACACACACACACACACACACCCCTGCCATCTACTCCGCGTTGCTTGAACGGCGACTGTCGTCGAGGGTACTTCACATTAAAACCACAGATTTAACGTCTTCCAAAACTGTCATAATGTTTGTTTGCAGCAGTAGAAATACTATTTTTTCCTTTTTCCTATGGGCTTTTAAGGTCTCTACACATCTAAATACAATTTTTAAATTTTAGTACTTTACTCTTACAATTTCGTAGCTTGTTTTAAATGGTTTAATTAGGTCGAATACAACATTTTTGCTCAATTACATGGAAAGCTGTAACTACTTAGACACATACATTCAGAATTAAATAGTATGTCGTATCGCTGTAGGTCAGTTAAAACGAAATTGAGAATAAAAACCGTAAAGGACGGTACACACTGGCCTACGAATTTTGTGTGTGAAAACTTTTTTAAAAATAAAGATATCGTTACTGTAGAATGTTTGACTTTGTTGACGGAGCCACAACCGCACCTCTGCTTGCACAGCTGCAGCAGTATCAAAGAGAAGACCTCGAAGGTGTTATTTAAGTTCCGGAAACAGATAAAAATGTGATGGGCCCACGTTGGGACTGACGGATGAGAGTGAACCCGGGGCGTCGATGTCGCCTCGTGGGTGGTCTGCCATTGTCGTGCTGAACAACAGGCTGCTCCGTATGTGGACCAACTTTCCGAATTCGCAGCTCGATTACAGCACGCTGTTTTTCACACGTCGACATAGTTGCACTACACGCCGTCATATTACACGTAGGGCTGCAGCTAGGTTGACAGGGAGAATAAAGATGCAGAATGTTAATAACGTTTGTTTTATTTAAAAAAGGTTTAAAAGTTTAAACACAAAAAATTCGGAGGCATTACTCTTCAACATGCCCTTGTAATTAATAGATTTGCATTACTTACGGAAGTACAACCGATATATTGTTACATACGTTTAGAAGAGTGAGTTTCAGTTAACTGTACTAACTCGTTTAAATTAACAGCCAAAATCAAATTTACATGTTTCTTCTACCTCAATTTAACAGTGGTTCATGTGGTGGCATATTAATATTTCTGCACATAAGAACACAGAGAATCTTTTTCCAGGGACTTTACTTCCTATTCTACAATTGTTAGGCTCCAGTTACTGGCTTGTTAAACCTTTATCAGTCTCACTGTCGATGAATAAACAACTAATTGTTATCTAGTAAGCGCAGTATGGCAACACGTCGTGCAATGCCAATGTGAGAGCCTTCACAAGGCGCTAGAATAAGTTAAAGTTTGTAAGTTTTTCGTGGCATACGTTAGAAATACGAGGCGAATAACAGCGGAAATACTTCTCTCTTCCGCTATACGATATCCGTCGATTGCGTTCACCTGCAATATTTCTAGTGTGTGCCACATATGGAATATGTATGCTATAAATGACGAAGGCCAAAGTTACAAAAAATAAATGAATTGACAGTCATAAACGAAATTATTTATTTTATTCTTGTAAACACTCGCTTCATCAAACGTGCGGAATGGCTGTCGGAATACAGACCAGTGATGCATTTTCCACTATGCAGGCTAGCAAGCACCATCGCACAGCTATCCGGGAAACCAGATCCGGCGCCCCCCATTACTCGCGCAATTACTAGTTGCAGGGAGAGAAGCAGCTGTCAGTGTTGCCGCACGGGGCTTGTGGAGTTCGTTACGGTGGAGATATTTCCTGCAGACCTGTGTCAACACGGAGAAGGCGGTAATCTCCCTTATGCTACAGTTGCAGCCGGGATTGCTGCGATAACGAAGGCGCAGTGGCAGCAGAAACCCTAGCCGTCAGAGAGAGAGAGAGAGAGAGAGAGAGAGAGAGAGAGAGAGTGGGGGGAGGGCTGGCTTCAGCTTCCGAGAAGGCGCGCTGCTTCCCACGCTGGAGCGCTGCCTATCTGACGCTCGTCCGCCTTGCACATCAGTTGTAGCTGCATACTGTAAACAACTCTCTTTATGGCACTAAATATTTACGCACGGCGCTACCGAGAACAAAGATAACATGTACTGGTCATTTCTCTTTTCCCGCTTAAAAAGTCCCGCAACTTCAACTAGCTGTGGCAGAATGATTAAACATCTCGTCGGAAGCCTTTAATTCTAGTATTAAAATTACTGTGGTGATCGTAATTTCTCCTGTAAATTATTCTCTTCCGTCTTTTCTCCTCATTAAAAATGAGCAATGATATTTCTTTTCTTCTTATTATTATTCTTATTCCTCTTCATCTCCTCCTCCTCACCTTACAGTGTTGACAACATGCCCACTCTGAATGCTGTCGATCCCGTTTCCAGGGACATTTCCAACAAGTTTTAGGAGACATGCCACACTAAGATTCGTTTTAAGAATCCTAGAAATGTAATTCACCCGCAATGGAGGTAGCGTACGGGGACCAATTTTTTCGCTGCCTATCATTCTGGAGCCCGTATGAGGTTGGCTTTATAGAAGACATAGAAAATATTTGAAGAAGGGCTGCCCATTGCGTTTCGTTTAGTCAGCAAAGGAGCGTCAAGAGCCGATCAACCTCAGCGGCAGACGCAACACGACATGAGTTTCTGCATCATCGAGCGGCTTACAGTTCGGAAGTATGAAAGTATACCTCCAAAGACCGTCGCGCAACATGTTTTCCCAACACACATCTGACAATTACAGTAGAAAATTGTGAGCCATATGTTTGTGACTATTACAGCGCCATCTATAACAAAGCGAAAAAAGTGGTCCAACTAAAACATTCATATTTCTTTATGTACTGCACGAATATGTAATAAAAATGGGGGTTCGTATTTTAAAAAAACGCAGTTGATATCCGTTTGACCTGGGGCAGCGCCATCTAGCGGGCCAACCATAGCGCCATCTGGTTTTCCCCTTGAAGCTATACAAGTTTCGTTCTTTGTAGTTTCTTCGTTTGACGCTTATTTCGTGATATATTTGGCCTGGTCACGATAAATGGACCACCCTGTATACATTTGCGGCTCAACACACACACACACACACACACACACACACACACACACACACACAATATGTATATTGAATTGGCTACATAATTACATTTTATTCGCAATTTTCTTACATATCCTTGAAAGAAATTGTAGAAACTTTCCTAATATCATGTTTAAAATAAAGTCACTGTAAATTTTCGTATCATTGTGGTAGTTACGATATTATCTAAACATTTTAATACCTATACGGAAGTAAATCAGATTTCAATCACAACGCGTTTGTGGAAGTCCTACGTATAGCAGCCATAGATTGGTGGCAATTATTTATTCTCATTCCCACAATTATCACAAGCGTCCGGACAGGAATTGTTGAACGGTCGATAAAAGAATCTATCACTCATCCCACGCTACGCCCTGTCAGCATTCGGCTGCCATAATTAAAAGGGAATCACAGAAAATAATAACTGCCATACGCGGTCAGAAATATGATTTAACTGTCAACAAAGTAGTACGCTCGTTCAGTCAGTGTCAATGAAGATCTGTATCAGTGCCTGGACTATGGCCCCTTCTGACTTCACCTGTCTGCAGTGAACGAAAATCATACTAACAACGAATTAAGATCAGATAACAATACGGGAAAAATTGCTGTAATAACGTTCACAACAGTTTATTCGCTATTTACGTAAACCTTCGCAGAAATCCATGACGACAAGTTTCAAAGGATATTTATGAACGTTCTCAAAACGCCTTTTTTTATTATTTTTCGACCAATGAGGTTTACGCTGAAGATAAGTAAACGTATTTTGAGAGATCTTGTATTTAGTTTTATAACATGAACCTTTCAGCTGTCCTCTTGTACGAGTATCGTCCGGTCTGGAAGCACTACGAGATGTCATCGGGAGCGCCTCGACCGGTAGTTACAGAATCAGTTATCAGCAAGCAGCGCAACCATGTTCTCCAATCAGAAACGCACAGAACATGCGAGGTTCGCGACAACAGGGTTATGTTACGTACACTAGGATCGAATTTTGACCGTTCCGCTTCCACGAGGAGCTCTCCACGGTACTCGCACCTTAGGCAGTTGCTATCACCATGTTTTTCAACGAGATTTGAACAACAAAAATATAACTGTAGTATAGTTCTTAGAAATGTAGACAATATGAATTAGACTGGAGTAGCCGACGTCATACCCTTCACACAATCACACTAACCATGACTGCATTTGAAGTGAAATCTGGTATCGTGGAACAGCACTAGCACGAACAATCCACCTCGAATAAAAGTGCATATTAAGGCAGCCCTTCAGTGCGCGAGGAAGAAAAGTCTGTACACCGTCATACAGAATCCACAAGTGTGGCTATGGAACGTCACTGATCAAACTTCCAAAAGTTGTGAGGGGGAATGTTCTTGGAATGTTTCATCGACTTTTTTTCCATTATATCCGAACATGCATTAATGCCCAAATAAAACAGTAAATTTACAGAGATCATAATTGTGTTAGTTTTGTGAGTAGTATTTTAAAATAAATCTCAGATAACATTAACCTATCTCTAAAAGAGGAACCACGAAATTTATGTTCCCTCTGCGCTGTTCTTGGGAGCAACTGTTTAACCCAGTGCACTGGTTCTATGGGAGTGTCGATCCAACAACATCGTCTCGGCTTTACAATCGCATAAGCCTCCAAGCAGCCCGAGCAGTTCCGAGAAGCAGAATCCGAAGAGGAAAGAAGATTAGGTAATTAGAGACTGAGCACGTTGTTCGTACTGGGAAGGCTGAAGGCTGGGGAAGCGACCTTGACCTTTCCAGTATAACAGTTACAGCATTTGCCTCAAAGTGATTCAGTGGAAAACCTACAGATGAATGACCGGAATATGTTTTGAAATAAATTTCTTAGCGTTGTTGAGGGGGCGGGGGTTGAGCACGTTAACTGCTGTGCTGTCTCGCTGGGCGGTTGCAAGCACACTAACTTCCCACTTCCAGGCGATGCGGTGGTGTGTAACGCTCATGCAACTATCGTCGGAGGTGGGTATCGATATTGGGACTGTTGGAGATGTACTGGTGCTCACGTGAAATGGTCAAACAGATACTTTCTGAAACGCCAAGACATTGATTGAACTGTGTGCTAAAAAGATACGAATATTTTCCCGAATGTTCACTAAAGTCACAAAATACAGAAAGCGACGGATCACGTCTCGGGCAAGAAACGAACACGAAAGGAAGAACCGCATAGTCACTTAACCACCAGTTACCTTAGAGGGTCAGTAAAGGACTTTTGCAGATGAAATGCTTTTATTGCTAAAATCTGAGTCACGACTGAGTAATACTACTTACTGCAAGGTCGTAAAAAGAGAATACCGCTGATGAAAAACTGTGTTTACAAACACTGTCCGGCATAAAAACGAAGAACAGGTGCCGTTTCTCCAACATACATATTTTTTATCCGATGACCAAGAAATTACAGGAAGGAAGTTATGTGATGGTTTGCTACCCTTTCCGAATTTTCCTGGTATAATTGATCAATTGCCATCTTACCCAAATGTCACTGTACCGATTTAGTCTGGATCTAGAAGGCCGTGAAACAGATGTGCAACTTAATGCACAGCACATGCATCACAATAAGAAGAGCCTCGCATTGATGGAAGAGCTTGCGTTTTATACTTTTCTATGCTTCGACTGTGTACAAAGATCCTTAAAAACAAACTGTTACCACTGTCTGGAAATAGCTTACGTCGTCAAACACTGTATATTGGGCATAAATCAATGGAAATGAGTGCATAGCGCAAAAAGCATAGTCGGCGGGCTAGGCGTGTACAATGTAGCTTGTTACGCCAGGTGGTGGTACTCGCATAATGAACACCGCCGCCAACACCTGGCACTCCGCAACCAGTTCCTTTGTCTCCGCGGGAGGGAGGGAGGGAGGGAGGGAGCACGCAATGCGTCTCGCAGAAGCAGTCACCTGGCAGGCACGAGAGCGCAATGTGTGCAGATGTTGATAAATCTGAGGTGCATCAGCACATGCCAGAGCTCGTTCAGCATCTGCTGAAAAACCGCCCGTGAGTGACGACATCCGAAACTCCACAATAGGCGAACCTATACACTTGGATTACAATAACTTAGTGCCTGACGATATAAATAGAACTGCTCACGCCAACCTTAAATTAAATACAAATACGTAAGTAGCTACCATATGAATCATTTAATCATCCACATTCTACATTTTACTATCGACATTCTATACATCCAGTGATAACAAATGTTGTTCTCTGTAATAGGTGGCTTGTGGAAATGGGAAAAGCCCGAAACCAGTAAATAAACAGCAGCTTTGGTGTTAAAGTGTCTTTCCGTCAATATTTGAGAGCTACAAGACACGAAGTACTGAAAATGTTTGACTGGTAGGTAGGAGCCGCCAGCCCAACAGTTCTTCCTCGAGCGCCGTGTGCTGCGCGTTTTGCAGGCACATGCAAAGCCTTGTCAAGCGTAGATACACGCTGCAAACACTGCTCCCCGGCACTGCAGTATTCCAGTCGTTCTTCGAGCTATCAGGGAGAAAATATAAAAACTTATACGGTTTGCCGATGATACTGCAATTCAGTCAGAGACGGCAAAGGAGCTAAAGAACAGCGGAACAGAGGGGGTAATGCAACGCAGTCGAATCAAATCAGGCGATGCTAAGGATATTTCACACCAAAAGTGGCATATGATGTACTTGGGCAGCAAATAAACTGACGAAGGCCGAAGCGGAGGTGATATAAAATGAAGACTAGCAAATGCAAGAACAGCGTTTCTGAAAATTGCAAACATAAAACATGAATTTCAATGTTATGAAGTCTTTTCTGAAGGTGTCGGTCTAGTATATAGCTTTGAACGGAAGTGAATCGTTGACGCTAAGAAGTCCAGACGAGAAGAGAATACAAGCTCTCGAAATGTGGTGCTACAGAAGAATGCTGAAGATTAGATGGCTGGATAGGATAACGAACGAAGAGTTACTGAATCGAACGGGGGAGAAAAGAACTTTATGCCACAACCTGACTCTTGGCGCTATGTGGACGGACACACTCCGAGCCATAAGGGAATAGTTAATCTGGGGATGGGGGAGGCGTAGTGGGTAAGAATTGTAGAGGCAGAGCAAGAGAGGAACACAGTAACCATGCTCAAATGGATGCAGGTTGCGGTAGTAATGCAGAGATGAAGAGGCTTGTAAAGGATTGAGTAGCGTGGAGAGCAGCATTCGGACTGAAGTCGACAACCGTGACGATGACGACAACAACAGAAACGCTACTCTAGCGCGACTCACGGTTGCATTTAGTCTATCGCACTTTTCCAAATTACACAGACAGTCCCTAGTATAACTTGCATAACTGATTTCCGTGTGTATTAATTGTTCTCTGGATGAGTGTTATATTTGTGACCTAGAAACTGGGTAGTAGCACAATGTTGATGTAGCCACCAGCACGTTCGCTTCCGTATGAGGAAGTGATAGGATGAGTTGTGGACTGCCTCTGGCCACCAGGGCCACTCCGCTCTTGCATCTTGTTGTACAGTAACTGCACTTCCCTGGAAGGCCGCTTCAGCTGAAGAAATTTGTTTCCGCTAGACAGAGTCAATTAATGTACCTTGCTGATTTTGTAGGTACCTATCGAGATAAAATTACAACGATTCTGGTTTGATCTCCCGTCGGGCCTCCATTTTTTTCCCCTCCTTTCTGGCTCTTAACGTGATTTTCAACCGTGGCAATGCAGAGAAAAAGGCAAAGCTATACCGGCGTTATGCTAGAAGCCGCAATATAAACTGTCACGTAAGACAGTTCTCAAACTGGAACAACTACCTCCCTAGTTCATGTCGTATTATTTAACTTCCTGAATAATGTATATGTCTCAATTAACTAAATACTGCTTCACAGAATATCGGACCACTTTTGAGACTGGTCTGAACACTTGCAAGCAAACAGAATCCAGAATGGCTTTCTCTGCGGGGAGAAATCGTCAGATGCAATAGTTTTATAGGTTTTTTAATATCGAGATCTTCTTGACGATGTTGTCGAATTATACTGTTTTTGATACCGAAGTCGCATAGCCAGAATATAGGAAGATGTAACAACGTGCTCAATACGTTGCGAGTGTCAGTCGTGCTCACAATAGTGTTCTGTGTGCATCTAAGTCAGACGTAGGAGACTACGAACATGTGTAAATTGTTGGTGCTCCGTAACCAGGATAGCCAGAAGTGTTGGGTGCTCCAATATGCACCATATCATATCAAACATTTATACCGCATACAGGGAATGCGTAAAAACACCATCCGCTAAGACAACGTAGAGGAAAGTGTGTGTTGAGTGATAGAGACTGTGACTGAAGAGGATTGTGACAAAAGTAAGACGAGGACAGCTACAGAAGTCACTGGAGGACTGAATGTCGCACTCGGGAACCGTATTAGCACCAAACAACACGAAGGAAGCACGGAATTTCAGGGCGAGCTGCAATTACTAATCAGCGATGCAAAGGAAAATGTGATACCAAAGCTATAAAACCTGCACTATGGAGCATGGGAAGAAAGTCATTTGGCTGGATGAGTCTCGTTCCACACCGTCTCCAACTTCTGGCCAATATTTACGTCCGAAGAGTCAAAAATGACGTGGGAACGGTGAAAGATTTGCGCAACCCTATCGTGGTACTCCTCGATCCCCATGGCTACGCAGCAAGATCGCGTTAATGCCAACGATTGTATGACCATTTTGGCTAATCGAGTCCATACCACGGTAGGCTAGAACGCGCATGCTGTGTTCACACAGTTCGCATCGTCTAGGACTGGTTTTGTGAACACGAGGAGGAATTGTCATCTCTCCTGGACACGACAGTCACCACATCTCAGTATTGTTGAGCCATTGTGGCCTACTTTGGAGAGAATGTTTACATGAACTTACCACTATTTTGTAGGAAGACTGGTATAAGATTCCATTGAAAACGATACAATACCATAATATCCATTCCGAGATGAATGGAAGCTGTTTTGAATGCCAATAGTTTTGCTACCGTATTAGAAATGGTAATGTATTGTGGTTTTCGTCCACCCCCTGTGGACAGAGGGGGACTGACAGTTGGCCTCGAACATATAGAAATGGAACGTACTGGCTGTAAATAGATGGAATGACCAACTGTTTGTTTGAACCGTTGGCGACCAATCCTTGGGGACGTCCCAAGTGTAGAATATTTAGGAGCGTGTGTTCCAGCTATTTAGGAAGAAACGACAGAATGCAATTTACCCACAAACGTGGTAGCTAACAAAACACTCGATCGTCAATTCTCCAAAACTGCTCGTCAGTGAGGCATCCTAAACTTCAGCGCTTTTACATAATTAATGCAGCAATCTGACAGAAGCATTATATAATCGTAAGTTCGCAGCACAGTAACGCCAAACTGTATCTAATTTCTATAGACTTCGATGTCGACGGGGCATTAGCCTGTAAGCTGCTTCCCTTTTAGTATCACAGGAATTTGAGTATTAGTAGAATCACAGAGGAACGTAAGTGTTTCATCTGAGGGTAATCTCCATGATCTGAACACCACAGAACTTGACTGCTGCCGGAAAATCACTGTATTGCAAAAAAATCAAATGGCTCTGAGCACTATGGGACTTAACTTCTGAGGTCATCAGTCCCCTAGAACTTAGAAATACTTAAACCTAACTAACCTAAGGACATCACACACATCCATGCCCGAGACAGGATTCGAACCTGCGACCGTAGCGGTCGCGCGGCTCCAAACTGTAGCGCCTAGAACCGCTCGGCCACTCCGCACTGTGTTGCAAAACTGCTTCCAAGTATTAGTAGACTACCAAATGAATCTTCGAAAGGCTCATCTAAAACAGCTAGTAACACGGGATTTCTATGACTAAGATACACACTCCACGTTTTAATATCCACGCGAGAAGTTTTAATTAATACACACACACCCCGCCAATTGGCACCAAATACAGGAACCACTACAGCTTCGAAGTGCTTGGACCTCGATGCTGGCGGTCGCGAGTTCGAGTGTAGCAAATACCACAGCCGGCGGTGTCTCCGCGCTCCAGTTCCCCTTCCGGGGCAGCAGTTACTCTTCCCGCAAATTAACGAAAAAGCATCACTGGTCCGTCCGCACAGCTTCCTGACCGACAGTCGATGGCTGGCCGTCGCCGTTCCATTCTCGCACGCAAACCGATACCGTTCGACTCTGCGGTTACCCCTACAGTAATGGCCAGTGACAGCGCGACGCCTCCTGTTGCCACAAGCCAATTTCGGTGCACAGAATCTACAGTGCTAACGTAATATTAAGGCACCTGGCCATCAGAAAACCACGTCTTTCTCACTCCCTTGTCTGACAAATATTCATCAACAATTACTGCATATGTCACATACAATGCAAGAACCCTTGTCCACATTTTCCCTGCGAATTTAACGACCTGTGGATATAGGAGCGGTTAGACATCGATACTGCGTAGTAAGTTTAGTTGTAATTCCCTTTTCATTTCATTTGACTGGAAGAAGATTGAAGAATTCTAGCACTCGCGTGAAAAGTTATCGAAAAAAAATAGATATGAGATCAACATGTAGAAGATATGTACGTCTATGTATGTAGCATTCGCTCAGAGTTTGGCACGAATACCCACCAATCTGATGGCGACAATGTATTATGAATCAACCTAAATTTGCCAGTAGAGTCTTCAATAAAACCAAAGGATATGTTAAACAGGCCCGCTAATGCGTTGTTTTACCTACGGTTATTACAAAAACGAGTCCAGTAGCTTATTCAATAAATGATACGATTGTTTCCCACAAAACACGTGCTGACGCTTCTGAGTATCTAACGTGGGAGATTTTATACTCGAAAAGCTACGAACACTGCATCATAAACATGGAATAAGACTTAACTAATTTTATCTGCAGTTCTTGCATGAAACTTATTTGCCGTTACACAGCTGAACGCTAAACTGAATCAAAATAGAATCTAAAAATAAACTAATAAATACGAAAACTTCTTATTTACAAAAGAACTTAAAAATGGTTCAAATGGCTCTGAGCACTATGGGACTTAACTTCTAAGGTCATCAGTCCCCTAGAACCTAGAACTACTTAAACCTAACTAACCTAAGGACATCACACACATCCATGCCCGAGGCAGGATTCGAACCTGCGACCGTAGCGGTCACGCGGTTCCAGACTGTAGCGCCTTTAACCGCTTGGCCACACCGGTCGGCCAAAAGAACTTAGCTGAGACGCTGGCCAAGTACAAGAGACGCTACCTTCTGTTGCTAAGTATTCGGAGATGATAATATTCTCGTAAATGGAATCCTGAGAAACTTTATGTGGGCAAGCTATTTCCACACCAAGATCAGCTTCTGACTATGCAAAAAAACCACCACCACTTCGAACACACAAATCTCACTCATCAAGGGAACGAAAGCGCTAATGCCCAGAGACGACTACCCGACACAAGCTATATGTATCACCTTGCTAGCAGTTGCTTTAAATACTATATAATACTTTGAATACTACATACTACTTTAAATACTACATAAATTTACGTGAAATACTTGCCACAGGCGAATTCGCCTAGTCAATTTTATTTTACTGTAAAATATGATGAGAAAAGGCAAAAACTAGTCTCAATTCATCCCACGATTTCATGAATGCCAACTAGACACAGATCCCTGCAAGATGAACGAAACATAAGATTTATCGGAAAACGAATTTTGCGAGAGATCTTCAGAAATGAGCGTGAACACCGCACTGCATTTGCTTTCCTTTACCACAACAATGGTAGTTCAGTTTCAAAAAGTTCGAATGATGACCCAATTTGAGGGGGGGGGGGGTCTGATGGATGTGGCACCTATTTACCACTCTAATTTTGCCTAGTCATAAACAGTAAGCAGAATGTTCTCTCCCGGTAATGGTTACTTGTGTGTCAACAAGGGGTTTTTCTCCCTGTAGATGACACTGAATTTGCGAAAAGTTCTGGAATTACAGCTTCTAAGTAAACAGGATTGCCCCAAGGGATCACATTGCAGAACCACAGGGCTGGCACTCGCTCACTGGCTGATTACAAAACGTTTTCTGGATTTTTCCACGACTTGCTGCTACGTTAATGTTCCGTATGTTGAAATGCAAGGACCACGGTGGGTGAGGTTCCACAAGAGCACACCACGTGCGAGAGGGTTGAACCTTCCAATACCGGACCTCGGCTTTGACCCGTGACGTAATGACGTGGCTTGTGACGTCAGAGGACGCAAACACACAGCACTGGACACTGACAGTTTCCACTTTCCTTCTTCGTTGTTTTATAGAATGTAGATTGTGGTGACGGGCTGAACTGTATTGTGCCCTGAGGTCTAGATTAGCTAGTTAGGCAGTTTGGTAGTGAGTCGGGGCAGGGAAAGAACGTGAGCGTGAAATCTTAGGTGTGGTGAACATTGATTTTAATGAGTGACTTATGTCCATCATTTTCATAACGTCATCGGGGAAAGTAGAAGGGTCGTGTAGGCAGATTTAATATTTTCCCTTGTCCCAGCAAGGGAATGTTGTACTGTAACAAAGTTTACGTTGGTAGATAATTCACTTGTGGTGTGACGGCTTGCGCTTCCCCAGTGGAAGGTAACACAGGCCGGACGCGGTGGCTGCGGCTGGGCGACAGTGTCAAGTGCGCAAGGCGAGTCACGTGGGAAGCCGCCTTATGCACTCCTCCTCATTGCATGCCGCGTTCCACATACAGGTCCGTTTCATAGCTGAGTGCCTTTGACAGAAAACATTTTCGTCATCCGTTTTCGGCTAACATGGTAGCTTATACACCGGTGTCCAAAATTGAAGCAACAAACCGAAATTTTGCAAGGTTGCATTGATTTTGCCAGAAAACATCAGGTGATGATAAAGTTAAACAATATAAAGAATACAGAAAGTAAGTGTCACCGTGTAGAACAGTAGTAGTCAACCTGGTCCCTACCACCCTCAAGTTTGGCGTACAAGCTTTCACGGTGGGCGTTAGGCAGCAACGATTAAAAAAATCATTACGTCTTCTTTAAATTTTGACAAACTATTTGTTAAGTAATTATTATTACATTTGTACAGTATACTTCCCTACTTTACAAACGACCACTGCTGTGGTAGCAGTGGGCGGTTCGAAAATGTTGCTACTAAAATATATAAAAAGTGGACGGTAGGTAAAAAGGGTTGACTACCCCTGGCCTAGAATGACGCTTACTGGTTTCCTACCGCCGAAACCTTAATAATATCAACACGACAAGCTCTGAAAGAAATAAAAACTTTAAAATTTGCCGATGATTCTGTCAGGTATAGTAAAGGACTTTAAGCAACTAAAAGGAATGAACATTGTCTCGAAAAGAGGAAATACGATGAATGTCAACAAGAGCAAAACAGTGATGGTGGTATATAGTCGAATTAAATCAGGCGACGCTGAGGGAATGAGATTAGGAAATGACACACTAGAAGTAGTATGTGTGTTTTGCTATCTGGGCAGCAAAATAACTGATGCTGGCCGAAACCCATACATGTTAAAAAATCTATGTATGTTTGAACCACATCTCCTCTTAACCACCGGACCGATTTCAAGTAAACTTGTATACATATCTGGAAAGAATCGCTTTGGAGGTACGAAGGACCTACCTATCGAAGGGGTGGGGGTGAAAAAGTAGTGCAGCCCACGAAGGGAGAATAAGCTGTGTCTGTTCATCCAGTATTTGAGAATGAGAGCACTTAGTGATTCCTAACAAACTTACACATCATTTCAAAAGTTTACAAAACTTTTTCTCGCCGACTACCCTCACAAAAATGACGAAAGGAAAAACAATTGCGCGTCCTATATTGTCGCTGTTCGTGCACTAGAATTGCCACATGAGGCACGATGTTTTAATTTATTACTTCTTTGCTACCAACTTTGTTCGCAACACGTTTCGCAGAGAGCATGTACATATATCACTGTACGACACACAATTCAGGAAATATGACGCCATAAACATTGAGCTGCTTGAAAATGAAACTGCACGGCGAAATTAGCTGTTTATGCAGGTCAATTGTGTGTGCAAATATTTCTGAAATACGTTAAATATTTAGTTCTTTCAATACTGATTGGTACTCTCCCATTAACTCCTGCAAGTAGCAGTTTGAAATGTGTCGATGTATGCGTGAATATAGACTATAGTACTGTCTACCGCAAGTTAGTATATTGCAGCAGCACTAGTACGGTTGCGAGTAAACTGATGGAAATCGACGAGACGACACGGATGCAGACAAGCAAGGTTTCTCTGGAGGGAATAAGTAACTGCTTCACACATCCAGAAGAATTTAGTACCCGTATGTGGCGATGCAGCACTAAGTCTGTGATCCACGTTTCGTTGAGTATCAGTTCACAGACAGAGGACTGCTGAAAAACGCAAAACCACTGGCCGTCCAGCAACTGCACCCAAACCTAATCGATGCCCAGCGTGTCAATGACTCGATAATGGGGCGCAGGCCAATCACGTTTGACGAGGTCGATAGGTCTATCGAGGAGAACCTTCCACGCCACGAGGATTTGAAAATGAAGGAGGTGTGCGCACAACGTGTGTCCCATTCCTTACAGAAACAGAAGCATGCGGAGAGATGCCAACAGTTGCTGCAATAGTACTGTGCAGATGCAGCGGAATTCTTCGGGTAGTTGTTTACCTTCGACGAGTCACCGCTCTTCCACGAGACTCCGCAAAAGGAACGCCAGTTTATACAGTGGAAGCATACTGGCCATCGTCGCAAGAAGTCAGACCCGGGACTGTTGGTGCAGGAAGACACGGCGACTGTGTTCTGGGATACTGCTGGTGGACTGGCTCGGTACTGCAAATAACGCTGCCACGGCACAAGGGGCCGGGGCCACGTGCCCGTCGCCACAACACTGCCTCCGTAGGGCCACACACGCCATATTCGCTCGATCTGGCTGCTAGTAACAACAACGAAAGAGGTCATGTGGAGTAAGAAATTCACCACCAATGAAGAACTTCGTGCAATTGTCCACCAGTGACGTCGGGATTACCCCAAAGAATGATTCCCTATGCAATTCCGTATGCATTTGCCAGAATGTTGGCAATAGTGCATAGGCATTGGCGGGGAATGCCTGTAATATAATTTATATTCGCTCGTTCAGTAAATGAAACACAAAAAATAGTAATGCCTATCATACCTGAACGCCCCAGATATATGTGACGTGCGTAAGCGGGCAAAGTCATGGGTAAAAAACTACTCCTATACTCCTGTATCAATTTCAAGCAAACTTGTAAACATACTAATTACTATCTGCAAAGAAATACTGTGGTGGTAAGAACCAGTAACCTCCTATTGTGGTAGGGGTGACAACGTGGAGAGAGAAAAGGGTAGGAGGAGATTGGCACAGGTTGGGGGAGAGGAGGAAACGTACAGACAGGTAAGAGGAGGAGATGAACAGAGAGAGGGGTTAGAAGGAGATATTCAGAGAGAGGGGAGGAGAGTAGAGGAGGGGAGGAGATGGACAGAGGGGGAAGGTGCAGATGGATGGCTGGGAGGAGGAAATGGAATAACCGACTGGAATAAATACACACCCAACCAATGCTGGATACTCAGATAGTAGGACATACAATGCAGACTGGTTCTAGCAAGGAATGCATTTCTGAAAAATAGGGATTTTTTTAACATCTAATATCATTTAAGTGTTAGAAAGTCTTTTCTAATGGCATTTGTCTCAAGCGCAGCCTTTTATGAAAGGGAAAGGTGGACGAGAAGCAGTTCACACAAGAAGAGAATAGAAGCTTTTGCAAAATGCTGAAGATTGGACGGGTAAACTGCGTAACTAACGAGGAAGTATTGAACAGAACTGGGGAGAAAAGAAATTTGTGGCAAGACACTTTCTAAAACGTAAAGGAATTGTCAATGTAGTACAGGATGGAAGTGTCGGGGTAAAAATTGTAGAGGAAGAGATTACTGTTTAACGTCCCGTCGACAACATGATCTTTACACGCGGAGCACAAGCTCGGGATAGGGAAGGAAATCGGCCGGGCCCTTTGTAAGGAACCATACCGGCATTTGCTTGAAGCGATTTCGGGAAATCACGGAAAACCTAAACTGGATGGCCGGACATGGGTTTGAACCGTCGTCCTCCCGAATGCGAGTCCAGTGTACTAACCACTGCGCCACCTCGCTCGGTCTGTAGAGGAAGACCACGAGATGAATACAGAAAGCAGGTTCAAATGAATGTAGGTGGTTGTTGTCATGCAGAGATGAAGTGGTTTGCACAGGACAGAGAAACGTGGAGAGCAGTCTTCTGACTGAAGACAACAACAACAACGCGTATATAAGAGCACCTATACCCTGATAAGAAAGTCGATGCATTACAGGAACTATCCTCTACATCTACATCATTCTCCGCAAGCCACCTATTGGTGTGTAGCAGTGGCTACACCTGGTCCCCCCTTCCCTGTTCCACTCCCTAATGTAGTGCAGGAAGAATGATCGTTGGTAAGCCACTGTATTAGCTCTAATTTCTACAAGGTGGCAAGTGCTATGTGTAGATGGTCACTCCGAAATTTCTTACGTTGTTAACAACATGACGTTACTACTCAAATACAACCATGCAATACGAAGCAACGTGCTGGCTAATAAAAACGTTTTCGTTACTTAGGAGGCTAACACCCGCACGAACAGATTTCACATGCCGCAACACAACCTGTTAACCTGAGGTAGTTGACAAATGTAACCAGTTTTCCCATCCTTACTGAGATTTTGACTGCCGCACACAATTTTTTGCTTTCTCTATCTGTTAACCTCCGACAATTTACCTCCTATGTTACGACTAGCCATACGCCCGTGCCTCGTAACATAATTTAAAAAAGGGCCTTTGCGTACCGTCCTTTTTTTGGGGGGGGGGGGGTTGTTTCCATATATCAATAGGTAAACTCTGAGCGCTTATAGGATAACTTCGTCAATAAATTCGTTTTTCCTCGCCAAGAAATCAAATATAAATGAAACCTATCAAAAGAAGCGAAGCAATTTCTTTAAGCTTTTAATACACAATGCGAAATCAGTAAATCCGTATATCTTAGCCATGTAGATTCAATGTTAGATTGTATTCGTGAAGATAAGATTGCAGCGCTTAATTCTATTCACTGACGTTAACTTCCGAAAATACTTCTGTCACTGAGGTAAAAAAAAAAAAAAAAAAAATACAATTAAAAAACTAATAGCGCCATCTATTGGTTCTTTGGTGTACTGCACCGTCACTAAGGTAAACATCCGAACTACTAAATTGAGCAGACACACAAAACTTTAAATTACGATGTCATCTTTTTTTCTTCGTGATCCGATTTTCGTGAAATAAAGCCTATATGCTGCCCCAGGCTACGCTCAATTTACCTGAGAAAACCCCCAAAAAAATCGTCCATTCATTATTAGTAGGCATACATGATTACTTCGAACAGAATTTAGGATAAAACAGTAATATTATGTTGTGAATATCGAACGGCTCAATGCCACAGAACGCAAATTTCCTGTTTTCGCAAGAAATGCAGAATGAGACACTGTTGGCTTCGTTTGTGCTAGGGAGAGGAGTTAATGCTTTTCGACGTCGAGGTTAAAAGATAAAGGCGCTTGCTCACTGGTGTCAAGACTGCTGACGTAATAATTCAATCGCTCGCGTGAAGGGATTTAAAGAACATACATTATGTGATCGAAAGTACCTAGACACCCCCAAAAACATACGTTTTTCATATAAGGTGCATTGTGCTGCCGGCGACTGATGACCATAGATGTTAAGTCCCATAGTGCTCAGAGCCATTGTGCTCCCATCTATTGCCAGGTACTCCACATCAGCGACCTCAGTAGTCATTAGACATCGTGAGGGAGTAGAATGGGGCGCTCCGCGGAACTCAGGGACTCCGAACGTGGTCAGGTGATTTTGTGTCACTTGTGTCATACGTCTGTACGCGAGATTTCCATATTCTTGAACATCAATAGGTCCACTGTTCCCCATCTGATAGTGAAGTGGAAACGTGAAGGGGCACGTACAGCAGAAAAGCGAACAGACCGACCTCGTCTGTTGACTGACAAAGACCGCCGACAGTTGAAGATGGTCGTAATGTCTAATAGGCAGACATCTATCCACACCATCACACAGGAATTCCAAACTGCATCAGGATCCACTGCAAGTACTATGACAGTTAGGCGGGAGATGAGAAAAACTTCGATTTCATGGTCGAGTGGCTGCTCAAAAGCCACACATCACGCCGGTATATGCCAAACGATGCCTCGTTTGGTGAAAGGAGCGTCAACATTGGACGACTGAACAGTGGAAAAATGTTGTGTCGAATGACGAATCACGGTACACAATGTGGCGATCCGATGGCAGGGTGTGGGTACGGCGAATGCCCGGTGAACGTCGTCTGCCATCGTGTGTAGCGCCAACAGTAAAATTCGGAGGCGGTGGTGTTATGGTGTGGTCGTGTTTTTCACGGAGGGGGCTTGCACCCCTTGTTGTTTCGCGTGGCACTATCACAGCACAAGCCTACGCTGATGTTTTAAGCACCTTCTCGGTCCACACTGTTGAAGAGCAATTCTGGGATGGCGATTGCATCTTTCAACACGATCGAGCACATGGTCATAATGGACGGCCTGTGGCGGAGTGGTTACACGACAATAACATCCCTGTAATGGACTGGCCTGCACAGAGTCCTGACCTGAACCCTGTAGAACACCTTTGGGATGTTTTGGAACGCCAGCTTCGTGCCAGGCCTCACCGTCCGACATCGGTACCTTTCCACAGTGCTGCCATTCCCCGAGAAACCTTCCAGCACCTGACTGAACGCATGCCTGTGAGAGTGGAATCTGTCATCAAGGCTAAGGGTGGGTGAACACCATATTGAATTCCAGCATTAACGATGGAGGGCGCCTCAAACTTTGAAGTCATTTTCAACCAGGTGTCCGGATACTTTTGATCACATAGTGTGTGTTCGCGTAAAGCAGGATACTCGGAAACATTATTTGGATCTCGCTTCCGTAGAAGTAAAGGTTCATTGTCCAAATCATAAGGGCATTCTGCTCAGTAACATCATTCTTGCGAGGTCTTGGATATTACACAAACACGAAGAAAAATCTTATCATTGAAAGTAGCCAGATCACACTGTGTCGAAACCCTGTCACTGTGAATTTTTCAATGCATAGATGACGTAAACATTTCCGAAGCCACCCCGATAGCCGAGAGCGTTACAGCGTCGCTTTCAGGATATGAAGAGGCGAGCCTGTCCCGGATCGATTCCGCCTCGCGCATTACCGACAGGTCTGGTGAGCCGTCGAGCCTGGATGTTGCTTTTAGGTGGTTTCCCACATCCAACTAGGTGAATGACGAGCTGGTAGCCACGCCCCGCCTCAGGCACAGGATACGCACACATTTTGAAAACATTCTTACACTTGAACATAGATTTACCTACTCTAGACGAGACAGATTGCACTGGTAGCCTCCTAGGAAGAATCCAGCCACTAACTACCATAAACAGTGCCTCAATCCATGAAACAATGCATAACCCGTAAGAAAAACAGGGGTGGGGGTGGAGGAGGAGGTGGTATTCATATCTGAATATTTGTGTAACTCACACGGTGCAAGAGTTGTCGGTGGCTTCAGTGTGCTGCTGACAAGGGAACCTCCCCATCGCACCCCCCTCAGATTTAGTTACAAGTTGGCACAGTGGATAGGCCTTGAACAACTGAACACAGATCGGTCGAGAAAACAGGAAAAGTTGTGTGGAACTATGAAAAAATAAGCAAAATATACAAAGTGAGTAGTCCATGCGCAAGATATGCAATATCACGGACTGTGTGAACTTAGGAGCGCCGTGGTCTCGTGGTTGGCGTGACCAGCTGCGGATCGAGTAGTGCTTCGTTCAAGTCTTCCCTCGAGTAAAAAGATTAACTTTCTATTTTCAGCTTATGTGACAAACTCTTATGTTTTCATCACTTTTTTGGGAGTGATTATCACATCCACAAGAAAACCTAAATCGGGCAAGGTAGAAGAATCTTTTTACCCATTCGCCAAGTGTACTAGTTAGGTGGGTCGACAACATATTCCTGTCATGTGACGCACATGCTATCACCAGTGTCTTATAGAATATATCAGACGTGTTTTCCTGTGGAGGAATCGGTTGACCTATGACCTTGCGATCAAATGTTTTCGGTTCCCATTGGAGAGGCACGTCCTTTCGTCAACTAATCGCACGGTTTTGCGGTGCGGTCGCAAAACACAGCCACTAAACTTATTACAGTGAACGGCGACGTCAATGAACGAACGGACAGATCATAACTTTGCAAAAATAAAGAAAGTAAAATTTTCACTAGAGGGAAGATTTGAACTAAAGACCTCTCGCTCCGCAGCTGCACACACTAACCACGGGACCAAGGCGCTCCTGAACTCACATTGTCGTTAATATTGCATATCTTGCGCATGGACTACTCAGTTTGTATAGTTTGTTTATAGTGTCACACAACTTCTTCCTGTTTTCTCGATTGATCTGTGTTCAGTTTTCCAAGGCCTATCCACTGTGCCAACTTATAACTAAATCTGAGGGGGGTGCGATAGGGATGTTCCCTTGTGAGCATGTTCATCTGATATACTAATTATATTCTCATTACCATACTCCCTCGTCGGTCTGCTTCGTAACTCAGCTACTTCCGTATCTGCGAGAAGAGGCATCGAACGAGGCGAAAAAGAAAAGTTTAGAGTGAGACGTTTACGGGCACGGGGACATCACATTGTAGCCGTACCTGGTAACACTATACACTCTGAGTGGAAGGCCTGCACTGCGACCAGCCAAAGCAAAAGGCGCATTTCATAAAATCCATTTCAAAAACCACTCTCGGTAGTCCACCAATAATGTTTCACATTTTGAACATTGCACTCGCGGTCATCATCACGTAAAGCAGACACGTGCTTGTATTTTAAAAACAAATCTAGAATAATTTTAATTATTTTCTGGAATCTTAACCCACTCTCCTTAATGTCCTATTTCACGGCTGTTCGATATCTCAACGAGACCCAATTTTCACAAATTATAAGTATAGTTTTCGATCTCATAAATATATTTTAACCTGAAAGAAACAATAAGGAAAATCAAAACGGAAAATTTTTAAAATCTGAGAAAAACATACGACGTGTTTAACGCGAACTTTTGGCGCTTCACACTCGCCCCTTTACCGCTCATTTAATATAATACAGTTTACTTGTTAGTACTGATGCGAAAAATAACGTCAATTGTTTCGCTTAAACTAACCCACTGCATTACCAAATACTATAATATTCTACATGAACACTGAACATACAGAGTTTGAAACCGGTTAAGACTCTTTTCCCAGACATGACGAATAGGGTCCTTGAAGCTTCGACAGTTAGATAAAGCAACACTAGACCACATACGTCACATTTCAGGACAAATTGTGTTCTTGTTTGCAGGCTACTTGTTAAGAGAAAAATCCTGGCTATAGAAAGAATACGCGACTCACTGGCTAGGAAGAAACTGTGGTATACGCTTCTGTCACCTGTTTTTCGCAGTAAAAAGAAATTAGTGACTAAATATTAAAATAAATTTTTACGTTTATCTATGTATTTGACATTCGGGCAACAAAACCGTTTTTTATGTTTTCTTTTACTCTTTTTAAGTATCACGTCCATACTAAAAGATGCAATGTGCAAAAACGTGCTTTTAAGTGACCGAGTGTTAGAAAGATATTCAGATGTTCCCAATGTAAATGGCTGTGTCGTGTGTATCACCACACGCAGCCAAGACACGTATATTAAGGCTGGTAAGTAGAAACAGATTTAATGTTTACAAGTTGTATAGATTAAATACTATCTTTTGGAACTGTAAAGAAAGTCTTAGTAAGAACAAACGCGTTTCGCTTTACACTAAAGCATCTTCAGTGGTCACTGTACCAATGTGGTTTTTTTTGCCTTACAATTTTGTTAGCTAGGATCGCGAACAGTTCGCATGCTTTAATTTACTGCTATAAACAGTATTAATTCTTATCGTTACTCACACGAAAAACGTAACTAACGATAAGAATTAATACTGTTTATACTACTAAGTTAAAGCATGCAAACTTTTCACGATCGTAACAAAACTGTAAGACGCAAAAAAAATATTGTTATTACATTTGCAAAAGACAAATTTAACCTATACTACTTGTATATCTGCAACTGCAGAAAAAAAGTGGCCGAAAAACAAAAAAGACATCATCTAGATTTAAGATTTACTCATTATGGTAAATGGACCGTAACGACCTCCACCATCATCATAGAGATGCAACAAATAGATGAAAGATCACAAACACGGGGAAAATATTACGTGTTAACAGAAAATGAGCTATCTCAACACGTATAGTCTGAGCCGACACATCTGTCGAACGTTGAAGAACAGTCAGTTTTCTGACTGTGATATCACTCCGTTACAGAATCTGTAGCCGCCAAAAATGCTGCCCAGGTACAGCGCGACTTCAAGACTCCACACAAAAATAGACATAAGTGTCTTAATTTTAGAAATCGATGCTCTATAAAAGAATAGATGATTTGAGACACGTACGCAGACGCTCAGAAGGGTATGCGTACCTGCTGGTCGGTTTACATGCCATATATAGTTATCTTGGTGTAACATTAAAGCACTGGAGGTACGTCGCCACGTTTGTTCAGCTTCTGAATTTCTGTTGCTCGTAGAATCTGAAAACTTCAGAGTGTGTGAAACATCGCTCTGGAGGAATTGTGAAACACGCCACCGTATCAGCAGTTGTGATAAAGGCGCTGAGAAGTGCGGCAGTTAATGATATCACGCATCTCTCAGATAGTAGAGCAACACCTCCGCAGATAGGCGTCACGTTGCGAAAGCTAAATTAACGCAAATGCCTCGGACGCTTGGGCAAGGTGTCCACCGGCCACGGGAAGTCGCTCACTCCACGTAACCCAGCGGCTTTTCCTAGCACGCCAACCACTGGCTCCACGGCCGTTCTCCACTAACTCGCTACAAGCGCTTCTGTAATCCAAATTCGCCCTCGATCTAACGAGATAAGTAAAGCTGCCATTACCTGAACAGCACTCTGCTGTACGTCCTCGTCTTCTTCCCGCCTTAGAACTGACGTATCCAGCCAGTTACACAGGGACCCCCAGGTTAACGTTGACTCTGAACTGTGGGGGAACCGGCATTTTTCACATTAACATATCATTACCAGACATGAGCGATGCGATAAGTGACAGTAAAGACAGGAAATTCGACCAGAAGCCTACTTCGTATTACGACACTTCCACAGCGATCTAGCGATACCAGTGCAGTAATGGCAGTTTCGACGTTATACGCTGAAAGACTCTTAGAAGCCTTTTTTCTCAAATCTGGCTCTTCCGTGGATCTTTTGCCTGCTAGCAGCAAGCTACAAATATTTAAGAAAATGGTAACTGATGACTGGATAACAGGACATTTGGTGAGATACTAATACTTCAGTTCACTTCAGTTGCTCTATACAGGAAGCTTATTTCACAATTACTCGTGTTTAGGCTTTAAATCAAGTCGGGACTGCACTTAGTAGTTTCCGGCCTCTTCCTTAGATGAAGAGTCGGTCGAGGCTTACGTACTACTACTACATCAACGTCTATCCATTCCGCAATGCAGCCACGAGCACTGAATAATACTTCTACTCCGTCACATGCCACTAATCTTTACGAAAATTTGATGTTTCTGTTAGGAAAGAATACACATACCAAGATTTCCACGCCAACGTCACGTATTGTCTAGTGAACTTAAGGTATCACGCATCTTCACTTTTCTACGCTATTTCAGTTTCCGACAATTGTGGTGTAGAATGTATACAATAGAACAATTTGATTATGAGTCAAAAGTCACTATTTGTGGCAATTCTTCGATGTCGATGGCTAGATGAGCATATTTGTGCATTACACTCTAGCAATAACCACACTGCTCATTCGTGATAATTTGAAACAGCAGTTTTGAGTTAGCACAATCGTTACAGCTTTGAACTTGAATCTGGATGTAGACCAAGACATCAGTGGTCGAGACGATTCACGTACCTGGAATCCAGTCATCTTTATTTCGGCCTTCGGTGTTGTCTCTAAATTACTTCGAGACAAATATCGAGTCGACGCTCTTGGTAATGTCACTTTAGATTTCCTTCCTCCACCTGTCCAAGTGAGGTACCGCTCCGTCTTTATAATGACTCCGACGTCGAAAGGATATTGAGACGTAAGCTTTCCTTTCTTCGTTCATTTATTGTGTCATCAAGCTCCACGTGCTACGTTGCTGCTCTCTCTGCTTGTATCGTGTTGCGCTCATCTTAGGTTTAGATCAATCTGGTAGCGACGGGGTCTCACGGCAGTCAACGAGTGCTCGAACACTTGCGACCAATTTCCCCATAGGCTGATGGCTTCCAAAATACACCGCGGTCATCATCGACAACTCTTCCATGTCCTCACAAGGTCTGCACAACACGCTAATGCCTCTTCTGCATGTCAGCAGCTCGTGGTCTAGTGGCTAGCGTTGCTGCCTCTGGATCAGGTGTCCCGGGTCCGATTCCCGGAAGGGTTGGGGATTTGTCTCTGCCCGGAAACTGGGTGTTAGTGTTGTCCTCACCATTCGTAGTAGTGGCTAGATTGGACTGTGTAAAAAAACTGGACTGTGAAAACATTGGGACTTTGTACGGGCGCTGATGACCGCGTAGTTGAGCGCCCCCACAAACCAAACATCACCATCATCATTATACGCATATACTAACTGACATGTAAAAACTTATTATGCATGCTTTCTTACACTGAGCTGCACCCAGGAGGACACGATCGATCCCCTGCAAACTGGGTGACTACGTTCACACCGTCAGTATGTCGTGCCAGTCGGTTGATGTAACAGGGCCATGCCGGCCAGTACGACAGTGGGTAGCGTCGCCTCAACGTGCGCTATGCTCAGATGTTGGAACTGGAGGAGGCTGGGCTGTCCTATCGCACATCGGTCGTAGAGACACCACTACGGCCTGTTGTTGGTGGCAATGGATACAGGAAAGCACGTCCGACGTGCATCACAAGGAGAGAGGACAGATGGATTGTCGACCCAAACCTAACGACAGGGACTATAGCTGGCTGTCCTGCGTTCTCTGCAACATACAGTAAGTGCAAGTACCATTGGCAGGCGCTTGTATGAAGCGCGGTTCGCCGCGCGCCCGTCATTACGACGACGACGATACACCCTCCCCCCCTTCCCCCCTACACCCACACCCACCCACGAGATGTCGTATGGTTCACAGTCTGGTGGAAACACTTTGGCGACTCGTACGTCAATTTTGGAAATCTTCTGAAGCCGCTTTTACTCGGCCTCACGAGACTTACAAGATCTCGTCTGACACCTGTCTACTATGGCAAACTCTAAAGTGGTCACCGGAACTCTTATTCCGGTATCTCCATGTCAGTCGCTAGCGCCTTTAATCACGGAACCACGGAGGCGATAGTTCATGCTAAGCAATAGCGAGACAACACACACAGATTAATTTAGTCCTGTTGTATTGAAACTTCCCACATCTCTTTTCATCAATTCAACTACGACAACGGTGTGTCGATATGTACTTCAAACTTGTCGCAGAGAGGACGCCATGCACTTCTGCGACAGAGGTTCGATGTGTGGACGGAGGCGGTAATGTAACACGCAGAGGTTTAGCACCGCGAGCCACTGCGGGACGGATCCAGCCGCAATTCCCGCCTCGTGCAACGACGCACATGCTCGTGCTCCATTGCGACTAGGCAGACTTAAAAGGAAACCAGTCCAGACCTTCGCCGTTCACAAAGGCCGAGAGCCCGCAGAGCGACCGGCTCTTGCAGCGTGTTCGTCAACCTCCGCGGCACAGCTCATGTACATAGCCCACAAAAAGGAACACCGCTTGCGCCTTAGATGGCGCTCACATATCTCAGTGTCACCTCGCACTCTACTGTAATATTAACTAAACGGCTCGCTTTCTTTCTTCTCTAAGGAAGAACGAAAGTGAGCTAGATGGGCCGATTCTAAAGCAGCTTATGGCAACGACTGAGAAAGTACTTTGCAAGTAAAACAAAGCTTTCAGCCTCGAAGACTGGTTTAGACGTGCTTCTTTCGATACTGTGTTTAGCAGTTTGTGACCTCTTCTAGCTTTCGACTACTTAAATACTGTTACTGCATTGATAATGCGACAGCAACCGAAGATGACAAAAAAGCTAATTAATAGCGAGGTAATTATTGTGTCTTTTTCAGACAGACAACACGATTCGTTTCCTGTCGAACGAAAAATGGCAACAGTAAAGTGAACACTCGCTCGATGACCAGGAATCCAACGATGCCGGAACGACGGTTGCTTACTGGAGAAACGGGACTTCCTCGTACCCAAAGCTAATTACACCCAAGATATTTATCTGGTGACATAGAAAATCCCTCTGTGAGCGTAACTCGTTAAAGTTGTGTAATACGAACTTTCATTCCTTGTTCCCGTGGCAAAAAGCTCTGGGATCACAGAACATTAATATATACTAACAGCCGGCCGAAGTGGCCGTGCGGTTAAAGGCGCTGCAGTCTGGAACCACAAGACCGCTACGGTCGCAGGTTCGAATCCTGCCTCGGGCATGGATGTTTGTGATGTCCTTAGGTTAGTTAGGTTTAACTAGTTCTAAGTTCTGGGGGACTAATGACCTCAGCAGTTGAGTCCCATAGTGCTCAGAGCCATATACTAACAAAATATAAACTTGGGTACTGTAAACTGTATACTAATTATTATCGCCATAAAAAGCTCCAAAATCACAGAACAGAAAAATATTTCAATTTAAAAGACCGCATCGGGAACCGCCTGCTTACTTCCACTTCACATTCACTATATTTCGTCCGTATCATCATCATCTTGCTCAAATGCGGAAAACAGGAATCTTCCAAGACAAATGTCTGCCTCAACAGGTGACATACTTCAGTGTTTATAGAAGGTCCTCAGGAACGAATAGAACTTCTTTTTAAAGACATCTAAGACACTGGTATTTATGTCCGTCACACGCGTTAGTCCACAGACAATACGTCCCATCTATCTCCTGGTACTGTAAGTCTCGTCGAAAACGTGTATAAGTTATTCTCGGCGGAACATCCGACATCAATGACTGAGTGTAACACGTAACTAGATTATCTCAGATTGCTTCCTGCAAGGAATAGCAATGTTCCTCTTTACTTCGTAAAAGAAATACGTTGATATAAATGCGATATGGAGCATTATTATACCCGCCACACAATGGACTGCTAATGTAATAAAACACAGGCATTATTGGGAGAACTGATAGATTGCGAGTAGCTAAAAAGTAAAATTCGGTGTAAGGTATTAGTAGTATCTGGTTCCATGATGCAGTGCCGGAGGACGCTCAACGAAAGACCTTTCTGTGCAATGCAGCACCCAAGTGGCACATTTCTGTCTTACTGGAAAAATCCTTAGTACGTGTAAATTTACAAGAGTTGCGCGAGTAATCGAACTGTTCGGGAATCTGTTCTGCAAGGATGAATAACCAACCACTCGTCTGTCAGTTAATGTCCTATCAGTGCGGTGCAAACTGAAGCCTTTTCACAGACGACGCAATGGCGATATGAGTTGTATGAATCTTTGTAACCAACTTCCGCCTCTAAACCGATGACCCGAATTAATCCATCGCTTCCACCGGCTCACGATGTCACTTTTTTTTTTTTTTAAACTTACGATTCACTTTTCCAAGCTAGAAGAAAGGACATCCTGACAACCAAAGAGGGAGGCTGGATGCATTAAATACCCATCACGCCATCTGGCCACATGTACTTTTTGGTCCATGTGCTGCTAACATCAAAACGAGATAGCCTTCATAATACTGCGACTCCACTGCTAAACACAATAATGTCCGTTTTTCTGGGTCAGAAATCAACTAAATTGCAGCACTACTCCAACTTATCGGAGTTGGAAGCACATCATGTTCACGTGATAAGCGCATTACCATATCTTTGTATCCCATATGTTTACGTCTGTGAATCAGTAGTAGCGCTCTAAACATTTGGCGTACTTTAACGATAGCAAACAACTTTTTTTCTGCGGAACTCGCTCTGACTTCAAGTGGTGTGCAAGTCATCTCTCGGCGTTATCACTCTGTATTGACCAGGTGCCCTATCTAATAGGCGTGTCCAAGTCAGCTAGTTCTGTCATGCCGGTCTCACTAAAATCAGGTTTTCCTAAGAGCAGGGATTTTGCGCAGTTTAGTACGTAGTGTGCCCAGCACTGTGCGTGGCAAATAACACGGGCTGCGAAATTCCTGCTCCTAGGAAATTCCGGCTTAAACGCGCTTCGAGGAGGCGAAAGCTCAATTGGTGCTTCGTAACTGACTCCAGGATATCAGTGAAAGGGAACTACCTACGAGAACCTTTCCATCAATCATTTCACATATACTAGCCGCCACCTCCAAGTCCTTGCCCGCGCCAGCAATTCGGGATTCTCGTATTGTAGCAACGAAAAGGCAACGGCAGCGGAGAGCTCACCATATTTTCTTGCACTGTGTGTGTGTTCACCGCGCAGGACAAATAAGGTGCACGGTGAGGCGACAGTGCACTGGGATAGAAAAAGTGCAGCGGTCGATCCGCGACTGCCGTATTTGGATGTGCAGCGCGCAGCTAGTCCAGGCACAGGTGGCCAGCGCGCCTTCTCGCCTTTGTCTTCAACTGTCAACTACGTGTTAAGTCGTACAAACATCTAACATATTTTCCAGCTACACAGATTAGAAGTAATTTTGCGAACGAGCGCCTCACACAACAAAAAAAGAAAACTGTACATATAAAAGTATGTCGGAAAGTCATTCGTTTTTGAGTTATTCATCGAAGTTTCCGTTCAGTAAACTGCGAACACAACTAAATCAACTGAAGTATGTAATCAAGAAAAATAAAACTCATTTCATTAGTTATCGATTATATCTACAAGTCAATTTTTGTTCTTCATGGCGATGTATTGTTATGGGGAAATGTTATCATGGTTCAAATGGCTCTGAGCACTATGGGACTCAACTTCTGAGGTCATTAGTCCCCTAGAACTTAGAACTACTTAAACCTAACTAACCTAAGGACATCACACACATCCATGCCCGAGGCAGGATTCGAACCTGCGACCGTAGCGGCCTCGCGGTTCCAGACTGCAGCGCCTATAACCGCACGGCCACTTCGGCCGGCCTGTTATCATGCCCTTTAAAGTTTTACACGTATGTTGCTTATGGTTGCGGTGGTGAGTTTCCTTGTAAATGTTCCGTTAAACCATAGCAGAATGGCAATGGGTAAGAAGGTGCCCGACTGCATCAGATCACGTTTCCAGACAAGGAACAGGCAAGTCACTGAAACTTGATACGCTTTGGTCTTCATTTTGCTGACGGGAGATCTGTAGCACTAGAACATGTTGATCGTGGATGAACAAGACTTGCTCTTACGCCTGACCGGGAAAAACTCATTTTGTGAGGTGTACGATGGCAGTTCAATAAGTAATGCAACACATTTTTTTTCTCGGCCAATTTTGGTTGAAAAAACCGGAAATTTCTTGTGGAATATTTTCAAACATTCCCGCTTCGTCTCGTATAGTTTCATTGACTTCCGACAGGTGGCAGCGCTGTACGGAGCTGTGAAAATGGCGTCTGTAACGGATGTGCGTTGCAAACAACGGGCAGTTATCGAGTTTCTTTTGGCGGAAAACCAGGGCATCTCAGATATTCATAGGCGCTTGCAGAATGTCTACGGTGATCTGGCAGTGGACAAAAGCACGGTGAGTCGTTGGGCAAAGCGTGTGTCATCATCGCCGCAAGGTCAAGCAAGACTGTCTGATTTCCCGCGTGCGGGCCGGCCGTGCACAGCTGTGACTCCTGCAATGGCGGAGCGTGCGAACACACTCGTTCGAGATGATCGACGGATCACCATCAAACAACTCAGTGCTCAACTTGACATCTATGTTGGTAGTGCTGTCACAATTGTTCACCAGTTGGGATATTCAAAGGTTTGTTCCCGCTGGGTCCCTCGTTGTCTAACCGAACACCATAAAGAGCAAAGGAGAACCATCTGTGCGGAATTGCTTGCTCGTCATGTGGCTGAGGGTGACAATTTCTTGTCAAAGAATGTTACAGGCGATGAAACATGGGTTCATCACTTCGAACCTGAAACAAGACGGCAATCAATGGAGTGGCGCCACACCCACTCCCCTACCAAGAAAAAGTTTAAAGCCATACCCTCAGCCGGTAAAGTCATGGTTACAGTCTTCTGGGACGCTGAAGGGGTTATTCTGTTCGATGTCCTTCCCCATGGTCAAACGATCAACTCTGAAGTGTATTGTGCTACTCTTCAGAAATTGAAGAAACGACTTCAGCGTGTTCGTAGGCACAAAAATCAGAACGAACTTCTCCTTCTTCATGACAACGCAAGACCTCACAGAAGTCTTCGCACCCGAGAGAAGCTCACAAAACTTCAGTGGACTATTCTTCCTCATGCACCCTACAGCCCCGATCTCGCACCGTCGGATTTCCATATGTTTGGCCCAATGAAGGACGCAATCTGTGGGACGCACTACGCGGATGATGAAGTTATTGATGCAGTACGACGTTGGCTCCGACATCGACCAGTGGAATGGTACCGTGCAGGCATACATGCCCTCATTTCAAGGTGGCGTAAGGCCGTAGCATCGAATGGAGATTACGTTGAAAAATAGTGTTGTGTAGCTAAAAGATTGAGGAATAACCTGGTGTATTTCAATGCTGAATTAAACAACCCCTCTTTCAGAAAAAAAATGTGTTGCATTACTTATTGAACTGCCCTCGTAGAACAGGATTCAACTTTGATCATGCGACAGTTCTTCGTACCGAGTAATACGAGTACATCTCATTGTACCGCACGGAGGAGTATTTCGCCTGCTGATCATCGACTGCAGAAGAATTTTTCCAGGAAGTTTCTTCCATAAACTAACAATCCATTATTTGTATGTTCAGTCTTATTTACACATTAAGCAATTTCTGGAAGAGCTGGAATAGCGAATTTTCAAAGGCAACACTTGCGGGCAGTAGAAAATCTTCAGCCTACACACCAGCATCGTGTCTGGATTTGTGTATGTCCGTAGTTGTTCCAGCAGCTCTTATCGGTTCTGTCCACATGAACTTCCTGTAGAGCGGCCCACAGACACTCAAAACTGGTACATCGTGTATAAAATCCTAACAAGTTTTGGTCTTAAGTTAAATCAGCCTTCAGTCCACACACTGTGACGATAATGTCATCGAAACGTAGGATGATACAAAAAAGGCCGAAATAGTAAACGCCTTTTTGCAAAACTGTTTTAGAATGATGGCACAGTGGTTCTCCCTTTTTAAATCGTCGTCGCACGCACGTCGAGAAGTGACCACCGGATAGAAAAGCAACTGAACTCGCTAAACAAAGGAAATGCCTCTGGACTTGACCAATACGATTCAACACAGAGTATGCTACAGAACTTGTTCCTCTTCTAGCGGCAGTATACCGTAAGTAGCTGTACGAGGGGAGCGTTCCTAACGATTGGAAAAAGAGATTAGATCATTCTCGTTTTCACAAAAAGTCGTAGAACAGACACAAAAAATTACAGGCTGATATCTTTGACGTCGGTCTGTTTGAGAACTTTGGAACATATACTTGCGTATTATGGCATTTCTAGAGTTCAAAGGTGTGATACCCAACGCGCCCTGTTCATCCACGACGGAAAAAAAAAATAAAACGAAATACAAGCGTACGGAATCACACGCCAGCTGTGTGACTGGAGTGACGAGTTTCTACCAAACAGAACTCAGCCTGTCATTCTCAATGAAGGGAAGTTTTCAGACGTAAAACTAACTTCGGGCGTGCCCTTCAGGAGTGTCATAGCCCCACCACTTTTCACAATGTACATAAATCACCTAGTGGACAACGTCGGAGGCCTTTAGCGGGTGTTGTCGATATATACATGACCTCAACATAAACAAATACAACGTATTGCGTAGCAGAGATTCCTTATGCACAAGATGTTTCATCAATTCGTAACGATAGTCTGTGAACCATTAGACACTTGTGACTGACAGAATCCGTCCCTAGTCGAGCAATTTTGCTATAAATCTTCGTTAGGATGCTGATTTTACGCGGTTTGAGTATTGTTATTCACACCCACAATAATCTCCGCTAGTTTTCCGATACCGGACTCGTATTGTGACGTCTGAGATTTGTAATTCCCAAGTGCACGTGTGTATCTGAATTGATTACGCCCCAAGATATTCCTGCTTGTACCGGAAGTGTTAAATTTTGTTTCCATGAGTGGATGGGTGAAAAGAATCGTTGCTTATATATCTCCATTACTTGGTAGAATGAAATTTGCCTGGAAATTTATAGGTAATCGCCGAATGTTGTTTGTTCTTTAATTCGGCACCTTTTGTGAAGTATTTTGTACGAACGTTACCCAAAGTACGATCGATTAGTATAAACACCTCAAATCTGTCGACGACTCCCATCCGTTGAAAGATATATTTCACACGCATTGTCTAAGCGACCTCCATCGTAGACAAACTTTCGTTTTGTACCTATTTACCGAGACTCGTTACCTGTTTGTGTACTGCTGAGCGTACATAGACATTTTGCGTGCCCTATCATTCGGTGTTACCACTGATAAACCTTTTTGACTGGAGTACTTCCAGTTGTAACTTAGTATGTATGTAATCGCAGATTCCTTTTAAGTGCTCGGTGTAAACTCTAGTCTACTACTTTAACCACGCTCAGAGCCTCTGTTCGAGATAGTTTGCTGCTACACAATTCGTCGTGGATAACGAAGCTATCTCTAAATTATAGTTTACATATTTGTCCACAAGAGACCTGAAAGAAAATCGCTTCTACAACTCCGTCAAGGCCGCGTTAAACAGATTTTATAAAACCACCTTCTTCTAGGAATGAAAATTTGAGAAGAAAGTGCCAGCAGAAGCGCCGTGTGTTCCTGGAAAAATGCACTCAGCCCGTGTAGCAACAGAAACGTGTTTGCTGCGCATGGCCACCGACTAGCGCTCACATGCGCCAGTCGTTCTTGCGGCAGTTTTTCGGAGCCGGTTCTGCTTATCCGTCACGAGGGACGCAGCCGCTGATGTCACGCCTCCTGCGTCATTGTCAGCGGCACATCTGTCGTTGCTGGCAAACGTCGTGTTACACCAGGGACGTACTTGTGACCCGACGATGTGTTTCTACTGCAGCACCCCCAGCCAACTACACGCAGATGTCGAGCTTCTAACGGAATGGTGGCTTCGGATTTGCACGTACACGACAGTGTGTTGTATGTCATCGTTATACTCCGAGTGATTTGGGTGCGTGTCGAAAGGAATTACGTACTAATGTAAGCTGCTTTCTTCCACATTCTATTCGCACATTGTGCGGGCGAAGACATGACTGTCTAAATCATCCACAATCTGTCTTATCCTCCCTACGCGAGATATACGATGGGGATACCAGAATTGTCTTCCTAGAGTACACATTATCTGCATCTACCGACAGGGTTTCACGAGAACAAAATCGTCTTCTTTCGAAACACCCCAGTTTTAGTTCCCCGAGCATCTCTGCTGTAGACGAGGCTCTGCTGACCTAATGACTCCCGCTAGGAGGAGTTCCCCGCTCCGAGCCAACGGCTATGCAGGGAGGTGGATGAGCTGGTGATGGTTAGGGTACACTCTTGCCCTTGGGGCGGGAAACTTCTCCAAAAGGCGAATGAACCACTTGTGGTCAACTGGATGGTTCAAATGGCTCTGAGCACTATGGGACTCAACTGCTGAGGTCATTAGTCCCCTAGAACTTAGAACTAGTTAAACCTAACTAACCTAAGGACATCACAAACAGCCATGCCCGAGGCAGGATTCGAACCTGCGACCGTAGCGGTCTTGCGGTTCCAGACTGCAGCGCCTTTAACCGCACGGCCACTTCGGCCGGCGGTCAACTGGATAGCAAGTGCCCAACGGCGAACCACTCCTTAGGGCAGTGCGTCCCATCCCGGCTGCAATGACAGATAAAGGCTGCAGTGAGTAGGACTCCTTTAATCGTCTTGCATCAGTTTGCCACTGGACATAGTTCCTAGGTCATCAAGAATGCTGCGTTTGTTGAAATGCAGCAACACACTCACCCGAAAAAAGTTACGCACAAGAGTCTTCCGAAAACGTACTGACTCTTTCCTAAAAGTCCTGTGGTGATCAGGAAGTTGTGACGTGGACAGGATTGTGATGTCTGAAGACGCAACTGATAGCTTCGCGTAGGTGTATGATCTGTGGTCTTGTTTAGGGTTGTGCTTGCAGAACGATTCGGCTTTTGCACCTACGAATGAGAAGTCCCATTTAGGGCCCAATCTGCTCACCTCATATGGGGGAGAAGCTAGAAGTAGTGCTCTAACATAGTCGGTCACTTTATACAACAGACTGGATAGCCGTCTTCAGTTATATGAGCTCCTCAGTGGTCGAATAAATTATATTTTGCAATGTTAGAACGCAAGAACATTTATTAATGACCCTGAAAATGAGAGACCCGAAAGGTGAACATTTATTGTTCACAGAGCGTTAAGAATATATATAGCACTGACAGACATTGCAGCACTCCAGGGAACCCGTCTTGCTGATAAAGGTCAATTGAATGAAGCAGGTGCGGGATACAGCTTCCTCTGGAAGGGAGAAGCTACTAATGAGCATCGAATACATGGAATGGGCTTTTATATCAAGAACAGGATTCTCAGGAACACGGCGGAGTTCCCAGCTGGACATAATGAACACCACACGACATTAAGGCTTCGACTGAATGGGAACTAGCACGCCACAGCGATCAAAGCATATGCCCAATTCTGATTCCGAAGGAAACCTCGAAGGAACTTTGTATTTGGATCTGGATAATATCCTATAAAACATCAATCGCAAGACAAAAGAATTTTCCTTGGCGAGTTAAATGATATAGTGGGTAAAGATCACAAAATGTGGAGTGGTGTGACTGGTAAACAGGGAGTTGAAACTGAAAACTCCAACGGTATGAGGCTCCCTCAAAATGGACTGAACATGAATTAACAAGTGCCAACGCCATCCTTCGTGAAAACGATCGCTTCAAAACAACATGGCAGCACTGGCATCTCATTGCCTACACGATGTTTTCATCACTAACGCGCTAACAGGAGCTGATGAATGTTGTACAGATTACTGATCTAATACATCCATCATGCATTTGTCACTATCCGCTCAGGCGAGCAAACAACTGAGAAGTTTCGTAAGTCAGAATACGCCTTACAGTACAAGAAACAGCTTCTGCAGAAAACGTTCGAGGAGTGCTGTCATGGTGTAACACAACACAGGGAGAAGTTTAAGACCATTATTCTAAATGCCTACAAAGAAACATTACGATATGAGACTAGGAAATATCTGGACCTGCTTTGATAAATATAAAGAAGAAATTGAAACACTGGCTCAGAGAAGCGTGATGCCTTGTAAGTATGGCGAAAGAACGTGAACTCCATCATTAAGAAAGAAACCTTTCGTCTTGCCATAGCAGAAGTACACAGAACTAACCGTGCGCTAGAAGAATCCGTGGAGGCCAGCGAGAGCTACAGAATTACAATACCTTGCAGACAAAAATATGCGACTGTTCGGCCAAGGCACCAAAGACATTTATGTATGGTCCAGCCATCTTTGGCAAATATTCACTTTTGTTGGTTGGTTGTTTTCGGGGAAGGAGACCAGACAGCGAGGTCATCGGTCTCATCGGATTAGGGAAGGACGGGGAAGGAAATCGGCCGTGCCCTTTGAAAGGAACCATCCCGACATTTGCCTGGAGTGATTTAGGGAAATCACGGAAAACCTAAATCAGGATGGCCGGAGACGGGATTGAACCGTCGTCCTCCCGAATGCGAGTCCAGTGTCTAACCACTGCGCCACCTCGCTCGGGTCCACTTTTGTCGAGTGACAGGAGTATAGATCTAAAAATCAATGTTCCTTCATGAACAGGTGACAGGGACACTTTGAAGACCTTTTACATCAGAATGAACAAGTGTGTGACATGAAAGAACAAGCACCCAATCAAAGAAGAACTTGGCTCCCCACTAACATTGCTGTCAATCAAGCAAAGCAACAAAAGGCCACTGGCCCTGAAGGTGCACCAGCGAAAGGTCTCAAAAAAAAAGCTGACGATGAAATTACACGACACACAGATAAACTGAGTGTTAAAATCTGGAATCTTGATTTCAGAAATAGCCTGCTAGTTCCCATATCTAAGAAAGGAAATCGCACAGATTGCAGTAACTACTGCGGAATATCGTTGCTGTAGAGTTTGGGAAAGCTGATTTCTCCCATTCTCACAAGACATGTAATGCCCTTAATAGAGGAATTATTACCATAGACACAGGCTTCAGGTCTTCTAGAGGAACCACAGATATGACATTCACAGCTCGTCAGCTTCATCCTTACAATGCCTTTTATTGTTCTCATTAAGGCATCTTACTCCGTAAATCGTGAAGCTTTATGGAAGGTTTTAGCCCTGTACGGTTTTCCACAGAAATTCATTATCACGCTTAAATTGTTCTACACAAATATGGTATACCAGTAACGGTGTTTAAGTGTGTATGTTTCATTTTGATTGCCCCCACGATATTTCCTAGTATGTTGCCGCTGTCGTGCAGTTAATCAAAGATTATCTTCCTCCACGGAAGCTGACTTAGAGCACGAATGAGCAACTGTTTCATCTGAGACATCTAAAATCAAGGACTCTTTAATATTTTCTGAAGGATTAGCTGAGATCCAGTATGCAGATGATAATTCTGTAGTAGTCCAGTACGAAGAAGATCTAGCGTGAAGCCTGAGTACCCTCTTATCAGCATACAACAAGATTGGTCTCAAACTGAATACCAGTAAAACACAGATTCTTCACCAACCATCACATCGGTAAGGACAAAGAATTGTCAAAGTCGCCATCGACTCTTCAAATAGTTAATATCTTTCCTAACCTTGGCAGCAAGTGAAAATATTGATTCGGAAATTCAATACAGAATTAACCGTGCTGGAGCACCCTCTGCCACACAAAGGTCTCGTGTGTTTCACAACCACAATGTTATTGCTGCAACAAAGATCCTCATATACAATTCAGTTATAATTAACGCCCTGCTTTATGTTTCTGCATCCTGGACATGTTATAGAGACACCTTAAAACGCCGGAACAGTATCAGCACCGATACTTGCGGAAGGTTCTGCATATAACATGGCAACGAGGGTGAAAAAATGTCAGTGTCCTTGAAGATGATGCTTGGTCTGTACCAAGTCCAATCTCAGCCACTTTCACAAATGATGATGGAATGATAAGGACAACACAAGCACCCAGTCCCCGGCAGAGAAAATCCCCAACCCAGCCGGGAATCGAACCCAGGACCCTGTGATCCAGAGGTAGCAACGCTAGCTACTAGACCACGAGCTGCGGACTATCCTTGAAGAGGCGCAGACAACCAGTATAGAAGCGATGGTTTTGCAGGATAGAAGCGATGGTTTTGAAGACGCCAGTTACAATGGGCAGGGCATGTATCCGCATGCCCAATAATCGAATTCACACACTAAGTGTCTTACTCTCAGTTTACTGTGGGCAAACGATGGGTGGGAGGTCAGAGGAAACGATTTAAGGATGTAAACAACTTTAACGTGAAAATGTGTCACACTGTTCACAAATGGGAGACCTCAGCCCTCGACAGTTCATCCAGGTGGACCTTAGTTAATCGCGGAACAGTTCGTTTGGAAGAAAACACCGACAAACGGTGATTGATAAGAGGCAACGTAGAAAAGAAAATCCAGAGACGGAATTGTAGGACAGAAACTGCTCCACTTGGGACCATCTATCATCACTGCAGCAAACTGTGTATCTCCCGCATCGGACTGTACAGTCACCTCCGGACTCAAGTGATTGGAAAACAAATCTACTCGGCTACGAGTGTTTGCTATGAATGAACGTACACGTTCATATGAAATATACCGATCTGTAGCGATCCCAGTAGCGTCTCTGAATTCGCTGGCTTCCTGCTGCCACAAAGCTGCAATAACGCTCACAAATTTGTCACTCTAGCGTCTCGTACGCGACTTTCTTTGCAGAAGCACTGCACCTTCCCATACATAACCTTTCCAAATTTTTCGCCTTTCTTACAACACCTGTTGCGTGTTCGACCCATTTCGAGTGGTATCTTCGTATTACCTCTGAAGATTTATTCGTTGTGACGTGTTACACATGACCACTCTTGATCTTGTAATCCGATACTATCTGATTCTTTCTCTTCCTTATAGGTGTTACTTTGCATTTATCCACATTCAAAGAGAGGTGAAATTCATTACACCAGGCGGAAAGTTTTTCAAGAATTTCCCTACTTTCATCTAAAGACGATCCTTTCTCGTAAACAACGGCATTGGTGCTTGTGACCGCAGCTGGATGATTCTGTGCGTGTGGTTCCATGGAACACGCTGTATTTTACCTTCTTATATGCACAAAATTTGCCGTACACTGTAGTTTGCAATAAAGCGACTTCGAACAAAAGAGACCCTACAACGAAGAAGACAACATACCTAATGAATTGAGTTATATTAATCAAAAATTTTGCGAGTCAATTACATATGTACGAAAACACCCTTCAGTTATTCGTCGACGATGTGCTAGGAGACTCGAAGGTGTCTGTGAAATCAAGGAAGACGAAATCTACTTGTTCACCTGGATCTACTGTTTCCGAGACATCGTGCACGGATACATCAAGCTGTCAGGTTTGATTCCAGGGAAGAGGTTGTGCTCAGCGATTGTATTTATTTCAAGTAATAAAAGATACAGTAATCAGCCGCAAATAATGTTTCATGCATGTACAGATTTTGGTCACTACGTGACCGCCTTCTGTGCGGTTCACACTCAACCTCTGCTGTACCCTATATTATTTGTTACACCAAGTTGTGCTCCAACGATTGTTTTTATCCCAGATTCCGTAATGATTGATTGAGAGAAACTTCTTTCCTCCAGGAACGTCCTAATGATCGCTCTTACATGTTCTCTGTGTGATTTTTACTCTCATGCATCCGTAACTTCACTCTTTTCGCGATCAGCAGTGACCTGCAGTTTTTTCCAGACAAGCGTGATTATTTGCTGCGTAATAAATTCTTCTCGATATATATGAGCCACGGAAGGACCAATTTCGCAGCGTACTCACTGTAGGATTTCACCAGGAATTATCGTCCTCCCCCTTAGCTGGGGGATGAGCGAGTCTGCCATGCAGAGCGTCCGAGTTCGTTTCTCGGCAGGTTCTGGGACTGGGTGTTGTTTTGTCCTCATCATCATCGACACAACTGTACCTCGCCGACCCAACTTCCCTGGGTACGGACTCCCAGCCATCAATGCCATACGATAAATTCATTTCATCAGGAATTGGTGTCATTTTCGACTTGAGACGTCTTACGTTTTTTTTCCAAAACGAGAGTGCTTATTTCAATAGCCCTCATTTGTAAATGTGTGTGCCGGTCGAAAACGTACTGTGCTGCCCTCTTGCGTACACACACTTTTAGATGCGAAATTATCAAATTTTTGTTAGATGTCTTCATTTTCAACATCAAATTAATCTACGAGAGACTGGATGGAAGGCTCGGGTCCGTTTATAGACTTCACGCATGACCACATGTGACTGAAAATGCGCTGATCTGCGCATAGTTTAAGCCATTTCCTAACCCAAAACTACACAATTTCATAAACAGTGTAACTGTTAATACAATTTTTGCGGATAATAGCTTCTAATTTGCACCCATGACCTCAGGTAACGTTGATACGACACACTTTATTTCTCCTTAACCGGCTTATCTACCGAATTCTTTAATGCACCACTGCTTTGTAGACTGCTTTGTTAAAATACCGTTTATTTCTTCTACATTGCGGCCTATCACGCTGGACTGGTATTTCCCATCGACTGGTTTGCTACATTCACGTATTACACAACGCAACTACGATAGCAATAAAGCAAATATTACAATTACTGTAAGTGAACTAGTACTGTAGATATCCCATGTACCTCCACGACTGTTTTCAGCACAAATGCAATAATCGCTGATTGCTATAGCCCATCCCTATCTTCCCAAGTAATCATTCTGGTTATCTAAAAATAGCCTAGTTCGATTATTTCATTAAAGTTTTATCTGGCTGATCAGATACGGATAATATCGAGAATCGAGGCAGTCAGTCTGTTTCAAGCGCTAAAAATATTCATTCAGCCGAGGAGCAATGTTTAAACACGCACGTCTCACGGTTTCTGTAAGTTGCGCATAATGAAAAGAAAAAAAGTTAAAATACAGTTCTCGCAACGAAATTCTTGAAACTGAGTGAGAACTTCGAGCAAACGGATGTCGACAATTCGGATTCGCAAAATGCGAATCCATTTCGTAAAGACAAAAATACCGGCACGTGTGATGAACCAGTGGTTAACACCCTGCATAAATTTTTCGTACGATAAATAACGCTCCTGTGACCGTCACTATATTTATTATTTGGACTCCAGTATCTGCAGTTTGTCATTTTCAAACATCTGGCCTAGATGTCATACAGAGCATTTCAAAATCAGATGGAAGCGTAAAATATATTTCAATGGTTTATTAGCCAATGTTGTCCTCAGTACGTTTCTATACATACACTATGTGGGCAGAAGTAGCAGATACTGATACGTGTTACCCTTCGCCTTTTTGAAGGCTTCACGTTTGCTGGGAACACTTTCAATGAGGTGGAGGAATCGCAGTCCGCTTTCCTCAACAGCAAAACAGAAAAGCTAGTGATGTTGGATGATAGGGTCTAGATTCTGAAGTCGACTCATCCGTAAGGCGTTCCACTGGGTTAAGGACGGGACTGTGGGCAGGCCAGTCCATTTCAGGGATGTTACAGTCCACACGCCGCTGCCTCACAGATGTATGGCGCACTGTCACGTTGGTACCGACAATCGTCGTCTCCGAATTATTGCTCCACTGCGCTGTAAAATGTGTTCATATACTTCCGCTTTTAACGTTTACTTGAACGCAATAAGGGGGTCACACACTAAGCATGAGACATCTCCATACCGTAACACCAGCTCCTCTGTACTGCACTATTGGCAATACACATGAAGACAGGTAATGTTCTCCAGGGATTTGCCAAACCCAAACCCTTCCATTAGGTTGGTTGGTTCGTTGGTTTAAAGGCGGGATGTAGTGTGCGTACTGTAAGACCTTCGGTAGGGGAGAGTGGGGGAAATATACGCACCTAAGGAAAAATCGATGTGAACCATTCGTTACGTCATTAAAACTTACGAAAATAAGTACATACCATACAATGGACATTTCTCCACATATTCCAGTCGTCTGTAAATAGTTACAAACAGTACCTTAATTTTCAACATTAAAATAAAAAAAATCGCAAATGCTTGATATTCCCCGCCCCTGAGGGTAACGATACGCAAAGTACTGGGTAATAACACGTAAAACAAACAAACCATAAAAATGTACAATACTTGTTATTTTTATTTGCTTATTAGTTACTACAAATAGTAAACAATATATTTAAGAACGAAATAATGTAATTCTACAAACATCTCTTATAATTTTCGTTTTTTAAATTTTTATTGATGTAAAAAGAGTTCATTTTCTCGCACAGCAAAGATCGCACTTGTAACCTTTTGGAGTGTTCGAGCCACTACATTCTTCATGACTCCATCGGCTACAATAAATACATCGGTACCATAGTTCTCCATCTTTCCCAAACTCTCCACAAACTAAACAGACATCTTCTGAAACCGCCAATGGATCAATATCATCCATTTCATCGTCATCACAAATGTTCTGCAAGTCCAGATCTAGGTCATCCTCGCTGCTACTTTCACTTTCTTGGTGGTGTTTCTTCTTATACAATGGCTGTTTCTTCTTTGAGACTTTTTTAAGTTGCAGATTTCTGCACTTATCTGTTTTATCCTTAAGATTTCTTTCCTTGTTTCCTTCAGCTTTCTTTTTCATGGCTTCTTTTTGTTTCTTTATCAATAACTCTGTTAGCAGTTTATTCTTCTCTGGAGTTGCTGTAAGGATCACTGACTTTCTCTTGGCTTGTTCTGTCTTAGGAAGAACTTGTTTTTGCTTTGGACAGGAGATATGTCAAACACACTAACATGCTTGGCACATGCACTTTTAGTTGATGTTGCTGTAACCTCTTCTAAGCCTATTAGAAGCGGAACATCATCTGCTGAAGATCCAGGAATCTGTTCTTGGCCCCTTTTGGGGATATGTGGCTCGTTTGTAGATGCAACCACTTTATTTCCATTTGTTGCATTCGGTACCTCTTCATCTTCAAGGACAACATCTCTGAAGATCGCACATTGTTGTAAGTCGTCATGCTGAAATTTGTTTGGATTGAAAGGGCAAATCCCACATGCCTTAAACCCTGACTCCCCTTTATCCATGGTAGCGACCTTAACATACGCCGTATTTGACGGAACAACCATATATTGCTCCAACTGGTCCACTTAAGAGATTTGACATCCTCTTCCTGGGGAAGATAAACATAGGGTGGATGTAGGTACCAGCAGCACTGAAACAAGCCGCGGGGGATTAGCCGAGCGGTCTCAGGCGCTGCAGTCGTTGACTGTGCGGCTGGTCCCGGCGGAGGTTCGAGTCCTCCCTCGGGCATGGGTGTGTGTGTTTGTCCTTAGGATAATTTAGATTAAGTAGTGTGTAAGCTTAGGGACTGATGACCTTAGCAGTTAAGGCCCATAAGATTTCACACACATTTAAACATTTTTGAGCACTGAAACAACATATCACAATCACGTTTTCCCCTCTTTCCCAAGACGTGGCACCACCTATTTAACACCTTTAGGAGCCAAAATTCTCTCGGGCTTTTGTACAGTATTTATGCCAATTTCATCGACGCCCCTCTTTAAATTTATATTTTTCAAAGATATGTCCTAAGTTTTTAAACTATACATTAACTTAATCTTCATTAAATGCCTGTATTCTGTTAATGCTAGTTGCTTCAGGTTTTCTCACGCTAATACTTGGGTTTCTTTCTAAAAATAGATCTAGCCAGTCCTTTCCAGCTAACCTAGATGACTTATCAAAATTGTTTGCAATGTTGTTAGCCTCTGCATACTCAAATGCAATCTTTCGCAGCTGGATGCATGTAATGCCATAGAACAGCTTGGCCATTGTAATAACATGATCCCTAATCTCATTTTCCTGTTTTGTCGAAAATGTTGGGTTTCTTCTAAGCTTTGGACCCTCGGTATTTTTTACGTTCATTCTCGTTCACAGAGTAGCTTCATGAATTCCGAAAGCTCTTCATAATTTTCTTATTTTTCTTCCAGATTTGATGGCACCAAGAGCCTTACACAGTTCCTCTTGCACCCATCTAGCTTTCTGGGTTTTTCTTTTATAATATCTATCCATCTGAAATTAAAAAAAACCGCTAGTATTGAAAATATAACCTGCAAGGGTGAATACCACGCACTTCAACAGCTGCGTGGCATTACCCCACTGTAAGTTCGATGACTAACCTAAGCATAACTCGGCACCTAATTCAAATAGAGGGACAAATCTACAATTAAATTAAAGTTTTCATCTAGGGTTAGTAGTTGACATGCAAGAATAACATTAAAGCAAAATACAGCTGACCAGAATTACATGAGACACGCCGAAAATAAACGATACTTCACTGCTCCAACAATACGACTAAAAATGGCTGGCGTAATCCGTGTTGTAGTTTTTACTCCTGCCGGCAGGATATAGCACCAACTGCGAACAGCTTGAGCCATTCAAACTGTGTAAATTAGCCTGCGTGGGATTACCCACATGCGTGTAATTCCCCCACCTTCCCCTACACACACCATCAGATTATTTAACTTGTCGCTCTAACAAAGTAGGCGAGTGTCAGCAATATGTCTCGTAGTCTTATTATGGCGTGTTTATCTTCCGCCGTTAGGTCAGACGATAGAAATGCCACTTGCACGCTTAGAGTAGCAGATTGACAGTGACCAACTTTAAACAGAACTTGATTAATTTTCACACACACATTTATTAAGATAATAACAACCGTAAAAATAACTTAACTTGGTTCTGGGTGCTATTTACAATTGACAATCTGAAGTTCCTTTGGTCTTGGTACGTTGATCTTATTCTCACATCTCTCTGATACTTGACAAAGTGTCTATACATTTCTCTTCATGGCTATGTACAGGAATATGATAATCTTCTTAGGTGCAGACTGAAACTTGACTATAGACTGGTACAGACTAATGCAGAATGGTACGGACTGGTGCAGACTAATGCAGACTGACTAATCGGAGGTCTGTACGCTCGTTATAATACCTCGCGCGTTCAGGTATCACTGCGCGAGTGTGATCCGCGAGGAGAAAATGTTCTACGTTAGCAGCAACCTCATTGGCTGCGTTAGATATTAATATGCGGATCGGCGGAAGCAGAATTTGGTCCGTCTCTAAGATAGCACCATCTCGTAGTGCGGAGACGGACGAGCGCTGCGCCTGCGCTGTTGTGCTTAGCGGGGCGCGCTCTAGTGGGAAAGTTGTGTACGCGCTGACTACGCGGAACTATGTACACAACACGGGAGAAGGGACCAAACTACGAGGTCATCGGTCCCTTGTTCCTAATAAAACAATGCCACAACTGTGAGAATAAAACGGACGAAACATATAACACAAAACTGAAAGAAAGGAAAAGCCAAAAGAACGAAGGGAAGGCAACGAACACTGAAAGGAACAAAAGAGGACAAGAAAACAACAGAGACGCTAGAAACAGAAGAGAGTAAAACACTTAAGCAGATTACAGTGGCTGGCCGACCACGAGAATAAAAAAGAAAAGCCACCAGTCTGCAATACATTAAAACCTCCACCCTAAAAGCACTAGGGTGGAGGACACAGAGGGACAAAAGACAGGCGCTAAAACCTACAAAGAACTATAAAACCCACTCTCACGGATAAACGCAAAACTAAAGCTGTTGTGGAGGCATTGTTGCCCAACAGGGCAAGCTCATTATCGGACTGCAAAAGAAGGTCTCTGTCTAATATGATAGCCTGGACCATATTTAAGCCATTATGGGGCGTGATGCTTACAGAAACATCCCCCAGCTTGTCACAAGCGAGTAACGTCCGTGACTGGGCAGAGGATGCCGATTTGGTCAAGACTGACCCAGATCTCATTTTGGACAAGCCCTCCACCTCCCCGAACTTGTCCTCTAAATGCTCAACAAAAAACTGAGGCTTCATCGTCATGAAAGATTCCCCATCAGTTCTCGAACATACAAGTTACCGGGGCGAATAAGATCTGCTGCCATCCTTAGCCTGACGTTCCTCCCATGGTGTGGCCAGGGAGTGGAAAAATTTGGGATCGTACTTCTGTGCGTTGAATTGAGCTCGTGATCGCTTAGAGACTGCTGGTGTTTCACCACCAGCAAAAGATCATGGACTACGCTTCATCGCGCGTCATCCGCCCTGATGCCACCCACTTCGACCAGGGGCCCTCCCCACAGGATGGGCTTCTACCCCTTGGCATACGTGAGGAGTAAACGGCGCAGGCATCAGCAGAGCGATCCCTGTGTGGTCAACAGGGTACATGGCGCCCCACCACAACGGACTGGCTATCGTGCTGGATATCAGGTAGAAAGAAGTCCATGGCCATCGTCGACGCAGAAATCGACACTGCATAGTGCATGGTGGAAAGCTCACCCAGAAAGGTGTCCTCGCCCAAGAGATGGAGAATGGGCAGGACTGCAATGCGACGACGAGAAAGTGGGCTAAAGATCTCAATGCACGATGGACACGATGCACCTTGTAAGGCGCCCTTCCTCAGTTGGCTCGCTCTACGTGAAAATTTTGAAGAATGGAGGTCAAACCCGACAGGGGACCATCACATAAAAGACGAAACGTGTGACTTTTAGTCGCCTCGTACGACAGGCAGGAATACCTGGAGCCTATTCTAACCCCCGGACCTGCAGGGGGGGAGGGGGGTCTTCCGTTAGCTTGCCACGGGACACAGTGTGATTTCACACACCAAATCACTCCTTTCCAGTTATCCACTGTCCATTGCCACAGGGTAGTCACACTCCGAACCACTCCTTTGCAGTTATCCACTGTCCAGTGGTGTCGCTCTTTACACCATTTCAAGCACTGCATACAAAAATGTCTGATTTACGACGAGCTGCTCGACCACTGTACTTCGTTCTTCTTACTTCCCTACGGACTGTCACTGTGTCAGCTGTACCACTGATAGCACTTTGGAAAGCACGAGTGATTCCTTCCATTGATTTTGTGCAATTTTTTGCCACTCACAATGTTCAACAGTCACTGTCCATCGCTACGTGAAATACCCTGATCTTCGTTTACCTGTGGTTGTTCCTTCGGATTTCCACTTGACAGTCATATCACTGACAGTCAACTTCGGGAGCTTTAGGAAGATTCAAATATTGCTAATGGATCTGTTACTCAAATGCCATTCGACGGCTGGTCCACATTCGAAGTCTGTGAACTCTCCTGACCTACTCATTCTGCTATTACTGTTTCTCTACCAATAACGTAATACTCTCCACCTCATTCTATTCTGGCGGGTCCGCCTCTTGCGACATCTAGCGGCCAATGTCGCATTACATGGGGGTGTCCAGATAGCGAATAAAATTCTGATCTTCATTCTGTAATTGCAATACCAAATCAGATATACCCAGCACCTTGGCTCTACCTTTGCCTAACTCTAAATTTTTCTCCTCTTCCATTTCATACGACTACGTAACAAATTAGCCTGTAACCTGGGTCTTGTTCGAAACCACTCCGCATCCTAGAGGATATTAAAGTCTCATTATATGTTGCCTTAAGATTCTGTTAGCTGTCATTACCCTCACTCGAGAAGGACATGACGAGAAAATTGCTTAATGCTATGTTAATAAGAGAAGACATTTCTTAAACTGATTTTAATATATAAACAGAAACGCAGGCCTTTTAAGTATCAGCACTGTGTAGTTTATGGTCTACTAACTCCAATAGGAGTGGTGATACGGGCCCCTGGCGTATAGGCTGGCCCGAGGAGTATTGGCCTGCTTTGTGCACCTACTTTGCATGTCGGCCTGTGTATCAGGGGCAAATAAATGGTTTCCAAGCCCCTGATGTGTACGCGAGTAATCCCAAAAGTAAGGTCTATTGTTTTATAAGTACATAGACCTGTTTATTTCTACAATGGTTTACATCAGTTTACAGCTTGAACATTTAGCTATTTTTCGACATAATCACCATTTCTGTCGATGCATTTTCGCAGACGCTGTAGCAGTTCTTGTATGCTCATGCCATAGTAGCTCGCCGCCGTGCTGTTCAGAAAGTTATGAACCTCTTCTTTCACCTCGTCGTCGGAGCTGAATCACTGGGACCACAATTAACGCTGACAGGTATTGTGAGACTCGGAAAAAAATCAAACGGGCAATTCAGAACCGGAGAAGAGGAATGTTGAGCAAGGGCGTACACATTCTCCGTGACAACGCTCGCCCGCACATCGCTCGGCAAACCGTTGCTCTCCTACAACAGTTTCAGTCGAACATAATCACCCACCCACCCTACAGTCCTGAATCGGCGCCCAGTGACTATCACCTGTTGCCTAGGTTTCAAGAACGTTTGGCCGGAAAGCGATTCAGCTCCGACGACGAAGTGAAAGAAGAGGTTCATAACTTTCTGAACAGCATGGCGGCGAGCTGGTATGGCATGGGGATTAAAAAATTGCCACAACGTCTGCGAAAATGCATCGGCAGAAATGGTGATTATGTCGAAAAATACCTAATTGTTCAAGCTGTAAACTGATGTAAACCATTGTAGAGATAAACAAGTCTATGTACTTATAAAAAAATAGGAGACCTTACTTTTGAGGTTACCCTCGTAGCTTGCCCTGCACGAAAGCCATGTTGTGGGAATAATATAGACCTGTTTTACTGAACTCTATTGCAGAGGCTACACATGCCAATGAGCATGGCTGCAGTCAGGTTGTGATGGATAGAAGGAGGGGATACACAGAGCGAGAGGAAGGACGAAATATACCAAGAATGTAGGAGGAGGAGGAGGATATGCGTGAGGCAGGTGAGAGGTGTAAAGGGGTAGCAGGCAGGTAGGGGAAGAGGGGGGAGGAGGAGATTGAAAGAGGGAGGGGGAGGAGGGTATGTTCAGGCAGAGGGGAAGGAGACGATGAAGGGAGGAGGGAGATGTGGTCACAGAGAGGGAAGGGGGAGGCAGGCTGATGAAACTTCTCCATGGCGTGGCTGGTTCCTACGAAGTCTGGCTGATTTTTTCTAGGTGGTCATCAAAGTCAATTCACTGAGTGTTGATTGATTTAACTTTTCTCCCCATACATATGCATAAATGAATACAATAAAAATGATAGATTGTCGAAATTGCAATCTTAACTGAGAAACGTATTCACGGTCATAAGCAATGTTCATTATGCCCAAATATTGGTGTCATTAAAAAACAAACGAGCCAGGGGTGGGGGGCCTAAAATGAAAATCGCTGAAGGGTTCGTAATGCAGGTGCCTACGGAAGAAGGTGTGGTTCCTGTAAGAGCGTCGAGGCCGGAAACTCGGAGCTAGAGAAACATTGGCGCACACTCATGTGATGACACAGCGAGTACGCACAAACGTCGGCCGTCTACTGCACCTTGTCATGCCGAAAATTGAGAAATGGGTGCCTTCGAAAGAAGAGCAAATGAGTGTTGTGCGTTTCCTGGCACCGGAAACACTGCGGGAAAATTCGTGAAGGAATGGCATATGTGTAGAAAGCACTCCACATGTTCGATGTAAGAGTCAAGGCGTGGCACAAGCGATTGAAGGAAGAACGAATGTCGTTGGCCGATACCATTGTCCAGCAGGTGGATGTTCTCGTTATTGAAGACCGTCGAGTTGGGGTAGCAGCCACTATCCAGAGGGCGGATTGAGCAGCGAAATTGCAACGGACATTCAGTGTTCTCCGTACACTTGGGCCATTCTTCGACGAATTTCCGTTTCCCGCACTCCTTCCGATGTATGGTGACGCACTACATGCCTTTGTTGTTCTTTTGAAGCCTCCATTTATGATTTCAGCATTTGCCACGTGCTCGCACTGTGCCTCCTGACCGAGCGAGGTGGCGCAGTGGTAGCGCACTGGACTCGCATTTGGGAGGACGACGGTTCAATCCCGCGTCCTGCCATCCTGATTTAGGTTTTCCGTGATTTCCCTAAATCGCTCCAGGTAAATGCTGGGATGGTTCCTTTGAAAGGGCACAGCCGACTTCCTTCCCCGTCCTTCCCTCATCCGATGAAACCAATGACCTCGCTGTTTGGTCTCTTCCCTCCTTGTGTCTCTAGCGCTCTTAGACGTTCTACAGCCGGTCTTCATTTGACAGCCCCTGGCTCGTGTACACTTAGGTTACTCGTGCACCAGCTCCACGTGGCATAGACTCCACAAGTCGTTGGACGTCCCGTGCAGAAACACTGAGCTAGGCTGCCTCTATAGCCGTCCGTAATTGCAGAAGTGTTGCCGGTGCACGATTTTGTGCACGAACTGACCTCTACATTATGGGCCATAAATGTTCGATGGACGCCCAAATTATATTCGCTAGTAATGTCCCGAATGTTTTTCAAACCAATCGCCAACACTGTGGTCTGCTAACAGGGCACTTTGTCATCCGTGAAATCCCATCGTTATTGGGAACACGAAATTCACGAATGGCTGCAGATGCTCTCGAAGTAGTCGAACACAAACATTTCAAGTCAACGATCGGTTAAATCGGACCAGAGGACCCAGCACGTTCCATGTAAACACCACACCATTGTGGATCCACCGCCAGCTTGCGCAGTGCATTGTCGAAAACTTGCGTCCGTGGCTTCGTGGAGTACGCGACCCACTCAAACCGTACCATCAGCTCCTACCAACTAAAACCGAGACTCACCTGACCAGGCCGAGTCGAGTATAGGGTCCAGCCGATGTGGTCACGAGTAGGTGATGTGCTTTTAAGCAAAGCCACCCGCATTAGTCGTCTGCTTGCTACGGCCCATTAACGATAAAATTTCGCCGCACTGTCCTAAAGGATACGTTCGTCGTACGTCCTACGTTGATTTCTGCGTTATTTCACTCAGTACTGCTTGTCTTTTAGCGCTGACAACTCTACGCAAACGCTGCAGCTGCCGGTCATTAACTGAAAGCTGTCGGCCGCTGCGTTGTCCGTGGTGAGTGCTAATGCCTGAAGTCTGGTAGTCTCGTCACAATCTGTTAATTCCCACAGTACGGCCATAATCACTTCGGGAACTGAATCAGCTGAGTACAGATGACAGCTCGGCCGATGCACAGCCCTTTTGTACCTAGAGTACGCGATATTACCGGCATCTGTATATGTGCATATCGCTATCCCACGACTTTTGTCAACCTCACTGTGTTTTTGAATGATCCTAATGTATGTGAAATGCTAAAAAAATTAGGAATCATTAACGAGGCTGTCACTGCATATTTCGAGTCGGTTTGTTAACAAAGAGAACAAGAGAGCAGCCTCGTTCTACTACGTAGCGTTCCGCCACGACTGAGCGGGCGTTATCTGGCGGTAAGGAGATGTTGACAGGGAAGCGGCCTCATGTGCCGGAGCGTCCCGCTGCGGCCTGTATCGAATTTCGTGGCGGGGCACGGCTGAAAGGAGCCGTGGGCCGTGTTTTGTGACGGCAGCCGCCTGGAACAGATTACCTGGCCGGCCAGTGTATGAGGTCAACTGCTCGACCGGAATACGACCGCCCTGCCCATCTCTGGCCCGGGAACAGGATATGTGGCAGCACCGGCTACCTTCTTCCGTCCCTGTTGCCAATACACGCACAATCCCTTCCAGCTTCCAGTGTGGAGAGAGGGAGGGGAGGGGAGGGGGAGAGACGGGGGGGGGGGGGTACAGAGACAGTACCTCAGTTTGTTGTCTTAAAGTCCGTTTGTTACGTATTGCGTTGTTCAATGACTGATCGCAGGGAGGAGAAAGGAAGCTTATTGCCAATTCAGTCATTAGCTCAAGCACGAGACCTCTGACCCATCCTCAAGGGGATGTATTGAAGTACTGGAGTATAGAACAGGAATGAAGAAAGTTTAAGAGATTAACGTCGTGTAAATATTCGATTTGTACTTTGACCGAGGAGAAACTCGGAAAGCGAATGAAACTTCACGGAGAAGAAACGAAACAACTTGGCCATTTGCCGAAGACTTGGCAGTTCTGTAATAGACGGCAAAGGGATTGGAACAGCAGTTGAACAGAATGTGTAGTGTGTCGAAGAGAGGTTATAAGACGAATATCAGCCCAAGTAAAATAAGGGTAATGGGATGCAGTCGAATTAGATCGTGTGATGCTGAGGGAATTAGATTAGGAAAGAAGACACTAAAAGTAGTAGGCGAGTTCTGTTATTTGAGCAGTTAGAATAACTGAGGATGGTCGAAGTAGAGGGGTTCTAAAATTCTGACCCAGTAGCAAGAAAAGTGTTTTGAAAATGATGTTAGAAGAATGTTTAACGGAATAAAAGGGATAATACGAAGATGACAGCCTCGGACAACGATACGCAGGAATGAAATAGGATGCTCATCGGATATGACACCGGACTTACAGAAAGATGGGAGGAAAATTTAAAGAACTACCGAAATCTGGCGAAATGCATGTATTTGAAAATGATGAACTGATGAAACAAGTTGATAGCAATGATGATGGAGAGGAATCAGTGTTGGAACAACTTATTTTAGCTGTTAAGGAGATGAACTATAGAGCTGTGGGGACAAAAGATAGCAAGCAAAATATTCAAATATGGTAGTATCGATTTCTTAAGAAACTACATAGACCGCTTCGAAAAAACAGAGAGAAGTGAAAAAAATCCCAACTGGAACACATCCATTACAACACCAATACGCAAGAATGGCGATAAAACACGTAACCATGGAGCGGTGGTACTGGTGGATGGCGATTACAAAGTAGTTGCTAGAATACTGGACAAGAAATTACGACCACATGCAGAAGCCACGGTTTTGGAATACCAGTGCGGGTTCAGGAAGAGAAAAGCAACAATAGATAAGGTGTTCACCCATAAGATTAATCATGGAAAAGTGTTACCAGTTGAATGTAACAATACATGAATCAAGTTTATGTTCGGCGTTGTGCCCCTGACGTGCCATGTGGTGAGCACACCGCTCTCACGGTCGCTGACCTTGGAACCGCAACTAATCGCTCGAGTATTTCCTCAGGCAGCCTCGCGACGCTCAGTGCACTCCGTACTAGTCGGATCACCCACGGAAAATCTCTGCTTGTACCGTGAATCGAACACCAATCTCCCGCAGCCAGTGTACCGCGCTAACCACTCAGCTCCGTTGGCGGACTTTTAAGCGGATGACAGTGTCGATAGGGAAGTTCCTATCAAGATGTTATGGGAGCCGGAGACACAACCATAAGCTAGTAAGACTTGTCAGAATAACCCTAAGCAACACCTACTGCAAAATAAAGGCTAGTGGCAAATATTCCAACAATTTTTTCAAGGACTTACGCAAGGAGATTTTGTATCACAAAAGTTATTTAACTAGGCTCTGGAGGCTGTTATGCGAAAACTGCCATGCAGAACGGTTGGTGATATTTTCAACAGGACGGCTCAGAATACAGCATAGCCATGCTTGCGAGAGTATCTGCTGGTAAACTATGTGGGTTTGGAACGCGATGCGGCTGCACTTGGCTTGGTCATAAGTAAGGGAAAAACGAAACGTATCATTAGAACCTGACACAAAACAAGCTGGTGAAGCTGTAATAAAACTGGTTATAGTGAGATAAATGTCCTCTCCGATCTTGGGTCATATGAAGTGAACGACAGCGCGGTAAAAACCACCACTACAAAGCTATGTGAAAATGTTTAAATGCCAACGTTTATAAATACGTAAAGCAATTACAACGACGATTGTGGACTCCTCAAAAAATAGACAATTAATTTCTTTCCTACACGTTGTTAGAGGTATATCTTTGTCCTTTTGTGCAGTTGGTTGTACGAGTCTGAAGCGAGAGGATGGAGAACGAGTTATGTGCGTTTAATTGATTTGTATTGTGAATTAAAGTATATGTACAGTTGTGCAGAAAGTCCGCCACATTTCACAAGTAGTAATCCGATCATCCTACAGCCAATTATAGAAAGATGAACTACGGAAAGGAAGATTGACATACAACAACGAAGAGCAACAAAAAATGATATTTTTATTATTAACATGACTGGTTAATTAAATTCGTCTGCCCTGTCACTCGCTGCAGTGCGTCACTACCTTAGTGTAGCAAGTGCTGTGAAAATGTGACTAGCCGTCCAAATTTCTAACTTACTCCAAACATCACTGAGTTCAACATTGGGCAACAAGAGGGTGGGAACGGTCACAAAGCGTTGAGCAGTTTGAACTGTTTGATAGAGTAAAATCAGTGTAAGCATTTCGGAGGAACAGCTACGGAAGTTCATGTGGTACTAACAGAGATAAAAGCAAGTAGCAGATGCTGTTACAGCTTCCATAACCTGAAGCGATCCTCCAAAACCTCAAGGCAGTTGAAGATGACCGTTTACAAAACGAACATAAAATCAGTTTTCACATATGGGTCTGAAACGTGGACAATAATGCGTGTTAGAAGAGTCTCAAGTGCACTGGAGCGCAAAGTACTGCCAAAGACATGAGGCAGTATGTGATAATGGTGCTAGGAGAATTTATGACCTGTATAAGAAGTCGTCAATCACCGTAGATGTAAAGTGACGAAGGTTACAATGCAGAGAATGGTAGAACAGCGAGTACCAAAGAAGGTGCTAAGTTCAGACTGAGTGGGTGGCCGCTCAGTGCGATGGCTGGATGATGTAGAGACGAGTCTGGGGTGATTAGGAGTGCGGAAATGAAGGAGGCTGGCCAAGTCGAGAGATGAAGAGAGTACACAGGGCTGTAGCGCCGGAAAGGAGGAGGAGGAGGAGGAGGAGGAGCAAATGGCAAGAAAGCATTTCTGCTAAAGAGAAATTTATCATCATCAAATACAAAGTTCTAACTATTAGGAAGTCTTTTCTGAAGGTATTTGTATAGAGTGTAGCCGTGGACGGAAGCGAAATGTGGACGATAAGCAATTGAGACATGAAGAGAAGAGAAGCTTTTAAATTTGGTGTTACAGAAGAATGTTCAGAATTATATGACAAGATCGAATAACTAATGCGAACGTACTGAACCGAATCGACTAAAAAGATATTTGTAGCACAACTTGACTAAAATAAACGATTGACTGACAGTCTGAGGTATCAAGGAATCGTCACTTTGATAATTGAAGGAAGTGTGAAAGGTAAAAACTGTACGAGGAGACACACTTGGATACGGTAAGCACGTTCAAACAGATGAAGGTTTTAGTAATTATGCAAAGACGTAAATATTTTCGCAGGACAGACTAGCGTGGAGAGGTGCATCAAACCAGTTTTCGGACAGAAGACAGCAGCAGCAGCAATCGGAATCATTACAGACTAACCCAGCAGGGAGGAAGATTAGAATTTACCATCATGTCGCTGACGAGGTTATCAGGGCACATGACTTCCCCCATTAAAACTATTTAAGTGGCGACAGCAACCGCTTCCGGCCACAAAGTCAAAATAGAATAAATTCGCCAAATCACGAAAACAGCTGGCTCCACACGATGAGATAAATGATAGGAAAGAGTATATTACCCCTTATTAGTACTTATCCTGTGCGTATTCGATTCTCTTTTTCTTAAATCACACTGTATAATGTCGAAATCTCATTTTCTGCATAACCAATAATACGAAATACATTAGATTGGAATACTTAATAAATTCCATCACAGAATTAAAACCTGGTATTAGTTCAAAATTAGTAAAACGCTGTACAATGAGACTATCACGGCTCAGTTCTATGTCTGGCACTGTGGTTTACTAAATGAAACATTACACAGCTCACAGGTGTGTTCTATACAACTCCGAGTCCTGGACCCTCTGAGAACAGCTCACTAGGGCACCTTGACCAGACCTCATTTCGCCTGGTTGATCGTTTCTCGAGACGACGGGCGTGCCAGTGGAAGATACGACAAGCCACGCAGCTCGCTACAAGCCCCGCCCCCGTTTCGGCGATGACAGAGCGCGGGCAACTTTCTCTTCCTGGAGAACGCCAAAAACTGGCGTTTATTCGCGCGCCGGGGTGCCCTGGATCCGGCCGGAGACCGTATGGATGACCTTGTCAGTCGTAAAACGATAGCCAGCCGTTTGCTGACCATTACGATCGCTGCAATTGAGAGTCGCGAGTCACGATGTGAGACAGCCCATACGGAACATATCGTGACAAGCACCGAGTAACTAAGCGTAGCGTGGATTTCGCCAGCACGCTACACTAGAGTAGCATCGATCTCTTTCACAACTGAGATTACAGAAATATTGACCAGTCATGTAATACGACAAAGAAAAAGCTGAAAACAGTGCATCACTTTACCAGATAGGAGGGCTATGCGGAAAGTAAGGAATGATCGGTCGCGAAATGGAAACCATACCGAAAATCGAAACGGTTTTATTTGCTACAGTTAGCTACACCTTCCAGCTACTTCTCTACATAGTCACCGCTCCGACTTCGATATCAGTCGTAGCGTTGTAGTAACTTTCTAGTACCCTCGTCATAGAAGGCAGCCTCCTGTGCTTTCTGACAATTTTCTACACTGTACTGCATCTCGTCACCTGTGCCAAAATGTTGTCTTCATAGCCTGCGGTTCAGTTGAGCGAGGATGAAAGTCAGAGGGAGAAAGTGCGGGCTATGTGGTGGGTGATCCAACACTTCCCATCGGAAATGCTGCAGGAGCGTTCTCATTGCCCTTCCAGTGAGTGGCCGAGAACTATCATCAGCATGACAGTTACGTCAATAGGGTCACTCTCCCCAGGCGGTTGACACTATTTTCTAGACACCTTTACGGGCTCACCGTGCGTTAAGAACTGAGGACAGCGACGTGGCGCTATCTGCGGATATACTAGAGACGCTGCCCAACGTCTATAGAAGCTGAAGAAGCGAATTAAAATTTGTGCTGCGGCCGGGACTCGAACCCGGGTCTTCTTGCTTACTAGGCAGATACGATTTTTACTGTGGGTTGCAGTTCGCGAACGATCGTTCCTTACTTTACGTATAACCCTCTTAGTTTGCGTACTTCTAAGGTAGCAATCAATGTAGACTAAACTACTGTAATTTATACAAGCCCGAAAATATATCTACATAACGTATTTTAAATTACTATTCCCGTGAGAAACGCACTGTGGCACACTAAAACAACGATTAAGGTATTTTATATGCTGACAACTTCTCCCTCTGTCTTTTTTCATTTACGTCTGTGGTATTTGGATCTGACGACATTAACATTTTTATATAATTTACTGAAAAGCTAAAAGAGATGATACTATAATTCATTTCTGAACCGGATTCTGAAAAAAGTCCAGCAATGCGAACAACGAAGTATTCGACTACTACGCAGCTCGTAAATGCATAAATTGAAAAAAAAGTAATAATAATAAGCTGTGCTTAATTTCAACTACTGGACGATTCCCTCTTGCGTTTTCAGATAAGCAAATACTTTTTGTTCTGCTTCCTCATACCATAATTAATAAAGACACATCAAGAGACTAAACGTCGTTCACTAAGGGTCTTATAATACATCTGGGTACAAAAGATAACGATATCTTAATCGTTGCAGTGAACAGATTAGCTCCATCATCCTGTATTTGCTTACAGAAACTACTGGTGCATTTAAGCAACCTAACGTGTGATTCCCACCCGTGGCATCAATACACTTATGTATCGCTTTCACGCGTGCTAAAGAAACACCTATTAGGTTGGAGCATTTTTTGCGTTTTTGTTTTGCGTGTTATTCCGGTTGCTATGCTATGGCTATCGATTGTCGATATTTTATTTATCGTTCACTGTAGCTACTTGAATTTACATATCGTTTGGAGATAGTGAGTGGAGCTGGGAACGCAGGAAAAGTAAGTGACAAGCGGAGAAATCGGAATATTTTCAACACATTCTTCGGTTTGGGTTCAATAGAAGAGTGACAGCAGCGGAGGCAGTCTTGTATGGGGATAATTCCACTGAACTGAAAATGGTTTTCTCGTTTTAAGGAGGATCGTTTTGACATTAGTAAGTGTCCACGTCCCTGAAGACCCTCGGTGTTTGATGAAGATCATTTAATGTACAATGACCCACGTCAGTCTGCTCGAGAACTGGAAAATGCTATCATTCCACCGTAGTGCGACATTTGCACGTTCCAAATTCGGGTGTATAGGTACTACTTGCTTAAACCAAAATCACAAAAATCAGCGGGTGGTCATATGTGCATCTCTGCTTAATCGTCATCAATTGGCTCGTGAACAACAACCGACCATTTCAATCCTGTATCGTTAATGGTGACGAGAGATGGTGTCTTTATGCTAACACATGGAAAAGAACGGAATTGTTGAACCCAAACGAAGCAGCAAATCTCTGGGCAAAGATCTGCGCGCATCCACAGAAGATAGCGTTATGCATCTGGTGGAACAGAGACGGTGCGGTGTACTATGAACTGCTTCCCCGAGGTGTAAGCATCACTGCTCACATTTGACAACAACGGAGACGTCTTGAAGACGGAATCCGAGAACAACGACAAGGAAGACTGCGTGAAGTGATGCTACTCCACGATAACGCCCACCCACATTCTGATAGACACAAAAGACGCTATTCACGAGTTGGCTTGGGAAGTCATTCCGCACCCACCTTATTCATCTGATCTTGCGCCCTCAGATTTCACCTTTTTCCGCTCTCTATCGAAAAATGTGCAAGGAACTTCGTTTTCTGATGAAAATGCGCACCGAACATGGCTCGACTAGTTCTTCGCCTCAGAACCGTGAGCTTTCTACAGTCGCGGAGTCGAGAGGTTACCCCATCGCTATCTGACTTGTAAACAGTGAAGGAGAATATATTATTGAGGACTGTTGCGTGTTTATTAAACTTATGGGAAAACACCACGAACTTATGCATCAACCCAGTATATTCTAAATTGGTTTACATTCGGATTTGTAAAAGTAACGCGAATTCACAAATTTCTTTCAATCCGAAGTTAATAAATGAGTCACATGCCCTTAGTTTCACTGCAAAAACAGTTAATTTCTACTCTTCCTCAGCGAAATTAACCATTCAGGTATGGAAATACTGTCAGTATTTAAATCTGTAACTCCAGGAGGAAGAAAGAAAGGCAACCTATTTCAGTTTTCAGGTTTAACATATAAAAACTTTCGAATATTTCGAAGTAGCAACATACGTTTAAGTCACTTTCTGTCTTAACTGTGAATTATTCTGTTACTACTGTCACGGGCGATGAGCGCACTGTTGCTCGATTTACAGTATTGGTGTTTTAACGAAAGTGAAATAAAATTTGCGTACGGTAGTTTCGGTCGGGTCCTTCCTACTGGATAGTACGGCCGGCTGGTGCAAATCTTTTTATTTGATGCCATTTCGACGACTTGCGCTTCAATTATGATGAAAACATCAAGCACACTCAGTCTCGAGAGGAGAAAATCACCGACCCAGAAGGGAATCGAACCCTTAACGAAAGTCAGCAACGCTAACTGCAAGACCACCAGCTGCTGGCAGTTTAACAGAAAATGAGCTTCCTGAGCTACAACTAGTGAATTTGAAACCAGTGCATAAAATTTCACCTGTAATTTACCTTCGGAAAAAAATCCTAGCTGACCCTCACTCTACAGACGTTGCCTTCGACTAGTTTCAGTGCCACACACTACTCAGAGAATGGAGGTTTACTATCCGTCACACTAAAATTTGACCCTGAAACTTTTGTTTCAGGCTTTAAACATGAAATTAAACATAACCGCTTTGTCGTTATTTGTTCAACGACATAATTTTCTTCCATATTTAAAAATTCCAGGCTCGTCAATATTGGCGTTAGAGGTGAAAAATACCACGAGAAGGGCAAGGGTAAGGGTAAGGAATCAGCCATAGCCTTTCAGAAGGTGCCATCGTGTCATCCGCCATCACGGATTTCGAGAAAAAACGACAAAATTTAAAGTAGAATGTTTCGGCTCGGATTTGAACCTGAGGCCTTCCAAATATAGTTCAGGTACTTTGGCATGGTGGATCATCTCATAAGCAAATTATTAACAGAATATTTCTGAAGTACAACATTTAAGAATAAACTGATCGTGCTGAGTGTGACTTTCGTGGCCGAATGTCATCGAATTCCGCAGCGGGAGCGCCAAAATTGAGGGGGTTTCTTTCTGGGTAAACTGTTTTTACTAAAGGGAGCAGATAACTAAAGGACATGTGCGGGGCCCAGCACACTGCATCAGTAATTCATAAACGTCCAATATTTATGAGAAGAACACATGTTTTGTACGACGTCTTCTTTAAAACAACAGCAACAAAAAAAAAAAAATAATGGTTCAAATGGCTCTGAGCGCTATGGGACTTAACATCTATGGTCATCAGTCCCCTAGAACTTAGAACTACTTAAACCTAACTAACCAAGGACAGCACACAACACCCAGCCATCACGAGGCAAAGAAAATCCCTGACCCCGCCGGGAATCGAACCCGGGAACCCGGGCGAGGGAAGCGAGAACGCTACCGCACGACCACGAGAAGCGGGCACAACAGCAACAGAACCGTCGGGGCCATAACAGACGAAAATGGAATGCAGTAATATAAATACTTTCCTGCCACCGGTTACCCTGCGAAGTCACCTACATTGTTACAACGCTAGTTACTATACAGTCCATGCGGTAGTTTCACAGTTATGCTAATATTACCAACGTTCAGTCCTGCTCCGTTCGTACCCGTTTTGAGGAAAAATTAATACTCTATATTCCTCGTTACACGCTATACCCTCTATTGTTTCCATGATCTCTACACGAGATACACGACGCAGGCATGCAGTCTCCCTCCAGTAACAGTTATCTAAGTTTACACAACAGAATTTCACAAGAACAATGTCGTCTATCTTCTGCAGGTTGTCTGATGGTATCAGTTACACAAAAGTACAGGCTGTTCTGATCTGTTACAAGGCTAGCAGTATCCCTCTGAATTTGTTCGATGTATGTTGGCATGACTGTTCGATTAAGGACTCTCACGGCGAAGCGTCAGAAAAATCATGAAACAAATTTAGGCCGAAGAATCCGAGAGCAAAGCCAACACGCAGTATCCAATCTTAAGTTGTCTGATAATGCCCTACGAAGCTGAAAGGCGGGTCACAATGCAGTATAATATAAATCTTGTGAAGCATTAATACTTTTTATTTCAGTATTATTAGTTGGGACTTCTTTCAACGCTTCAAAATAATTTTTGTGTGGTATGTTGCAGCAGGTAAAATATTTTCGTTATCATTATCAAAGAAGAACTTCAGTGATGCTGAAATTTGTTAATTTTGAAACGCAAATTTATATATATACAATAACTTCCCGCAATTTTAAAAAAAGAACTAGAAGAATTGTGCACATCGTAGACCCACAGGCAGCTGTGCAAAATTCGCCCCCGTATCAAAACAACGCCTGGTGGTGAGTAAATGCACCTTAAACTTGTAACTTTAAAGAAATGACTTAGAGCTGTGAGTAGTGCCAATAACACTTTTTGCCCTTTTACGATAAGATGAACAGTTTATCTTCCTGACCGAGAACTTTTTTTAAAATATTTTTCAACAAGCGGTTAGTATTAAAATACTGCATCATACGTGCAACAATTGCAGGTAATACAAGATTGCATTATGCCTGCAGAGTAATATTTAGTTCACGATGCTCGACCTGTCGTCAATTCAGCACTGGGAAAAGAGAATAACTGCAGAATTAAATACTGCAATAAAATATGTGGCCTCTTCCGTGTAGCAATAGCGTTTATGAACTACGAAGATACTGCTTCTGATCTGTTCATACGTCCGTTGGCCAGAACATTGCTGTCGATCCCTCTGCACTTTATAACCGTCGCTGCTAACTCCGTGGACATGTTGAATGCCTACCGTAAGGCGCGAAACAGACTTGGACATGGATTCAACTTCATTTCATTTCACTGTTTCAAATGGCTAATTTGATGTACGGACAGAGACATCTAAGGAATAAAAGTAATTCCTCTTATACAATAACCGAAATCACAGAATTTCTGAAAGAAACTACGTAACCATGAACGAAAAGAAGCATAAGAAACATTGTCAGCTTACGGGCGGTGGTTGATCGTGCTCGATTCAGCCAGTGACAGCAGGAGCAACAAGGCCGCCACCGCTGGCGTTACACAGGGACTCAGAACACCGGCGTGCCACGGTCTAGCAGGCCCCCCCCCCCCCCACCGCACCTTATCTCCCCCCCCACCCCCCCGCACTCTTTATTCTGATTTTCCAATGCGTTCTCTCTCTTATCAGCCTTCCAACAATTCGCTACACATTTACGCAACATTCATCACTTACAGTCTGACGTAGAATCCAGACGAAAGTGAAACCTGTTTAGTTAAAAAAGCCTCGATTCTTGTTAAACCTCGTAAACTGATAAAGATCTATGACAAAAATCGGATCGAACCCGAGCTTCTGAAGTTCTTTTCTTAATTTATCTGACATCGAACGATCGAGCTGTTGTTCAGACAGAGGAAATTATTTAACTTGTCAGTACCAAGAGTCTGGTTTGACTGATGACGGCATCAAAACACACGAACCACTAATCGAAATCCAACAAGCGTAAAATGCGCGCCACAATAGGGATAAAGTTACTCTCGTGATTAATTCGCTGGCTTCGCCATTTCACCAATCTGTCGCATTTCAAAATAATCTAGACCCATGGCTACACTGCGGATCAGATTAACACGAAAATTAAATACATAAATAGAAGGAAACGAAATACTGGCAGTGTTCGGTTCTGTTTGCAAACGTATGGCGCCACAGAACACAACAGCATTACGTCCCATGTCAAAGCCAACGTCCTACGTCGGTATGTTCAATTCACAAAGATTTTGAACAGAATATTGACGAGAATACTCATTATTCTCTTGAGCTCGATTACATGGTAAAGCGTGTAGTTTTGGGTGTAAGGATGAAGATTCTGTTAACGGTTCCTGGATGGGGGATTTGGGTGCAGATTGTATTGGGGAGCAAGTGGTAACAGAGAGGATGTGGGATGGGTTTTGGTAGCGGTCAGCAGACTACTGTTGGTGCCACATGGCGGGAAGAATGGAAGGACTGCAGTTTTGTAAGGGAAGGCTGGAGCCTCCACTTGGAATGAAAGGGATACAGTAAGTTACAGTTGATAGACAACAGTTACGCTGCATATATTCGAAGGAAGATGGCAGTTCTTCTGTTGTATACACTTGCCCCATGCCCATCTAATACAGTGTGACTTCTTTCTCAAGTAATTATCTGCACCTTCGATGCAGATTTACATCTGTGCCAGACACTCGTTTTCTCGCATCTGATGCGTGCCAAAGGTAGCCTTTAAGACGTACACCTAATGAAAGTGCTGAGAATCAAACTGATTTCAATGTAAAACCCCCGTAACGAACTACTTGGCTCTCAGTCGCTATTCGACAACGTACCTTCATAAGAGACTACAGTCTAATGTAGATTTAAAGAACTTTTACAAATCTCTCACATAATGTTGACATGTACTTCGATATCTCGATATCCTTGCTATCGGCGAATTCAAAACGAACCTCACTGAAATATTGCTAGGGCCCGGATTTTGAAGACCTAAAAACATCGAAATACGTAGCCATTTATGACCCAAAACTTGTACAAATATGACCTTAATAGTAAAATATGATTTTATATAAGCTTATTTAAATACATTCTTGAGTACTATATTCACTTCTGAACAAATTGTGAATATAGCAGTTAATTTTGCAGTGTTTTATTTTTCAGTCACATGATCAGGAGCTCTGCACACAGCTGAGTACTTCCAGTCGTGCGACGGCTTTTGATGCCACTGAAAAGTTGCCGTTCACTTACGCAAAGTTTCCAGCCAAAGTATTTGTAAAGATCTCTCACAGTCTGACAGCACTTGATTCATCGCAATCAAACTCGCAAATGGTGACTTTATTTTAGTGTACTTTGCATAGTAATCTAGGCAGCATTAAGCTAAGAACCCCATCTTGTGCCAACAGTCTGAGGGGAGAGGGGCAGCGAAGGTACTTGTTCCTTAAATATTAATTTGTCAACATAGGTTCATTTGAACGCACCTCTGAAACACACGTGGAAGGCCCCACACTGGTATAAAGAACCCGAGGCCCCTCGGCTGCTTTAGCCAGTACGACACCTGTTACTAGCAGCAAAATGTTGTCTCTCTTCACACCATCCGTTCACAGAATTGTCAACCGAAATGGTAATTGTTGAATTGTTTACTTCACATGATAGGAGGAACATTTCTCCAGGCTCATCAACTTTTAGAACATCTGCAACATAACGCCCACCCACGGACACGCAGACCTTTTGGTCGGCAACACTAATTTGTATTCTGTTGCTCACCTCATCGTAGCACATGGATAACCAGTTGTTTCATCTGGAACTGGACGTGTTGTGCACTTCTCCAAGAACTGTTTGAAGCGTGGATTGTTCAACTTCTCCAATGGGATTTTGGAAGACACTACCATCTCACACGTCATTCCTTGAAGAATGATTGTACAACGGAATATGGACCTGTCTGTGCAAATAACAGGTTTGTCTGCTGTCATTTTCAGCATTTCTTTTCAAACAGCTGCTGCCTTTTTGCCGTAGCACAGCGTTGTTGCACATTAAAGTGCTTTTACGTACTAACTTTAACTTCATGTAGTTTACGAAATGCTATTTTCCCGTTAATACTGAAAAATTTCTCTCCAATAACACAAACAAAATTCGCCACGTCATGTTGTTGGAGCACTTAACTTTCGGTATGTTTAACCGGGCTGAGTTTGTGTTCAGACTGGATGGTGTGGCCACGTGTGCATTGTATATGAAGTCGGAAGCCGCCTTTGTTGGTTCCGAGAGCGTTTTGTCGATCCTGAGCAAAACGTCTTACATTGGCGAAACGCCTAGCGTGTTACACCGCTTGTCCGCTATAGTGGTGATAAATAAAACTTCGTAAAAATTGTTCTGTTTATTTGTTACAATATCACCTGAAACACTGTCAAGTAAGCACAGTTTCATGTTTCTATTCTTGTGCCTTTAAACATACTTTATAATACATATAGAAGATACATTATAATATACACAAATATATACATTTTTGGCAAAAGCGGCCCGATATATGATCTATGATGGCAAAAATTCGTCGAAATATGACGCATTACTAAAACACGCGTAAATTTGACTTTATATGAACAATAAAAATACTTTTTTCTACACTACAATACGATTCGTGCATAATGCGTTGTGAAATTCACCCAGAAGTTGAGGAAAAAAAATATGACATGTCTTTAAAATCTAGGTCCTAAACATTACATTCCTTGGCGCCTCACTGTGACTGGAACCTAGATTTACCTCTTTCGCGCACAACTTTCTTACATTAGTTCAGCTGTTTCCACACTATTCACAGGCAGTCTAAAGTAATTAAACCAAAGGACGAGATCTATAAATCTGTAAAACATGTGCTTAATTCTGATGGCAGCTCATGGCGTGATATAGGCGCAGTATTTCTGGAACGGTTCGTCACTGCATTAGCACAGAGGTTTGCCGCAGTTCAGTTTTCACGGGTTTTCGCTATGCTTCCAAACAACTCAAGGAGAAGTAGCACATGGCACAGAAGAGGCCGCATTGCTGTTCCCATACGCCACACTTGTTTCAGGGCCGTTGCCGAGGTCGGCACATAGCGGAGAGGCAGTGGTGCTCGACCAAAACAGCACTGGCTCGTGTGCAGCTGATGGACAGAATTGTAATGCAGGAGGTAGACACAAGCTATGGTGCACATCCGTAAGTCTTGTGTGCTAACGAAGTGGCTGGCAACGACTATCTCTGTATATTCCGAAAGGAGCAGATTATACTCAGTATTCATATGCTTCATTTTCATTAACATCCGTAATTGTGTGTGTGTGTGTGTGTGTGTGTGTGTGTGTGTGTGTGTGTGTGTGTGTAAAGTAACAGGATTAACTGCTAAAGTAGATGACTGGAGCCGCTGAGTCTGTTAGGAGAAAGTGCATCTCTACTTATCCAGTGCGTCCAGGTGTGTTACGGTCAATATTCAGGGATATGACAGGAACGATCATTCGACGCAGAAGTGTGTCTAAAATGCATACGTTAAGAGCCATGAGCACTTCGTCTTCGCTATGACCTGCATCTCTTACTGAAGAAGTGCTCATTGCTCTTAAGCTACGCGGTTTAGAGCAAGTGTTTACTAAGACTTTCTTGCTTCGAATGATCCTTCTTGTCGCACCCATAAATACTGACTCCTCATCCTGGGTCATCCTGTGTAATTTCTTCGATTGCGTGTGGTTTCAATTAAAACACCAGTTTCACGCGTATTGATAAACGAAGGAATCAGGCCAAATCTTATAATAAAAATGGCGACATGCCTTCCCTTGCAAACACCACTGAAGATTACGATGGTCTAGCAGCAACATGACGTATAACCATACTGTCTTTTTTCGTTTTGTTTTAGGGCGCAAAAACAAAGCGCCCATGTCATAACCTTAGATTACTAACAACAAAAAGTTAAAAGCGATTACTCGTTCAGCCTAATCGACGAAAGGATTGGATTGTTTGGGGGAAGAGACCAAACTGCGAGGTCATCGGTCTCATCGGATTAGGGAAGGACGGGGAAGGGAGTCGGCCGTGCCCTTTCAAAGGAACCATCCCGGCATTTGCCTGGAGCGATTTAGGGAAATCACGGAAAACCTAAATCAGGATAGCCGGACGCTGGATTGAACCGTCGTCCTCCCGAATGCGAGTCTAGTGTGCTAACCACTGCGCTACCTCTCTCGGTAATCGACGAAAGGAAAGACAGCTAAAAGCAAGAAAAAGCCCTACAAAATATACCGTAGAGACAGCGGAAGTCCCGAACTAAAGGTTAAATGTCCTATGTCATACTGCTACGACGGATAAAGCGCGGTCAACAACCCGCGCGTCGTTCACTAAAGCGGCCGGTAACTCAGACAGCAGACAGGCGCATTCGGCCAGGAAATGGCGAACCGTGAATGAGTGGTAGGGGACCACCACCTAAGAAATGACGATGGCTGGAGTGACAGTGCCCAATAAAGAATCTGCTCTACTAGGTCTGATGTCGACGTATGACAACAGCGACTAGTTGCAGTGCTAAGATTGCGCTTCTTTGAAAATACAGGTTCTCTTTTAGTTTTGTGTAAGCTACGAGAGGTTTCTACATTCAGAATCGAGTCCAGCAACAGCAATTTTCTTAGCTGTTTACTTTTTCTATTTTGCATTACAACGAAGTACTCCAATGGTGTTTTACGCAAGGTGTATTGAACCAAGTTTAGATGCAGACACTGAGTTTCGAAACTAGTTTCTTAAGTGGCTGTGTACACGGCGGCATCAGCGTACCCTTTAGTGTCGACATTTTGCGTCTATCGAAGCACCCTTTTCATCTACGAAAAGAAAGTTGTGGCAGTTACAATGGCAGCGGCAGAGTTAGAGCTTGTCCACTTAGTGGAAAACAAAGAACAAACGTGTCTGGTTTCGTTTCGTACATGTTAAACTTTCTATTTCCGACGTTAGTTCGAAAATGAATTATTTGGGTATTGGAACGCAGCTTTTTTACGAGTCCTTTCTAATTTTGTAATAATCAAATTACCGTAGTCAGATCCACAGTAGATACGCTCTCGCCTCCCTGTAACCTATACGGCGGCACCCGTCCAGTTACGGGGGACAAACAGTTTTAAGTGTTACCAGAATCACGGTGGAACATGGCATTTTTCAAAGACACGAATTAAAGTAATGTCATTATGAATACAAATATGGATCGTGCACACAAAATTAGCAAACAAAAAGGTGAAGTATTTCTCAATTTTTGAAGTCGCTAGCCGGACTTTCTCCATCACTCGTAATCGCCGATACTATCAACTGATACAAACATCGCTTACTATAAATGTGGAATGCTGACATGTGTTTGCTAAAGTGATTGTAACTGGCTGCACGTGAACATGTTAAGAGTTCAACCGACAGCTTTTCTGATGCTCAAGTGACCTGCCGTATCAGAAAGCTGTGGCAAACGAAGAAGAACGAAGTGAAATCCGTTACATAGCTGAGATCAGTAAATTTCCACAGAGATTAACAACGTTAAAACCGTGCACGGATTTGATAACGTATAGAAACACTCAATACGTGATTTTAAAGAAAAAACCATTCTTTTTCTTTTGGGATCCTTTCGGTGTAGATGAGACCACCATTTCATAATATAACTTGTACTTTTGCTGCTAAGCTACTGAACTGCCGGGTTAACTGGCTCCTTTCACTATTCAGCCTGTGAGTGTTCTGTGGAACTTCACGAAAATCGATCGCCTGATAACCTCCAGTAGCTGACCACTCTTAGCTGCTAATGACGTGCAGAACATAGCTCTAGTCAAAAGTAGAGAAAACAACATAGGCAGGTGTCTGCCGTATCTCGACAAAAGGTGGCTGGTAGAAGAAAACAGAAATTGCTTTGAAGTGACACCTGTGTAGTGATAAGGGTGGCACAAAAGGTGTCTGAAGTGGGGCAGCGCTGCGAGTTCCGGGAGGTCTGGAGCGCTTCCAGCTGGACGCTACTCCCACGCTTTCTACACGCCTCCAGCGGCAGCCGCGCCCGCCACTCCCTGGCCGATTACTGCTACTAAACGTCTAACGATCATCACCCCGGAGATAGCTGTCCACACCAACACCTGCACTCTGTAGTGTGTCGCGAGGGGTAGCATTGCAACTTCCTTCCATTCCGTTTACAAGTGGGACGTGGGAACAACGACCTGATGTAAGCCTCGGTGACAGCTGTAATTACTCTGACTGTCTTCAATTCCTACAGAATCTATAAGCTAAGGACGGTCCAGAGTTTCAGCATTTCTACTACACACTGATAAGACAGCTGCTTAATAAATTTAGTTTTTCCGTCTTTGGAACGAAATACATCACTGATTCTGCGTATCTGGGATCCGACAATTTTGAAGGTTTCTGGAGGTACGTGGCAATAGATGTCTATGCACAGGTCATGTAGTTCGCGTAACTAACAGGCCACCGATTTGCCTACGCGGTAATGGCGCCCGATAGCGACCCAGATAGGCTCCGTAGGATTTACATCGGGCGAATTTGGTCGCCGAAACATCAACGTGAGTTCACTATAATGCTCCTGAAACCACTGTATCACGGTTCTTGCTCCGAGACACGGACAGTTATACTGCTGAAAGAGGACATCGCCGTCGACGAAGACATCAAGCGTGAAAGGATGCAGGTGGTTCGAAGCTGTCAGCGTGTATTCGATTACTACCAAAGGTCGCATTCAAGCGCATGAGAATCTTTCCCGTAGCATAATTTCCTCCCAGAAGCCTGCGTCCGTAGCGGGCTTCACGTTTCGAGCTGCCGTTCACCTCGATGACGGCGTTTGTGGACACGACCATCGACACAGTGTAGCAAAAATGTATGTATTTCACCCGAAGAGCAGACACGTCTCCATTGATCGACGGTCGAATTCCGATAGTCCTGTGCCCACTGCAATCGTAATTGACGATGTCGTCGGATCAACACGCTAAGACGTAGAGGTGGTCTGCTGCGGAGCTCCATATTCAACAATGTACGATGAACGGTGTGCTCCGAAATACACCAGCCTTGTGCTCTTTCGGCTGGGACGCCACAGATCACCATCTGTCCTACCTTACAGAGCAGACAAGCCTCCGAACCCCACGTTCTGTGAAGAGTCGTGGACGTCCAACCATTTAGCGCCTACTGGTGGTTTCTCTGTCCTCCTACCTCTTTCCGTAGATGCTGAAGACAGTAGCACGTGAAAGTTCGATCAACTCGCAGGCTCTGCGCAACAGTAATCCGCCCTCTGTCAAATTCGCTTATCTCAATGCATTTCCCCATTTGCAGTTCATACCTCCGCTACTTTTGTTATGCGCCAGTGAACACAACGCCACCGGGCGGCACCCAAAGCTCGGTGGCCGGTGGTCATAATGCTTTGGCTTACCTGTGCACTATACCACCAGTTATCTAGTTTATCATGGGAATTCTGCTCCACCTATTATGTAAGCAACTACTAACCTCTTTTACGCCCAAACATGTTCTGTGCAATCATCAATTCGTATTTCGTTAGATTTTTATTCTCTAGATTGTTACGTGTTGTTTGACCATCTTATCATAATCTATAGCATTCTACAGTTATTTTTGTTGCACCCGACCTTATCTGCAAGCTCATCTTTCGTCGAAACAAATACAATAAGAAAACGGCAGACGCTTTTACTGAATCTCTCTTACAAGTTTAAACATCGAAACTTCACAATAAAAATATCCACTGATGATAGCACAGATGTGCTGTCTGGGTGTAAAATAGAATAACAGTTGTCTGAATAAAATGTGGACACGAATCCCCATAATTTAATATGCAAACACGGCTATTACTAAAGCTTCGAGACAAAATGATGATGGAATTGGTGTTTATTCGCGTTGGCGCCCTTTGTCCCTGTAGTGCATATATTTATGCAGATTTCAGCCAAGTCCGTGTTAAGACCTTGTATGAGACTTCTGTGTAAACGCCGCGTGGGATTAGCCGAGCGTTGCAATCATGGACTGTGCGGCTGGTCCCGGCGGAGGTTCGAGTCCTCCCTCGGGCATGGGTGTGTGTGTGTTTGTCCTTAGGATAATTTAGGTTAAGTAGTGTGTAAGCTTAGGGACTGATGACCTTAGCAGTTAAGTCCCATAAGATTTCACACATATTTGAACAGTTTGAACTTCTGTGTAAACACACTGCAGTTTCTCAGTGCCCAAGCGACGATTCGAATCTGTCATTTTCTTTACGTACAGCCAATTTATGGGATCATTCCACTTTCCACTTCATAGGACGGCGAAAATAATGCCTCCGAATTTTTTATTATATTCTCAATATCGTTTGACGTATTCAATGTGACGCATATTACTCGACCGACTTTCGACACAAGTTGCAATCCTCCGCCTGTAACATGGCATCGTGTAACGTAACTGTGTCGGTGCGTAATCCAGTTTCGAACTCCACGCATGGCGCTCTCCCTATCCTTCAGCACGACAATGTCAGACCACACACGAGCGCTGCGACATCTGCAACAATCCGATGCCTTTGGTTCACTGTCATCGATCATCCTCCTTACAGACCCGACTTGGCCCCATCTGGTTTTCATCTGTTTCCAGAACTTGAACACTTTCGAGGGCTTCATTTTGATTGTGATGAAGTGGCACAAGCAGAGGTAAGGCTGTGGCTTCGTCAACGAAGTCAGACATTCTACAGTGACGTTACAATAAACTGGTCTCTCATCGGCAGAAATGTGTTCGTCACCAGGGTGACTGTGTTGAGAAATAAATATGTAGACATGAAGACTAGAGCTGTATAATGTTAATAACGTTAGTTTCATTTAAAAAGCTTCAAGAGTTCTTACACAAAAGATTTTCAGCACGCCCTCGTATATTAAATTCAGAAGGGAAAACTAAGTGCAACTTATTTAGAAATCCGTTTTCCTAGACATCAACTTATTTAGAAATCCGTTTTCCTAGACATCCGTAAAGAGTTTGACCCGGTGCCCCATAGTCGCCTACTAACCCTCATATGAACATAGGGAGCATCTTCGCAAAAATGTGATTGGCTCGAGGAATACATGACTAACAGAACGCACAACGTTATACTGGGCGCTGACTGTTTAACAGACACGAAAGTGAAGCAAGGGGGCGTAACAGGACCTCTAATGGTTTCAGTGTACATAAACTATTCTTCATATCAGATCAGTAGCACGTCAGGTGAAACTAGTACTAAGAAAAACGAATGGAAAACTTAGTTTTGTTGAAAAGGGTTCCGGAAAAATGTGTTGCATCTGTAAAGGAAATCGTATACAAGATGACAATGCGACAAATTCTAAAAAATGGTTCAAATGGCTCTGAGCACTATGGGACTTAACAGCTATAGTTATCAGTCCCCTAGAACTTAGAACTACTTAAACCTAACTAACCTAAGGACATCACACAACACCCAGTCATCACGAGGCAGAGAAAATCCCTGACCCCGCCGAGAATCGAACCCGGGAAGACAAATTCTAAAATTTTGTTCCAGTGTGCGGAGTCCTTATCACGTTGACATGAGAACGGACATCGACGTAATTCTCGCGAAATCCTATTTGGTAAATTTGGAGAATCTGTATTCGAAGTTTACCTTACCTTCAATAAGCTAACGGAACAGTAAAGAAAATGTCCCCTCCACCATGCATAGTACAGTGGTTCGCGGAGTATTTATGCAATTGTAGCTGAACTATATTTTTACGTTTCATAAGGTTCACAGTTTCACACTTCTGTATACTAATTGCTAGTTGTCAATCATTTAACTTCGAATTAATATATTAGCAGAGAACAGCATCATTCGCAGAAAGCCAGTGTCTGAACTAATACTCCGTGACAAGTAATTAAAATGCATATTATGAAAAGTAATGATTCTATTGCGTCTCGCTCCGTCCATTATTTTAAATATCCAATACTAATGCATTTTCTTTTGTGGACGTTGGTCAGGTCCACCTGCTCACCTGTATCCATAGCACTTGGGTTACGCGTGACTGGTGTCTCAGGATACATAAACATTGCAAAAACGGCCTAATAAGAATAGGCTCCACTTTTTTTCTGTCACTTATCTTTCTTTTCACCCCTGGCGTTAACGTGAAAAACGTCAAGTTGCGCCGTGGTTCGTACCCCGCATTATAGTGGTAGCACCGTAACTTCGGAGAAAGACAAGGGCACGGAGCTCCCAATAGCACTACGGTGCTCAAACCAGTCTTACAATGGAGAACAACTTTACCTTTTAACCTTAGATATGCGAAGTATCGAGTAAATTTATTTCTAAGATAGGATGATACGAGAATTACGAGGTACGTAAAATGAAATTAAAACTTACCGGTACCCGTCTTGTGAATGTATGATAGGACCGTTCATTTTTCGTCAATGGGTTACAACAGACACGAATACTTCTGGAAATGCGTAACTCCTATTTCATTGTGGCATCACGAATAATCGGCAAATATCTGCCCTAATGTTTCAAGCCGAAGTCCCTTCGTTCATGTATCACTGATTCATGGTCACAGATAATCTTTGTAGAAACAAAACAGCTTGTGTGAACAGCGAAAGGTAAAATTAGACAGGGGTGGAGGGAGGGAGGTGAAAAAGTTCGTATTTACGAATCTGCGAGTGTTCAAACACACTTTCTGTTTTGACGCCTAACTTTATATGCAACTCGTGACGCGTTCTCCAGTACTCTGTATTTCTTCCTGATAAAAATTACATAAACCAAAACAAGCTTGTCTGACCAAAAAATTATTCCTGTGCAGTTTAGTGATTTGTTTTGTCGTAGAACTGTGCCACGCTGATAGCGTACACTTTAACTCAACCTGTTGTAACGCATTATCATTTTCCTAAGGTGTAATGTTATAATTATATATAACAATCACAGTGTCGGTGATGGTATATTACGTATTGTTTCTCGCAGTTACTGTTAAGGAAGACGCTAATTTGCACTTGGTTAAGATGGATTATTAGTTCAAGATGGAAGACAGAAAATCTGTCCAAAGTTCAGATATTTTTTATAACAAACTGTTGTAATGTAGCGAGGGAAGGTTAACTCGCCACCCTCTCCCTCCCAAAAAAAAAAATCCCATTCACCAATTCCCGTGGGTTTATGTTCTTTAATTTTTTTCCGATGGAAATCCAAATATGAGTACAGGCGTACTACAACAATGATGCTTTCACTGATCGTTAATATAAATAAATATAGTAAAACAGTATTTATTTAGAAAACTTTATTCGTCAGCAGCATTCCTTTGAGCATACAGAATCCGTCAACACAGCTAGTAAGTTTTGTCGACAAACTACAATCAACAAGTAGCGGGTTTCAGTCATTCAGATTTGCTTGGAAGTGTTTGCGAGAAAAGACAAGCTGGAGGGGCAGCCGAAATTCCCCTCGGTCACGCCGTGCAATTTGTGTTTTAAATGCCAAAACATCTGTAGATTCAGTGAAAACGATGACATGTGCATACATACGACAGCGTATCAACATATAAAATACTGTCTAGCAATATTTGGTGAAGAGCGCAGTTACATTTTGTGCTGCAATCGGTTTGAAATAATTATTATGGGACGCACCAAGGTATTTCGCTACCAGCTGCTCGAGACGTACGAAATACAGTAGCAAAACGAAAGGAAGGCGTCAGGGTTGCGGTCTTCCGCACAAATTAATTACACTACGACGACATACGAGGCTAGAGTCTGGAATTTCCAGAAAGGCGCGGTGCGGACAGTACTAGAGAGGTTGCAGGTCACAAGATGGCGGTGCGCAGGTTGGCATTGGTCCGGCGCCGCGCGGCAGGCTTTCCCACGGTCCACACCACACCCAGCAGCAACAGCTGCGCGCGCCGCCAGCGTTGCCAACTCCCGCGCGCCAACTTTGAACGAGCACCTCAGCAGCCGGCCGGCGCTACGCACAGACGCGTCACGCCCTACACCCTCCGTTGCGTTCAGCACGCACGTGCGTCGTCTCTGTCGGGACACCCTGGCGCTTACGCCAGGAGTAGGAAGTGATAAGCTCCGCACGAAACTCCGGCAACAGGCGCTGGCGAGCTTATCGGTAACGACCTACCACCTCGTCATCCTCTGCCAATGCCGGAGCGGCGTGGGTTCAACACTCCGCTCTCCCGGCTGATGTCAGTTTCCGTAACCTGGAGCCGCAACTTTTCGGTCAAGTAGCTCTCCAATTGGCATCACGAGGCTGAGTCCGCCTCCTCCACTCCTCCCAGCGAGGAACCATCCCTGGCAGTACTGGGCATTATCCTATCCCCGATGAACACTAAACAAGCAAAGGAAAGCAAAGAAAAAATTGAAGTAGGAATTAAAGTCCAGGGGGGAGAAATGAAAACTCCAAGGTTTGCCGATGCCATTGTAATTCTATCAGACACAGCAAATGACATGGGAGCAGCAGTTGAACGTCAGCATAAGGAAATAGGCATAATGGAATGTAGTCGAATTAAATCAGGCGATGCCAAGGAAATTAGATTAGGAAACGAGACACTTAAGGTAGTGGATCAGTTTTGCTATTTTGGCAGCAAAATAACCGACGATGGTCGAAGTGGACAGGACACAAAATATAGACTGGCAATTACAAGAAAATCATTTCTGAAGGAGATAAATTTGTTAATATCTAGTATAGATTTAAATATCAGGAAGTCTCTTCTGAAAGTATTAGTATGGAATTTATGTATGGAAGTGAAACACGGACGTAAATAGTTTACACAAAAAGAGAATAGAAGCTTTCGAAATGTGGTGCAACATAGGAATGTTGAAGATTTGATGGGTTGGTCTCTAACTATTGAGGAGGTACTTAACAGAATTGAGACGACATGAAATTTGTGCCACAACTTGACCAAAAGAAGGGATCGCTGATAGGACACATTCTGAGACGTCAGTCTGTTAAGAGTAAATATTTCTCTTCTTGTGAGCGCCGAGATGAGAAACCAAGCGTGGTGTGGGGGTTGGGTTGGGTTATTTGGGGAAAGAGACCAAACTGCGAGGTCATCGGTCTTATCGGATTAGGGAAGGTTGGGGAAGGAATTCGGCCGTGCCCTTTCGAAGAAATCATCCCGGCATTTGCCTGAAGCGATTTAGGGAAATCACGGAAAACCTAAATCAGGATGACCGGACGCGGGATTGAACCGTCGTCCTCCCGAATGCGAGTCCAGTGTGCTAACCACTGCGCCACCTCGCTCGGTGCGTGGTGTGCAATCCTGCCGAATCGCCCAATACCATGTGCCATGTTACGGTCTATGTCCACTAACTTTGTCCATCCCGTTTTTGCTTGTCTGACGAGTCTACTACGAAAATCACCGTATGGTAGTGGGAAGGTTCTGCACCATTTTCAACAGCTGACCTGCACGTTCGTTACCTCCAACCCACGATGTCCCGGTACCCAGTGAAGATGAATCCGCTGACGCAGCTCCTTTGCTCGAAGTATATAGTATGCCGAAGGATTAAGTGTTTTTCCTTCGCTTGCCACACCATGTCTGAACATCATCATAAAATGCGGCTTCCATACAAATATTTTGGAAATATCCGTGTACAATTTGTACCAGTCGTGCTTGTTACGATCATGTTTTGACAGTGTGGAAGCTCTCAGTTTACTCGGGGTTGCGGATGTTTTCGATATATGACCGTCTTACACAGCACAGTTAATTTCTGAAGACATATCGTTTGCGTGACGCCACATCTCTCCTGTGTGAAATTGATGTAAACATTATGTGGTCGATGTCTCACATTTCACCATACTACATACTGGTAGGAGGGGATTTGAGTTTCTTCGACCAGTAAGATTTAATTTGTATCACATGTACTAATCGAGGTAACTTCCAATGTAATGTCTGTCTGATAGCAGATTTGACTCTCAACATGTATCGACCACGTAAGAGTTTTCGTCCAGTAACGAGTGGGGGAAAGTGAAGGCATGCACAGTGGGAACACGCGATATAACGAACACTGAACTCATTCTGTCAAACGTTACTCGTTAACGCTAAACTAATGGATCACTGCATTACACTGAAACTTCCAGGATGATTTAAACTGTTTCGCGTCATGAATTAATGCCGGAAAGTTGCATTTCGTGGATGATTCTACTACCGTATGAGCTATAAATGCTTCAGGACCTAATCCACTCCCACACACAGTTTTGATCTCGCAGTAACGTACACTCCGCTGTGGACCTTAGGATGCTAATGTAAATACACCAACTTAGATAACGGCGTACGCTTTTGCGCTGGGCTCCATTTCAATAAATTTCTTCTGCGTGTGTGATGCGATGACACTGTCAACGTTTCAGATATAATTGCACGCAGTCTTCATCAGGGATACTGATGATGACAGCCTGCGCGAGCAACGTTGGTAGTTATGTAGCTTCACACACCGAGAATAGCGGTATTGAAATTCCAAGTCACGTCGAGGTAGTTGTGGAGCAAAAACAATCACGAAGTTAGACCACAGACTTATGAAATCGAACAAACGTGCCACTTTCATTGTACATCTCTCGTTGAAGAAAGGAAGATCAGAGTTTCGCGTCCCGTCGACGGCGTGGTAGAGATGGAGCACAAGCTCAGATTAGAGGAAACACACCGGCATTTGCCTTTTGCGATTTAGGGAAACCACTGAAATCCTAAGTCTGGACGGTAAGGAGATTTGAACCTCCATCCTCCCGGCAGCGTGTCCACTGAGCCTGGCACCACATCGGTGCAGCTCCCATTGTGCCTAACTGTTCCGCACGACTGGAAATATTCTAGATTTGCTGTTATATATTCACCGCAATCGTTTAGAAGACTAGTAATTTTTCCATTAGCTATACTTGCACTGGCACTGTTCGGCCTACAGTGGTCTGGTTCTCATGGGCACGGTGAAAGCTGCGGAGAACCGGCGCAGACAGATCAATCAGCGAAAGCTCTGCTACGGCCAAACACCTGTATGTGTTGCAGCACACAGGCCCAGGGTGTGCAACAGCACTGCGAACTTTAACGGCCAAATTTACGGTAAATCGGAGCAAAAATTTTCTATGTTACACATTTGTTTTCAATTTCTGTGAAATAATACAATATGAGCCTCCGTTGCGGAGATCGCTGTAGCAGCCTCACGGAATTAGCCGATTCCAATCTTCGACAGTGTAGAAGAAATGTGTACCTCTGGAATTAATTCGGAACGAGGAGGTGGCAGACTGCGTTTTCCCACTTACAAGGAGACAGTACCAACTTCCCTCGCCGATCTGGTTCGTACTGACGGGGTGTGTAGAAGACGAGTGGCAACTGAACCTATGTAAAGAGTCAAACCCACTGCTCAAACTGAAGTACAGTAACTGTACATGAAAAAGGGTGGAATCTTCTGTGCACTGCATTTTAAATTCCGTAAGATGGTAAATGTATTCCGAGCAGCCAGTCTGCACGTAATTCTTCGGGTTCCATCTTTGCTGCTGGTACGACGTCTCAAATACTGACGCTGTTTCTCACTTACAATTGTTACTGCAATTTTTTTCAGTTAGAATATTGCTAATTATCTCCATTTAACAGCTTCACTCCAATTCGTTAATAACTGAATCAAAGCTCTGGGAAGATGTGCCATGCTCTAAAACAATGACAGGCAAGCCGTACAGTTATTTCTTTTGTTGCAATCATCGATTAGATACTTGTGTATGACTTATAAATAAATACACACACAAATTTCTTTCTAATTAATCTTGCACTACACTGTTCTGTACAATAACTTGGGGCGGTCTAATTCATGAAGGAAGCAATATTCGGAGTCAAAGCAATAATCCGTTGCTAATCCAGGGCGGTCAGCAACAGAGTGTCTCTGAGGAGGAGAAGGAGAAAGAAAACCGTATGTCACTGTCAGACTGAACATCCTAGGGTGTCGCCCAGCTGCCTAATCGGAAAGGATTTCTTTCTGCAGACACATTATTTACTTCGCGTTGTATAGGTGTTGTCTCAGCTGAATCTGTTTAGGGAAGATGACAGTGATAAGAGCGCGTTAAATGTCGTCACGTCATTGATGTTGAAAGGGCGTCAACAAGGAAAGACCTGACGCCAGTAAATACCCTCGATCTCTTCAAGACTAAAAAGGAAACAGATAGTCACGCTTATTATCCCAATCCGTTTGACGGATCAGCATCAAAAGTGTCATACGCACCTCATCCACATGGCACTACAAAAAAGTTTGTGATCTAGCAGACCCTGGCGATCATAAACTGTTCGTCGCCTTCCATCTCTCCATCATCTACCGGTCAGATTATTTAAACGAGTTTTACAGCCGTGATCCGATTCGAACCCGCAACCTCCAGATCGAGCGTCGTAGCACTACCTTACGTGAGTGACGTCGGCTACGGAATGTGGTAGAGGTGGAGAAAATCCGGGGTCACGATACAGGTTCGACAAAGCGTTTTCAGTTGTTGGCGAAGTTAGTTCCACCTCACTGGCTAGCAAGAACCTATTGGCAGTCACAATAATGAATCAAACAACTATATTTTCATTTTAAAAACAAGAGTACTTTTGACACAGAGCGACCAGAACGCTGCGTTTGTCTCCGTCAAAACCTACGAATATCCAAACTTACAACGGAACATTCACATGTAACGAACAGGTGGCACTAATAAGGCCAATGTCACCTGTGTGCCCGGCTATTACGTCTTCTGGCAACTACCTTTCTGGAATGTTACTACCTGTTACCAACTCCAGTACCGCTAAAAGGTATATTGCTCGGAATGGACAGTGCTCCCTATATCAGCATGCGCCCGTCAGAAAATGAACAAGTTTGCCCTAGATTTTTCCATACGGTGTCAGTTATATGAGAGTAAAACGTTATGTTCATGTACCATGTTATTTTGTGTTATGCGATGTCCGAACAAGGAACGTGTGTTCACGCGCAGCGCTCGTATAAGGAAACCAACTGCAAGTTAATGTTCGGCTTTTAATGTATGCAGGATATCTATATACATCTATGCTAATCACGTGGCAACTTTTAGTGCAGTCTGCGTATTTTCATGCTCAGTAACACTGTAATTCGAAACCTAATGCACAGTTTTATTTACAAAAGTCACCATGGAGATTGACGGGCGGTACTTCGAAATTGGTTGTCGTCCGGGAATGACGTGGCAGACAATGGAAGAGGGGGAACTACGACACTTACGTAACTCTGCGACTCCACTGTCGCGTTTCTCATCTGTGAATGTGTGCTACTAGAAGAGGTGAATTCTGTTTGTTTGATTTTAAATTTATAACGAGATTATAAATTAAGACGACGTTTATTATTTCTAAAGCTACTGACTCCGATATACACACTGTTCATATTATTACATACCATGATGAAAAGCACTCCGTAACGTTATTCGTCTTATTCTTTCCTGCTGCATTTCACAATGTAACGATGTCAGTTTTGCATGCCTTCGTATGCGATATAATCTGCATATACTTGCCCTTATGCAAAACATACAAGAGTGACAGTGCGATAGCTTTGAGATATATTTCGAATGCTGGTTTTGAGAAATTACCTCCGCGACATTTTACGTGAAAATATGATCTTCGTTCGGTTACTTTCCACGCAACGTCTGCATAACATACTGCAACCACATAAAACTCAGGGTTTATATTCCTAACAGTATACTCCTGAATCTCTTTCTGTCTTCTTCCGATCAACATAGCTGGTATGCCAAACACACTGGGTGAACCCAAGCATATATCCAACGAAAGTCTTGTATGCAGTGTCTATTAAACACACGTTTCGCTTCCGCAGAAATCTCCCAATTCGTCTACGTTTAAAAATGTTCGTCCTTCTTGAGACCTGTACTTCAATTTGACAACTAATAGAAATGATTCGCCGAAGCTACAAACGCATTCTAATGGATTTTTCCTCCTTTTTAAGAGCACCGCCCCCTATTTAAGGGTAATTGCCATTCATTACAAGTGAAAATGGAATTTAAGTCATTCTCAGTTTTTATTTGGGGAATAAGAACGGGTACTTCCGACATGAAGCTTTATCTCTGTGTAGGAATCACCGTAGAGGATAATAATTTTATCACATTCCATCTGTTAGGAATTCAAGCCGGTCAGATACCTTAGAAGCTACATTATGACTAAATTCATTTCTCAGTCGAATGTGCGGTTTGTCACAACCCGATTAGCAAAATATGAAAATGATCTGTTGGGATGAATGCGAAAGCCTAAACGAATATGTTTCGTCGCTGGCATGTAAAGCATACAGAGTAGTAGTACGTGTCGCAAGACCGGCAAATGAATAGCAGCAATAACCGCAGTACGTATATTCTAGATAAAAGGCAGTAAGGAGTCCTATTTCTTCATAATTATTTCATGCGAAGTAAATGTTATTTATGATTACTATTAATACTAAATCTGAAGGAGAATATACTCTCTTGGTCTTATGACTTTAGGAATTCCATTACGAAAAATAGTTCTACCTAAAATTCAGACTAGCTCTTCTGCCGATTAACCTTCATCACAATATCCGAAACACGTTATGCAAGGTAACTGCTCAAGGAACGAAGGATAAGAAATACTCCGTGTTCTTCAGCAGATTTCCCATGCAAAATGCTAAGGAAAAGCTCAGCGCAAAGCTATCAGGTAGAACAAGACTTGCATTATAGTGTGACGGGTTAGAGGAGATCCAGTTACCCGGAAAGTAATATCAGTGAGACTTGAAGTTATTGCAAGCGGGAACACGTCTACCTGTCCGTATCATGAAGGATTTTAGTTTCTAATCCCGACAAGTAATCTCATTAGCATAACAGGACTTAAGCAGCAGCACTACTAGTTCTCAAAGCAACCAGAGCAGGCCGAGTTTTTCTGCTGACGACGTGACTATGGGTGTTCAGGGCTGTCAACTTCTGCTATCGGTAAGGTAAGTTCAGGACCGTTTAATAATAAACGGCAGTAACCGTCACACGTTTTCATTACATGCACTCTTCGAGTTCCCAGGAGCAAATTATTTATACGCTGCTCAGAAGGCAATCAGCGCCAAAGCACGGCCAATAAAAAATATGCAATGCGCGCGCCTCACCTAACTCCCTGTGATTGGATGGCGGCCAAGCGTCACAACGGACCGAACTGCTCGCTAGCACTCTTTACAGCTCACCTCTTGCTACCCTTCGTTGGGAAAATCTGGTTCTTCGGCCGCACAAAATGAGCTCAACAGTGTAACAGTTAGCAGCGACAATCCACCTAAGACGCAAACAGCTCAACAGTACTCACGCAATATCTAATACAGTTACCTGAATAGGGTGCTCCCCATCTGTCACATTCAAGTCCACAAGATACTCCAGTATAATTCAAACGATACACTTTATCACTAAAAAGTCAAGTTTTCGTCATCGTTTCGTTAGGATACTTTTATCGAGAGCTAAAACGTGGCAGACTGATCCAGAAATCTCCAAACTAAGTAAAATCACGATGTATCAGAAAACCACTTGTGTACGGACAAGCTATTACTTTTACGAGGTGCGTGAGAAAAATAACGAACAACAATACTGTCCCATTCGGCAGCTACACATCGAGGAAGTCATCGTTTCAAGTCTTGGTGGCAGGGCTGAACGGCTTCAACAGGTAGGACCTTTATATTTCGCACACAATTTTTGAATGACCTCCAGAGTCCCAAAATTACATCCTTGTAGGACATTATTCAATTTCGGGCAACGAAAACTATCAAAATGACTCAGATCAGGTGAACAAGGAGCTGTGGAACAACAGGAATGTCTTTTGAGGTCAAAAATTCAGTGATGCAAGTGGCAATGTGACATGATGCAGCATCCACTTGTCTGCACGTGCAAAACAGCGTCGGTCAAAATTTGATGTATGGTGAAAGTGTTTTAACAGGTCACTCATCATCTAAATGCTAAACGTTGGTCCGATCTCACAAGAGTACGCGTACGTTCGACGTTTTCTTCGGTCTCGCTGAGCGGGCTTCATCTTCAACGTGTTATCGGCCTTCCAAAAATGATTTGTGCCAGCGAAAAACTTGTGCTTCTGGTAAGGCGTCTTCCCCACAGGCCTGTTTCAACTTTTCAGAGCTCACACTCGCGGATTACCCAAGTTTAACAAAAAACTGGATGGCATAACGTTGCTCTAAATTCAGCTGTTCCATTTCCGTATCAAAAAAACAAAAACACAACTTAACTGATGGCGCTTTCAAAAATAACTTGATGGCTACGGAGCTGAAACTACTCCGACTGAATATCTGGAAGGGATGAACAAACCGGTCAACGCAAGTAGAACAGCAACGCGAGGCCACATATCCCGCAGTCTTTTCTGTCTCATTACTTTTCTCACAGTCCTCGTATCTAAGACAAATAAAGGTTTTTAAGACTCTCCTTCCTGAAAGACACAGTTTCTCTTTTTAATTCTTTACCCAACATGTTTAGACACCTATGTGTCACCTTCCGTGGGTCTGGTTTTCTTTTAGACCCATTGATGATGACATATAGGTGCAGAATCATCTTCAACTTTTATAGTCCTGTCGTCCTCAGTTGTGTGTAATATCACGGTAGGGTCATAATTTTTACTTTTGGACTGAATGAAACACAATTTCGTGCCATACGCGTTTCGCCTTTATTCTTTGCAAGCCATCTTCAGTGTCAGGTTCCGTGAATGTTTTTCTACATGTTGTCTTTTTGTTACACTTTGACAGAATTAAAACAAATGTTCAGTTCCTAGTGCTGTGAAGTCTGAAGAACAAAATTTCAAATGGTAATTATAAGAACAACGCAAAAAATGGAACAAGAACATGAAGAACATCATCCAGGGAACCTGCCTCTGAAGATACCTTGCAAAGAACAAAGGCGAAACGCCTATGATACGAAAATTGTGTTTCATTCAGTTATAATCAGACGCTCCAAAAGTTCAAATGGCTCTGAGCACTATGGGACTCAACTTCTGAGGTCAGCAGTCCCCTAGAACTTAAAACTACTTAAACCCAACTAACCTAACATCACACACAGCCATGCCCGAGGCGGGATTTGAACCAGCGACCGTAGCAGTCGCGCGGTTCCGGACTGTAGCGCCTAGAACCGCTTGGCCACTCCGGCCGGCGTTCCAAAAGTAAAATTTATCAACATACCTTAGTAACTGCAGAATCATGTTTAGGTGAGGATTGAGAAAAAAAGGAAAAGTAGTGTTTTGAGGAAGACAGTGCCTTAAAAGCCCAATTTTACATCGGAAACCCGGAAAAACGGCAACAGGTTCTTCGTGTCCCCAGCATGATCACTAATTATGAAATACTTATTTTCAAACATCATTAACAGTTCTAGGTAACAATAATTACTAGTGTCCAAACACCGCACACAACATTCTTCATGGATATTCAACGTAAACCACCTTTTATTCCAGACCACATACTTATTTTAATATTTACACACACACACACACACACACACACACACACACACACACACAGAGACTGAAGTTTGTTTAACCCGAATAAAGCACGCACCTACTAAGTGTTGCAGTTCGCAACTCATGAACGTGTGGTGGATACTCGTGAAATAGCAGAAACTGACTACAGAAGCCTTATAACCATCTCAAGAACTCCCGTCCTTCTATAAGCCTAGTGTCGCCTCCCCTCAGGACGCACCTGAGATGTAATGAATAGAAAATGCATAAAGATTATACGTAATTACATAAACGAAGCCTAAAAATGTACAGACTAAATTGTTATGCATTACGTTCCTCGCAACTAATCGTGCCCACAGACTTAGACTGACTACCGAATAAGATGAAAAAAGGAGGGAAGAAAAAGCCGTGTTATAATTTATTGGACGGCCAAATTACGGCCAATAAAGCGAAACGGTCGCACGACGTTAACTGCATCCTTGACCGCCAAACTAAGAAGAGTGGCAGCGCGCTTTCGGGCCCCATTACACTGTACGCCGCGGCCGGCGTGCAGGAATGCGTCAGCGCACGAGACTGTACCAGATGCTACCTGCGAGCACTCCCCTCCCAGGGCTGTACAAACTCAACCACGCCGCGCTCCGACATGTTAATTACTTTTTTAAAGATCCACTGTAACTAAGGCCAGGCTTCCAGTAAAGGCAGCACGAGAATTTTCCGTAGGTTTCACTAGCTACCGCAGTCAGCACACAGCCACCGTTCGAGCAGAAACACGTTCCAAAAGCAAACACAGTGGAACAATGGAACCCATTTTCTCAATAAGTAAAAGTAAGACTTTTTCTTGCAAAATGTTACACAAAAACATTTACGTGCAGGGAACCACGCAGAGCCATAATTTCTGTACGTCTTACTAGGGGGCGAGGAAGGGATGAGAGATACAAATGCGCTTCCCTTTCGTTTCCACTTCCTATCCTTGTTACAATATGACGCAGCGAAAGAATGGACCAATACTTTTCTGGGTAGTGGAACAAGGTTGCCATAAAATAAATTTGTACTATACGTGCTTCATAATATCGAGCTATTCTGGTTTATAACCCACCAGCAAAGAACCCCGGATATTTATTTATTCCAGTCTTCTATTACTCAATCTCCTCCTCCCCAAGTTCTTTGTCCATCACCCCGTTATCGTTCTCATTCCCAACCCAATGGAAAGTTTATGGTTTTTACCACAACAGAATTTCTTTTTAGATAGTAAGAAACGCGTGTGCCTAGTTCGGATGAAAAGATGTTGAACATATGAGTACGTAGTATGTATTGCAAACACAAATACACACACACACACACACACACACACACACACACACACACACAAATATGTCTGATTCCTTGCCGTTTTACAAAATACGACTCCACAGATGGTGTTAAATTTATCTGTGGTATTCAGCCTATAGCCTGATCTTAGGTTCCGAAAAATGTCGACAAAATTATTTACTCGTTGCAGTGGACGTTCTCGCGATAATGAAAAGATCGTTTTCGAACATACTTAAGTCATCCTTTCTCATCAACACCGCCACCCTTAGTGACAGGAAAGCTTACTCCCACAATATTTTTGTATGAATAGTAAGTCACGTACATAACAAATTTAGTTGAAATTGCTCCAGGTGCTCCTGAGTTATGATTCAATATCACTCCCTTTTCATTCCCACCCGTATGGGATGAAGGTGCTCGTTAGCTGCACAATGGTTCTGCCAGATGTAAAACAGCTCCAAAGTTAAGATTACTTTACAAATTAGTTAAAATGTTAAATATTTGACGCTAATCACGTTAGGCAGAAAAAGTTTGAAATTGTGTTTAAAATTCGTTGGTAGTCGCTAACTGCTCTGCTTATCAAGCACTAGATGAGTGATTTACTGTCTGTTTGAGAACAATCTAGTTTTTCACGCATCTCAGTGTTTGTGACATACCTCCTGAATTATGTGCTGTACGATGATATGACATTGCACGTACATTCAGTGGTGTAATTAGATATTGTCAACAAAATTTGTTGCGAATGGAGTTAACAAGCACGAACAGCATAAACTGTATTCCCTTTCATCATTTTGTAGGAGGACATTTTGTAGGAGGAATCAGCGAGAAAAAGCTTCGTAAAGGTGTGAAATTATGTGTAAAATTTCTTGCAAGTGGCTAAGTGCTCTATTCTCACACTCGATGTATGTAGTTTGGCTATTTGTGCGCAATGCGTTACACTCCTTTTTCGTCCCCACCATTTTTGATTGATAGGTGGTTCTTACCACCACAGTGTCAGCCCATAGGGGCACCACCGAACGTGAAACTTACTCCAGTACTTCGAACGTTCTTACGAAATTCTCTCTCTCTCGGTGTGTGTGTGTGTGTGTGTGTGTGTGTGTGTGTGTGTGTGTGTGTGGTCACTTCAGTGTACAGTGAAATTTCCGGTAGAGTTTAGCAGAGTTTAACTAAAGATTTGTAGACGCTGATCAGACTATTAACTTTCAGAAGTGAAACAGAATAACAGAAATGGAGAAATGGAAAGAACACTAAGTTTAGTCTTGAGCACGAATGTAAAGCAGCGTAAGGGAGAAGATTACTTACCGAGCCATTATCATACACGGCCCACAAAATGTGCGGACATTACATGTCCAATGTCGGTACCGAATGTCAGTCTTGTCCAATCAACCTTGGGCACGAACAAATTTCTTGAACAACATAACAGCCATTATGAAAATGCGTCAAATCCAGTTGAAAGAAACTGTCCCGCACAATGAATACAGGAACAGACATTTTTCACGTGCCTGCCAGTTTTTGTGCCGCCGGCGACTAGGTAATTCCCGTCCCGCAGGTGAGCGGCCGTTTTTTAGGCACGCTAGCGTGTTGCCTGTTTGCTTTCCTCGGTCCCTTTGTGAGTTCTGTATTCTCCGGCTGCCAATGGGAAAGTATCCCGGCTCTTTTTGTTGGTTTACATTCGGACGACTCCACCCTCGTCACTGCCCACGCACGCTCGCCGCGGGTTGCTCTCTGTACAGCCTAACCCCAACCTCCTGCCTCCCCATCCCATCCGTCTTCTGTTGGAGACGCGCAATGAGACTCAGCCCAATGCATATCTACCTTCTGAAAGCCTCTGTCTCCATTTATCAGATCGTAAAGCGTGAAGGCCAGCCATTGGCACCTTGTATTCGTCGACACAAAAGAAACGGCAAAGCATCGACGCAAGCGTTACTAACGCCTGCCTGTAATGAAAACGTAAAGAGTTCTAGCAAGTCTGTCCGTGTAAGAGAGCGAACTAATTATTGTCCTCTGGACATCTGTAGAGAACGGCGAAAAGCAAAGTGTTACAAAGCTCGGCTCCTCAGCAGTGAAGACGCTATTAGAGAGATGGAAAATATTCGGTACACCCAAGACTGAAAGAAATGTGTATCCTTCCTGACAAACAAGCAAACGTGAAGAATAGTTTCTTAAAACAACACTTTACTGGGAACAAATAGATGACGTCGAATCGAAGGCGAAACAGCTGGGTTGCCATGCGCAACATGATCACTCCAAACATTGTGCGCGAGCATTCTCTACGAATATTTATACGCCATAATAGTACATGACCATGATCCCCGTAACTGTCAGCTATACAACTTAATTGGAACTACTCAGCTGCACTGACTACAGTTCTCAAATGGCTCTGAGCACTATGGGACTTAACATCTGAGGTCATCAGTCCCCTAGAACTTTTTAAACCTAACTAACCTAAGGACATCATACACATCCATGCCCGAGGCAGGACTCGAACCTGCGACGGTAGTGGTCGCGCCTAGAACCGCTCAGCCACAGTTCACAACTGACCGTATTAAAGGTTTCGTTCCCAACCATTCATTGATGTCTCCGCATCTCATTACAACAGCGCACACCAACAGCAGCTTCCCGGTGCCTCCGATGTTACTTGAATTTTGGAAATACAATCTCTCCCCACCCCTCTTGCCACTGGGTTATAGAAATAAAATATGTTGTGAAATTAAGCCTCAGATATCAATAATTGAAAATGGAAAATAATGTAAGCTCTGCTTCAACGAAAAATAATTTTGTTTCAGTTGTATCAAAATTATCTTCTTTCATCAATGAAAAACCATGAACCATGAACTTTGCACCACTCATTTTATTCTTTTTTCTCCCTTTTCCTTGCGTAATACTAATTTTAGCTGCGGCTGCAGGCGACGAACTCGGCGGACAAGAATTCCTGCGTCAGCCGCTAACGTGCAGCCTATGTGTTGTATTTGGCCCTGAGCGATTGTGCCACACAGAAAATACTCTCGCTCACAGCCCTGGCCGACAGTGCAAATAAACTTCAATACTCTCGGCCGTCTACCTTACATTACATTTCAATATAACTGTCCGTCTTCGTCGCTATTTTTTTATTTTTGAAAGTTATACACTCAACGCGTTTCGGCCACAGTCTTCATCAGAAATGTTTCACGACATACAACTTTTAAAAAATTAAAAATAATAGCGATAAAGACGGACGATTATATTGACTAATGACACGACCGCGGACTCGTATAATAATTTTATGTCATTCATAGACAACTTTACATTACATTTGCCGCTTACAAATCTTTTGCAAGCGTTTTATGGTTCAATATCTTCACATTAAGTTATCAGGAGAAAAATTAATCAATACACTGACGATACAGGTACTAACGCAAATATCAAAATGGAAGTACCGTAAGAAGACTGCGTAGCGTTGCTGCTTTCTAGCTCCATATCTAGCTAACAGTTTGTACAGTGGTTCACTCACCCACAAGCTCTTTCTCGAACAGTCATAATGACAGCGTCAACAATCGCCTACCGCCGGCAATCCCTTTCCTATTATTGCCAAGAGATCTCTCTTGCTATTAGCATTTTCTCTACTTTTTGTTTTAGTCGCAGAGATACTGTAGTCTACTATTTGCATTTAAAATCGTTACTGTATTACATGTTTCTACGACTGAAATGGGCAGTAAGCAATATAACAACACACTAGAATCTTTCTGTTCCTGAAGGAGTAAATGAAATCATTGGCGCCGAAACACTTCAGAACAGAGAACGTTACTTACTGCAAGGAAGGGACCGAGGATTCGTTCACATTTACCTGTCAGCCAGTTCCTACAACATTTAAACACCAAACTGAGTGGAGAGATTTAAATTCATTCGTTCAAGACGAAAGGTTCCTACGAACTTCTCATGGACGAAGACTACATTCGAGACAAGAGATACACCCCAGCGGACAAAAGCGGGGAAGTAAAGTGTTCGTGCCCTCGTTGATGGAACCATACCGGCATTCACAGGATATAATTTTTAGGACAGCCAGCTGAGATATTAATTCAGCTCCCGCTGATTACGAGTTCCCAGTATTTACCAATGTATCAGTTCCACCTGTGGATGAAACAACCTGTCAGCTATATCGTGTACTATGCAACATCATTTGTTCGACACTCAATTTGATTAAGCGTCCACAAGAATATCTACGACTAATCATTTTCACGACAAAACAGTACTTTTCCAGAACTGCCACCAGATTTGTGAGGACGACACTTTCGCAGCTTGGTATTTTCAAACCTCTCTTGCTAGGAACTGACGTAAAGTGTACTGTTTGAGTGCATACACGCGGATAAATCAGTGATGACTAATGGCATTACGCGGCAAATGACAACAAGCTACGAATCTTTTAATGTCAGAGCAATTCATGGGGTAATAACTGAAGCAATGAAAAATAATCTGTCCAGGATGTAGATTGGGGTCACCCTCAAATGTGCTCTTTGTCCCCGAGGTACCTTGCCGGTAGGGCAGGACACTCTCGTATGGTCTTTAGTTTATAAATAGTGTTTGGTTAGAGCGACCTGCAAATCCGTTCCAATGGCGTAGCGTGCTCGTGGCCAGTCGCCCTTGCAATGCCTTGACGTCGAACACGGCCATCCTGTGTATTACTCGGGCCCAACTCTGGGATGCGATAGTGTGTCGAAAACAGCTAATCGGGCCCTGCGCATCATGTAGAATGGCAAGAACACAACCTAATTGGAGGCTGTGAGGGCAGTGGATACGCCGGCACGGTCTGATGAGAAAGGCGGAAGGAGCGTCGTGCCGCGGGCAGTTTGGCCCTGCTCACCGCTCTGTTATTTATCCCCCCGAGGCAGTCGCAACAGCCCTACCATAAAACTGCTGCCTTCTGGCCACTTACTGTATATACCCACATCACCCGTCCCTCTCGCCTGTTTCCCGTCGCATTTGTACTAGACTTCGGTGGCTCATCGTGTGCACAATTTAAATCCTGCGATTCCGTTGGTATGTACCTAGAGCGTAGAATCGTTCCGTGTGTCACTCTTTTGTAAAATTGTCCCTCGTTGGTATACACCACTTACTAAAGCCTAATATTTTACCCCTCCACAACATACAGCTCCCGTTTTCAATTGTTTTTTCGTATTTCTCCATTCGGAAAAAATCAACAGAAATACAGTTTGTGACGTGTTCCAGTCGGTTCTACACAGCGGCTACGTGCACTGATATCTCACATCGCCTGGATAGCCTTATAGATCGCGCCGATTATCTGAATTAAAAATAAAACTGCTTTTTATAAAAATTAAAAAAGAAATTCTTATGTTCCAAAATGCACTTCTAGCCAGTACATCAGAAAAATAATACTACTTAACGGGTAAACTTTCTTCGAAGCTGTTTCTAAAATGCCACCGATCAATCATTTACCACAAAGCAACTGGTCCACTTGCTGTGATTTACCGCCATTTAATACGATACGTGATCTTCAGTGCGCACATACACGCAAACCGGGACCGCACATCACCAGCAGTGTGTACTAGAATTTATCTGTTGTTATGAATCACTTTAGTACACATCTTCAAAAAACTCATCACTGCGACTTACTTTCAACACCGTGCATGTAGAGAGTACAGGAAAGAGTTCAGTTGCTTCCCTATTAGAGCATTTTCCACAGAACGAAATGCCACCAGAAACACACAAAATCCATCACTATACGGAATCGTTTCCGTGGTAGTTGTAGCTGTTGCCCATGGAGATAGTTTTTTTTTTTTTTTACGCTCGATGAAAGAAGACGTTCGAAGACTTCCGTCCGTTGGAATGTGATAAAGCAAGAAGACGACTTACGTGCCAAATTATGCGAAGAAATTCTCAGCTGTCTCATTTGAGGTAACATCATCGCTTTTTAAAAGCTGTGGCTTTCACATCTGCATTTCAAACTATCACCTACGACAAATATTTTAGGATGTCCAGTGAGATGTGAAGCAGAATACGAAGAGACACATAGAAACTATTACACACAACAGCAGCCGTGTGGGCGGATACAGAAAAATCGGTGTATTTTAACAATATCTAAGACTATCAGTACTACTCCCCAAAGTGAAACACTACAGTATACAAGGTGTAACGGGTGTAAATGTAGATATTTTTATATGTTGTACCTTGATATATAAAGAAGTTAGTGTGTTGGTCGTTTCTTCTCTGCGTCGAACAGTCTCCCCACAAACACTTCACGAACTTTACAATCTCATGTTTTCTGCACAATAGTACTGCGTCACGAAGTAGACTAACCGTTTTGCAAACGTTTTGAACCATGGCTGGCTGACCATGAGAATAAAAAGGAGATGCCAGCCACTCTGCAACCTTCATCCTAAATACTTTTGCATATAAAGCTTTAAAAAGTAGTTGTGTTTGTGTGTGGCAATTAAACTCCGATACTTTTTCTTTTTTTTAATTCCGTGTACATTCACAGCACGGGAGGTTTATTAGGTGTCTTGTACTACATTTGCAACAGTTGAGAAATTGGTAACAATTCAGACGTGCTATACTTCTCTGGAAGATGATCAATATGAAAAACATCAACATGAAAGACATCAACATGAAAGAAGCGCACAATATGGTATTGGAAAATTAAAGATAAGTCAGTACATTTTACATCAAATTTGTGTTGATAATTGGTGCAACGTTTCCTTAATGGTGACTACACACAAAACGAAATCGTATTGCTCAACCGTGTTCCAATTTTAAAAACAATCAAATTTTGTTTGCCTGTTTGTCAATGTGGATATGACGTGCGCCCTACATTTCGGTTTGAAACGAAGTAGTAATTAAACATGGAGAGAGAGCCGGTAACCCGCCAAAAAAGAAAGAATGCAGTTGGCCGGAAAGGCTGCTGTTTTCTCACAGCCAGGTGCAAACGGGTTCTACTAACTGATTCAAAAAAATTGTTCAAATGGCTCTGAACACTATGGGACTTAACATCTATGGTCATCAGTCCCCTAGAACTTAGAACTACTTAAACCTAACTAACCTAAGGACATCACACAACACCCAGTCATCACCAGGCAGAGAAAATCCCTGACCCCGCCGGGAATCGAACACGGGAACCCGGGCGCGGGAAGCGAGAACGCTACCGCACGACGACGAGCTGCGGACACTACCAACTCATCATCTTGCTAAAGATCAATTGACTAACGAATGCTACACAAGTTTTCTGGACTAACTAGGAGAAAAATGTACGATTTTGGAAGCCTGTATGGCAAAAGGAAAACTTTCATTCGGGAAATGCAGTTGGTTACAATTGTTCAACGGGATACGAAATACGACTTGCTGGGACACCCATTCTATTCACTATACCCCAACGACTTTTACTAAGTAGTGTGTTGCGGGAAGATATCTGGGCTCCAGTGTATTTTGCAGACGTTCCTGAACCGCACGCAGATGGACTCTACTCACCAGAGAAAACGTCGAATGAAGTGCACTGACCTATTCACCGCCAGCCAGAGAAATTTGCACCTCTCACACATACGTAGGGTGAACGTGCCGCGTTGTAGGTGGCTGTCTGTAGCCAACTCGGGGTACTTCACCGCCTGAAAGCCGCGCAACTCTGAAAACGTGCACAGATAGTCGTATATAGTTTATATTCGTGACGCCGGTTGTCCCATTGCAGACAGAGCACCATTAGAAAGGGCGCGCAACATCGCAGCCTACCCGTTTAGATCGGGTTGGTGGGGGAGCCGCCCTGCGGCCATCACGACGGCCGCTCATTACAGTCTGAGCCGCGCTGCCCTGCAAATAAAAAAAGCGCAAGCGGCCGCGACCGGTCGCCGCATAATCTGGCTGCTCGCAATTACGGGCCCTAACCGTTCGTGTCACTCGGCCGCGGCCAGCATCCGCGTCACGACAAAGGCTCCCACACAGCCCGTGCCCTCAGACACGGCCACTTCGAAGTTACGCAGCTCTTCTCCTCCCCGGGTACCTTCTAACGACTCGTACGTCTTAAATCTACTCCTTTCAATTGCTAATGAAGCAAGCCTTACAGTGACAGTTCAGTTAACGGCTAATTGTTATTTCACACGCGGTCAAAGTAACACAATGAACACGTACTCCGCACAGTGCGTAAGCGTTCCACTGCCAGATGAAAGTTCACCATTTACAAGGCGTCATGTATAGCTCAAAACGGCCCGTCATGTATGTTAAACTACTCCAGACATACTACTGTTTTTCGATTAACATCACAGTACGATCATTCCACCTCCTCCAGCTTTTATGTTTATTTCTCTGTTACGTAGCCGTGATTCTTTGTGTACCTCTCGGTTTCCCCACACGCAGAATTCAGATTGCGTGGCTAAATTTATATTCTTTACCCAACTCCGTCCGAACAGGCTTCGGTAGGTCCAACGCTGCTGACCGATCACTGTGTTATCCTCCGGACAGGCGTCACTACATGCGGGTATAGAGGGGCCTGGGACAACACACTGCTCTCCCGGCCGTTGCGTTTTCGTGACCGGAGACGTTACTTCTCAATTAAGTATCTCCTCAATTGGCCTCACAAGGGCTGGGTGCACCCCGCTTGCCAACAGCGCTCGGCAATCCTGGACGGTCACCCATCCGGGTGCTGGCCGGGCCCGACAGCGCTTAACTCCAGTGATCTGACGGGAACCGGTGTTACCATTGCGGCAAGGCCGTTGGCCCGCTCTTTACATATCACAATTTTATTTGTCTGACGAAGCTTAAATGACTAATGATTTGACTGTACCATCACATGTAATGGCGTGATATGTGTAATGAAGCATGTTTCTCCTCAAGTATGGGTACGTTGTACAGTGTTTTATAGTTGTTTTATGTTTTGTTTTCGTGTGCTTACGAGTTTTTTTGTAAATTGGTCTACCTCTATGTGATTGCATTTTATAGGTCTGAAGATGGTCATTACCAAGCGAAATAAATAACCTGATTACAAATCAATATTGTGATCCGTGACTGGAATTATAATAAAGCCTCTATTATTTTCTCCCTATTACTTAACTAACATTCATAGTGTTACAGTTTTGGTGGCCACCTTCATTTCTTAACCTGTACCACTTGAGATCAATACAGAAATAAATTAATACTTCGCAGTTTGGTAAAAGCATGGCACACATGACTTATTTCTACAAAATGAAATTAAACAATATTAGTACACTGCTATGGCAAATTGCTTTTACGTAAGACTCTACTGTATTAAAATTACGCAATAGTTCATCTATTCACAACAATCATGGAACATTACTGACCTTAGAGGAACGGGCTATTTGTTTACGACATGAAGGTTGGAGAAGTTTTGGGAACAGGTGCCGTATCACCCAGTTTCTCCTTGTGTTTTTGTTGATTCATATGACATCTTCCCTCACCTGTTTCTGTTAGATACGTATCCTCATTTCGTGTCAAATTACTTTCAGTATAAAATCGCAGCGCCTGTCCCCCATATTTTCGTACTGTTGACGTTTCGTTGGACAGTATACCTGCAGTTTGAGAAATGGTCGCTTTAGTTTTATGTCATCGTTTCACTCAGACAAGTACCTGTTGCTGAACGAGGTTTGCATCGCTTGTACTATACGCGCAGACTAAGTTGGCACTCGGGAAAATGAGTTACCCATTTTCTTGCTGTGAAAGGTACTGTACGTAAATGAAACACAGTTACATCAACTCCTGGACTTAGTTTTTCGGCAGAGGTTCTCCTTTTCCTTTAAAAAAATTGAAAACCACTTCTTTCGTGTGTAAGAGTTTTCTTCACTATACTTTTCATTCAGTTTGGAGTACACCGATTTGCACAAAAGGAGGATTTTTCAGTACCTAATAGTTTCACAACTATGAAGTGGTTATTTCTTCGTTATTGACCATAGTTATTGTAACAATTGGATATTTAGTAACCTATCGGATAAAATTTCGCGTTAATAATTTGGTCGTGGGTTACTTTACGTCTGGATCACTTTGGGTGATACTTTGCTGCGTACGAAATATAGCCAACATATCAAAATCATTTTCTAAGCTGGAATGAAGGCCATATCACAGAACAGTACGGAGGAACGAGGCGTTGAAGTATTTGGTTTGAAGGCGTTTGCACCGAGAGCGCTCCTGTTCGCGAACTGCAAGTAGCTTGCAGAACGGTGTTCTTGTTTGCTTCCTCAGTCGCGAGCAGTTCGACGCACCTTTCTCAAAATGAGTAGTGGCAGTTTATTATTGTGCTTAGCGCTGGAAGAAAATAACTAATGAGAAGAAAGTCTACTTCAACATTTACAAACTAGAAAGCTGAAACACATCTCATCTTCACAACAAGGCTCGAAGAAGGTTTCTTTATGGCATTTATCAATTGTCATTTATTGAACGACGAAACATGTCCCAGGTCTAGTCAAACATAATTTGTGAAAGGGTTCATCAACCAGGTATTTGTATCCAATGACTCCTGGCGAAAAATTAACCTTAACACTAAGGTAAAAAAAAGCCAAAATACTTTGTGGACTACAGTGACTTACTTAACATTTGTTTTGCTGTGAAACAATGAAAACTATTTACAACGAGCTAAAATTTGGTACCCCATCAGTTGGCTTGTCCCATCGCCCCAACACCTCGGTCATCAGCAAATTTTGCAGTTGCTATCCTTACTCGCGGTACTGGAATAGTACTTGTTACGTAATTGTGGTCTCGGAATCAATGATATAGTGAAGCTGAAGCCTACTTACGAAAGCAAAAATATTCGACATGCTGGAAAAGAATTGTTCTCAAAATGAAAGTAGGGGCAAAATTTAGATGATGAAACTCTTTTTTTTTTTAATTTCATTTATCATTAACGATGTTTTTGGAAATCCTGCGACTAACGAGTTAAATACTGAAGTACTAAAGGTGTTACTTTTTTTAGCGACACGTTTCTATAATTTATTCCCATTTAAAAGTCCTGTAGGACTTTTCATTAGTATTGGATGTAATGACTGTGTATGCGTTGTTTTGCCTATCTTTTCCTGCCGTTGTCACTTTACTGTATCAAGGTACTGAGCCTCCAACTCGCAGAAAATTATGCACACGCAAGACATCGTTTACCTGATACGCTTACGTTAAATAGCAACTATTACTCGCAAGCTACTAGATTTTCAAAAATAAACAATACATAACTAGCCCTGTATCCAGATGTTCTACATATCTGAGGAGGCGAGAGCAGCGTAGCAGCAAACTCATAGACGCGAGTCGTAAGCATCGACTGCGCGAATTGCGGCCGTACGAGCAGACACATGCGCGCGCTAGTAGGGCAGGGTGAGGGGAGGGGGAGCAATGGAGGGGGGAGGAGGAGGGGGGGAGAGGGGGAGGGAGAGAGAGAGAGAGAGAGAGAGAGAGAGAGAGAGAGAGAGAGAGAGCGCAGCCACGCCTCCGGCCGCGGGCAGGTCTCGGACACGAAGGCGCGTGGGCGTTGCTCCGTGAGAGCGGGAGAAGGGGCGAGATCGGCGCGGCAGCCACGAACGCCCCAAGGCGAGCCGAGCCGAGCCCAGCTCAGCTCCGAGAACAAAGCGCCGGCACAGCCAGCACGACGCGGTTCGTAGGGCCTTCGTGCTCACAGCGCCAAAACACTCACGCGACTCGCACCGCTATAGTCAGCTTCGTCCACAAGCGCTCATCGTGCTCACTGACGTCGCCCAGTATCATTTAATCCCTTACCGTACTTTCGCGAATCCGATCCATTCAAACAAAAGCGGACCAAACGTGAACATCCCGTGTCACACTCGTGGGAATGAAAGTCGGGTCACCTTTTTATTATTTTTTTCCTTCAAGTGTCGAATATGTGTCTATTCCGATGTTGTTCAACCTGTATATTGAGCAAGTAGTAAAGAAAACAAAGGAAAAATTTGGAGTATGAATTAAAATCCAGGGAGAAGAAATAAAAACTTTAAGGTTTTCCGATGACATTGTAATTCTGTCAGAGGCAGCAAAGGACCTGGAAGAACAGTTGAACGGAACGAACAGTGTCTTGAAAGGAGCATATAGGATGAACATCAACAACAGCAAAACTAAGGTAACGGAAAGTAGTCTAATTAAATCAGGTGATACTGAGGGAATTAAATTAGGAAATGAGACATAGTAGTAGATGAGTTTTGCTATTTGGGAAGCAAAATAACTGCTGATGATGGTCGAAGTAGAGACGATATAAAATGTAGACTGGTTATGGCAAGGAAAGCGTTTCTGAAGAAGGGAAATTTTTTAACATCGTCTATAGATTTAAGTGCCAGGAGATCTTTTCTGAAATATTTGTATGGAGTGTATCCATGTATGGAAGTGAAACATGGACGATAAATAGTTTAGACAAGAGGAGAATAGAGGCTACAGAAGAATGCTCATAATTAGATGGGTGGATCGCATAACTAATGAGGAGGTACTGAATACAACTGGGGAGAAGAGGAATTTGTGGCACAACCTGACTAAGAGAAGGGATTGATTGGTAGGACAAGTTCTGAAGCATCAAGGGATCACCAATTTTGTTCTCGATGGGAAGAGCGGAGAGTAAAAATGGTCAGAAAACATGAAATACGAAGTAAGACTACTTTATGCAGAAGGCTAACTTAGTTAATCCTTTTATATGTACAGATTAGGAAGGAAATCTCATACCGTTATTTTACCAAATAACATCTTTGGTTCTAATAAATCAAGTTATTCTATATGACCAGTAGTGGATGACTATTTTTTTCCATGACTTTATATAAGAAACAAGACTTGAAACAGTGTTAACGTCTAACCGAGCAGTATCACGTGAAAAAAAAGTGTAGCTACGTAACAGATGTCACTTGTACTGCGATCGTCTCGCGCATCACACTAACGACCTTCGCACGCTCCGTCTCCAATCGCTTGGGACGGGTTTCGTCGAACTAAATGGGTTAACGACCTCCTTGTCGGTCCTTGATGTCTACCGGCCGCCGTGTAGCGTCATGCAGATGCGGTATGGAGTGGCATGTGGTGAGCACACCGCTCTTCCGGCCGTTTTGTAGACTTTGCAGACCTTGCAGCCGCTGCTACTCGGTCAAGTAGGTCCTGATTTGGTATCATGAAGCAGAGTGCATCCCGTAACAGTCCTCCCACCGAGGAAAAATCCGGGAATTGATCCCGAATCCTCTGCAAAACAGCCATCTACGCTCGCCACCTAGCTAAGGAGGCGGACGAAGGGCTGTTAATATCTGCAGTCCTCTGCATGTATTAGGTACTTCCATCTTCACGGGTGTCGCTCAGTCGAACGAGAAACGAACAGCGATACCACATCTTGATGGTTTTGATTGCATGTTCCTGACACTATCGACTTTCTTGTCTTAATTGGCTACTGAAAACAAGTGGGTGTACTGCAGCGCCCACGGCCGTTTATTCCCGTACTGAGTTTCGTCTGGTTCGAGTGGTCATTTTCGTTTCACGCCAGCGCCAAAACTGTGTCTCTAGCGAGTGCTGTCTACTGTTCAGTTTGGCACCTGAACGGTGAAAATGAGGTTATGAGTGACTGTCCTTTTTACGAAAAAATCTAAATATAGTAACAAAATGTACGAAGAAGCAATGACAACAGAGTTTATGAATGATCAAAGCAAAATTCGTGGTGGGTATTCTTGACAAAGGTCCTGCGTTAAATTCTCTGCGCTCCTAAGAATATTTCGTCTCTCCCGTAGGAGAACACTAACAGAAAAAATACCAGGATTCGTGCAACATTTTCACTGTGCCACAAAAAGCAAACAATACAATAAAGAGAAAGAAGACACGGAAGCACAAAACCCATTGCTAGTATAGGAATTAGCTCGGTCAGAATACGTTAACTTCCTATGTTAGCATACGCTGCCACAGTTCCCCGTTTCTGCGCATGCGTAGCGTTCTCGGAAATTTGGAACTGAACATTCGGCACAATAAACTGATCACTGACGTCACTGAAATACTAGCGACGTTGATGGCTGCTTATTTGTACGTAGGTTCGAACGGCACACGCACTTGTACACTCCTGGAAATGGAAAAAAGAACACATTGACACCGGTGTGTCAGACCCACCATACTTGCTCCGGACACTGCGAGAGGGCTGTACAAGCAATGATCACACGCACGGCACAGCGGACACACCAGGAACCGCGGTGTTGGCCGTCGAATGGCGCTAGCTGCGCAGCATTTGTGCACCGCCGCCGTCAGTGTCAGCCAGTTTGCCGTGGCATATGGAGCTCCATCGCAGTCTTTAACACTGGTAGCATGCCGCGACAGCGTGGACGTGAACCGTATGTGCAGTTGACGGACTTTGAGCGAGGGCGTATAGTGGGCATGCGGGAGGCCGGGTGGACGTACCGCCGAATTGCTCAACACGTGGGGCGTGAGGTCTCCACAGTACATCGATGTTGTCGCCAGTGGTCGGCGGAAGGTGCACGTGCCCGTCGACCTGGGACCGGACCGCAGCGACGCACGGATGCACGCCAAGACCGTAGGATCCTACGCAGTGCCGTAGGGGACCGCACCGCCACTTCCCAGCAAATTAGGGACACTGTTGCTCCTGGGGTATCGGCGAGGACCATTCGCAACCGTCTCCATGAAGCTGGGCTACGGTCCCGCACACCGTTAGGCCGTCTTCCACTCACGCCGCAACATCGTGCAGCCCACCTCCAGTGGTGTCGCGACAGGCGTGAATGGAGGGACGAATGGAGACATGTCGTCTTCAGCGATGAGAGTCGCTTCTGCCTTGGTGCCAATGATGGTCGTATGCGTGTTTGGCGCCGTGCAGGTGAGCGCCACAATCAGGACTGCATACGACCGAGGCACACAGGGCCAACACCCGGCATCATGGTGTGGGGAGCGATCTCCTACACTGGCCGTACACCACTGGTGATCGTCGAGGGGACACTGAATAGTGCACGGTACATCCAAACCGTCATCGAACCCATCGTTCTACCATTCCTAGACCGGCAAGGGAACTTGCTGTTCCAACAGGACAATGCACGTCCGCATGTATCCCGTGCCACCCAACGTGCTCTAGAAGGTGTAAGTCAACTACCCTGCCCAGCAAGATCTCCAGATCTGTCCCCCATTGAGCATGTTTGGGACTGGATGAAGCGTCGTCTCACGCGGTCTGCACGTCCAGCACGAACGCTGGTCCAACTGAGGCGCCAGGTGGAAATGGCATGGCAAGCCGTTCCACAGGACTACATCCAGCATCTCTACGATCGTCTCCATGGGAGAATAACAGCCTGCATTGCTGCGAAAGGTGGATATACACTGTACTAGTGCCGACATTGTGCATGCTCTGTTGCCTGTGTCTATGTGCCTGTGGTTCTGTCAGTGTGATCATGTGATGTATCTGACCCCAGGAATGTGTCAATAAAGTTTCCCCTTCCTGGGACAATGAATTCACGGTGTTCTTATTTCAATTTCCAGGAGTGTAGTAGTAAAGTCGACCGTGTCATTCCGGAACACTCCCAGGGTGTCGTTAGGTGCTGAGGCCAATGACCGAAGTTACTGAGTCTACTGTTCGGTTTACAAATTTTTTCGTGGTCTTTGTTTACTTCAGTACCGTGTACAGGTACAAAGAAGCATACACTAACTGGAGAAAAATCAGTCACCCGTACGGTCGCTTTGGAGCGCCGAAGATGGTGTAAGCTTGTATACGGTGGTCATAATGTAACTTTAGGCACCATTTCGTTGTACGGAATGAGTACATTAAACTGGGTCGCCCTGGAGATTTGACAGAATGGTGGAAAGGACGTATGTTTGGACGTGCCCTAGACTACATTTTGAATAAAGCTGCCCAGTTTGTTGGTGTATCAGTGTGTCTAAGAGGAAAGATATATCACTTGCAGACATGCAATACAACGTAAGGATAGTGACCCTAACTCGGAAAATCAATAATCAGTGAAAAGGTACCCACTAAACGTCTTAACTAAGTCGTGTGCTTGCGTTCTTTTAAACGCGCAGTTACGATTTATCACACTCGTCTGAAATAGTAACGCGTCCCCCGCTGCCACTCCAAGTTGTGTGTGTCACGTGCTGTGACGAAGGCGCGGCGGCCTCGGTAGGCATACCTGAAGACACTAGCGGACACAATTCCTCGCCGAAATGAGCCCATTAACGAGGCTAAGGATGGTGTCGCGTCGCCTGGGGTGAACAACTTTTTGTGCAGTGTGCTTAGATCCCTTATTGTGATGCGACGGGCGCGGCTTGTGTTGTATATATACGCTTGTAAAGCGTTACGTACTCTTAGACCCTTTCCCCTTCGTCGACAATCGTGGAAGCAAGCGCGACAGGTCGAGAGTAAAAATGCACCGGACCGCTAGTCGCGACCTCCTTTCGCTCGGCCGTCAGGATATTCCAATTAGCGAAGGCACAGAACTGAGCTGAAACCGCTAATGTAGCCGAGTGAGCCTTACTGGCGCTACCTCCTCCGGAAGGTGCAGCCAATTCCCTACACAGTTTACAGGCTTCACTCGCACAAACCGTGTGCTCGAATGTACAAGCGATTTCAGTGGCATCTCCACAGCACAAGACGAACGAATGGCCAGTGTTGAACGCTTAGAGACGGCAGAATATTTCCGACAGAGATGGATTGGTAGTTATACTGATTAAGGTAACGCTCTGGCATGCCCTGAAGTGATTCCCAAAAAGGAAGGTAAGCCTAAATCGAGAGGACCGGATGGGGATTTCATCCCCATTCCCTCCTACATCCGAGTCTACTCAACTACTGCGACACACGGGAGTCGTGGAGTATAGACACTTCCCATCCTGGTCTTTGCTGAAAAATGTATGTCTTGCTTACACGCTATTAAAGCGTACGAACTCAACAACTTGGTTGATAACAACGATGGATCTCTCGAGGGTGCTTCACGCCTGACAATTAATTTAATCCTGAGGAGAGTGACTCAGTATTTCTACCAAAAGGCAAAACAGTCGGTAGGCGCGTGGCCAGATGTGATTCAGCTGGTCGTCAAGTGTCTAATGCTGCTGAGTGTGCATTCCGAAGTGATACGAAAACGAGAGTGGATCGATCAACATATTTTGCAGCAAAACTTGTCCTGAATTGAGAAAGGATTATAAACGACAGAAAAAACATACTGGAGTTGACTGGATTAAGAAATTTGCATGGAGCCTCTAGTGAGCGTACTGAAGAACTCGAAGTTGAGATCAACAAGAATCATTTTGCATAAGAAGAATGTTAGAATCTGATTCAGTATCATCCTGCAAAAACTACATGCTAAAACCCAGTGTACCGATACTCATCAAAAGAGTAACAAAAACTAATTTAGAAATAGAAACAGGGTGCAGTCTAAGGGCCCTAGCAACCTTTTGCACTAGGGTGTTAACTGTTACGCAAAATGCAAATCTTATTTTTTTTTTCTTCAGACGTCAGGTACTGTCATTTTCTTTTCAAACTTATCGTTTGCGATTGCCCTGGCTGGTTTATTTTTGTACACGTGGCATTTCGCATTTCATTATTTCTTTACATAAATACTAACAATATGTGAGGCATTGGGATTCTTGCATGAGTTGGAAAGCTGTGGCTCATTCTGATTCCTCACATTGTTTTGTCAAATATTGTGAAGTTTTGGTGTTAATGAACCATCATGAAGAGTCTTCATGGTAATGCCTGAAGGAAGTTACTTCTTTTGTGGAAAAAAGTTGTAATCATGCTACAAGTCTGTGATAGCGGATTGATGAGAGCAAGTCAGACAAATTATTTTAATGTTCCAGTTGCAGGAAAGCCTTTAGTGATCCAAACTGTGTCATATATGTTGAAGTAAATTTAAATGAGTTTAAGGACCAGCGTGAGAAATGCCAGTTGTTAATAAGTTTCATCGTAATACCATCAACACAAGGAGTCATGTAGAAAATGAGGTGATCAACGAGCCGAGTAGACACCGCTGAACACACTTCTACGTTGACACTAAATAATTTTAGTCAACAACTTGGCAGGTTAATTCTGTACAACACGTTTATTTACTAAATCATTGTGCACTGCGCTACATTATTATCCTAGTGAGACCCTGTCCTTAGAAACGCTATGAATGTAGATGTGTCATGCCGACCTTCATTTTTCTTCTCAATGGGAGACTGGACTGTTGGAACGCACGAAATTAAAACACGGTTTTATTGGGACCATAAAATCAACACGACTGCGTTAGTATCTCTCTGGAAAAAGCGAGATGTCGTTTATAACTTAAAAGAAAACGGTTGATCGAAAACATTAAGCGCTACAAGGTTCACACCACAGCGAGCCGCTATCCCAGAGGACTGGACTGCCTGTAGAATATCTGGAGGACGCATTCTTTCAGTAAAAAAAACTAGGAGCAAACTTGGAGAGGGTATTAATGTTCAGGGAGAAAAAATAAAATCTTCGAGGTTTACCGACGACTGTGTAATTCTGTAAGAGGGTGCAAATGCAATGGACGATGAGTTGCATGGAACAGTGTCTTCAAAAATAGGTTATAAGATGCACAGTGTCGACAAAAATAAAAGAAGTGTAGTGCACTGGTGATAAAAATAACAAGTATTTGGCTTGCGACTGGAGTGGCTGACAAACACAGCAGTCCAATGGTTCGCGGACACTGGAGTCCACCACTCAAACGATGCCTAGGCGACTAAATCCGCCGCCGTGTTGGAAAGCCAGGATTTCCTACGATGCAAAGAAAGCAGTGAGCGCAAAACCTGCCATCCACTTTCTTATGAGCAGTGCGGGGACAGTCCCTTCAACCGTTAACCAAGTTCCGCCATTTCTTCCAGTGCGGAGGCACGAGTCCACCGCACGTTGTTTAGGAAGATTTCTAAACATACATTCTCATGCCAGAAGTTAATGAACAAGTCTACTGCCGAAAAAATGTAGTAGTACTGTATGTTACTCTGTAGCATGTTTCTCTGCGCACTGTGGTTTTCCATTCACTAAAACAAGTATTACGGTTTGATGTCGACTTGGAATAAACGAAGCTCAAACTACAACTCACATTACTGCTGTACTTGGAAATTTATTCCCCGACCGAGAACTCCTTGAAATGAGCTGTATTAGATTTAGATCTACTATCCAACAGCGACCTAGAACAATTTGTGCCAAACCGGGACTCGAACCCGGATCTGCCGCTTATGCTTATCGCGAGCGGGTCCCTTAACAGCTCCCGGACCGCCTCAAACTTCCACATGCGACATGCTCTACATCCGTATATCTTAGTCCACTAAATCCGCTCCCGATAAGAGGAAATCCGAGTTCGAGTACCGTGCCGGCACAAATTTTGTTATGTTACATTGGGTAGTACATCTGCCCAATACAGCTGACGTCAAGGAATAAATTTGGAAATATTTGGTACAGCTACGATCCGTGGCAAGTAAGTCACATCGCAGTGTCAGCGCACACTTTCTTACACTTATTGGCATTGAGCGACTCAAGTGGTGGTGATGGGTATCCAGGCAAGGACTTCTCACAGCTCCAGGACTTTAGCATTACAATCGTCAGTATTCACAGCAAGAGGCGGTCAGTTTCGGCTCTACGACCAAAAGGCTCACACGCAATTCCTCACCCAGCAGGACCGGCACTGCTACTGCTACAACAAAAGTCAAGTTTAGCACTGCACTCAAAACTACAGTACGAAACCCACCACATCTGCAAAGTGATCGTAAGCTTTGCCAGTAAAGTAAATCTCATATTCCGAATAAGCGATGAGTGCTGTCAAAATGGCGCACGGCTGCGAGTAAGCAGCCACGAGAGGACTGGGAACAGGAAACAATTACGCAACCTCAACAGCGCACGCAGAAGCAGGTGGCGGCTTCTGAACACAGCCATCATCTTCCTCTAAGGCTCTGCTCATCCTGATTTATTCAGAGTTTTAAAAGGAAAGTTTTCAGCGAATTCTCAGAATAAGTGGATTCCCAACAATCTCATCATAACGAAGTGAAAATGGGAGGCGAAACTATTAACAACGATTTCCTGGTTGTCGTGGCCCACGGATAATTTGGAGTAAGTGTCAATTACAATGAGTAAAAAGTAATGTAAAGCAGCAGAAAGTAAAACACTAAGACAGTTACAGTTAAAAAAAAAAAAAAGAGGCAACTGTGGGGCAAAACGATCTACGACAGCCACGCCAAGGGAGACAAACAAAAGTTTACTACCACACGAGAAGAAAGCTTTCTTCGAGACAGGCTGGAATTAAACTCTCCCTGCAACTAAGCAAGACGTTTCTGGAAACTTACATTACGACCATTGTGTTGTTAGAGTGGAACAAAGGTAAGCGGGAAATCCTCAAAAGATGAAAATTTTCCAAAATATGCAGCTAAGATGCGTAGAGAATGTAGGTAATGCACAAACGCGAGACGAAAGGATGTCGAGTAAAGCAATGGATTGGAAACTTCTGTGGCAAACCATGATCATAGAAAAGAAAATTTGTCTCTAAGCTACAACATCCAAAACGAAAAACACGTGTGAACGGTAGGAACAAACTACAGTTACAAACATGTTTCGGGGTGACCACCGGACTGCACGCTACACAAACGAGCGCCTGTTCCCAGTGGCTACTCGCGTGCGTGTCACCGATCCAGTTGCGCTTCAAGCTTCGCCGATCACGGACACCGGCGCCATTTTCGGACGTACGAATAACACGTATGTGCTTCATTCGTAATACAACCCGCGCCCTTATATCCGAAATTCTATTCAGATGCTACTATTTAGCTCGTATAAGCTAAGTGAATAGGAAATTTGACGTTACTTCTGTAAAAGCTGTATAGTGATGTGTTAAAAATATTACGCGCGTACCCCTCGGATAGCCTAAATTGGCTTCACTGTAAAAAAGATGATTGCTAGGAACTGTTGTGCCAACTTCTTTATCAAAAGATGAAAGTTGCGAAAACGGAAAGAGAATCGAGATGACCTTCAGATGGTCACCACGCTACTAGTCACTGCTGGGGAACTGGCGAATTCCCTTCAGAAAACTGCAGCTACAACAAGCTTCACATCAGAGAGGAATTAAAACGATTTATCAACACGAATGGTAATCTACACCGTATTAATTTTAGGGGGTGAACGATTTGAACAATTATGAAACCAAAAACGGAATGTAGACTTTCTTCTTTACGCATTAAAACACCTGTCGTAAAATGAATCCAGTAATATCTTGAGCAAAGCCTCATCACACCGTACAACGACTCATTTGGAATATAAGACGGCATGCTAAAAAGTAATGCCTCCTAATTTCTTACGTGGAAACAGAGTTTTATAAATAAAACACACTTTATTAGCATTCTACGTCTTTATTCTTCATGTCTACACATTCATTATTTAACGCAGTCACCCTGCCGACGAACACGTTTCTCCACTCGAGAGACCAGTTTGTTAACACCGCCACTGTAGACTTACTTGGCTGACGGGGCCACAACCTCACCTCTGCATGCACTTCAAAGTGAAGTCCTCGATGGTGTTCTTTAAGTTCTGGAAACTGGTGAAAAACCATGTAGGGTGACGTCGGGACTGTACGGAGGATGATCAACGACAGCAAACTCGAGGCGTCGGATTGTTGCAGATGTAGCAGCACTCGTGTGTGGGCTGGCAATGCCTTGTTGATTATATAGCGTAACGGGTTAAGTGCAGATATTTTTATATGTGGTACCCTAATATGTACACACATCAGCGTTTACTACCTGATGTTTCCTGCGTGGCTGTAACTGCACCACTACGTGGACTACACCCGTCAGTATAGACTAAACGTTCTGCGTCCACACTTCAATATCTGTCCTGGTGTCCCGGGGAGAATAACATTAACGGGTTGTTCTTGGAGGTATTACCCACCCTAAAACAATATCACTTGTTATAGCCAAAATTATTGGTCTGCAAGTAACGTAAATACTGATTTAATTTTGTTCAGTACAGTGTCCTTAGTCAGCAATAGAAATTTCTGCACTTATACCCGTTACCTCTCTCTAAGTATCTAACTGCCCCCTGTCTCCATCCCCAGAAAAAGACCGTGGTGGGAATGGGAGCCAAACCAGTCAATTATTTAAAAACTGATAATTGGATAACACAAAAAATATAGGAATATTATGATTTAATGTCCCATCGGCAACGAGGTTATTTAGAGGCAGAGTGCAAGATCGGATAAGGCGGGACGGGGGAGGTTGACTAAATCGGAAGTGCTATTTCAAAAGGACTGTCCCGGCATTCGTCTAAAGCCATTTTGTGAAACAACGGAAATGAGAGAGAGGGTCTGGTGTTTTTTATTCCCCATCTGCCCGAATGGACATGACGAAATAACTGCAAGGCGGAATCCTTTAGAGCATCTAGATTCGGGAATCAAACTGGCTATCGAATTTTATTTTCTTCTTGTTAGTGTTTAACGTCTTGTCAACGGCATGTTGCAGATGGAGGACATTATCTCAGTAATAAACTAACTTGCTAAAGAAATGGGATGTGGCTTTCCTGAAGGAGCAGCCGCACCATATTCCTTGTGTAACATCATAAAATCACAGAAAGTATAGTGCGGGCTTTGAACCTGCTTCCCCGGGACCCAGCTATTTGCTGCGTAATAATCACTCCTTAAAATACAAGGCAGAACACTGGCTGGTCTCATGTACACGCTGTACTGCATCGTGATCTGATCACCCGTGCAAAGCGTATACAAAAAAATTCTCCACTATATGAAAGTGCTGGAAAATGTGTAAATGTACTGCTGTATATTTTAATGGCAATATTTTTACAATTATACTGAAAAGCAACAGAAAAGTATGCAGTGTTATTATATGTATTGGAACGTCAGGAGTGCATCATACATCTACGGTAATCAGGGAATGCCATTTGCAAACACAAAGGAACATGAAAAGTGTGGGAACTTTAAGTCGGTGGCGATGATGGTGGCTGCTGTGAGTTCAACTCATCAGCCCATCCCGTTAATATGGGCAGATAGGAAAGGCAGGGATGTTGCACGACGTTCGAAGAACACGAGCCGCAACCAGTAAGACGGAAGCCTCGCTATTTCCACAGGACAACGTCCGCAATAGCCTGGCAGTGTACCTACTGAACTTGCGTGGCAACCGCGGATGGGACTGTAGGCAGTAAGTACTCGCTCTCGTCGTGCAACCAATACTATTAAGTTTTTTTTCGTATTGTACCGGGCGTCCTTATATTTAATGTTATTACCAATCACGCCTTAACTGGTCTGAAGTATGCATTGCATTTAGAATGTGTGTGTAAAAAACTGCGACAGCCTCGTTCTTCTACTGAGGCTGGCTGCAATGAGCATTTGACTTCTGTCACAACACACAGTAATCTAAAGAACTTAAAACTCGACTAATCGGGCAGATCGTGCTATTTGATTACCCTAGCCATCCCAAGGCGCCAGTAGCCAGTCACAGAAACGCACAATCATCCGAGGGAACTACTACGTGTTTACGTGTAACACAGAAGTTTGCTGTTTACATAGGAGTGCAGATACGAGCGGACTCAGGAAACTGCGCACTGTGCAGTCATCGCCACTGACGTCGAACACTCCGATGTCCACTGAAGACAATGGCTGTCGGTTTTAAAGCACGCTGCCGCCGTGTACTTCCACGAACTCGCGACCCTGGAATCCTGTCAGTGCTGGTGAAATGTTCTCAGGCGTCTCTCGTGACCTCTACGCCGGAGGGACGTTGAACCCCGACTTCGCTTCCCTGATTTTTCACAAGGCATTATTTGTGTGCCTTACGTAGTGGAAAGCACTCCCTGCGGCGTTATTCCTCACTTTGTCCTTCGGCACGCAACAACTCGCATTCCTACCTTACTTCATTCCAGTTGCACTGTGGTGACGATGTATCGTTACGCGGAATGGGACAAGAGGACCTCCCCTTTTTCGGTTACAGGAAAATCCAACGGAGCTGCAGAATAAGAGTCCAGGAACATGGAAAGACCGCAACAGAGGCCCCTCCACGGTGGCGGACCATTCCCACGCGATAAGCGCGCTTTCGGCCAGACATCTGGAACGCCACGCTGCGCTTCCTTCCCCGCCGGCGATTAAATGGCCTTCACTGGAAGCCAGCACCAGATTACACGGCACAAACAAAGGGGAAAACTCGCTGTACCAGGAAGCAGCGAGTTTGTGCGGCCTCTGCCGTTCCCAAACACCCACCCACCCACCCACCCACCCACCCACACACACACACACACACACACACACACACACACACACACACGATACGCGACCGTTGTTGATCAAACGAAGCAACATATAACTTTAAACATGCTAAAATCAAGCATCACTTTACAACATAACAAGAAAGAAACGCGCAGCAATAACATACACCATGCCGCGCGATCCGATTACTTACTTGCAGTAGGACTCCGCTCTAAGGGCAGTAATGCAGGTACCACCGTTCTTGCATGGGTTTGGTGAGCACGAAACGAATCCTGGAGCACAAAAGAACTGATTCAGTAAACAATAAATAATTGTTTTCGATGCTAACACATACAACCATCACAAAAATATCAGCACAGAATAATAATGTTAACAGTGCGTATGTGGAGAGTTTATAAATGCAATGTAGATGCAAATGTAAGGCGCGAACCAATGTACGAGGAGCGTTGCGCACGAAAGGCCCAACTACGGGCGCCAGTCAATTCAGGAAAATTTTGGAAATTTGTGGTAAGTTCCTATGGGACCAAACTGCCGAGGTCATCGGTCCGTAAGTAACACACTACTTAAACTAACTTACGCCAAGGACAACACAACACCCATTGTCGAGGGAGGACTCGAACCTCCGACGGGTGGGCGAACCGTGGCAAAGCGCCCCAGACCGCACGACTACTCTGCGCGGCGCCAAGTCCGGCAGCTGATAACGTGGATCTACATCGTGAAACACTGTCCGAGTCAGCTACTTCACCAACTTTTTTGTTCTTGTGACATTACACGTTTTCGGCCGTGCTAGCTTACACAGAATGGAAAAGGCTCTTATTGCTCAAGCATAAATAGCAGTCTGCGCGTGTTTCTTTGAAGAAAGCTCACTTTCTACATCCGTGTTTACTTAGCGGTATTTTTTGAGTGGACTCGCCCCCAGGAACGTCTCACACCAGACGAGTGTAACCCCAAACGTTTGCGTGGTAGAGTGATTATGGTGTACGCATACGTGGAGGCTGTCAGCGCGGCAATCGCCGACATAGTGTAACTGAGGCGGAATAAGGAGAACCAGACCGCAATCGCCGAGGCAGATGGAAAACCACCTTAAAAAACCGTCCACAGACTGGCCGACAAACCGGACCTCGACACTAATCCACCGGGCGGTTTCTTGCCGGGCACCGGCACGCCTTCCCGCCCGAAAAGCGGTGTGCGTTTGACCGCACGGCTAAGCGGGCGGGCTTGTAATATGCACAATGACAGGATGAATCGTTATTGCAACGGGGAAATGCTATCCCATAGAAATTAATAAAGCCCCATATGCTATAAAGAGAGTACAGCATGAAAATGTATCTAATACTAATTTCTCTCTTGCCATGTACATCGGTAATGTTAACATCAACAACAATAATGGACAAACGCACGCGGTTAGGAAGGGCCAACCACAACTCCAAGAAGCCTCATCCGGGATTTATTAACCAAGGCTCAAAGAAAGGTGAAATCATTACACTAAAAGGATGTAAAGGACCCTAGGAGGTAGCGGATTATTGCGTAACCACTGAGCATCACCAACAACGTATTCACGGTAAATCTTGTTTGGCAGCTTTCTACAACTGTAGAAGAGGGAGTCTTATCGGGCAATGCTTAACTATTACGATTCCTATTAAGTACCACACGTTCAGTGAAACAATGATCTTAAATGAACGTATCGCGAGACGTTGACTCAGCAGCAGGAAGGGCATGTACTTCTTTGGATAGCCGCGGCAAAGAATCTGCCTTCAGGCTGCTTGTTAGGGCTTCGGGGACACACGATCGAGGAATGCTGTTTTTGTGAGACTAGATCTTTTCATTTCTTCGGCCGCCTCTGACGTCATGAAGTTATAAGAATATCGCCTCGTTTTTTCTGACCGTCGGATACATAATACGCGTTTTATATCTCCATTGCGTACACGTGGTCCGGAACCTTGTGTTTAATGATCTGGTAAGGAAACAGTATACGGTAAAATCACGAATCTTCATAACGAGCAGAAAACTGTGGATATAAGTAAATAGTTCCTGAATGTTATCCAGACGGGCATGAAGGCGTACTGGTTGGTTGGTGTTGAAGGGACCAAACAGCAAGGTCATCAGTCCCTTGTTTCAAATGTGGTACATTCCGATAGTTTGACATCTGAGAAAAGTCAGAACGATAAAAGGGAAAAGGCTAAAAAATGTAAAGGGCAGTCATGTTGTCAATGGTAAAAACAAAATGAGGTAAGTCAGCAAGAGAGCGAACCCAGCGCTATGCTAGAGGCAGGGAATATCCCACCTCTGAAGCAGCAGAGGCAAGGCCACCTGCGACTTAAGAGGTGCAACGGCTAGAATGCAGAAGTGCGTATGGGAAAAGGAGACTAACCAATCCTTAAAAAAATGATAAAAACAGAGTGAAAGGGGAAGAAAAGAGGATCTCGGCCAGGGAGGGGAGTCGGGAATCTCCAAACACGGCCGTACAGGTTGGTAGCATGTGCGATCATATTCGCTGCAACTAAATATCAAGAGTCAATAAAATACACGGCTGTTACAGTTGAGATGTAATTTGCGAGACGCACTCAACATGAGATACCACGGTAGTACAATAACGTTCATGAGGAATTCCCGCAGCACCAACGTTGTATGGTCCCGTGTGTTGTACTGTTGGAATATGCCTTCTGGAGGCAATGCATAAAAAACAGCCGAGGTGGATGCAAGCTATGTCTTTGTTCCTCATGATCCAACTACTCATATAAGCGAGCGAGTGTCGTAATTGATGGTGGCTACACGGAACATTGCATCGTTAGTGTGTGTGGTGTTTTATGCCCACCGAGAACACAAGGTTGTGATGTTAATGTCTCCAGAAGTTTTCAATTAAGGCGTCAGTGCCCCCAAAGAACTGGATTCCCAGATGAATACAAGTTGCAGGTCATTGCAGTCCGGAAGTCCCTTTGACGCCACTGTTGGTGAGATGATGCTGACTGCACGTCAAGAACGTGATACGTAATGGACACTGATGGCGCCGATAACCATTCGCCAAAAGCCTAACAATGGTGCGGACAGACACCAGGTCATGTACCTGCGTTGCCACATATGGACCGATCGTGACTGATAGAGAAGTTAGATCTCCATAAATTTGTCGGTGGATAAGATAATCCACGATATGGTAGGTCTTTAGCCGAGTCGTCGATCACCACAGAACCCGATCTTAGCAGTTACGAACAGTTTGGTCGCCGATGCGCCGGTAACAAAAAAAACCACTCGCTGCTCTCTTGAACGCAGTTAACTGGGTCGGTTGAAGGCTAGAGACATTAAGTATGGTCGCCCTTGTAACTTGGCAGTGACACGTGATGCGGAAGTTACTTTCGTCCTTAAGTTCTACATCTACACAGATACTCCGGAGCTCCACTACACTCGATTCGCAGTTGCAAGGCTTCTATCTGCTATAATCTGTCTGTGAATTTGATAAACATTGTCCCGCGGGATTTTAGGTATAGCGTATCGTAAGTCGAAATGGGAAAACAGCCACATAACGGATGCTGAAAATCCACAGTGTACAACATAGCTTTCCAACAGAATCTTCTAGACTTGCAAGTAAGCGTGTTATACTAACAAATGACGTCTGAATTACACTACATATTGAACATAATATTAAGCGCACAACATAATCTACGTAACATGTAACTATCAAAACAGTAATGGCCATATGGCGAGTGAAATATGCCACTTGCCATCTATAATGACAGTACTTACATAACTTGTTACGTATCATTCTACGTATGTTTCTGACGCTGCAGGCTTGTTGCCGCGCACGCGAAATCGCGTGATCAAGCACTTCCACGATATTTCGCCTCTTTCTCTCCCTCACTGCGATCTACTTGAAGCTGCTGTACGTAAGTCATCCATTAAAATCAGCTTCACTGCAAATGTTCAAAACTCTCAATGATTCGTTCAGTTTTGGGAAGAAGGGTATCGTATATCAGTCTTTCCTAGTACAGAAGACATAAGTCGCAATTGTCAGCTTCAAACACTGAGCCTTTACAGTTGTTACCAACTTCCGATAGCATTTAGAAAAGTAGCTTCTGTAGGCGCATCGTGAGAAACAAACTATATGCACGAAGATCTCGAGTATCTTCCTGTTTGGGAACCAAACTGGTTACGCATACGCTACACGGAAATACAAGCTCCAGTCCTCGTGCCTAATATATGCAACTCTATCGCAGCGGAAAGAATGTTAGAATAGCGACTTGTAGTAACCTATAACTTTTCGGGCACTTGACTGTTCTGGTCACTTTATATGAGTTGCAGTGAGCGATATCCCGTATTTGCTGAGACCAGCTGCAAAAATAAAACAAGAGGTGGCAAATTTTTCAAATACGGTTACTCGGTGGTGCTTTTAACCTAATTGTTGTTATGACTGGTTGTAGGTAACAACTCGGGTGTGCAAAACTTAAAGACGAAAGCAACTTTCGCTTTGTGTGTGGCTGTGAAGTACCACAGTTCGATGAAACTTGAATTACACATAAAAACAACTGCTGCAGAATAATACAGAAGGTACCTCAAATACATGCGCAGTGAGACGAACATAAATGATACTTTTATTCGAAGACAATAACTTCACTGAAGTCACCGTCACTTATAGACATTACAAAAGGCTGGACACGATTGTTAGTAGTGTGTGTTGTCAACGCCTACCCAGAGTTGTTGCGGTAGAGCGTTCGCGCGGTTGACAACCGTTGGAAGATGTTTGAACGTGGTGCAGTAGGCCTCCCCACTAGTGCTCAATGCGATTTACGTTGACCGGAGAGTGTACAGTGTTGAACGATTCGGAGGTCCTACGTCCACGTTCGACAGTGCTGGAGGCGACAGGGGGGAACACGTATATTAATGAATACCTATAACTTCAAAGTAATCCTTTTCTTTGAAAAAGAAGGTCACTTCCGTTCGTGTCATCGCGTATTTCTCTTGTTACCCTGTGTATTGTACTACGCTACAGCAGTTCTTTTTATGTATGGTCACCCTTGTAACTTGGCAATGACGCGTGATGCGGAAGTTACTTTCGTCCTTAAGTTCTACATCTACACAGATACTCCTCACGCCACCTTTCCCGTTCCACTCGCAAAAAGAGCGAGGGAAAAATGACTGTCTATATGCATCCGTATGAGCTCTAATTTCTCGAATCTTATCTTCGTGGTCCTTAAGCGCAATGTATGTTGGCAGCAGTAGAAGCTTTCGGCAGTCAACTTCAAATGCCGATTCTCTAAATTTTCTCAACAGTCTTTCTCGAAAAGAACGTCTTCTTTCCTCCAGAGATTCTCATCTGAGTACCCGAAACATCTCTGTAGCACTTATGTGTTGTTCGAACCTGCCGGTAACAAATCTAGCAGCCCGCCTCTGAATTGTTTCGACGTCTTCTCTCAATCCGACCTGGCACGGATCCCAAAGACTCGTGCAATAATCAAGAATTAGTCAAATGGTTCAAATGGATCTGAGCACTATGGGACTCAACATCTTACGTCATAAGTCCCCTAGAACTTAGAACTACTTAAACCTAACTAACATAAGGACATCACACACACCCATGCCCGAGGCAGGATTCGAACCTGCGACCGTAGCGGTCCCGCGGTTCTGGACTGCAGCGCCAGAACCGCACGGCCACCGCGGCCGGCAAGAATTAGTCGCACCAGCGTCATATATGCGGTCTCCTTTACAGAGACCATTCGCCTTCCCTGCCGCAGTTCTCACAAGAAACAAACCAGTGTTACAAATAGACCCACTTTTCATTTCACAACTTAATTCAGCGATGTGCTATATCCAGCTCAATGTATCACTCCGGCGATGAGTCGTGGGGTCAAATTCTCATTCTGTTCTTGCTTTGGTTATTTGTATGTGTGTGTTACAGAGAAAACAGTCGTGGAAGCTCACTAGACTCGCCGTCTTGCTCACCTGAGCACATTAGATGCTGCAGAGCCACGCAAATGAAGATGCGTGGAGCGGTTGTGAGGCGCACAACTTTTCCGCTGAACGGTACAACCTGAGGAGACGGCTCAAGTAGCACCTCAGCATCGGCGGTTGCTTACTGTGCGGCGTGGCGGACGCCTGCATTTCATCTTAGCACATAAATATAACTGCAGAATTGGCGCTTTCGTGTCTGCACATTAGCAAAGCTAGGCCACGACATCCGGCCACAGATTCCAGAACCGGATCCACGAACTCGTCAGCTACGTACAGAGCAACGACTGACAATGCCAGAGAAACAAATGAGGGAAACGCAACACATACTTACGTAATTAAAACTGTGTAACACAATGGAATTCCTAGAAATAAAATTTGTCTCCGTTGTTTAATAGCCGGAGGTCGGTCCGAATACCTCGTACTCGTCGAAAAATCGTTATTAAATTTACTGCCCCCTTACATCGATTTTTCTCATAAATTAGTGACAAATTTACAGTTTCCCACCAATCTTTTATGAGCAGTTATGCGTCGTGTCACTCACACAGTCCTTTTTCGGTTTTAAAAACTGCGAAAGAGGACATACTAGGTCACTTCGTACGAATGCCGCTTTGGTTCCTCCAACATGGCCACGGTATCTAGTGACCTAGACGTCAGTGGGTATTTTACTTTAACCTTCGTTGGTTTGTAAGAAGTATTCAGGTAACCCCGGAGTCATTCCACTATTTCCAGCACACAAAATTGTTACTTTGTCAACTCTTTTTGCTTTCGAAGTAAAAACTCCGTCAACAGATGGCACATATCCTACATTTGCGAGGGCCAAATGGCTCAGATAAGCGAGTTAAACTACTTGCCCAATGAAGAAATGAAAAATGTTCTACCAGAAACCGATTGATCTCGAAGATTTGTCGAAGGTGCGCAGATAGGAGGTACTTTTTTCTCACGACGTGTTGGTAATATCGAAAGCTGAATGCACGTTATTTCTCCTTCTGAATTTGCAAAACCACGGTACTGTCAGTAGCGGACTAACATTGTGCAACATCCGCAATTTGCGACAAGAACGGCAACCGATACATTTCCAAATTAGGGGTAATTTCTAAATTATCCCACCCCCATGTTAATTACGCGACATATATGAGTGAAGACGTAACACGTAAGTCGACTGGTACTGGACCGTTCGCATTTGGAAATGTAAAAGTAATGCTATTCGGGTTCCACAACAGCGTTTTGCTAACCATTTCTGCGACGCTATCGTATTGGCTAATCAGACCCGTGACGATTCGCGCAGCTTTCCTTCCCTCCGCTAACCCTTACTCAGACTGAATAGCAATCCCAACATTGAGTCCGACGAGGGGGCCTAGTTGAGGGATGAATGACATCTCCTTACAATTCATTTAAAGGCACCACGTGCACTCGTCGTCATCGATTTCGTTCAGGTTTATGGTATACGAAGGGTTTGGCCATAAATGAAAGTGACGAAAGCGGGAGCTCCAGATGGCCAAGTGTTTAGAAAAAATAACTTTTATGGATCGGGTCGGGCGAGGCATGCGCCATTTATGTTTGCGTAGTCTCGAGGCAGCGCTTGGCGCAGCGGGAGTACAGAACGGTAATCAAACGGTCGTGGGGTCGAATTTATGCGGGAACCTTTCTGTTTTTCTTTTCCACTTTTGTTTTACTTACACTGCAACTTAACAGAAATCATGCTCAATACACTGTAGTCATTAATACTTTCATAATGGGCACGACAAGGAAACGCGAAGGATGATATGGGAATGAAAATAATTTTCCAGGAGAGGATTATATGGCGCACACAAGAACTTCGAACATAAAGTAGTAACATATCGTAAAAAGACGGAGCTGTAATTTTCTCGGCATCTTGCACGCGTTATAACAACCTAGTTTTCCGTTCATAAAAGGGTCTTTCTCATCGCACGCAGTTTTGCAACAAACCAGCGTATCATTTCGCCACATACTGACGAAGATAATTGCTGATGTACAATGGAATGTATTTTTATGTAGTCTTCTCGGAATGTGATTTCTTTTTCTCTCTCAGAGAGACAAAGTAGCTCTGAACCATTTTCATCAGATTCATTGCCTAACGCTACGAGCAAACGTCGCAGCATTGCACTTTAATAATGCACGATGACAACCCATCTTGGAAAATCTTGTCGTCTAATTGTGGATTGGTTTGCGCTCCTCGCGAGCCAGTTAACAGAAGAAACTGTTTCTCCAGCACGTAGGGCTTCATCACGTCAGTCTAAAAGTGTTTGTACAAGAGTGTTGTACTTGTCCCAGATTTTGATAAAGTAATAACATTCCCATACTTTATAACGTACTCATTGACTGTTTTTTGAGAAATCGGTTCAACAGAGCCAGTACTGTCTCTTGTACGCATAGATAGACTTTTGGAATAATTTTCCAGAATGGGTTGCAGTATATTGGGCTGCATACGAGTCGGTCACTATTGTCACGAGAATATTTTTGCCCATCGATAGTAGAGTGTTCGGAGTGTAAGTCGACTGATACTGGCAAACTGCAAAGAGGACATACGAACTTACATCTTTTATAACACACGGCGTTAGGAAGAGTATTTCGAGTGACGCCGACGAATGAGAATTTCTATTTCGAGTGACGCCGACGAATGAGAATTTCGGCTTTCCGGGCACTAATTACAGTCCCTTCTTGGAAAGTAATTTCCAGAGTCCTCGTGGGCGCTTTAAGTAAAATCCCCCCTTGGAAATTTGTGACTCCAAATTTTACTTTCTTTCCTTTTAAAGCCTTTCGTGAAAATATATCACAAGCCTTATAGCGGTTCATTTACAGTGCAACTAACGTGAAAATGCAAGAAAGCTTCCACGTCGGAACTATCCCACGACCCTCTGATTGCAGTTCCGTACTTTTTCAATGCGCCAACCGCTATCTAGAAACTACGCTAACATAAATGGTTCATGTATCGCCGAAACGCATTAAAAAGACTGCTTTTTATAAGCGCTCGGCTATCTAGGAGCTCACACTTTTGTCACTTCCATTTCTCGCCCTAGGCAAAAACCCACGCGACTGGAAAAAAAACGCAGGTTACTCCTTTATAAAACAAAGGTAAAAGAACACATCCACAAAAATAAGGGCCAAAATCACTAACAAGGGTTTGTTGTAGAATCCTTGAACACATTCTCAGTTCGAATATAATAAGTTTTCTTGGGACCGAGAAGCTTATATCCTCGAATCAGCATAGTTTTTGAAAGCATCGATTGTGCGAAACTTAGGTTGTCCTTTTCTCATATGATGTACCGCGAATTATCGATGAAGGTCAACAAGCAGAGTCCATACTTCTAGATTTCAGGAAAGCGTTTCACAGAGTGCCCCACTGCAGGCTGTTAAAGAAGGCGAGCATAAGAAATATGTTCACAGACACATTAGTGGCTCGAAGGCTTCTTAAGTAATAGAACCCAGTATGTTGTCGACGATGGCTGTTCGAAGGCAAGGATATCGTCAGGAGTGCCGCAGGGAAGTGTGATAGGAATTTGTCGGGCAGGATAGGCAGCAATCTGCTGCTGCTGCTGCTGTGTACGGGAAGATGTCGAAGATGAGTTATTGTTGGATGATACAGGCTGACTTAGACGAAGTTAATGCGGATGAGTAGGAAGAACAATCCCGTAATGTGCCGATATAGTTTATCAGTGGTGTCCTGCTTGACACAGTCAGGTCGTTTAAATATCTGAGCGTAATGTTGCAAAGCGATACGAAATGGAACGAGCATCTAAGGATTGTGGTAGGAAAGACGAATGGTCGACTTCGGTTTATTGGGAGAATTCTAGGGAAGTACGGTTCATCTGTAAAGGAAACTGCATGCAGGGCGCTAGTGCGACCTATTCTTGAGTAATGCTCGTGTTTGGGATCCGTACCAGTTCGGATTAAAGGAAGACACCGAAGCATTTCATAGACGGGCTGTTAGGTTTGTTACCGTCGGGTTGGAACAACACGCAAGTGTTACGGAGACGTTTTGGGAACTCAAATGGGAACCCGCAGAGGGCATACGGAGGCATATAGATCGTCGTTTTTCCCTCGTTCTATTTGCGAGTGGAAAAGGAAAGAGAATTACTAGTAGTGGTACGGGGTGCCGCCCGCCACGCGCTGTACAGTTCTTGCGGAGCACGGATGTAGCTGTAGATAGCCGAGCCCTTAATATATCAAATTTGGAAGACATCGGCGACAAGGAGTAAGCGCCGTCTCCTCGCAAGTTCAACATTAACTGTCTTGCCGCAACACGAGTGATGGAACCGTTCCCGTTTAATCGGTCCGGATAGGGAACCCACGATGTTCGACGGTTGCGACTGACTCCTCGGCGATGATGTAATAGGTCAGGAGTCCACTACACGCAGCAAGCGGCTACACGGGTAGCAGGGGTTGTGTGGCGTGGGCTGGGCGGTTTTTGAGGTTAGATGGCCTTGGGCAAGTACAGAAAGGGCAACAGCCTCAACGGGTGCGGGGCAAAGTCAGGACATGCGGGGACCAAGCAGCAATCGGTATTGTAATTGTCAACTGTCGAAGCTGCGTTGGTAAAGTACCAGAACTTCAAGCGCTGATAGAAAGCACCGAAGCTGAAATCGTTATAGGTACAGAAAGCTGGCATAAGGCAGAGATAAATTCTGCCGAAATTTTTACAAAGGTACAGACGGTGTTTAGAAAGGATAGATTGCATGCAACCGGTGGTGGAGTGTTCGTCGCTGTTAGTAGTAGTTTATCCTGTAGTGAAGTAGAAGTGGATAGTTCCTGTGAATTATTTTGGGTGGAGGTTACACTCAACAACCGAGCTAGGTTAATAATTGGCTCCTTTTACCGACCTCCCGACTCAGCAGCATTAGTGGCAGAACAACTGAGAGAAAATTTGGAATACATTTCACATAAATTTTCTCAGCATGTTACAGTCTTAGGTGGAGATTTCAATTTACCAGATATAGACTGGGACACTCAGATGTTTAGGACGGGTGGTAGGGACAGAGCATCGAGTGACATTATACTGAGAGCACTATCCGAAAATTACCTCGAGCAATTAAACAGAGAACCGACTCGTGGAGATAACATCTTGGACCTACTGATAACAAACAGACCCGAACTTTTCGACTCTTTAAGTGCAGAACAGGGAATCAGTGATAATAAGGCCGTTGCAGCATCTCTGAATATGGAAGTTAATAGGAATATAAAAAAAGGGAGGAAGGTTTATCTGTTTAGCAGGAGTAATAGAAGGCAGATTTCAGACTACCTAACAGATCAAAACGAAAATTTCTGTTCAGACACTGACAATGTTGAGTGTTTACGGAAAAAGTTCAAGGCAATCGCAAAATGCGTTTTAGACAGGTACGTGCCGAGTAAAACTGTGAGGTACGGGAAAAACCCACCGTGGTACAACAACAAAGTTAGGAAACTACTGCGAAAGCAAAGAGAGCTTAACTCCAAGTTTAAACGCAGCCAAAACCTCTCAGACAAACAGAAGCTAAACGATGTCAAAGTTAGCGTAAGGGGGGCTATGCGTGAAGCGTTCAGTGAATTCGAAAGTAAAATTCTATGTACCGACTTGACAGAAAATCCTAGGAAGTTCTGGTCTTACGTTAAATCAGAAAGTGGCTCGAAACAGCACATCCAGACACTCCGGGATGATGATGGCATTGAAACAGAGGATGACACGCGTAAAGCCGAAATACTAAACACCTTTTTCCAAAGCTGTTTCACAGAGGAAGACCGCACTGCAGTTCCTTCTCTAAATCCTCGCACAAACGAAAAAATGGCTGACATCGAAATAAGTGTCCAAGGAATAGAAAAGCAACTGGAATCACTCAATAGAGGAAAGTCCACTGGACCTGACGGGATACCAATTCGATTCTACACAGAGTACGCGAAAGAACTTGCCCCCCTTCTAACAGCCGTGTACCGCAAGTCTCTAGAGGAACGGAGGGTTCCAAATGATTGGAAAAGAGCACAGGTAGTCCCAGTCTTCAAGAAGGGTCGTCGAGCAGATGCGCAAAACTATAGACCTATATCTCTGACGTCGATCTGTTGTAGAATTTTAGAACATGTTTTTTGCTCGAGTATCATGTCGTTTTTGGAAACCCAGAATCTACTATGTAGGAATCAACATGGATTCCGGAAACAGCGATCGTGTGAGATCCAACTCTCTTTATTTGTTCATGAGACCCAGAAAATATTAGATACAGGCTCCCAGGTAGATGCTATTTTTCTTGACTTCCGGAAGGAGTTCGATACAGTTCCGCACTGTCGCCTGATAAAGAAAGTAAGATCCTACGGAATATCAGACCAGCTGTGTGGCTGGATTGAAGAGTTTTTAGCAAACAGAACACAGCATGTCGTTATCAATGGAGAGACGTCTACAGACAAAGTAACCTCTGGCGTGCCACAGGGGAGTGTTATGGGACCATTGCTTTTCATAATATATATAAATGACCTAGTAGATAGTGTCGGAAGTTCCCTGCGGCTTTTCGCGGATGATGCTGTAGAATACAGAGAAGGTGCAGCATTAGAAAATTGTAGCGAAATGCAGGAAGATCTGCAGCGGATAGGCACTTGGTGGAGGTAGTGGCAACTGTCCCTTAACATAGACAAATGTAATGTATTGCGAATACATAGAAAGAAGGATCCTTTATTGTATGATTATATGATAGCGGAACAAACACTGGTAGCAGTTACTTCTGTAAAATATCTGGGAGTATGCGTGCCGAACGATTTGAAGTGGAATGATCATATAAAATTAATTGTTGGTAAGGCGGGTACCAGGTTGAGATTCATTGGGAGAGTCCTTAGAAAATGTAGTCCATCAACAAAGGAGGTGACTTACAAAACACTCGTTCGACCTATACTTGAGTATTGCTCATCAGTGTGGGATCCGTACCAGATCGGGTTGACGGAGGAGATAGAGAAGATCCAAAGAAGAGCGGCGCGGTCCGTCACAGGGTTATTTGGTAACCGTGATAGCGTTACGGAGATGTTTAATAAACTCAAGTGGCAGACTCTGCAAGAGAGGCGCTCTGCATCGCGGTGTAGCTTGCTCGCCAGGTTTCGAGAGGGTGCGTTTCTGGATGAGGTATCGAATATATTGCTTCCCCCTACTTATACCTCCCGAGGAGATCACGAATGTAAAATCAGAGAGATTAGAGCGCGCACGGAGGCTTTCAGACAGTCGTTCTTCCCGCGAACCATACGCGACTGGAACAGGAAAGGGAGGTAATGACAGTGGCACGTAAAGTGCCCTCCGCCACACACCGTTGGGTGGCTTGCGGAGTATAAATGTAGATGTAGATGTAGAACAACATCCCTTCTTTTCGCTGCATACACCAAAAAGAATAATTTTTTAGCATTAAATACAAATTTTAAGTGTGTATATGCTCGCTCTTGGAGGTATAATAATAATAATAATAATCATCATCATCATCATCACCTGTGACTAGTCCATAACATAAATTAGGGCTTCTTTGACAATAATATTTTGGGCGAAAAATTGTCATTGTAGGATATGCAACAGGTCATTTTGTATGTATTTTGAATGTGACACACCATTGGAGTTCTAATAAGTGTAATTAACTACTGCGTAACTTATATATCGAGGCTTCCTTTGATGGTTGAATTCCGTTGGCTACGCAGAGCCCCTCAGAAGAGAGTATTTCATTTATTGGATAAACCGCAGCTCGTGCTCTGGAGGCAACTCCCCACTGCGAGTGTGAGCGAGAGCTGTGTTGGCAGTGAGTGCGACCGCAGACGGCGGGAACACAGAGGCGGTCGCCACAAAGGCGTTTCGCGGAACTGGCCGTGCAAGTCGGGCCTGGAGTTCTGTGCGGGGACCGCGGTGGACGGTCGCGGCCGCGGTTGGCTTAACGCCGGCCGAGCCTGAAGTGTCCATACACACGCCGCTTCCCCTTCCGACAGAGTCACGCTTCGTTCAGCTCCCTCCCGCACCTCACTGCTTCTGGTTACGCCGACTTCTTTTCAGACGCACGTCGAAACCTCGACTCGCTGTTTCCGACAAACACGCCGTGTCTGCATCTGGAAGACGCGACTGCCCACTTCCACAACACTACAGGTCGCTTCAAAACGATTCGTCCGATTTCGCAAGACTATATACTTTACCCGAATAAAGACACAAAATTGGTGTGAATTTTAACTTACACGTCGGAACTGGTTCGTGTGGTTGTCGGCAGGTTCTCCTTGCGTTGCTAACTCGTTCGTTCATTAGCCAGTGCGCGACGAGTCGAGGTGGCAGTAACTCGACAACGAAATTTGTTTTCCATTCTCTGTTCAAATAACGGGTGCAATTCAGTAACAGCTGTGCGGCCCGATTTTGGTTGGAATACTGTACTGCACCTGGAGTGTAAGGCACCATTGGCGTCTAATATTGTACGATGCGAATTTTTTGTCAGGTTTGTGTACCACTCTGTCGACGTGTCTCTACACATATTCGCCAAGAGTCTGCAACGACTTCGATTATCGCCTGGATGTTGATTGCTCGTCCGTTGGGGGGGGGGGGGGGGGGGGCAGATAGAACATTTGTGAAAGGTCAATGAAAAGTTAAATCCTGAGGTGACAAAAGTCACGGAATAGCGAAACCCACATATAGACGGCGGTGGTATTGCGCACGCGAGGTTCAAAATGGCTCTGAGCACTATGGGACTCAACTGCTGAGGTCATTAGTCCCCTAGAACTTAGAACTAGTTAAACCTAACTAACCTAAGGACATCACAAACATCCATGCCCGAGGCAGGATTCGAACCTGCGACCGTAGCGGTCTTGCGGTTCCAGACTGCAGCGCCTTGAACCGCACGGCCACTTCGGCCGGCTGCACGCGAGGTATAAAACGGCAGCGCATTGGCGGAGCTGGAGCTGTCATATGTACTCAGGTGATTCGTACGAAAAAGTTTCCGACGTCATTATGGCCGCACGGCGGGAATGAACAGGCTTTGAACGCAGAATGCTAGATGCATGGGGCATTCCATTTCGGAAATCGTTCGGGAATTCAATATTCCAAGATTCACAGTGTCAATAGTGCGCCGCGAGTACCAAATTCCGGGCATTACCTCTCACCACGGACAATGCAGTGGACGACGGCCTTCGCGTAAAGACCGAGAGAAGCGGCGTTTGCAAGCAGTTGTCGGTGCTAACAGACAAGCAACACTACGTGAAATAACCGCAGAAATCAATGTGGGACGTACGACAAACGTATCCGTTAGGACACTGCGGCGAAATTTGGCGTTAATGGGCGATGGCAGAAGACGACCGAAGCGAGTGCCATTGCTAACAGCACGGCAGCTACTCTCCTGGGCTCGCTACCAAGTCGACTGGAAGACCGTGGCCTGGTCACAAGAGTCCCGGTTTCAGATGGTAAGAGCTGACGGTAGGGTGCCAGTGTAGTGCAGACTCGACGAAGCCAACACCAGGGCACTATGCAAGCCGGTGGTGGCTCCATAATGGTGTGGGCCGTGTTCAAATGAAATGGAGTGGGTCCTCTAGTTCAAAAGAACCAACTGAGGCCATCTGCAGCCATACTTGGACTTCATGTTCCCGAACACAAATGGAATTTTTATGGATGACAATGCGCCATGCCACCGTGCCACAATTGTTCGCGACTGGTTTGAAGTACAGTCTGGGTAATTCGAGCGAATGCTTCGGCAACCCAGATGGCCCGACACGAATCCCACTGAGCATTTATGGGAGATAATCGACAGGTCAGTTCGAGTACAAAACCCTCCATCGGCAACACTTTCGCAATTATGTACGGCTCAATATTTCAGCAAGGGACTTCCAACTACTCGAGTCCAGGCCACGTCCGGCTGCTGCACTACACCGGGCAAAAGGAGGTATAACACCGTGTTAGGAGGTTTGCCACCTCACTGTATAAAGTGTACCAAGGTTATATGTGCAAGCACGTAGAAAATCGTTAAGAGCGGATGGTTCTTTTACTGTTCAAAAGTGTACTCCCGCACCTAAGTTAAAATGAACTGCATGTTCGTATCTTTATTCATTTAAAAGCGACAGTCCTGTAAAATCACATGAGACTTTTAAAAACACATTTATACACTCACCCTTACTTCGTATACGTTTTCTTTCCTTGCTTTAAATATTTTCGAAAAACATTAGAAAAACTGGTTTCAAACTTACTGAGCGAGGTGGCAAAATGTTTAAGGACTCGTATTCAAGAGAACCACATTTAAAATCGTCGTCCAGCCGGGTTGATTTCGGTTTCCAGTGGTTCCTCTAAATGTTTTAAGGTCAGTTGTGGGATGATTCCGTCCAAAGTGCATCGCCGAATTCCTTGTCGTCCGATCTGTCTATAGCCACCTCTACATCACATGTAACCAATTTCTTCCTTCCTTCCTTACTTCTTTATTGACCTTTTTAAATTGCAATAAATTATTCTCCAATCATAAACCTCTCTACATGTGTAAATAGACTGAAGTCAGTGGGCGATAAATCTAGTAAATAGGATGAATATTCCAACAACTGTACTTCACATTCGTTTTCCCATTGCCAAAGCGCAAGAGATATTGTTCAGAGCACTGTTGTTTTTTTCCCTTGCAGAAGCCATTAATCATCTACGTTTGAATCCAGTTCGTTCAAAAGACTTACCACGTATATATCAGTTATTATTTTGGCACTGAAAAAGGAATTAACGAGAAGAACTCACTTTGCATACCAGAAACACTTCCGGCAGATAAAACAGGCTTATTTTCTAAAGACACTCCGCCAGCACTTTATTGCTTCCCTTTCCTGGCGATAAGTGGTGGTTCCGCGTCTCATCAACATGTGTTATTTCTGCAAATAAGATATGCTACCTTATTTTTAAAATAGCGCAAAAATTGCTGAGAAATTCCTTTCCGCATTTGCTTTTGGTCACCAATCATCAAATTTTGTACCCTTATAATGTGCCTGTTGCTTCAGCTATTTCACACGCATTTATTCGACCCTCGCCCAAAACCATATCGCACACGGTTTCCATATTTTCATCTGCAGCTGCAGTCTATGGACGCTCTTTACGTGTATCATCCTGAAGGGCATTGCCGCTGGGTACGTTTCGTTCCCCACTGTTGTAACTGTTGAACATAATAATGAAGTGCACCCGTCAATTCAACAATAATTTGATTAACTTCTCATGGTTGGGATTCACAGTCATATAATATTTCTTAAAAGACAATCATAGTTCCCGTTGACTGTTTAAAATACACTCCTGGAAATTGAAATAAGAACACCGTGAATTCATTGTCCCAGGAAGGGGAAACTTTATTGACACATTCCTGGGGTCAGATACATCACATGATCACACTGACAGAACCACAGGCACACAGACACAGGCAACAGAGCATGCACAATGTCGGCACTAGTACAGTGTATATCCACCTTTCGCAGCAATGCAGGCTGCTATTCTCCCATGGAGACGATCGTAGAGATGCTGGATGTAGTCCTGTGGAACGGCTTGCCACGCCATTTCCACCTGGCGCCTCAGTTGGATCAGCGTTCGTGCTGGACGTGCAGACCGCGTGAGACGACGCTTCATCCAGTCCCAAACATGCTCAATGGGGGACAGATACGGAGATCTTGCTGGCTAGGGTAGTTGACGTACACCTTCTAGAGCACGTTGGGTGGCACGGGATACATGCGGACGTGCATTGTCCTGTTGGAACAGCAAGTTCCCTTGCCGGTCTAGGAATGGTAGAACGATGGGTTCGATGACGGTTTGGATGTACCGTGCACTATTCAGTGTCCCCTCGACGATCACCAGTGGTGTACGGCCAGTGTAGGAGATCGCTCCCCACACCATGATGCCGGGTGTTGGCCCTGTGTGCCTCGGTCGTATGCAGTCCTGGTTGTGGCGCTCACCTGCACGGCGCCAAACACGCATACGACCATCATTGGCACCAAGGCAGAAGCGACTCTCATCGCTGAAGACGACACGTCTCCATTCGTCCCTCCATTCACGCCTGTCGCGACACCACTGGAGGCGAGCTGCACGATGTTGGGGCGTGAGCGGAAGACGGCCTAACGTTGTGCGGGACCGTAGCCCAGCTTCATGGAGACGGTTGCAAATGGTCCTCGCCGATACCCCAGGAGCAACAGTGTCCCTAATTTGCTGGGAAGTGGCGGTGCGGTCCCCTACGGCACTGCGTAGGATCCTACGGTCTTGGCGTGCATCCGTACGTCGCTGCGGTCCGGTCCCAGGTCGACGGGCACGTGCACCTTCCGCCGACCACTGGCGACAACATCGATGTACTGTGGAGACCTCACGCCCCACGTGTTGAGCAATTCGGCGGTACGTCCACCCGGCCTCCCGCATGCCCACTATACGCCCTCGCTCAAAGTCCGTCAACTGCACATACGGTTCACGTCCACGCTGTCGCGGCATGCTACCAGTGTTAAAGACTGCGATGGAACTCCGTATGCCACGGCAAACTGGCTGACACTGACGGCGGCGGTGCACAAATGCTGCGCAGCTAGCGCCATTCGACGGCCAACACCGCGGTTCCTGGTGTGTCCGCTGTGCCGTGCGTGTGATCATTGCTTGTACAGCCCTCTCGCAGTGTCCGGAGCAAGTATGGTGGGTCTGACACACCGGTGTCAATGTGTTCTTTTTTCCATTTCCAGGAGTGTATTTATTGTTACAACTGCAATTTCGGCCTTATAGTCATTTTCAAGTAACACTTGAATGTGACTTTGCAGTGTTACTTGAAAATGGCCATAAGGCCGAAATTGCAATAGTAACAATAAATATTTTAAACAGTCAACGGCAACTATGATGTCTTTTAATAAAAAATAATTGTTAATTTGGCCTTATAAATGGGTGTCCTACACTGAAGGGTACGAACCAGCTGAAGATCCCAATATACCATACTAGATAAAAAATTGTATGCACAGCTACATCGGACAGTGGACCAAGACGCCAGAGGACGCCAAGTACTAATGGAGGAGATTTCAGAGGTAGAACGGGTCAGGACAAAAGAATAGCACACGGAACGATAGGTAGTCACGAGGGGGAGAGAACCCCAAATGACAACGGCAGGCGTCTAACGAAGTTCGGCGTGGAACATTAATTAGTACTTCCCCCTCACGAAAATGCGCACGAAATTACATGTGAAAGAGAAGGTACAACTACCACAAGCATTGCCCATTACTTTATACACTGAGGTGACGAAAGTCAGCCGGCCGAAGTGGCCGTGCGGTTAAAGGCGCTGCAGTCTGGAACCGCAAGACCACTATGGTCGCAGGTTCGAATCCTGCCTCGGGCATGGATGTTTGTGATGTCCTTAGGTTAGTTAGGTTTAACTAGTTCTAAGTTCTAGGGGACTAATGACCTCAGCAGTTGAGTCCCATAGTGCTCAGAGCCATTTGAACCATTTGACGAAAGTCACGAGTAACATTCCTAATACTGTATCGACGTAGCCTGCACTCAACAAGTCGTCCGCACAAACATTCAGCCATGCTGCCTCTATAGCCGTCCATAATGGTGAAAGTGCTGCCGTTGCAAGACTTTGTGCACTAACTGACCTTTTGATTATGTCCCTTAAATGTTCGATGGGATACACATGTCGGACGATCTGGGTGGCTACACCATTCGCTCGACATGCCCAGATTGTTCTTCAAACCAATCGCGAGTAATTGTGGCCCAGCGACATGGCGCATTGTCATCTACAAAAATTCCGTCGTTGTTTGGGAAGATGAAGTCCACGAACGGCTGCAAATGTCTCCAAGCAGTTGAACAGGACCGTTTCCAGTCAATGATCGGTGCAGTTGGACCAGAGGACCCAGCCCATTCCACGTAAACACGGCCCACACCATTATGGAGCCAGCAACAGCTGGTAAAGTGCCTCGTTCGCAACTTGGGTGGCATTGATTCGTGGGGTCTGCGCCACACTCTAACCTTAGCATCAGCTCTTACCAACTGAAATCGGGACTGATTGACAAGGCCACGGTTTTTCACTCCGGGAGAGGCGCCGCAGGCGATGCTGTGCTGTGAGCAAAGGCACTCGGGTCGGTCGTCTGCTACCACAGCCCATTAACGCCAAATTTCACCGCACTGTCCTGTTGTTAGATTGGACTGGATTGTTTGAGGGAAGAAACCAAACAGCGAGGTCATCGGTCTCATCGGATTAGGGAAGGACGCTGAAGGAAGTCGGCCGTGCCCTTTCAAAGGAACCATCCCGGCATTTGCCTGGAGCGACTTAGGGAAATCACGGAAAACCTAAATCAGGATGGCCGGACGCGGGACGCACTGTCCTATCGTATACTTTCGTAATAGGTCCCACATTGATTACTGCGGTTGTTTCACGCAGTGTTGCTTGTCTGTTAGCTCAGACTTCGCTATGCAAGCGCCGCTGCTCTCGGTTGTTAAGCGAAGGCCGTCGGGCACTGCGCTGTCCGTAGTGCGAGGTAATACCTGAAATTTGGTATTCTCTGCACACTCTTGACACTACGAATCTCGGAATATTGAATTCCTTGACAATTTCCGAAATGGTTTGTCCCACGAGTATAGCTCTAACTACCATTCGAAGTGTTGCCATAATCACTTCGGAAACGTTTCACATGAATCACACGAGTACAAATGACAGCTCCTGCAGTGCACATGTACATGTCGCAATCCCACGACTTTTGTCACCTCAGTGTACATCCGTTGGGTACACGGTGAGCTCTGACTCCACGTTCAATCACATCCCAGATGTGTTCAATCGGGTTCAGAACTGACGAGTTGGGGGGCCAGCAAATCAATTGGAACTCGCCACTGTGTTCCTCGAACCACTCCGACACACTTCTGGCCTTGTGACACGGCGCATTATCTTGCTGAAAAATATCACTGCCGTCGGGAAACATGATCGTCACGAAAGGGTGTACGTGGTCTGCAACCAGTGTACGATACCTCCTGGCCGTCATGGTGTCTTGCACGAGCTCCACTGGACCCACGGATGCCCAGAGTAAGATAGAGGGGCCGACAGCTTGTCTACTTCCCATAGAACAGGTGCCAAGGAGCTGTTCCCCAAGAAAACGTCGGATTTGCGCCCTCCCATCGGCATAGTGAAGGTATCGTGAATCATCGGACAATGGAAGGCTGTGCCACAGCATTAACGTATAGCGCCGACGGTCACGTGCCCATTTCAGTCACAGCTGCCAATATCGTGGTATTAACATTGGCACATGCACGGGTTGTCGGCTGCGGAGGCCTATCGTTAGTAGTGTTCGGTGCACTGTGTGTTTCGACACACTTTTACTCTGCCCAGCATTAATGTCTGATGTTAATTCCGCCACAGTTCGCCGCCTGCCTGTTTTACAAGTCTGCCCAGCCTACGACGTCCGACATTTGTAATGAGGGGTGGCCGCCTAACCCCACGACGTCTGGACGTGTTGAAGTCACTCAACACAACACTCGTCGAACAACCGACAAGTCGCACAGTTTCCGAAATGCTCGTGCCGAGCCTCCGGACCATCATAATCTGCCTTCGTTCAAACTCAAGATAGATCGGATCGCACGCCTTCCTCATTCTGCACGCTTGTTGATACTACGTGCGTATCATTTCTCGTCAGGTAACGCTGCTATCGCCTGGACGGGTTTTTGGGATAGTATTTCGGTGGCCATAATGTTGTGGCTGATCAGTGTATGTCGATGCGCCAAAGAATGAGACGTGCGCTTAGTGTCTCACTGACTACAACGAACGCCATTCAACAAATTTACCTCACTGTTGGCACAGCTCCACCCACAATTCCAAAAACAAGTTTCAGTTCGAAAGGAGGAAACTGTCTAATGATGACACAGGCGCCCGTTATGCGGACGCCATATACAGCCAAGCGTACTGAAGTCCCGGCGAAGTTTCATGCGAATGAGAACCCCTTTACCCGAAGCGCCTGAGTATTAATCAGTCGCTAATAAAACCTGAATAACATCTGGTTGTTGGGAATCGTCTACCGTTTCCGACAGGAGGCCGCTTAACTGCTTAAGAACTGGCGTCACACGGTGCAATACCAGCCTGAGAAAACGAGGATACAGTGTGGTGCAATATAAGATCATCAACGTCTAATGACACGCCCAAAAATAGGCAAAACTTGCACAATGGCAGATCTTATCATAGCAAATGACAGAGCTATCGATGTGAATGATTACTGGAAATATGCAACACATTTATGACCCTGACAAGTAAAGTTCGTAATTCACTTACACTGGACTTTCGGGTCTGTCATTTTGGATGCATAAGCATTTTATGGCCCATAATTTAAAACTAATGTCAAGAATATAGAGACAAACGAGGTGTGGGAGCTGTGGCACCTGGGCTTCACGGAATGACACAACTACCATGTTCAAAGACATAAGTTCACTAAACATACAGGAAGAAGGGGGAAAATACCGCGTGACGCGGTGATCTGCCCAAAGCAGCTGTAAAAGAGAGAGTATTAGTCACCGGAGACCGGCTCGTGCTTGCCTATCAGGTTCACCGGAGACAAAGAACTCCGTGTGCCGTAACAGCGGTTGTGTTTGTCCAGCGCCGATAGCAGCGCCCGCAAAGGCCAACAACACAGTCACACGATCAGTTGTGACATTGGGAGCTACTGTCCCTAGCTACCAAAGCGTAGAAACTCTGAAAGACGTGATTTCCATTGCGATAACATTATACTGTCCAACGTCATATGAGTGCTCAATCTGTAGGATCGTGGAGCGTTCAACGTGGGGTATCAGTACGTACACGCAAGAAAAGGCGTGGAGTCGTGGCGTAAATTGTCAGCAAACTTTCTTTTGAGAATAGCTCGAATGGAGACGAACGTTTCCACTTGAAAAATTTACTGCACGACCTTTGGCAAGAACTTCCACTACCGGTATGAATTCTACTTTCGTCATTAATAAACTCTACTGTCACTGCTTTTTCCCAAATTTTGTTACTATATTTCGATTTTTTTTATAAAAAAAGATAATCCACCATAACCTCACCTTCACCATTCAGAGGCCAAATTGCACAGCAGACAGCTCTCTCTCAACACAGGCAGTTTTGGTGCTCACGTGAAAACGAAAATGGCCACTCAACGCAAACGAGAGTCAGTACGGGAATAAAACGCTAGGGGCGCCGCAGTAAACTCTTTTGTCTCTAGTAGTAATTTAGATACGAAAGTCGATCGTGTAAAAGGGACTTTAGGTGTTGCGGAGTACTCTGAAGCAAGTGACCAAGTAGTTATCTGCAGTTTCGTCGAAACTGCCTTGCTGTGTTCACAGGGTGCGCAATACTTCTTCCTTATACGTCGCACGGAAGTGGAGGCGTCAAACACGTCCAACGAAATATTGCAGCTATCCACGTTAGCAACCTTTTCTCTGTTCTGTGGACTTGGCATTGCTAGAAAAAGTTCTCTCCGTTCTCCGAGACGTAATTATTAACCTGTAGCCTTCTCAGTTCAACTATGAGAGAAATTGAAGAATGGTGGCCGAGGAGGGGAGGCTACAGTGAAATGTCGCATCATGGAGAGAGGGGCAGCTGAAGTCGGAACGAATGATCATCTTCAAGCGGCATATACTGTGTGACAACTATTGAAATATGTGAAAACCCTGCAAATTCTTTACAAACTACGGCGCGTACACACTTTATTCAACACGGTAACGTCACTACAGATATTCAGATTTAGGTTATGACACGTTCGATATGCCTGCCATCATTGGCGATGATGTGGCGCAGACGAACAGCGAAATTCCTCACGATCCGCTGAAGTGTCAACATCGATGCTGTCCGTGACTTCCTGAATGGCTGTTTTCAGCTCACCAATGGTTTTGTACACCTTGTCTTTAATAAAGTCCCACAAAAAGAAGTCCCGTGTGTTCAGATCCGGAGAATATGGCGGCCACTCGACGCCCATGGCAATGGCGTCTGGGTACTCCACAGCCAGAAAGCGGTCCCTAAAGTGCTCCTCCAGGACATCAAACACTCTCCTGCTTCGATGGGGCGAACTCCGTCTTCCATGGACCACATCTTGTCAAAATTAGGGTCATTTTGGATAATGGGTATGAAATCATCTTCCAAAACCTTCACGTACCGTTCGGTAGTCACCGTGTCGTCGAGGAATGTCGCACCGACTATTCCGTGACTGGACATTGCACACCACACAGTCACCCGTTGAGGTTCAAGAGACTTCTCGATCGCGAAATGCGTATTCTCAGCCCCCTAAATGCGCCAAGTTTGCTTACTGACGAACCCATCCAAATGAAATTGGGTTTCGACGCAAAACCAAACCGTAATGCGCACACTAATTCCCATAATGCTCCGCGGCCAACCGTGCAGTTTGAAACTTCTAACGCAAACCGACGTTACGACGACTTTATTTCATATATTTCAATAACTGTCACGCTGTAAGAAACTTTGAGAAGATACGAAGTTGCGGGTGTAACATCAGTGTGGGTCCAACCACCTGAGCAATTTCGCAACCGACGTGGGAGGGAACAGTTATTCTACGGTTTTCGTTATTGTCGTGGACATAATAAAAGCCTGCCATATTAAGGGAAAGACGCAAGCAATTTGCCCGTGCGGTAAAGACAAAGGAAAACGAATGGATCGTTCACGGAGTTCTACTGAGACATAAAATGCACGCAACGTTAAAGTCTTTGCGTGGTGGTATGACGCCTGTCAATGTCAGTGCCATTAGTCACGTTGAAAGTCTCGGTTCGTAACTATCAGAGTCCTGGAGTGATTCTTTCGAGGATCCATCTAAATCTCCTTCCTGGCGAACAAGAGTGCGACTTCTGTACGCTGTATCATCTCGTTCGGCTGCACACGCAAGGTTCATAAATAGCAAATACGATTAGGTGCTGACCAGTTGAGTCTGCGTGAGCCGGGACATCACGAATTTTGATGGAAAGAGCGTAACGCACTTATTCGGGTTTCTATGGGTGACACAGGAACCACCACAGTCAGAGGTATCCGAATTTCTATTTTTAACAACGAAATACATTAATTCAAAACGAGGGACTTCACTTAAATGAAAATTAGTTTTACTAATGAGCTGTCTACAAGCGAAACCGAGATTTGGCTTGGTGAAATTACGTAACAAACGCAATGGAAGAGTCGTCTTCCATCAAATTTCTGTGACGTAAGGCGTGTAGCCTGCTGTGTCTTAAAGTGTTTACTCGAGATCTATCGGTAACGAAATTCTCCAAAGATCGTTTATCGTTGGTTTACCTTCTGGCTCAAATAGGTTTTTGACCGTTCACATAAGGACATATCACAAATGGCTCCTTAAGGAGTTCCAAGAGACTGTCAATCACTACAAAAACAATTAATACAGTTTTACAAGTAGAGTAGATAGTAACGACTAATGAATCTGATAATACGTGCACTTCCATAAAAAAAAAGGGGGCAGCTAGAACTGAAGTATTTCTGTTTCTCGCACATCTTTCAGTTTCCCGAAAGCTAGGCGAAGAAATCTGCCATAAAGAGTCCACGACAATGCATCACAGAGCGTACTAAGCTTCACAAGAGGCGCTCTGAAACACGAGCCAAACATGTATACCATTTGTGTTTTTCTTCTATTTGTGCCACCTCAGCCAGCCTTCGATACATACTTAATCTCTCACACATACATACGCCCATGATTGGCATGTAGAATTTACATTGGTTTTAAACAGATTAAAAATTAGATTATTAAAACTTCACATCACAGTCTGATGATGATATCTCTTCGTTATTGGCCACATTTAATATGATACTTCTAAGCTGAGTAGCTCACTCCCACTGTTCGAAGAATTTGCAGTGAACTGTCAGTCCGAACTGCGACTGCTAATCTGAGGGAAGCAGAAATTGGCAGTCTGAAATAGTCATCATATTTCGAAATGCGTTTCCTCACATCACTGAGAAGTGAATGTTAGGTTAAAAGGCAGATTAAAAAAAAAAGTGACCCAGCCAGGATTCCATCCGGAAACTTTTGGGGTTTCCTGTCTCGCGCTCTACTGCTAAACCACCACGCCAGATACAAATTAGATTCCACTTGCTGTGTTCTCGAGACATTGCAGCTTTTCAGGCGGCTGTTCGCTAGGTGGCCGTGGCATCGTATTCTTAACTTTAATTCATCGTAATTCAGACAATTTGTACGAAATGTTCATAAAGTAATACACACAATGATAATGTTTGGTTTGCGAGGCTATCATCAGCCCCAATTCTTACGCAGTCCACTTTTTTTTTTACACAGTCCAATCGAGCCACTGTCACGAATGATGACTACGCAATGATGAAGACAACACACCCAGTCCCCGGGCAGAGAAAATCTCCAACACGACCGGAAATCGAACCAGGGACTCCGTGGTCCTGAGGCAGCAACGCTAGCCACTAGACCACGAGCTGCGGACATTCCTCTATTGGTTTCCTTAAGATTCTTCCGATGAATCTGAGTCTCGTGTCTCTTTTTCCCACTATCTGTTTTATATGGTCATTCCACTTAAAGTCGCTCTGGATAGTTACGCCTAGATATTTTACGGCAGACGGTGTCTCCAGCTGTTTGTCATCAATAGTGTAGCTGTACAGTAGTGGATTTCTTTTCCTATGTATCCGCAACATGTTACATTTATTTACATTCAGCGTCAACTGCCAGAGCCTGCACCATTCATAATTCTCTGCAGGTCGTTCTGCAAATTCTTACTATCTTCTGGCGTTGCTACTTTGGAATAAACACCTGCATCATCTCCGAATAGCCTTAAAGAGCATCCGACGTTTCCTACTAGATCATTTATATATAATGTAAATAGCAACGGTCCTATCACACTTCCCTGTGGTACTCCGGATATTACCTTTACATCTGTCGATTTTGTTCCCTTAAGAGCGCCGTGTTGAGTTCTATCTGCAAAGAAATCTCGAATCCAATCGCAGGGCTGTTCCGATACTCCGTAAGCTCGTATTTTTTTCATCAAACGCGTATGCGAGACGGTGTCAAATGCTTTACTGAAATCAACGAACCCGGCATCAGCCTGAGCGCCGTTGTCCACTGCGTCGTGGAACAGAGCGAGCTGAGTTTCGCAGGATCTCTGTTTGCGGAATCCGTGTCGATTTTTATGGAGGAGCTGTTCATTTTCCAAGAACGTCATAATTGTCGAGCATAAAACATGTTCTTTTATTTCGTCTATCGCTGCAAATCTTCTGTTCTTCCTACGGGGTTTTCAACTTTAGAAATAAAAAAAGTCCGCAGGGACTAGGTCTGGAGAGTACGGTGGATGGGGCAGCACAGTGATTTCGTTATTTGTGCAGTAGTCACGCACCGACAGGGACGAATGTCCGGGTGCGTTATTGTGATGCGAGAGCCACGAATTGTCTCGGCACATTAGAGGCCGTTTCCTTCTCACATGTTGTGTTCTTACATTGGTGCGAAGTTACGAATGTTCCGGATTTTTTTTGAATATACCTCATTAACTGGTCAGGTACGGTTTACACGACCAGTCAATAACGATGACGTTGGGTCCCGCAGGTACATACCGTTCACATCTGAGTGATTAGTAGCGGAAGCAGCACAGACTGCGACGGAGGATGACAAAGCGCAAGTGGGGCGCTAAATCTGCAACGAGAGGAGGAGGAGGAGGCGCCTAAACGTCTTCATCCGGGACTGGCGCCCACGCGGCGGGCCCACGCCGCCGCAGCCCGTGTGGCCACTTCTCAGCGATGCACCACGCATCAAGGCGGAAACTTTACTTGTCAAGCCTCTACGACTCTCTACTGCTTCTTACTACCCAGCACCTTACAACGAACTAAACTACACATAAAAACATTTAAGCTTGCGCTGCCTTCTGCACAAACAAAAAATAAAATACAATAAATAAAAATCTTTCCACTAAAATCACGAAAAGAAAAACATATCATAAACTGAATGATGGTTCCCGTCACCTTCACTTTGTTTGCCCCTTCAAACTAATTTTAAGATGTCTAGTAACACTATTATTTGTTGCGGCTGGTGTACGTGACTTACATGCATTAATTCTACTATAGAAACTCCATCCGTTTCACGGCTGAGTAAGAACCTATGAAGCTGAAAAGTAATGCCTTCCAATTTTTTATGCGAAAACTCTTACCCTTTTTCTTTAAATAAAACATCTTTATTCTTCATGTCTACGTATTTATTCCTCAACATAGTCAGCCTAGCGACAAACAAAGAGAGACCACTTTGATCAAATGCTTCGAATGGCTCTGAGCGCTATGGCATTTAACATCTGAGGTCATCAGTCCCCTAGGACTTAAACTACTTAAACCTGACTAACCTAAGGACATCACACACATCCATGCCCGAGACAGGTTTCGAACCTGCGATCGTAGCGGTCGCGCGGTTCCACATTGTAGCGCCTAGAACCGCTCGGCCACCCCGGCCGGCCCACTTTGTCGATAGCGTCGATGGAGAATGTTTGACTTCGTTGACGGAGCCACAACCTCACCTCTACTTGCACCGCTTCATCATCATCAAAGTGAAATCCTCGAAGATGTTCTGTAAGCTTGGGAAACAGATGGGAATCGGATGGGACCAAGTTAGGACTGTATGGAGGACGGCCTGAACGCAACGCGTCGCACTCCTGCAGATGTCGCAGCGATCGTGTGTGGTCTGGCGTTGTCATGCTGAAGGAGTGCCTACGCACTCTTCCAATTTGAAACTCGAATACAGCACGCTGTTTCTCACGCTGCAACTTAGTTACGTAACACACTCATAAGTTACACGTTACAATACGGAGCCCTCTAGCGTTACAGGGCTGCAATTATGTAGACGTGAAGAATAAATATGTAGTATATTAATAACGCGTGTTTTATTTAAAAAGCTTTAAGAGTTTTCACATAAAAATACGGAGGCATTACTTTTCAGCACGCTCTCGTAAATGGAGGTGGTTTATCGTTGTCTCCCTCTATCCAGCTGATAATTGCGACGAGTTCTTTGGCGACGTAGTATTGTGGCACGAATGCAAAAACCTCGAATGGCACCGAGAAGCACCCGATTTTAGACTCCCACTTGACTGGGTGATCGCTTCATACCGATGTTCAGATTACCGCTCAGGACATATTATGTATGCTTCCAGTATGTTCCCTAGGTCGCAGATATTCTGATAATGTATGTCTCTACTACCAAAGGGTTTCGAACAGGCTACATCAAGTTAGGGTATAACTAAGTTAGTCGCCATTTTACGAAGTGTGTCGTCGCGCATAATAAATACGTGTGGAGTTTTGATGAGAAAATATCAAGATGGATGCATATACTGCAAAACAAAACACGGAGAACATAGAAATGCTGATGATAAGAAAATGTCATGGACGCTAAGTCTGCGGACGCTATGGCGTACCACGTAATCTACCAATGACAATACATCCCTCGATGATGACTAGGGTATTGTGTGTTCTATCTGTTTCATCTCTGCCCGGAACTGTCGGAGGCACAGGACATCATGGTGCTGGAGTCTCTCTGGAAGTATATTTTATGTGCTCGACTCTGTTATGGTTACAAGTCCATCAGCTCTGCAACAACAAATCGTCCCAGCAACCGTATCATGTAACCTCGGTTGCAACATATTTAGATACAGCAGGTATTTCGCAATTACATCCTAAATCATTTTGATACGAGAAGACAGTGACTCTGCACCGACTCCAATTATTGTGTATGAGCTTAGCCGCTGTTCTTAAACAGTGCCGCCAAGCCAAAACAGTCAACATCGTCAATTGGTAGCCTAACTGATCTGATACGTTCAACCTGCTTATAAAACTCATCCGTAAGTTCCACCGAACATCCGATGTCGCGACTAAGTGAGGTGCAATGAGTAACGCTATGCTCGTCAGTGCTGCGGAATAAAATCCTTACGAAACAGGAATTGGACGTGCTACAAAGCAGTTGTCACGGTCAGGGTCATTTCTGTGACAGAACTACTGCGGACAGCCTTTTCGCATCTTAAGAAAGATTAACGACCGATTGACTATTACTTCAGTCACAGTACTTGCGATTCTTAGGCAGTTATTCATAGCCGTTGCAGGACTCGTCCTTAATTTACACTTTAGATTGGCCCGTACATTATGTACACAGTGGAAATGCAATATCGGACAGACATACGAAACAGGTTAGTCTTCTCCGTATTGTTATTATTATTTTTGTTGTTTTATTTTAATACAAGGTGTTGCATTACAAAATCAATCAGGAAATATTAGAAAAACCATTGGCCAAATATATAAACTACGCAAACAAAGACGGATCAGACTGACAGCAGACACTGAAAGTCTTCAGTGTCAATCACTTTTTAATTATCCTGGAGCGCGTAGTCCAAAATACTGTGTTAGCTAGGTTTCCCTCCTGATGTATTGTGCGCCTTGCTAAACCTCTGCTTTTTCTTAAACCGGAATACTTCGTCCCCACTCTGTTCAGTTCATAATTCCTCCGTTGTATCCTGAGACTGTCCTCCAGGTACCTACGTCGTCAGAGCTAGATTTCTTCATCAAAGGAAAAGATTGGAGATCGGTAGCAGGCGCTGCCCGTACCGTGACAGTCGACTCCTCCTGTTTCGCTTCATGAATGACCATTGAATCCACAGTATACGTATAAACATCCGCGATAATTTCTACATATACGTAGATACTCCGGAAGCCACCATAAGGTGCGTGGCGGAGGGTACCCTGTTCCACTACTAGTCATTTCCTTTCCTGTTCCATTAGCAAAGAGAGCGAGAGGAAAACGACTATCTATATGCCTCCGCACGAGCCCTAATTTCTATGATTTTATCTTCGTGGCCCTTACGCGGAATATACGTTGGCGACAGAAAACTCGTTCTGCAACCAGTCACAAATGCCAGTTCTCTAAATTTTCTGAAGAGTGCTCCTCGAAAAGAAAGTCGCCTTCGCTCCAGGGATTCTGATTTGAGTTCCCGAAGCATCTCTGTAGCACTTGCGTGTTGTCCGAACCTACCGGTAACAAACGTAGCAGCCTGCCTCTGAATTGCTTCCATGTCTTCCCTTAATCCGACCTAGTGCGGATCAAATGGCTCTGAGCACTATGGGACTTAACATCTATGGTCATGAGTCCCCTAGAACTTAGAACTACTTAAACCTAACTAACCTAAGGACAGCACACAACACCCAGTCATCACTAGTGCGGATCCCAAACACTCTATTGAAAAATGGGTCGCACTAGCGTCCTATATGCGGTCTCCTTTACAAATGAACCACAGTTTCCTAAAATTCTCCCAATGAACCGAAATCGACCATTCATCTTCCCTGCTACAATCCTTACATGTTCATTCCATTTCATCTTACACTGGATGCATTTCGATAGTACACCTGCAGGTATTGCTGTCCATAGTGGGGTTTAAGAACCATATAAATAATGTCTACTGGGTTTCTTCTTCTTCTTCTTCTTCTTCTTCTCCTCCTCCTCCTCCTCCTCCTCCTCCTCCTCCTCCTCTGTAAAGTGGACGGCGTGGTGACGAGCGAAGCTCATACACAGGGCAGTGATGCAAGCTAGTCGCACGCATCCAGTTACTCAGAGCAGTGCCAGGCTACGTGGCACGAGTAAAGTTCTTTCTTGCGGGTGCTGCATATTCCGTTGCAGAGAAACACAGATCAAGAGCTGACGCACAAAGGAAATTGTAGAGTGCCACTAGACTTGGTGTGGCAAAAGGAGCGCGATGCAGTATAAAAGCTGATGGTAAGTTCTCTGATAAGCTAACGGTGCAAAACAACAACATCGAAATGGGAGGAGCTCGATGGGGAGCGTTGCTATAATGCATTATCAGGAATATTCTTCCTCCTAAGAGAACCTGGTCTGAGATTATCAGAAAAATCGTGCATGCTTCAGGGGAGACGTAAATGTTATTTTCGGTCAGTTTGGCTCAGTAGTTAAGTGCCAGACTGCCAACTAAAGTTCTGGGGTTCGATCGCTGCCCATTCATAGAATTTTTATTCGCTTCTTATCACTTTTTTAGCTTGTGACAACGTATGTTGTGAAAAATTCCGAGTTGCACCGTCGTTCGGAGTGCACGTTAAACTGTAGGTTCCGCTACAACTGGCTGAGCAAGTCCAGGCTCATTCTTCACGTTAGCAAACACAGTGACGAATAGAAAGAGAATTTGTCTAGAAACACGTACCAGATGCGACGTTTACGGATTAACGAACAGATTTTCTAAAATAAATCACGTGTAGTGTTCGGCTAGCACAAAGACGAAAAGCGGCAAGCAGCGCGGCACAGGCGTGGGCAGACATTCCTGGGCAGATGTGACCTTGAAGGTCGCAGCGCGGCACCACCTGCGCTGCAGCTGCCGCTGCCGCTACAGCTTATCACACGCTACACGTGTTTCTTTCACAAACGCGTTCTTCATCGTGTCACACTCGAGGATTCGCTCTTCTCTCAAACGTACACCACAGTCACTACTTACCTTCACTTTACTTTAAATTTCCTGTTTTAAATGGATTCCTTCTTTTCTCCAGTTTCGGTCGGCTATGGACCACCACATTTCAGTTGCACCTTCCTTTGGTCTTCACGTTGCATCCGGTATTACCAAGTTTGTTTTCTGTCAACATTCCTAGCCTCCTTTCTTTCTTCAGTACATTTCTAGCTGGTTTTCAACTTTGGCTTTTCTTCGGAACGCTGATGTGTTTTTCATCTCACTGAATCGAGGCCCATTACTGTGTCCAGGAAATCGGTTAAGAATCCGTTCGGACAGTCGGTTTTGAGCTCATTCAAAGAGATCGTTTCATATATATCAGAACCGCGGCAGGCACGTGAAACAAAAGAAAATGAACTTACGAACTCTGAATTTTTTATGTCCATGTTGGAACAAGCGTATAAAATTAAATAAAATGACAAATGAAAGAACGAAGCAATGGAGGTAAAGTTGGTGTACATTGGAAGTTTTTTGGAAGAAGAAAATAGAAACGAGGAGTAGAAGAAACCTCTAACTAGAGAAAGCTGACTGATAGCTTTTGCGTGGCGAACGCTGTCAACATCGAAAGGTTTGAATCATTTACTTAGTAGTAATATAATTATAACTATCCGAGACCGATAAAGGTCAGGGGACACAGAGTACCCCTATAACAAAATAGTTATTGCACATTGCACATACAGCTCTGTCATCTGCATCTAGTAATTAAACACGCCAAGGCTGGATGGTCGCATAGCTTATTTTATCCGGGAATCAACATTACAGTAGATTTATTTGTAATGTTTTGTCTTAGGTCCACGAAGCACTAGCAGGATTACACTTAGTCAAGAGTATATGAATAATGTCCTGGCACGTAGCTCTCCTACTGCCCAGGTCACATAAATGAATTACGTTGAGGTTAAGTGATTAAAATACTGTAGACATTGAGGACTATATCTGCTAGAAGAACCATTCCAGTACACGCTTTATTTCGATTCCTGGAGAGAGCGGAATACTGTAACCAGGATGGCCGGGTAGATTATTCCGAATACACGTTTTAATTCAGCATCTTTACAAATGTCACTTCCAACATGTATTTGCACAATAGCTCTCTTTCAGCGTACGATTCCTCTGTATCCGTCTTCTTCTGCTCGTCATCCACACGAGTCTAGATAAGATGGATACCAGGTAAACTTTACAGTCTACTGTCCTATTTTTCTGCACTTTTTGTGCAATGAAATGATCGTATGGCATTGATGCCCGGGAGTGCCCACCTGGGGAAGTTCGGCCACCGAGTATCAAGTCTTTCGCCGAACGGAGAAAATTTCAGACCCTGTAGGGAATGAAACCCCGGGCCCGCTACTTGGCAGCCACGACCGATGACCACCTCAGCTAAGGGGGCGGATTGCACTCTCTGTTCCATGAGACGACGGAAATCTAAAGTTACTACAGTAGTCTATCAGGGATCTACCTGGGACAAATGCCTGTTGACAAACCCCTCATCCTTGTAACTCTTAAAACATTTGCTCAGAATATGAGCTGTGTTTTCATCGTTCTCTGACGTAATTGCAAGACAGTACAGCTAAGTATGTATTGCTAAGCTATGGCTTTCGACGTGCTTTCGAACGGAGCGCTTCGATTTTCATCCAGCCATTTCTTCTCGCACACCCATTCACTCCTTTATGGGATTCATGGGTTTGCCTGTAGCGAAACCATTTGACACAGTCTAAGGGAGATTAAGCTAACAAACTATGTGAAGAGACTCATTATGGAGATGAAATATTACGACGGTCGAATGCATCTTTGCACTACGGGCCCAGAACCGTTGTTAACTTTTTCTTCTGCGCATACTGTTTGTAAAAAAAAGAAAAAGTTAAAGCTTTAAGAAGATATTGAGGCACCTCAATATATACGCATGTTATGCTCTCACAAGTACCGTATCTGACACGCCAGCGTTCTTTTTTGCCTTGGAGATATATGAAAAAACTCTTCTCTTAGTGAAGTGCGAGAAACCGCATAACAGATGAACCACACATTCGTTGACGATAGCACCAAGATGGCTGCAGCGCTTAGGATTCCCACAAAGTGGGCAGCTGACCATAAACGTGCGTCTGTAAGAGACTGCGGACACGTTCGGGAATTAATCCGAATTCAGCACCAAGTCCAATAATCTTGTATGCCACCAACCGGAGATCAAATACTGGCCATTCAAGCTTTTTTCAACAACCACTATTCAATTCCGCTTCTCAGAAGTCGAATGTCATACCAAACATGTTGTTAGAGACATCTGATACTGATTCTCTCCCTCCGCCCCCCCCCCTCCCAAATTTCAAAACCGCCAAGTATGGAATGTGAAGTGTTGGCAGAAGAGCCAACACCGTGTTGCTAGAGGAGGCCGAAATGCACGCTTTTAAGCTTGGCGTGAGGTCTGGAACAAGGTAAAGTAATTATCCTATAAAGAAAAGAACGTAGTCCTTGGAATACTTAACTTTAATCCACAATTGGAGAACATCGCTCTTGTTTAGACATTAATATAATCTCAATATAACTGGTAATGGCGCCTTGCTAGGTCGTAGCAAATGACGTAGCTGAAGGCTATGCTAACTATCGTCTCGGCAAATGAGAGCGAATTGGTCAGTGTAGCATCGCTAGCAAAGTCGGCTGTACAACTGGGGCGAGTGCCAGGACATCTCTCTAGACCTACCGTGTGGTGGCGATCGGTCTGCAATCACTGACAGTGGCGACACGCGGGTCCGACGTATACTAACGGACCGCGGCCGATTTAAAGGCTACCACCTAGCAAGTGTGGTGTCTGGCTGTGACACCACAGAATGTACATGAAGTGAGGCGTTTCGCGCAGAGGTGACGTTATAAATTTTTGTTTTTGTTCGCTAGCTACATGTTGCACAATTTTTGTAAATTTCTACTGCGCCTTTTTTCAATTAACAATATTGTGTTTCGTTGAAATTAATACATTGGAATCTGTGCCGTTATGGAAATTATGTTAATTTGGGCGGATTATCTCCGGTGTAAATTCATCTACAGCTGGATACGGCTTAGAAAGATTCTGTTCGTAACAGTGTATAGACGGACTTTCTGTAACTACAGATGAAAGCAGGATGTGAAAAAATTGGTTTCGGACGATTAAAGACGTATGAGACAGATAATGTTACAAGCATAAAAGAGTACAATACGTTTCACAAGAATGAAAAGTAAGACAATTCTTAGCGCAAGATACATACAACATTTGATTAATGCTGATCACAAGCTGACGCGAACAGAAATCTGTGCAGAAATTGTTTATCCCGGATAAGACATTTATCGAACATTTCTTGCCTGAAACGGAATAGCAATCGAAGCAGTCGTTGGAGACCTTTCGCTTTTCACAAAAAAACTCTTAGATTTCATCTGATGGTAAGATTACGCCCAATTAGTTTTCCTAGGATGCAAAAGGGGTTCTCCATAGTGTTTACATTGAAAAAGAAAAAAATACTGCTAAACACACAGGAAATCTGGCCAAGCTTCATGAAAAATACCTGAGAAAATGGTTCAAATAGCTCTGAGCACTATGGGACTTAACATCTGAGGTCACCGAGCGAGGTGGCGCAGTGGTTAGACACTGGACTCGCATTCGGAAGGACGACGGTTCAATCCCGCGTCCGGCCATCCTGATTTAGGTTTTCCGTGATTTCCCTAAATCATTCCAGGCAAATGCCGGGATGGTTCCTCTGACAGGGCACGGCCGACTTCCTTCCCCATCCTTCCCTAATGCGATGAGACCGATGACCACGCTGTCTGGTCTCCTTCCCCCAAAAAACAAAACATCAGAGGTCATCAGTCCCCTAGAACTTAGAACTACTGAAACCTAGCTAACCTAAGAACATCACACACATCCATGCCCGAGGCAGGATTCGAATCTGCGACCGTAGCGGTCGCGCGGTTCCAGACTGAAGCGCCTAGAACCGCTCGGCCGCACCGGCCGGCTAATACCTGAGACTTGTACGGAATATGGGGAAATGATATTTCAAGATGACAAGGCACCTGCCCACGAAAGTACTACAACACTGGGGAGTAGAGGTATTTAAGTCATAACGACTTCATGCGTCAGATTACACAGACTGACTTCTACCTATTCTCATACTTAAATGAATTTTTTAGGTATAAAACATTTGTATTCTAATGTTGGAGAAATGGCAACCATAGATGGGTTCTTTAGTGGCCCATCCGAAATTTTACTTCCGGGTACAACCTAATTACCGAAAAAACAATAGGTAAAGCACATGTCGGATTGCGCCAGAAAATATGTCGAGATAGACTTGTCCTCGTAACAAGTAACTTCTCGGTTCAGTATGCTTATAAGAAACTGTGCGCTTCCACTAACCGGCCAAATACTTAAACATTTTTTTCGTCATCAAATTCGGGCTTTAAACTAGAGTGGAACTGTGTGTTATTTTTACATCAGACACACAGAGATACCAAATGTTGTAATTAATGGTAATTTTAATAAAGAGAAAAATGTGAACGATAAGAATGGTAATGCGGGGGCGGCCGAGGCGTGCGTTACGAGCGGCGTAACAGATGCGGAGCGGCGGCAGGTGGCCGCATGCAGCGATTTCTCTGACGCACAGTGCGGGGTCACACAAAGCCGTGGGAGCAGGCAAGCACCTGGCCGCCACGCGGAAACGCCGCATGCGTAAATATCCTCTCTTCTGTTCCCCACACACCTGTTGTTGTGTCAAACCCCTCCACACAGAAACAGTTGTTGTCATTTGGAAGACACACTCAATGAGTAGCGAAGTTTACATTTGTGATTGTGCACAATACCGGGACACGCGATTCCAAATGCCCGTCCTTCGCTGCATTACGCGGTGATTGTTCATCGCGGCGATTATTCGACTAAAGACGAAATCCAGAAGAAATATGCACAGTTCCTTCGTCCATAGGAGCATCGCTTCGTACTTCTGAACAACACGGGAACTGCAGTATCGTATATATCCGCCGACGCAGGTCGAGCGACTTTAAATTAAACTGTCTCCCCTGTACAGGAATATACATAATGAATGAATGAGTGCCGTTTGTAGACACACGTGGAAGTTTGGGTGCGGCCGTGAGTCGCGCGCGTTCAGCCTAACGGTAAGGCGACCGCTCGCAATAAGCGGCAAATCCGGGTTCGGGTCCTGGCCAGGCACAAATTTTCATAGCCGTCATTCCACTATACAGCTGATGGCTGTCCATACTCGCAACTGCGAATACATTTCATCGAAGATGAAACATGTCGCCTTAGAAACGTGGAACTCTCACTTACATCCTGTCTCTTAGGAGTGCTACACTGTGACGTTTGGAAGATACGGAGTAATGACAAACTGATGCTTTGAATCGGCGCGCACCGCAGTGTCCGCGGGAAGTAACGATCAGGGTACGACTTCAGAACCAACCTGTCGTAAGTGATCGTACACTAACTATTGTACCGTGCTAAAGTTCGTCACATAACCACTGCCGGCCAGTGTGGCCAAGCGGTTCTAGGCGCTTCAGTCTGGAACCGCGCGACCGCTACGGTCGCAGGTTCGAATCCTGCCTCGGGCATGGATGTGTGTGATGTCCTTAGGTTAGTTAGGTTTAATTAGTTCTAAGTTCTAGGGGACTGATGACCTCAGATGTTAAGTCCCATAGTGCTCAGAGCCATTTGAACCACATAACCACCGACGGCGAAGAATTGCGACTAGTAGAGATTCCTCTACTGGAACGGCAAGACAACTAGCAATAGTAATTATTTTATTCCTGGCGTTGCCCTGATAATTAGAGGGTCGGCACCTCGAAAAGTAAAGCAAATGTCATTGATTCTTTCTTGCAAATTAATTTCTAAAAACGAAGTTGGAAATGTTTAAATTCCTGTACATTTTTTGCACGTAAGTTTGTGTAGGAATATGAACGCAATCTAAAATTAAATTCCAAGAACAAAGCTTTAATAATTTAAGAAGAGTGAACGAAACAGGTAGTGGCGTCGTTAATGGGAATTCATCTTAAGTGATTAGGAAAATGTACGGAAAACCTGAGTCATGATTTCCAGAGAGTGTTGAGCCTCCGAATACAAAATAATCCAGTGTCTGAATCATTGTGACAACCGTTTCCGTAGGAAATTCTGAATCAAGGTACAAATCTAAAGCCTTAGCTGTGAACGCATGATCTCTAGAAAGCGACAGGGCAGATTCATAATAATGTTACCATTATTTTGACATCGTCATGTCAGCACGACTGAAAATTGATTAAAAGAAAAAGGTACGTTGGTAGAAGTCATCCTGGGGCATTCGGAAACAGTTAATTAGGTAATGGCAAGGAGTGTGTGTGTGTGTGTGTGTGTGTGTGTGTGTGTGTGTGTGTGTGTGTGTGTGTGCTCTCGTTCCACATCATTCCGATAAAAGAATCGTTCAAATGACCTATGGAACATGTCTCACTAACTGGTGAGTTAACTCAAACCAGGCTTCGGGCTGAAGGGTACAACAATGGTTGGTAATAGGCCAATTCAATTCACTAACGTTGCCTTTCATAAGAAATTACGTTATTCAACGTTACTCGAGTTTACAATTACTTTAACCAATAGGCCGTCTCTCTCTTTGCTGGGCGATTAAACTACCTCACATCGTAGGATCATGGCTGATGAACCAGTTTCCAATAAAACATACCAGCATGAGCTCCCTGTTTCCTGAAATCCGCGTGGCTGACTTTGGGAAGGGCAGTGTGATGACGAGATGGGTCGCTCATATACAGAAAGTGCTTCTGAAGGCCAGACTAATCAAAGCTCGTCCACCAGCTTCTCCACAGCTGTAGCAGCACTCACAGAATGCTTCTTTGCAAGGGCTACTCACGCCATTTTCTTCACTGCTACAACATCGGTCACGCCCACGTGAGTTCAAACGTCTTTTACTCAACACGATTCCATCCTCTAGCACTTAATTTCGGAAATGAACCCACACTGAACGTTAACGGGCGACACCAAACAGTGTTCGGCATACTTATGTTGTGAGAACAGACCAGATGTTTGTTTTAACTTGAGACTACTAAGAATTTCGAAAACGATGCATCGTATGAAAAAAGTGTTCTAGATGAAAAGTTAAAGGGGACATCCGTTGTGCTTCAACTGACCACCTCCCGTGAGTGGGCGGGGCCAACTTTGTTATTTTCAAATGGGAACCCTCATTTTTACTGCATATTCGGATTCTACGCCAAAAAATTTGTACGGTGTACCCAAACCATTGTTTTCCATTCGTGGTAGATGGCGCTGTAATCGGAAAATATCAAATGTGCCTGTTTTTGTAGTTAAGGCCATACGTATTTGATTCCACAGTTCATTTACGAAGTAAATGTAAATCTTTGGATCTAACGGTTGATTCCCATGTGCAGTGTTGCAAATGTGACAGTACAGTACATATAATATGACTAGACATTGACATTTCTTGCAAATAAGGTATTTGTACGGTAACGTAGTTTTCTGTTCCCTACAAGGTTGACTGTGTCGAGTCTCCAAACAATCGGAGTGCTCGATTTCCGTGGACGCCCATGAAGCCTGCCATCAGAGAGAATGATTTCTGCGTGTGTTTCCATCCCACAACCGTATCTCTCGCGCTGGCTGCTACGCGTCTATGGCGGAATACAAACCACAACCATTGTAATAAGGTGAAACGTCCGTGAACTGATAGTGACAGGTGCAGCTGCCACTGATACTCACCGAAACCGAGCATCCCGATGGGAACAGGAAAGTATTAAACCCACGTCGTTGTTCGTGGATAGCTCTAAACGTAGTTTCTAACCAGACATTGAAACGGCTAACCGTACTGTACCGTACAGTACAATAAAACTTGCAACGCTAAAGTAAATTTTTAACATAAATATCAACCGTTAGAACACACAAAGGTTTACATTTACATCGTAATGAAATGTAGAATCGAATGTGTCGGTTCTTAATTACATAAAGGGGCACACTTGATACTTGTCGATTACAACGCCATCTACCACGAATGGAAAATAATGGTTTGAGTAAATCATAAATATTTTTTTGGTGTATAATCCGAAATATGTAATAAAAATAACAAGTTCTCATGTGAAGATACAAAGCAGGAGCGGTGGTCAAGAGAAGGCCAGCTGTAGCACAGACAGATGTCCCCTTTGCCAACACGAACTTCCAAAAAATTACGACGTTCTCTTCAAGAAATGATTATTTTATTTGGCTCATGGCAACAAGCAAAGGCCATCACGAAAACTTGGGTGTCCGACGACTTCAGTGGGAGTGTGTGCATTGTCAAGTTTTTGGTGTTTATGACGACGAAACACACTACACCACAGTCGGCACTTCGCATCCTCCCCCGAAGAGCACCGAGCTTAATGTGATGACGATGATTTAGTTGAGGGGGCACTCAACATCATGGTCATCAACGCCCTGACGAAAAGTTTACAGGAAATCGCAAGGGTGGGGACGAAATCTGTCCCTACATGCGGAGTAGTTTTAACGTATTAAAGTCTGCCGGTCAACCCTACCAGTATAAGGATGAGGCCTGACAGTTCACAAAATTTCACCACTCTGGTAACACTGGTATCGGTATCTGCGAGGATGGTGGGCAGATCTCCAGCGAGACCGAGGGCTGCTCTAATATCAGTATACAGGACACACGTAGCCACAATATGCTGAACTGAGAGCGGCACGCCACAAACTTCACAGAATTGTTGATCCTCTCGCCCATGTCTGAAAGGGCTATGACCGATGCGCAGTCTGGTAAGCAAAACCTCCTCCCAGCGGCGAGGCTGACACCAAGTCTGTCAATCTTTTTCGGTCGATTTGAGGGACGGCAGTTTGTTGTCTGAGACCTGCAACCATTCAGTCTCCCACTGACGCATGATGCATCTGTCAGAAAATGAGATAATGGGGTGCAACGGGATGGGACATTGATGAACAGCACCATCCCAACAAACTCCCTTGGCACCTTTGTCAGCCCTGTATCCCAACGTGGTCAGGTACCCAGCAAAAGATCACCTCCTTGCCACGGCGTTGGAGCCGCTGTAAGGAGTCATGGATGAGCTGAGTCAGCGGGTTTGGTTGGTTAGTTAGTTTAAAGGCGGGAGAAGGGACCAAACTACGAGGTCATCGGTCCCTTGTTCCTAATAAAACAATGCCACAAGTGTGAGAATCAAACGGACAAAATATATAACGCAAAACTGAAGGAAAGGAAAAGCCCCAAGAACGAAAGGAAGACAACGAACACTAAAAGAAACAAAAGAGGACAAGAAAACAACAGAGAGACACTAGAAAGAGAAGAGAGTAAAACACTTAAGCAGATTTCAGTGGCTGGCCGACCACGAGAATAAAAAGGAAAAGCCAGCCAGTCTGCAACACATTAAAACCTCCACCCTAAAAGCACTAGGGTGGAGGACACAGAGGGCCAAAGGACATGCGCTAAAACCTACATAGAAGTATAAAACCCACTCTCACGGATAAAACGCAAAACTAAAGCTGTAGTGGAGGCATTGTTGCCCAACACCGAAGGCAGGGTGCTGGGAAAGTTAAAAGTCTGCCGTAGAGCGACTAAAAGTGGGCAGTCCAGCAAGGGGTGGACGACTGTCATTTGGGAGATACAGCGACACAGAGGTGGGTCCTCGCGACGGTATAGGTAACCACGCGTTAGCCACGTATGGCCAATGCGGAGCCGGCAGAGGACAACTAATTCCCTGCGAGAGGCCTGCATGGAACACTTCCACACATTCATAGTCTCCTTAATGATACGCAGTTTGTTGTGCGTGCTGTTATGCCATTCCGTCTCTCAAAGCCGGAAAACCCTGCGGTTTAAGGCAGAACGCAGGTCAGCTTCGGAGATGCCTATCTCCAGAAGCGGTTTCCGCGTCGCCTTTTTAGCCAGACTGTCGGCAAGTTCGTTGCCGGGGATTCCGACGTGTCCTGGGGTCCTCACAAACACCACGGAACGGCGGGGCTGTTCCACGGCATAGATGGACTCCTGAATGGACGCTACAAGAGGGTGGCGAGGCACTGGTCGATAGCTTGTAGGCTGCTCAGTGAGTCAGTTCACAGGAGAAATGACTCGCCAGGGCATGAGCAGATGTACTCAAGAGCACGAGATTGGCCGCCAGCTCTGCAGTGTAAACACTGGAGCCAACTGGCAAGGAGTGCTCCTCAATATGTCCTCCATGAACATATGCGAAGCCTACGTGACCATCAGGCATTGAGCCGTCGGTCAAGAATCGAGAGGAAGTGACTGCGGAGAGCGGCGGGGTTAACGGAATCCTTAGGACCGTGCAAAAGGTCCAGACGAAGCTGCGGCCAAGGCGTACACCACGGACGCGTACGCGAACGGACCGCAAGTAGAGGTGGTAAACGGAAGGACTCCAGTTCGGAGAGAAGGGACAGCATGCGAACCGCAATCGTTAGCCCCCACATGGACTGCCGCGGGCGGGAAAAGGAGATGGTAATTCGGATGCTCAGGGCAACTATGAATGTGTGCTGCGAGCAGTTGCGCACGTGTGATCTGCAGTGGAGGGGCACCAACCTCCACCAGTACGCTGGTCACCGGACTCGTGCTAAAAACTCCTGTTGCTAATCGAACCCCACAGTGGTGCACAGGGTCGAGTAAATGCAATGCTGAAGGCGCTGCCGAACCATAAACCACACTCCCATAGTCAATTCGGGATTGGACAAGGGCTCTGTAGAGCTGCAGCAGCGTACAGCTCTCTGCAACCCAAATGGTCTTGCTCAGGCAACGGAGGGCATTGAGGCGCTGTCAGCACTTTTGCTTAAGCTGACGAAGATGAGGGGGCCATGTCAATCGAGCGTCGAAAACCAGTTCTAGGAATTTATATGCCTCCACTGCAGTAAGTGGATCGTCATTAAGGTAAAGTGCGGGTTCCGGTTGAACGGTACGACACCGACAGAAGTGCACGACACACGACTTTACGACTGAAAACTGGAAGCCGTGGGCTAGAGCCCGTGACTGCGCCTTGTGGATGGCTCCCTGGAGGCGCCGCTCAGCAACAGTGGTACTGGAGCAGCAGTACGAATTGCAGAAGTCGTCTGCATACAGAGAAGGTGAGACGGAGGGCCCGACAGCCACTGCTAGACCGTTAATGGCCACTAAAAGTAGAGACATTCAGTACGTAGCTCTGCGGGAGTCCATTCTCCTGGATATGGTTCAAATGGCCCTAAGCACTATAGGACTTAAAATCTGAGGTCATCAGCCCCGTAGGATTTAGAACTACTTAAACCTAAGGACATCACACACATCCATGCCCGAGGCAGGATTCGAACCTGCGACCGTAGGAGCCGCGTGGTTCCGGACTGAAGCGCCTAGAACCGCTCGTCCACCGCGGCCGGCTCTCCTGGATATGGATGGAGCTATGGGAGCCACCAACTTGGACACGGAAAGTACTGAGCGACAGAAAGTTTTGGATAAAAGTCGGGAGTGGTCCCCGGAGACCCCACTCATACAATGTGGCAAGGACATGATGTCGCCAATGCGTGTCGTATGCTTTACATAAGTCAAAAAAGACGGCAATCGGGTGCTGCCGCCTGGAAAACGCTGTTCGGATGGCAGACTCGATGGAAGCCACCTGACTCCAGGGCCCAACCAAACCGCCGACATACCATACCTTCCAGCAGCTTACAGAGAACGTTGGTGAGGCTGATGGGCCGATAGCTATCCACATCAAGCGGGTTTTTACCGGGTTTGAGCACCGGAATGATGGGCGTCCGCAATCTCGGCATGCGACGCTGGAAGTACAGTGGGAAGACATATGGCCGAACTTCCAGCACTTAAAGCACCGCAACGGGGGAGGGATATTGGGCTTAACATCACACCGGTAGACCATCACCTTGACCATCTCGGGCAATGTATCATCGTCAAAGGCCAATATGAAAGCACCGGTGGCAACCAGATTATCCTTCGGACCCCGGTGGACACGCCGGACGAAATGTACACCTCGCCGCTCTAAATTGGCGCGATGCTCAAATGTACACCTCGCCGCTCTAAATTGGCGCGATGCTCATCTTCGGACTGCGAAAGAACGTCTCTGTGTAATATGATACCCTGGACCATATTTAAGCTCTTATGGGGCGTGATGGTTACAGAAACATCCTCCAGTTTGTCACAAGCGAGTAACTCCCGTGAACTGGCAGAGGATGCTGTTTTGATCAAGCGGGTCTACCGAATACATTTGGTGAAGTGCTTGCAGTGCACTAAGGGAGTTGGAACAGACAAGAAAACTCGTACTGTGATGCCTCTGAACCCTCTCCAGTGCCATCAGAATGCCATTAACTCCGCATCATAATTAGTAAATTGTTCTGGAAGACGCACTTCAAAAACCCCATCAGGGAAAACCACAGAACAACCGAGAGCATTCTCCTGCTGGGATCCATCTGTATAAATAACGATAAAACTATGGTACATACTTAAAATAGACGAAAACGAAGTTGTAAAAACCACATCTGGATAACAACTTTGCGTGTACTGTGTCAAGCTTAAAATCACTTTGGGCCTCTGAAGACACCAAGGCGGCAGTGCATTCCATCCCTGGGTGTGTATTTTCATGCTCGAGAGATCCAGATCATTGAGACAGTCCGTAGCACATATGCCAAATGGCTGGGTAGCTTGGGGCCGATTCCTGAACAGTCTTCGAAGGTGGGTTGGATCACTGAACTAAATGCCAATGACTGAGGTGACGCTGAGATTTTCAGCGCCTGTCGAGGCAAAAGGATACATCGCCGAATCCAGAGGGGTGGCAGCCTCTGCACACAGTCTCTGAACTGGGCTGGTCCGAAAGGCTCCAGTCGATACCAGAATGTCCTCATGGTGGAAAGCTTCTAACATGTGGAGGTAGGAAGGACGGGCCGATCCGTAGACGACGCTGCCGTAGTCTAGGCGTGATCGAACAAATGCCCTATAAAACAGCAGGAGCCGGGACCTATCAGCTCCCCATACTTTTCCGCCAAGGCATTTCAAAGTGTTCAACAACCGGAAGCCGTTAGTTCATAGGTCTTTCAGATGTGGGAGCCATGTTAATTTCGAGTCAAATAATAAACGCAAAAAGCGCACAGTGTCTTGAAAACGTAAAATACGGTGCCACTTTGTGAGCTCTGGTTGGTTAAAACTCCGACGAGCACGATTAAAATTGACACCATAGTCTTCTCAGGTGAACTTAATGTCCTGGACCGACTGTATCACACTCCCTCATTTCATAACACACTGCGAAGAGGTTGGCATTTTAACTCATAAAACTGGCGGACAATGTGGTGACGAAGTCATTTGGAGCATAATGCAGTTTCGTCTAAATAGGGCCGTTGCAAATCAGCCGAATCGTCGGCATTTGATTTGTAGTTGCTATTTTGCTTTACAGAATGATGTGGTCTCCTGCACAAAAGAACTTAATACCGCGGACATAAGCGGTAGAGGCTTTAGTGTTTCTGTCAGTGTGATTGCCAGTAACGTAATTTCACTGAGGTTTCTTCCACTATTATGATTCGAGCCGCCTACTTCCAAGTGGAGTGCCACCGCACAACTACATACATATCTGCCAATCTTCCGTTGTTAACATTAAATGTGCAGTCCTGTTTTAGCCGTTCGGGATTTACACAACAACTGCAGTAAAATGCATGATAAATACAACGTATAACACTTCGGAAACTAATGGACAGTCTAAATACACACACACACACACACACACACACACACACACACACACACACACACACACACACACCAGACAAAACATTTGCCAAGCATTTTCCTTAGACCTTTATCTAATTTTCCACATAACCGTCTCCTCTTTCTGTTGAATGCCCTCTTCGCTATGGCAATTCGAGTTTTCACCTCCTGGTGACATCTCAAGTCTTCAGTTATTGTGCTTCCAAGATATTTAAATGCACTTACTTGGGTAATGGTAGATTGTCCTATTTTAATATTGGACAGTCTGCGTCTTGTACTGATGACCATACTCTTTGGTTTTGCTGTGTTTATTTGCATCCCATATTCCACACAAGCTTCATTCAGATAATTCAGCAAGTCGGCTGACTTCCTACCACTAATACCATGTCATCAGCAAATCTTATACATTCTATTTTCTTTCCACCAATATACAGTATATATTCATCTTTTCCCATTTAAGCCTTTCGCAATAATCTCTTCGGGGTATGCTTTAAACAACAGTAGAGAAAGGGGAAAGGTAACAACCTTGTCTAACACCTCGGGCAATGCTGCTTCCTTCTGACATTTCATTTCCAATCCTTATCCTTACTTTCTGGTGTAAATATAGATTCTGTATCAGTTGTCTCTCTTTCCAATCTACTCCTTTCCTCTTCAAAATATCCATCAGCTTGTTCCACTGAACTCTGTCAAAAGCCTTTTCTAAATCTATAAAAACAGCAATGATTTCGCTACCCTTTCCCCTATAGTTCTTAACAGGCCAGTGGAATCTCTTGTTCCTTTTCTTCTAAATCTTAACTGCTCGTCTGCAATCCCTCTATCTAGCTTGTCATGTAGCCTTCCAGTCAACACTCTCAGCAGCAGTTTAGCTGCAGGAGAAATAAGACTGGTCGTCCTAGACTGAGAGCAATAAGTCTGCATAAGCTAACGTCGTTAACACGATAGTTGGTGAAAATCGTGGTGCATGTACAAATCCAGTGTAGCTCCTCAAGATTGGGAATCATAGACAGAACGATGACTGGAGACGTGACACAGATGCAGAGTGCTGTGAACGGGGAAAGTTAGGTTTAAATGGCTCACCTCTGGCACTGTGGAGACAGGGCGTATTCCATCACTATCACGTCCTATATTTTGCACGTCGGAATTCCATTCTCCTGTGACTGCTAACGTTATCTAGCACGCTTAGAGTCCATTTTTGAGCCACAACACAAGGGAAAATCAGTAGTACGTTTTGTGCTAATTTTACTGAGTATTAATTCGAGGATGACGTGGACGTGGCTAGAACACCGAGAGCCTCTTACTCCTGTAGTACATATATGCAATTCCGTTTTCACTGGTTCTCAACACTCGGCAGAGACATCCCGATTACCTATAACTTCGCTTTCAGGCACAAATTCTACCTAAACGAGACAGGAAAATCCGTTAAATGTCCTAGGATTTTTCCTGTGACTTAAAAGTTGTCACCAAAGCGAACGATTTACGTATGTGAAAAAGGCAACGTTGCACCGTAGTTCTGAGGTTCCACTATAACTGGCTGGGAAGGTCTGTTCAAATCTCGAAGGAAGAGCATACATTTTGCAACAGGGTCATGCATAGTTAAGTACTGTGAAGACCAGACAATCCTAGTTGAGGACAACATTTTAAACTCAACACTACGCTGCATGCTCACAGAAATGTTAAGAATTTGTTACTTATTTCCATAAAATCGTATGACTATCTCCGAATATCAGATTCAAAATTGACGCATTTAGACGTGAGGAATAAGGACTTGAAACATGCTTATCCAGCTTGTGCGCGTAGGATCCATAGCCGTCTTCAGAGAAAAGCAAATGCGACGGAAACATATGGTAGTTGTCACCTAGCAGCAGTGCGAAGTGATGAATCGCTGATACTGTCAAAGCGCCCGGACGTACTATTAGCGACACACACACACACACACACACACACACACACACACACACACACACACACAGGCTGCTGGCTCCTGAGGAAAAGCGGCGTACACATCGCTGTGTCTTAATGTGCGAGTCCGCACAATAAAGACGTACGCGCTGTGGTTAGCAGCAGTTACACGCGTAATTAGCCGGGGACGAGTGTGCGTGAAAACGTGCGCCGCTCATTATCACCGGCAAAGCACAGGCTCTAACCAGACACACTGCTCTCTCAAATTCCACCAAATAGCAAGCGCTCTCTCTCTCACCCTTCCACGTAGTACACTCAAGCAATCATGAGAACCATGATACTCAGCAAAACTCATTTATCGGAACACTTACGGAGATATGAATAATCCACTTATACGTAAACAAACAATCTGACATTGTTCGTGACTGTTTTGTGATATGTTCATTTGCCAATGTATTTTGTTTCTAGACGGCAATTATGCTTTTTTTCTTATGATAAATGCGATATTACTGGACGTCTTAGCAAAAGTATGAATCTTACGGATGTCACAGCCGCAACGTATTTAAAGAAATGCCACAAAAGAAGCAAAGTGAGCGAGTGTCTAAGACAGAGATAGAGATAGAGAGAGGGAGAGGGAGAGGGAGAGGGAGAGGGAGAGGGAGAGGGAGAGGGAGAGGGAGAGGGAGAGGGAGAGGGAGAGGGAGAGGGAGAGGGACAGGGAGAGGGAGAGGGAGAGAGAGAGAGAGAGAAGGGGGGGGGGCGGAAGGGAGGGTGAGCAGGAAGATTCTCTTGAAACGAGTATTCGAAATACGCCGGCTGTCTCTGGACGCTTTGCAGTTGCTAGTGACGGCACAGTGTTTCATGCGTCTTTAAGATGTAAGATGATATCAAACAATTACAACACTTTATCGATCGTTAACTACGCCTGTCACGTCTGGTTTCGTAGTTGTACGCGCCCGAAACTCTGTCTGCTAGTTCAAGTTGGAAATAATAAGAAAACAAACAATACCGTTCACTATCGTTTGACTTTTACAGATTCAACTGTTTCCATCATCAGGTACCACGCCAAGAATCTTCTTACAATGCGTGAGTTGTACAGGTGTTCCAAAATGATCTTTACAACTTTCATCACGCATATTTCTGAATCGGAGGTAGGAAGAAACTAGAAAGATGCGGTTTGCGGCACAATGTTCTCACACACCTGAAGTTTCTCCATTGTTTTTGCAGGCTAGTTATTGACCCCCCCTCTCCAGCAGATGGCACAGCATGTGAAATGTTTGACAATCGGGTACAGGGGAACCCCATTACGTTTTTACGCTGACTACCCGTCCCCGGTGCGGGACCTTACGGAACTTCGAGCTCGCAACAACACACGTTAATGAGGACATGGTAGGATGGAAGCCTCAAACCGCACCTTTCCACCTACCCCATTTCTGGGACTAAACATGCGCGTTAAAAGTTGTTAAGATAATTTTGGAACATACTGTATGTACTATAGGGGTCAGTACGGCACACCATAATTGCTGTTTGTGAATAATTGTTATTTACTGTAGAATTTACGAACGTGTTTGGTTATCAAACCAACCTTACGACTGAGAACAGATATATTTTCAGCATTAAGGACAATAACACCGGACTGTGACATACAAGCAAACAATACCCACGCAAAAATTTGAGCAAGATTCAACGTTTCAAAACCGATTTACATACAGTTCCTCCCTCCACAATGTTAGTGACATTCACCAACAAGCTTCGATGGTAAGGCACAGCATCTGTCAGACGAGTTGTAACTCTAGTCACACGAAGAGAAAGATAGTGCGGGGCTAAGCTATTCGTCGACGAAACGGGAGTTGTGTGTTCTGTTTATAGCCTCGAAAGAAGGCGGGAGGAGAGGAGTTTAGGCTTCATTTCGTGGTCTACGAAGAAAGTTTATAGTCCTGTATATGTCGAGCACGCCAACGACCTAGCCGCAGTGGTAACACCGGTTCCCGTCAGATCACAGAAGTTACACGCTGTCGGGCAGGGTTAGCACTTGCACGGGTGACCATTCGGTCTGCCGAGCGCTGTTGGCAAGCGGGGCGCACTCAGCCCTTGTGAGGCAAACTGGGGGTCTACTCGATTGAGAAGTAGCGGCTCCGGTCTCGTAAACTGACATACGGCCGGGAGGGCGGTGTACCGACCACATGCCCCTCCATATCCGCCTCTGTGGTGAGGATGATATGGCACCCGGTCGGTACCGGTGGGCCTTCCATGGCCTGTTCGGACGGAGTTTAGGAGATATATCGAGCGCGCTAAACGTACAGAACTAGCGCAGCTGTATAACAAACAATGAGGAAGCAACTCTGCCGTGCTCTTGTCAATGAACAAACCGATGTAGGGCAATCATGTAAATCGACAATGGCCAGACAGGGACTTCAATCACAACAGCTCAGAATGAGAGACCACCTCAGTCGATGGAAGCAGACCGTGCCAGGTAAATGCGACTTGTGAGTCATGATCAAAGGACATTATGATAAAAATCCTCGACTAGGAGGTAAGAAGATCCTTGGCAGTGAAAGGATTCTCACTACTGAAGGCTCTGTTTTTCCACGTTTCATTACTACAGCTTTCCACTTTTGAAGCATTAGTTATACGGTAGACAGTTTGCAGTTTACTTAGATAACATCATATTCTAGAACACTGTGAAGATGTATGCACATTATCGACGAACTGAAGACGCTCTATACAAATGCATCGAGGCAGATCTGACTACTCTTTGTGTGTTACTGCGGTTTCGTTTTTATCCTGAGACAAGTATAACCAACATCGATGAACTCAGTGATAGTGGGCGAGCATTCTACTACTAGTGTGTTCTAGGCTCCGCAGGCAAATAGCTACATGTGACAAGAAATGAAACTGATGCTACAAATTTGTACATTTCACAAATTAGTTAACATCGGATAGGAATTAAGTTGGAAAGTATTATCTGAAGGTATTTATCACGGAGCGTAGCCTTCTACGGAAGTGAAATATGGAGAGTAAACAGTTCAGACAAGGAGAGAACAGAAACTCTGAAATGTGGTGCTACAGGAAAATGTGGAAGATTAGACTGGTAGCTCAGATAATTAATGAGTAGATACTGAATGAAACTGGGGAAAAATAAATTTATGGTAGAAGTAATAGAAGGGATAGCTTTATGGGGAACATTCTGAGGGGTCGAAGAATTGTCACTCTGGTAATGGAAGAAAGTGTGGCTAAAATTTTAGAGGGAGATGAAGACTTGGGTGTAGTAAGCAGGTTGGAACGGGTGTGGGTTGCAGTAGTGCACATGACACACAAGCGTGGAGAGCTGTATGAAACGATTGTCTGTACCGAATAGCAAAGGCAGGACCATTTCATACAGGTCTGTATTTGTCGCTCAAAACACTTACGCATATGACATCTTGGGTTGTCGGGTGTTCTGCCGGATATCAGCGGCAGAACACCCGACAACCCAAGATGTCATTAGATCGCCGGGAAAGCCTGAAGAGTTACTTACGCATATCATTTTTTGCCTTTCCACAGACCGTAGGAACATGTCGCTAGTAAACTATTCAACCACTTATACTGACCACTAGTTCAGTTTTGATGAAACTTCTCACAGTGTAATGGCACAGTTCTAGGTCGGGAAACAATCGCGCAGTAATACGCCACCAGAAATAAGCAATGCGGATGATGTCAGTTTTTGCAACACGGAGTAGTAGACGGGGAAGAATGAAAAAACGGTCCAGGGAGCTTATGTACGCATGAGATCCACAAAAAAATCCGCAATATCCACAGCCGCTCATTCAAATGAACTGCACTTATGAAGTGAATGGGAACAGCAACTTTTTCTTGGCTTTTTTCCTCGATAAATGAAGTTTCAGCACCTTTTGCACTCCATAAAAACTAGTCTACGCATCCGATTTTTAAGTATCAGTGTAGGTCACTAGAAAAACGGTAATATGTTCAGTCAGCTCACTGCTGCTGTTAGTGGCGGATACACCGATTTGTTTTCTTCCTTATATTGATTTACGAGAATACACTGAATTTTTATCGTCTCATCGATAACAAAATACAGTAATTATACTTACAAGCGCATGTGGAAACAGTCCATCGCGCCGTTTGTACAGGAATACTTACTGGGAATGAGGAACAGGAATGGAATTTGGCAATTTCATCTTGAGAAAATGCAAATGTTCAAATGTGTGTGAAATCTTATGGGACTTAACTGTTAAGGTCATCAGTCCCTAAGCTTACACATTACTTAACCTAAATTATCCTAAGGACAAACAAACACACACACACACACACACACACACACACACACACACACACACACCCATGCCCGAGGGAGGACTCGAACCCCTGCCGGGAGCAGCCGCACAATCCATGACTGCAGCGCCCTAGATCGCTCGGCTAATCCCGTGCGGTTGAGAAAATGCAGTAAGAGCATTTTAAATATGGTAAAGCGTTTCTCAACTGTACTGTTGAAGTATGGATCGAATTAATGTCCAGAAGAAGAGTGTCATTAATGTTTATATACTTTCCTACAGGCAGATAAAGCCTTCTTCAAGAACGTGAGGTATCTAACTTGTTTTGGTTTGTTTGTGCTTGTAACGTACGAAAATGTCAGTTTCCAGCTGACCACTCCACAGGAATTTACACATTTATCAATTTGGCAACCGGTCTTACCAAAGTCAAGAAATTTTTGATAGGTTTTGTATTAGCTCCAACCATAACTGATAATATGTGGAACAATAAAAAATGTCAGTTTCCAGCTGACCACTCCACAGGAATTTACACATTTATCAATTTGGCAACCAGTCTTACCAAAGTCAAGAAATTTTTGATAGGTTTTGTATTAGCTCCAACCATAACTGATAATATGTGGAACAATAACCTCACAAAGCAAATTATAAGGGTTAAGCAAATGAAAACGAGACAGACGGAATAACAATCGTAAACTTTGTATTATTTCAAAAGTAATAGGCGTAACGATTAATATATTTATCCCACTATGAGATAAAGACTGTCGATGCGCCGGCATCTGTGGCCGAGCGGTTCTAGGCGCTTCGGTCCGGAAACGCGCGACTGCCACGGTCGCAGGTTCGAATCCTGCCTCAGGCATGCATGTGTGTCATGTCCTTAGGTTAGTTAGGTTTAAGTAGGTCTAAGTTCTAGGGGACTGATGACCTCAGATGTTAAGTGCCACAGTGCTCAGAGCCTTTTGAACCATTTGAAGACTCTCGATGCCTCCAGCTGCCTACGTAACCACGATTGTATACTGTACCTCCTCGCCCGACGACAACGAATGTGTTTCTTCACGGCTCCAAAACTATGCAGATCGGGACTGTATGGAGGATGTGTAAGGACTTCCCAGCGAAACAACCTTGACATCATATGGGCAGACAACACGGTTCCATACGCACCGCAAACATTTTTCCATGAAGGCATTGACCGTATTGTCTCACACTCAGATAAATGTTTAACAGTTACGGCGATAACTTTTGAAATAATAAACAGTTTACTTACTACTTTCTTCCATCTGCCTCTTTTTTCATTTATTGCCCCTGCTCACAAACCATCGACGCGATTGCCTCTTTGTGGCAGGTCTTCTAGGTAGGTGGGTGGATGAAGGAGAGGGTAAGATGGGGAGGGAGGCGGGGAGAGGGATACACACATCAAAACTCGAAACGAAGATGCAACAGATCTATAGAGAAATTTTTGATCATTAATGAAATTGCGTAAGGGTCCGAAAGTTTTCGCGCGAATCCGGACCATGGCGCACCTTCTGATATTTCTCTACTTATACTGCCGTCCCAGCTCTCAAACACAAAATGTCACGGCAGTACAATGCCACAGAAACTTTCACGTTTCCTGTGTTCATTTCTTTAATAGCAAAAATTATAAAGTGTTTGACGGCTATAAGTACAGCTATTTTTATGTGTGAAGGTTTTTTTTCTCTGCGTCGAAGTCTTCTAAACACTCCACGTACTTTAAGACCTGATGTTTTCTGCACACTCAAACTGCACCACTAAGTACACTACGCCTGTCAGTATAGACTCACGGTTTTGTTTCCACGCTTCAACACTTGCCCCGCTGCCCAGAGAAAAAAATGGTTCAAATGGCTCTGAGCACTATGGGACGTAACATCTGTGGTCATCAGTCCCCTAGAACTTAGAACTACTTAAACCTAACTAACCTAAGGACATCACACACACCCATGCCCGAGGCAGGATTCGAACCTGCGACCGTAGCAGACCCGCGGTTCCGGACTGCAGCGCCAGAACCGCACGGCCACCGCGGCCGGCGATGTAATCCCAGATAAGGCTTTCACAAACATTTTTGTGTGTATAATCCAGTTGAACAGATACGAAATGTTTACAGCCATTTCATTACCCCCAACACATCATATTTCTTGCCAACAATACTTTGCAGCTCGTCAATGTTTGATAACAGTACTGAGTCGGTGCACTGCACTAAGGAAACATTTCCAGGCATAAAGAAGGTACGAGGGTCGTTCAATAAGTAAAACCCCATTTTTTTATGCCACTATTATAAACAGACAAACGAGCTTGTTGGTGTTTCACATTTGATGTTTGTTCCGTGCGCCGGTGAAGTTTCGAATCGTTCTAGCAGATGGCAGAGCCGCAGTGCAGCGTCAAAATGGCGTCTACATACGACTCACGGTACAAGCAGCGTGCTGTTATGGAATTCTTGTGCGCAGAAAAAGAAACCGTAGTGAACATCCATAAAAGTTTGTGTGCAGTATATGGCCATGCTGCAGTTGATAGGAGTACAGTTGGGCGATGGGTGAAGAAAGTTACAGCATCAGGAAACGCAGAAACAGAGCTCCATGATCAGCCACGCTCGGAACGTCCTGTCACAGCCACTGGGCATCATTGCCTCATCCACCCTACAGTCCAGACTTCCATCTCTCTGAGCTGCATAAAGATTCTCTACGGGGAAAATACTTTGAAGATGACGAGAGTGTCAGTCATACTGTGAAAACATGGCTACGCCTACAAGACAAAGGCACTTACCAGCAGGGAATACATACAATCGCACCAAAAAGTATTGGCACACGTGCGTATTTATCGTTGCTGGTTACAAACGCCGCACTTTCCGGTACACAGTACATGTACGTGCTACCTCACATACCAGACATTACAATTCTGCCCATAGTGCCTACCATTAACAAAGAAATGCAGTGTTATGGGCAAACACGTATCTCCTCTGCACACAAAAAGTATTGGCACAGAGCATGGCATCTCGGTATATTGCTGGGTTTTCAGGTACCGGAACGCCATCTGCTGACACATTAGACACTGCGTGTTGTTGACGGCCCGGTCGCCAGTATGTTGCTGTAGTGCGCGATAGTGGTCAGCATGGGGCCGAAGAAGAAGGAACATTCAGTGGCGTTGCGTGAGAGAGTGGTATTGCTCCATTCACAAGGGAGAAGCTATCGACAAATCGGAGCAGAGGTGTCTGTGAGCTACACCACGGTAAGAGCCATCATTCAGAAATATAAAGAGACTGGAACAACAGTGAATAAGTGTCGTCCTGGACGTCCAAAAGTGCTTACAACCCGAGAGCGTCGCCATATCATCGCACTTGCTCGGAAGGAACCTGCTACAAGTGCAGCAACTATTGCTGAGATTGTTCAGACAACGTCCGACAAGACGGTTAGTGTTCAGACTATACGAAATGTGTTGAATGAGGCTGACATGCATGGACGTTCTCCCAGGAAGAAGCCATACATTTCGGAAATTAACCGGCAGAAACGCCTGCAGTTTGCCAAGGACTACATCAGCAAGCCGATGGAGTTTTGGAACACTGTGATATTTAGCGACGAATCGAAGTTCAATGTGTTCGGATTTGATGCAAGAAAGAAAATTTGGCGCAAGCCGAATACGCACCTCGACATCAAACACATGCATCCCACAGTCAAACACGGTGGGGGCGGTATCATGGTCTGGGGCTGTATGGCGGCTTCCGGCGTTGGAAATCTAGCTGTAATTCACGGCACAATGGATCATATGAGATACATTGACGTGTTGCGAGGTAATTTACACGCTAGTGCACAGAAATTGGGCCTTACTGGGGTGTTTCAGTTCCAGCAAGACAACGACCCAAAACATACCGCCATGAAAACCCGGGAGTGGTTACTGTACAATGCCCCCAGAAGGGTTCTAACACCACCTCAGAGCCCTGATTTGAACCCCATTGAGAACCTGTGGGCTCATCTTGACACACAAGTCAGAAAAAGGCGTCCGTCCGGTAAAAACGACTTGGAGAAAGTGCTCCTGGAGGAATGGTCGAAAATTACCCCTGATATCACCCGGAATTTAATACAAAGCATTCCTAGGCGTTTACGTGCTGTTATAGATGCTAAAGGGATGCACACTAGCTATTAGATGGTGAACATCAATGAAGAAAACGAACACACTGTCCGATTCATATGCGTGTGCCAATACTTTTTTGGGTGCAGAAGAGCGATGTTTTTTTTCATGACACTGTATGTTACTTTAAGGACAGGTGATTTTGACATATTTGTAAACTATGTAATGTAAGGTGTCACATGTATGGGTTCTGTTCTGAAATATATGTTTCGTTTAACCTACAACCACTAAAATGTAACTGTGCCAATACTTTTTGGTGCGATTGTACTCTTCCACAACATTGGCGTACGGCCGTAGAACGTGGTAGAGACTACGAAGAAAAATAAGACGTGGAGAAGAAATGTTGGTGTATATTGTCACCAAATTCTGACTCTTAACCATAAATATGTTCTGAGAAAAAAAAGTGGGACATTACTTATTGCGTGAACCTCGTACTTTGAAAGCTCTGTTCAACTATAGAAATTCTGGGAACGTTTTCCCACTTGAAAATGTTGAGGTCATGTGGTTTCCTGTACTTTCAAATGAAATCCACACAATGTGAGGCTCACCAGTCACTTCGTCCTTTGAAGTGTGCCCGAAAGGCTCGGGTATAGCGTTGTTGAGAAAGACGGGTGGTGATGGCGAGACAGAACTGGGATTCCCGGTGGACAGAGGGACGGGAGTGCCAACACGTCGGAGGCAAGTCACAACGGCGGTAACCAGGGAGAGAATATGTACACTTCCAAAATCTGTTATAGACTTTTTCAACATGCTTGAGGGCCAATTTTAGTAAAACAAACAAACGGTGACGCAGAGAGAATAAAATGTTTTTATCTTCTATTTTTAGTCCTCAAACTGTGTTCCGTCGCGAAACGAAGAACGAGTGGCAGTAACGGGTCGGATATGGCGTGGGTTTCGGTTGGCCGTAAGGCCGAGATCGTGCGGCGTGACACGCAACAGTTGGCGGGCCTGGGGACACGGCCGCAGAATAGCCTCCCCCGGCTGGGGAGGAAAACCGTTGGACGTCGCAGCTGCAGCTGCCGCTCCACGCAGCGCAGCTTCCACTCATCACTCACTGGCCAACTGGCTACGTTGGAAATTTTTATTGCAACGTTCTCGGAACAATATAATTTGACCAACTTACGGCAACTTCAGAGCTATAACCCGTAACACAACATCTGTAAAAAAAATTAAATACTATATCGTTACTGTGACCTTTTCAAGGTTCAAACATCTGTAATGTACGAGTATGTTCAAAAAGTAAGGTGACTATATTTTTATGAAAAAATATTTTTTTATTCACCAATATTCATGTTGTCCCCTTCAAAGTAATCCGCCTCAGATATAACACACTTATGCCAACGCTTCTTCCAATCCTCGAAGCACTTCTCATAAGCAGTTTTTGGTACAGCCTCGAGTACTTCCAGCGATGCAGTTTTTATTTCCTCAGTCGTTGAAAATCTTCGTCCTTTTATAGGTCTCTTCAGTTTTGGGAACAGGAAAGAGACGCAGGGGGCCAAATCCGGTGAATATGGTGGTTGAGGTATTGTTGAGGTGTTGTTTTTGGCCAAAAAATCTTTCACAAGCAACGATGAATGAGCAGATGCATTGTCGTGATGCAAAAGCCGTGAATTGGTTTTCCACAATTCCGGGCGTTTCTTGCGTTTTGCTTCTCGCAAACGGTGCATAAAGTCAAGGTTATACTCCTTATTGACCGTACGATCTCGAGGCAAAAAAATCATGATGCGCTACGCCACGGTGATTGAAAAAAAAAAAACAGTGAGCAAAACTTTGACATTTTATCGAATTTGTCGTACTTTTGTCGGTCTTGGCTCTCCGGGATGCTTGCACTGGGACTATTGGGGATTTGGCTTCGACGTCATAACAGTAAACCCATGTTTCGTCAACAGTTATGACCCTTTTGAGCGAATCAGGATCATCATTGACATCATTCATTCAAGAGCTCCTGAGCGATGCTCATGCGACGGTTCTTCCGATCAAAATTGAGAAGTTTTGGAACAAATTTCGCTGACACACATATCATGCCCAAAACGTCCGAAAAAAATACATGACACCAGCTGACCGATATGCCAACATGGTCAGCAACTATTCTTACGGTAATTCGACAATTTCCAAAACAATTTTCTTCGTAGCTTCGAGGTAATCATTTGTTGTTGATGTGCTGGGAAGTTCGTCATTGGCATCTTCTCGGCCATCTTGGGACATGCATGCTTGTATCACTTGTTACCTTTTTTTAACTTAGAGCAGACTCACCGTATGCCGCTGTCAACATTTCAAGAGTTTTGGAGCACTTATCACACAAAATTTGAGGCAAACTCTTTGCTCTATTTTTTACAATAATCGAAAATCGCCGAGCACACTAAAACACTTCTAGCCATTCTATCCGTCAAAAACAAACGAAGTATGCTGTACACTTGAAACTGCGAACATATTTTCGGGACATGTGTACCAACATAACAAAAAAGAAGATCGATAATCGAATGTACGTTGCCCGTGCAATTTGAAGAGTCGCCTTACTTTCTGAACAACCCTTGTATACATGCAGACTGAAGCGACGAATGAAAATTTGTACCAAGCCTGGTATTTGATCCCGGTCTCCTGCTCCACAATACTACGTGGGCTGAGGCGTGAACCGGAATTTGATTGAGGAGGGGGTCGTATTAGGGTAGGCCGTGCATCTGCGCAAAGCCACTGTGTCAGGGTGGCGTCGTGGTTGGCGCATCTGGGAACTGAGCAGGAATCCTGGCCTCTACACAAATTTCCATACGCTGTTTCAGTCTGCGCGTGCAATTATTAGATGAGGAAGAAACGATCACCATAATAAAATAAGGAAAGTCAGAGATCACACGGAAAGACATAGGGGTTCGTTTTTTTCGCGCGCGCTATACGATATTGGAATAATAGAGCACTGTGAAGGTGGTTCGACGAACTCTCTGCTAGGTACTTAAATGTGATTTGCTGAGTATACATGTAGACGTAGAAAATGGTAAAAGTAGAATGCTGCAGTTCGTAAGCGTTTTGTCGCGTAATTCTCGCACATAGGAAATAAAACCTTTGCGCTCAGTTTTTAGCACACAGTTTTCATCCCTGCTTGCTTAACAATGAAATACTCTGAGGTCACTATTTATACAAAACAGCATTCAGCCTGTACGGTTAAAGTAAAACAAGTTAACAATGTTCTGCTCCACGTAGTGATCCCAAAGCACTTCAAATTTTGTAGCTACAACACGTCTAGAGGGCAAAATTATAGACTAGTTGAGGACAGGAGGCTAATGCGGGGAAGGAGAACGTTGAAGGCGGAAGGCCACAGCCGTAAGCACAAGCAGGAGATGAAGCTCCGGACAAACCCGAGAAAGGGCGCGGGCGGCCGCGCTTGCTACACAAAGCTCCCTCCCCGAGCCGGGCGCTTCCAAAGGCCCCCTCGCGCTCTGGTTGCCATATCGTCTCCTCTGACCTGCACCTGAGGTATTCTGCACTCGCTTGCTCCATTCTACAGCCTTTATTCACCGCAAGATGAACCAAATTGATCAAATTAACCACTTTACGTTTTTCTTGAAACTGATCTGCTGTCTCTGGTGAAACTGAGTCAGAAACGGTACTTTGCAACCGACGAAGAATAAATTATCAAGTCGCGGACCGAGATAAGAAGCTCAGATCGCGTCATCTTTAGTTACACTGAATATGAAATCCCTTCGAAACAAGTACTTGCCCTCTAAGATGTGTGAAACTGGTTCATTATTCGGCATTAGAAACACCGTCGTTGCGTCCAAATGGTCTGATAACACAAATCAGACTTTCATCTCCATCTACACAGATACTCCGCAAGCCACCGTACTACGGTGCGTAGCGGATAGTACCCTGTACCACTACTTGTCATTTCCTTTTCTGTTCCACTCGCAAATAAAGCGAGGGAAAAACGACTGTCTATATGCCCCCATCTGTGCCCTAATTTCTCGTATCTGATCTCCGTCATCCTTACGCGCAATGTACGTTGGCGGCAATAGAATCGTTCGGCAGTTGGCTTCAAATGTCGGTTCTTTAAATTTTCTCAGCAGCGTTTCTCGAAAAGAACATCGCCTTCCCCCCAGGGATCCCCATTTGAGTTCCCGAAGCATCTCCGTAACACTTACTTGTTGTTCGAACCTACCGGTAACAAATCCAGCAGCCCGCCTCTGAACTGCTCGATGTCTTCCTTCAATCCGACTGGTGCGGATTCCAAACACTGGAGCAGTACTCGAGAACAGATAGCACCAGCGTCCTACATGCGGTCTCCTTTACAGATGAACCACTCTTTCCTAAAGTTTTTCCAATAAACCGAAGTCGACCGTTCGCCTTCCCTACCACAGTTCTCACATGCAATTCTCACATGCTCGTTCCACTTGTAATGTTACTCTCAGACACTCAAGCGACTTGAATGTGTCAAACGGGACCCTAGTAATACTGTATCCGAACTTTACAGGTTTGATCTTCCCACTCATCCGCATTAACTTACATTTTTCCACACTTAGGGCTAGCTGCCATCCATTGCACCAACTGGAAATTTTATCTGAGTCGTCTTATTTCCTACAGTCACTCAACTTCGACACCTTACCGTATTGTATTGAACCGGAGACCTAGAAACGACGGAGAGGCTTCGTACCGCCGTAGCCCTCAGTGGTTCACAACCCCACAACAGGCCACAGCAGTCCACCCACCCCACTGCCCCCCCACACCGGAACCAGGGTTATTGTGCGCAGCAATCACCGACATAGTGTTACTGAGGCCGAGTACGGGGAACCAGCCTGCATTCGCCGAGGCAGATGGAAAACCGTCTTATAAACCACCCACAGGCTCGCCGGTACACCGGACCTCGACCCTAATCCGCCGGGCGGATTCGTGCCGGGGACCGGCACGCCTTCCCGCTCGGGAAGCAGCGCTTTAGACCGCGCGGCTAGCTGGGCGGAAACCTTACCGGACACCACGGCATCATCAGCAAACAACCGAAGATTGCTGTCCGCCGTGTCGGCCAAATTATTTATGTAAATAGAGAACAGCGGTCCTATAAAACTTCCCTGGGGCACTCCTGACGATACCCTTCTATGTCTCTCCTATTCGTGTGAAGGATAGAAGGTTCAAATAGCTCTGAGCACTATGGGACTTAACATCTTAGGTCATCAGTCCCCTAGAACTTAGAACTACTTAAACCTAACTAACCTAAGGACATCACACACATCCATGCCCGCGGCAGGATTCGAACCTGCGACCGTAGCAGTCGCGCGGTTCAGGACTGAGCGCCTAGAACCGCGAGACCACCGCGGCCGGCGAAGGATAGAAGGCATTCGCTGTATAGTCTCCAAGGAGAAGAAGAAGAGTGAGGCATTGCAGGCCTGGAAAGATTCAAATCCGCTGGTGGCAGGTAAGTATGTTCGCAATGAGTCTGCTAAGCCGGTACAGGGAACACTGACGTAAAGCAAATATGACTAGTTTTTCTTCCGCCTTCACAGCTAACGCACGCCTGTGCAGTAGACTCTTTGAGATGAGCCAGTTCTAATCCTGGCAGTATTTGGGCGGCAAGGAGACGAGAGGTGGTTGCGTCAAGTCGCTGATCAACCATTGCGCCAAAGTCCTGGCTTAAATTCCAAACCTATCCACAGTGAGGGCATAGGCCACTGTCGATGGTGATCTGTCGGCAGGATGGGGACGTTATGCTCGTCGGCCCCCTTGGCTATGTGCCAAGGAGTAGAGTATGTGCCAGACCGGGTTTCTCCTTTCTCTCACAACACCACCACCCAACTCAAACATACACTATACTACACACCCGTCCATTACATTTAACCACACACTCTAGTCTACAAATACACATACGACACAACTGTCTCGTATTCTCAATGAAACTGACCTATGTGCGTAAAGGGAAAACTCCCTTTCAGAGAGGCGGCTGAACCCACACTGGGGGATATCCCAGCCAACAAGGTCATACAACCTTTACATTTTTACTAGTTTTTCTGTTCGAACTGAGCATGACGCATAGGAGTCAACTAATAAGTACATAGCATTCCAACCTGATTCAGTAACTAAACGAAGTGTACTGCGATGGCTCAAAAAACTTCTTAGGGAGGAGGCGCTATTATATTTTAAACTGAACAAAGAGATCTCTTGGCAGCCAGCCCACACCGACGAGAACCAGCTATCCCATAGCGAAGAGAGCCACAATCGGTTATCCTTTAATTCGTGGCGGTTATAGCAGTGGGAATAGAATGAAGCGATCACGAAACCGATGGCTGGCTCGAAATACATCGTCCCCAATTGTGCATGCTCCTTTAGTACGTGAAACACCGTTACATTCAGCCGCACTGGGGCGTCACTTAAGAAGGATTCATCTGCGTACGGTACGCTCATCACGTACCTCGCCAAATGAGTACCGTTTTTAAATTACTTGAAAAAAATGTGTATCAACTTGATGAAATTACTATTCTTAGGTAAGGCAAACGGTTCACCGAGGATGCAAACTGTCAGAACGCCTGTTAACATTCCACTGGCGTATCAGACATTTCTCGTATGATGCATAATGTGGGCATCAATTACACTGTGGAAGGGGAACCGGCAGCCTATGTAGAACGCTTTTTAACATCACCAGCGATGGAAGCGCTGCGGACATTAATACTGAGATAATTCAGCGGAGCCTATCTCGAGATAGCGTTATCAAGGTCACCGTGATTATCCGCCTAAAGACCGATAAAACGGTCAGAAACATAGTAGCGATCATACAGGAATACACCTAAAATACACTTGCTTCCACTAACAGCGAGAGAAAATATAGGTAAATAATATGAACAGGGAGAAAGTGCGAGTCTAAACTATCATGTAGGTAACTGACGTGGAACTAATTGGATGCGTGCACAGCTTGACATGTGAACCGTAACACATTACTACAGAATCTCGAGGTTGCACCCTTACGTCAGAAAGTATTACGCGAATAAAATAATGCATTTATCGTTACGGATAAGTTCCAGACATGTGTTGCTTTACACAACTTTCTAACAACTACAGGGGATCTAATGTCGTGGCTGGAAGTTATAATGAGCAAGGATGGCTCTCAGGACTGAAAAAAAGACCATTTCACAATATTTACTAAGGCATGTTTGAGCACCGTAATGGCTCTGAGCACTATGGGACTCGACTGCTGAGGTCATTAGTCCCCTAGAACTTAGAACTAGTTAAACCTAACTAACCTAAGGACAGCACAAACATCCATGCCCGAGGCAGGATTCGAACCCGCGACCGTAGCGGTCTTGCGGTTCCAGACTGCAGCGCCTTTAACCGCACGGCCACTTCGGCCGGCCTTTGAGCACCGTCACTCCGGTGCCCAGTTAGTGCAGTGGACAGACTTTTGTGTTAAAATACTCGAGATCCTGAGTTAGATTGTGAGTCTAGATGTAATCTTACTTTCTAATTTTGATCTGCCCAATAACGCTCTGGTATACACTGTTTATTAAACGTATTATCCAACGACAGTCTAAAACGTTGAACATAACAATAATTGGTCATACGTGCCAGAAATGTTCATAAATCGCAATAATCAGTTTGAAATACATGACTCGTCACAAAGGTAAAGTCTGCGGTGTAAGCCCCTTGACAGGGCTACTGCCCTTTTCTCCGCCACGACACCAGAAGGGGGAGGGTGACGCTGCCTTTTACTCCTGGATACATCCCCGTTACTCATTTGATAGTAGAGTGAGTGGACCTGAGACCATCCAGGAGGGACAGGAAGGAGCAGAACTCTGTGCTACTATCCGGGACTAAACCCGGGAACTCCAAGGCCCGAGTCTAAAGCGCTACCAGCTAGACCATCAAGCCCATCAAACGACCTGCCATAGCACAGAAATAACTTCGAAACATATATATGTGGAGATTTTAAAAGTACGTACTACATTCAGTAATAGCGGCCGGTTTTCACTCTAAGGGAAAAAGAAGAAAGAAACCGACGCACCACGACGGAATTATCTGAATGAGACGGAAATCGGTAGACGTGATGTACATGTCCAGACAAACAAATATCACCATTTCAGAAAAATTGGACGATTTATTCGAGACGACTTGGTTTGTGGGGCGAGCAACTGCGCGGTCATCAGCGCCAGTACAAAGTTCCAATTTTTACACAGACTATTTTTTTCACCGTCCAACCCAGTCACTTCCACAAATGATGAGGACAACGAACAGCCAGTCACCGGACAGAGAGAATCCCCAACACGACCGGCACGTGACGAACCAGACGCAGCAACGCTAGCCACTAGACCACGAGCTGCGAAAGAAAGAGCTTCCACGCATTCAGCAAGGCAATAAAAGCTGGTCCACTTACGGCCCTTGCGAAGCAGTTATTCGGCTTGACATTGATTGGTACAGTTGTCGGATGTCCTCCAGAGTGACACGTGTCCAACTGGCACGTCAGATAGGAAAAATCCCCATATGGTCTGAGAGCAGTGCCCATAATGCTCCAAACGGAGATGGAGCAGCCTCGCTGGCCAAGGTAGGATTTAGCAAGCACGACGACATGCAGTTGAAAGCCGTGCCCAGGATGACTTGCCATGCAGGGCAGAACATCATTGCCGGTTATCGGCCAACAGCCAGTGCTGCCTGCGGCGGCTCCACAGAGGTCATTTGGGCTCAGTCCGATGCGGGACTCATCGCTCGAGACAATTCTAATGCAGTCAATGAGAGTCGAGGCTGTGGCGTTTTCACATACGGAGGAATGGAAATCAACTTTGAGATTTTTAAATCTAACTTCACGTAGCAGTAAATTCCCTCACAAAGTCAACGGTGTGAGGAGTTTCAGAACACGCAGAGTGCTTTTGGAGAAACGGAATGATGATAAATTGTTCGAAAAAGGGGTTGCATAGCATATGATGTTCTCAACCACGATGTCATGTGTGTGAGTCACGACTTTTAGAAAGCGCGGTTTTGGTCTACATTACACTGCTGCTCGTGAAAGGCGTAACATTCCTATTACGCCGTGTCCTTAACGATAACAGACGAGATTTTTCCCGGTATCCACCAATGTAGCCAATAATAATTACCATAGCCTAACAGCTAAAAGATATAACTAATCGTTATATGATGATGATGATGATGATAAAAGGAGTAACAGTGTTTGGTAATTACCTACGAAGAGGATTGTATGTCCTACTAGTGTCCTAATATCCTAAAGAAACGTAACGTAAATTTGGAGTCAGGATGCACAGGATAAAACGAATGTGCTCCTGTTGTCATACGAAATCACATACCACACCTTAAACCCAGCTGTAGGTCCAGTGTGCAAGCGCACAAACTGGTTGTTTGCAGGCCCTCAATAGGTAGTCTCCCAAGCAACACACGGCATCACTGACACTGAGGCAAAAAAGCTTTCATCAGAAGACATAACAGATCTCCACCCTGCCCTCCAATCAACTCGCTTGACTCCACTGAAGTCGCAAATGGCGGTGGTTTGGGGTCAGTTGAATGCACGGTATAGAGCGTCTGGCTCGCGGCTGTCCTCGAAGTAACCGATTTATAACAGTTGGTTGTGTCACTGTGGTGGCAACTGCAGCAGATGCAATAAGATGCGCCACAGCCGTAAGCCGAACAAGACGGTCTTCCCTCTCGGTAGTGCCACGTGGCTGTCCGCAGCCCGGTCTTCTTGCGACCGTACATTCTAGGGACCAGCGCTGCCAGTAATCACTTAAAGTGGCTCCATTCCTTCTAAGTGTTTCTGCAATATCACAGAAGGAACATCCAGCTTTTCGTAGTCCTATTACACGACCTCGTCCAAACTCACAAAGGGTTGTTGTCACCTTCGAGGCATTCTTGACTCACCGCGTCCAGTCTCAAAGGTAAGTAACGCTCACCGCCGTTACAGAGTCCATTTCGAACAAACCTTATGGATCCTAATAGTGACGCTACTCTTACGCGAGTGGCGCGAAAATTGAACGGACATAATCTTCCAGATGTAGGAACACTCCTACCAACCTTCGTGTCACACAGTTCCTTCTCGGTGTTGCTACTTCTTTCCATCGCTGTACTTTTCAGCAGCTGAACGCATCGTGACTTAACTCTTATGCAAATATTACACGCGAGTCTTTGGCTAGAGATGTGTGACTGGATGCACCTTTTAAACGGCGTCATATCACGTATTGGAGGCGGTCCGAGTGGATAATGTCCGAAGGCCACATTAAAAATAAAAAATAAATAAATAAATAAATACACCACGAATACGGTTTACAGTACGAACACTGACAGATGTTTACTACGTCTTGGTTCAAATGGCTCTGAGCACTATGGGACTTAACAGCTCAGGTCATCAGTCCCCTAGAACTTCTTAAACCTAACTAACCTAAGGACATCACGCACATCCATGCCCGAGGAAGGATTCGAACCTACGACCGTAGCAGTCGCGCGGTTCCGGACTGAAGCGCCTAGAACCGCTCGGCCACCGCGGCCGGCGCATCGACAGTCTTATCTCATAGTGGGATAAATGTATTAATCGTTATGCCTATTACTTTTGAAATAATAAAAAGTTTACGATTGTTATTCCGTCTGTCTCGTTTTCGTTTGGTTAACCCTAATAATTTGCCCATTGCATTCTTTCTTTTTTGGCGGGTTACCGGCTGTCTCTCAATGTTTAATTGATATTTAGTTTCAGGCAAACAAATTTTGATAGTTTTTTAAAACTGGAACATAGTTGAGCAATACGATTTCGTTTTGTGTGTAGTCACCATTAAGGAAACGTTGCGCCAATTATGCACACAAATTTGATGTAAAATGTACTGACTTATCATTAATTTTCCAACACCATATTGTGCGCTGCTTTCTGAGGATGTCTTTCATGTTGATGTTTTTCATGTTGATCATCTTCGAGAGAAGTATAGCACGTCTGAATTGTTACCAATTTCTTAACTGTTGCAAATGTAGTACAAGACACCTAATAAACCTCCCGTGCTGTGAATGTACACGGAATTAAAAAAAAGAAAAAGTATCGGAGTTTAATTGCCACACACACAAACACAAATACTTTTTAAGGCTTTATATGCAAAGGTATTTCTAAGATGGAGACGTTACTGAACTTAACGTTTTTATGCAATATATACCAACATAGCAAAACCGAGATTTCATTTATATCAACGACTGCCTTTGCCAGGTTGAGAAATATCGTACTACTTCAAACACCTGTTACTAGACTGTACTTATGCCCTTATCGCCCATGTAACACAAAAGAAAGCAGTTTCCGCTACGTCTTAGAGAATAACGTAGTCGCTTATTCATGTCCCATTTTTCGCATTGGCCATACGCGGCTGACGCAGGGTTACCTCCTTCGCGACGCTCTGCGGCGGACTTTTTAACTTTCCCAACACCATACCTTAGGTGTTGGACGACAATTCGTCAACAGCAGCTTTACTTTTACGTTTTATTCGTGAGGGTGGGTTTTATCATTTGATCTAAGTGTTAGCGCATGTCCTTTGTCTCTCTGAGTCGTCCTTACCCTAGTGAGGTTTTAATGTGTTGCAGAGTGGCTGGCGTCTCCTTTTTACTCTCATGGTCAGCCAGCCATGGTTCAAATGGCTCTGAGCACTATGAGACTAACATCTAAGGTCATCAGTCCCCTAGAACTTAGAACTAGTTAAATCTAACTAACCCAAGGACATCACACACATCCATGCCGGAGGCAGGATTGGAACCTGCGACCATAGCGGTCGCGCGGTTCCAGACAGAAGCGCCCACAACCGCTCGGCCACATCCGCCGGCTACTACGTCTTGCATCCGTCGACAATAACAGACAAATGCGACCCCATATATTTGCTGCATTCTGTAGGTCGCTCGTAACAGCAAAGAGCGTGCAGTGGACGAGATGTGTTTCGCAGTAGCGAAGATGAACGAGTGCTCATAGCTCTTAAGGCACGGATTTTGAGAGACTACGTTTACTGGACACTTTGCCTTGTTCTGGTCCGCACCGCCACCTCTCAGAAATGTCGAGTACATTCTTTTAACCATGTACGAAAGAAGTACTGCCATTGAAACTGCAGTGTAGATATTTAACACGGTCACGATCCAAATTGCTCGTGGGCTCGTCGACTAGGAAGCGACTGGTGTCAGAAAAAGAGTAGCTACGGCGAGTGGCCGGTGAGGAGGGCAACAGCTGATGGAAGCCCGGGCCGGGTGGGAATGGCTGCGGCCGCACCGGAAACCCGGCAGGGCAGGAGCAGCGCCGAGGTGTCCGCGAGCCAGCAGGCTGCGCTGTTGCCAGCCGGCCACAGGGGCACGCCGAGCGCCGACCGCCGTTCCAGTCGCCGGCGTCGCTGCCGCAGCTGGCTCCGGGCATTCTAGCAGCTCACAGCTCGACACGGGTGGGGTACTCAAATATTTTGGGCGGTGCCTAAGATTAATAAACACAACGCTTATATAACAGGGACTTTATAGTCATCAATAATATATTCTCCTTCGCTATTTACGAGTCTGCTAACCGACTCCGAGGCTGTAGAAATCGCGTGGCTCTGAGGCGAAAAACTCGTCGGCCCGTGTTCGGAGGGCATTTTCATCTGGAAAGGAAGTTCCTCGAAGGTCGCTCGATAGAGAGCGGACGAGGTGAAAATCTGAGGGCGCGAGATCGGGTGAACGAGGTGTGTGCGGAATGACATTCCGAGCCGACTCTTTTGTCGGTCTAGCAGAATGCGGGCGGTCGTTATCGTTGGAAAGCATCGCATCGCGCAATCTTCCTGGCCGCTGTTCTTCGGTTGCGCCTACAAGACGTCTCACTTGGCAATAAATGTCAGCAGTGAAGCTTAAACTTCGGGGAAGCAGTTCGTAGCACGCCACACCGTCGCTTTTCCACCACACGCGTAACGTTATCTTTTGTGGATACGCGCAGTTTTGTACGGGGTTTTGCCCTTTCGTTTGCGCTCGACAGTTCCTTTCTTCCGTATGTTAGCGTAAAGGCACCATTTATCGTCACCAGTAACGATATAGGATAGGAGCGGTTGGTGTCTGATTTTGGTTTAGAGCAGCCGATCTTTGAATCTTCTTCGTTGCGTACAAATGTGGCACGATGGTGGAATGAGCACGGTTCAGCACATTTGCCAGTGCTCGAGTACAATTACGTGGATCATTGTGGACTGATGTCTTCCTGAACGTGGAGAGTCACTTACGTCAAAACGATCCTCCTTAAAACGAGAGAACCGTGCTCGGTTCAATGGCATTGCAAACATATGCTTCTGGCTGTCTCCACTCTAATGAACAAACAGAAGAATATGTCGGTACTCCATTTTCTAGCTCCCACAGCTCCACTCACTATCTCTAAACACAAAACGACAATGTTTAAGCCCAAATAGCAATAGTGAGCTACAGATAAAAAATCGCAATCGATACATAAGCCCATAGCAACCGCAAAACCAACATTCAGCAACACAAAAGAGCTACTAACTTATGCACCAACCTAACAATTATTAATAGTGATTTCGTATTGCTTCGCAGTCCTCGTTGAAACTGATTAACAAAATAGGCGGACAAGATTTGAAAGCGATGAAATTACCTAGAAAATAAACCGGTATTCTTTTTTTCATTTTTCCGGTAACGTAACGCAAATACCATACATGAGCGTACACAACTCCAGAGTCTACAGTTATGTTCAATTTCGTAACAAGGAGGAAAAACATATGCAGGTCTCCTAATTCCTTCATCGCTACAATCCCGCAAAACGTTAATCAGTCCACCACCAGCAACGTACGGTGAAACTTTCAAAACGCCAGCCACTCCTGCTGGCGAAACATCAAAAAATCATCAAACGAACGTCGGCCGAAGAATTCGAGACAGAAGCCAACAGACAATCTGTCAACAAGTGGCCACGAAAGCCTAAGCAATTCTGAAACTTTTTAACATTTTTATTTCTGGAGTTATGGTCCGTCTGACACTGCGTCACGAAAGGTGCAGCTATAGCTTACTTGAACAAGCTTGATGACAGAAAGAATCGCCGTTGTCTTTTCGAATCATCCCATACCTAGTCTAAGTGTCTGAAATGAACTACATGCTGTTTAAACCACTGCGGCTGGGCGGGGAGATTGGTACACGACTCCTCCGTTATTTCTCTTCGGCTATCCTGAACACTCTCTCTCGTTCTAACTTTAGTACGGCCAAATAAAATTCCATTCGTGTCCTACGTATCACTCGTATTTTCTCGGTTTCATGATGGTAGCAGATAACATTCAGATGAGGAAATATGACACACACTAAATCCAGTAGCCGCGATCGTGGTCATAGGCGACATTATCACAAAACGATAATTCCCGAGAGTTTTCATCGTTTGGTCTGAAGGATTACAATAACGGCAGCGAACAGTTGTATTACACACAAAGCACAAGTATCCTTACGTTTCCTCAAACCAAAAGTGTGTAATATATGTAACACACTGTTCCGGGAACAGTATCTTCTACAAAATTCCCTCGGCGACAGATCAAGCACTCGACTGAATCAAATATTATGGACACATATTTGCACGCTTTATTATAAGCGAATTTTACCACTGTGCTTTGTATCAATCTGAATACTCAGCTAAATTATATTGTGCGAAAAGTAGGAGTTGTGAAACACCGGACTAGTAACAAAGGATTGTCCAACCGTCCTGATTTAGGTTTACTGGCTTCTCCAAACCATTTTGTGACTAATGAGCAGGTGGTTCCTGCCACAGACCGATTCGTTATCCCGTTTTTCTAAACGCAGGTAAGGCATCATCTTTGTTGTAAGGTTCACACGAGAGGGAAGTGACCTCTCACAAGTTGGTGAACCTCTGCCTCATTCCATAAGGACAATTCACAGGACTCTGAAATCTAGGAAAAAAACCTGCGAACCAACGTCGCATACTATTCTTTTCTGCAATGAAAAGAGCCTTTCACCGCATAGTAAGCCCCACAAAAATGGCGATGCTTTATACTGCTTACGAAATGTGACAGTTATATTAAATAGTAACGTGGTGGCAACAAAGAAAAGCTAAAAGGTAGCTTAGATCATCCTGACAGAAATGCGGTTTACTTCACAAGCAGTAAGCCGTAAGTGGCCTATTCAACAAGTTTAAGTGTTGGGGCATGGTTCAAACGGCTCTGAGCACTATGGGACTTAACATCTATGGTCATCAGTCCCCTAGAACTTAGAACTACTTAAACCTAACTAACCTAAGGACATCACACAACACCCAGTCATCACGAGGCAGAGAAAATCCCTGACCCCGCCGGGAATCGAACCCGGGAACCCGAGCGTGGCAAGCGAGAACGCTACCGCACGACCACGAACTGCGGACTGTTGGAGCATGTAGAATTCCTTAATTGCGAGGCTAGGTGGTTCAGTTGCATACGTCACAGGTAAAACAGACAAAATAACTGGGATTACACCCGATGCAGGTCACACGATTACTATTCATTGGCATTGCAGTACCCGCCCCCACCCCTCTCCTTCCTGTCTCTGGAACGCGTAACCAGTTAACCACGTAAATGGCAAACCACCTTCGACCGGGCCTTGTTGTTAATGGTCGGAGCTAAATTTACAGGACATTCTCTATTTTTTATGAATATTAATTAATTAGCTGGTCATCATCATCTTACCTGCGGGTGAAACACTGTTAGTCACCGTCCGGCCGCGAAAATGATGAGCAGGTGGGAACAAAAACAGACACCGCATTACAAAAAATGTACCTCCCTGCAGGAAATAGTGGGGTCATCTCTTCCATTCAAGATCTACGAGCAAATCGTTTACAGTGACACATGCTGATTCGTCTTTCTTCGAGGGTCTGGCAATGAAAGAATCTCCGAAATGTGGGCACCTGAGAGGGAGTGCGAGAGGTACCGCAGAGACTGCGTCTGCGACAGGCAGCGCGTGCGTGGCTACGAATGTGGCGGGAATACTCGTGGCTAAAAACCGCACCTGGGCCCGACACCAGTTGCTCTACAGTCGTCGAAGCTTGCTCATCGTTCACGGTATCGCAAAATAAAAGCACCACAATTCCCCGAAGGCAGACTGCCAATAACATTAATGCCGTATGTGATAGCGAAACTTCCAACAGTAACTCGATCAAAACGAACCTTCATTAATTGCGATAGCCAAATTTCCTTAATTCATATTCATTCCTACCTTTCCCCTCTAAAGACGATATAAGAGCAGTTGAACCAGGTTTCGCTGAATTTCGGTGTTTAACAACCCAGAAATGTTTCCAAGACTTTGAGGAAATCTGCGTCCTTTGAGAATGTTTTATCCAACAATAACCGGTTAATATTCTTTCAAAAAAACTTGCACACAGATGAAGAGCAATCAATCAGTGCGATTATGGAAGAATCCTACTCTACATGTTATGTAATGCGTAGGCTATTCCTGCCACCAAGCGGCCCATCCTGTGCCGAATCACAAAGCAAGTTTACTGTCGACCTTACTTGGCCGCCCGAACTTCTGTCTATTCGCTTTGGATATGTAATGCAACTCTCAGTACTGAGTGGTTCGCCAGTGTGCGAATGAGTTTTCAAAGGCGTAAGAAGAACGTTACCTACTACTATTTATTTTCTCCTTCGAACGTGTGGTCGAGCCCGACGATGTTTTGATGGTTTTGTACAGTTGTCGATCAATGTCCACGTTTCGTCTCGTGTCAGTACTGTGAAACATCTAAAATTTATTACGTAATGTAAAGAGATTCGTTTCGCTGTTGTGCGAATGATGCCACATTCCCAGAAGAACCTAAGCGAACACTGGAAAACTGCCGAGAAAATGTAATTATCCCGACTGGGTCAGGTTAGTAAATGCACATTTTCGTTCGGTGTCGCTGTGTAAGAAAGTTTCCGGTCGAATTATCGGAACAGCACATCAAGAAAGTCCCTCTGGTGCTTGAAGGAGACAAGATGGCTGAAGCGGGCAGGCTCCAGCGTCGATGACGCTACACACACTGTCTCCGGACAGAGTGCTGCCTCGGTACGGAAATACTGTCGAGAGTCACAAGGAAGAAAGCTTAGGATTTAACCTCGTGTCGACAACGAAGTGCAAGCTCCGAATGGGGGCAATAAGAGAGGCTATCGACCGCAATCTCATGGTAGGAAACAACCCGGCATTTGCCTCAGTCTATTTCGGAAAACCACGAAAAACCTTAACGCTGATTGCCGGATGGGGATTTTAATTATCCTCCGGACCGTATTACACGACGGGCCGCTGCCATAAACTCTCCTTTTGTCTCTCTTCAGTTTTTTCACACCAGTGTTATAGTACCTCAGCAACACACACGAACCAACACCGTACTAAGTAAATGATAGGACTGTTCACAGACAGGCGCAACAGCTGGAGCACGGAGCAGGCAGAGGTGAGCAGTTGATACAGCCCGGAGTTGTCCTCCCGTTACGCTGCTGCGGGCAAGCCGCGGAGCGTTGACATCGGGTGCAGGGAAGCGCGACCGTGTCTGCTCTGTCGCCTTCGCACCAGCCATAACACCATAGCCGCCGCACCTCTCACATCTAATCACTCAGCCTCAATATTCTGGACACAATCGTAGCCGGAGGAAACGATTAAGGCTAAACATCCTGTCGATACGGCGTCATTAGTCCGAGATAATCACACTCGGCCACCGAACTGCCCTGCAAAACTGACAGAGTCTAGTATCCACTTAGTTATAACCCATTCTCGAACACTTTGAAGTTCTGTAGTTGGGGGAAAAAGCAAAAAAGATTAATGTTTATAATGTCGCATCGACGACTAGATAATTACAGGTGGAACAAGAATTCAGACAGCGAAAGGATGGAAAAGAGAATCGGCAGTATGTCTTGCAAAGCAGTCCGCTTCATTCGCTGAATTGTCAGCGTGCCTGAATACCACGTAACACACCCGGCTTCGAGTCCCGGCCAGCTCGGATATTTTCTCCGCTCAGGGACTGGGTGTTGTGTTGTTCTCATTATCATTTCATCATTATCATCGACGCTTAAGTCGTTCAATGTGGCCTCAACTTGGAAATTTGTGGTAAGTTCCTATGGGACCATACTGCAGAGGTCATCGGTCCCTAGGCTTACATACTACTTAATTTAATTTAAACTAAGGACAACACACAACCCATGCCCGAGAGAAGACTCGAACCTCCGATGGCAGGAGCCGCGCAAACCGTGGCAAGGCGCGCGGCTATGGAGGTCACTTGAACGTCTGTTGGGATATGGATGCTGTACTGTGTTCTGTGACGATTCGTTGTCGTTGCGCGCACACCGTCCATTTCCGGACACACGTTCGTAGGACCTTTTTTTCCCACGATTTCCAGCCAGGAATCCGTCCGTGGAGTTTGTCGGTTTTATTAATGTTCTCCTAACCGAGCGACGATTCCTTAACGTTTGTTTCAGTGCGGATGCACTATTGTCGCCAGAACTCCTACGGGAATCAATAATTTGCGAGTAGGGACGCTGCTTACAGCACGCGATTATGTTGGAAATTTAAATAGGTCAGGTACCGTGTCCGGATGGCCGAAGCTCCAACAATGACTAAGAGAATTACTGAGCTGCAACTTGTACGACTGGTTAAGTACTTATCTTCACAAGCAGTAGAGCTCAACGGTTTCTTTATTGCGATGTGAATAACTCCGTGATGCGCCAAATTAGTCGACTAGGCCAATAAAATTAGTCGACTAGGCCAATAAAGACACCTTAAGGTAAGGGAATAAGAGTGTACTACGACGTTTAATTGCACCACTGCAAGTCCGCCGTTGGAAATGAAGACTAATAAAACACATCAGTAACAGTAAGAGATCTAGTTCTGTTAACTGTCAAGTATGCAGATTTCGGGGCGTCTGCGTCGAGTCCCATAGATGTCGTCGAGGGTTACTACTCGAAATGACTTAAAACGGTTACAACGCGGAGTCACCGAATTAATGACAAACTTAAATTCACAGCACTACGCGGAGACAAACTTGGAGAAGCGACTTCGCCGCTAAATAACCGCTGTGTAGAATGTGTTGATCAACTGACGCGGGGTGTCCCACGAGGAGATACGGCAGGAACGATCACTCTTAAGCGGAGAAGTCAAATACCTTACGAGTCGAGAGTCTGTTTTACTGCAAGCTCTTTGCTTTCCATATTTTCATAAATGGTAGTATGGACCAAACCGAGACAAAAATTCCTGAAAATATGGGCTCTAAAGAGCGTACAGGCACCTTAAGAGCTAAGAGCAATTGTTCATCTTCACTGCTGTGAAACACATCTCTTCCACTGAACAAGTACTCACAGATCTTAAGGTCTGCATTTTAGAGCCAATGTTACCAGACTTTTTTGCTTCAAATGATCGTTCGTCATATCCCTGAATATTGACCATTTCTCCTGGGACACCCTGTACAACCGCAAAAAATTTACAGGTTGGGAAAAATACATTTTCTTTCAATAACTAGAAAAAGTAAATTCTTTGACGCGTTTCTTAAGGCTTTTGTGCGATGCCTTTCGAGTCACAGTGGGTATTCGTCACAACCTGCAGTTTGTTCTGTAATCACTGTCTAGGATCTTGTACATTTTGACAGCACTATGTTTTAAATTATACACATTTTCACCCAGTACTAATACCAATAATTTTTTTTATAATACCAAGACAGTGGATAGAAACTAAACTTAGCTCGCTATCACTACAAATATTGACGAGACACAATACTGTGCAAGGTCTTCTGCACAGCCGTTCCATGTATCTTTGATATCATCATGGAAAACAGTATGACAAAAACCAAAGATAACATCCAATACAGAATGGAAGATAAATGCTGCTAAGGAGCAGAAAAACTTGTGTGAAGGTAGCACCAACTCGTACAAAAGCTGATCAGTGGTCAAATTTGTTGCACGATTCTCGGATGTGGAATCTGAACGCTCCCTCCTCAAAGAAACGCGAAGCATTTGAAATGTACCCATACAGGTGAAGCACTGAAACTTGTGGAAAAAAGCCAGCAAAAGTTGTTCAAACATATTGGGACTTAATAAGCAATTCTGAAGCCAGAAAACAGCATACTTATGTGATGTGCTAAGGACAAGTACACTTGGTCTCCAGAAGATCATAATCACTGGTAATGGCGCACAACGAACGAGTAATTGGTTCAGAAATAAAGGGGCGGGGGGGGGGCTAATACGCGGAACATTAACCAGCTCATTAGGGTGGCGGAAGATACGATGACCGGTCCAAATAATCTGCAACATCTGCAGGGTGTTAGAAACTAGGAGACGTAAAAAACGAGAAATGAATACATAACTAGGCTGCACATTGCTTACAGCATAGGATTAGGATTCGAAAGGACAAGGGTTCAAAATCCCGACCAGTCATCCACATTCAGGTTTCAGGAATAAATTATGCAGGTGCATAGGGCTGCTGTACAGTGATGACCAAACACCAATAAAAACGTATAACAAAACAGAGGAAATTAATGACGAGTGGTAGCGAGCGGCTACAAAGAGTACACAAAGGATAGAGGAGTTCGGTGAATCTACACCTACAGTCTGCATATCGCAGCAGACGGTGAAACTTGCAGAGGCGTGCCCACTTCGTGATTTGTGGACGAGCGACTGTAAGGACTCCAGCACGCAATCAAACACTTTACTCCGGGTGACGCCAGCCGTGAAAGCTCGCAGCGAAGCGTACAAGCCGCTGTACCGCAGCACTTAACACTGATGTGGCAGATCCCAACGCTCAAACCACCACTGTATCGGCATATGCCCGTTTTTAATTTCCTTTTTTTTCCATCTCACTAACATCACGGGCTCTTCGCGGTCGAGCTCCCAGCACGTGCGTCCGCGTGTTACTCGCATCGCGTCGCAACATAACGAAATAGAAACCGCGTTCATCATTAAACTCCAATCATTTGGCACGTCGCTTTTAGATATGAAAATGTCCGGGTTGCGACCGTGATAATATGACACAATACGGCGTGAACATATTACACATTTTACAAACAGATTTTCGTTACTTTCCTGCAGACTTAGTTACGTTTCCAGCTGTAGTGAAATTTCAGTCATATCGATCAACACTGCAGCAATTTACCGCCCAGAACACCACATCACACCGCAGGCGACAACATAGCACGATAAATACTTCTGGTAACCCGAACAGAATACTTACCGTTTCGTCTGAAATAGCATTACGCGGTTCGAGTTGTAACTACAGATAACTCACATTACGATTATTGTGTTTTTAGGTTTTCCTGAAGGTATTCGTCTAGAGTGTAGCTTGTATGAAAATGAAACATGGGCAATAAGCACCAGACAAGAAGAGAAGATTCTGAAATGTGGTGCTACATAAATATGCTGAAGATTGGGTAGGTATAGCGAATAACAAATGAGGTGGAACTGAAATGAACTGAGGAAAACGAAAGTTACGCTACAACTTGAATAAAATAAGGGATCGGTTTGTGCGACGCATTGTCAATTTGGTAATGGAAGTAAGTGTGGAGTAGTAAAAACTGTAGAGTCAGAACAGGGCCCGAATACGGTAAGCAGGATGACACGGATGTACGTTGTAAGAGTTATGCAAAGATGTAGAGGCTTGCACAGGATAAACTAGCACGGAGAGCTGCATCGACCCAGTCTTCAGAATAAAGACCCTGTTAGGCTTACAGCTCCTAGCTTACTGGGAAACGACGCACTGTATATACCGTTTTGGGATCGCTATACAGAGCGTGTCACGCAAAGTTCCGCTGGTGTTTTAGCAGATAAACCCAATTTCGTTTTTGCTTTGTGTATCTGGAGTCGACCCAAACGACTACTGCTCATCACGTCTTTCATGCGACGCCCAGCCAGTGTCGACGGAAGGCGTTCGTTTGTTTCCCGTGACAAAAGAATTATTTTAAAACAGGAATTTTACGTGCCCGTTCGGTAGTGTATCCCCATATTAGTCTAGTGTAATATTTGTTTTATCGATATGTATGAAAAGTGTCTTCCTGGTAAAGCACGTCCAATATCGCAAATATCATAAGGCTGTTACGCCAACTCAAGTGGGAGTCAAACACGTTCCCCTCGGTCCCCTAAAAAAGGCCTCAACGGGTCGAAGATTGCTGTCGGACGAGGATGTGCAGTAGGCAGTTACAGACTTCGTGCGGCAGGACACAGTACTGTGCCAAACGGATACCTTCAACCTTGTGCGTCGGTGGGATTATTGCCTCAATGCTCACTGCGATTTCGCCTGTTTGGCATACCTATTGTGGACTATAAGGCCTTCGAAGGGAAACTTTTTGATCGTCCCCTTATATCGATTCATGTATCGAAGGGATGTTTAATCCCGACTGACTTCTGATGAGATCGTATGTGGGATAGGTCGGTTTGTTCCTGCAAAGTTTTAACTGGCACAAAAGTCGACGCAATGAATAATCGGCCACGGCTTAATGACTTCGGCCCAAATAGGCAAATTACCAGTGTTAGCTGTCTTTGGTGTGCAGCTTATGAGCTAGAGTAGCTGAACACTCGAAGTTTTCATTTCACTATTATTAGTGTCCAAAACATCGCAACTAAATGAACTGTCGTATTTCTGTGCAACATTTTCCTACCAAAGTGCAGCAAACGGAACCACCTTCGGAAGTATCGACATCAAACCCGAAAATTATGCAATGCTTCCGTTACTAGGCATAATCCTCTCATCTCTTTGAGATCTTCTCGTACCAATGGTCTACCTACTTTACGGCGACGTTAGACCGTTTCTCTAAAGCATTCGTAGGGGCATCCCAGCTGCAAACGCTAGCTCTTCACGCGGCTCTCATTCCAGTAGCGCGTGGTTACTCTATAAAGTTGTGGAGTAGGTGTTTGCAAAATGTTGGCAGTAACTGGAAAGTGGAAAGCTGGCCGCTAGGCTCGTTACATATAACGTGCGAAGGCGTTGCGACCACGTTCCCAGACGCCTGAGAAACGCCACCGAGGACTCTTCTCAAGCGACCACAGACACACTGTCTCTCTCAGGACTGTACCCAACGTCCAGTGTCCAACTATTTTCTTTATAGGATGACACAGATACCTTGCCGGCCGGAGTGGCCGAGCGGTTCTAGGCGCTACAGTCTGGAACCGCGCGACCTCTACGGTCGCAGGTTCGAATCCTGCCTCGCGCATGGATGTGTGTGATGTCCTTAGGTTAGTTAGGTTTAAGTAGTTCTAAGTTCTAGGGGACTGATGACCTCAGCAGTTAAGTCCCATAGTGCTCAGAGCCATTTTGACACAGATACCAACTTTCCGAACTTGTCGTTCCATCGGCAGCGAGATCGATAGAGGTGGAACATTAGTTTCTATTGTAAAAAGAGACGCAGTCATAGGCGCAAAACAGGAAACAGGGTGGAAGGGAGATTCACCTCGGTATTCAGTTATAAGCGACCAGCTCCACGAAATTTGAATAATGAGTAACAGTGAAAAAATTAAATCGTGAAAGCTGCATACGAATTATAGAGGGGCGCCACCACAATACAAGTCCTGAGAAAGACCCAGAATAATAGTCTGCATGAATTCGGGCGCTGGAGACAGGGTCCTTCAAAAACGCTCTCAGTTTTTGTTAGTGGAAGCGCCCAATTTTTTTTTTAATCACGACGATAATTTGCATTAAGTAATAATCACACTATAACGTGTTCTGTGCTGGAGGGGGAGGGGTAGCTGAGGTGGAACTTTTGTAACTGCTCAAAATTCATCTGAAGGCGATCTGCTCCACGACGCAGCAAAGAAAAGAAAAGAAAAGAACTGCTGTCAACAAAATGGCTCTGAGCACTATGGGACTCAACTGCTGAGGTCATTAGTCCCCTAGAACTTAGAACTAGGTAAACCCAACTAACCTAAGGACATCACAAACATCCATGCCCGAGGCAGGATTCGAACCTGCGACCGTAGCGGTCTTGCGGTTCCAGACTGCAGCGCCTTTAACCGCACGGCCACTTCGGCCGGCTGCTGTCAACATCCGTGACATTAGTGGCGGAGTACCACGCTGGACGAAAAAGCAGTACAGACACGACTGATCGTAGCGTAAATTACGAACTGTCCGCAAGACGATTGTTTTAAATCAGAATTTGCACCCCATTCCTATCAAATGTGACTGCAGTGTCAACGAACTGTTTGATTCGTATCCGAGACAACCGAGATACGAATACCTGTTGGGTAAAAGTGCTTTCTCACTGCAAAAATTTCGAAGTGAAGTGATTTCGTCATCTTGATTCGGACTGGTACAACTGAGCGAGGATCAAGATGTAAATTCCCTTCCTACCACCCTGATTTAGGATTTCTGTGCTTTTCCCTACATCGATTATAATGAATGCTGGGAAGGTTCCTTTCTTTAAGTCAATGCACATATGCAATATCCTCGTCCTAAACAGGTTCAAATGGCTCTGAGCACTATGGGACTTAACTTCTGAGGTCATCAGTCCCCTAGAACTTAGAACTATTTAAACCTAACTAACCTAAGGACATCACACACATCCATGCCCGAGGCAGGATTCGAACCTACGACCGTTGCGGTCACGCGGTTCCAAACTGAAGCGCTTAGAACCGCACGGCCACACCGGCCGGCTCCTAAACAGGACGTTAAATCCTATTCTTTACCAATCCCAGATGAACACTGTCTCGAATGACCCCAAAGTTTACAAAACGTTAATTACAAGTGACACATGCTGTTCGTCAAAAGATGTACATATTAGAACACAGTTACCTAGTTGGACACAGTTTGACACACAGGTTGTTCATGGTTTATTTGGATTAACACAGACAAAATAAATTACATTATGTTAAACCATAGTTTTACTGTGAACTTCCTGTCTATGTGAAGGAAACTATAATACAAAACACTGTGGTAGGGAACGGGTTAATAGTTCGAAATGGTCATTTATCAATACCCGTTTAAGTCACCACTAAAAAGCTCTGTTTATTATCAGTTTGCCACACCAAAAATGATAAAAATCTGAATTTTATAGAATAGAAGCTTTCGAAATGTGGTGCTACAGAAGAATGCTGAAGATTAGATGGGTAGATCACATAACTAATAAGGAGGTGTTGAATAGGATTGGGGAGAAGTTTGTGGCACAACTTGACTAGAAGAAGGGATCGGTTGGTAGGACATGTTCTGAGGCATCAAGGGATGACCACTTTAGTATTGGAGGGCAGCGTGGAGGGTAAAAATCGTAGAGGGAGACCAAGAGATGAATACACCAAGCAGATTCAGAAGGATGTAGGTTGCAGTAGGTACTGGGAGATGAAGAAGCTTGCACAGGATAGAGTAGCATGGAGAGCTGCATCAAACCAGTCTCAGGACTGAAGACCACAACAACAACAACAACAATTACAACTCAAGGTTTGTGAACCTCAGGTTATTTCAGCCTCAAATTGCTTCACTAAGCACGTTACCCATTGATGTGATATTTGGCTACCTGTCTCCTACATCATTATCGAGCTATTTTAAGTGGACTTGCGACCACAATTTCATATCAATGACCATCATTCAAAATCTAGCGGCACCTAACCCATATGTTATTAACCCTGTCATACATGTCTCTACGGTCTTCAAAAACATGTGCTAACAATGTGTAGTACAGTGCAACTAGCCCCCAAGGTCGAATATCTTGAACAAATCGTGCCCTACATTATAACTGGCTTCATTTTCGAGCAATAGGCTGGAGAAAAACGGCGTATTTCAACGTCGACATTGAAACAACTCTGGGTGCGAAACTATTCAGAAAATTATGAAACAGCACTAATCTGTGTCTTTTTAGCTATGTTACTGAGGCAATGAATCAAATCTGATACCCAAGAACAGAATGAGATTTTCACTCTGCAGCGGAGTGTGCGCTGATATGAAACTTCCTGGCAGATTAAAAAACTGTGTGTCAGGCCGAGACTCGAACACGGGACGAGGTAATGGCGGAAGTAAAGCTGTGAGGACGAGGCGTGAGTCGTGCTTGGGTAGCTCAGATGGTAGAGCACTTGCCCGCGAAAGGCAAAGGTCCCGAGTTCGAGTCTCGGTCCGGCACACAGTTTTAATCTGCCAGGAAGTTTCACCCCAGAACAGTTATGTAATGAACAAAGTGAAAATATCTTTCGTTGGGAGAGTAAAATTTGGCAGAGAGATGCTGCTGTGCAGCCATTTAGTCTTATTACTATTGTTATTAAGCAATACATGGTCTTGTGACGGAATCTGAGCATTTTTATTCAAATTTGAGCTGCAATATCATTTCACAGCATTCGTCCATGGATAGCCTTAAACGTTGATAGCACGGCAGCTGTGGCAGAACGGGGCATTTTGAGAAATGCAGTAAGAGATTCAGTGTTGGCAGACATAACTTATTTTCTCCTTCAACAGTATCTAAGACGCCTGAGGGGTGTTTCCTTAAAATCTTGACATTCGAAAAAGCTCCCATACTCAGGAGATGGTGTGAGACGCAGCAATAGTCGCTAAACGAAAACTGTGAAAGGAATGGTACACGGTCTTGATGAAGGGGCACCACCACCTAGCATTCACCTCAGGCTAATGACGAAGAAACTGAAAACTTAAGACTGCGTGCCAGGCCAGGGATTTGAATCACGGCCAATATACACAATTCCAGTGCCTTAATCACTACACTGTCTTACGATAAAGAAGCAAGTCTCCTTGTGATCCTGATGCCGCAAATGAAACTCAAAATTTCATATAGGTCAATAAATATCAACATGGATGTGGTTCGTAGCATGGAAGCCAATTTAAAAGCTTGGGATGCTTCACCATTTGGGTATTTTCCTTCAAGAAAGTAATTACATCTATCGTTTATATTCTCTACGGCCACGATCGATTTCATCATCTCGACTTTTCCTCCCTCTAGTGGCAAGGGTTTCTCTCTAACACTACATGACTGCAGTGATTACGCTATACAAACTCAATTCCTGAACTATAATTACACATGCAGCTTGGTCATTACCCAATTTCTTTGGACTGCCCTTCCAATCAACGGAATGGCCTCTGTAAATACTTTTAGAGATTAATGACATGGACATCTGACATCTCTCCGACAAGCTCGATTTTGGTTTCTCCAGAGAACTATAGCAGAATATAAGAATTGTTCCATCGGCAGGATTTCGTTCCCACCTTTTTACAACTGAGCTTGCGCTCAGTGTCTTATGACACTACAAGTGACATATTTAAACACTAACCTTCCGGCCAAAGGTATTATGAAATCTGTGCCCCTATGGAGGCAATAAATAAATCGCAAATAAAATTTATTGTTAATGTACATTTGATTCATGTAAGGTGTAAAACGATTGTTAATGTTGATGGTCTAGACTGTGACTAAGACGAACACTTCTACTTCTGAAACAAAATGCACTTATGAAGACTCCACGATGTGACACATCGAAGAAGATAATGTCCAATAAGTCAGCGCAAGCACAGGTAATTTCCAATGTAGAAGCTTCGACATCTTACAAAATGAAAACACTCGAGATGGCAAATTTAAATCAAAAGACAAGTACTCAGCTACATATCAATCCAATGCAAGAAGAAATAAATTTAACGTAAATCAAATGTGACCGACCATTTAGGTTGAACAATTGATCTGTACTCAAGAACATGGTCGATACCCAATGTTTCTCAAGAAAAAGCAAAATAAGCCATAAACTGCGGCAAAATTAGTTGCTAAATTTACTTCGTAAATACAATGACGAACGTCCATATTAAGCAAGTTCCCTGATACCTTAACAATTAAAATGGTTCCATATAGGATAATCCTGAATTGGTAAGCTTTGGGGTTTGTCGCAAATTAATCTTAAAATTATATGATTTTATGAATCCAATGGATAGCTCGGTAACACTTCTCAAATACCAACATTACTACATTAATCTTTATAGGGAGAAAACGCGGTTTAAATTCCCGACCACTCTTTCCCACTTCACATGTCTTCTGTAAATCTCTGCAGGGTATCACTTGGATGTTTGCTCCAACAACGGTAAATAACCCCAAGCCTCAGTTTAATTTGTGTCGTAACTCTACCGGTCCTTGAGTTAGCAGGACGATACACCTTAAAAATGTATGAAAATAAAACAAGAGGCTCATTTAGTGACGCGACTTCACTTCTCACTCACTGTTCCCTAGCAGACACTGACATCAAACATCATTTAAATAAATTTGTGTAGAGCGTCAAACTAAAACTCAAGAAAACAACTGCTCTATCCAGGAGGAGCGCTATGAGAGGAACTGCATGTATATTTTAAACACTATCTCATTTACTATACACTCTTATTTGTATCTAACAAATAACATGCAAATCCGATGTAACAATTTTCTTTCGGGCAATTAGCTTTGCGTCATTCAGATTTTCAGCAAACAGAGACATCCTAAAATGAAGGCTGGCACATAACTGGGAGAAACAACCCAACCAACGGATGGTTCTGATTATTGGCCCTTATTTAAATCCACGCGGACATTGCAGCGTCAAACAAACAAAACATTCGGCGAATTCACAACAAAACATTTAGAGCCCAAAATTAAATGTTTGGGTGAATGTCTGTCCTCCAATCTGTCATTCCGAACCAGGATATTCAAAAGGCATAACGGCGCACAACGGTTTACAGGAAAACATTCCACCATCGGATATTGACAGTCATCAGGTAATTATAATCTGCGCCCAGTACTACAAATACAGTGAGACATCAAAATTCCTGATGAGGATAAATGCCCAAAATACGTAAATAGACATTAACGGAATAATATTCCCGCGTATGGCTCCATAACACCGTACTGCGGCCCGATCAAGAGCGCTTGTGTTGCCGCCATCTTGCACACATTTTGAGGCTGGTGTCGCGATAGATATGCGGAGCTTACAGAAGAAACGTCTTTGCTGCAAGGCTCTCAGATGTAACACATCTCATAGCAACACAAAATACATTATTTTTTACAAAAATAAGGGACATGAGGTAGCTACAGACCTGAGGATATATAACATCCTAGCTATACCTCAGTAACGTGGTTTAGTATGAATTAGGCACTTTAATATTACAAGAAAGCCTGTTGAAATTTATAACCACGATATTATTTCAACAATAATTTATCTACACAACTAGACGAAGCAGTAAAAATTATTAATTTTTTTGTCGAATCATTTTGAAAGTACAGTGCTTTATTTGAAAACTGAGAACAATACAAGTTAATCTGTTTATCAGTAACCAACAACGTTCGTGCACAGAGAAGGAAGAGGTGCAAGATGCGTAAATCCAATCCGAAACTATCAGTCTCCTCCCAGAGCAACAAGTTGTAGACGACAACCTGTTGATCACTCAGACACACCGCGTCAACGTAGTCGCTCACCGTTGATGCTCAATGACCATAACCTACTACTGTACACCGGATTGACATTCTATACGACAAAACTAACTCCTTATATTCAGAAGAATGGAAGTCTATATGTTTGACAGAAACATTTTGAACAGTTCCTTGAATAACGTATACCTTCTATTTCAGTATGCAACTGTATGCACAAGCATACAATGAAAATCATAAAGAATGAATAACACTCCTACCAACGGTAAGTATCAAGTAATTACAAACCTACAAATGTCATTGTTATTTCGGCAAGACGCCTGGATTTGTTGCCTGTTTGGCAATTTCTCTACCACTTTACACTACAATTTGCCAATTATATATTCCTCCTACGGAGAGAAGAGAGAATTGATTGTAGAAACAACATAAAAATATAAGCGAGTAAAATCCATGCGTTTCTATATTGACCGATACAAACACTGTCATGTTGTTTAACATATGAACTTTGACGTGCAGTGTTGTAACATAGTAGATTTTGTTACAGCATGGCCTCAGTCCAGGTTAAGTAATAGAATTATCTAAAATTGCCGAGCCATTTCTAAAATAAATTCTCCTATGTTTTATAGAAAGAAGTGATGTCTCACAGTAACACCTCTCAAGTATTGTAATTTTTTTATCGGTCATAAAGTATAAAATATCCATAAAAATCAATAAGAAGTGTGTTGTTTACCATTTACGGATGAAATCTGCAATCCAGCGAAGAACAGAAGCGTCCAATAAAAACAATAATCCGTCTTCCGCAACATGTTGAAGCCGCGGTTACTGCGGAATATCCTCAGAGATCACTCATCAGCCAACACACAACACACTTCTGTCAAAACTGCACAAAATCTTTCACACACATCATACATGTGTTTCTACCGATGCCTAAACAACTCGGGGTACGCTCCCCACACACAACTTCTCATCGCCGCAGCGCGCTCCACTGTGAGAGCTATTGTTCGTACTAGCCTCCAAGAAAGTAGTTCCAACGTTGCCGCTGTCGGTATCCCTCCGCGCGCCGAACTGTGGGAAAATTTGCTCTTGTGTGAATCCAAGTGTTTTACGTTTAGTGTCTTATCAAAAGAGTGTATCTCGTAACATTAAGTTTATTAAATGATACACGCGTAATATTTGAGGCGTACCAATGATACGGACGTTTTGAAGATGAAATATATACGCGCCTATTTCTTTGAGTGGACGCTGTGGAATGCGTCGCTGGTAACAAGTCTCTAGCCAATGGGAGAAGTTCATTCACATTCTCACTGTTGCTAAAAAGACGTTCTGTTGTGTTTGTTGCATATTATCCGGACGCTACTCAGTTATACGCGTCATGTTATGAAATTGGGATACAATATGTAAAATGAGAGGCTTCTAAAGCAACAGTAAGCAAATTTTATCCATGTGGTTTTCTATTTCTTCTATCGAATATTAGTTCGTTAACGATCAATTCGGGTCATACTAACCTTACCACTAATTTCAATACCATGAGATAAGTTTTATATAAATAATAATGTCGCCAGGAGAAGCAGGTAATATATGAAGTTAAATATCGCCTTCATCTGTTCGTAGAGAGAACTGGATGCAACAAGATATTCCAAGAACATGGTCGCAGAGGAAGCGAAGATGACACGAATTTGTTTGGGGAATGACAAAATCAGTGATGGTGAAAAAGGTAAAGCTGATGAAACGTCATTTCCCTATACTGAAACTGAAAATAATCAATTTAATTACGATGGTAAATTACCGAATCAGAAGTCATTTTTTAAAATGACGTCATCCTGATTTCAGATTTTAGTGTTTTAAAATAAAACACTGGCAGCTGAACGAAAGATGACGCAATGTAATATATTTATAGGAGCTGTGGACCAGTATTACAAGAAAGTAATAGTAGTCATTTTCATCCATCTAATTAAACATTCGGTTTAATAGCAAGAAGCCGAATCAGTATTATTTTCGGATCCAGAACCGAAAAATATATTTTACTGCTGTTAGTTATTGAATAAGACGTTCGATGTGAAACTTCGTATAAACTTATATTTTTGGACCAAGTTTAACTGAAAAATATGATACAGTTATTGAATGTGGTGGAAGAATTCACTGAAACAAATTTCAAATTATTAAAGTATACCCCCCCCCCCCCAGCTGCCGGTGGTACTGCTGGGTTTAAACGCCTCAGGTTGCGTATTTAACCAGTATGAATCACCAGAGTATGTTAATGTGACACGCACGCTTATAATATGTAATATATTGTCTTCAGAGTTATCAAATCATTTACAGTCACCAGCTTATACGACTAACATTACCTTATGACAGCCAACAATTTTTCCGCACTTGTAGGCCTGTATAAGCTTAAAGACAGAACCTACGGATTTAAGTGCTATAACAGTGAAACCGCCCCACTTCATCTATATATGAAGAATACAATTTTGAAGGGAGTAAAGAAAACGGGAGTTAATTGTTACGGCGTAAAGTCACGCGCCGGCACGGTAGTCGGAAACGATAGAGCAGAGATGGCTGTGAGAAGAGGTCAGCCAATAGCACACTGACCGCCTCTCCAGGACGACACTGCGGCATCAGCGGCCCTTAGGTGAAGAGGACTTTAGAATAGCTTCAATACTAGTCATTTCGCTTGTACTATGTAGCATTATCTATGCTGAAGAAACTTGCTTATTTTGTATGCGACACTTCTGTGTAATAGTCAAAGGTAAGTATTGTAGTTTTTCCTTTTATAATAAAACTCATTAATACGATGTGTTTGAATGTTGTCTAACAGTCCGAGAAAGCAGGTTTCCTAGACACCCCATCTTTGACGACTAGGCTGGATTTAACATTAATCATTCAGCACTGCTCAAGTCATATGTTAAAGACGTGTCACAGTCGACGGCTTGTTATGTATAGCCGAGAAAATGCTAAGTATTCAGGAGAACCTATGTGGCGAATAGCAAATAGGTTTGATCCAACATTTTCTGATGAAACGAAAGCTCTTAGCAGCTCTGATACATTCTCTGTTTGTTTTATTGCTGACTTTAGTTTTTCTGAGGTGTTTTGCATCGAGGCGATCTATAAATTCCGCATTTTTCTACAGACACAAACCACTCAGGATTGTGCAATCATTTTCTTTGATTTCTTATTCATTAAATTAATTAAACAGACTAATAGACCTATGCCTCGTGCAATTTATACCTGTCGCCTATGTTTCATGAATGTATAACGCAAAGTGTTAGCTTGATTGTAAAATATCTTCCACAAGTGTCTCAGCTTTAACTTTTGGTGTTGGATAATAACCATTTAGCCTATATGTATATGTTTCTTATTTGCAAAACATAGGGTAAGTCAGGGTGATGTGGTGAATGGGGTGAAATGGTGAATTGCTTTAATTCTTTACTGGTTAAACAGATGTCTCTGTATGTCTGCATGCCGACAGTCTCTGATCATCTGTGCAGTGTGCACATGTTGAAAACCAACTCCGTAAGTACTCTGTACAAAACTGTTTTCGATGCTAAATAATTTTTATATGCTGCATGCGTTTGTAGATGTTACTTCAGGTAGCTTAGTCCGCGGGGTATTTTTTGATATATTCTGCCTTCTTAATACTGCTTATGTATTACATAACCTAGAAATCGTTGCGTCTAGTGTTTTGAACTTCTTGCCGTGCTATTCACCGTTTCACCCATAGCAAATGGGAGAAATGGTGAACTCGGGCAGGACTTTTCTTATGTGTAAAGTGTAAAGCGTTTATTTAGGTACATCCCAACCAGGGTTTTTGACAAGTCATGAAATGTTAGCGTTTCCTATCCCATGCGAGAGTTATATTCTGCTTTATCTGACGTCTCAATACAATCGGTAATTTAAAAATTAGTTTTTATATATTTTTTGCGAGTGCAGTTTGGTTTGCCAGTGATTAAAAAAGTAAATGTTCTAACTACCGCCATTGTTCCAGGCAAAGATTCCTACATTTTACAAAAGACAAAAAGGATCCAGCCGTGCTGATTGGGCAGAGGAGCAACTTAACGATGCCGTAAAAGCGGTACAAAATGGAATGAGCCTGAATAAAACCTCAGAGTTTCACGTTCCATGGTCAACGCTGAAGAGACGATTAGCAAACGGGTGCTTTACGAAAAAACCTTTGGGTGGGCCGCTTGTACTAATATAAGTATGTGAGAAAAAGTTGGTAAAACGTATCATAAAATTACAAAACTTCGGATTTGCACCGACAAGGACAGAAGTACGTACCATGGCATATAAACTAGCTGAGAAATATAACCAACATCACAAATTTAACCGAGAAAAGGAAATTGCTGGAATGGACTGGCTACATTTATTCTTAAAAAGAAATCCGGAACTCTCAATCCGCAAATCAGAAGGAGTTTCACAAGCACGGTCAAGGGGTTTAAGTACGAAAAACATTTCAGGCTATTTTTCATTGCTGCAGAACATCTTGGTAGAGTATAACCTCCTTGATAAGCCGGGAAATATATTCAACGTAGATGAGTCCGGACTTCAGCTGAATAATAGACCAGGTTACGTTTTGACAGCAAAGGGGTCTAAGAGCGCTCCAGCGATAACATCCGGTGAAAAGGGTGAAACCATATCTGTAATCGCTTGCTGCAATGGAGAGGGCATGTTTTTACCCCCAGCTTGTGTTTTGAAGGGAAAAAATGAAAAGGCCGAGTACAAGGACGGTATGCCGCCGGATTCCACGATTTTCATGTCACAAAAGTCGGCGTACGTAACAAGTGATATTTTTCTTCTGCGGCTAAGGAACCATTTTGCACCGAGGAAGCCTGAGGGAACAGTCGTGCTTATTTTGGATGGACATAGCTCTCATTGCAGCAGCGTGGACACATTAGAGTTTGCAGAAGAAAAAGACGTGATTTTGCTCTGTCTACCCAGTCACGCCACACACTATCTGCAACCACTAGACAGCGCATTTTTTAAAGCTCTGAAATCCTATTATTACAATGCTTGCAATTCGTACATTAAAATGGATCCAAATAGAAAAATTTCCGGACTAGTGTTCGGAGGACTGCTTACAAAGGCATGGGTACAAACAGCTACGACAGAGAATGCAATAACTCGGTTCAGAAGCACAGGAATCATCCCGTTTAATCCTGATGTCATTCCCAAATATGCGTTTTGAACATCAGCTTCAGATCAACATCAGGAAAACAACGAACGACATGAAAACAGACCTACTTCACCTCGACCAAGTTGTTCGCACTGGCAGGAGTTACCTAATCCCTCGGAAGAAGCAACTGCAGACGTAGATAACGGACAGGGACTTGAACACATACAAGCTTCACCACAACTGGGCTGTACGCAGGGAAACACGCACTCTTCATCAGAAGCAACAGATATGACCTCGACAGTGGCAACAGAAGAACCTCAAATAACCCCTGGCAAACCCTTGGACCATATTTCGCCGATACCTATCCTAGATAAAGTTGCATCTGCAAGGAAGAAGTCCAGAGCTTTAGCTGAGGTTTTGACTTCTCCAGAAAATGTCGACAACCTGCGAAACAGAAAACGACAAATGAGTCAGTGAAGAGTAGAGCAAATGCTAAAAAGAGGATCAAAGGAGAAACCGTAACCAAAGGAAAAACCGTAACCAAAGAGACTACCAAAGGAATTATCAAGAAAGAAGCAGCCTAAGAAACTAAAAGCGTCTACCACTGACACCGAATCCGTCTCGTCGCTGGATATCCAATTGCAAGACGATAAAGACGACGCGGATGATGAAAAGTGTTGTTGTGTAGGGTGCTCTGAACTGTACAGTTGCACTGTAAAGCAACGTGGATTGGATCAAAGGTATTAGCTGCCAACGTTGGCCTCATGAAGACTGTTCAAAATATGAATCTATGTGTGACGTATGTGGCAAAAAGCAGGGGAAATAAGTTCACCATTTCATCCAAAGGGCATTCGCCATTTCACCCATATACATGGGTGAAATTGTGAAATTGATAAAAAGAAGTATTTTTTCAAAAAAAAGCTTTTGTAGTGCCTTAAAGAGGACGTGGTACTGTTAATGTGTTACTTATGTATTTTGTGAAAGGAGAGTGTTTTTATTTTGTTTAAATAAACAATTTCTTGTCTTCTACGAGGCCCAAATTTTTTGTTCACCATATCACCCTGATTTACCCTAATTCTTATTTGAATTCCCGAGAATGTTCACAGTATATGATTTGCGAACTTTATGTCTTTTATACATTTCTGTAGTCGCATCTTTTGTATTACTTTCTTCTTCTTAGCTTCTTTTCTTAATAGATTTCACGTCTCATTGTGCAGTTTATTGTGTGTATTTTCATGCGTATCTTTTGTTTAGTCTTGGGCCTTTTTTGGTATGTGCTTGAGATTTGTATAATTTCGCAGTTGCCGGCGGCGGTGGTCTAGCGGTTCAGGCGCTCAGTCCGGAACCGCGCGACTGCTACGGTCGCAGGTTCGAATCCTGCCTCGGGCATGGATGTGTGTGATGTCCTTAGGTTAGTTAGGTTTAAGTAGTTCTAAGTTCTAGGGGACTGATGACCAGAGCTGTTAAGTCCCATAGTGCTCAGAGCCATTTGAACCATTTGAACCAATTTCGCATTTTCTGTAAATGTAGCTTTCAAGAACAAAGAATTAAGAATTTGGTATAGGAAAAGAAGCAGAGGAAGATGGATCCTCTACCTTTATCGCTAGTGACAGTTATTATACGGAGACAGACCCCATGTCAACTAGTTTTACTTCTATATCCGCGTTTGTATAGATACTTTACAAGTAATTGTGCAGTGCAGTTGTAGCGAAGCTCATTCCCACCCGTTCTTCATATAAAGACAGCCAGCAATATTTGTAGAAAATGCTTTGGCATTTACGAAAAGAAACGTTGTTTGAAACAGATTGCGCAATATTTCAGAGAGGATAGCACCTTTCGCACAGAGGCAAACAGGAATTTGATATTATATCGTGGATTGCCTGCCCAAGTGCAGACGTTGACTCCGATCCACATTAGCAACGAACAGTAGTGGGATGAAGTTAAACGAAGTAAGTAACAGATGCACTGTAAAGACATGATAGAACTAGGCATGACGTGATAGCACTAGGTATGATTGTGTATATCTGAAGTTATCAGAGGCTGTGCGAAAAGGCGTTGAGGAAAGTCTAACAGTAAAGTAATGGAATAAACTATGACGTGTAAGGATTAGAATTGTGTGAGAAAGCGAATAGAAATGTAAAGCAGCTACTACAGAAAAATTTAGCTTTTGGATGGAAGGACATGCAAGTAGGCAAAGAATAGGGAAATGTACCAGTTATGCTGGCAACTTAGAATTGAAGCTGTAGATAACTGCCAAAAAGCGAACTAGGAAGTCTGAGAGGAACAACGAGAAGAAAAGTAAAAATAAAATACTGCAAGGTTTTCTATCACATCACGGAAGATTCTATGTGGATTAGCTGTGATAAACAGTCAAGGCATTAAGATATGGTGGATGAGAATTAAAAATTGATATAAAATATGGATAAATGAAGGTGTGGAGGCAATGCATACTTTGAAACTCTGTAGGAGAAGGATGAGGTGCGCAGTCTGACATTTCAGGTCACTGTGTTTCTGACTGAAATATTTCGCAGACGAGCCACACAAAAACTAAGGAGTCCAGAAAGAGAAAAAAGCGTTGGTCATAAACTAAATGATTATAAATGTTAATAAAACCAGGATACAGTAATAAAAATAGCAAAACAATAATGACAAACAGGTGTTACCAGAAACTGGTTACGACAGAATGCAAATTGTAAACTTTACTGTTACCTGGAGTAAAAGAGGAACTGAGATTGGAAGTGAAAGTGCACAGTAAAAGAATTTCAATGCTAGGATTCGTTACTGACATTAAGCTTTTGAAAGTAATGTAGAGCTCTAAAATATAGTGTAAATGGAGTTTATATGCTTCCGAGAGGAGGATCTGGCATTCAGAGAAGAAACAAGAAGACAGAATTAATAACTATACCTTTAGAAGACACATATACATTGTTATTATTACTATTATTATTATTATTAATAGTATGGCAGTTACTCATCACTTTAATAATACACTCCTGGAAATGGAAAAAAGAACACATTGACACCGGTGTGTCAGACCCACCATACTTGCTCCGGACACTGCGAGAGGGCTGTACAAGCAATGATCACACGCACGGCACAGCGGACACACCAGGAACCGCGGTGTTGGCCGTCGAATGGCGCTAGCTGCGCAGCATTTGTGCACCGCCGTCGTCAGTGTCAGCCAGTTTGCCGTGGCATACGGAGCTCCATCGCAGTCTTTAACACTGGTAGCATGCCGCGACAGCGTGGACGTGAACCGTATGTGCAGTAGACGGACTTTGAGCGAGGGCGTATAGTGGGCATGCGGGAGGCCGGGTGGACGTACCGCCGAATTGCTCAACACGTGGGGCGTGAGGTCTCCACAGTACATCGACGTTGTCGCCAGTGGTCGGCGGAAGGTGCACGTGCCCGTCGACCTGGGACCGGACCGCAGCGACGCACGGATGCACGCCAAGACCGTAGGATCCTACGCAGTGCCGTAGGGGACCGCACCGCCACTTCCCAGCAAATTAGGGACACTGTTGCTCCTGGGGTATCGGCGAGGACCATTCGCAACCGTCTCCATGAAGCTAGGCTACGGTCCCGCACACCGTTAGGCCGTCTTCCGCTCACGCCCCAACATCGTGCAGCCCGCCTCCAGTGGTGTCGCGACAGGCGTGAATGGAGGGACGAATGGAGACGTGTCGTCTTCAGCGATGAGAGTCGCTTCTGCCTTGGTGCCAATGATGGTCGTATGCGTGTTTGGCGCCGTGCAGGTGAGCGCCACAATCAGGACTGCATACGACCGAGGCACACAGGGCCAACACCCGGCATCATGGTGTGGGGAGCGATCTCCTACACTGGCCGTACACCAATGGTGATCGTCGAGGGGACACTGAATAGTGCACGGTACATCCAAACCGTCATCGAACCCATCGTTCTACCATTCCTAGACCGGCAAGGGAACTTGCTGTTCCAACAGGACAATGCACGTCCGCATGTATCCCGTGCCACCCAACGTGCTCTAGAAAGTGTAAGTCAACTACCCTGGCCAGCAAGATCTCCGGATCTGTCCCCCATTGAGCATGTTTGGGACTGGATGAAGCGTCGTCTCACGCGGTCTGCACGTCCAGCACGAACGCTGGTCCAACTGAGGCGCCAGGTGGAAATGGCATGGCAAGCCGTTCCACAGGACTACATCCAGCATCTCTACGATCGTCTCCATGGGAGAATAGCAGCCTGCATTGCTGCGAAAGGTGGATATACACTGTACTAGTGCCGACATTGTGCATGCTCTGTTGCCTGTGTCCATGTGCCTGTGGTTCTGTCAGTGTGATCATGTGATGTATCTGACCCCAGAATGTGTCAATAAAGTTTCCTCTTCCTGGGACAATGAATTCACGGTGTTCTTATTTCAATTTCCAGGAGTGTACATATAAAATATGTACATAATTTACTAATTTACGGATATATTATTTATATAATTAATCACGTCTGTTGTAGTGTCCAAATAATCCGAGGGGTTTCCAGGGAACGAATTTTGAGGACATCCTCGAACAATATGTTTGACAGTGTGTCCTATGACTGGAAAGTGACGGGTGCATTCTGCAGCGGTGGCCTACTAAGTCATCGATCTCCCATGGTCAGTCAGGGTCCTGTTGAGTGCAGTCCGTGTCCTCAGGGTCCCACGGTTTGTTACTGGCAGAGTGCATCAAAGCTTCGTTAACAAATAAGTTAAGCTGCACCAAGTTCCTAGCTGTTATGAGTGGGGATGTCCGCGGCGTAGTCTGGTGATTCGGATAACAGGTTTGTACGTCCTCATGAACTGGTAGTTGCTGGTTGATGCCGATTTCCTTGCATTCTCTCAGAATATTCTTTAGGTGTTGGGAAGCGGCTTAGGACAGGTAGCCAGAATACTGGAGTGGACTTGACTGTGACAGTAACAGCCGCTATGGCTTCATGTAGTTATGTATCTACCAGTTACGTGTGGCTGCTGATTATCCAGACAGGGTTGCAATATTCTGTCGCTGAGTAGACAAGGCTAAGGGCAGATGATCGTAAGGTCGAAGCTACAGAGCCCCATGTTGTATCACATAATTTTTTGCGGAATATTATTTCTTGACCTCAATTTAGCTGCAGTCTTTGTCAGATGCTGTTTAAATGACTGCATTCTGTCACGCATAGCTCCAAGGTACTGTGCATGTTTGTTATGGACCAGGCAATTAACCTCAAAGATATGTCCAGTTCACTGATGGCTAGGACATTACTCAGATGAAAACAAGTGGATTCAGTTATGTCAGGATTTGGTTCAAGTCCCCATTTAAGAAAACATCGCCCTGTTATACTTGGTCTTCTGTTAACTTATCTTCAGTGGCCTCGATTTGTTTGTGCTGTGTTGCTATCACCCAGTCATCAGCATAACCAAACTTCCTGGATTGAGTGGCTGGCATATCTGCAGTATACAAACTAAATAGTAGCAGATCTAGGACTGAGCCTTCAGGTAGGCCATTGTTGAGGGTCTTCTGGTCACTAATGGTATTGCCAATAATTACTTGAAATGGCCTATCAGTCAGCGTATTGTTAAAAAGTTGTGCTATTATTCCGCAGGGCATTACTCAGAGCGGCTGATAGACAGCACCCTGTCTCCACACGGTATCATAAGCTGCATACAGGCTATTAAATACAGCAGACGTCTTTAGTGTTTCCGGAAGCCAGCTTCTATGTTAATAAAACTACTTGATCCACATGGCTACGGTTTGGTCGGAATCCTGCCAACTCAACAGAAATCTTTCCAAGTATCTCGATACGTATTCTGTTATACAGCAGCCTCTGAAATAATTTGTACATCATACGTAGAACGGCAACTGGATGATAACTCTGAGGTTTGTGTGGTGTCACCGCCAGACACCACACTTGCTAGGTGGTAGCCTTTAAATCGGACGCGGTCCGTTAGTATACGTCGGACCCGCGTGTCGCCACCGTCAGTGATTGCAGACCGAGCGCCGCCACACGGCAGGTCTAGAGAGACGTCCTAGCACTCGCCCCAGTTGTACAGCCGACTTTGCTAGCGATGGTTCACTGACAAATTACGCTCTCATTTGCCGAGACGATAGTTAGCATAGCCTTCAGCTACGTCATTTGCTACGACCTAGCAAGGCGCCATTATCAATTGCTATTTATCCTGTGATGCATGTACCGTCAGACCGATGTTCACCAATTATGGATTAAAGTTAAGTATTCCAGAAGCTACGTACTTTTTTTACTAGACTCAACTCCTTTAACTGTTCCAGACCTCACGCCAGCCTGCGTGAGCTTAAACGCGTGCCTTTCGGCTACCTCATAGTGGCTTGGCTGTCTCGCCAAGTCACAACAGTTTGTTGTTGGGTTTACCTGGTTTTGAGATGCCAATGATATCGTCTGTTTTGCAAGTCATGAAATGGATCCCCTTTGCAGAATATTGGAGAAACATTGGGATATGCATATTTTGGTATATTTATCACAGTACGGACGAATCACCGGACGAGTGGCACAGAGATGCTGAGGGAAAATCATTTAGCAAGATGATAACAGCTCTCCACAAAGAACCTGGGGTCGTAGTTTTCACAAACAAATAAGATTTTCGTCCACAGCTTGTTTTTTTAAGTAATTAAACTATGGATGTTACCAAAACTTTTTCAGAATCGTCATCAGCGTTCACTACTTTTCTTTGTTCGCGAGTTAATGTGCCATATGCAAATGAATGACGAAATCGAAAGAGGTGTTGCAGTGGCATAAGAAAGCTAAGCTTGCTCAGTCACTTTGCTCTAACTCAAAGTTTTACGTTAACTCTGAGCAGTAATATTGCCTGCTCGATGGTTGAGTTGAATATGGAATGACGGCGCTTCAGTCCTCTATCCGAGAGTTATTTTTTCGCTTGAGGCTTAAGGCGAATGCCAGGATGTTTCTTTGGAGAGGCCACGGTCGACTGCGTTCGTCATCCTTCCTCAGTGCGATCTTGTACCGCGCCTGCAGTAACCACGTCGTCGACGGAACGTTGAACTTTTAACCTTCTCTCATTTCTTACGAATGATGAACTCTGTGTTTTACTGTGATAGAATGAAACTTTCCGATCATGCTCTGAACAAAATCGCTCTAAATTATGCTGATGCTTTTGGAGTAAGATCATTACCTATTTTTGGTAAAACACTATTTTTTGTCTACGACGAAATGCAGAACTCCGCTTTGGCCGATGGTAAACACCATGAAAATGTAACAGGCTAGTCGAGACCAAATGCCTTTCGGCACGTACGGAGATGGTTTAATTCCTGACACGTTATTAGGCGTTCACGTAAGTGCGTTCTGTTTTACAACGCGAGTGATACAACGAAAACTGTCAACAAACTCGTGTAGAACCAACTTGCACTGAAAGCAAATTCTGTTCACGATGTAAATGACCTGGTGGATAGCATCGAAATCTTCTTGAGACATTTCGCGTATCATGTTGTGGTATATTTGCATGTACTTGAAAGTTGGAAAACACACAGTGACTGATTTTCACGTTTCTTGCAGTAGTACAGGTACGCAAATACTGATCACACATTCATGCACTTAAAAATAAATATCAACAGTCACAATCGCAGTAAAGTTCTTTTTTCTATATAAGGTTACCGGTTTCGGTCTGTTTTCAGACCCACACCATGATGGTAGATGGCGGCTGTGCAAGGGGCAAGCGCTACACCTTCACGAACGCTAATTGCTCCGTTCAAGGCCACCATCTACCGTCATGGTATGGATCTGAAAACAGACCGAAACCGGTATCCTTATATAAAAAAGCTTATTGTGATTGTGACTGTTCACATTTGCTTTTGAATAATAAATAAACCGCTGTGCCCCAGAGAGACATGTTCTCAAAAATTACTGATTCATCCACTTGTACGTGCCATAGCTATGGGACCTCCAGCACACTTTGTGTACATTTGTGACCGAGGTCAATGACTTGATCCAGATTCTAGCCTAGTTTGCTTACATTGTATGTTCTTACCCACTTTTTTTACATTAGGTGACCTGGATTATTTATCGGGTAATTCCATAGAATTTATTATCTCTTTCCGAATACTTCCGAGTAGTTCCCAGTCGTCTTGCTGAATCCCTTTTCTTTATGTCGTCGTTAAAATATGAATGTAGAAAATTTTAGAAATAAGTAAAAGATCGCAATCGGTGGTAAATCTAAACGCGTTGACACTGCGCAGTGTAGCACCTGCTTCTCCTCTCCTCCTACAAGAGGCTAGTATCTTAGCCACTATTAAAATGAAAGAGCCAATTACAATGTAGACCCATCTGGACCTTTCTCAAAAGTATCCGGTCTAAATTATTCATCAAAAATACGTCGCACATTTAAAAATTGCCTGAATTGCGTAAAATGACGAAAATGTTGTCAACCGTGTTTCCTTACAGACTTCAAAAAATCGTTATTGCCTGGCTGACCTGTCGCACTGGTGAATTTCGTCGAAAGTTATGTATCATTAGTTATGAAATATCAGAACAAGTGTATAACATTCCCTCCACAAACAATTAAAAACCAACATTTACTTATCCAGTGTAATTAACAATTCAGTAGTAAACAGTTGTCAAACTATAATGCAAAACTTGAAAAAAAATGCGAATCGAAATCAGCTGTTGCACTTGTTCTCCTGTTGCTTGTTTTCATTTGCTCTTAGCATACCAACATGAGCAGAATGCCTACTACTAGCACAGCACAAAACGTTATCATCCTATGCTGTCAGAAAACGGAAAAATATATATTGTAATACCGTTGCTTTATTTATATAAGGATTACAAAGAGAGGAAATATTGTATAACCTATTAAAATCAGCGTGTATCTGCAGTGGGTGACTGGTCCCGGGTGTGTCAGTTCCTGGAAGAGGTGTTAGCCACTGGGGTTGTTAGCTACTCGGGTGTCAGCTTCTGGGGATGCGATGCTTTTTAAGATCTAGTATGCCGGCCGCGGTGGTCTCGCGGTTAAGGCGCTCAGTCCGGAACCGCGCGACTGCTACGGTCGCAGGTTCGAATCCTGCCTCGGGCATGGATGTGTGTGATGTCCTTAGGTTAGTTAGGTTTAAGTAGTTCTAAGTTCTAGGGGACTGATGACCACAGAAGTTAAGTCCCATAGTGCTCAGAGCCATTTGAACCATTTTTTTTAAGATCTAGTAGCTGGGGAGGGTACTTCTGGCAACACTATCATTACCGTCCCTTCCCTGTTCCACTCGCGAATGGTGCGTGGGAAGAGCGAATGTCGGTAGGCTTCTCTGAGCTTCTGGTCGCCAGAAGCGTGTGTGAGGAAGTTACATGTTGCCCGAGTCTTCCCGGAACGTAGCTTCTAGGAATTTCCACAGTAAACCTCTCCGTGTAGCTCAGGGCGCTCCTCGTAGTGCATGCTATTCAAGTTCTCTGGACATATTCGTAGCGCTTTCGCGTTTACTGAACGCTCCGCTCTTCGTTGGATGTTCTCTCTCCCCCCTCCCCTCTCTCTCTCGCTCTCTGTCTTCTCTCTCTCTGTCTCTCTTCTCTCTGTCTCTCTCCCCCTCTCTTGTATTAAAAACCTGTTAAGGGTCCTACATTAAGAAGACGTACTCCACAATCGGTCGAGCGAGTGTTTAGTAAACTACTTCTTTCACGTATGAACGATATTTCCTAAACGTTTCTTCCAGTGAATCTCACCACGGGTTCTTACGCAAGTTAACGACCATCACTAATACAACTGGATAACAGAATTCTGCCTGTAGGTACAAATCAGTCTCAGTCAGTCCGTTACAGTTAGATATAAGACACACCGAGATAAAACATGTAGCACAGTTTCTTGACTTACATGCTTTTCATTGCACAATTGTCTTGTACTTGAATCGGCTATAGTGTCCTCTTATTCCTCAAATACGAGTGTTGGCACACTGCGAGGCCATCCATACGGACTGAAAGTGTTTCGCACAAGCGACGATACAGTGCTATAAATATTCCACGCGGAAAATGCTCCCATTTCATGCCCATTGCCATACATGATCATCACATCTTGCAGCACTGTTCACTACTCACTGTGTCACCCCACCTGCACAGCACAGCGGCGGACATTCTCGCATTAAATACCGAGACAATTTATTGCTAACTACATATGGGCTGCAATATTGATCTCCACAAGAAATGTTCCGCAGTAGTACGTTGCAGAAGGGATACATAGCGCCGAATTTATTCCAGTACTGCTATCTCACAACCCAAGTACTGTGGAACGTTCATAGAAACAGGTTACCCTCTTTACTTCATTCTATTGGTGCAAATGTCTGTGACCATAGTTGATTTATAAGGGGCAGTCAAATGAAACCAAACATGTTTCATCACCTCTGTGCCATCATCGGTGGATTTTTGTTTACTGAAAACTGTAAAAATTGACCATATTTTAGGTTGTAACTAATCTAACAAAGTGAGGCCTAAAGAAACTTTTCGTTCGATTTTCTTCTTACCGAGATTTTACATCATATGGTTTAGCAGGACCAACTTTATGATATGTTGCACTGATAGCTTGTCATCTGCAAACCAAACGGTGTAAATGTGAATTTCATCGGGGAGTTAAAATATCCCTCGATTTTTTAAAAAAAGCTTGATTTTGGCATATCAAAATGTTCTGCGCATTCACTATGTGATCAAAAGTATCCGGACACCTGGCTGAAAATGACTTACAAGTTCATGGCGCCCTCCATCGGTAATTCTGGAATACAGTATGGTGTTGGCCCACCCTGAGCCTTGATGTCAGATTCCACTCTCGCAGGCATACGTTCAATCAGGTGCTGGAAGGTTTCTTGGGGAATGGCAGCCCATTCTTCACGGAGTGCTGCACTGAGGAGAGGTATCGATGTCGGTCGGTGAGGCCTGGCACGAAGTCGGCGTTCCAAAACATCCCAAAGTTGCTCTATAGGATTCTGTGCAGACCAGTCCATTACAGGGATGTTACTGTCGTCTAACCAAACCGTCACAAGCCGTGCATTATGAACAGGTGTTCGATCGTATTTAAAGATGCAATCGCCATCCCCGAGCCGGCCGGAGTGGCCGTGCGGTTCTAGGCGCTACAGTCTGGAGCCGAGCGACCGCTACGGTCGCAAGTTCGAATCCTGCCTCGGGCATGGATGTGTGTGATGTCCTTAGGTTAGTTAGGTTTAATTAGTTCTAAGTTCTAGGCGACTGATGACCTCAGAAGTTAACTCGCATAGTGCTCAGAGCCATTTTTGAGCCATCCCCGAATTGCTCTTCAACAGTGGCAAACAAGAAGGTGCTTCAAACATCAATGTAGGCCTGTGCTGTGATAGTGCCACGCAAAACAACAAGGGGTGCAAGCCCCGTCCAAGAAAAACACAGCCACACCGTAACACCACCGCCTCCGAATTTAAATGTTGGAACTACACACGCTCGCAGATTACGTTCACCGGGCATTCACCATACCCACATCCTGCCATTGAACTGCCACACTGTGTACCTTGATACGTCACTCCACACAACGTTTTTCCACTGTTCAATCGCCCAATTTTTACGCTCCTTACACCGGCGTGATGTGTGGCTTATGAGCAGCTGCTCGACCTTTGAAACCCAATTTTTCTCACCTGCCGCCTAACTGTCATACTACTTGCAGTGGATCCTGTTGCAGTTTGGAATTGCTGTGTGATTGTCTGGATAGATGTCTGCCTATTACGCACTACGACCCTCTTCAACTGCCGACGGTCCCTTGTCTGTCAACAGACGAGGTCGGCCTGTACGTGTCCCTTCACGTTTCCACTTCATTATCACATCGGAAACAGTGGACCTAGGGATTTTTAGGAGTGTGGAAGTCTCGCTTACAGACGTATGACACAAGTGATACCCAATCACCTGACCACGTTTGAATCCGTGAGTTCCGCGGTGCGCCCCATTCTGTTTTCTCACGATGTCTAATGACTACTGAGGTCGCTGATATGGAGTACCTGGCAATAGGTGGCTGCACAATGCATCTAATATGAAAAACGTATGTTTTTGGGGGTGTGCGGATACTTTTGGTCACATAGTGTATATTTGTTACTACTCACGTTTTGTTGCGTCTCATTCTTCTTTTGCGTTCTGAGGGCACTGTTTGCAAAAAGACGGAACACATATCCTATAATTTAACTGCAAACGCGGAAAGAAAGGACAAGAGCTGCAGATCCAAAAGATGAATAGTAAGTAAACTGTTTAATATTTCAAAACGAAGCGCCACAGGTGTTAATACATTTATCCCACTGTCAGACAAGACGGTCAATGCTTCACGGAAAAATGTTTGCGGTTGCCTACAGAACCATGATTGTACCCAGACGTACACCTCTTTGTCAGAAAGAAATCGGCAGCCACGAATGTCTTTCTTCAGGACTCCAAAAATATGGAAATCGAACGGGGAGAGATCGAGACTGGAGGATGTGTAAGGGCTTCCCAGCGGAGCTTGTGCAGTGTTGCGGAAGCAACCTTGGCAACATGTGAGACGCCGTTTTTTTGGTAGCTTTTTTCGAATACGCTGCAGAAGTTTTGCTACACGCTCTCCATACAGTCCCGACCTCTCCCCATGCGTTTTCCATATTTTTACGCTGCATTAGCGATGTTCACTGTTTGTGGCGAAAGAGCCTTTGGGTGGTAACGCCATCGAAAATTCTGAGCATGTTTATTGCGCTGCTTACTGTTCTCTTATTTCGTCTAATGCCAGGCAAGATTTAACACTTTCAAATAATTGGAAAACACAGATCGTGTATACCACCACAGACACACACACACACACACACACACACACACACACACACACACGCCGGCCGCGGTGGTCTAGCGGTTCAGGCGCTCAGTCCGGAACCGCGCGACTACTACGGTCGGAGGTTCGAATCCTGCCTCGGGCGTGGATGTGTGTGATGTCCTTAGGTTAGTTAGGTTTAAGTAGTTCTAAGTTCTAGGGGACTAATGACCTCAGATGTTAAGTCCCATAGTGCTCAGAGCCATTTGAACCATTTGAAACACACACACACACACACACACACACACACTTCGCACCTTACTAGCACGCATCTACATACTTTGCCATGATTTACAACCAGAATTAGATATCATTTGATAGGTTGTATATCGTATATATAAATATTGAAAGAAGACTGACATTGTCACATACACATTGTAAGTAGTTGTTAAAGCTTATTGCATGAAAGGTGACAGAGTGTCTTATATTATCAAAATGGCGTAATGAATTATTGCCTATACTAGTAGAGGTTGGAACGACAGTGGAAATGAAACGGCAGGCATAACTGAAGCCCTGGGTGTAAAAGTCTGCACAGGTGTGTTGGTCCTGCTTGACACAGGAAGTGACAAGACAGACGATCTGGGCACCTGAGCGTGGAAGCACAATACAGCGGCGGCCGGCCAGTTATGTAGTGGGGCCGGAAGGATAACCGGATAATACTTCGGTAACTCCGAAAATCTTGGACGCAGCAGAGAGGAACGAGGAAGCGTTACCTCGGAAATCGCAGGCTGGGTTACTTCCAAGGATTTTTACTCTGAGAAGCATACCATTGTATGAGTAGAGGTATTTCCTCTCTAACTTTGCGCGGTGGACGTCAAAAGACTAAAGTATGGTTGGTCGGCGTTCGGAAGAATCTGTAGAGAGGGAGAATATTCCGTGGTTTCGAGAATATGATTCCCTTTCTGAGTTACGAGGAAGGGGAACCGAGCTTTGCTAGGAAGCCAGCGGTGGAGAGAGGAAGTGTTCCGTTTTGAGCACCCGAGTTTGACGGTCGTTCAGTATCAGCTTTTGTTGCTGTCTTTGCTCTCAGGAGATATTGTAGTTAGAACGGTTAGGCACTGTACTGTTGCGAACTTATACGATTCTGGACTTCGCCTCCAGGTAGGGAGTCGTCGTTGAGTACGCAGCGGCCGGCCGCGGTGGTCTAGCGGTTCTAGACGCTCAGTCCGGAACCGCGCTACTGCTACGGTCGCAGGTTCGAATCCTGCCTCGGGCATGGATGTGTGTGATGTCCTTAGGTTAGTTAGGTTTAAGTAGTTCTAAGTTCTAGGGGACTGATGACCACAGATGTTAAGTCCCATAGTGCTCAGAGCCATTTGAACCATTTTTGAGTACGCAGCGTTCAGTGATTGGGAGCACTTCTTCTGTCTATACTAACGTAGAGACGTTATCTGAATTCCGTCCTTGGGAGTGGGAGTTCGCGTTTCTTCTCTGTAGAACACAGAGAGGAGAAGACAGTATTAGATTACGATAGTCAGTGGACCGCCTTCTGCCGTCCTAGTGTTTGAAAGTGTTTTATTTTGTGGCTGGAGTTCTTTCATCGTTGCAGACGTGTACGGGAACCATCACTCTGACGCACCGGATGCAGTGCAGACGGTGATGTTGATAATTGCTTCTGCTTATTAGGGCTATAAAGCTAAACAGCTGTGATCACGGAAATTTTATTTCCACTGAGGTTGCACACCACTGTAGATGATCTTTGAAAGCAGTTCCAGTATTTGGTATGTAGATGATGTCAGTCGTCTCGCGCTATTTATGTTAGATCGCGCAGTCATAAAAAGGGGCAGATTTGGGCAACTGATCAATCGTGTTAGCTAGGAAATTCATTTGTGTCTCTTTATGTCTATTGGACATTGATATATGAACATTTGTAATATAAAGAGGTTTTAATTTACAATAAATCTATAAGTGGAAACAGCATTTATCATTTGGTAGTTTCTAGTTCCCTTAATCATTCACTTATGTTTATGTTGTAATTTATGTGTTAAAGAGCAAGAAGGAGATAATTGTCATTAAAATATGCTACGATCTGCTTCAGGGGTAGTTAAACAGGCCAAATCTTCATTTTCGCGTTCAGTATTTCCGTTGCGCACATTCGTTTTACACCTGCCTGGAGTAGCATCGTGGATATGGCTTACCCTACCAGGATCCTTCTTAAGAGTCTACTGATAGTAGTCATAAAGTGGTTTGAAACCTCGGAAACTTTGAAAAAAAAATTTCCCATTTATTTTAGGTGTTATTGATAGTGATCACCAGCTTGCGTGTACAGTTTGTATTTGTAAAGTCACGCGATAACAGTAAAAAATAATATTTGTGTATTTTATTGTATTTCTTTTCAGAGGCGTTGCGCTCCAGCCCACTGGCTGCAATTTATTGATATTTATGTTATGTCATTTGTCGTTGTAATTTGTTTGTATTGTAACGCCACTGCTCGTTCACGACGTTGCTATTAGTTTAGCTTGTTTGCTGTAGATATTTTATGTTACGTGCTCGTTACATAATAAATGTGGGTAGTGAAAATTGTGTGTACTTTTAAGAGAGAACTGTTATCAGAGATCAGTCCATGATAACTAGGGAGAAAGCGCGCTTAGCAGCACAACAGATCACTAGTTATAACAACATAGAAATGGCAGATACACTGGGTAGTCAAGAAAGCCTATGGGAGGAGAAATTGTTAGCTATGTTAGCAGCACAAGGCACAGGTGAGGAGATTACCGATTCAAGGGAACTTTTTGAGGATGATAGACACAGCCAAGCCCGTGGTGGGCAACCTGATAGCGAAGATGAGGAACAGAGACACCCTGAGGCAATCGTAAAGATACGGGACTACAATGTAGGAAGTCCAAGTGAACACGGAACAACTAAGAATTGTGGTTGATCGCCGTCAGTGACATCGTCACGAGGCAGCATATCAGGGGCGCGCGGTGATGACTTTCTTGAATACCAAGAAATGGAAAGGGTTCAAATGGCTCTGAGCACTATGGGACTTAACTTCTGAGGTCATCAGTCCCTTAGAACTTAGAACTACTTAAACCTAACTAACCTAAGGACATCACACACATCCATGCCCGAGGCGGGATTCGAATCTGCGACCGTAGCGGTCGCGCGGTTCCAGAGTGTAGCGCTAGAACCGCTCGGCCACTTCGGCCGGCAATGGAAAGGGAAAAGGGCAGAAGAGTAGAGGAAGAGAAAGTCACAACAGGAGAAAAGATTTAGATAACACAGGTGTGTTGGACATCCTTGCATACCTAAAAGCAATGGGAAGTGAAATGGAAAGTAAAATTCAGAAGGTCAGCTCAGAAATGGGAAATAAAATTCAAAGGGTCAGCGTTGAACTGGGAGAGCAAATAAAAAAGGGGAATGATGAAGTACGCCCAGAAATGGGAAGTAAAAATTCAAAACGTTAGTGCCGAAATGGGAAGTAAAATTCTAAACGTTAGAGCCGAAATGGGAAGTAAAATTCAAAACGTTAGTGCTGAAATTGGATGTAAAATTCAAAACGTTAGTGTCGAAATTCAATCAATGAAACATGAAACGAGGGAACTGAAAAATGAGGTAGTGACGCTCCGAAGAAAACTAGAACGAGGTATTGCAGAGGTGAGAAGAACCACGAACAGGGTGCGATTACTAGCGAGGGGTGCAAAGCGGATTACTCTTGAAACAATAGAGAAGACAGAATACACGACAAAGGTATGTAGAGGTGCATTAACGAAGTTGCAGAGCCGCGTCAAACAAGTAGAAATAATGCAGCTGCATCAGACAGATATTGCATCAAATAAGGCAATGACCGCGGAGCTCTCCCAATTTAAGCAAAACATAGAAAGCGAAATTAAACAATTATCTCAGGAAGTCAGGTCGCAACCTAGTCAAAAATCACATCTCAGAAAAGAAATAGTTGGTGATTTGGAAATAACAGGAACCGAAAGAGCCAGTGCAAACTCAGCACGATATGTCCAAGTCCAGACGATACTAGAATGTGCTCCAATGTAAGAGTTGCTCGTTAACAACAGACTGAAAGCGTATCTGCAGAGCAGTGAAATATCGCTTGAGATGTGGCCCCCGTGTCTACACAGGGCACGACTGGGTCGAAAATTGCGAAAATGAAATATTTCATATGCATAATTGTTACCCGATAATGCGCACCATGGGACATTTTTCCACTGATGAAAACTTAACAGGGAGTAGAAGAGAGGATGCCCAAAGTAACGGTAGACCGTAAACGTTAGCGCCAAGTGGGAATGTGGTAGGCCGAGCGGGAAGAAATTCTAATGAAATTTTCGACTTTAAGCATTTTATCTCTGTACGAAAATTCCAGCGTTACAAGGGCGAGGGTAATTTTTTACGCCCAAAAACTTTCATTGGACAATTTGATTTGTCATTACCTCCTCACTGGCCTCTGATGTGCAAACTGGACTCCGTATGTTCACATATCGAGGGAAAATCAGCCGAATGCATGCGGAACATTGCAAAGAGGTGCACGTCATGCGAATAGTTTCGTGACGAATTTTTAAACAAATACTGGTTCAAGGAGACACAGGACAGGATGCAACAGGAAATAATGATGAGCAGAGACTTGGAGAGTTCAGAGTTCCGTAGGCCGGTGAAGTATTTCGAAAACTTGACCAAGAAAAAGCAGTATTTGGACGACCCATGCACACCGGCTGAGATCATTAGATTGTGTTACATGAAGTTGCCACTTTCCTACCAGCAAACGCTCGTCGGCCGATGTGGAAGTGATGTAGAAGGATTGAAGGGTATCCTCAGAGAGTTAGGGTTAGCTTTCAACGAGCAGCAGGCGCGAGAAAAACGTGGGCAGAGAGACGTGCGAAGTGAAAGAAGGGAGAACAACGGAGGGAATAATAGAGGCCCTTTAGCAAAACAATGTAAATCGACCGCCTCACCAAAACATGGACCATAGATATCATAGTGGGAACAATGTACAGTGAAAGAACTATGGCAGAGAATATAGACAACAAAATGAACGCAGATAGGAACCACAAAATAATGGTGCGTCATGGGGCGACAATAGAGAAACTCGTCAACGACCTGACCCAGGATGGCGTGGAATGAATAACAACAGGAATCGGGAACAATCAACTGAAATTAGACCACCTAACCCTGGGAGAGTTCGCCAAAATGACGTAGAAAGTGAACAATGACTAGGCCAGACGACGGACACTAATGAAAATACTCCCGTAAACCTTCTCGGAACTAATAACATAAATATTATAGAATATGAGGACATGAGGGAGATATTGCTTGAAGAAAAGGAAACGTTACCCAAACAGGAAATCTATCCGGTGGTAAAACTACTAATTGGAGAAATTATGGGTACTGCTGTAATAGACAGTGGAAGCGAACTCTAGTCTGTTTCAGATAGGCTGCTCGCTAAATGCAGGGGTTCAGTAAATCCACCTATGCTCACGGTACAAAAAAGAAAGGTGCGGGGTGCGTTAGTTGGAAAGGATATGGAAATATCGCAACAAACACGTCTAGATTTTGAATGCCAAGGACACCAGATGACTGCAGATCTGTTCATACTGCCGAAACTAACAGCTGATGTAATAATCGGTGTAGATTTTCTTGGCGAGCTGTTTAAAACTACAATTCACAGGCCAACATGCAGTTCAGAGGGAAGAATGTAGAAAAATTAACGAGAACAGAGCAGAGTTCAAGTCAGAACGTGAGCAGTAATTAAATTAACAGTAAGATTGTTTCGAAACGCGGGAATCTGGAAAACATAAATAATATGAGCAGGCAAGGTTTGGAGCTTGCACTCAAAAATAACGCAGAGATCTTCTTACATAAAACTGGATGCATTAAAGGGTATCAATATAAATTTGAGGTAAAGAAACATAGACCATTTCGGGTACCTCCTTATGCCGTCCCATCGTCATACCGGGAAAGAGTTCTAGGTGAACTACGAAGAACGGAAGACAAAGGTGTAATTGAGGCTGCGAGATCTGAGTATAATAGTCCACTACGCATAGTAGACAAAAAGGCTCTGAGCACTATGGGACTTAACTTCTAAGGTCATCAGTCCCCTAGAACTCTGAACTACTTAAACCTAACCAACCTAAGGAAATCACACACATCCATGCCCGAGGCAGGATTCGAACCTGCGAACGTAGTGGTCGCGCGGTTTCAGACTGTAGCGCCTAGAACCGCTCGGCCACCCAAGCCGGCAGACAAAAAGGACGGTTGAATTCGGCTGGTGTTAGACTCACGCCAAATAAATACTGTTATTGTGCCAAAGACGGTCGCCCTAAAAGGCTTGAGGAGCTCCATCAAAGATTTTGTGGGGTTTCGGTGTTTTCCACACTTGATTTGCGATCGAGATTTTGGCAGATAGGCCTCGATCCTGACCGCCGAAAATACACGGCCTTTATTGCCTTCGGAAAGTCTTTTCTATTCAAAAGGCTCCCTTTTGGATTGAGTATATCTTCAGCTGCATTTATCGGGGGTTTTAGCTAAATATTGAATGGAGAGTCAAAGGGGAAGCTCACGTGTTATGTAGACGATATATTGATAGCATGAAATACCTGGGAGAGACATAACAAACTCTTAGAAGAAGTGTTAGGCAGTTTGAAAAGGTGTGGGGTGACTGCAAATATTGGTAAGTCTTGTTTTGGGAGCAGTAGGGTTAGCTTTCTGAAACACGTGATAACAGGAGAACGGATTAGTCCCGACACAGACAGGATGGCAGCAATTGCAAAGTTTGCTACTCCTACAACCAGAAAACAACTGAGAGGGTTTCTAGGGATAATAAATTTTTATAAAAAGTTTAGCTGTGTAGAAACACTAGCTAGTCCCCGACTCTGCCAATTGACGGGAAAAGGAACACGCTGGGTGTGGGATGAGTGCGCAGAACGAGAATTGAAAAATTTGAAGGCGGCACTCGTCAATGCTCCTATTTTATCATACCCTGACTTATCAAAGGATTTTTGTATGGCCACTGACATCGCGAAGACCGGTCTGGGAGTTATGTTGTTTCAGGAGTTTGAACGAGACGGCGCGCTGGGAGGAGGCGCTGTGTGCCGTGTCGAGGCAGCTGAGACGAGTGTTTGGCCCTGGACGACCGTTCTGCAGCGGGACGCTCCGTCCCTCTATGCCAAGTCGGGATGGGCCCAAACCCCGGGGCGTGAGGACACGAGAGGCCGTAAATCTGTGGACAACGTTTGGTTTCCGTTCATGGGCTGGGGAAGCTATGAAGTCTGTCTGCGGCTGCCAATAACCTCCAGAAGGTGGTGTCGTCACTGAAAGTAAGATTTTTCATCTAGTTAGTGCAACGGTCTTCATCTGGCGGGGCCAATCTCCAGGTATTGTGGGAGCTATTAATAACTGTGTGGCAACGTTTCTCTGCCATGAGTTTGCGATCGGAAATTGCGTTGCATGTTTGTTACTGCTCCCTTGCATGATCGTGCATTTGAACGCCATGCTGAATTGAGGCGCGCGTCGTAAAGAAAAAAAAAGAAAAATTTTTTGGCTGTGGACCTTCTGTAAGCCGCTGTTTTCCAATGGACGGCGTAGGTCACTGTTCGGATAAGCACGTTGTAAAATCTTAAATAACCTTGTACTGTCTGGCGGAGAGATAGAGTGGACTGTGACCAATCAATTTTATGGATATCTGAAATGCGAGATTATGTTAATGTTCGCCAGTATCTGTTGTTTTAGTACGTAGGCATATTTAACTTTAGTCGTTTTTATTGTGTACGTATTCTTGTGTCAAGGAGTTTAGTACCCGTGAAATTTAAATGCTCTGTTTAATTATATTTAAGGTAGTGGTTTCTATTTGGTAATCCGCCTAGCCACGACTGATGTCGGTTGCTCGGTCTGTCTGAAATGTTGGGCCTATTGGGTAGATGCCGTTGTTGACTTGCTCTCCTCAGCCCCGAAGTCCCGTATTGATACTACGGCGGTAGTTCTGCTGGAATCTCATTTGCAGAAGTTATCAATTCTGGTGAGCACAAATAAAGCTACCTTTGCCTCTGTAATTTTCGTCCGCTGGCCAGCAATCTTTGGTTAATGATTAAAAATCGCCAACTGGTCTTCGTCCAACCTACTGTTTCGTGTTAGACGAGTTCTCTTTCCAGTTCGGGTAAATGTTTCCTACTCCTGGTGGAGCCATCCTCTTTCCCGAGCCACGCTGGGCTGAGAATGAAATAAGAAAAAATGGTTCAAATGGCTCTGAGCACTATGGGACTCAACTGCTGAGGTCATTAGTCCCCTAGAACTTAGAACTAGTTAAACCTAACTAACCTAAGGACATCACAAACATCCATGCCCGAGGCAGGATTCGAACCTGCGACCGTAGCGGTCTTGCGGTTCCAGACTGCAGCGCCTTTAACCGCACGGCCACTTCGGCCGGCAATGAAATAAGAGGTTAATTATCTATTCCACCGTTATGCCCAAGAAAGGCGAATTAGAGTAGTTCTGGATAACCTAAGTACTGTACACTATTAGTTCTAGGTTTGGAGAAATTGCTGTTTGGTAAAATTTAGCCTTCTGTGGCGGTAATCCGGCGTATTCCACGATCCAGCATTGTTATAGAACTGAAAGATTTGGTTTTGATACATTTGCTGAGACGTGACTTAATTATTTGCTATTGATGTTAATTGCTTTAAATGAATCTTCTTTAATTTGTGGTTATAATTCTAAATGAGTGATCATCCTTAATGGTGTAACATTTAATGTACGTCTGATTGTCCCTTATGTCACCTACTGACGTCATTCAGAGACTGAAAAGGTGATCCTTGCCCAAGTTTATGGGACTTTATATTAACTGTTGATCTTTATCGTTTATGGTCTTAAAAATATGTTTGTTAAAAAGGAATAATCTTAGATTCCTATTCTTTATTAAGTAATTCTTAAGTTATATAGCTAATATTAGGAGTGCAAATATTCTCTAATTGTTACACTTGCTTGTTCTGTGGTTTGCACTGAAGGGTGTGACAATAAATACAAAATCTAAAGTGAAGCGTTGGTGCGAATTAATCCTTTCCTTATTGCCTTTAAAGATAACTGATGGTTTGTCGCTTGTTACTGAAATTGGTTGGGAGAACAGTTTATTGATTGACCCCATAGAAAGAGTATCAGCAGGGTACTATTCAAAAGTGAAAAGAATTACTCTGTTACCGAACTTGAAGCCCTTGCAGTAGTATGGGGATTTAAAAAGTGTAGGTACTTTCTGTTCGGTAGAAAAACAAAAGTCTATACGGACCATAGGGCCCTAGAATTTCTCCTAACAGCCAAACTTCCAAATGTAAGACTAGCGAGATTGGTAGCTGTGCTTCAGGAATACCACTTTTCAGCAGTCTATGTGCCTGGTCCGACAAACGTCATCGCTGACGCCCTGTCCCGCTCACCTATTGGTATAACAGAAGAGGCGGCTGAAGCATTAGATCAAGAGCACTTGTCGTTGTTCTATCTTAAAGGGATTGCATTTGAAAACTTTGTCACTGTAACGATGTGGAATATCCAGAATGAGCAGGATAAGGACCCAGATCTAGTCAAAATAAAGGAAAAATGGAAGGACTGAATGCAGGCCCACCACCTTTTGGGAAAAGGGATTCTGTCTTATAGGGCAAACGTTAATGATTCCTTGTGAGTGGTGTGCATACCAAATGAGTTAATAAATAAGCTTATATTGTATACACACCTAAGTTACGCACATATCGGTCCACGAAAATGTTGTATGAAAAAGAGTGTCTGCTATTTTAAAAACATGGAGAAATGTATGAGGAAAGTACTAACCACATGTAAAACCTGCCAAAAGGCGAAATCCGTTACTGTAGGTACCCAGGCTCCTTTACGCCTGAGTATTCCTGAGAAACGAAGGCATATGGCAGCGACGGATTTAATGGGACCATTACCCAACACAGCGAGGGGCCATCAATATATATCGGTAGAATTGGAGCTGACATCCAAATTTGTGACGTTGACACCACTAAGAAGGGCGACTGGTGCTACTGTGAGTAGAGCCTTGTGCAGCGACTTCATAAACCAAGTGGCAACTGTAGACTGTATTATCTCAGATAGTGCACCTCAGTATAAATCTGAGATAGGGAAAAGAACACTAAGGATGTAGAAATAAAGCCCATATTAATTAGTAGGTTTCACCCGAGTTCGAACCTCGCAGAGAGAACGATGAAAGATTAGGGTAGCTTATGTAGACTATACTGTGGAAAGAATCATGCCAGCTGGGATGTATTTCTTAAAGATTTTCAGGAAGTGATAAACGAGCTCCTCTACAGTACCACATTGATGCCACCTATGATGGTTCTGAAGAATAGGGACCCTCCAGAAAAAATTCGAGGACTGATCGATTTTCCACAAAGGACGCGCCGACAACATTAAGTCATAGTGGGGGAGACTTTGCGCAATATTCGGGTCGCTGGAGAGAAGCGCAAGCTGTGCGCGGACTAAAAGGCGCACGTAAGGCAATTTGTAGTTGGACAAAAAGTCTTAGTTAAGTCTTATAGGTTGTCCAATAAACAAATGAAGCTATGTCAAAGTTCTTCAAGAGATACAGCGGCCCTGTACGTATAAGAAGACCAGCGCATGCAAATGCGGTTGAAATTGAGTCTGTGAAATCAGGAAAATCTTTAGGACTCCATCATGTGAGCCATCTCAAGCCATTTATAGAATAAGAGGAAGAATTAAAATGAGCTTGTATGGCGAAAGTAAAGTGTTTTGTATATAGTTAGCAATTAGGTTAAGTTAGTACACTGAAGGGATATGTAGATTTGTCAATGTTATGTGCTATTATCATGTTAAGAGATGTAGGCCTACTACAGTGCATAAAAGAGCAGGATATCGAGGGTGAGAAAATTAGGGTATGTTTCTCTGTGTAGGCTATAAGTATGTGCACAGCAAGCTGAGCGTACAATTTAAAAGAGGTTTGGAGATTAAGATGTGCTATCTGTCCATGAAGGAATAAGGTAAAAATGAGGAATGTCTGATACTGCAAAAAACGTTGTAAATATGTGTGAAAAGTTTGATACCCAATTGATGTGGAACGTATTAGCAGAGAACGTAAGAATTTTGAAAAAGTTTTAGAACTACTTCATGAAATGTGTGTCTATTTTCCATGTTTAGCAATGGAATCACAAATGAGTGACTTGCTAGTAGTGATTTGCGGTGACACATAGGTGTGTCGTCCAAGTATGATTTGTCTCCATTCGGAGAAACGACAGTTCACTAGGTGGCCTGCTCCACGTGGCTACGCGAGAGCGCAACGTTATTTGTATATGGAAACGTTGTATTTATGCTGTTCAGAGAGACGGAATAATTGTGTACATGGTGGCCAGTTCTGCAGAATACCGTATGAGCGCACCGAAGTATTGTTTGAGTGTTATAGCGACATGAAATGGAACTGTAACAAGGGGATATAGACACGTAAAAAATTAATAAAGGAAAGTAAGAAAGTGTAGGATGTGAGGTTCGCCAGTTATGTAAGTAAGAAATGTAAGCAAAAATTGCTATACGTTCAAAGCACATGATATCATGGGTAATACATAAGGGCATGGCAGTCGTGTTGATAGGCAGTGATTTTATGTAATGTACTAAAATCTTTATATTTCCAATTACCACTAATAAAATAAAATTTAACTATAGTAACCTAAAAGGAAGAGTTAACGACAGATGAAGGTAATAGCAGCAGCTACGGGGAAAGGACAGCAACAGAGAAGGTATTACTGAGTAAAAACATGACAGGAGGTACGTGTAAGTGTGGTTAAAGAAGCTATCAGTAATTTTGTACTAAACTTACAAACATGACAGAAAGTATGTGAAAGTGTGATTGAAGAAGCTATCAGTAATTTTGTACTAACCTTGCTATGTAGTTTATGATTGTCCACAGGAAGCGAGCCGAAGCATGAAATGAAGAAGAGGCCCACTAATCATTCATTTGTGTATGTTTGTGCAGACGTGCACTTTCGTGTTCACAGATATTCACGACAACATCCACGACGAAACCAAGAGCCATGAGATCTGACGATCTTGTGATACCCAACGACAGTGTAGTACTTTGAATATGGTTGTAGTTAGAGTAGTATAAACATCCTACGGGCCAGACATTTAACAAGTAGTTTAACAAGTAGTACTCTCAGTTATTAACTTTGGGGTCTGATGATGATCATAATTCTACTGTTATGTGTATTTTTTCATAGGTATACAGGTGCCGACAGATATTTAATAATTTAATGACATAGGTTGAGGAATATGTTCTTTTATAATTAACATTAACTTTGTACATGTAATTTTGATCAGAATAATAAGAGTAAATAAGTTAGTGCCTTGGCTGATTGTACAACTAGAACAATAATAAATGTAAAGACAAATTACCTCACTAGTGAATGCATCTTAAAAATTTATGTTTCATAACAGAAACATGTCAGTGATTTTGTGTTATGTATTGTACAGTATTTGTGTAAATCAGAAACTAATTGTATGTGTTAGGGGGCACAGGATACACAAAAAAACTTTGCGAGACACACTGGAAGCAACAACGTGATGTGCGGATGGAAAGGGAGGCTAACGGCACAGCTGCAGAGAAAAGCAAGCAAGGGACGCCGTTGGTAGACCAAAGCCATGTTGCGGACGTGAACAAACAGCTGGCCTACTCAAATGCGACTATCTGAAGACCTCAGGCAACAGGCGACAATGACAGAATAGGTAGCAAACGGCCATCCACTACATCCCTGCTGGGTTGGCTCAAGATGGGTGTTTAAACAGCCACTAATGACATGTCTACACTGTTGTACTACACGATGGAGACAAGATAAACAAATTGCACACATAATACAGTCAGATATTCTACAGCAACTGCTAATAGCTGTACTAAACTGTGAACTCTATTTGCTTTTCCTTCTGCTGTTCTCTGCCAGACAGAGACTAATAAACATCATAATCTGTAGCAGTCAGTCACCTGGCACTGACGTCTGAGGAATTTGAGTCACACATTGACTCACGTTCCATGTATAATGTAACTAAACAGATAACCTACCTGTCCACAATTACTGATATCCTTATCCAAAACACAATATTTATATCAAGAGAAAGAAGCGACATGAAGAACAGAAGAGTAGAAACACAGACATAGTAAAAAGAAGAAACATGAAGCACTGAAGACTAGGTACAATTACACTCCTCTTAGCCGACACAGAGGAATTCTAGGTGACCTATAAAGATCCCACCTGTCCGTACCTCCCTCATACTGTGTGCAAATTCGACGAAAACTTGGCTGTTTCAAAACATACACCCACTTACCTTGCTGTATATTCCGAGCATCCTTCCACTTCATCAACTCTGCGAGAGACTTGTAATCTGAACGAATCAACAATGGGCTGAGGGTCCAAAGACTGATTTTGCAAAGCCACCATGACCGATCTCAATCAATCTTCGCTTCCTAGACTTCACAAAAACTGTAGCTTCCATCCCCGTACACAAATGAAGATGAAGTGTGCTGTGAAATCCGAATCAGTGTGTGACTCTTGATAAAAAAGGTGTATAATTTAGTGAACACTGGATAGCTACACCCACAAACTAACAGTTTCTGATATTTACCATTTTTGTAAACATCTAGTACTTATTTTTTCAGGGTGGTCTAAGAAAATATTTGAGTATTTATTCATGTAAAATTATTGTATGTCATTCTCTTTGATAATGATGCTATATCCTTCAACGTTTCAAATATTTGTGTATTTTCAGAATTTATTTGTGTATTTATTTATGTAAAATTATCATTTGTCTTTTCTTTGATAATGATGCTATGGATTTTAATGTTTTAATGTATTACATTTTTATACACTGAGAACAAGGACATTAGTTAAAATTGGTGGTTGATCTGAACTCTTATTACAAATGTTAGTTTTCACAGTAAATGTAAATGCAGTTTGTCAAATAATGCTTCAGAACATAAGATTATTGAAATGTTTAAAAAGTATACATGTTAGGGAAACACTAGACTTGGACAATCAGTTTGTGAAATGATGTTTTTAAATGTAAGCCAAGAGCATAAATATGACCAAGTAAAATTACACAGGATGTTTCACAGAATTTTACATAATTGTATAATGACCAATAGATAACCTCTAGAATAATTGAAATAACTACTTGTTCTGCATATTAATGGCTAAATGAAGCACATGTGATTTATTGGACGACCACTTTGAAAAGATTAGGATACTTTAATTTAATATTGCTTGCCTTTACCTATGTCTTAGGGAGGGATGAATGACACAGAGCATGGGCCTAAAATCTAAAGAAAGATGGGAGCTGCCATTTTTGAAAGAGCATAAAAATGTGTAGTGTTAGCTAAATTTCCTTTGATAATATGGATTATTTTGCATGTTTTTTTTATTCCAATTGTTATGTATCGAAAAAATGGTCCAACACAAGGAGCAGACAGATTAAAATAAACACGTAGTAAACAAATTTATGGCAGTAAGCCCATGAATGAATACAGAATGACTGTAGAAGAACATATCATGATTCAATTGTTCCACTGCCCTCGTATTCTTATTAGTTCACTTGTACAGGCAATTGATGGTTATATTATTTTGTTCAAATGGTTCAAATGGCTCTAAGCACTATGCGACTTAACATCTCACGTCATCAGTCCCCTAGAATTAGAACTACTTAAACCTAACTAACCTAAGGGCATCACGCACATCCATGCCTGCGGCAGGATTCGAACCTGCGACCGTAACAGGCGCATGGTTCCGGACTGAAGCGCCTACAACTGCTCGACCACAGCGGCCGGCCTATTTTTTGTACTGGATGAGACAATACTATAAGAATTACCCCATCCTAATACAAAATAGTTCATTAGGAGTGGGTATTGTAAGGTGGCAATAATTTCGCATCTTAAAAGCACTCGTCTACATACTTTGCCATGATTTACAACCAGAATTAGATATCATTTGATAGGTTGTATATCGTATATATAAATATTGAAAGAAGACTGACATTGTCACATACACATTGTAAGTAGTTGTTAAAGCTTATTGCATGAAAGGTGACAGAGTGTCTTATATTATCAAAATGGCGTAATGAATTATTGCCTATACTAGTAGAGGTTGGAACGACAGTGGAAATGAAACGGCAGGCATAACTGAAGCCCTGGGTGTAAAAGTCTGCACAGGTGTGTTGGTCCTGCTTGACACAGGAAGTGACAAGACAGACGATCTGGGCACCTGAGCGTGGAAGCACAATACAGCGGCGGCCGGCCAGTTATGTAGTGGGGCCGGAAGGATAACCGGATAATACTTCGGTAACTCCGAAAATCTTGGACGCAGCAGAGAGGAACGAGGAAGCGTTACCTCGGAAATCGCAGGCTGGGTTACTTCCAAGGATTTTTACTCTGAGAAGCATACCATTGTATGAGTAGAGGTATTTCCTCTCTAACTTTGCGCGGTGGACGTCAAAAGACTAAAGTATGGTTGGTCGGCGTTCGGAAGAATCTGTAGAGAGGGAGAATATTCCGTGGTTTCGAGAATATGATTCCCTTTCTGAGTTACGAGGAAGGGGAACCGAGCTTTGCTAGGAAGCCAGCGGTGGAGAGAGGAAGTGTTCCGTTTTGAGCACCCGAGTTTGACGGTCGTTCAGTATCAGCTTTTGTTGCTGTCTTTGCTCTCAGGAGATATTGTAGTTAGAACGGTTAGGCACTGTACTGTTGCGAACTTATACGATTCTGGACTTCACCTCCAGGTAGGGAGTCGTCGTTGAGTACGCAGCCCTCAGTGATTGAGAGCACTTCTTCTGTCTATACTAACGTAGAGACGTTACCTGAATTCCGTCCTTGGGACTGGAAGTTCGCGTTTCTTGTCTATAGAACACAGAGAGGAGAAGACAGTATTAGATTATGATAGTCAGAACCGCCTTTTGCCGTCCTAGTGTTTGAAAGAGTTTTGTTTTGTGGCCGGGGTCCCTTCCATCGTCGCAGACGTGTACGGGAACCATCACTCTGACGCACCAGATGTGTGGTGTCAGCGCCAGACACCACACTTGCTAGGTGGTAGCCTTTAAATCGGCCGCGGTCCGTTAATATACGTCGGACCCGCGTGTCGCCACTATCAGTGATTGCAGACCGAGCGCCGCCACACGGCAGGTCTAGAGAGACTTCCTAGCGCTCGCCCCAGTTGTACAACCGACTTTGCTAGCGATGGTTCACTGACAAAATACGCTCTCATTTGCCGAGACGATAGTTAGCATAGCCTTCAGCTACGTCATTTGCTACGACCTAGCAAGGCGCCATTACCAGTTACTATTGATATTGTGAATAATGTACAGTCAAGAGTGACGTTCACCAGTTACGGATTAAAGTTAAGTATTCCACCAGTTACGTCCGTTTTTCTAAATTCTAATTTCCTTGTGCTGTTCCAGACCTCACGCCAGCCTGCGTGAGCTAAAACGCGTGCCTTTCGGCCTCCTCTAATAATCACGGTGTTGGCTCTCCTGCCAATCCACAACAGGATGCAGTACATACGGTGATATTGCTAATTGCTTCTGCTTATTAGGTCTATAAAGCTAAACAGCTGTGATCACACAAATTTTATTTCCACTGAGGTTGCACACCACTGTAGATGATCTTTGAAAGTACTGTCTTCTAGTGTTTGGTATGTAGATGATGTCAGTCGTCTCGCGTTATTTATATGAGATCGCGCAGCCATAAAAAGGGGCGGATTTGGGCAACTGATCAATCGTATTAGCTGGGAAATTTATTTGTATCTCTTTATGTATTGGACATTGATATATAAACATTTGTAATATAAAGGGGTTTTAATCTACAATATATGTGTAAGCGGAAACAGCATTTATCATTTGGTAGTTACTAGTACCCTTAAGCATTCATTTATGTTTATGTTGTAATTTATATGTTAAAGAGCAAGAAGGAGATAATCGCCATTAACAGATCCTAACATCTGCTTCAGGGGTAGTCAAACAGGGCCAAATCTTCATTTTCGCGTTCAGTATTTCCGTTGCGCACATTCATTTTACACCCGCCTGGAGTAGCATCTTGGAACACACACACACCTAAGTACGTGATATTATCGTAACACTTTAACTTACGGACGCAGCACAGTATAGAAAATAAGTCAACAGACGAACGATGACATGTAGTAGAGACGCTCGTGGCGGAAGCTATAGCTTGTTTACGTGAGTAGACACAGTGATACATCCGTTCGAAGTGGTGCCCATTGTTTCCTAGCAGTGCAAGCGTGCAAAATGATGGATGGTGACCGCGACGGACTGATGTTAACAGCATTACATTTACTGACTATGAGGAGACAGTAGTCTAGGGAGGGACACGGTGCTATACGGAGTGGGATTCAAATACCTGCGTAAAAGAAGCAGGAGCAACGTGCGAACGTTAAAGATCCCATTGACGACGTGGATAAATGTGTTATTAGGCATCAATTTCCGCGATGTTATGAACAATATCCACATGAAACAAATTATTCCTCGACTTACGGAAGGCTTTCGATACAGTTCCGCTCTGCCGCCTAATGAAGAAAATACAATCGTACGGAATATCGTACGAGTGGGTACCCAAAAGAAACCGAACAAATTTTTTAGTGGGCAGAGCTTTTGTAGTACCGTGCTTTGCCGCTAGGAGCTCAAAGTGCGAAAATTTCCCAGTAAATACGGCGAGTGCCGTCGCTGAGGAAGGTCGGCGGAGTATATAGTGACAACTGTTTTGCGCGATTGTCGTTTTTGCAATGGCTGATTTTTATGATCAGCGTGCGGCAGTGAAATTCAGGTTTTTGCTCGGAAAAATGTTATAAACGGCGTTCGAGGACGATACTATGGGGAAAACTCAAACGTTTGAATGGTTTTCCAGTTTCAAAAATGGTGAAATGTCAACTGATGACAAACTTCGTTCCAGACGACCTTCCACGGCCCGAACACAAGAAAATGTTGAAAATATTCGTGCAGTCATCAACGAAGAGCGACGACGGACCGTCGAAGAAACTGTGGAGCTGTCGGGAATGACTTGGAATTCAGTGCAGAGCATTATAACAGAAGATTTGGGAATGACAAGCGTGGATGCCACATTCGTGCCACGACTGCTGATTGTTGAACAATAACAAGGTCGCGTGGAAGCATGCCGTGTTTTGAAAAGAGTCTCGAAACGATACAAACTTTTTTTCGAAACTTGTCACTGGTGACGAAAGTTGATGCTATGCTTATGATCGGCAAGCAAAGCAACAATCGAGCCGGCGGAAGAGTTCAAGTTATCCTCGCTCCAAGAACGCTAATCAGATGAAACCAAACATTAAAACAATGCTGATTTTTTTTTCTTGCGAGAGGAGTCGTTCATTCAGAGTGTTTCGTCCGCAGGGTCAGGCAGTTAACCAGGCTTTCTAGCTGGCAGGTTTGAAGCGGTTCCGCAAAATGGAAAGAAATCTGCACATGTAAAAGTAACTACCGGTGTACCCCAAAAGGAGTGTTATTGGAACATCACTTTTCACAATATATGTATATGCCCTAGTAGATAATATCAGAAGTTTCAAGACGCTTTTCGAAGTTCATGCCCAGGCGTATCAAGGCCGTTATTACGGCCAGAGGTGGTTGCTCTGGTTACTGATTTCTCAGGATCTATGCACCCAAATTGCATGAAAATGTAGTCACATGTCAGTTCTAGTATAATATATTTGTCCAATGAATACCCATTTATCATCTGCATTTCTTCTTTGTGTAGCAATTTTAATGGCCAGTAGTGTAGAACAGTTTTCATCCAATAAGTCCTGTCACAGAAACGGCTTCACGAGAACGGAAGTCCCTTTTCTCACATGGTATTCTGTGAACTGTGGATGAAGAGCAACATGCAGATTCCATATTCCTAGAGACTCGGTGCCCCGCTGCGGACTGTTGACGATTGCTCGAACATAAGGAATAGGTTCCCAGATATGTGAGGGGCTCGAAGACTTCTTAAGTAACAGAACCTTGTATGTTGTCCTCGACGGCGAGCGCTCATTAGAGACAGCAGTGCTCCGGGGAAGTGTGATAAGACCGCTGATATTTCCTGTATACCATACATAATAGGGTGGCCAACAGTCTGCTGATGATGCTGTGGTGTGCGGGATGATTTACACAAACTTTCTAGTTGGCAGCAACCTCTAAATGTAGATAAATGTAAGTTAATGAAGATGAGTTGGAAAAGTGTTCGAATACAGCATTATCTAGAAACTGACTGCAGGACGATTCTACTGCCGCCAAGGTTTATTTCGCGTAAGGACCACGAAGATTGGAGAAATTAGGTCTCTTACGGAGGCATATAGACACAAGTTTTTTCCTCGTTCAATTTGCGAGTGGAAATGATCAGTAGTGCTACAGGGTACGCTCCGCCACGCGCCATAAGGTGGCTCGCAGAGTATGTATGGAGATGTAGATGTAGACGTAGACGTGATCCGAGGCGTGCTTTTCAGTCGAAAGATGCTACGCGGATTCTGTCCAGGTCTAGCTCGGCGCTCTATCACGCAAGCTAACGCCGTACTCTTTATGTTATGCGAACAGGTCGCTTACTCGCAGTTCACGGAGAGAGCTTTAGCCCACAGCGTGAGTACCGTGGGCGACAATGAGTTGATTGGTTGCCAAGAATATGCAACTCAGCTGCCGCGCTGCGATTGGCTAGAGGCCCGCGCTGGCCCCTCCCCCTCCCCGCGCACGCGCGCCAGGCGCCAGGCGCCAGGCGCCACGCTGCCGTATTGCACAGGCGCCATGCCGCCTCCGCAGATATCACCTCGAAAGGAGAAGGCGTACGGTCTGCGGAGAGTACTCACGTTCTACACTTACCGCAATTACCGCAACAAGTAAACACTGACCGTCGCTTTAGTTCGACAATAGCCCTCTTACACAGTTTCTTTTCTCGCTTTCATCCACACTTCAAAGCGTATGACTCTACGTTTCTAAATAAAACACTGGCACGCGTTGATGTTTTGAGGTACAAATAACTTAACTGAAAGTTATGCAGACTGAAATTTAACTCCACAAAAATTCGGATGTCGTTCAGTGATACGATCTGAGTATTTCGTAGCCTGAAATGGTTGTTACAGAGTAACTGCATTTCGTTTGATTTTATTCCCGCATTTATCTTTGCATTGCACTGAAAACATGTGTAGTGTGTAGCCTCCTCAGCGGTTTCGAAATGCTACAGTTCATTTAACTCGATAGCAGTCGGATCTTTTGATGGGCGATAACGTACAAACAGATTCCACCCGGCAAAATGAAGAAACCGTGTACTTACTATCGTGACGTGCTTGCAATTAACTGCCACACAAAATTAATAACCAATAATGACAAAAATCCTTTACAATAAAAGTAGTCTGAGCACTGGACTCGCATTTGGGAAGACGAAGGTTCAAATCCGCGCCCGGCTATCCTGATTTAGGTTTTCTGTGATTTCCCTAAATCGCTCCAGGCAAATGCAGGAATGGTTCTTTTGAAAAGGCACGGCCGATTTCCTTCCCCATACTTGAAACTACCTGAGCCTGTGCTCCGTCTGTGGTTACGGTCGTAGGTTCGAACCTGCCTCGGGCATGGATGTGTGTGATGTCCTTAGGTTAGTTAGATTTAAGTAGTTCTAAGTCTAGGGGACTGATGACCTCAGATGTTAAGTCCCATAGTGCTTAGAGCCATTTGAACCATTTGCTCCGTCTGTAATGACCACGATGTCAACAGGTCGTTAAACCCGAATCTTCATTTCTTCTTTTCTTAAACACGGTCCATCTCCCGCGATCTATGACCAGATATTACTGCTACGGATCTCAGCTTCTAACTTATACCACTGTGATCTGTCTTCGTTCTGACGGGATTAGGATCGCTGTTTCAGTTTTTCTGCAGGCATCGATGACTGCAGTATTCGCTCACATGTTACATTTCATCTGCATGTACATCATACTGAGCAAGCCACCTAACGGTATGTGGTGGACGGTACTTCTGGTACCACTAACTAATCACACCGTCTCTGTTCCACCTGCGGTGGCGCGTGGGAGGAATAATTGTCGGTAAGCCACTGTGTTAGCTCTAATTTCTCGAACTTTCTCGTTGTGGTCATTTCACGAGATGTATGTGGTAGGAAGTAATATATTATCCGACTCTGCCCCTAAAGAGTCCCATCGAAATGTCAGTAGCAAACCTGTCCCTCATACACAATGCCTCTCTTGTAGCGTCTGACAGTGAGGTTACCTGCTACGCTACCGCGCGAATTAAACAATCTTGCGATGGTACACGCTGCTTTTCGTTGGATTTTCTGTCAATCCTACGTCATAAGGATCAGAGATTGACGAACAATACTGGAGAATCGGTCGAACAAGCGCCTCATGTTATGACGTAAAGTGAAGCGCCGGCACGCCAGTCGGGAACGATAGAGCAGAGGGGGCTGCGAGCAGACGCCAGCCCATAGCACGCTGACCGACCCCTCTCCAGGACGACAACGTTACAGCAGCGACCGCCTGTGTGAAGAGCCGCAGCCGACTGGCCACCGTCAGTTCTGCAGCAGCTTGGAGGCTAGTGACTTGGAAAGCACCGACTTAGGAATTGTTATATTGAAGTGATTTCTAATTTGCCTGTCGCCCTTGGTTTGCGACACGTGTGTATTTCTCGAAGTTAAGTATTGTCATTTACTTTTCGTAATGAAACTCATTAATACGGTTTGCTTGAATTGTTGTCTAGCGATCGGAGAGAGCAGGTTTCGTAATCACCCCATCTTTGACGATTAGTCAGGATTTAACCCCTTGTAAGCCACTTCCTTCGCGGATGAGTTACATTTCCTTAAGATCCTTTACGACTCTCAGTATGGCATCTGCTTTTCCTTCCTTTTTATTTTAATTGGCATTCCACTTAAGATTACTCTGGATAGTTACTCCTAAATATTCTGTTACCAGAATTTTGTCGTCGGTAGTACACTTGTACAGAAGTGGATTTCTTCTCCTATATATGCGCAGTATGTGACATTCATTTACCTTCAGTGTCAGCATCGTTCATTAGTCCTCTGCAGGTCATTTTGCAAATCGATGCTGTCTTCTGATGGAGCTAACTTCTTACGGATAACTACTTCATCTGTCAAGAATCTTGAAGAGCATCCGACGCATTCTACTAGATCATTTATATACACTGTAAACAGTAATGGTTTTATCACACTTCCCTGTGGTACTCCGGAAATTATATTTACATCCGTCGATTTTGTTGCGTTAAGAGCGAAGTGTTGAGTTTTATATGTAAGGAAGTCTCGAATCCAGTAGCAAATTTGGTCGTATACTCGATAAGTTGGATGTTTTTGACTAAACGGCAGTGCGGGACGGTGTCAAATGCCTTCCTGAAGTCAAGGAACACGGCATCAACCTGAGCGCCGTTGTCCACTGCTCTATTGATCTCATGGAAGAACAGAGCGAGCTGAGTTTCGCAAGACCTTTGTTTGCGGAATCCGTGATGATTTTTATAGAGAACATACTCGTTCTCAAAAAAACTTCATAATACGTGAGCCCAAAACAATTTCCACAATTATGCAACAGAATGACGTCAGCAATATAGGCCTGTAATTATGTGCAAGTTTCCTACTACTCTTCGTGAAACTGGGGATGTCCTGTGCTTTTTTCCAGTCGCAAGGTACCCTTCAATGCACCAGTGATCTATGATAAACAGCTGTTAGAAGGGGAGCAAGCTTTCTTTCGCACAAGCTCTGTAAAATATTACAGGTATCTCATCTAGTTGAAGATATGTACTCGTATGATGTGATAAAAGAAATTATTCAGACAGTGAAGGGAGACGAAAAGTTAATAATAATGGGGGACTGGAATTTGATAGTAGGGAAAGGAAGAGAAGCAAAAGTAGTAGGCGAATATGGAATGTGGGTAAGGAACGAAAGAGGAAGCCGCCTGGTAGAATTTAGCACAGACCATAACTTAATCATAGCTAGCACTTGGTTTAAGAATCATGAAAGAATGTTGTATACGTGGAAGAAGGTTGGAGACACTGAAAGGTTTCAGATAGATTATATAATGGTAAGACAGAGATTTAGGATCCAGGTTTTAAATTATAAGACGTTTCCAGGGGCAAATGTGGACTCTGACTACAATCTATTGGTTATGAACTGTAGATTCAAACTGAAGAAACTGCCAAAGGTAGGAATTTAAGGAGATGGGGCCTGGATAAATTGAAAGAACCAGAGGTTATAGAGAGTTTCAGAGAGAACATTAGGGAACGATTGACAGCAACAGGGGAAAGAAATACAGTAGAAGAAGACTGGGTAGCTTTGAGAGATGAAATCGTGAGGGCAGCAGAGGATCAAGTAGGTAAAAAGGCGAAAGCTAGTAAAAATCCTTGGTTAACAGAAGACATATTGAATGTAATTGATGAAAGGAGAAAATATAAAAATGAAGTAAATGAAGCAGGAAAAAAGGAATACAAACGTCTCAACATTGAGATCGACACGAAGTGAAAAATGGCTAAGCAGGGATGGACAGAGGACAAGTTTAAGGATGTAGAGGCATATGTCACTGGAGGTAAGATGAATACTGCTAGAGGAAAATTAAAGAGACCTTTGGAGAAAAGAGAACCACTTGTGTGAATATCAAGATCTCAGATGGAAAACCAGTTCCAAGCAAAGAAGGGAAAGCAGGAAGATGGAAGGAGTATACAGAGGGTCTATACAAGGGAGATGTGCTTCAGGGCAATACTATAAAAATGGAAGAGGACGTAGATGAAGGTGAGTAGGGAGATATAATACTGCGTGAAGAATTTGACAGAGCACTGAAAGAGCTAAGTCGAAACAAGGCCCCGGGAATAGACAACATTCCATTAGAATTACTAATAGCCTTGGGAGAGCCATCCCTAACAAAACTGTATTATCTGGTGAGCAAGATGTATGTGACAGGCGAAATACCCTCAAACTTCAAGAAGAAATAATAATTCGAATCTCAAAGAAAGCAGGTGATGACAGGTGTGAAAATTACCGAACTACCAGCTTAATAAGTCAAGGCTGCAAAATACTGACACGAATTCTTTACAGACAAATGGAAAAAGTGGTAGAAGCCGACCTCGGGGAAGATCAGTTCGGATTCCGTAGAAATGCTGGAACACATGAGGCAATACTGACCCTACGACTTATGTTAGAAGAAAGATTAAGGAAAGGCAAACCTACGTTTCTAGCATTTGTATACTTAGAGAAAGCTTCTGACAATGTTGACTGAAATATTCTCTTTCAAATTCTGAAGGTGGCAGGGGTGAAATACAGGGAGGGAAAGGCTATTTACAATTTGCACAGAAACCAGGTGGCAGTTATAATAGTCGAGGGGCATGAAAGGGAAGCAGTGGTTGGGAAGGGAGTGAGACAGGGTTGTAGCCTATCCCCGATGTTATTCAGTCTGTATATTGAGCAAGCAGTAAAGGGAACAAAAGAAAAATTTGGAGTAGGAATTAAAATCAATAGAGAAGAGGCAAAAACTTTTCGGTTTGCCGATAACATTGTAATTCTTTCAGAGACAGCAAAGGAGCTGGAAGATCAGTTCAAAGGAATGGACAGTGTCTTGAAAGGAGGATATAAGATGAACGTCAACAAAAGCAAAACGAGGATAAGGGAATGCAGTCTAATTGGCTCTGAGCACTATGGGACTTAACTGCTGTGATAATAAGTCCCCTACAACTTAGAACTACTTAAACCTAACTAACCTAAGGACATAACACACATCCATGCCCGAGGCAGGATTCGAACCTGCGACCGTGGCGGTCGCGCGGTTCCAGACTGTAGCGCCTAGAACCGCTTGGCCGCTCCGGCCGGCGTAGTCTAATTAAATCAGGTGATGCCGAAGGAATTAGATTAGGAAATTAGACAGTTAAAGTAGTAAATGAGTTTTGCTATTTGGGGAGAAAAATAACTGCTGATGGTCGAAGTAGAGAGGATATAAAATGTAGACTGACAATGGCAAGGAAATCGTTTCAGAAGAAGAGAAATTTGTTAACATCGAGTAGAGATTTAAGTGTCAGGAAGTCTTTTCTAAAGCTATTTGTATGGAGTGTAGCCATGTATGGATGCGAAACATGGACGATAAATACTTTAGACAGTAAAAGAATAGAAGCTTTCGAAATGTGGTACTACAGAAGAATGCTGAAGATTGTATGGGTGGATCACGTAACTAATGAGGAGGTACTGAATAGAATTGGGGAAAAGGAGAGTTTGTGCCACAACCTGACTAGAAGAAAGGACCTGTCGGTAGGACATGTTCTGAGGCATCAAAGGAGTCACCAATGTAGTGTTGGAGGGCAGTGCGGAGAGTAAAAATAGTTGAGGGAGAGACGAAGAGATGAAAACATTAAGCAGATTCAGAAGGATGTAGGGCTGTGGCGGATACATATGAGGGGCGCTCCCCCCCCCCCCCCCCCCCCCCCACACGTCCCTAGCGGGGCCGCCCTCATTGCCACCCGGGCCGCACGCTGTTCGTTTGTTTCTTTCGTCAGTCGACTCGAGACTGAATCGAGTTATCGAGTAGTTGTACTTTCCTATGTAGCACACGCGTCCGCGTCATCATATTTTATACGTTTCTACCTGGCACATAGATAGCTAACACATACCTACGAGTAAAGTCGCGGGCATCCTAATGATATCGGTACGTTACGCTGATGATGCTATGACATAATGGAAAAGAGCTGTTTTTATTCCAACACTGGACCATGTTACGACTGACATGAGAGACTGTTTTGCTGAAGATAATATTTATCATTTAAAATTCAACGTACTTTTGCCCTCACAACTACTGAAACATGACGATAATGATCTGACACGTAAATTGAATCAGTGCTCAACTGAACTAGCGTTATTTGAAGAAGAATCACCCTTTGTGATTAAAAATGGAGAGATTCTTCAATACAAGCAAACGAGCATAAACGCCAATAACGATCGTGATTCTGTTATGCAAGCGTTGTCTGTGTGTCCTATATCTGACTAACCTGCTTTGCACACCCTGGACAAAATATTTACTTGCCTACCTGCATATACTGCTACAGTAGAAAGAAGATATTCAACATTGCGGCGTACAAAGACATGGTTGTGGTCGACAGTGAAGGAGGATTGACTTAATGCCTTAGCTCTGTTGAACAGTCACCCTGACACTGGTTGTCTTATTGAAGATGTGATTAACCAGTTTGCCAGGAAGAATAGGCGCATAGAATTCATCATTTAAGGGAGAGAACGACAATTATAACGTTTTTATATCATAAGATGGCATTGTGTATGTGTATAATCGGCTTAAATAAAACTTTCTTAAACTTTGCATGTGAATTCATTATTTTTTATTATGGTATAAGTAAAGATAGCTCAAGATATCTTAAGCGCCCTCTCCTTGAGGTTTTTCTGTATCTGCCACTGATGTAGGGTGCAGTAGTTACTTGGAGATGAAGAAGCTTGCACAGGATAGAGTAGCATGGAGAACTGCATCAACCCTGTCTCTGGACTGAAGAACACAACAACAACAACTAATTTGATCCTGATGCCTTTCCACTACCAAGCGATTGTAACTGCTCTTCTATCCCATGATTGGGTATCTCAATTTCAAGGAAAATGGTAATTCACACTATTGTTACATAAAAAAATTTATCTAGACTTGTATCAAGTCAAATTACCAAACATATTGAAGTAAAATCTATTTGTGATTTATGTTTACTACATTTCAATAGTAAAGGAAAATAAGATAATCATACAACAAACTGTTTAACTAAAAAACCATTAAAAGTTGAAATTCCAAGTGAAGGAACAGCTATATATTTTAAAAATTATCAGTTTACACAAAAGGTTCCATTTGTAATTTATGCTGATTTTGAAAGTTTACTTTTAAAGATGGACAATTGACAACCAAATCCAGAAATACCATATACAATGAAATATCAAAAACATGAACCAAGTGGATTTTGCTACTAAATCAAGTACATGAATGTACATTACAAAGATCCTTATGTTTACTGAGGACCAAAATGCTATAAAATTTATTGAATGTATAAAACAAGAAGTTGAAGAAATTGGAAGTATTTATTCTGAAATTGAAGAAATGAAACCACTTAAATTTGAAGAAATCAAAATAAATTTTAATTCGAAAGTTTGTACATTGTGTAAATATCATTATACAAAAAGTAATAAAAAGATTTGTCATCATGATCATCTAACTGGCAAATACATTGCTCCTTTGTGCAGTAATTGAAATTTAAAACTTCAACAACCTAATTTTGTATCTATTTGTATACATAAATTATCAGGTTATGATTCACATCTTTTTGTAAAAGAACTTGGTTATGATAAAGAAGAAATAGAACTAATACCATATAATGAAAATAATTACCTTAGTTTTAGTAAATATACCAAAAAATTAAAAGTGAGATTTGTTGATACATTTAGATTTATGGCTTCTTCGCTTGACAAACTTTCATCAAATTTGAAGAAAGATCAATTAAATAATATTAAGAAGTTTTCAAAACAGAATTATTCGATCTAGTAATTAGAAAAGGTGTATATCCATATGATTATATGTATTCTTGGAAGAAACACAATTACCACCAAAAGAAGAATGTTACAATAAATTGAATGATTGTGACATAAGTGATGAAGATTATGAACATGCGAAATTAGTTTGGGAAAAATTCAATATGAAAAATCTTGGTGAATATCATGATTTGTATCTTAAAACTGATGTACTATTGTTAGCTGATGTATTTGAAAATTTTAGAAAAACCTTGTATAGCAGCGTATGATCTAGATCCATCTTGGTATTTTACAGCACCAGGTTTATCTTGGGATGCAGTGTTGAAAATGACTGAAAAACAATTTGAATTATTACATGATTATGATATGCTTCTAATTGTTGGAAAAGGAATAAGAGGAGGTATATAACAATGTTGTAAAAGATATATAAAAGCAAATAATAAATATTTAAAAGATTATGAAGTTATACAGATATCTAATTATCTAGCATATTTAGATGCAAACAACTTACATGGTTATGCTATGAGCCAATATTTACCATATGGCGCATTTCAATGGGATGAACCAAATAATTTTGATTGTACAAAAATAAGTGAAATGTCAAACAATATTCAGAATGGATATATATCTGAAGTAGATCTAGAATATCCAAAAGAATTACATGATTTACATAATGATTTGCCATTGGCTCCTGAAGCAAAACTTGTTCCAGGTAAGAATAAAAGTAAATTAATAACTACATTAGATAAAAAGCAAAATTATGTAGTTCATTATAGAAGTTTTAAACACTATCTATCTCTTGGAATTACACTTACAAAAATATATAAAGTTTTAAAATTTAAACAATCTGATTTCTTAAACAAGTATAAAGATGTGAACACAGAGACGAGGACTAAAGCTTCAGATGACTTTGAAAAAGATTTCTATAAATTAATGAATAAGTCTGTGTTTGGTAAAACAATGAAGAATATAAGAAATAGACAAGACATAAAATTAATTACAGATAGTAAAGTGTGTGATAAACTTGTAGCTAAACCAAACTTTGAATGTAGAACTATATTTAATGAAAATCTTGCTGCTATCCATATGAATAAATCTAAAATGACATTTAATAAACCTATTTATGTTGGAATGAGTATACTTTTTATGTCTAAAGAATTGCTGTATGTTTTTCACTATACAGGGTTATTACAAATGATTGAAGCGATTTCACAGCTCTACAATAACTTTAGTATTTGAGATATTTTCACAATGCTTTGCAGACACACACACAAAAACTCAAAAAGTTTTTTTAGGCATTCACAAATGTTCGATATGTGCCCCTTTAGTGATTCGGCATACATCAAGCCGATAATCAAGTTCCTCCCACACTCGGCACAGCATGTCCCCATCAATGAGTTCGAAAGCATCGTTGATGCGAGCTCGCAGTTCTGGCACGTTTCTTGGTAGAGGAGGTTTAAACACTGAATCTTTCACATAACCCCACAGAAAGAAATTGCATGGGGTTAAGTCGGGAGAGTGTGGAGGCCATGACATGAATTGCTGATCATGATCTCCACCACGACCGATCCATCGGTTTTCCAATCTCCTGTATAAGAAATGCTGAACATCATGATGGAAGTGCGGTGGAGCACCATCCCGTTGAAAGATGAAGTCGGTGCTGTCAGTCTCCAGTTGTGGCATGAGCCAATTTTCTAGCATGTCCAGATACACGTGTCCTGTAACGTTTTTTTCGCAGAAGAAAAAGGGGCTGTAAACTTTAAACCGTGAGATTGCACAAAACACGTTAACTTTTGGTGAATTGCAAATTTGCTGCACAAATGCGTGAGGATTCTCTACCGCCCAGATTCGCACATTGTGTCTGTTCACTTCACCATTAAGGGAAAATGTAGCTTCATCACTGAAAACAAGTTTCACACTGAACGCATCCTCTTCCATGAGCTGTTGCAACCGCGCCGAAAATTCAAAGCGTTTGACTTTGTCATCGGGTGTCAGGGCTTGTAGCAATTGTACACGGTAAGGCTTCTGCTTTAGCCTTTTCCATAAGATTTTCCAAACCGTCGGCTGTGGTACGTTTAGCTCCCTGCTTGCTTTATTTGTCGACTTCTGCGGGCTACACGTGAAACTTGCCCGCACGCGTTCAACCGTTTCTTCGCTCACTGCAGGCCGACCCATTGATTTCCCCTTACAGAGGCATCCAGAAGCTTTAAACTGCGCATATCATCGCCGAATGGAGTTAGCAGTTAGTGGATCTTGGTTGAACTTCATCCTGAACTGTCGTTGCACTGTTATGACTGACTGATGAGTGCATTTCAAGCACGACATACGCTTTCTCGGCTCCTGTCGCCATTTTGTCTCACTGCGCTCTCGAGCGCTCTGGCGGCAGAAACCTGAAGTGCGGCTTCAGCCGAACAAAACTTTATGAGTTTTTCTATGTACCTGTAGTGTGTCGTGACCATATGTCAATGAATGGAGCTACAGTGAATTTATGAAATCGCTTCAATCATTTGTAATAGCCCTGTAGAGTTATGAAACCTAAATATGGAGAAAATATTGAATTGTGTTGTCAAGACACAAATAGTTATGTTTACAATATTAAAACTGAAGACATCTATGAAGATGTAAAATCAGTGATTGATTACTTTGATGCAAATGAATATCCAACAGATAATATATATGGTATTCCACAAGTAAACAAGAGAGTTGTTGGAAAAATGAAAGATGAATGTAATGGAAAAATAATGGAAGAATTTGTGTTTTAAGAGCAAAGATGTATGCTTATAAAGTTGGAGACAAAATAGAGGAAAAATCTAAAGGAGTTAAGAAATGTATTGTTAAAAACAGAATAAGTTTAGAACACTACAAAGATTGTTTGTTTAACAATTTAGAACAATACAGAAGAACTAATTTCATTAGGAGCGAGAAACATGAAACCTATAAAATTGAAATAAATAAGGAAGCTTTAAGTCCACATGACAATAAAACATATGCTTTGGAAAACATAATAGTTGCATTTCCATATGGTCATTAGTCATAATTGAAAATCTAATAAATATTATCATGTATAAATCTAATAAAATTTTTTCTATATAATGGATACTTTAATCAAAAAGCTCAATGTTATTAGTATCTCAAAAGATATTAAAAAATATATGAACTGGAGATAAATGTTTTATATAATGTTACTGATTGTGAATATTTAAACACTAGGTACGGAGAAAAAATTTGTATGGAGCTTAATAATGTTTTCAGTTATTTTGCCAAATAGGTATTAAAAATTAATTGATCACCTGGATTTAGAAATCACTAGAAAAGGACAAATGAAACTGAAATGTAAAGGAATAAAGAAACTTAAAAATAGAAATAATGAATTTCATGACTTAGAATTCACTATGTGAAATTAAAAAAAAAATATTTTTCTCATTGATTTTATGTTCTTTAAATGGACAGCACTAAGCCATAGTTAAGGCAGTATAGTGAAAGTATGATAAAAAAAAAGTATTGAGGAATTTTACAAAGATAAATATCGAACAAGTGGACATTCTTATGTATGTAATGAATGCTGCAAAGATCGTCAGAAAATTAAAGTAACTTGTGAATGTGGTAGAACTGTAAATAAGCGTTATCTCAAAAAACATTTACAAACAATAGCTCATAATAATCTTATGCCTCCTAAAGCAGAATTTAATTAATTTTATTTTATTCATTATATATTATTACATATTATATAATAATAATAATATATTGTATATTTATTATATATTTATGTATTTAATATATTACATTCACCTATGGGAAATGTATGTAAAGTAAGTGATTTTTCTAGTACTTTACTAAAATGGTTCTACTTAGTAAAGTACTTAGTAAAGGTTCTACTTAGTAAATAAAGTAAACTGTTAATATATGTTCTGGGTAATTAGATCAGTTTAATGGAAAATAAAAAAACTGTAAGCAATTTTTTTATTTTCTTTTAAACTCAGCTAGTGAGCCAGAACATACATTAATAATCTACTATTGATCAAATAATTAACCACACTGGTAGGAAAATGCCACACCCCCCCCCCCCCCCCTGCCACGCCCTCCTGGCAGGAAGTTCAAATTCCACCAGGACAATGAAACCTTTACTAACCTAAGAAAATAGAGGGAAAAAATAGCACCTCCACTAACCTAAGTCATCTGATCGCCACCTCTTCCTAGGAATTGGCAGGAAAAAGACTCAGTTGATTGATCATTTGGAAAGTATTCGATTGTAGTGTATGGAATATTGGTTAACTGCTTAAACATTGTGTGGACTATATGGAAAGGGTATATTGTTTATTTATAAAAAAATTCAGTTTGTGGGGGTTGGATTTCTCTTACTCATCATTCTCTGCTGTTTGGAAACATCTAGGTCTTTCAAGAAGCAATTACATGTGGCAAACATGTTGCGAAACCTAATCATCGGCAATGTACTCTGTGTGTCTTAACCTAATGTTAGGCCCTTTATCGGTACTTAACCTATTGGTGTGTTAAGTGGTTTTCCATGTCACTGCACTTAAACTATTGTACCGTCTTCGATATGAAATTAAGTAATCAGTTATGTCCTCTAGCCATTTTCTGGTACACGTTTCGAATTTCACATGCTTTTCAAAGCCATTTCTGGCGCATCCTTCTGTGTCACCCACACCCTTAAACTATTGTCCTGCTTTTTATATAACAATTATTCAGATTAACTTAGTGTTGTGCCCTTAACCTGCTGCTCTGCTCCATGTCACCCACTAACAGGAATAGGTATAAACTGACCGAATATACATCGAAATGTGGGGAAACTGAGGAAGTACTTGTGTATCTTCTGGTTCGCGCCAGAAAATTTGTACATAGACAGAGGTAGCGGCAGCAAGAGGATTCCGAGGAAACGCCGACATCGAAACAAAGGGAATGAGGGAGGTAGTCAATTTTCCTCCGTCAAGGCGGCATTATACTGTATGTCTATTGAGGGACCAGTGATACACGCGAGTTGACTAATGTATTTGATGCTTTTCAGGAGGACAGAGAACCATCCGCCTCTAAACTTACTTCCATCTGTGTTAAAGGTTAACAGAGAGTGGCTGGGATGATCGGTTGAGATGTAGCTGTTACGAGGTACGATTTAATGGTTGACTGATGATGCATTCTTGAGAAGGAGAAGTTACTGCAGGTCAATTTTTCCACAGTTCTGTCAGGATGCAACAGTATACAGCAACGTGTTCTGTATATGGTTTTAAGCACTGTCTACTTGCAATCGTAAACAGTGAACCTGTCAGTCATCAGAGGACTTCCATCTCATGTGTGATGAGACGTGGCACATTCCTCTAAACGAACTTTGATTTATGCGATGTACTCCATCCCCTCTGTCGCATCGTGGGTGCAATATCTGGACTTCTGAGTCATAACAAAGTAAGCGATAGCTGCTTGCGAGGCACTGCATTCCCTGAGTACACATTTGCCTGACAGGTGTGCTGTTTACAGAGTTAGTGACGGAATGACTGGTAATTTTCACATGTCGGACGCTGCTGCTATCCGTTATCTGTTTCCTTGTAAGAGGTATTCGCCGTTACTATCGATCACTTTATATAGGCCTGATGCAGGCATAGTATAATTTCCGCACCGTGATCGGATGTGAACAGTGGGCGCTATACATCTCTGGAAAGCTATATTGTACCTGTATCACACAGAGCCAATGTTTTAAGGAAGTAGTTTTTTCTTTTTACGGTTTGATAACATAGTTTATCGTAGAGAAACCGGGAAGAAGGATGTATGTCCTGCCCTTGAAATATATTTCTTACATTGGAATATTAACACCGCTACATTCCATATGACTGAAAGGTTGGAAACGCAGGCGGTCTAACATTATAGCCCGTTTTAAGTGCGGAATGTTGTAGCCCTAGGAGTGCATGTTTTTATGTTCTCTCTTACTAATACCTTCCAGGTACCTATGCTAGACTCCAGAACAATACTTTAGAATATGTTCGGTGATGCTCACACGCAGAGAGATAGATCGTCAGTTAAGCACTGTGCTCGAGGTGTTAGAAATATGTAGACCTCTGTCTGGTATACTTTTATGATTTATGTGTTTGAGAATTAACACTGAATGGACGTACTACGCAGTCATCTATCTACAGGGTGTTTAAAAAATGACCGATATATATGAAACTGCAATAAAAACTAAACGAGCAGCGATAGAAATACACCGTTTGTTGCAATATGCTTGGGACAACAGTACATTTTCAGGCAGACAAACTTTCGAAATTACAGTAGTTACAATTTTCAACAACAGATGGCGCTGCAAGTGATGTGAAAGATATAGAAGACCACGCAGCCTGTGGGTGCGCCATTCTGTACGTCGTCTTTCTGCTGTAAGCGTGTGCTGTTCACAACGTGCAAGTGTGCTGTAGACAACATGGTTTATTCCTTAGAACAGAGGATTTTTCTGGTGTTGGAATTCCACCGCCTAGAACACAGTGTTGTTGCAACAAGACGAAATTTTCAACGGAGGTTTAATGTAATCAAAGGACCGAAAAGCGATACAATAAAGGATCTGTTTGAAAAATTTCAACGGACTGGGAACGTGATGGATGAACATGCTGGAAAGGTAGGGCGACCGCGTACGGCAACCACAGAGGGCAACGCGCAGCTAGTGCAGCAGGTGATCCAACAGCGACCTCGGGTTTCCGTTCGCCGTGTTGCAGCTGCGGTCCAAATGACGCCAACGTCCACGTATCGTCTCATGCGCCAGAGTTTACACCTCTATCCATACAAAATTCAAACGCAGCAACCCCTCAGCGCCGCTACCATTGCTGCACGAGAGACATTCGCTAACGATATAGTGCACAGGATTGATGACGGCGATATGCATATGGGCAGCATTTGGTTTACTGACGAAGCTTATTTTTACCTGGACGGCTTCGTCAATAAACAGAACTGGCGCATATGGGGAGCCGAAAAGCCCCATGTTGCAGTCCCATCGTCCCTGCATCCTCAAAAAGTACTGGTCTGGGCCGCCATTTCTTCCAAAGGAATCATTGGCCCATTTTTCAGATCCGAAACGATTACTGCATCACGCTATCTGGACATTCTTCGTGAATTTGTGGCGGTACAAACTGCCTTAGACGACACTGCGAACACCTCGTGGTTTATGCAAGATGGTGCCCGGCCACATCGCACGGCCGACGTCTTTAATTTCTTGAATGAATATTTCGATGATCGTGTGATTGCTTTGGGCTATCCGAAATATACAGGAGGCAGCGTGGATTGGCCTCCCTATTCGCCAGACATGAACCTCTGTGACTTCTTTCTGTGGGGACAGTTGAAAGACCAGGTGTACCGCCAGAATTCAGAAACAATTGAACAGCTGAAGCAGTACATCTCATCTGCATGTGAAGCCATTCCGCCAGACACGTTGTCAAAGGTTTCGGGTAATTTCATTCAGAGACTACGCCATATTATTGCTACGCATGGTGGATATGTGGAAAATATCGTACTATAGAGTTTCCCAGACCGCAGCGCCATCTGTTGTAGAAAATTGTAACTACTGTAATTTCGAAAGTTTGTCTGCCTGAAAATGTACTGTTGTCCCAAGCATATTGCAACAAACGGTGTATTTCTATCGCTGCTCGTTTAGTTTTTATTGCCGTTTCAAATATACCTGTCATTTTTGAAACACCCTGTACATTCGCAATGATACTCGCGAAGTAGAGAAGGGGCAGTTTAGCTATGATAGTGAAATTGGGGAAACGTGCAGTCACATCATTGGTCAGTGTTGAAATTACTATATAATTGCATAAACTGTTGGCACTATTAACTTGATAATTATTATTACAGTACATCGGCAGTGTCTTTTCCATCCCATCCGTGCATTGGCGCGCTGTTGGTTACCACATAATGGTTGACTGACAGCGCTTGTTGGAGTTGGGGAATGAGTTTTGTGGATGGGTGACATCTTCTGGGGGTTGCTAGCACCGAAAGAGTGACCGCGTACATGAGTGCAATATGAGAAATCAGTCGAAAGGGAACGCAGAGCCATAATCTGTTCCATCACTGTGGGAGATTAGTATAAATGTAGAGGTCGTTAATCACTTTCGGTCATCAGTTTGGAAACTCTGCACAACGCAACCAAACTCTTCTAGTTTCCTTATGTTGTAACTGTCTTTTATTTAAAACCATCCACCGTGTGTCACGTGTTAAGGTAGCTGCAGTAACAAAATTATTTACACCGTGCAATGTCTAGTTTTCTGCGAGAGGCCGTGGATCAGAGTGTCTTAATGTGAGTTTAGGACCTGACGCAGACCTCGAAGTCGTGGCAGAAAAAGAAAATGTATGGCAGTGTAAAAAGAGTGTTAGAAAACTACACTCCTGGAAATGGAAAAAAGAACACATTGACACCGGTGTGTCAGACCCACCATACTTGCTCCGGACACTGCGAGAGGGCTGTACAAGGAATGATCACACGCACGGCACAGCGGACACACCAGGAACCGCGGTGTTGGCCGTCGAATGGCGCTAGCTGCGCAGCATTTGTGCACCGCTGCCGTCAGTGTCAGCCAGTTTGCCGTGGCATACGGAGCTCCATCGCAGTCTTTAACACTGGTAGCATGCCGCGACAGCGTGGACGTGAACCGTATGTGCAGTTGACGGACTTTGAGCGAGGGCGTATAGTGGGCATGCGGGAGGCCGGGTGGACGTACCGCCGAATTGCTCAACACGTGGGGCGTGAGGTCTCCACAGTACATCGATGTTGTCGCCAGTGGTCGACGGAAGGTGCACGTGCCCGTCGACCTGGGACCGGACCGCAGCGACGCACGGATGCACGCCAAGACCGTAGGATCCTACGCAGTGCCGTAGGGGACCGCACCGCCACTTCCCAGCAACTTAGGGACACTGTTGCTCCTGGGGTATCGGCGAGGACCATTCGCAACCGTCTCCATGAAGCTGGGCTACGGTCCCGCACACCGTTAGGCCGTCTTTCGCTCACGCCCCAACATCGTGCAGCCCGCCTCCAGTGGTGTCGCGACAGGCGTGAATGGAGGGACGAATGGAGACGTGTCGTCTTCAGCGATGAGAGTCGCTTCTGCCTTGGTGCCAATGATGGTCGTATGCGTGTTTGGCGCCGTGCAGGTGAGCGCCACAATCAGGACTGCATACGACCGAGGCACACAGGGCCAACACCCGGCATCATGGTGTGGGGAGCGATCTCCTACACTGGCCGTACACCACTGGTGATCGTCGAGGGGACACTGAATAGTGCACGGTACATCCAAACCGTCATCGAACCCATCGTTCTACCATTCCTAGACCGGCAAGGGAACTTGCTGTTCCAACAGGACAATGCACGTCCGCATGTATCCCGTGCCACCCAACGTGCTCTAGAAGGTGTAAGTCAACTACCCTGGCCAGCAAGATCTCCGGATCTGTCCCCCATTGAGCATGTTTGGGACTGGATGAAGCGTCGTCTCACGCGGTCTGCACGTCCAGCACGAACGCTGGTCCAACTGAGGCGCCAGGTGGAAATGGCATGGCAAGCCGTTCCACAGGACTGCATCCAGCATCTCTACGATCGTCTCCATGGGAGAATAGCAGCCTGCATTGCTGCGAAAGGTGGATATACACTGTACTAATGCCGACATTGTGCATGCTCTGTTGCCTGTGTCTATGTGCCTGTGGTTCTGTCAGTGTGATCATGTGATGTATCTGACCCCAGGAATGTGTCAATAAAGTTTCCCCTTCCTGGGACAATGAATTCACGGTGTTCTTATTTCAATTTCCAGGAGTGTATGTTTCTAACAACGACACAGGGTCACAGCGAGCATCTCTTGCGATTACAGTATAGTCTACGGGATACGGTCTACATCCTACAGTACGCATGATGAAACCTTAAACTGGTCTGTGCAGTTGATCAAAACTAGTATATTTAATAGGATCATCATATGTGCTCGATGCCTGCACACATGCGATATTTGGTTTCCATATATGGAAAATCTTATCTTGTTCTCTATCGGATGAAGTTAGTTGAGCTTTTATAGTTCATAATTTTTCTCTGGCTGATGGAATAGAATAACGAAGACAGAACGTTCTGGTGATAGACGTGAATGGACCCTGTGGGATGCAGATCTGTAGTACCTGCTTGTAGCTCGCAGAAGCACCACAATGCAGTAGCAAAATCCACATCCTTCCCCCAGCTCGCGCATCGTCTTTTATACTACCTCGTGTTGCAGGATGAGGCTTCATTTATGTCGAGTGATTCAGACACAGTTCTGTCACTGTAACTCAGCTTCGTCTGTTTCTACACGGGTTGCCAAAGCTGGTAGATGTAGCTTTCTCCTACTTCTACTCAGTTTTGACTTACATTGGAAAAATTACATGTGCAAAGCTGTAGGGGTGGTAGCGTAGAGTCGGAAGGGTAGTTGCAAGATACATAGGGGTTTCCTAAAACCACATTGGAATTTTACTGTAGCAGATAGGTTCGAGAAAGGTGGCTCGTTTTCTAGATATGTGAGTGCCAGAAGTATGATGTGGCAGCGAGTCAGAATGCGTTACAAATATTGGAGAAATATATAGCGGCAGTGGCGTGAGGGGGTTGCACACATCTGTTTCATACCACGCTCCTTAGGCGAATCACTTTCAAAATTCAGCGATTTTATCACAAGGTTGCATCGTGGGCTACGTGTAAGCGCGCTGCTATTGTGGTAATATATGCTCCGGCAATCACCGACTCGGTATTTGTCCAGATAGAAAAACCACATAATTCGTAGCTAATGCCGTATGTGGATTTATAAAGCCGGTATAGCATTTAACATGGATACTTGTCTGCATCTGTAGAAGCAAGACCGCTTGTAACAGTAACATACAGCAGTTGTTGTGATCGGGTTTTTTAAACATAGGAGACGATTATGGCTCTCTTTGTAAGAGGCAGTGGTACCATTCACAAGAAAACCTTTTGAAACTTATGAGACATTTCTACCCATCGCTGATTTTCTCTCAGTATTATTCTATATCATAGGTAATTTGTTATTGACGAAGTATTACACTTACAAGGGAACCTCCCCATCGCACCCCCCTCAGATTTAGTCATAAGTTGGCACAGTGGATAGGCCTTGAAAAACTGTACACAGATCAATCGAGAAAACAGGAAGAAGTTGTGTGGAACTATGAAAAAAATATGCAAAATATACAAACTGAGTAGTCCAGGGGCAAGATAGACAACATTGAGGACCGTCTGAGCACAGGAGCGCCGTGGTCCCGTGGTTAGAGTGAGCAGCTGCGGAACGAGGGGTCCTTGGTTCAAGTCTCGGGTGAAAATTTTAATATTTTTATTTTCGCGAAGTTATGATCTGTCCGTTCGTTCATAGACGTCTCTGTTCACTGTAATAAGTTTAGTGTCTGTGTTTTGCGACCGCACAGCAAAACCGGCGATTAGTAGACGAAAGTACGTGCCTCTCCAATGGGAACCGAAAACATTTGATAGCAAGGTCATAGGTCAACCGATTCCTCGACAGGAAAACACGTCTGATATATTCTATACGACACTGGTGGCGGCATGTGCATCACATGACAGGAATATGTTGTCGACCCACTTAGCTCGCACACTTGGCGAATGGGTAAAAAGATTCTTCTACCTTGCCTGATTTAGGTTTTCTTGTGTATGTGATAATCACTCCCAAAAAGTGATGAAAACATAAGTGTTTGTCAGATGATAATTGTCTGAAAATAAAAAATTAAACTCGAGGGAAGACTTGAACCAACGACCTCTCGCTCCGCAGCTACTCACGCTAACCACGGGACCACGGCGCTCCTGAGCTCATACTGTTGTTGAAGTTGCCTATCTTGCCATGGACTACTCAGTGTGTATATTTTGCTTATTTTTTTCATAGTTCCGCACAACTTCTTCCTGTTTTCTCGATTGATCTGTGTTCAGTTTTTCAAGGCCTATCCACTGTGCCAGCTTATAACCAAATCTGAGGGGGGTGCGATGGGGAGGTTCCCTTGTTAGTAGTAGGGGTGCGTGATAGGTTCGCCTTGATCATCAGGCACATAAAGTATGTGTTTGTGTTCCGACATATGCAAGGAAATGGCTATGTCCATTTATAAGGAAGGTATGGATTTGACGTCTAGTACTGTGATAGCAAAGGGAAGAGTATATCAAGTCATAAGAATGGTACTGATATTCCTATTATCAGAGCCATAGCCGTCAACAGAGGCTATTTCCGATACTTCGCTCATTGTCGAATGTCATTCAACTTAGACCGCAATCGTAATATTTAGTTGTAAGTACAGGGATAAAATATATGTGTGACCGATTTCTTAGGATGACTGATTGTATCTGTGCGTGCTCGGCCTGCAGCGCCAGTGTCCTGTGTGGGGTAATTCACGTTTTCCTTTAACGGTAGGTGCTGTCAGAATGGAGAGGCCTGTTGGAGTGTAGGAATGTAGATGAATTAACGTGTTGTCCTCTAGACTACCGAATAGCGAACTAATACTTAGTATGTGTTGCATAGCTTTCGTGATCGCTTGGAGATTTGAGATTGAATATGGAGGTGCGTTTGTGCTGGACCGTTATTCCCTTCAATGTAAATTTTTCGGTTGACTGCTTCTGCACATTTCGCGCCTTTATTTAGTTGGCGGATAATCGATTGTGGTGTGTGCATCTAGCATGTGGAAGAGACATTTACCAGATCTCTAGACATGAGAAACACCTTAGTTGACCTTGTAAATTATAGGGATGATTTGGAATCTGCTACATCACCAGCATCAGTATTCGCGAGTGGAGATATCAGTTTTCTCTGTTTTTCTCGAGTTTCCGAGTAAATGTCTTGGCATACGTGACATGTTTCTAGGTAGTCAGTGGTTTTCAGCACGCCCCCATCTAGCTAAAGTTCCGGGTTTTGTAGAGAAATAATTTCCGGTCTGTATCTTCGGAATTATGTTGCGTGAGAGATCGGTAGGATACTGCTGCGTTCTTGACATCTAGAAGTACCGCGAAAATGGTATAATATTATGGCGAATCATACAAAAATACGTGTGTTTTTGTGATCCCCGAGACTGGAGATGTGTGCAGAAAAGCGATCATGCAAGCAGGTCTGGACCAGAAACAGTAATGCGTTTGTGCCGACAGGAAACGTGTCCAAATTTGTAGAACAGTTCTGAGAGTGACTTCGGTCCGCTGAGAGCGCTCTGGCCACCTGTCGGGGGTCAATGACCCCAACCTCACATGGCGATATCCAGTGCTGCGAGGAGTATATATGGTGCTGTCTGTCTTGACAGTAAATGTACGGATGATGTAAAAGAGATTATTTTATATGGTGCAGGGTATGAAATTTGTGTTTACTACATCGAGATGGTAGGTGGTGATATATTGACGGGTTGGAGATCTGTTTTGCACTCTAATATTGAAGCTCCTGTCCTCAGTGGGAGAGCAGTGTAGTTGAGGAAGAGTCTTTCCGTATTTTACGATACGTAGGGCACGTTGGAGGTTTTAATTGTCGATGCAATATGGTGATCTGTACAAAATGCAATCATAATGCTCTATTCATTCGCAAGACATCCATTGTGCTAGGATGTAGGAGCGTCTACAAACTGATTTGGACAAGATGGAGACAAGTTATGTACGGAAAGTTCTGAAAAAAGCAAGTGTTCAAGGACGAGTTGAAGCAGACCATCCATCTCTGGCGGGGATGCCGTCCCTCATCCGCCACTGTGGCATTAGGACATCTTCAGACCTGTAGCTGAAGGATACGGAATTTTCCGGCCAATTTTTTCTCTTCTGTAAGACAGTGCTTCGAATTCTGCTTGCGTCATTGTTCTGATTTCTCCGTCTGTGCTTAGAGAGTGCTCTGTTTCAAAACAAAAAGAATGATTTTATGATTAACGGTGTTTTCGCTAGCGTGCACAGGCTTTCAGCGGTGAGAACGTTTGTGTTTGTTGAAAGCAGGGAGGGTAAGACGTGATGGACGGGCTGTCACGTTATTCTGCGCTATTTTCGTAAACAGGTTCTGTTAGGGCAAGAATTTCCTTGCATACAAGCCGAGACATCACGAAAACTCCTACAAAAGCGCACCTTAAGTATTTCTGGGGCACTATGCAGTTTGCGAGAGTTTGCTATAGATACTGAGATTCATTCCATAACCACAGCCATCAAGAGGAGGCATTACCTGTACATCGATCGGTGTCAGACTGTACCAGCAATCGTAATATTTAATTGTAGTTCCACTGGTAAATATGTTCCTGGCTTTCAATATTCTTCTGAATTTTGTATGTATTTGTTGATCTATAGATAACTTTTGTGATGTTTAACTGCCAGTGCAGTTTAGCGATCTGTGCAAAATATTTTTACCTCTGAAAGTCTCGTCTGCAGACAACAATGGCGAAAGGATCGCTAGGGACAATGCACCCTGTGCTATTCTGGGAAGCATTGGAACATACCTCTCGGGGCTGGACCATTCCACAGCTATGCGTCATTGCGTATGTGACCAGCGTGGGCGCACCTTGGAGTTCTGTGACGTCAGTATAACACTCGAAGAATTGTATCTGTATACAAGAAAATAGACCCAAGTTTCACCTGCAACGGTGTGTGAGATCGGTGGCTCGCGCTGGCTTGCCTCCGGCAGTGGGTCGCGGCGGCGGCTGCATTGGGAGCGGCGTCGGCGTCGGGCGTCGAGTGGCAGGATGTGTTTTCATTAGAATCTTTTGTTTACATTATATTCCATCGATTTCACCAACCCATAGGATGTTGCGAATTAAAAATACTACCCCATACATGTGAAGAATATCGATTTAATTAATATGCATAAATTTTTTATATCAACACAGTGTTAGCGGTACAGTGGTTAATGGGAGTTAGTGCGTGTGTGGGTGACATGGAGCAGAGCAGCAGGTTAAGGGCAAAACACTAAGTTAATTTGAATAATTTTTATGTAAAAAGTAGAACAATAGTTTAGGGGTGTGGGTGAGACAGAAAGATGCGCCAGAAATGGCTTTGAAAAGCATGTGAAATTCGAAACGTGTACCAGAAAATGGTGAGAGGACATAAATGATTACTTAATTTCATATTAAAGGTGGTACAATAGTTTAAGTGCAGTGACATGGGAAACCACTCAACAGACCAATAGGTTAAGTGCCGATAAAGGGCCAAACATTAGATTAAGACACCCAGAGTACAGTGCCGACCATTAGGTTATGCAACATGTCTGCTGCATGTAATTGCTTCTTGCAAGACCTAGTTGTTGCCAATAGACATGGGGGATCCGCTCCTGAACTGATTCATAGAGTTGAATCTTTCAAAGGAGTGAACAATCAGTGATTCCAAAAAAAAAAAAAAAAGAAAAAGAACGGTAGCTCCAAACATTTCCCACAGCAGAGAGGGAGACAGAGAGAGAGAGAGAGAGTAGGAGCAGATCAGTGGGGCTTCTGCTGGTCAGAGCACACAACACAGCCAGCGCCGGCCTTTGCCTTGCTTCTGCCTTGGCTGCCTGCATTGTGCAGTGCCCCATTGGATTTTGTGTTTCACATATGCCGTGCCGTCTCTGTGCTTCCTCTGCCACGTGCAGTGTCTGGCGCACCTTAACTTAGCATCGCACTCCGTCGGCGATCGTTTCAGTCGCACGTCCTGCCCTCTGGGCAGTTGATGTGAGCAACAGGACAGAGAGCCTCCTAATTGCAACAACCTGCTCGCAAGAGAACGGACGATTTGTCTCGGAGCGGGTGACTGGTGGCCATTCACCGCTCCCCCCACCCTTAGAACTCGCCTGCTCAACGCTCACCCCACCGTTCTCGACTCTAACCAGAGCGTTGAGCAAAGCAACTCAGGTGTCACTCTGGTCTCTGCGATCTTAGCTCACACAGTAATACAGCTCGCGACTCGACCTACTTCACTCAGCGCCTCTGCATCGGAGCTCATCTCTACTGGATATTGTTCTTCATAGTAATACCGGTATGTACATTACATAATTATGTTATGTGTACATCATTTGTTTTTATTTTATTTTTATTTGTTTAAACTGATCAGATTAGGTTCCTGACAACTCCTCTTACTACAGGATTTTTTATTATGGGCACTCTAATTTACGCTTTAATTACGAGTGTGTGTCGACTGCACATACTAAAATATATTACTGTTTTTTTACGTTACTTTTTATGCAATTAAAGTTTGTTTACATAATATGAATCAGTCTTATTTTCAAACTTTCCCTACCTGATAAAAATACTTAGAATTTTATTTTAATATTTTTATTTTTTCCACCAGACGAAATGTATAACTTTTCTATCTCAAAGTGTCTCAGGATGTAATATAAACCTATCAGTGTTTTTCCTTCATTGTGGACTGCAGTCATACTGTACTTTATGAATGAAAACGCAACCATTTGATTAAGTTTCATTATTACTTCCTTTCACACTATCACTATTTAGATGTGGAGGTTTGTTTTGCGGGGCACTCAGAAGTGTCGTTATCAGCATGCTATTTTAGCTTTATAGCCATTATCACGTGCAAAGGTGAAATATTTATTACATATCTGACATGTCTGAATGATTGTTGTCACAATATTACAATCATTCAGACATGTCAGATATTTTATGACTATTTCACCTTTGACCATGATAATGGCTACAAAGCCAAAACCACGATAGTGCAAAATAAATTAATAATCAAAAACTTTGTCATATCGTGGAAATTTCAATAAACAATACAAAATTCTTACTCATTATCTGTGTTACTTCAAAATAGGATCAAAGAAGATCAAAATACAGGTATAGTACTGGAATAAACCAAGTTTAAAGGGCAATGTGCCTTCCATTTATTTTCTATTGTGAATGAGTGGTGAGTCATGAAAAAGAGCTAGTTCATTTCAGGGAGTGAACAATTCTGATCCGATCTCTGAAAAGAACAGTTTTGCCCATCTCTAATTGCCAAACAGCAGAGAATGATGAGTAAGAGAAATCCACCCCCTACAAACGGAATTTTTTATAAATAAATGTTGTGGGTTGGCAGGAGAGCCAACACCAGGTACTAGAGGAAGCTGAAAAGGCACGCGTTTTAGCTCAGCAGGCTGGCGTGAGGTCTGGAACAGGACAAGGAAATTAGACTTTAGAAAAACGGACGTAGCTGGTGGAATACTTAACTTTAATCCATTAAGATGAGCGTCGCTCTTGACTGTACATGATTCAGTATCAATAGTAACTGGTAATGGCGCCTTGCTAGGGCGTAGCAAATGACGTAGCTGAAAGCTATGCTTACTATCGTCTCGGCAAATGAGAGCGTATTTTGTCAGTGAACCATCGCTAGCAAAGTCGGTTGTACACCTGGGGCGAGTGATAGGAAGTCTCTCTAGACCTGCCGTGTGGCGGCGCTCGGTCTGCAATCACTGATAGTGGCGACACGCGGGTCCGACGAATAGTAACGGACCGCGGCCAATTTAAAGGCTACCACCTAGCAAGTGTGGTGTCTGGTGGTGACACCACAATAAACAATATACCCTTTCTATACATTCCACACAATGCCTAAATTGTTTAAACAATATTCCATACACTACAATAGAATACTTTCCAAATAATGGATCAACTGAGTCTTTTTCCTGCCAATTCCTAGGAAGAGGTGGCAGTCAGAGGACTTAGGTTAGTGGAGGTGCTCTTTTTCCCTTCATTTTCATAGGTTGGTAGAGGTATCATTGTCCTGATGGAATTTGAATTTCCTGCCAAGGGGGCATGGCAGGGGAAGCGTGGCACTTTCCCACCAGAGAAGTTAGTTAATTGATCAAATTAATTAAATAGTCAATGTGACCTATCTTCCCGCCATTTTCTTTGGTTAGTAGCGGTTGTATTGTCCTGTTAGAATTCCTGCCATTTGTCTAGGGGAGGGGGGGGGATGAGGCACTTAAGTGCAGCGACATGCAAAACCAGGTAACAGTTCAATAGGCTAAAGACCTGTCAATCAAAGGAGAACAATATGTTAAGTACCTGTCAATCGAAGGAGAGCAATATGTTATGTACCTGTCAATCAAAGGAGAACAATAGGTTTGCCCCTGAGTGCATACCTGCCCCTGATGTAGGGAACCCACACTAACAAAATGCGCCAGCACTCCCTTCCCGAGGGGTGGGGTGGGGGAGGGGCGGACAATGGTTTGATATGGAGAAGCACTCAACAGAACAATAGGTTGACATGTAAAAGCACTTAAAAGAACAATATGTTTGGACCTGAGTGCATACCTGCCCCTGATGCATGCAACCCACACTAACAAAATGTGCTCGTACAAATATAGCCTTACCACTGGCATTCAGGCATTCACATACTGTTCAGCCATTACGGCACCTTCCTTGACCACCAGCGTCGTACCTCGGCCTCACATGATGCCACCCCAAAGCAGGAGGGAACCTCCACCTTGCTACAGTCACTGGACAGTGTGTCTGAGGCTATCAGACTGGCCGGCCAGTGTGGCCGAGTGGTTCTAGGCGCTTTAGTTTGGAACCGCGCAACCGCTACGGTCGCAGGTTCGAATCCTGCCTCAGGAATGTATCTGTGTGATGTTCTTAGGTTGGTTAGGTTTAAGTAGTTCTAAGTTCTAGGGGACTGATGACCTCAGATGTGAAGTCCCATAGTGGTCAGAGCCATTTGAACCATTTTCGATCAGGCTGACCGGATTGCCTCCAAACACGTCTCCAACGATTGTCTGCTTGAAGGCATATGCGACACTCATCGGTGAAGAGAACGTGATGCCAATCCTGAGTGGTCCATTCGGCATGCTGTTGGGCTCATTTGTACCATACGGCATGGTGTCATAGTTGCAAAGATGAACCTCGCCGTGGACATTGGGAGTTAAGTTGCCCATCATGAAGCATCATGAAGCATCATGAAGCATCATGAAGCATCATGAAGCTGCACAAAATGCATTATTCAACATGGTGGCTTTCCCTTCAGGGTTCCTCCGAGCTATAATCTGCAGGTAACGGTCATGCACCACGAGTAGCCCTTGGCCAGCCTGTGCGAGGCATGTCATTGATTTGGCACAAAGTAATAATGTGGACACGATCGAATCGCGGTATTGACCGTCTAGGCATTGTTGAACTACAGACAACACGATCCGTGTACCTCCTTCCTGGTGGAATGACTGGAACTTGTAGGCTGTCGGACCCCCTCCGTCTAATAGTTACTGCTGATGCATGGTTGTTTACATCTTTGGATGGGATTAGTGGCATCTCTGAACAGTCAAAGGGACTGTGTCTGTGATACAATATCCACAGTCAACGTCTATTTTCAGGAGTTCTAGGAACCAGAGTGATGCAAAACTTTTTTGATGTGTGTATATCTTTGAATACACTGAGTAAGGTAGCACAATTGTTAGCGCACTGGACTCGCATTCGGGAGGAGGAGAGTTCAAATCCACACCTGGCCATCCAGGTTTAGGCTTTTCTTGAATTCCATAACTGGTTTCAGGTAAATACCGGCATGATTCCTTTGAAAGGGCTCAGCTGACTTCGTTCTCCTATCCTTGAAGCAATCAGAGTGTAAGGTGCAACATTTTTGGTTTACTTATTCTAGGATTGAAGACAACTGTGTAAGTTGAAATGACATGTTGAATGTAGCAATATTAGCACAAAAATACACGCTTTTACTCAGTTTTCAATGTGACAACAAAAAACAGTTGTCAGGATAACGCATCTCGTCAACATCAAAAAGTGAAATAATGCTAAACACAATAGTATTAAATATTAACTCTCAGAAGGTTAAATTATCCTAAACACGACAGTATTAAAGTTTAACTACAAGTTTCTTTACAAAATTGTTCCTTCAATTGCGTTATGATGTTGGTCAGTACTACGAAAATCGTCCGATGCCGGTTCAAAGTTAGGTACCACTTTTAGGATGACAATCAAGTCTATGGTAGATGTTAGTTATGTGACAAATTGAGCAAAAAATTACCCAAGGTCGCTCGAGTTTACAGGGGACGCAAGCTGGTGAACCAATAGTTTTACCCTTCTGCGCGTGGTATTTACCTTATGCTGCGATGAGCTGTCGTCTGCTAGGCTGCTCTCTTCCACTGAAATTCCTATAAAATTAATTACACCTTTGCTGAATTTTCCAGCAGAAACTTTCCCTATGTTTCTCATTATGCGAGAGAACACGTACTCATCCCTAGTCTTAGAATGTGGTGATATACACGGGCATGGTTGGAGCAGCGTGCATACTATAATGCCCTATCAGTTCTGGCAGGGACGATTAACTAATTGGCTGGTTCGTTTCTCCACAGTTTGAGCTAAACGATGCTACAGCTAATTTCTTGCTGGATATCAGCCGCTGTGAACACAGTGTTCACACAAATGTCTCCTTTGCGTCATACAGAGCGTTATGCGCTCCATTCTGCACTTGACGCCATTTCAGAGATGAGTCCTCTAAAATTTTGGTCTTGTCTTACTCATAGCCGTTCTGTCTCCCCATCTGGGTTCTTTAGTTCTTCACGTCATGTTTTTTCGACCAATAGGAGCATTCCTCTTGTTTTGTGGAAACTGTCTCTACCAATCACAAGGTCCCTATCATTAAATTGTGTCGAAACTTTGGCTCTTTTCTCCTTCCAAGCGCGTTTCCGCCAATCGAACGCTTTGTGACCATTCCAGATGCCTAAATGCTTACATTGACTCTCTCACATATGCACTATTCGCTGGACATGTGATCGAAAATGCGTCACTGGTCTTGTTTGGTATCCATTTGGAACTCCGAAATGCAGTTTTCTAAAAGCTTTCTTTCCTGTCCTCCCTCAGATGGACCATTATACTCGCTCTCCCTGTATGATTCACCTAGTCGGTGGTTGACTTTCCGCCAGGGACACCCCTTTAAGTGGTTTCCGTGATAGCCCCTGTAGTGTGGCCTTGCCTCTGCCCTCGAATTCCAAACTAAAATGCTTCTCGCTGCTTGTTTCACCTTCCGCTCAAACATGCAATATAGGAAACGTGTGTTAATTACTATCGATTGAGTGTCATCCCTTTTTGCATTACATACTGATAGGCAAATTTGCTCATTACCGCCGAATTAAGTTAGGTGTCATATTCACCTCCCCCTTGCGATGCATAAAGCTCTCATGTAAGGTACGAATCTGACCTTCGTTTATTCTGCTACCTTACAAGAGTTAGTACACCATCTCTAATGGCCTTTGTGTCAAGGGAATATAAACTATAATCTACCTTCCTTCTTTCAAAACAACAATGGAATTGTTGTTATCAATGCCCGCATTTTTCCTATTACTTTGTCTACGCAACATCATTGACCTAGCAATTGTCCCCCCGTCGGAGGTTCAAGTCCTCCTTCGGGCATGGGTGTGTCTTGTCCTTAGCGTAAGTTAGTTTAACTTAGATTAAGTAGTGTGTAAGCCTTGGGACTGATGAACTCAGCAGTTTGGTCGCATAGGAACTTTCCACAAATTTCCAAATTTTTTCCTAGCAGTTGTTGTATGGTAGCTGCCCAGTATGTGTGTGTTACAGCTAATGAAAAATGTAAACATGAACGTCGCTACAACGCGATTTGTCGAAACATTGTTACCTTCGTGTGTCATTTCCACTATATCACCTGATCGGTATGCAGGGCAGAATTTGGTAGCACTTCAATTTTCGTTGTTTACATATCGGAGATTTTAATGCGTGATAGAGAAGGCATCATCAGAATTATGAATATAAAAGTATGTACTTCTTTTTACCGCTCTTAATGGCTACATACACAAATGATTTTTATTTTGTGTATGTTTATGGAAATGTACCTTTCGAATATATGAGTTTCACTGGCCTCATTGTATAATTAATATTAAATATCGGTACTACAGTTTTGTGTTCACGTATTAATATTATGACATGAAAGTCGATCATCCTGCATATAGTCCCAACTTGACCTCACCAGATTTAGTACTTAAAAGAACACCTCTGAGGACTTCAATTTGAACCAGAGGTGCACTTGTGGCTCCATCAACAACGTCAAATATTCTACACTAATGATATCAACAAACTGGGCTCTCGTTGGGGAAAATGTGTTCGTCACTATTGTGACTATGTTGAGAAATAAATATATTGACTTGAAGAATAGCAATGTAGAATGTTAATAATGTTTGTTTTATTGAAAAATCTTTGCGAGTTTGCACATAAAAAATTAGGAGGCATTACTTTTCAGCACTTCCTCGTAATAATAACTTGCTTACATTAATGCTTAGTACATTGCTTTCACATAGCTCCCAAGAATAATGACGATATAAAATCGATAATCCATAAAAATTATAAAAATGGCTGTACATATCACTTACTATCTGTAAAGAATCGCCATGTGGGTAAGAACAAGCCACCTATCAAAGGGGTGGAAGTGGCGGTGAGCAAGGGGTGTAGCCCATGACGCAGTGGTTCCCACACTTTAGTCCTGTGGTATTTGGGAATGATAGCATTTAGAAAGTCATACGCACCAGGGTAGCTAAGAGCGCTAATGCGCTGCTGCCTGGACTCGGGTAGGCGCGCTGGCCCTAGATCGATTCCGCCTGGCGGATTAACAATGAGGGCCGGTATGCCGGCCAGCCTGGATGTGATTTTTAGGCAATTTTCCACATCCCGCTAGGTGAATACTGGGCTGGTCCCCACGATCCGCCTCACTCTCACAGACATTTGAACACATTCGCTCTATTTCATGGCTTACACTAGACGCAGACAGCTGGGGGTACACTACCTACGTCCCGCAGGTGCAGGGTTCGGGATGGCAGCAGGAAGGGTATCCGGCCACCCTAAGCAACTAACACTGCCAAATCTGTAATAACATGGCCGACCCCGCGTTGGCGAGGGACAAGGCCCAAAGAAAGAAAGAAAAGAAATAAAGCAATTAAAGAGTCGCAACAATCTCTACACGTAATTTCAAAACCTTAAGAAACTTTTTCTCGGTGTCTACCAGCACGATATGATGAAAGGAAAAACTATTATCGCTTCCAACATTTTCGCTGTTCATGCAATAAATCGGCCGCATCAAGTGTGGCGTTTTAATTTATTACTTCTTTGCTACTAATTCTATTCATGACACATTCTGTAGACGGTATTGACGTATGCCACTAAATGTACCAGAAAAATTCCATCACATTGTGCTACAATAGTCCAAGACATATGACGCACTGAGATGCGTGAAAAATTACCACATCTTGCAACAAGATTAAATTTATTACTTCGTTGTTAGAAACTCTGTTTGCAACGCTTTTCGCAGACAGTATTCATATATGCCGCTGAATGCACCTAGAAATATATGTCATTGTACGACACACAGTTTAGGAGGTATGACGTCAAACACTGAGGTTCATGGGAAACTGCCCGATCATGCATGACGTTTTAACTTAGTACTTCTTTACTATTAACTCTACCCACAACATATATCTCAGGCAAAAAATTATATCATTGTACAGCACGTACACACCTATATCACAGAATTTACTACAATGACTTCTTATAGTACATCCATTGAGGTTTGTACAGTACCTTATCAACAAAATAGACAAAATTCCGTCTGAAAACAAGAACGATTTTGGTTAGTTACAAAAAACCATTACAAAACAATGCAGACTCTAACCTAACTGTACATCTTGATCATAAATCTCATTGTGATGATTATCAGTCTGTAGTAGTGAATGTTTCCTCCTCGCACATGCACACGGGTGAGTTCTTCCACTACGTGAGGAATGCTTTGGTTGAGACCTTCGGGTCTGTCTTGGAGTATAAGGTCCCACTCCTCAATGGCAGCTTCAGTGAGGTCCTGAAGATTGTCAGGTGGATTCGGACGCTGTGCAATGGCCACCTTCATCAGGTCCCGTGTATGCTCAGTTGCATTCCTGTATGGGGACTGTGTTGGCCAATGCATTCGGCTGATGTTGCAACTTTGAAGATACCGAGACACTGCTAGGGTATGGTGCGGTCTTGCATTGTCATCTACTAGGAAGAACTTATCACCGACTTCACTTCCGTAGGGTCTGACAATCGTTTGTAGGACCTCTTGGAGGTATCGGAACCAGTCAAATTGCCGTGCATAGGAATTAGAGCTGTATGCCGTACTATCATTATTGCCGCCCAGAACATTACTCTTCCACCTGCAAGCGGATGGACTTCCTGAACGAATCATTGTTCCTGGTGTTATCTAGCGCTTCTCTAAACGCTAACACATCTAGTGTCTGGTCACAAACCAATCCTGGTCTCGTCATCAAACATGACTTACTCCATTCTGCAATGGTCCAATGTTGGTGTGGAAAAGCCCAGGTCCTTCGATTGCATCGGTACTGTTGGTTCAGTGCAAAACTTCTCATTCTCTTTTGAAATGAAGACCATTCTGATGCAATCTTATGTGCACTCTTTGGTCTGAGATACGAATACCTGTTGCTCGGAAGAAGTCATTTCCAATATTTCTGGTAGGTGATGTTGGGCGCTTAAGAGCCGACAGTTGGAGGAAACGATCCTACATTGGTGTTGTCATACGAGGACTACCTCTGCGACGTCTATCGTTCACATTTCCCCTCTCTCTGTACTTTCTCCACATCTTATACACACGACTTTGAGTGACATGCAACCGGTATTACCTACTGAAAGTAAAGCCACTACCCTGACTCTATAAAAGTACTGTATGCCCCTAGGTGGCATGTTACTGTAATGCTGAACGCAAACTAAATGAAGCTGTTGTTGATACTGGACTGCTCGCGGTGTGCTGCTGCGGCAGCGGTATGTTTACATGACTGGGAAACGGCACAAAGCATGCCAGTAGTAAACACGGTCCATTATATGGGCTCTAACTAGATTATGCATGAACTGCCTAGGTCAAATGGCTCCAAGCACTATGGGACTTAACATCTGAGGTCATCAGTCCCCTAGACTTAGAACTACTTAAACCAAACCAACCTAAGGACATCACAAACATCCATGCCCGATGGAGGATTCGAACCTGCGGCCGTAGCAGCAGCGCTGTTCCGGACTGAAGCGCCTAGAACCGCTCGGCCACAAAGGCCGGCGTTGCCTAGGTCAATGAGAACTCTAGTGTCATAGGCTACATTTTATGATATTATTCCAAAGTTTTGTTCAGCAGTATAGTTCCGAAGATACGACATCGTAAACATTGAGCTGCGTGAAAATGAAACTGCAGGGCGAAATTCTGTAGACAAACAGGTAACATGTGTGCGAAGATGCGTGTGAAATACGTTAAATGTTTGAAATGTCCAGAATGAGATTTTCACTCTGCAGCGGAGTGAGCGCTGATATGAAACTTCCTGGCAGATTAAAACTGTGTGCCCGACCTAGACTCGAACTCGGGACCTTTGCCTTTCACGGGCAAGTGCTCTACCAACTGAGCTACCAAAGCACGACTCACGGCCGGTACTCACAGCTTTACTTCTGCCAGTACCTCGTCTCCTACCTTCACTCTGCAGCGTGAAAATCTCATTCTGGAAACATCCCCCATGCTGTGGCTAAGCCATGTCTCCGCAATATCCTTTCTTTCAGGAGTGCTAGTTCTGCAAGGTTCGCAGGAGAGCTTCTGTAAAGTTTGGAAGGTAGGAGACGAGGTACTGGCAGAAGTAAAGCTGTGAGTACCGTTCGTGAGTCGTGCTTCGGTAGCTCAATTGGTAGAGCACTTGCCTGCGAAAGGCAAAGGTCCCGAGTTCGAGTCTCGGTCGGGCACACAGTTTTAATCTGCCAGGAAGTTTCATGTTTGAAATGTATTTGGCGTATGCGTATGCAGGCAAAGCGACGGGTAAAAAGATCATCCTAAACCCCTGGAACGATTTCAATCAAATTTTGTGCACATATTAGTTTGAGTTTGGAAAGAAATACTGTAGAGGTAAAAAGCACCAGCCTCTTACTGAGGTGAGCGTGATAACGAGGAGAGAGAAGGAGGAAAGAGGAGATGGACAGACAGTGAGGGGGAAGAAGAATGGCACGGATAGGAGGAGGAGGAGAAGACTGACCAAGAGAGTGAGAGGAGGAGCTGGAACTAGAAGGGGAGGACGAGATGGACATAGAGAAGGCGAAGGAGGAGATGGACTAATAGAAGGAATAAATAGTTACCCGGGAAACGCCGAGTGCTCAGCTAGTAACGATACAAATTGCAACTCACCGTTGTCAGTACTTCAGTCAGGGCTACGACTGCAAATAGAGTTAGGCAGACTATGTCTATGTAGCCATGTCAGTGAGAGGAAAACTGGTTCTTTCAGTCGTTTTTGCCAGGAAAGTGAGTGTTTGTCATTATTTTCCTTCCTGGGGTCGCTTATATTTCTGTCTTGCCCTGCAAAAGTTCCGATGATTTGCCGGTTCCATCCGTGAGTTTCTTGTTGTCAGCAGACAAGCAGGCCGCTGGCTCGAATGCTCTCTGCAGCCTGTCAGCTTTACGTCGGCTAGCCCTCAAGCGAGCAACTGCTAATATTCATAGCTTTTTAAAACTGTTTTCGTGGTACTTCATTTTCCGGTATTTATCTAAAAACTTTGGAAATTGATTTTCGTTGGGGGAGGTCATAACGTCGCTGAAGTGCCCCCGCCTTTTTTTTTTTTCTTTATTGTATTTCAATTTCCCATCGGGGCGGGCTGGCAGCAGCATAGGCGCTGCTCTTCAGCCGAAAGACATAGAACAAAACAATAGAAGACATTTAAAAACAGCAAAGGAGAGAATAAGGTGAACATAGATATATAAAAGGGGGAACATCATGGAAGGCAATAGACAAAAAACGGGGTGACTGTAAAATGGAGTTAAAAAACTGTTTAAAAGTAGCACACACACTGCGACGGTGAAAAGAACACAAGGCACAGTACGACAGGAGCATAAAGGTAGCGACAGATGGCATAGCACATAACGTAACACTGACGGCGAACCTCAAGGCAGTACACAATTAAAATCACACCTCTAGACGCACACGAGAAACAGCACTAAACACAACACTGATGTGGCACACTGATGATGATCAATACAGAGGATCTGCCAGGCGCTAGGAGATGAGGGAGACCTGAAAAAGGGAGGGAGGGGAAGAGATGGGGGACGTGAGCGGAAGGCGCGCGGAAGAGGGCCAGGTAGGGAGGGATGCGGGAAGGAGAGGGGCAAGTATGGGGTGCAGGGTCTCAGGGGAGGGGGGACGGAGGAAAATCCGCTCTGGGAGAAGGAGGAAAGAGGAAAAGGGGGCCCTGGGGAGGGGGGGTGAACAAGGCCAGGTTATAGTTGGAAGGAAGGGTAGATGTCACGGCGAAGTTCGTCATCCGGCAGGGGAGGCGTTGGAAATTGCCCTGATGAAGGAGATGGAGGGTGTGGAGGTGGAGAGAGGGAGGGATACAGCGATAGAGGCGCGGCAACGGGCGGGAGGTGGAGAGGAAGGAGGAAACCAGAGGGTGGGGGGGATCAAGCCTGCGAACAATATAAAGGATGCGGAGATGTTGGAGGAACAGGAGGAGGTGGGGGAAGGGGATCAGTTCATACAGGAGCCGTGTGGGGGAAGGAAGGCGGATGCGGAAGGCAAGGCGGAGCGCATGGCGTTCAAGGATTTGGAGGGCCTTGTAAAAGCGGGTGGGGGCAGAGATCCAGGCGACGCTGGCGTAACAGAGGATAGGACGGATGAGGGATTTGTAGGTGTGGAGGATGGTAGAAGGATGCAATCCCCATGTCCGGCCAGACAGGAGTTTCAGGAGGCGGAGGCAGGAATTGGCTTTCTGCTGGATGGTCAGGAGATGAGGGTTCCAGGTGAGGTGTCGGTCAAGGGTGAGGCCAAGGTATTTCAGGGTGGGGGTGAGTTGGATAGGACGACCATAAAGGGTGAGGTAGAAATCATGGAGGCGAAAGGAGCGAGTGGTGCGGCCTATGATGATTGCCTGGGTTTTAGAGGGGTTGAGACGGAGGAACCGCTGGTTACACCAAGTGGTGAACTGGTTAAGGTGGGTTTGGAGGGTACATTGAGACCGTTGAAGGGTAGGATAGAGAGCCAGGAAGGCGGTGTCATCAGCATATTGGAGAAGGTGGGTTGGTTGGGGTGGCTTGGGCATATCAGCTGTATACAAGAGATAAAGGAGAGGGGAGAGGACAGAACCCTGGGGGACGCCAGTCGTGGGATAAAAGATATGGGAGTTGGTGTTGTGGAGGGTGACATAGGAAGGACAGTGCGAGAGGAAGGAAGCGACCAGATGGACAAAATTGATAGGCAGGGCGTAGGTTTGGAGTTTAAAGAGGAGACCGGGATGCTATACACGGTCATAGGCATTTTGGAGGTGAAGGGAAACAAAAATGGCAGAGCGATGGGAGTTGAGCTGGAGGGACAGAAGGTGAACAAGGTTGAGGAGTTGGTCGTCAGCAGAGAAGGAGGGTCGGAAGCCACACTGGGTAAGGGGGAGGAGGTGGTGTTGAGCAAGGTGCTGATGGATACGGTGGGAGAGGATGGATTCAAAGACCTTACTGAAGACGGAGGTGAGGCAGATGGGACGATAGGAAGAGGCGGCAGAAGGGGGTTTATTGGGTTTGAGGAATAAGAGGACGCGGGAGGTCTTCCACAGCTCAGGGTAGAAGCCAGTAGAGAGGACGACATTATAGAGATGGGCAAGGACAGTCAGGAAGGAATACGGGCTTTCGCGAAGGTGACGGTAGGTGACACAGTCGTGACCAGGGGCCATGTTGCGTTTGGACCAGAGGATAAGTTTAATGTCTTGTGCTGTGATGGGAGTGTTTACGTCGGAGGGGGGCAACTGCCCCAAGTACTGGAGACTAGGAGCAAGTGGAGCGACCGAGGTATCGGCACGTTCCATGACTTTGGGGAAAAGAGAATAATCAAAGTGGGGATCATCGGGGATGGAGAAGACCTCGGAAAGGTGGGAAGCGAAGTGGTTGGCCTTACTGAGGTTGTCAGGAAGGGGGCGATTGTTATGGAGAAGGGGGTAGTGGGGAGCGGAAAGGGAACCAGTAAGACGATGGAAGGCGGACCAGTACTTGGAGGAGTTGATAGGGAGGGTGGCGTTGAGTCGCGTGCAGGTCTGGCGCCAGTCGCGGCGTTTCGTTGCTGTAATAAGGTTCCGTACGTGTCGCTGTATTTGCCAGTGGCGTTGGAGTGTATCCTTGTCACGAGTGCGCAGGAAGGAGCGATAGAGGCGGCGGGATTCACGGAGGAGGAGGACAGCCCTCGGAGGGAGAGTGGGATGGTGTGGTTGGATGGTTTTAGTAGGAACATGGGCCTCCACGGCGTCAGTAATTACCTTCTGAAGGAAGGACGAGGCGTGGATGATGTCAGGATGGCGATGGGTAACAGGGTGGCTTTCGACCAGGGTGGAGATGGAATCCCGGTAGGCATCCCAGTTGGCATGGCGATAGTCATGGACGACCTTGGGAGGGGGTGCAGGGTGCGGAGCCGGAGGGGGGCGGTGAGCAAACGTTATGGTGAGAAGGACAGGGAGGTGATCGCTACCTGTGGGGTCAAGGACGGCGACAGCGATACGCCCAAGGAGGTTGGCGGAGGCAATGACAACATCAGGGGTGGTGTCACTTTTGGGTCGGGTGTGCTGGGGAAGGGGAACAAGGTCACCTTGGATTGTGGAGAGGAACTGATGCCACCGCCGAAGGGCAGCAGGAGTACGGCTATGGATGTTGAGGTCGGCAGCAATCACATAGGTGGACAAGGTGTGGTCAATGTGTGATATGAAGTCATAAGGAAGAGGAGCAGTGGAGCGGACATAGATGGTAGTACAGGTAATGGTGAGGGAGGGGAAGAAGACACTAAGGATAAGGTGTTCAGTGGGGTCATTGAGGAGAGTTTGTGGCCGGACGGGGATATTCTTAAGGTGGCCAATCGCGACTCCACCCTGCGCACGAGGACCATGAGCGTCAGTGCGGTGGAGGATATAGGGGGAGGTGTGGATAGAATGGTGGGGCTGGAGAAAGGTTTTGTTCAAGAGGAAGGTGTCGACCTGGTGGTGGGAGAGGGTGTGCATGAGGAGGTAGTTGTTGGAGCGGAAGGAGCGAATGTTCTGGAAGAGGATGCGAGACTCGTGCCGCGCCATGACGGGAAGGAGGGGGGGGGGAAGAGAGGGAAGGGAAGAGACTTAAACTAGGGTGTCGAGGCGGGTGAAGGTGAAGTGGGCTTGGTTGTGGGAGTAAGTGGCGAAGGTGTTCAGGTGGAAAACAGAGCGAGCAGCAAGGGAGATTTGTTGGAAGGTGTGGGGGCGCTGAAAAGGGTGAATGTTTTGGAGTACAACGGTAATGAACCAGATGATGTCCTCGGCCGTGGGGGGTGGATGGAGGGAATTGTTGGGATGGACAGGGGGATCGACAGGACGAACTGGGACTGTAAGTTCAGGGGTGGCTGGAGGGGGTTTAGCTTTACACTTGTGGAAGTATGTGGGATGGGGACCATTGCAGGTATTACAGGAAGGAGGAGCAGCGAGGTTGGGGCAGTTCTTGAGAAAGTGGGAGGCCTTGCAATGGGGACAGGTTGGGGGGTTTTTGCAGTTGGGAGTCAGGTGGTCATTGTACATCAGGCACCGCTGGCAACGGTAGGATTGGGGAGGGGATTTGGAAGATTCAACAGGGTGGCGACGGTGGTATATCAGGACACCCTGGGTGAGGAGATGGTCTACGGATGGGGCAGACTCAGAGAATATCCACATGAGGTAGGTGGGACCAGAGGCATTGTGGATACGGCGGGCAGAGCGGATTTCCAAGTCTGGGTGGGAGTTCAGTTCTACCAACACTTCATCCTCTGTGATCACTGGGCTGAGCTTGGTGATCACAGCGGTGTAGGTGGGGGGGGGGCGACGGGGAGGCTGGGGCTGACGAGGAGTGGAAGCGGAAAGGAAGGGTGTCAGAGAGGTGTGGGGGCCAAACATAACTCGTGGGAGTTTTCGCAGGAGGTCTGTTTGAAAGGATGGGGACGGGGACTTGATAAGGACTGAGTCCCTGCGGGGAATGAGCTGGGAGATGGGAGCACCAGGTAAGTACTTTCGTATTTCCTTGGTGAGGGTACGAGCGTCGAGGAACTTAGGATCGGGAGTTGACAGGACAAAGGTGTGGAGGGTGGGGGCCAAGGTATGGGTGGCAGGAGGAGGGGTGGTGTCCATGGTGACGGCAGGGGGAGGGGGAGGTGGTGTTGATTTTTTGTGGGAAGTGGCGGGAGCAGAGTCGGTAAGGACGCGCTTTTGGGGTTTTTTGGAGACTGGAGGCTGGAAGGAGGGGAGAGGGACGGGGAGGAGAGGGAGGTGGCGGGTGGCAGATCCCTGTGGCGTAGTGGAGGCACCGGGAGAAGCAGCTGGTTCAGTGGTGGCGATGGTGGCTCGGCGCGACGTGATGCGTGCGGGAGATGCAGAAGACGAAGCGACGGGGCCGGTGAGAGAGGGGAAGTCAACCACCTGAGGGGCGGCAGCAGAGGCGGCAACAGAGGCGTACGTGAGGGTGGGGGTAGTAGTGGGAGCTGTTGAGGGTGTAGAGGCTGGAGGAAGGGTGTAGAGGTGTGGGTATACAGCAGGGGAGGAGATTGGGGGATGGGTAAGTGGGGGAAGGGAAGGGGAGGTGTAAGGAGGGAGGCCAGGGGCGGTACTCCAGGAAGTGACTGTGGGAGAGGGGGAGGTGTAGATGACTGTGGAGGTGGGAGTACTCATTGCAGACGAACGGCGACGGACAGACGGACGTGCAGCAGGCGGCGGCGGCGAACAGACGGACGAACAGCAGGCGGCGGCAGCAGCAGCAGCGGCGGCGGCGGCAGCGGCGGCGGCGGCGGCAGTGGTTACGACGACGGCGATGGACAGCGAACAGGCAGGCGGACGGACGAACGAACGAACGAACAGCGATAGCAGCAAGCGGCGGGCAGACAGACAGACAGACAGACAGACAAACACAATCTTCGAAGACGGAGATTGCACCCTGAGAGTAGCCCAGGCTTTGCAATCTGACGCTTTCGAAGGAGGGGATCCGACCCTCTAGATGTGTGGTGCCCCCGCCCCTCGCATATGCGATATGAGTACTCGGTCCTTCCAAAAAGTTGCGAGACTAATTTATTACCAGCGTACCAGCGGCATCGACACAGTAAGTACGGTAGCAAGTTGAACTACGAGGGGCGTCTGGTAAGTAACGCAACACTTTTTTTTCTCGGCCAGTTTCGGTTAAAATAATGCGGTAATTGTTGTGGGACATCGTCACCTCAGTCCCTACAGTTTCATGAAGTTCCGGTAGGTGGCGGTGCTATACGTAGTCTTCAAAATAGCACCTATAGCGAAGGTGCCTTCCAAGCAAAAAGCTGTCATCGAGTTTCTTTTGGCGGACAACCAGAGCATCGCAGATATTCGTAGACGCTTTCAGAACGTCTACGGAGACCTGACAGTGAACAAGAGCACGTTTAGTCATTACCGTTAACCTGTCCAATCTACCGCGTGCCGGCCTCACCAACTGTAATTCCAGCAATGTCGGAACGTGAGGACACTCTCGTTCGATACGATATTGCAGTGCAACATCATATTTATCCGCCGATACCCTGTACGGGAATTACATAACGTGTGGACTAATACAGACGCAGGACCGACGGCATATGGAAGTTTGGGTCTGGCTGCGAGTCTCGCACAGATAGCCAATGCAGTTAAGGCAACCGCAGGAAACCCAGGTTCGAGTCCCGATCCGGCACAGAATTTGTCGCCGTTCCCTTTCTGAACTGATAGTTGTTCGTATTCGCAACTGCGAATACATTTCGTGGGACTCTTGTTCGAGAAGATCGACGGATCGTAATCAAACGCTTCGCTGTTCCACTGCACGTCCCTGTTGGCACTGTAAATGCACACCCACCAGTTGGGGTACTCAAAGGGGTGTGCCCGTTGTGTTCCTCGTCGCCTAATATTGGACCATAAAGAGCACCGGAGGACCGTTTGTACAGAATTGCTCGCTCCTTATGCTTCTGACCGTGACAATTTTTCGTCGAACGTCGTCACTGGTGATGAAAGATTGGTTCATCGCTTCGAACCGAAAACAAAACGGCAGTCCACGGAGTGGTGCCACAACACATCTCCTTCGAAGAAAAAGTTCAAAGCCGCCCCCTCAGGTGGTAGAGTCGTGGCGACGGTCTTCTGGGACTCTGAAAGTGTTATTTTGTTTGATGTCCTCCATCACGATGCAGCGGTCAACTCCGAAGGGTACTGTGCTATCCTCAGGAAACTGAAGAGACGACTTCAGCGTCTTCTCTTTCTCCGTGACAACAGAAGGCCTCACACAAGTCTGCTCACAAAACTTCATTGGCATGCTCTTCCTCATCTACCATAAAGCCCGGATCTCGCACCTTCTGACTTCGATCTGCTCGGTCCGATGAACGATTCACTCCGCGGGAAGCAGTACGAGAATGAGGGGAAGGTTATGCAGCAAGACGCTGGCTCCGATGTCGCTCAGTAGAGTGGCACATCCCAGTAAGATGGCGTAAGGCCGTCGCATTGAACGGCGATTGTGTTGAAAAATAGCGTTTTGTAGTCAAAAGAGTGGGGACTAATATGATGTATAGGAAATACGAATAAAGCAATCTACTTTCAGAAAAAAATATGTAGTGTTACTCATTGAACGCTCCTCGTATATTATTCCAGTTTCAAAACGTTTTTGGTCCGCAACTCGTGGTCGTGCGGTAGCGTCCTCGCTTCACGCGCCCCGGTTCCCGGGCTCGATTCCCGGCGGGGTCAGGGATTTTCTCTGCCTCGTGATGACTGGGTGTTGTGTGATGTCCTTCGGTTAGTTAGGTTTAAGTAGTTCTAAGTTCTAGGGGACTGATGACCATAGATGTTAAGTCCCGTAGTGTTCAGAGCCATTTGAACCTTTTTTTTTTTTTTTTCAAAACGTTTTGGACTGACGTGGTAGGTTGATGAAGAGTTGGCCACTGGCACAGCCGCAGAACGACGCTATGTCGAGCAGTTCCCGCAGAGATAACAACCCTATCACAAAACTTCTGCATCCCATATAAGGATTGTTGCATTATTTTATACACATTTTGGAAATTAACTAGTGAAAGAATTGTCTCAGTCGTGACGATATTATCACAGAAACTAAGGCAAACGGGACAACACACCGAATAAATCATAATTAATCATAATTAAATTATCACTCTGTAACGAATCACCAGAGACCAACGGTCCTTATATGCCAAAATACTTAGAACCAACCCTGAACAAACGCCGAAATTTATTTTTTGGAGTCCGGAGGCGCACTGTATATCGCCGCACGCTGGGCTTGTATTCGGAAGAAAGGCTTGAACAAGAAGGCACATTTAGTTTGTGTTCAGGAAGACGACTGTACAAGTATCCGTCCGGCCATCCAAATTTAGGCCTCGCGAGGTTTCCATAAAACACTTACGGCAAATGACGGGATGGTTCCTTTGGAAAGGACACGTTCTATTTCCTTGCCCTATCCTAGCTTCCTACTTCTGTGCGACAAGAGATGAATAGTTTAAAGAGTTAGGCACACTATTTCCTGATATTTTTAATAAAATTGCAAGAATTGTGGCCTTTTAGCGTACGTATGATTGTCGCCAACGGAGAAGTTATTGGCTTCACTTCCCTCATCCTTTTTAAGTATAGACACTCGAATTCCTCTCGACATCTATACATCGTTAACAGCGGAAACGCCGGCCGTGGTGGTCTAGCGGTTCTAGGCGCGAAGTCCGGAACCGCGCGACTGCTACGGTCGCAGGTTCGAATCCTGCCTCGGGCATGGATGTGTGTGATCTCCTTAGGTTTAAGTAGTTCTAAGTTCTAGGGGACTGCTGACCACAGATGTTAAGTCCCATAGTGCTCAGAGCCATTTGAACAGCGGAAACTGGCACGGATGAAAGTATACGATAATACAGTGATGTGTAAAAATTGAGAACGAAAGTAACTTTCGCATGATGTTTCACTGCTAAGTAACATAGCTTGATGAAACTTGGACCGTACGTACAAAGAACTGAAAGAATACGCAATGTGACGAATAGAAATGACAGTTTTATTCAAAAACAGTAACTACACTGAAGTCACTGTGATGCATGCGGATCCCTCGGACATTATAAATGGCGGGTGGTTCTTAGGGGGGTGCTTGATAACACGTACATTCTGCAACGTGCTCCTATCCTGGCCGCACCATTGGTAACGCGCGGTTCACAACTACTGGACGTGCTGCCGCACGTCTTCCAATCGCAACTCACACATCATTCTATGGGATTCAAGTAGGGGAACGGGCAGGCCAATCCATACGCCCAATATCCTCTCGTTCCGAGAGCTGCTCCGTGTGCGCTGTTCACTGTTCGACGCGGTCGTGAACTGTCATCTATAAAAATGAAGTCAGGGCGGAATGCACCCCTGAAAAGACATTAATAAGGTAAGAGTTCAGCGCCACAATAACGGTTTCTGGTGTGTGTTCCGTGCTCAAAAATTTGCAACATTATGCCTCCCCACACCGCAACACGTGCATCACCAAAACGTTCGTGTTCGACAATGTTCCTGAGTGCACTTCTCGCTATATGGTGTACGTGCAGAATGACTGCCCTGACTTAATCTGCTCACGTCCGAGAAGAGCATGCAACCCCACTCTCCGTTGGGCCAGTCCATATGATCTGGACACCATCCTTTATTGTGCCACCGATATGCGGATGTCGAAAGAAAACAACGGACTGGTCTTCGGGCAAAGTAGTCGCAGTGCCAATGTGGAGCGCGACATTGCATACCTTGAAGCCCTGTTAAATGTGATTACAATTGCACCCTGTAACTGGACATCCTCCTGTACCATTACTTTTCCTCAACAGTAGTTGTCGATACCAGTTTTATTTTTAGAATTTTGGTAAGGCCAGTATTATTTCAGCTGCTTTTCTGAAATCTTTCATATAATTTTATACCCAGTATGTCATATTTCAAGCTAAAATTTAGTAAAAGGAATTACTTCATTTTGGCAGCTATAATCGATAAGTACGAGTTCTGAATGTACAGTTAAAAATATTTTTTTAGAAGCATTTGAAAATTATGAATCACTTGGCTCACTTAAAATTTCTATTATTGATTACGCAATCTAGTACTGTTTACTATGTTTATATCTGGATTCATTTATGAAATAATAATCGAAACAAGTAGAAATTCATTTGTGAAGAAAAATTGTAAACCCTCTGGAATATTGTTATTTCCGCTGAGTGAGACAGTAGTATGCATGCCTCTGATATGACTGGACGTATTTTTGTATTTTGTGCGAACAACGTAATTTCGGCTTTGTTCATGTGAAAAATCAAAAGACTGTATGGTGTACTAAAATGTAACAAAATATATTAACGTAACAACAAAAATTCTGCAACAACTATCTTCAAATTTATTTAGATCATTTCAACCATGAGGACCTAAAATGTGAGAATTTCGGCTTCAAGAATCAGACCCCTAGATAAGAAAAACTGGAGCCATTTCTACGTGAAAAGATATATAAACTAGAAAGTTTATTGCAATCTTCGCTCGTCTCAAACCTTCAGAAAAGACTAATGTGGACAATAGCTGCAACTAGGAAGGAGGAGGTAGATTACAACCCGCTGCTTGACGTGGGTCCCTTTTTGTCCGCAGCGGTGATCTGCTGCTGTTGTTGAGCGTGGTCGGCCTCCTCCTCTTCTTCTGGCAGCAGAGCCTGCGGTTCAGAGCGCTTCCCACGCACGTCAAACAGTGCTGTGAACATTACCAAAGTATGCTGCATTTTCATCCGTGTAGAACAGGACACACACATTACCTTTGAAAGCCAAAGGATTAACACAAGAAATTCGTACCATCAACACAGTTGGAGTAGATAATGCGTATTCAGAATAAATCAATTGACGAAATATCTAACAAAACACAGGCCAACATCAGTAACAGAAGCACTACAAGAATAACAACTTTTAATCCCCCCCCCCCCCTCCTTCCTACTTGCAGCTGTTGTCCACAATAAGCAAAGTCTTTTATGTAAAATTTGAGAGGAGCGAAGATTACAATAAACTTTCTAGTTTACTTAGCTTTTCGTGTACAGCTGGCTCCAGTTATTCTTGTCTAGGGGTCTGATTCTTGAAGCTGAAAATGTCACATTTTTAGGTCCTCACGGTTGGATTGATCTAAATAAATTTGAAGATTGTTGTTGCATAATTTTTGTTATTATGTTAACATATTTTGTCACATTTTAATATATCGTACAGTCTTTTAATTTTTAACATTAACAAAGCCAAAATTACACTGTTCGCACAAAATACAAAAATACGTCCGATCACATTAGAGGTATGGTTACTACTCTCTCTATGAGGAAATAACCATATTCGAAAGGGTCTACATTTTTTCTTGACAAACGAATTTCTATTAGCTTCTGTTACATTATTACTTTAGATTATTTTTTCATAAATGAATCCAGAAATAAACATAGCAACCAGTACGGTATCGCGTAATTAGTAATATAAATTGTAAGTGTGCCAATAGTTCGTAATTTCAAATGTTTCTTAAAAAATAATTTTAACTGTACATTCAGAACTAGTACTTATCGATTATAATATCGAGACTAAAACATTTTATAAAGTAATTCATTTTCATAAATTTTAGCGTGAAATATAACATACTGTGCATAAAATTAGATGAAAGATTTCAGAAAAGCATCTGAGATAATGTTGACCTGTCCAAAATTGGAAAAATAATACTGGTATCGACAACCACTGTTGAGGAAAAGTAATGCTAGAAGAGGATGTCCGGTTACAAACTGACACAACACATTTCTTCACCAGTATTCCCTATTTAGGCACAGAATCACAAAAATGCTAACTTATTTAGAAACTCCAATATTAAAATATCAATCTCCACAAATCTCGAACTTGGACAACACTTACTTCATGCAAAAACACAAACACCCCAATAATAAAAGTAGTGGAATATATAAATCACAATGTAACAGCTGCCCTGCCTTTTAACAGGCAAAAATAAAGATCTTCCCACACACTATACAAAGAACACACTGATACTTTTCGACTTAACCACTTTGACAAATCCACAACAGCCATGCACGTGTACCTTCACAGACAAAGACTAAGTGACACAAGAGTCTAACTGTACTACACAGAGAACAGTGGTAAGAAACTTTATCTACTATAACAGCTAGAAATTCAGTTATTGAAAGTAATATCCCATTACAAATAACGTTTCACAAAGTAAAATCTTCTGATAACATGCTGAATGAAGAAATAGAGTTTAAAAGCCACAGTTTTTTCAGTAATCTTTTAGTTGACTTTTTCCCAAAGAAACAAGTACTTACTAGTACAATCATATGATAACATAATGCACGTTTGACATGTTCACAAATATTTGTTTCATTGTTTAGTTAGATCTATCTCATTTCCAAAAATGTTCATTTATTAAATCTAAAATATAATTGAAATTATAATTAGCAAATCACAGTTTGAAAACAAACAGACACAAATGGCCACACATTACTTCATCAAAATATTGTATTCTCTCAGTATTATAGTATAGCTCATTTTTTCCCAAATAGTCAACTAGTTATTTTGGAACGTTACCACCAAAAGACTCGAACACAAATTTTAAATTTTTTGCTTTATAATAAAAAATCCAGTAAGTGCCAGGATGATCAGATGGTTCTAAATTATCTATTCTACATTCGTATTCTCTTGGATGATACAGTAATTCATCAATCATCTATACACCACGAAAGTGTTTAATTTTCAGTTGTTTAGCAAGTTTTTCTATGTCGAAATTAGATAAAGGACTGTTAAATTTTTCGATCAGCTCTTCGAAATTTTTTTTGCTTTCATCAGTCCAACACCAACGACACTTGAAGCTGTCTCCAGACTGTGTCCAAATTTCTTCTCCATTGCTTGATTATGTCTTCCCTTTTCTTCTAATTCTGTATCGACTTTCTTCTTGTTTATTTCTGCATTTGCTATTGCTGCAGATCCTCCAGTGAGTGAATCAATAGTTGCTAGAAATGGTAATGCAGCCAAAAGTAATGGTAGAAATCCACCTTCATGTTGTGATAGTCCTTTTCCTTCATTCTTTTTTGTTAGATATTCAACAATCTTTTTCGCAACAGGAATAGCTAATGTAACAAGTAAATTTCCGCCAACTTTCTTTTTTTCTTTTTCTTCTGAACATCAGTCAAAAATGGTTCAATCGCATTTAATTGTTCATTATTCAACTTTAATTTAATTGATTTTCGTTTAGTCTTGCCACTAGGTAGCAAAGTATAATCGATCGTAAAGTTTCATTTATCTAGATTATAAGTTAATAAAGCTTAATATTTTTTTAGGTAGCACCAAAATAGGACTACCAAAATTTTATAAACCTTAACCATTTTCATCCACATCTAAACCCATTCCTAATTTTCGTTTTCCATACATTATTCCTCTAACTGCTGCTGCTCCAACTTTTTCTCCTAGTGAAGCATCACTTGCATGCATTCTTTCTTTTGCAGCTAACTGAAGTTCTTTATAAGCTTGGTGTCTAGATTCTAAATCCTTATGATCACGATAAGCAATATCATGTTTTTTACTAGCCTTATCTAGTAGATTAATTCCTGGATCACCACGTGATCGTCGCTCATGCAATTTAGTTCCCAGACCACAGTATGAGTAGCCTGGAAGATGCAATTCGAATGGTAATTCGCTGATCAGAGTGTTTACTGGGCCTTTCCCATGTTTTTCGCTTCTCCAGAACGTGTGTAGTAAATTATTCAAAAATCTAATCCGATATGGAATGCTTTTTGGATTGTCGATTATGAAATCACTACATTTATTTGTTAACATCTGTGCTATGCTAACTTTTTCATTGTGAAAATTTTTATTCCCCGATAGTTCTTCACCATGGATTACTGCTAATCTATCGATTAATCGCCGAACATCATTCATCCAAACATATTCAACTGGTTTTCCTGTATACTTTTTAATTAAACCTTTACCTTTTTTCTCTGCATCAGATCTATGATCAGGTGAGCTAAAATCTGAAGAATCTATAGTTGGTCTTCTTATGTTTGGGAAATAGTCATCAAAAATTGACTTTACCAGATATTTATATTTATTACCTCTACTTGGTTTCATTTTATTCGGATTGTTGTCGGAACATAATGCTCCTGAATTGTATAATATATGTGCATAATTTGATAAATCGACACCATCGAACTTTTCATTCATATTATCTATAGTAATTTGTTTTTCAGTTAAAAGACACATTAATTCATCTGTTCCTTCATATGTCTTTCCAAAAATTGTTAATTTATCCCCACTGAATTCATCTGGTAAATTACCAACATATTTAAACATGCCAACAAGTTTCAATCCAAAAACTTTATTCTCACTATGATTAATATACTTTAATATTCTTTCACTAACATTTATCTTTTTAGCTTCATCCTGGTGACTGCCAGACTGTCTCTCCTTAGATTGTTCCTCTTCTTGGTATTTATTCAATACATCCTGAATTTCTGATTCACTTAAGGTGTAGTCATACTTTCCAGAAACGTCATCAGACTAATCATGTATTTGTCTAATCGGAGATAAATCTCCAAAATCCTCTATATGATGACAATATGGAATCATTTGTTTTTCAACTTCGCCGTTTTCTTCTATCGCCTTCAGAATGTTATCTCCTAATCTTTAGATTCATCGTTTTACTTTTTCGATAGCATCAATAGCAGGTTGATCTTCCTTTTTATAGTTTTCATACTCTGTTCTTCGTCGTTTTTATCCAAAACTTGAATTGCTCTTCCAATTCATCAGCTTTCTTTGTATTTTGCTTAGTTTTTTTAACAACTTCTTCATCGTACTTTGCAAACATTTATTAGGGAAGAAAAACATTAATTAAACATTTCTAACGTTTGTGTTGAATGCTTATGTTTGATGTTTATGGTTACGTTCAACCTTTATGTTGTTAAGGAATGTATTTTATTTCTGAGCTTACCTTCATTTGTTTTTCTACTCATGTCTATTGTGAAAAATCTAAAGTGGTCACTCCAATATTTGCTACTAAAGTGGTCACTCCAATATTTGCTACACGTTTCTTTAAAAATATCAAACTTTAAATCTTCTCCATCAAACTCATGGTAAATATTATTTAAATTTGTGTCATCCTGTGTAAAGATATTTAAAAAAATAGATTGGCTATGACTAACTGTTTTGGTACTTTTGAATACGTTTGAGCTAAGTAAAAACAATCTATTCCTTTGTGTCTACCTCTAGTAAAATATTCTCTAACGATATCTTGATTTTCGAGAGTGAAGTCATCAAATACAACAACTGAATTTTTTTCACATTCATCTATGGAATGAATCCTTCGTTACATTCAATAAAACTAACAATTTTTTCATTAATTTTATCTTCAATTTTTTCACAACTTTTTATAAATTCTTGATATTTTGGTTGATCTACACTTTTTGAATAAACATACAGATGATCAATTTTATTCAAGTTCAACCAACCAGGAGCTAGAATATAACTGTCGACCATTAATGTTGTCTTTCCACATCCACTCGGCCCAATTATTGCACATTGAATAGAATTTGGCACAAGCTTACCATGTTTGTTTTTCGACTTCTTCTCTGGAAGTCTTATTTTTGGCTCCCAATCAGTTTTCTCATTTATTAATAATTCTTTCAGTAGTAAATGGGGCAATTGTTTCAATTAAGTGGTAAGTCATCAGTTCTATTTAAAAAAAACGCAGTTGATACCCATTTGACCCATGGCAGCGCCATCTAGCAGGCCAACTATAGCGCCATCTGGTTTCCCCCTTCAAGCTAGACAAGTTTCGTTCTTTGTAGTTTTTTCGTTTGATGCTTATTTCGTGAGATATTTGGTCCGGTCACTATCAATGGACCACCCTGTCAATATATATATATGAAGATGGTATCTGTTCTTTCGGACATGTCCGAAAGAGCAGATACCATCGGTGACCATGCAGCTTGTTAGAATGAAATTACAGTGACCTGAATACCCCTAGCTGCATACAGGTGTTGATATAAGTCAACGGGGACAGTTGAAAATGTGTGCCCCGAACGTGTTTTCGGGGAAAATGGATACAGCAAAAGAGACACCGCAAGCGCTTTCAAGGGCCGCTGACGAAAGACACATGGTGAACCAGTAGAAGCGGCCAAACGGACAGCATTCCTGCCATACTGTGGAGCAACTAGGAGCAAGTTAGGACGTCTGCTGGAGAAACATGGACTAAGACCAGTGTTCTGGCCCGCCCCCAAGATACGAGATATGTTGCGCCCTGTTAAAGACGATATTGCTCTTCGAGTGTCCGGCGTGTATGTGAATGTGGCAGCATGTATATCGGACAAACTATTCGCACCGTTGCGGAGCATTGTACTGAGCACAAGCGCCATAGGGAGCTTGAGAAGTCGGCCATAGCGGAGCATTTCCTAGAAAACGGACATAAAATACAGTTCGAAAATACAAACGTGTTGGCTCATGCATCTACATATTGGGACTCCGTTATAAAGGAAGCGGCAGAGATTCGTTTAAACAACAACAATTGCAACAGAGACCAGGGGTACACACTCAGCAGGGCAGGGGGGCAGGCGTTGGATATCGAAAGAAAGCAGACAGATGCGCGACGCGGGAGCGGCAGTTTGAAACGTGGCGCCACCTAATAAATAATCCTAAGTGCGAGATGGCGGACGCTGCTAGTACCTTCCCCTGCTGTTACCCGCAGTAAGACTGCAACACACGAGGCGCGACGATCGACTGCAACCGCCGAAACTCGCGCCCCGCCCGCTACCGAAGGCAAGGGAGCGGCTGGCGACGCTCGACAGCACGGGGCGAAAGCGCAAAAGCAGCTCGAGTCGCGCCGGCTAATCACCCAACTTTTCGGGGCGGACGTCTCACCCACCAAAACAACTACACTCGACATCACCTTACACTCACCTGTCACTGGACAGTCATGTACCATTGTCCCACCGACGCCGCAGCCTCAAGAGATCGAGGCAGCGGCGGCGGATGTGGACACAGAAAACCACTACACAGAGCCCTGGCAGGTGGAGGGCCCAAAACGCAGACCCAGAAAAACACAAACACAAACAAGCGAGCAACCAAACTCGCTAGGCAAACGAAAGGCGCTGTTGCCTACACCTACTAGCTCATCTCAGGCTAGCAACATTAACACAAAACAAAACGCAAACACAGCTGTGGCGAACAACAACAAAGCACACAAAGCCACAGTGGTGCCCACACAACACGAGACTGGTTTCCCCCCAGTCGTTATACAAAACTATGGGAACCTTAGTGCCCTTAATACTGCATTCCCGGAAAGGCACATAAACAGTACATTACACGCAAAGTACTCGGGGGATAGGGCCTTACTGTACGTTGCCACAGGCAACGAATATAAAGATCTTCTGACCTTCCTCAAAGATCGGAAGATCGAACATTACACGTACAGAACGCTGGACGAGAGAACCCAGCAGTACGTGATCGGGGGAGTGGATCCCAGTACCCCCAACGAGACAGTACAGGCGGCGCTCTGTTATCTGGGATAAAGAGGTTTCTGCGGCTGGACGTACGTGTAGAACTCTACGAACCACCCAACGTCCCCCAACAATGTAACACCTGCCAGCGGCTCGGACACTCGGCCCTCCGCTGCGGCCTGGTAACTCGCTGCCGCGGATGCGCTGGCAATCACAGATCCAACAGCTACACAACAGCCACAGACAACACCTGAAACCCAACAAGCATCGGTACCGACACCTATGCCCCCAAACAACACGACCCCACTCCCGGAAATCACGTGCTGCGAACAAACGCACCATATACAGAAAAACACATCCACACAAGAACCCCCCGAACCCCAAACCCAGAGGAGGAATAGACGTACACGTAAACACAGGGCGGGGAACACGAAATCACCACAACAGGCCACGCAGCAACAACAGATCAGCAACACACAGGAAAACAGTTAACAAGACACCGAGACCGTAACTCACACTACCATCCCCCTCACCACAGAAGTAACACAGGCGCCACAACCTCAGTCACAAAACAAAAACACAAATGCCACTCCTAACAACACACCAATACCCGCACAAAATGGTTCAAATGGCTCTGAGCACTATGGGACTAAACATCTGTGGTCATCAGTCCCCTAGAACTTAGAACTACTTAAACCTAACTAACCTAAGGACATCACACACATCCATGCCCGAGGCAGGATTCGAACCTGCGACCGTAGCAGTCGATACCCGCACAAGCGGCCGCTAACTCCACAACAGCACCTCAGGCTGCCACACCCAACACCAACACATCACCTGGGGGAATACTGGAAACACTATTCCCTCGACACACGACCGTTCAAATCCTTACCGAGGTGCTGACGGCCGTCACTGCACTCATCACCCATTTCATGAGCGCCGAACCCGGGCAATACTGGGCTGTCATACACACTGCCATCACAACACTCTTTCACACTCTTACATGAATAATATACCACACCCGGCCCGTAACGCAAACCCGCGCACACTATCACAGATCCTGTTATGGAATGCAGACTCGATCCACAACAAAAGGGTAGAATTTGCCGCGTGCGTGGAGCGCAAGGGAATCCTTGTCGCGCTACTGAGCGAGACTAAGCTTAAACCGCACAAACAATTAAACTTTCCTGGCTACTGTGTCTATCGTACCGACTGACCGGGCGACGCCGTGGCAGGTGGAACTGCAATCGTCATACACAAAGACATTGAGCACACAAACATAGAGCTCCCTGAACTGGAAAAAATCGAGGTTACGGCCGTCAGAGTCAAGTTAACGGAGCCTACACCACACTGATATCGGTATACAACAGCCCAGTAGGCATTTCAACACGCGATATCAGCGCATTACTCAACATTTCACCGCGAGTAATAGTCGCTGGAGATCTGAACGCAAAACACCCAGAATGGAATTCACGCATACGAAATCCTAACGGCAAAAAACTGTACGAACATTCACTAGGCAGAAACTACATTATACTAGCGCCGACTGAACCGACGCACATTCCCTATCAGAGGGGACACAGGCCAGACGTGATAGACATGGCCCTCATCAAGGGCATTACATCGACACTCAACGTTGCCGTTGAAAACGATCTGCCCTCAAACCACCAACCTGTAATACTACACATCGAGGAAATACTGCAGCACATGGAACAACGCAAGATGTTGGACTACGGGCGTGCGAATTGGACATTGTTCAAGCAAACGCTCGATAGCCACATCCCACCTATACACGAAATTAATGAAACAGAACAAATCGACGAGACAGTAGAAACCCTCACTAACGCCGTCCAGGACGCAATGGCAGGCACCATACCTGATCGCACCTCACAACAACGCAGTGCGGCCCTGCCCCAGGAAATCCTGGGCCTAATCTCAATGAGGAATCGCCTCAGGAGACAATGGCAGCGCACGAGGCGTTCGGACTTCAAACGGCACATTAACAGACTACAGGGCATCATACACGATAAAATACAAACACATAGAACACAACAGTGGAACCAAAAACTCGAAGGGCTGGACACCGCACGACCTGGCGTGTGGCAACTAGCGCGACACTTCACCAGGGAGAAAATATACACCCCAACGCTTCAAGGGCCCGACGGACCTGCATACTCAGCGGAAGAGAAAGCAGACCTAATGGCCCGAACACTCGTAGCGTCATTCACACCGAGCCTGGTACCGTCAGATCCAGTGTTCACACTTGCTACTGACCAAGAGGTTACACGCATTCTAGCTCAACCATCGCGAGACGACATTCGACATGCTAGCACAGCCGAAGTCTCCTGGGCTATAATGCATTCCGCTGCTAGGAAAGCCCCTGGTCACGATGGCATTTAAAACCGTGTTCTCCAGGAGTTCACGGATAAAGCAACTGAGTAACAAACACACATAACGAATGCCATACTAAAACACCAACACTTACCCGCCTTTAGGAAGATGGCCAAGGTCCTGATGTTCAGGAAGCCGGGAAAAGACCACAGACTCCCCCAAAATTACCGACCCATCAGCCTTCTGAGCTCGCTCAGTAAGATTGTTGAGAAGGTGATTCTCAAACGCATACTAGGCACTGCATAACAAATGACATCCTGAGACCGGAGCAATTCGGCTTCAGGAATCACCACTCCACAACACAACAACTCCTACGGGTCGTTGAACATATAACATATGGCTTCAACATAAACAAAGCTACAGGGGCGGTGTTCCTGGACATCGAAAAGGCTTTCGACCGTCTATGGCACGACGGCCTCATCCGCAAACTCAGCGACGCGGGATTCCCCGACGGGCTGCTGCGTCTAATACACTCATACCTCACAGACAGGAGTTTCAACACTGACGTGCAGGGAAAACAATCAACACGACACGGTATACACGCGGGAGTACCCCAGGGAAGAATCCTAGGGCCCCTACTGTTTAACCTCTACATAAACGATCTCCCAACCACACACAACACAACGATGGCGATCTACGCGGATGACACAGCCATCCTTGCGCAAGATTGGAAACCATCAAACATTACGTCACGCCTACAGACTGCACTCAGAGCGGCTGAGCCTTGGTTGGACAAATGGCGTGTTAGATTAAACGTCGACAAGTGCGAAGCCGTTCTGTTCACTAGAAGATCGAAGCAACTGCGCAAACACCGCCACTGCAGACCAATAACTATACATGCACGCCCAATACGTTTCCGCGAGAAAGTCAAATACCTCGGTGTCTGCCGGCCGCGGTGGTCTCGCGGTTCTAGGCGCGCAGTCCGGAACCGTGCGACTGCTACGGTCGCAGGTTCGAATCCTGCCTCGGGCATGGATGTGTGTGATGTCCTTAAGTTAGTTAGGTTTAAGTAGTTCTAAGTTCTAGGGGACTGATGACCACAGCTGTTAAGTTCTATAGTGTTCAGAGCCATTTGAACCTCGGTGTCTGGCTGGACCGGAAATTACTCTGGGGGGACCACATACAACACATGACCAACCGAGCTAGCGCGAGGCTCAAACAGCTCTATCCTATGCTCAACAGGCGTAGCACACTATACAGAAGGGTGTCGAGGTCCTTGTACATGACACTTATCCGACCCCTGATGACGTACGCAGCTCCTGTCTGGGGATACGCTGCGCCTACACGCCTGCGCCGTCTGCAGCTGATACAAAACAAATTACTCAAAATCATAAGCAATGCTCCACGATACACACACATCGCGGACCTTCACCGGGAATACCGACTTGAGACTCTCACGGAGGTAATCCACAAACTCACCACAAGACTATACAGAAACTCCAGACATTCGCAGAACCCGTTTATTCTGAATCTAGGGAACTACGACCACAACCATAGATGGAAACATAAAAGACCAAAAGACATACTTGTAAGGACATAACATCTATGGCCAACCATACGCAAACATAACGGTACAGGCGAGCCCCTGATAATCAGACGCCATTACTGGATATCCAGCTGAAATACACTGCCGAATAACTGGTACCACACAGGGAAGCCGTACCGTACACTGCATGCAGACAAGCTCCACACATCCCCCACACAGTGAGATGATCTATGGCCGATCTCCCACTACTGTATAACGATCTTGATTGTTCCAGGAATGTAACAGCTGCAGCAACCGGGACACATCGCCATCGCTTGTCACGGTAATGATGCATGATACCTATACTAACAAATCCAACCTTGCATGAACTATCGCAGCTAGTAAGCCACTACTGCTCTTACTACCCATCCCACTGTCGCAGAGGTTTTTTTCCCACGGCACGAGCCATGGCACTTTTTTCCCTCTGCTCTTCAAATCGCTACCCTCACTCGCGTTTCGTCCACTATCTATCACCTAATGGAACGTGTTAATGCGTAGTCTTACCCAGACGCACGGAAAACATCACAGGGGACTAATGACCTCAGCAGTTGAGTCCCAGAGTGCTCAGAGCCATTTGAAAACATCACAGCCCAGCATCCTGTGATACACTTACTAGATAACTAACATGTTTACGGAGGTGACAGTACAACTTTTGGTTTGGTCACCACGTTGGTGCGGGCGTGGAGGGGCCCCATCTCTTTTTTTACCGGTGCTGCCACGGGCAATAGCTCCGCTAGCTGCCCAGGTCGACTTACGCGCGCGCGTCAGATTGGGTCTATCTGATTGGCTGCTGATGATGTCATAATGCCTATATAAGCGAGAAACCGTAGCAGCCCCGGCAGTCCGTGAACTCCTGACGACGATGGGGGAGATCGTCATCGAAAGCTCCAGGATTTTTTCGAATTGACGCGGCTTGAAAACCGAGAACGTTTTATTTATGTATGCTGCCGCGGAAGACTCCGAGGACACGTTGAGGAATGGAGTATTGCATTGATTAGACTGGAGACGTACAACAGCATCCCAAATATCACTGAGACTAACAGCAAACTGCATCTGGATGTTAATGGTGAAAAAGATATTGTGGAAATAGAACCGGGTGCATACGATATCGACGATTTAAACGAAGTCTTAAAACAGTCTGGAAAAGGTACTGAACTACATACAAACATCAATATACTTAAATCTGAAATAAGGACTGTAAATGCAAAGATCGACTTCAACCAGAAGGGTTCAATAGAGCACCTGTTGGGTTTCACAAAAGGGCAGATTTTGAAGAAGGATCCAAGTAAATTTTACATGTCAGATCAGACTCTGGACATACTTCCCCTCAGCAAAATCCGAATCGAGTGTAACATTGCAACGAACTCGTATCTCAATGATAGTCTTCCCCCTCAGTTGCAATGGGATATAAAATTGTTGAGATCCCTGCCAATGCAACATACCTCCCAGTGACAGTGAGCTGTGGACCAGAATAACCAATTTGTTGACTTTCGTGCTGAGGAGATCATTGTATGATTACATCTAAGGCGGGATGGGCGTACGGTATAAAACAAGTGCACGCAAACCTCAGCATGTCACTTCGCTACCGAACAGCAAAGTGACAACACATGCGAACTACGAGTTTCTTAAATCAGTTGACTTGAAACCGAGCAGAGACGTCCTCACTCAATATAACCGGTCTGGTAGAGTATGATGAGGGAATTATACGTCAGGAATACTTCTCTCATAAGCCTTACGCTTCAACCACATTTAACAAGAACGATGAAATTAGGATTGTCATCCAGCACCAAGACGCACTCACGCTTGCATGCAAGAGTTACATATATCTAGAAAGGTCATTCAAGAAAACCGACAGCAGCGATACAGTGGGATCCAAGCTTACACGTAACGCTTTAGCATTCCTGTTCCAATAGATTCGCTATGAACTCAATGGGTCTGAGTTCGACCGTACACACAATATCGACATAAAATCGACCCTTAAAACGTACACTCTGTATCACACGCAGATTTGCATAGTTTATAAAATGCGGGGTGGTTCATAGACGATCCAAAGGATAGAACAGTTGCGGAGTACAAGAGGTTTACTGCAGGCATACCTCTAAAAATGATTATGGGCTACTTTCCGGACATGAGACAGATTATTATGAACGCTAAACAGGAGCTCATTCTGGTGCGGAGTGCGACAGACAATAACGCATATTTTCAAGGAGCTCAAGAGGAGAGTATGATCACAATCAGCAAGATAATATGGAACATACCTCACATAGTGTATCTGACGAGGAGCATTTGAAGCTTTTAAAAGTCCTGAATTCCGGTACATTTCTGTCGTGTGTGTGTGTTTGAGGTTTACGGGCGCTAAACAGCGGGGTCATCAGCGCCCAGACATTTCTGTCACTGGCATTTCGCTCGTGAGAGGTTTTTGAGTACCCAGTGTTACCGACAGCGAGCAGACAAACGTGGGCTATTAAAACCTCCTCGCTGCTAGAGACACCTAGATTCATCATACTTGCGTTTCAGAGTGATCGAAGAGGCAATATAGCAAATGATTCCACCATGTTCGACAACTGCAAGTTAATTAATGCCAAAGTCTACCTCAATTCAGAATTCTAACCGTATGAAAATTTACATCTACAGTGGAATCAAAATGTATACAGTCTAGCTTATGACATGTATGCAAGATTTCGTGCTTCTTACTATGAAATTGCCAAAGGAGAGGGAGGAGGGTGTCTACTCAGTGCACATAAGTTCAAGGAGCTTTCACTGATCATCATAATAGACTGCTCAAGACAGAATGAGGTAATAGATGTGCGAATTGAATTTGAATCTTCGACAAATTTCCCAGAACACACTGCTGCATATGCTCTTGTTCTATATGACCATGTGATCAACTGCTGTCCGCTCACCGGTGTTGTGCAACAAGCTGAATAAATGAATAGGTGCTTTACCATACCTAGAGCATTTCACAATGGCGTTTCAAAGTCTGAACATCATTGTGGACGCTCAGGGTTTCTATGATGGTGAGCGTAGACAATTCGTATTTAAAAATGTTGCATTGTAGTGCACACACAAGATGCTGGAATAATAGAGACATACTCAGCAAACATTGCATCACCAAGGTCTTTCAAGTACATGAAGTGCGCTAAGACACGGAAGAGTGCAAAGTATTTAACGCATCTCTACCACGGAATTCACTAGGTTGATCCTGGCATACCCTATAAAGATATGGTGACGACACTTAAATTATTTGATCACATGGATACCATCGTCTACGTGAAGGGGAAGGGGAAGATCTCATGGATGCGTCGAATCTTTAAGTTTGTTGCTATTCAAGACCTGGAATTCTACAGGTGTCTTTCTCTCCATCGACTCAAGAACATGTATGAAAAAAGTGTTGCTGTGTCTGCTTATGAAAATGTAAAATTACTTTTAAGTTGGACCAGAAATAAATGAATTTTTACCTCACAACCTCTGTGTTGTTTTTTCTCAATCCTGCTCCCGCCGTGACAGTGTACAGTTGTTTTTTAGAAATCTATGTCTGTGGTTTTCTTCAAGTACAGGAGATATAACTTTAGATATGTCCGCTATATAGCTTTGGAAGCGGACACAGTCACGTGCCTCTTGCTCCCATAGCCCAATTCGTTTCTGCATGATAGGCGTAATTCCAGGCAATCATTATATTTTTTTTGTTATCTTCCATCTTAAACTCCACCTTCTTAATAGTACTCATCTTCAGCAAAAACTAATGTCATTTGAGATGGTGCTCCCACATCGACAGCAGCTGCATTTTGACGGGTAAATTCAGTGTTAATTGCTAGGAGGAATGCACCATGTGCTATTCTGGGAAGCATTGCAACATCTCTTGGCAATGGACCCGCTTCGCAGCTATGCATCATCGCACCAGCAGTGGTGCTTAGGTGAACATGTATTTCGAAACGAATTGCTCAGGTGTGAAGTATGAAAGAGATGTGACCACCTCATGCTCGCGGGACCCAAATGCTCGTGCTTAGCTTCGCGGGGACCGTCAGTGCACCCCGATTCCAGTGTCGGGTGCTGGGATGTGTTTTTGATTAGCGATCTCTTGTATTCCATCGATTTCACCGACCAATAGATGCTGTGAATTAAAAAAAACTGCCCCATACATGTGAATAATATCGATTAAATTAATTTTAATAAATATTTCATATCAACGTGGTGTTAGCGGTCCAATAGTTAAGGGCAGGTTGTGTGTGAATGGGTGACATGGAGCAGAACAGCAGTTTAAGTGCATAACACTAAGTTAATTTGAATAAATTTTGTCTAAAATGCAGTACAGTAGTTTAAAGGGGTGGGTGACAAAGAAGAATGAGCCAGAAATGGCGTTCAGAAGCATGTAAAATTCGAAAAGTGTACCAGAAAATGGTGGGATGACATAACTAATTGTGCTGTGTGGGATTAGCCGAGCGGTCTAAGGCGCTGCAGTCATGGACTGTGCAGCTGATCCCGGCGGAGGTTCGAGTCCTCCCTCGGGCATGGGTGTGTGTGTTTGTCCTTAGGATAATTTAGGTTAAGTAGCGTGTAAGCTTAGGGACTGGTGACCATAGCAGTTAAGTCCAGTAAGATTTCACACACACACACATATCTAATTACTTAATTTGGTGTCAAATGCAGTGCAATAGTTTAAGGAAATGGGGGTGACATCGAATACCACTTAACAGGACAATAGGTTAAGTAAGATTTATGTCAATCCTATATAGCACAGAGTGAGTCCTTTTCCAGCCAATTCCTAGGAAGAGGTGGCGGTCGGATGACTTAGGTTAGTGGAGGTAGCCTTGGTATGTTGCATAGTCCTGGTGGAATTTGAACTCCCTGCCAGGGGGGCATGGAAGGGGGCGTGGTACTTTCGTATCAGAGATGTTAATTAATTGATCAATTTAATTGAATTCATAAGAGTGATAGTGGGGGCTATTCCAATAACTCAGACATGAAAGTGTTCCTGTAGCAGTGGGGAGGGGAGGGGGGGGGGGAATGGGGGGAAACAATAGGTTAAGTGCGTGTCAATCAAAAGGAAATAGTGGTCACTTGCAAAACCATTTAACAGAACAATAGGTTAAATCAGACCTGAGCCGGCCATTGTGGCCGAGTGGTTCTAGGCACTTCAGTCTGGAACTGTGCTGCTGCTACGGTCGCAGGTTCGAATCCTGCCTTGGGCATGGATGTGTGTGATGTCCTTAGGTTAGTCAGGTATAAGTAGTTCTAAGTCCCGTAGTGCTTAGAGCCATTTGAACTCAGACTTGAAAGTGTACCTGTAGCAGCGAGGGGTGGGGAGTTTCCTGAGGGGGAGAGTAGGAGGGGGTGGGGGAACAATGGGTTAAGTGTGGTGATATGGAAAACCGCTTAACAGAACAATAGGTTAAGGACCTGTCAATCAAAGGAGAACAATAGGTTAAGTTCCTGTCAATCAAAGGAGAGCAATAGGTTTGCCCCTGAGTGATTACCTGCCCCTGATGTAGGCAACCTGCACTAACAAATTGCAGCAGAACATAGCTTGTCTCACTACTTGTGTGTGCAAATCCGCTAAGTTGTGACTGAACATTTTTGTCTAACATTATGCATGTTGCAGTTGTTTACGTTCTTTATCCTTTACATTATTTCTACTTTACTAATACCATTTTATTATGTTTTGTGGCAAAATAAACTAAACTTTGTAAAATTTTCGTTTGGTGCTTTAATTTTGGACACCAGTGTACATCCAGCCTATAGGAAATGTATTGCAAGAATAATATTCAACGATAGAACATAGCCCACCGAATTTGTCTTTTGGCCAGAATGTAGTCACTTTGTTATTCTCGGATGGGACTTCTTGCAGGTATCATAAGCAGTCATAGACTGTGGAAGATTAGAGCTCCATACTGACAAAGCTAGTCCAACAAGCAAGCACACATAGGAAAGATTTCTCTGGGCAGTTGTCTGCCGTTGAAGACATTGTTACACCTGCATAATGAACGAGATGAGTTGCAGTCGTGAACCTAGATGCTCAGTTAATCTGTGAAGCTTTTGTTGATTCCAATAAAACTACTCAGGCTCACAAAAGAAATATGTATGCCAACGACGATAATTAGCATTGTAGGTGATCAACGAAAACTTTGGATCTCTAATTGTCCTTAGCAACCTCAAATTATCTGCGTAGGAATGGCCGAATCACTCCAAGAAGGTCAGCTTAAAACACTCGATGAAGCATTATGCTCCGCTGCCACTACAGTGTCGACTACCGATGAGTGTACAAAATCACAATAAAATATGTGTGCCCATTGCTGTGCATTGACGACTCTGTAGACTGCTCAGTATTTCTAAACTACGGACATGAAGGCAGGCTACTGGCAAATCGAGCTTGACTAGGATGGCTGGGAACAGACTGCCTTCATAACTCCTGACAGCCACTACGAGTTCAAAGTTACATCATTTCGACTATGTAGCTTTCCGTAGACCTTCCAGCATATGATGAACAACCTGCTTTGACAAATTAAATGAACATGTCTTTATTATCAGGACGAAACTGTCGTTTTGTCGAAGACATTTGAAGACCGTCTAAGCTGCCTGACAATCATGTTGAAGTGTATTCGTACTGGAGGCCGCCACCTGAATCATAAAAAGAGCCTCTTTACCGCCCAAGAAATAACCGTCTTGGGGCACCCAGTGATTGGTGATGGAGGCTGCGCAATCCACAGAAAATAAGAGCAGTAACAGAGTTTCCGATTCCCGGCACGTTCGTGACGTGAGAAATTTTCACGGAACGTGTTCATACAACTAGTGATTCATAAAGGACTTCTGTACCAAGGCACATGCCTTACAAGAACTAATACATGGAGACGCCACATTTTCCTGGAACGAGGTGCAAGAAGGTACTTTCTTTGTCCTTTGGCGCTAACATCTTCTCCAGATCTAGAATTGTATGACAAAAAAGCCGAGACAGAACTTCCCACTGACACTAGCAGTTATGGGGTAGATGCAGCTGTAGCACAAATGAAACAAGATCTTGATACTTTCAAAGTACTCTCCAGGGCCGACGCTCTTTCGGAGAAAGAGTGCCTCACAGTTTTTTGGGCTGTCGACAAATTCCGGCCATATTTATTTGGCAAACCATCCCCTGTTGTGATGGACCTGTATGCTGGTTGACTAGATTGAACGATCCGTCGGACGACTGGAGAGATGGGAAAAATGGGAATCAACGGATAGCTAATTCACCTGCTACACTGTCACGAAAGGTGTGCCACTGCTGAAGCTCATGGAATTGCAGCGTTCCTTATAGAAGGCATTATTCTGAACGTTGTGTGATGATCTGTGAGCGTCTAAAAGTTTTCAGTCGAGATTAGTATCATAGATAATTTACGTTGTGACTTCACCACAGGAAGAGAACTGACTACTACACACAGACGGACGGCCTGAGTGGCCGAGCGGTTCTAGGCGCTACAGTCTGGAACAGCGCGACCGCTACGGTCGCAGGTCCGAATCCTGCCTCAGGCATGGATGTGTGTGATGTTGTTAGGTTTAAGTAGTTCTAAGTTCTAGGTGACTGATGACCTCAGAAGTTAAGTCGCATAGTGTTCAGAGCCATTTGAACCATTTTTTACACACAGACAGATGGCCCCAGAGGACAGTTTAATACGGCTATGATGGATATGCTCTCGATGAATGACGATGCCGAGCAGTAAGTTCGAGATACCATAATGCCATTGGGACATTCGCATATAACGCAGTAGAGTGGGACACTAGAGGCTTTACACTGATCTTTCTGTTCCACTGTCACAAGGACAAAACGATAATGATACTCAGGAAGACTATGTGAAACACTTCATCGTCAATACTGAAGAGGTAAGACGGCTGGGTCGTATATGGACCCAAGAAAATGGTTCAAATGGCTCTGAGCACTATGCGAGTTAACTTCCGAAGTCATCAGTCGCCTAGAACTTAGAACTACTTAAACCTAACTAACCTAAGGACATCACACACATCCATGCCCGAGGCAGGATTCGAACCTGCGACCGTAGCGGTCGCTCGGCTCCAGACTGTAGCGCCTAGAACGGCACTGCCACTATGGACCCATGAGCAAACGCTCAACGCTCAGGAGGAATACCGAGAGTGCCCTAACACGAATCACCAGTCAGTGAGGTACAGCCCATGAGACTTGATGTACCTGTATTTTACACCTGTGCGGAAATTTAGCCTATCGGAAAAATTATTAAATCGCTGCTTTTGGCTGTATTGTATCTTTCGTTATTTGTCGGACGTCACATAAGAGTTAGAGGATTATAGCCCTTCATCGAGAAGATATAGGAGCAGAGACTTCGTCCATATCTTTTATATGAAGGCCTGCTACAGTGTGGAAGTGCAGATCGACTACGGGAAATTCTCGTTTAACGTAACTGGAGACCTGCGAAGCTTCAATAGGAGCAGCTAACTTCAATGCTCGACATAGTGAAGATGATGTGACAAGACGATCCGCCAGCCTGCCATACTGAGAACGAGTGACAAGTCTTAGATCCAGGGTACTGTAGTCAGGAGCCTGGGTGTTGTGTGATGTCCTTAGGTTAGTTAGGTTTAAGTAGTTCTAAGTTCTAGGGGACTGATGACCATAGATGTTAAGTCCCATAGTGCTCAGAGCCACTGTAGTCAGGAGAGGGAGCAAATCCCTAGCTGTGTTGCATGTAGTGTGGCCTAGCGGCTGGCATCCACGGCTATCGTGTTGCGGGACCCCAGCACAAACCTGACCATTAGAAATTACTTGTTAATTGGTATTTATCGTTCCTAGAAGTTTCTCTAAACTTTTAACGGTTGTACGTTCTTGAATATTCGAAATTTGTATAAATACCATCACTCTCTCTTCAGGAGTTCAGCTCTGTTTTGTTCTGGCTGTAAGTCCGTGTTCATAATATAGGCGCTTTCAGTGCTAATTGTTGTGCTTCATTGACGACCCTGCTTCTGGATTCGCTCTTTATTCCGGTTACGACGTGACGTTACTTCCGGTTGAGCGATAGTGTTGAACATCTATTGGTTGAAAGGTTGCTCAGCTGTACTGAACAGTTCAAACAACTTACGGAAGTGCAGCCAGGTGATGTCTTCGAACACCGCCCATGTTTCGACAAGCGCACATGACACACACACACTCTCTCTCTCTCTCTCTCTCTCTCTCTCTCACACACACACACACACACACACACACACACACACACGCACACGCAGAAACTGTAAACATTAGCGCCATCACACAACAAAAGAAGACCGACGTCAGAAGTTATCGATAGTGAATTTTAATAACCAACTGGTGAAGTAGCACTAAATCCGCCCACCCTGTTGTTTGGCCAATGAAACAGCAGGATTCCACGAAGAATTTGAGCACAAACCTCCGTCTTATTTGTAAGTTCACTTACTGACTTAATCACAACTGCTTCCTCAATAACGCTGTTCCAGTAGTTGGAATTTATGTGTTGTTGTATTTCGTAGGATTACCGGTATCAAGGCAATGTTCTGCGACAACAGATTTGCTCGGCCATCGTAAGCGTGTGTGACGCTTATGCGCAATACACCAGACCTTCACGGAGTATTGAGCATAAGCTGTATTTACAGTTTTTTGTTCGTGTGCTACTAGATGTTTTGTTGACACATCGTCTGGCATAGAATATTGAAGACACATCTTCACTATGTCTAATAGTTTTTCGGAAATACCGGATTACGGAGCGTATTTAAGTCCTTTATTTAGAATTTTGAATTCTGTATAAATCCAGAAAACATTTGGACAGGCATAAGCATATGTGTAAGATCAGGCAGACTTCATGTTCCTCAAGGATTTTCAGGGAGTGAAAGGATTCTGGATGGCCACGCATGCTACATTGGCAATCATAAAGATTAGGGCTCTATAGGTGTAAAGGATGAAGGAGGTGGAGTAATTCCCGCATACAGCTGGCCACTAGTTTATATATGTTATCAATTTTGTCGTCGTCAGTTAGCGGCATGGATGTCTATGTTAACTTGTCCTTAACGGTTATGGCTAATTATTGGACTAACTAGTTGGATTAAGATAGGAGGTGGTAGTAAGGGGAGCCAAGGAAAAACAGGTGTGGTACTCTCGCGATTACTGCCTTCGGCTTGACAGAACTGACCTCCACGGACCATCGTTTGCACTATCAGACAATTTTCTTAAAAATGATCAGGAATGACCTCTGGGATTTCTGGAGTGTCGTGTGCAGGGCCATATATTGAGGATCGTTAGAGTAGTCTTGTGTATTTGGTTTGCTTGGCTGCCTGCGTGCAGTGAAATAGTGTCGATGATAGGCTCAGTGTTTTCTAGCAGCTTCCATTTATGTTTTTTAACAAGTTTGGTAGTGCAAATCCTTGTCTAAAACACATAATGGCTCGTTTTTGTCTATTTTTACCTATTGTTTTTCATTCTAACTTGTATCAGTAGCATATAAGAGAGTGGGAATGCTGTTTGTGGATGCATTGGGAGCTGGCTGCTGTTCGCGAACAACTGAAGACGCTGTTGGCTGTGGTCAGACGTCTGCCTCGGGGTGGAGAAACTGCTGCGTCACGTGGGACACCTCACTTGTTTCGCTTGGCGCAGATTGATTCGCATCGATCGAGGCGGAGGATAAATATAGGGACTAGGAATTTTGCCTCACTCATTCACCCTGTTGAATGGACAAGTGGCCACTCTTTCAGCAGGATCCAAGTAGCCACAGGGGGGACGGGGTTTGCTAGTTATCGGGAGCTCAGCATCGGGTGCATTATGGAGCCCCTTACGGAAACAGTGTCCAGAACTGGAAAGAAGTTGAAAGTACTTTGGGTATACCGACCAGAGGACCTCATCCGGGATGTGAAGGAGGCCCTGCCTGGGGCTATTGAGGATGCAGGGTGCAGTCATCTTTAATTTGCGGATTATGTCGGCACAAACGACGCTTGAGGACATCCTCAGTTCGTATGGGTGGCTGGCGCAAGTGGTGAATGCTGCTGGTCTCGCTCATGGGATGCAAGCAGAGCTTAACAGTTTGCAGTATCGTACCCAGAAGTGAACGGTGTCCTTTGGTTTGGAGCCGAGTTGAGGGTCTAAATTAGAAGCTCTGTCGATTCTGCTGCGCTCTTGGCTCTACATTTCTGAACCTGCATTTTTGAATGCGGGAAGGTAGGATTGTCCATGATAGTTCAGGAAGTAGCTACTCAGGAGTGCTTCAGGCTACTTATGGAGGGTACACGATTTTTTTTTTTAAGGCCAGGCAGTAGTTTAAGGTCCTCTGATGAATACTCGCCAGTCGATACGGAAAATCAGGTCGCGTGAGAAGTAAAGACATAAAGACATTTTCAGTGTCAAAATTGTATCAGTAAATTTCTGAAGCATTCGTAACAAAGTCTCTGTACTTATCTCTCTCAAATTATACTCGGAGCCCAGAGCTGAATGACACCCGAAGTAGTAAGCTTTGAAATATTTAACGAGGCATGGAGAGTATTTAGAAAAGGCAGGTTATAAGTCATACAAAGGGAGTATTCATTGCATTCGATTAAAATATTGAGTCTATCGAGATAGAAATTGAGTCCGACTGCGAAATTATCTGGACGTGACTAACCAGCCTCGCTGAACTCAAATTAATCATCGTATCGTGGTATGTTTCCACCGTACTCCCTGTTCGACAGTAGCAGCTGTAGAATAATTCAAAGAAAGTCTACGTTCAGTTGCGCGGAAATACCCCGATCGTGCAGAATTAATTGGAGACGACTTTAACCTACCGAATATAGACTGAGACGTCTATGGATTCATTGCAGACGGTATTATGAAATAGTTCTGAACACGGTTTTCGAAAACAATTCTTACCATTCTACTTACGCGTCAGTCCGGAACCGCGCGACTGCTACGGTCGCAGGTTCGAATCCTGCCTCGGGCATGGATGTGTGTGATGTCCTTAGGTTAGTTAGGTTTAAGTAGTTCTAAGTTCTAGGTGACTGATGACCTCAGATGTTGAGTCCCATAGTGCTCAGAGCCATTTGAGCCATTCTACTTAGAAAATGAATGGACGTCATTTAGTTCCAATACCACGGGCGTGAAGAAATTATAGGCAAAGTTTAAACGATTGTAAATCGCGCTCTGGAGAGATATGTGCCGAGTAAGTGGATTAGGAACGGGAAATCCCCACCGTAATTTAATAACAAAATTCGAAAAATGCTGAGCAAACAGAGGCAGTTGTATTCCCGGCTCAAAAAAGAACATGAAAATGACGACAGAAAAAAGTTAGTAGACGTTAGTTTGTCTATAGAGAGATCGATGCGGGAAGCAGACAGCACCTTCCACTGTCATACCTTAGCGAAAGATCTTGCCGAGAACGCGAGACAGTTCCGGTTTCACGTGAAATTACTAAGTGAGTCGACGGCTTCTATTCAGTCACTCGTCGACCAGGCTGGTGCTGCAATACAGGACAGCGAAGGGAAAGCTCAAGTTTTAAATTTCGCGTTTAAAGCGAACCGTACAGACGTGTCATAGTTTATCCGTCGCACAGATGCTCGTAAGGGTTACAGGCATCCCTGGCGTAGAGACGCAACTGAAAGAGTTGTAAATAAATGTCGCCAGGTCCGGTTTCGGTTCACAGAGAGCACTCTACAGCATTGGTCCCTTACCTAACTTGCATTTATCGCGAATCTCTCGCCCAGCGCCAAGCCCCAAGCCCCAAGCGACTGGAAAAAGCATATGAGACTCCTGTATATATGAAGGGTAAAATTACAGAACGTTTTCTTTAACATTGGTTTGTTGTAGAATTCTTGACATATTCTGAGGTCGAATATAATAAATTTCCTTGAGACAGAAAAGCTTCTCTCCACAAATGACCACATATTTAGAAAGTATTGCTAGCGTGAAACGCACTTTGCCATTTTCTCGCACGCCAATCCGCGAACGATGGATAAAGGCAACATGCAAATTGCATATTCCTAATTTCCGAACAGCGTTTGTCAGCGTGTGCCGTTACAGACTATTAACGAAGGTCCAAGCTTCCGACATAGGTTCTCAGGTGTACGAGTAGCTGGAAGACTTTGTTAAATAATAAAACTCAGTACGTTGTCCTGGTCGGCAACTGTTCGTCAGAGACATGGGCGTCGTCAGGACTGTCCAGGGAAGTGTGACAGGACTGCTCTTCTTCCCTGTATATGTAAAAGTTCTGACACAGGAGCCCGCATCTCGTGGTCGTGCGGTAGCGTTCTCGCTTCCCACGCCCGGGTTCCCGGGTTCGATTCCCGGCGGGGTCAGGGATTTTCTCTGCCTCGTGATGGCTGGGTGTTGTGTGCTGTCCTTAGGTTAGTTAGGTTTAAGTTGTTCTAAGTTCTAGGGGACTGATGACCATAGCTGTTAAGTCCCATAGTGCTCAGAGCCATTTGAACCATTTGAATCTGACACAGGGAGAGAAGCAGGCTGATGATGCTGTAGTATACGTGAAAGTATCGTCGTTGAGTAACTCTAGGAGAGAACAGGCCGATTCAGACAGAATTTGTATTTGGTGTGAGGAATTACAGCCGCGCGGGTTTAGGCGAGCGGTCTACGCGCTGCAGTCATGGACTGTGCGGCTGGTCCCGGCGGAGGTTCGAGTCCTCCCTCGGGCATGGGTGTGTGTGTGTGTGTGTCATTAGGGTAATTTAGGTTAATAGGGACTGATGACCTTAGAAGTTAAGTCCCATAAGATTTCACACACATTTGAACATTTTTGAGGAATTACAGCTTGCTTTAAATGCAGAAAAATACAAGACGATGAAGATGGGTAGAAACAACAATCCTGTTTATGTTCGAATACAGTATTAGCAGTGTGTTTCTTGGCACAGTCAAGTCGGTTAAATATCTAGGTGCAACGTTGCAAACCGGTGTGAAATGGAATGAGCATCTAAAGATGGTAGAAGGGAAGGAGAATGGCCGACTTCGGTTTACTGGGAAATGTGTAGCTCATCTACAAAGGAGACTCTGTATAGGACACCAGTGCGACCCATTCTTGAATAACTGCTCTAGTGTTTGGGATTCTCACCAGGTCGGATTAAAGCAAGACATCGTAGCAGTTCAGAGGCGTGCTGTTAGATTTGTTACCGGTAGGTTCGATCAACTTGTGAGGATTACGGAGATGTTTCGTGAACAGAAATGGGAATCCCTGAAGGGAAGACGACGTTCTTTTCCCGAAACACTATTGAGAAAATTTAGAGAAGTAGTCTCTGCGACTGACTGCAAAACGATTCTACTGCCGCCAACGTGCGTTTCTCGTAAGGACCACGAAGATAAGAGAAAGAGGGCTTGTACGGAGGCATACAGACAGTGGTTTTTCCATCGCTCTATTTCTGAATAGAACAGGAAACGAAATGACTTGTAATGGTACAAGGTACCTTCTGCCAAGCTCCTTATGGTGGCTTGTGGAGTATCTATGTAGATTTAGAATGCATTGGATTCGACAACAGAACCGGAGAAGAGAGTTTAATGTTTAACTCTCGCCGACGACATACGGAGCACAAGCTCAGATTAGGGAAGGACTGGAGGTGATATCGACCGCGTGTTAAAGCTAAAATTGGGAGGTCCGACACGCTGTGGACCAGCGTACTGCCAAATGTGAGTCCATTGTCTTACCACTGAGCCACGTCAAAGCGAACGCAGAACATAGGAACTTCCGTATCCATGGAGATTACATCTTTAACTCTGCTCGCCTGAATTTCATGTAATTTGCGACAATTACTATAAATTTCAGATTGAACTTCTTCTTCACAGTCAATGAAAAAAAAAACTTTTTCTCTTTATCAAACGATTCAGAAATTTATTTTTTGTTCAAGATAAAAATAGCGAATGATTACAGTACGGTGTCTGAAGACTGACACGAATGTGGTAGCACGCGAGATCGCACCTTGAGCGTTGCGTGCTTTTCCTCAAAACGCAGAAGGTAATAGCGCCAAGTCTCAGCTGCAAAGGTCACGGATAACTGAAAAAACCCAGCTTTTTAAGTGCAAGCAGAATGACCTTCTAAAGATTCTCATTATAGAAGTAATGTGGCACCACGGGTTTACTAATAACTTTGCGAATAAGTGAAACATAATCATTATTGGCATTCCTGAGTAAAACTGTATTGATTCGCTTCATATCTCAACCAAGCGATCAATTCACTATAATTCCTCTTTGGTAAACCTCTGAAATATTTTGCGTGAGTGTTGGTTTGGTTCTCGATTCTTAGTGCATGTGCTTTCTTCATAATGACATCAAAGCAGGAAAGGTCGATAGGGAGATTCACACCGTGTTCAAGTGTAATATTTTATTTTTATGTTTAGAATACTTGCAGTACTGCCGCAACAACGTACTGGGGCGAAACTCATCTTGTCGTTCTCTGCCCAGAAATTTCATTCTTCGCCAATATAACACACTAAGCTTATTTCTTAGCAGAATTCAGCAAATCGATAACTCAAATCCAACACTACACTAAATAAGAAACTAATTTCGGCATTTCTGCTTTGTTACAACGTCCACTGGCGATTATACGTACGAGTGATTTTGCCTTGTTTATTTGTCCGTCTTTAAAACGTGTTCAAGGCAAATGCATGTGCAGAAATTTGCAATTTACACAGTGGTTTAGTGTATGTGTAATGTTTCCACAAAACCGTACTAATTCTGCCTCAAGCTGATATTTATGAGTAGTAACAAACGAACCATCGTTAAGAAAGGACATCAAGGTTCTCTATTAGCCTTATCAAAACAGAATCCCTCTTCCAATACTTTTATACGTTTACCCACCTTACATTCCATCACTTTAATAACGAAAAGATGTTGTGAAATCGAAAAAAAGCCCTTCAGTCTGCTCCTCAGATTGCAGATCTACGCTCTCCCAGTTAATTATGTCAGACATGGCATTCCGTCTCCGTCACCATTCTACATGTGTTGCAATCAGTCCTACTTCAGACAGTCAGTAGAAATGTCAGTAGTGAACTGTGGGACGGTAGGTGGTGAATATGTGCGTTTTCGTGGTTTGGCTGCTCTTGAGAGAAGGAAAATTTGTCTTCCTCGCACTGGAGGTTTTCCAAATCCGTGCCACCAGCTGGAACTCCAGGAGTTGGTGCCAGGAGTCCACATCGCAGAAGTTGGGGAAACAGCCCAAAATACGGTCCCCCATCGTAGTTACTATAAAGATATTTCGCTAAGCGTGAATCGGTCAGTAAGTTCCTAGAAAGTATAATCATCTAAGCGAATGTATCAGAAAGCAGCAACACACCTCCATCCACTGTGGCTTCTGTTCTAACTACTTCGTGTGGCACAGATGCCCAACTCCTCCATTTTACACACCTACTCTCCCATCAATTAAATAACGATAATCCGCTATTTTCGTCTGTCGTGAAATCGAAAAGCCTCAGGTTGCAGTTCTACGCGCTCCTAGTTACGTCTGCCTTCTGGAATCCTGTTTCCGTCACCATTCTACACGTGTTCTAACTATTCTGTAGGGCAGAGGCAATCAACTCCGCCAATTTGGCCACCTTATCTTCCATCACTTAAATAGCGAAAATCATCGTGAAATCTAAAAAAAAAAAAAAAAAAAAAAACCTTCGGTCTCCTCCTCAGACTGCAGATCTACTCTCTCCCAGTTAATTATGTCCAACTTCTGGCTTTCTGTCTCCGTCGCCATTCTACATGTGTTTCAATCAACTACATCTGCTGCTGGATATTTTATCCTACTACCGCTGGCTATGATGATTCAAGGGGTAATGAATTTCGTATCGTTGAATGTTGGTTTCCTCAATTGTTGTCGCGACGCCTTATCGGCAAATTAGTTTTTTTTCATTTTCGCGACGTTAAGTTCAGTTGAGCACTTTATTTTCTAGTTTGGAGTTTTTTGTAGTTAAACTAACGCTTGGGCATGTGTTTCTGTCACATTCAAACTAGCTGCACGGTACACTTTGTAATTTTTGTCACGTTATGAAAATTGTTGAGTTCTAAAAAGGTTATTTCATTTTTCTATAATTTCTTTTCGGGCGTCTGACTACTTGTTGTCAGCAAATTAAGTTTAATTTAAATCAGTTTTTTTAATGGATCAATTTTTCTAAACACTCGATATGAGTCTTTGAATTGTATAAGTATCTCTGAATATTGCGCCATCGTCGGTGAATGGACGTATGTTACACATTACAAATGTAGAGTACCTTGAGTTGGTTGTAAAGTTTAGGTCTGTGGCTAAAACTCCCATGTAAAAAAAGCTTCAAACGGCTGATTATTTTACAAATGAGTTAATAGGTTAAATATTTGATATTAAGCATGTAAGTGAGGAAAATTTTAGAAAAGATTTGAAGTTATCTTAAACGTTAATTGCAAATCCCTAAGTGCTCTCATTATCAAACACTCGATGACTACAGTCTTTGTAATTAGCGTTCCGTTTTACGAGAACATAGTGTTTGACACATATCCGTGTCCATCCCCTGAACTATGTGTCGTATAGTGATATAATTTGGCAAGTACATTATGTTATAAGTGGATACTGTCTGCAAAATTTGTTGCAAATAGAACTAGCAGTAAAGAAGTAATAAAATGAAACATCATGCCCGAGGCTGAAATTTTACTGCACGGCAAGCAAAAATCTAGTAAGCAACAAATTGCTTTCCTTTCATCATTTTTTGCTGGATGTCAACGGAAAACAGTATCGTAAAGGTTTGAATCCGTGTGTAAAGTTCGTTGAAAGTTGCTAATGGTAACATCCTCAAATACTGGATGAACGTAGTCTGGATAGACTACGGTAGTTTTCCTAGTAGTCTTGCTCAGTTAAGATCGTAACCGCATTACCTGTACGCTAGGTGTGTTGCATTGCTGTCGGGCGTTACCTGATTTCGATGCGATCAGTGCCTTACTAGATTCCCCTAGAATCCGGAAGCGGTGAACCGTTCAGAAAGTGAGTGACGATATGTAAAGGACCGCGTAACCTACGGAATATTTCTGCTTTACGTATTTTCCTCCTGCCTGTTACTTAAAAATTAACAGTATCTGTAGCAAACTGAAAATTTCAACGTTTAATTCAAGTTTTACTCGAGAACTCTTGATTTGTAACGTGAAACGGAAGGATGTTGTAACAAAATTTAAAAAAAAAATACAGATTTACCATGTAGCATTAGAAAACGCAATTTCATCAAAAAGACGTAAAATTTTAAAAAAATTGCAAAATAAAAACAAGTCAAACATCGCTTCAATACTTCGTCAAATATGTATAAAACCTGTTTCTGTTATTCATAAACAACTTTCTCACTTATCAGTAATAACAGGAAACATTTGCTTTCGATCAGAGTGAAGAACATTTCATTGAATACAAAATAGCATATTAACTATACAGATTTTTTATGTTTGTGCCTGTAAACTGTACTGCATCAAAAGCAATTGTTTTGCTTACATAAAAGTGCAGATGTTACGCGATTAGCTAATTTGCTTACTTATAAAATGCAATTTGTATTTTGTAAGGATATAAAATACATGGTGGACTAACATTGAACGACGCGCGGTTCTAATTATGTGCAAAACAAACAAATAAAAAACAAGGAGAAGTAGTCAGCTTCCAGTTTCTCTCTCACATATTCATTTATGTTTCGTGGAGGTATGTGTCACCTATGCAAGTAAATGAAGGCAATTTGTTTCTTGCCTGTTGTGTACATAGTTCCGCGTAGTCAGCGCGTACACAACTTTCCCACTAGAGCGCGCCCCGCTAAGCACAACAGCGCAGGCGCAGCGCTCGTCCGTCTCCGCACTACGAGATGGCGCTGTCTTAGAGACGGACCAAATTCTGCTTCCGCCGATCCGGATATTAATATGTAACGCAGCCAATGAGATTGCTGCTAACGTAGAACCTTTTCTCCTCGCGGATCACACTCGCGCAGTGATACCTGAACGCGAGAGCTATTATAACGAGTGTACAAACCTCCGATTAATCAGTCTGCCTCAGTCTGCATTTGTCTATAGTCAAGTTTCGGTCTGCGCCTAATAAGATTATCATATTCCAGTACATAGCCATGAAGATAAATGTATAGACACTTTGTCAAGTATCAGAGATATGTGAGAATAAGATTAATGTACCAAGACCAAAGGAACTTCAGATTGTCAATTGTAAATAGCATCCAGAATAAAGTTAAGTAAGGTTTATGACTGTTATTATTTTAATAAATGTGTGGGAAAATTAATCAAGTTCTGTTTAAAGTTGGTCACCGTCAGTCTGCTACTCTAAGCGTGTAAGTGGCATTTCTATTGTCTGACCTAACGGCAGAAGATAAACACGCCACGATAAGGCCACGAGACATATTGCTGACACTCGCCTACTTCGTTACAGCAACAAGTCAAATAATCTGATGCTGTGTGTGCCGAAGGTAATACAGTACGCACACCACATTGCCATACGCGTTTCGCTTCTTTTATTTGGGAAGCATCATCAGTGCTCTAAAATACGTGTTTCTTTTTACACATACAATATACGTATTATCTGATAGATATAATATGCTACTATATTACACTTTGTCGTGTTTTTCTCTTGATTTTTAGGTTAGAAGCGACTTTTGTAGCACAAGTTCCATATTGTGAATGTATCGTTAGGTGTTACTTACGATTTCCAGCGCTGTTAACACATGTGTGTGGTCTTGGAGATGTATTTGTTAGTCTTCATACTCTATCTGGCCGATTTTTGCTGTTGTTTCATCCACATTTGTCACATCGCATGTTTCAGTTTTACTTCCATTTGATGATAAACATATGTGTGTATTCGGTGTGTAGTGTTGGCAACTGTTGTGTGTTTGTCTGAGTTTTGTTTCTGTCGTGTTTGGTGTTTTTCATTTGTTGTCTGTGTGTGTTTGTGCACGCACGCACGCGTATGTATTCTTTTTCTTTGTGTGTGTGTGTGTATTTCGCTGGGCATTAAAATTGTTACACCACGAAGATGACGTACTACAGATGCGAAATTTAATCGACAGGAAGAAGATGCTGTGATATGCAAATGATTAGCTTTTCAGAGCATTCACACAAGGTTGGCGCCGGTGGCGACACCTACAACGTGCTGACATTAGGAAAGTTCCCAACCGATTTCTCATACACAAACAGCAGTTGACCGGCGTTACCTGGTGAAACGTTGTTCTGATGCCTCGTGTAAGGAGGAGAAATGCGTACCATCACGTTTCCGACTTTGATAAAGGTCGGATTGTAGCCTATCGCGATTGCGGTTTATCGTATCGCGACAATGCTGCTCGCGTTGGTCGAGATCGAATGACCGTTAGCAGTATATGGAATCGGTGGGTTCAGGAGGGTAATACGGAACGCCGTGCTGGATCCCAACGACCTCGTATCACTAGCAGTCGAGATGACAAGTCATCTTATCCGCATGGCTGTAACGGATCGTGCAGCCACGTCTCGATCCCTGAGTCAGCAGATGGGGACGTTTGCAAAACAACAACCATCTGCACGAACAGTTCGACGACGTTTGCAGCAGCATGGACTATCAGCTCGGACACCATGGCTGCGGTTACCCATGACGCTGCATCACAAACAGGAGCACCTGCGATGGTGTATTCAACGACGAACCTGGGTGCACGAATGGCAAAACGTCGTTTTTTCGGATGAATCCAGGTTCTGTTTACAGCATCATGATGGTCGCATCCGTGTTTGGCGACATCGTGGTGAACGCACATTGGAAGCGTGTATTCGTCATCGCCATACTGGCGTATCACCCGGCGTGATGGTATGGGGTGCCATTGGTTACACGTCTCGGTCACCTCTTGTTCACATTGACGGCACTTTGAACAGTGGACGTTACATTTCAGATGTATTACGACCCGTGGCTCTACCCTTCATTCGATCCCTGCGAAACCCTACATTTCAGCAGGATTGTGCACAACCGCATGTTGCAGGTCCTGTACGGGCCTTTCTAGATACAGAAAATGTTTGACTGTTGCCCTGGCCAGCACATTCTCCAGATCTCTCACCGATTGAAAGCGTCTGGTCAATGGCGGCCGATCAACTGGCTCGTCACAATACGCCAGTCACTACCCTTGATGAACTGTGGTATTGTGTTGCAACTTCATGGGCAGCTGTACCTGTACACGCCATCCAAGCTCTGTTTGACTCAATGCCCAGGCGTATCATGGCCGTTATTACGGCCAGAGGTGGTTGTTCTAGGTACTGATTTCTCAGGATCTATGCACCCAAATTGCGTGAAAATGTAACCGCATGTCGGTTCTAGTATAATATATTTGTCCAATGAATACCCGTTTATCATCTGCAGTTCTTCTTGGCGTAGTAAATGTTGGTTTGTGTGTGTGTGTGTATTTTCCTGTGTGTAACTGTCATTTTTTAAAATGTGTATTTCTTTCCCAAACAATACTACCAGTACTACTGGCAGTCCTATACTTTACTATGTCATTTATGTATTGTACCAAAACTACCGAACCCCAGTTTTGGCAGAGCGCAGCTCTAAGTCCGGGAAAATTTTTCGCTGTGGGTTATGCTGCCTAAAGATATATACACAGTTTCTACTTGTAATAATTGTCTTACTGTGTTAAACCTTTAACATAAAATTATACCTCTTAATGAATTGGTTGTGTCAGCATTTCAAATTTTTAAATGTGGTCCATGATTATATGAACAAACGAACAAACACCGCCCAAACAGGCCATGGAGACCCAACGGAATAGACCGGCCGCCGTGTCATCTCAGCCCACAGGCCTCACAGGGAGGGGCTTGTGGTCAACACACCGTTCTCCCTTCCGTTTTCAGTTTTTGTGGCCGGTGTCGCTACTCACCCCGTTTGCCAACAGCACTCGGCAGACCTGGACGGTGACCCATCCAAACACTAACCAAGTCCGACAGCCCTTAACTTCGTTGATCTGTCGGGAACCGGTGTTACCATTGCTGCAAGGCCGTTGGCATGATTATATGAAATATTGAAAATCAAATTTGTGTTGCCCCTTAAAGCCATTAGAAAGGCAACCTGCATCTGTGACTGTGCTCCGAGGCTCAGGTTAACATTTTAAAAAAGGACAGTTACACACAGCAAAATACACACACACACACACACACACACACACACAAACCAACATTTACTACACCAAGAAGAAATGCAGGTGATAAACGGGTATTTATTGGACAAATATATTATACTAGAACTGACATGTGATTACATTTTCACGGAATTTGGGTGCATAGATCCTGAGAAATCAGTACCCAGAACAACCTCCTCTGGCCGTAATAACGGCCTTGATACGCCTGGGCATTTTAACACTTGTACATATATGTACAAAAATAAAAAAAATCCTGAAAAACTTACAGAAATGATAATTGCTGATAGTCGGTTTTGACCGAAGCCGGAACAAGTCATTCAGCGCCGCTAACCTCTTCTCCACACTGTAAACACGACAATACGACAATCCTGGAGAACAGCTACCCGCTGTTTGAGGAGTTCTGGTCGGAGCCGACTACGGCGCCCTGGCTCTAGATCTTGCCAGTTGTCCTCAGTATGGCAGCACTGGCGGATCATCGAGCTCGGGTCGTGTTGCCACATCATCTTCATTAAGACGAGCACTGAAGGTAGCTGTTCCAAAGAAGCTTCACGATCATCGAGCGGGTCTCCAGTTTCTTTGTACTAGATGGCCCCGTTGTTGATCTGCGCCTCAGGATTCTAGCAGAGCTTCTTGGTCAGGGTCACGATCCTCGAACACTTATGCTCCGTCTGACAACTGACAAATTATAGCTCCACAATAACTTTTCTGATAGTCTATTTCTGCTCAGGCATAAAAACCCCACCAAGTCTCCTGGGCTGAACCTCATTGGGTGGTGCTTAGCATTATAGCGCTCTAGCGCTTCCTTCCGGGCGTCTAGGCTCAATTTCAGAACAGCTGGCAGTAGATGAACTGTGATGACGAGCAACCATTTCCATCACGTCGGAATGTAGTTCCTCCTATACAACGCTCCTTTCATTAATTGGAATACGTCTTTGCCCTGTTCCTGCATCTTCAGGGCTTCTATGATTTTAAACAATACTGGATCTTCCCTCTGTTCACTAACACTCACTTAATGCTGCGATGACTGAGGTTTCGTCCATGGTGCTGTGTTCCGCCACAGGAGTGCTTGAGAGGCAGTTAGCGTCCTTGGGTTTGCGTCCGTTTCTGTATACTACTGTTAAGTCGTATTCCGGGAAACTGAGTGACCATCTCGCCAGTCCCTTGCGGATTCTTCAGGCTAATCAGTTAGCGTAGCCAACAGAAATCCAACCCGTCGGTGAATGGTTTGCCAAATAAATATAGCTGGAAGTTGTTGATGCCCAAAACAACTACAAGGCACTCTTTCTCGGTAGAGTACTTCCTCTCAGACTTCGGGTGTACACTGGAAGCATAAACTGTCACTTTTACAGCACCTTCTTGAGTTTGTACAAGAAATAACTGCTAGTGCTAGTGTGAAGTTTTGTCTGGGAATTCTTTTCATTCCATTCTAGGACTGAAGTAAATGTTCACGCATCCTTAAGGACAATAAAATATCGTTCTTGCACCTCCTTCCAGGAAAATTTAGCGTCTCCATGTACAAGGGTCGTTCAATAACTAATGTTCCACATTTTTTTCTCAGAACATATTTATTGTTAAGAGTCAGAATTTGATGAGTTGGGCTGGGTTGTTTGGGGGAGGAGACCAGACAGCGAGGTAATAGGTCTCATTGGATTAGGGAAGAAAGGGGAAGGAAGTCGGCCGTGCCCTTGTAAAGGAACCATCCCGGCATTTAACTGGAACGGTTTAGGAAAATCAGGGAAAACCTAAATCAGGATGGCCGAACGCAGGATTGAACCGTCGTCCTCCGGAATGCGAGTCTAGTGTGCTAGACACTGCGCCACCTTGCTCGGTCAGAATTTGATGACACTATTCATCAACATGTCTTGTCCATGTCATATTTTTCTACGTAGTCTCCATCACTTTCTATGGCCGTACGCCAAGTTTGTGGAAGAGCATGTATTTCCTGCTGGTGAAAACTCTTGTCATGTAGGCGTAGCCATGTTTTCACTGCATGACTGGGACTCTCGTCATCTTCAAAGTGTGTTCCCTGTAGAGAATCTTTAAGCGGCCCGAAGAGATGGAAGTCCGAGGGTGCCAGGTCTGGACTGTAGGGAGGATTAGATAATGATGTCCAACCCAATATGGCGATGTGTTCCCGTGTTCTCAGACTTGTGTGTGGGCCTGCATTATCGTGTTGGAGCTGGATTATTGTCCGATCGAATGCGTCGGAAACGGTTCTTGAATTTATTCAGAGTCTTCATGTATGCCTCTGAATTGATTGTTGGCCCTCTTGGCATCACATCCACGAGAATGACGCCATCACAATCCCAGAAGACTGTCACCATGAATTTCTGGCAGAGGAAGTTGTCTCGAATTTTTTCTTTTGTGGTGAATGAGGATGATGCCACTCCACGGACTGCCTTTTTGTTTCCGGCGCAAAGTGGTGCACCCAGTTTTCGTCCCCCGTCATGATGCGTGACAGCAAGGCCTCTCCGTCGGTCTCAAAACGCTCCAACAATTCAGATGAAATTGCCTTTCTTTGAATCTTGAGGTCCGAGGTGAACATTCGTGGAACCCATCGTGAGCACCTCTTTGAATATCCGAGAGTCTCGATCATTGCAGACGCACTTCCAAGCTGACCGACATCTGTAGTGCTAACTGTAGAGTTGTGATGCGCCGGTCGGCACGAATAATGACATCTGCACGGTTCAGCTTGTCTGCAGCAGTGGTTGTGGCAGGACGTCCCGAGCGTGGCTGATCGTGGAGCTCTGTTTCTGCATTTCCTGATGCTGTAACTTTCTTTACCCATCGCCCAATTGTACTCCTATCAACTGCAGCATGGCCATGCACCGCACACAAACGTTTATGGATGTTAACTACGGTTTATCTTTCTGCACACAAGGATTCAATAACAGCACGCTGCTTGTAACGTGAGTCGTATGTAGACGCCATTTTGACTACGGGTCTGCCATCTGCCAGCACGGTTCGAAACTACACTGGCGCACAGAATAAAGATCAAATGTGAAGCTATGTATTGAAATGGCTTTTTAAAATAATGTGGGGTATTACTTATTGAACGACCCTCGTAGCAGTTCTTGCAAAGGATGTGTCTTGCTACAGAAGTCCTTTATCAATCATCAGTAGTACGAGCATATTCTGAGGAAACTTTTCACCCTTCAAATGTGCCAAAGAGTTGGAAAATTTGTAACTGCTGTTACCTCGTCTGGATCTGGACCTACTTCATTGCCATTAAATAGGTGCCCCAAGATTGTTATTTCTGGGGAGCAAAGAGGTGGAAGCCTGCAGTCTGAAAATACATCAACATGGTTGTCAGGTAGCTTAAATGATCTTCAAATGTCTTTAAAAAACAACAATGTCGAGTCCACCATATCCTCGAAGTTGGCTGAAGCGTTAAATAGTTCGAACAGTTTAACTTTGAACTAATAGTGCCCGTCAGGAGTTGTGAAGGCTCCTCAAGCTGTTTGACAATACCCGACTGCGTTGCTCCTGTCAAGCGCCATGTCACGGTTTGCGGGGCCCTCCCGTCGGAGGTTCGAGTCCTCCCTCGGGCATGGTCGTGTGTGTTGCTCTTAGCATAAGTTAGACGTTAGTTTCTGTAACAAACGTCTTGGAACACTCTAAAAGTTCTTCCAGTTTATTCGCGTAGTTCTTGCTTACATATTTCGCAATCTTCCTGCTCGTTCAAATGGTTCAAATGGCTCTGAGCACTATGGAACTCAACTGCTGTGGTCATAAGTCCCCTAGAACTTAGAACTACGTAAACCTAACTAACCTAAGGACATCACACACATCCATGCCCGAGGCAGGATTCGAACCTGCGACCTTAGCGGTCGTGTGGTTCCAGACTGTAGCGCCTTTAACCGCTCGGCCACTCCGGCCGGCCTTCCTGCTCGTAATTTTGTATTTTCTTTTGAACGTGACAAGCCAATGAGATGAAGCCTTGAAGTCCAGACCGATTTGTTTAGCGTAATGCAATCCCCAAATCTGTAGGTCTGTATCATGCACTGCACTTAATTCATTTCTGGCTTTAATAAATTGTCTTTACACATGGATTTCTAGTTCACTGAACTTCTGTCTTCGGGTTCCACCTCGTTCCATGACTTCTATGCAATATTTAATTGTGCTTCTTTCCTCCATCCCTTTAAATTTCTTAAATTTATTTGTTACTTCACGCCATAATCTATACTTGCGTCTTTTAATTGGTTTGGACAGTAACCTGTAATGGAGCATTTCCTTCATGTAACCCAAAGAAATACCGTCAGATTGAAGTCGCAGTATTTCCTCTTCGTGTTCTTCGTACGGATCGTCAACAATCTCATCATCTCGTACATACAGCCCTGCAGCAATCAGAAAGGTATCATCACCACACGTACTGTTTGTCAACAAATGTAGGAAATAATCATACAAATGTTCGACAATCGTTCGATCCCTTAAGAAACTTTCCGATTCCTTACAGTTCGGAAAATATTCATTGACCTTGTTATTGAAGTCGCGAGCTATATTTGCTCGCTGTAGTCGACCGACGTCGTGTGTTTCGATGTTGGTTTAGGTGTAGCGTCCCCATACTATGGCGCAGTTACCTCGCATCGGACTAACGGACGGACAGATAATAATTGCCTGAAAATAAAAAATTAAACTTTTCACTTGAGGGAAGACTTGAACGAAAAACCTCTCGTTCTGCAGCTGCTCACGCTAACCACGGGACCACAGCGCTCCTGAGCTTACACTTTCCTTTATGTTGCATATCTTCCACATGGACTACTCAGTTTGTATATTTCGCTTATTTTTTTCATAGTTCCACACAACTTCTTCCTGTTTTCTCGATTGATCTGTGTTCAGATTTTCATGGCCTATCCACTGTGCCAACTTATAACTAAATCTGAGGGGGGTGTGATGGGGAGGTCCCCTTGTTGGTACACAGTACTGCCACCAGAGGGCGCTCTCATCCATGATGTAATCCAAGATGGCAGGAAACAGTGTGTTTGCCACAAGGTCTGAACTCAAACCGACCTAGTACACAGCCCTACCACCAGAGGGCAGTGTCGTCCAAGATGGCGGCCATGATGTTAGGTGATGATGTAAGTACCATTATACAAGATGGCTCCAAACAGAGTGTTCACCATAAGTCCTAGTACATATTGGCACCACCAGAGAATGCTACCGTGGACTTGAAATGAATTTTCGCGAATGCCACGCCTACCTGGACACGGAAGGAAATAGTTAAAGTCTCCACCACCATCCTCATCCGACCGCAAAGTCCCCTTACCAACCGATGTTGTAGGGCTAACGTGCACTTACATGTATTAAAGTGTACTAACGTGCACTAATGTGCACTAATGTGTACTAATGTGCACTAACGTGTACTAACATGCACAGTGCATGATGTCATCCAAGATGGCGGCCGTGACGTCAGTTGATGACGCAAGTGCCAAACCCCCCTGGCTGGAAGTTTGAATTTTGGCGGAAAATAGATCAATTGGGCTACATACACTAACCTAACACCCAACCCACAGAAAATGGCGGGAAATTCAAATTTCAACACGATAATGCATCACCCTACGGTTTTCTCTACTAACCTGAGAAAATAGCGGGAAAATATGTCACTTGATTTATTTATGGATGGAGTATATTTATCATGCTGACACAAAACACTCGCCCTGATGTGCTTGGGGTCACAATACACAGTCTGCAGACATGCAAACTACTCGTAAATAATGCAACAGACATGCTTGCTAATTGTACACTGTCAAAGTAATGAATTCCACAGCCTACACACGTGAAAACTACTACACCGAAATAATTTCAGTACAGACCTGCAAACTTCTCCTAAATAATGCAGCACAGTGATGTGCAGGAACGAAATCGTAAACTGTCCAAATAACGCATAGCACAGCCTACAGATCTGCTCGAAAAATAATGCAACAGACAAGTAATCAACGCACGCAAGCACCCTCAGCCACCTCCTGTCCATTACACTGCACAGCAGGTTGCTGGCAGCCCCCACAAAGTGACACGGGCGTCAGCTGTCAAACCACATACAGGCGCCCATTAAGGTCCCACATGCATGAGGCAGTATCGTCCCTTTCATACTTGACACCTGAGAAATTCCACACAAAATACGTGATCACCTAGGCGTGCACAGTCACAGCCGTGAGCCGCCGCTGGACGCAGGTGAAAGTTGCCTCTATTTTCACGTATACAGCCACTGTTATACTGACGTCACAGAACTCCAAGGCACATTCACGCATTCCCATGTGCGACACACCTACGGGCAGAATGTGCCTTTACCATTGATGACAGAGTAGCTACAAACCTTCACAAACACGTCTAACAATGTTCTCAATCTTGTACTCATGTCACATGTCTATGTAAAAAAAAAAAAGAACTGAGTCGACCTCAAGGAAATTGTGTAGTGCCCCAGAAATAGTTAACATTCACTTTCATGATGTCTCAGCTTGTATGCAAGAAAACTTTTGCGGATCCACATTCGAATGCTAACTCGGGTCTATTGTGGGTCCTGGGAGCCTTCCACGAGGCATGCGTATACACCGACATACAAAAAACAGAGAAAAACGCTCTCCGAATGTTTGGGTGACTGCATACAGTCGAGTACAGTGCTATATTACGCCTCCCTAGCAGTGCATTTGGGCTATGTCTTGGCAGCTGTGCTACATTTACAGGCAATTTTAGAACACAGAACGAGGTCTCTTGTCTTGATACATGGATAGATCTGACCTAAAAGCGATAGAATTGCGAAAAAATGATGAGTGAATGGGTATAAATTGACCAAATATACACCAAGATGCGGGGAAATTGAGGAAGAACTTGGGTATCTTCTGGCTCGTGCCGAACAATTTGTACATGGGAACAAGCATGCGGCAACAATAGGAATCTGAGGAAACGTCGACACCGAAACGAAGAGAATCTAGGAGGCAGTCAATTTTTTTCCGTCGAGGCAGCATTATACTGTATGCTTATTGAGGTACCAGTGATACACGCGAGTTGACTACTGTATTTGATGCTTTTCTGGAAGATAGAGAACTATTCACCTCTAAACTTACTTGCATCTGCATTAAAGGATAACAGAGAGTGGACGGGGTGATCGATTGAGATGGAGCTGTATAGAGGTATGATTTAATGGTTGACTGATGCATTCTTGAGAAGGAGCAGTTGCTGCAGGTCAATTTTTCCAGTGTTCTGTCCAGATGCATCAGTTGCATGACATAGTCTATGTTCTAGTCGTATACAGCTACATGTTCTGGATGTGGTTTAAAGCACTGTCTACGTGCGATCGTTAACGGTAAACCTGTCGGTCATCAGAGGACTTCCATCTCATGTATAATGAAACTTGACACATAACTCTAATCGAATTTTGATTTATGCGATGTACTCCATCCCCCCTGTCGCATCTCGGGTATAAAATCGAGACTTCAGCGTCATAACTAAGTCAGCGATAGGTACTTGTGAGGTGCTGTAAATCCCCTTGTACACATCTGCCCGACTGATGTACTGTTTATAGAGTTAGTGACGGAATGACTTTTAATTTTGACATGTTGGACGCCGTTGCTATGCGTTTATGTTTCCTTGTAGGATGTATCCCCCGCTACTAACGATCTTTTCATATCGGCCTGATACAGGCATTGTATAATTTCTGAACTGTGATCAGATGTGAACAGTTGGCACTATACGTCTCCAGAAAGTATATCGTGCTTGTATCACGCAGAGCAATTTTTTTATGGAAGTAGTTTTTTTTCGTTTTATGGTTCGATAACAGTTTATCGTAAAGAAACCGGGAAGAAGGATGTAGGTCATGTCCTTGAAATATATTTTTCACAATGAAATATTAACAACGCTACATTACATATGTCTGATAGGTCAGAAACGCAGGTGATCTAACATTATAGTCCGTTTTAAGTGCAGAACGTTGTAGCCTTAGGAGTGCGAGTGTTTATGTTCTCTCTTACCAATACCTTCCAGGTACCGATCCTAGACTCTAGAACGATACTTTAGAGTCGATAGCTTGGTTGATTTAGGTAAAAATGCGTCGAACTCCATCCATGTGGTGCTCCATCGCACATAAAAATCATTCGTTTCTTGTTCCTCTTAACTGTCTGCTGTTACATCACAGCACTTTGAAATCTGTTACTAAACATCGATAAGGAGTGCTAAGCTCCTCGACATGGGTTCATGTCGATATGGATGACAACTCAAAATTGATGTACTGCAGAGTCATCAACCCATGTTCGCAATGATACTCGCAAAGTGGAGAAGGCGTGGTTTAGCTATGATACTGAAATTGGGGAAACATGCTGTCACATAATTGGCCTATGTTATAATGAGTGACTGATTTCGCTTGTTTGAGTTGAGGAAAGAGTTTTGCTGAATCTACAGCAACTTCTGGGGTGGATAGCACCGAAACACTGATTGCGTGCTGGACACTGTGGCCGAGCGGTTCTAGGTGCTTTAGCCCAGAGCCGCGCTGCTGCTACGGTCGCAGGTTCGAATCCTACCTCGGGCTTGGATGTGTGTAATGTCCTTAAGTTAGTTAGGTTTAAGTAGTTCTACGTTCTAGGGGACTGATGACCTCAGATGTTAAGTCCCATAGTTCTTAGAGCCATTTGGACCATTTTTGAACTGATCACGTACATGAGTGCAATATGAGGAATCAGTCGAAATGGAATGCAGAGCCATCAGCTATTGCTTCAGTGTGAGAGACGGGTCTCAATGTAGAGCTCGTGAATCACCTTTGGACTGTAGTTTGGAAACCTACCCCAATGCCGTAAAACTCTTCCGGTTTCCTTATGTTGTAAGTATCTTTTATTTAATATCATCTGATTTGTGGCGTGTTATGCTATCTGCCGTAAGAACATGATTTACGCCGTGCAACGTCTAGTTTCCTGCGAAATGCCATGGATCAGAACTTCTGAATGTCAGTTTAGAACCAGGCACAGGCCTCGAAGTCGTGGCAGAAAAACGAAATGTTTGGCATTGTACAAAAGCGTGATAGCAAACAGTGTTCTAAACAACTAAACAGGACCAGAGGCAGCGCCTCAGGCGATTTAGTACAGTCTGTGGGATACGATAATTCGCCTAGAGTATAGGTGATCGAAATTTAAAGTGGCCTCTGCAGTGCCTGTATATTTAATAGGATCGTGACACAGAGGCAGTAGTAGCAGCAGCAGTTTGAGGTGTGCATTCGGTGAGGGACTGGGTATACCGTCAGAAATGCTTGGAGGGCTGCAGGCTGCGTTATTTTGGGGAAGCATTGCGAAATCTCCCTCTCCACCCTGGAGCCGCACTTTTCTCTGTTTGGTGGTAGAGAATAACAATGATAGCATGTTGGGGTGATATATTTGAATGGATGCGGACCTGTAGTACTTGTATGTAGTTTGGGGATGCACCACAATGTGCGCATTTCCATCGAATGGTCAAAACATGCTCCTGTCGCACTAACTCAGGTCGCTATGTTTCTACACGGGTTGCAGAAGGTGGTGGCTATGGTTCCCTCCGATTTCTGCTCAGTTCTGACTTAAAATAGAACAATCACATGCGTGAAGCTGTAGAAATGGGCGCAGCTGCAAGATGCATAGGGACTGGCTAAAACCACGTTGTAGTTTTACTGTAGCAGACAGGTTCGAGGAAGGTGACTCGTTGCGAGATGTGAGAGTGCCAGAAATATGATTCACTTGTGAGTGTGATCCGATGCAGGTATGTGCTTGAATGGGAAGACCTGATTCGAAATCATGGACATCATTTCTAGTGGATAGCGTGACACTAGAGATCTGAGAAGCTAGTGTACATTTTCTTATGACCTCAATCAACACATCATCTATTACTACTGTTTGTGTTCCTTCTCAATCAGTCGTCGCCTATTACTTAGCGGATATATCGCAGAACCTCTGATATGATATTGAGACTGAATGTGCTACAAATACTATAGAATCATCTAGCTGGGGCGGTGTGAGGGAGTCGCAAATACCACTTACATACCACTGTCCTTAGCCGAACCACTTTCAAAGTGCATTAATTTTATCACAAGGTTGCATCGTGGGCTACATGTTAGTTTGATAATACACATTCCTACGATCACCACCATGGTATTTGTCCAGAAAAAACCACCTCATTCAGGTTTAATGTCGTACCTCGATTTGTAAAGCGGGTATAGCTTTTAACATGGATACTTACGTGCAGCTGTAGAACCAAGACCACTTGTGACGGTAACAGACAGTAGTTGTTGCGATCGGGTTTTTAAACATCTGATCGATTACATCTCTCTTTCTAAGTCACAGTGGTTAACACTCAGAAGACAAAACCTAAGAGACATGCCCACCCATCATTGATTTTCGGTCAGTTTTATTTTTCATCATTTATTGGTCAAGTATTATTATACTTAGTAGTAGTGGGGGGTGCACGACATGTTTGCATTTGAGCATCAGGCTTATAATGTATGTGTTTGCATTCCGATATGTGTAAAGAAGATGACTATGTCCAGTCGTAAGGAAGTTACATATATTTCCATTTCCAGAGCCACAGCCTTCAGCAGGGTGTATTTCCAATACTTCGCTCATTGTCAAATGCTGTTCAATTGAGACTGCTATCGTAACATTGAATTGTAAGTATAATAACAAAACATATATTGACTGGTTTTCTAGAATGATTCCGTGTATGCATGGCCTGTGGTGGGAATGATTCACGTTTCCTGTTAACGGCAGCAGCTGTCCGAATGCAGAGGCCTGTTGGAGTGTAGGACTGTATCTGAGTTAACTTTGCCATCGTCTAGACGACCGAATAGTGAACTAATACTTAGTATGTGTTGGGCGGCTTTCGTAATCAAGTGGAAATTTGAGAAGATTGTGTATGGAGCTGCGTTTGCGCTGGACTGTTATTCCCTCCCATGTAAACTGTTCGGTTGACTGCTTCTGCACATTTCGCGCCTTTATTTAGTTGAGAGAAGGTCGATTGTGGTGTTTGCATCCAGCATGTGGAAGACACGTTTGCCTGTCCTCTAGACATGGGAAAGGCGTTAGTTGGCTTGTAAATTATAGGGATTATGTGGAATCCGTTACATCACCGACGTCGGTATTCGAGAGTGGAGATATCAGTTTCCTCTATTTGTCTCTAGTTACTCAGTGGTTTACAGCATGCTGCACCTCGGTAAAGTTTGGGGTTTGTAGAGAAATAATTTCCAGTCTATATCTTGGGAATTATGCTGCGGTAGCGGTCAGTAAGGTGCTGCCTAGTGCTTGATATCGAGAAGTACCGCGAAAATGGTCTAATATCATGGTGAACCATGTGAAAATACCTGTGTTCTTGTAATCCCTGAGTCTGGAGATGTGTGTAGAAAAGTGGGCAAGCAAGGAAGCAGGTTCAGAACAGAAACAGTAACGTGTTTGTGCCAAAGTGAAACGATCCTGAATTTGTAGAATAGTTCTGAGAGCAGCTTCGGTCCGCTGAGGGTACTCTGATGTAAAAGGGATGATTTTGTATGGAGGAGGATATGAATTGTATGTTTACTATATCGACACTGTATGCGGTGATATATTGCTAAGTTGGATATCGGTTTCACACTCTAATGTTCAAGCTCATGTCCTCAATGTGAGAGCAGTGTAATTGAGTAACAATCTTTCCATATTTTAGGTTTAGTTGTCGGTGCAATATGGTGTTCTGTGTAAAATAGTTTATTGCTGCTGAATGTCACGTCTGTAGAGAGAAAGAAAAGGCTGATGGTGCTTCCCTAGGACTGAGGAGCATTGTGACATATAGCCACTGTGAGAATAGGCATACCATAATTTTTTCAGGTACTGTACAGATATAAAAAATAACTGCACTGTTTGTGTAATATATATATATATATATATATATATATATATATATATATATATATATTTTGTATTGTAAAGTTACTGTGGCTTACATAGTGTAAAATGTTTATATATTGCATTGTAAAGTTACACTACTGGCCATTAAAATTGCTACACCAAGTAGAAATGCAGATGATAAATGGGTATTCATTGGACAAATATATTATACTACAACTGAATGTGACTACATTTTCATGCAATTTGGGTGCATAGATCCTGAGAAATCCATACCCGGAGCAACCACCTCTGGCCGTAATAATGGCCTTGATACGCCTGGGCATTGAGTCAAACAGAGCTTGGATGGCGTGTACAGGTACAGCTGCCCAAGCAGCTTCAACACGATACTGCAGTTCATCAAGAGTAGTGACTGGCGTATTGTTAAAAGCCAGTTCCTTGGCCACCATTGACCAGACGTTTTCAATTGGTGAGAGATCTGGAGAATGTGCTGATCAGGGCAGCTGTTGAACATTTTCTGTATCCAGAAAGACCCGTACAGGACCTGCAACATGCGGTCGTGCATTATCCTGCTGAAATGCAGGGTTTCGCAGGGATCGAATGAAGGGTAGAGCTACGGGTCGTAACACATCTGAAATGTAACGTCCACTGTTCAAAGTGCCGTCAGTGCGAACAAGAGGTGACCGAGACGTGTAACCAATGGCACCCCCTACCATCACGCCGGGTGATACGCCAGTATGGCGATGACGAATACACGATTCCAATGTGCGTTCACCGCGATGTCGCCAAACACGGATGCGACCATCATGATGCTGTAAACAGAACCTGGATTCATACGAAAAAATGACGTTTTGCCATTCGTGCACCGAGGTTCGTCGTTGAGTACACCATCGCAGGCGCTCCTGTGATGCAGCGTCAAGGGTAACTGCAGCCGTGGTCTCCGAGCTGATAGTCCATTCTGCTGGAAACGTCGTCGAAATGTTTGTGCAGATGGTTGTTGTCTTGTAAACGTGCCCATCTGTTGACTCAGGGATCGAGACGTGGCTGCACGATCCGTTACAGCCACGCTGATAAGATGCCTGTCATCTCGACTGCTAGTGATACGAGGCCGTTGGGATCCAGCACAGCGTTCCGTATTACCCTCCTGAACCCACCGATTCCATATTCTGCTAACAGTCATTGGATCTCGACCAATGCGAACAGCAATGTTGCGATACGATAAACCGCAATCGCGATAGGCTACAATCCGACCTTTATCAAAGTCGGAAACGTGATGGTACGCATTTCCCCTCCTTACACGAGGCATCACAACAACGTTTCACTAGGCAACGCCGGTCAACTGCTGTTTGTGTATGAGAAATCGGTTGGAAACTTTTCTCATGTCATCACGTTGTAGGTGTCGCCACCGGCGCTAACCTTGTGTGAATGCTCTGAAAAGCTAATGATATGCATATCACAGCATCTTCTTCCTGTCGATTAAATTTCGCGTCTGTAGCACGTCATCTTCGTGGTGCAGCAATTTTCATGACCAGTAGTGTAATATGCCTTATGTTGTGGCATGACTAGAGAGGATGACTGTGTCCTATCGTGAGGGACACATAGATTCAGCACATCGATAACTGTGAGCGTATGAGAGAGATTTTCTATGTCGAAAATTATGTGCGGTGTAGATACTGAGATTCATCCCAGAAACACAACCGTCAAGAGCAGAAATTACGTGTACATCGATCGGTCAGATTGTTGCGGCATCGTAATAATATTTAATTGCAAATGGATTGGTAAATATGTTCTTGGCTTCCTATATTCTTGTGAGTCTCGTACGTATTTGATGATCCGTAGAGAACTTTGCGGGTTTAACTGTGAGTGTAATTTAGCGATCTGTGCAAAATAATTTTACCACTGCAAGTCTCGTCTGCAGAAAGAAAGTAAAGGTGGATGGTGCTTCGATACAGGTGGCATCAGTAATTCGGCGGCTAAATTCGATAATGCTCGATTCATGCACTCCTTTGTGCTGGGATATAGGAGTCTCTACATGGCGGAGCGAACGGTTTTGTGTGTTGAAAGCAGGACAGGTAAGAAATGATGGAGTGGGTACCACGTTAGATCTGCGAGGAAGATTACATTCTACATTATTCCGTGTTATTTTCGTAAACAGGTTCTGTCAGGGTAAGAATTTTCGTGTATAAAATGGGAGACATCACGAAAGCGAATTTCAACTATTTCTGGGACACTATACAATTTCCGTGAGGTCGACTCAGTTCTTTTTTTTTACATAGTCACTTGACATGAGTATAAGATTGAGAATGTTGTTAGATGCGTTTGCGAAGGTTTGTAGCTACTCTGTCATCAATGGTAAAGACACATGCTGCCTGTAGGTGTGTCGCACATGGGAATGCGTGAATGTGCCTTGGAGTTCTGTGACGTCAGTATAACAGTGGCTGTATACGTGAAAATAGAGGCAACTTTCACCTGCATCCAGCGGCGCCTCACGGCTGTGACTGTGCACGCCTAGGTGATCACGTATTTTGTGTGGAATTTCTCAGGTGTCAGGTATGAAAGGGACGATACTGCCTCATGCATGTGGGACCTTAATGGGCGCCTGTATGTGGTTTGACAGCTGACGCCCGTGTCACTTTGTGGGGGCTGCCAGTAACCTGCTGTGCAGTGTAATGGACAGGAGGTGGCTGAGGGTGCTTGCGTGCGTTGATTACTTGTCTGTTGCATTATTTTTCGAGCAGATCTGTAGGCTGTGCTATGCGTTATTTGGGCAGTTTACGATTTCGTACCTGCACATCACTGTGCTGCATTATTTAGGAGAAGTTTGCAGGTCTGTACTGAAATTATTTCGGTGTAGTAGTTTTCACGTGTGTAGGCTGTGGAATGCATTACTTTGACAGCGTACAATTAGCAAGCGTGTCTGTTGCATTATTTACGAGTAGTTTGCATGTCTGCAGACTGTGTATTGTGACCCCAAGCACATCAGGGCAAGTGTTTTGTGTCAGCATGATAAATATACTCCATCCGTAAATAAATTGTTCCAAAATAAATAAAGAACACTCCTTCCTCTCTCCAGCAGCCCAGCTTAGGCTGAATCATTTTTTTCACCAATCGGCGGTCGGGTGACTTAGGTTAGTGTGGGTAGCCCAACTGAGCTATCTTCACGCGATTTTCTTAGGTTAGTAGAGATAACCGTGGTGTGATGCATTATCTTGTTGGAATTTGAACTTCCGTCATTTTTCTTGGGGAGGGGGGCATGACACTTTCCTGCCAAAAGCTGCCATCGAAGATAATGGTACTTGCATCATCAGCTGTCGTCATGCCCGCCATCCTGGATGACGTGATGCGCTGTTGGCAGGTCTACACGTTGCAATCTTGGATGACGTTATCGCCGCCATCTTTGATACATCTGGCAACAATGCAGAGTGGGCTCGTACCCCCCTTGCCCCAATACTCATATTATTACCAATTCTGATATGGAGAACCATATGAATAAAGAAAGAACAGAATGCACATGAAAATGGAACACAGATTCTACACATTGTCAGCTATGCGAGCAGTGCTCTGATCGAACAGTCTTCATCTTCTTGATACATAAGCGAAGTATGTTCTTTAAAATGATAGTTTTGACAGTTTGGCTGCTGCCTTGAAGGGGCACCTTACTTGCCTTCCTTCCTATGTCCGCCTTTCTTCTATTTTGCCTCACTGACATTGATAGACTTTGCCCTGGGTTTCTGTGTGGTAGGCTGTCGCTGATCTAGTCATATGGACCTGTCTGCTCGAGAACAAAGGCACTGATGACCTAGTAGTTTGGTCCCTTTAAGCATCGAACCAACCTAACTCGTTACAGTTTCTTTCCTCAATCGATTTATATCAACCCAGTGTTGCTCTGGTATTATTTAACCCAGTTCTATTAGTCCAACTCCTCCACCCCCAATATCTGTCTATCTCCACGTGCCCCTTTCTCTGTCTGGCTGCTGCTACCCCTCTCTCTATGTACCTGGTGCTCCCCCCTCTTCTGTCATGTCATGCTTCACACAGCAGTTTTACTGCACGAACAGCGAAAATGTGGGAAACGATAAATTTTTTCTTTCATCATCTTGTCGGGGTTTTCAGAGAGAAAAAGTTTCGTAATGTTTGAAATTATGCGCGAAGCTTGTTGCAAGTCACCGAGTGCTCTCATCCTTAGATACTGGATGCATAAAGTCTGGGTATTCGCCCTTCATGGGCTGCACTACTCTTTCACCCCCAGCCTCACCCCTTTGATAGGTAGATGGTTCTTACTCCCAGAGCGTTTGTTTCCAGGCAGTAAGTGATACATGTAGCAAGTTTGATTGAAATCGGTCCAGTGGAGTTGTGGAATATACATAACTCCATTTTTATAATATGTGTGGATACACCTTTGCAGACCCCACATATGATGATGAAAACGCTCAATATTCAGTTATCTATGGATGCGTTCAGTTAGAGTCGGTTTCGCGTCATAAACTTCAGGGGTGATTTTCTCAAGACCGTCTGGGTGTTGAGATGAAATATCTTACAGTCTTTGATTTTAGGCTGCACGCAAGTGACCTGTCAAATATGGACCCAGACCTTTCTCTTGTGAGTGGGATGGAACTGAGGTACTCAAAAAAAGTTTCAGGCTCGCAGAAAGTCGTAGTTTACTACGCTCTACCGTACTTCGAGAGGTCACCTGCCCCTCATCTACAGGTGAGCCATCGTAGATGGAACTGAAGTATTTTTCCAAAAGAAAAAGGAGCAAAGTGCACACAATAGATATGCCTTTACAATCTGGATAAATAAGTTATTCGGCAGCAATTTCTGCGATATTACGAATAATATCGAATTACCGTAGCGTGTAAAATTTAAGGACGAAAGTAAGTTTCGCATGATGTGTCACTATCAAATAACATACTGTAGCTCGATGAAATTTGGACCACACACGGAAAGAACTGCTGCTTTTGTATATAGTACAGAAGGTAATTAACAGAAATACGCAATGAGACGAATAGAAATAACACTTTGAATAAGACAATAATTGCACTGGAGTCACAGCGATTTATGATGGTCCCCTGGACATTAAAAGGGCAGGACACGGTTGTTAATAGGATGCGTGATCACCACGGACGGCAGTGCATGCAAAGGTCGGCCACTAGGTCGGCAGAGAGTTGTTACAGTAGGGCGTTCCATTCCCCAGGCGGTACGGTTGATGGTGGTCGGTGCATGTGGACATACAGCAATACGTCTCCCACACGAGCTTGGTGGGAACGGGCAAGCCTGTCTTTCCGAAAGCTCCTCCAGCTACCTGCGTTCTCCGATACATACAAATGAAGTCAGGGCCGAATGGACCCCTGAAAAGACACGCATGGCGAACGAGTACTGTGTCACATAACGTTGATCGGTGAGGGTACCGTGTTAAAAGAGTTTGAGATAAGTACACTCATACAAAACGATCATGCTCGACAATGTTCCTGGACGCATCACGATTAATCCCTCACACTATATGAGGGTATGTCCAGAATCAGTACTGAGACTGAATTCGTTTGTCCAGTCCGTACGCTCTTGGCACCGTCGCAAACGGTGTCGCCGATGTACGAGCGTCAACAGAGTACAACGCACTGGTCATCGGGCAAAGAGACTTCCCTCATAGAACCGCCGTACCACTGCGGAGCTCGAGACTGCATGCCATGCAGTCCTGTAATATGTGGTTGCAATTGGATCTGCTGTTTGGTGTGAGACCCATTTTGCCTGTTGCATAACGTAGTATTGATCGGATGCTGTAGCTGACCGTGTTCGGCCACCCCCTCTCCTTCGGGCAGCTCCTCGTGCCCGTGGAACGATGTTGTGAGCAGTACCAAACTCCTGGGCTACACCCGTCACACTTCGTCCTTGTTCCAGTTTCCCTACGATTCCTCCCCACGTGAAGTTATCCAGATGTTGTCTCTGAGACAGCCGGCCGGTGTGGCCGAGCGGTTCTAGGCGCTTCAGTCTGGAACCGCGCGACCGCTACGGTCGCAGGCTCGAATCCTGCCTCGGTCATTGATGTGTGTGATGTCCTTAGGTTAGTTAGGTTTAAGTAGTTCTAAGTTCTAGGGGACTGATGACCTCATGTTAAGTCCCATAGCGGACAGAGCCACTTTGTCTCTGAGATATGTTGTAATGAAGAACAGCACCGTAGTGCACCGTTACTGCTCGCAGATGATGCACTCTGTCCTTTCTCGTTCCTTCAACTGCCTCGAGTTGCTGCGCCAGCCCCATTTGTCGCTGTAGTCACGCTGACCTCACGCCACGTGACGTACAGCTTTCTGTGAAGAACTGGGAGACCTCCCGCACTTTCATTTATTTCCACTGATTTATTAATACGTGATGTTAGTTTATCTATCTTCTCCAGGGCCGGCCACGGAATGCCTAGCTTGACGCGTGGAGTGTGTGCGGACGGCAGGCGGGATAAAGCGCAGCTTGTCTCAGTCCTTCTCCGTAGTACCAGGAACAGCGCGACTTTCATTGAATATTGCGCTGGGGCATTTTCGGGCAGCACAACTCTCTTCAGTTCGGCAGAATCTTGGTATCGTGAGCGGTGTTCACCTTTGCTATTCGTTCGTAGTGTGGAAGACGTTCACAGGTCCTGTGGCTGTTTCCACAAAAACAGGCAGTCCAGCAACCTATCATCACACTCTTATGAATGGGAATGAAAGAAGAGAATCCTCCATATACATTATGCAGTAGCATAAAAAATGTATTTTGTTACGTTTTTGAGCTTCCACTACTATGAGTATGAATCCTGAATCCTTCCTGATCATACTTTCAAAGTTTTATTGATTTATTTGTAAAAGTATAGACAGTGGAAATGAAAATGTCCTGTGGTGCCTCTCCTGCTCCAAGTCGGCCCGTTTGACGTCCCTTGAATTCCCTTAACACTCCCCCTTACACTCCCCTTAAAACTCGATAATCTACAACAGGCCGAAAATCCTTACTGTTCGCCTTAGGGACAAGGAACATAGGCGAGGCGTATGGAGATGTTGGTGGCCTAATAACACCGTCCTTCAACATGCTTTCTAATTTATGTTTTAATATCCTCATCTTGGGAGGGGAAAGACGGTACGGAGATTGCCGAACCGGGACATTATCGGATAACTGAATCTGGTACTCAATAATATTAGTAACACCAAGTTTATCGGAAAGCACATCCGGAAATTCATCTAACAATCTAACAGGCTGATTACAATGCTCGCCCGCATCTCGTGGTCATGCGGTAGCGTTCTCGCTTCCCACGCCCGGGTTCCCGGGTTCGATTCCCGGCGGGGTCAGGGATTTTCTCTGCCTCGTGATGGCTGGGTGTTGTGTGATGTCCTTAGGTTAGTTAGGTTTAAGTAGTTCTAAGTTCTAGGGGACTGATGACCATAGATGTTAAGTCCCATAGTGCTCAGAGCCATTTACAATGCTCACGCGAGAGGTGATTAAGTTCAAATTTACTACTCTCCTCCCCGACGACATTGACAGAATTAGACTGCCGACACGCGCAAAGTGCAATTCTTTCCTGAGGTTTAAATTTAAAACTTAGGGTTCTGCTGGCATAGTCCAGTATCAAACCAGTACGTTGAAAAGTCACAGCTTAACAGAAGTAGCACAATTAAATCTTTAACCACCAAGAAGGTAATCGTTGAAGTGAAATTACAAATGGAAATACTCCCCTGCACCGGACCTACAACTGATAAGGCTTGACCATTAGCGGCATAACAACTCTGCGCGGTGGGTTGAGTAGGCGACAACTTATTTAAACGCCGGAATTCAAGATACCAGTCATAATCAATTAAAGACACGGAACTCCCCGAATCAATTAAGCCACAAAGGAGTTCTCTTCCTACGCGGGCACAGATATAGGAAGAGGGGGCCTAGTGAGAGCACGAATGTGCGCACATCGAAACAGGAACTTACGTTTTCTGCCCCTCCTCCTTCCCTGGCGTCAAATACCTGACTTCAGGGGTTTCTGATTAGGACAGTCGCGCACCAAATGCCTGTGATCACCACACCTAAAACAACGCCTTTCAGAGTGGAACGCGGGTTCAACCCGTCTTTTATTGTCTTCCGAAAGTGTGGGCCCTGTTACTGAACTGTGACTAAGTCTACGCTGCGAATCAGCAAACACAAGATCTCGAATAGACTCGACCACAGTATCCAACTCCATAAAGCTTTTGGGCCGATTAGAAAATATAAGCCTCTAACGATCATCCGCGCGCATTCCCTCCAGAATACTCTGAACAGCATCCGCTCCAGAGACTGACATTTCCAGAGCTAACATGACAGTACGAATTCTTTCCACTTATTGCTCTAACGTTTCTCCCGGACCTTGCACTCGACACCAAAATGTACGCTCAAGTTCATTTCGCATGCGTGCCGATAGCTTCCTAGTAATTATTTGGCCCCTCGAGTGTTTAATTAAGCCTTGTCACCTCAAAACTTCAGACACTAATTGATTTAACATTCCCCTGGTCAACGGGTAAAGCAACGAAAGGACAACTCTGTGAGGTACACCCAATGTGTCGGTCTGAATCTCAAGTTTAACTAACAACCAAAGCAATTTCTGAATCTGAGTCAAATCATCTCTCGATAATTCTGATAAGCCGGAGAATAAGCTCATAATGGGGTTTGGCAATTTAGCAAAACAATCAACGTTCACTTCTTTAGAATGCACCGCCCCAGAAATTCGAGTCCTACTAGCTTGTTGCTCTTGGATGCCTCCGTGTTCTGAACTGATCCCTTCAGCTTCTAAATCCAAAGATGCGGCTCTAATCTGTAAACCACGCACATGATCCATAACCTGCTCAACTTCTCGTTTCTCTTTATCCTTAAGCTCTATATTACCCAGGTCTCTCAAACGATTCATGAAATGAATTAACTGTACTTGAACACGACATACTTGTCTATGTGTCGGTTGATTATCGCCCAAGAAGGTAATATTTCTATCCATCTCATCCACGGCACTCACAAGAAATTGCAGGATGTCACCTACCTTGCCAACGATGTCTGGGGAGACAGAAACCGGCCGATCTGAAGCCGCGCGCAACCTAGCCGCTAATTTCGGGACACTTCCCGTCACCGGGTGCTCCCTGATCTTGAGCTCACACTGCAAAAACTCTTTCTTTAAATACCCAATGCCTGGACATTCCCTCTAAGCCATATCGGACGCCAAGCACCTGTGAACAGTAATGTTAAGTGAAAGCTTACAATAACACTAAAGAATAACACACAAAGAACGAGTTATAAAGAATTAAGGGAAGACAGTCCTACCCCCTCCCCCCTTGCCAACAGAACGAAACCACGCTCTGTTACCAATAATGATACGTGTTACAAACCGGACACAATAGGAAGGACTGGACCCCTTTGCATTTTTCTTTTATCATTCGTTTATTACATCAGAGAAATACACATTTTAAGACAAAATTTAACTACATGAAATATTGCTCCCAGTAAAGGTTAACATAAGCAGTGACAAAACTTAGCTCTCTTAAGGGTTTCTGCTGACAACAAATTTTAAGGAGGCAATGTAAGGTTTATATCAGTTTAGCTCAAACACGTAGCTAGTGATTGAAACACGGTACAGACACTTTAACAATTTCGGCAACAAATAAATAGCGTGAATTTGTACTCACAGTAAGCAACTAATCAACAGCCTTCCCACTGAATAAGTAGTAGGCCATTTGAAGCGAATTAGCAATACCCAGTAACTAGGGGAGTTAATACCAACACTCTTTAAATGTCTTGCTCTCCTTTAAATAAACAAACTTACAGTAATTAAATGAATAACAAATCAAACACACTGCGCCCCACTCAAACTTTTCAGTGGAAGCCAAGCCAAAATGAAGATTCCATTAACTGACTACCACTGAATGGTTCAAATGGCTCTGAGCACTATGGGACTCAACTTCTGAGGTAATTAGTCTCCTAGAACTTAGAACTAGTTAAACCTAACTAACCTAAGGACATCACACACATCCATGCCCGAGGCAGGATTCGAACCTGCGACCGTAGACTACCACTGAAGTCACACTAAAGCTCATCTGTGTTCCCAGACACACATGGGGCAAACTTATGCAAGACAAGATTTTGAAGGGAGCACATCAGTAAAACCGGTAGTGGAGCTAACTCGTGCCACTGAAAATTAAGGCACTAGACCAGGGCACAAGGTGGCATACAATGAGGTTGCTTTAGTGCTATACTGCGCTCCAAAATATTAATTCAAATGGCCAATTCAAAATTAAGTACACATAAACCAGCATTATTTAACGAGGAGTGACACTAGGTCGCTCGAAGGGATGACAACACTTAATTGAAAAGACGAATGCTGGAGACGGCAGTAACATCAAACACCGAGTTTTAACCAGGAGTCACTTCCTGCTATACAAGTAAACATTTAACCAAGCACAAAGAAGGAACCCCAAAGAGAAAATTCAAATAAAACCCCCAAAAGATTATAAAGGACAAGGAACCCCAACTATTTAAATTTAAAAGAATTAGCTCTCCCCAAAGGCAGTGTAAACGCTAAGGCCACACTTAAGAGGCCACCAAAATTGGTTACAAAAGGTATTATACATTTGATCCTTTTCTTTAAAAGAAACACAAGGCTGCTTAACTTCTGCTGGACGTCCGGTATGGCTCGTGTAGGATACAAAAGGTATTATACATTTGATCCTTTTCTTTAAAAGAAACACAAGGCTGCTTAACTTCTGCTGGACGTCCGGTATGGCTCGTGTAGGATACACCAGGCAGCAACCCAAGCTAGGCGGTAGCAAGGCAGGGCGAGCAAAATCAGGAGAGCAGACAAGCAGGCAGCCAACACCTATCCTCCATCCTGAACCGGCAGACCGTGTACAACCAACTCCACATATACATGGTTGCTTCCCACTTCGTACCTCGCGGCGTCTCAGCAGGTAGCCCGTGCAAACGTCAGCTGTCACTCGCCCCACGTACTGCAGAAAACAACAAAGCAAGCAAAGATAAGAAACATCCAAGGATCGATAATGGACATCCAAGATACTGGCCCGCCAGTAACGAGCGCCACGGCTCACTTACGTCACATGGCTTTGTAAAAAAATAACAGTTAAGTCGTCCTCTCGTGAATTTTATAGTGACAAAGAAATAGTTAACCCTAACTTTCTTCATGCCTCAGCTTGTATGCAGTGAAATTCTTACCCTAACAGAACCTGTTTACGATAATAATATCGAATGCAATCTCCCCAGCGATCCTACCGTGTTATCTTCCTGCTCTCAACACATGAAAATGTTCTCACCACTATGTAGAGGCTTCTATATCTCAGCACAAACGATGGAGCATTATGAGTGGCTCTTAAAGAGTTTATCTGACGAATTTCTGATGCTACCGGTAACGAAGCACCATCAACCTATTCTTTCTGGACCTTTCAAAGGTAAAATTATTTTACACACGTCGCTAAATTACATTGACAGTTACACCCCCAAAGTTGTCTACAGATCACAAAATACACACTAGACTCACAAGAATATTGGAAGCCAGGAAGATATTTAACAGTGTACCTACAATCAAATATTACAATTGATGCTACCGTCTGACACCGATCAATGTACAGTTAACGTCTCCTCTTGTCAACCTCGCTCCAGTATCTATAGTGTGTATAATTTTCCATGTAAAAAATCTCTCTCATACCCTCACGGTTATCGATGTGCTGAATCTACACGTCCTTCATGATAGGACACACAGTCATCCTCTCTAGTCATGCCATAACATAAACCATAGTAACTTTACAATACAATATATACACACTTTACACAAACAGTGCAGTTATCTTTTATATCTGTACAGCACTAGCAAAAATTATCGTATACCTACACTCACACAGGCGATATGTCACGATGCTCCCCAGTCCTAGGAAAGCACCGTCCACCTTTTCATTCTTTCTACAGACGTGACATTCAGCTGCAATAAACTAAACCGTTCGCCATACTGCACTGACAACTAAACCTCGCAACATGCCATACATATCGTCAAATATGTACAGATGCCTACTCATTTACACTGTCCTCCCACTCGTGCCAGGAGCTTGAATATTAGTGCGTGAAACTGATCTCCAACTCGGCAATATATCAACACGTACCGTGTCGATGTAGTAAACCTACAATTCCTATCCTATGCCATACAAAATCACCCCTTTTACATCAGAAAGTCCTCACTCAAAGTCACTCTCAGAAGTTATGTGCAAAGACAGGCTCGTTTCCCCTCGATACAAACGCGTTACTATTTCTGGTCCGGACCTGTCTGCTTGCTTGCTTTTCTACACCCATCTCCAGACTGTGGGATTACAAGAACACGTCTATTTTCGCCGTAGTATTGTATCATTTTCGCGGTACTTCTCGGTATCAAGCACATCGCAGTAGACGCCCGATCGCTCACGCAACATAATTCTGAAAATATAGACTGGAAATTATTTATCTACACAGCCCAAACTTTAGCTAGGTTGAGCATGCTTTAGACCACTGAGTAACTAGAAACAAACAGATGAAAAATGATATTTTCAGCTGCGAATACCAATCTTGCTGATCTAACAAATTCCAAATCATCCCTATAATTTACAAGCCAGCTAAGGTACTTTCCATGTCTAGAGAACAGGCAAATGTGTCTTCCACATCCCAGATGCACACACGACAATCAACCTTCTCGCAACTAAATAAATGCCCGAAATGTGCAGAAGCAGTCAAACAAACAATTTACATGTAAGGGAATAACAGTCCAGTGCAAATTCACCTCCATACACAATCTTCTCAGATTTCCACTTGATCACAAAAGCTGTCCATCTGACGCTCACGGTCTCAACTGAACGTCATTCGACAATGAGCAAAGGATCGGAAATACACCATGCTGTCGGCAGTGGCTCTCGAAATATAAATATCACTACCTTTCTTATTAATCTGTATACTCTTCCCTTTGACATCACAGTACTCCAAGTCTAATCCATACCATTCTTATGAGTGGACATGGTCATTTCCTATCCACAAACACATACTTTATAAAGCGGATGCTCAAATGCGAACATATCACACATCCTCTACTACTACTAAATATAATACTTTGTCAATACATGACTGCCTGCAATACGTAATGGTACTGACCGAAAATCAACGATCTTTGTGTGTGTCGCTTACGTTTTTCCTGAGAGTCCTTCCACCCTGTCCTAGAAAGAGAGACGTCACCTGTGAGATGTTAAAGAAAACCCCGATTGCAGCAACTACCGTATTTTACCATCAAACGCGGTCTTGGTACTACAGGTGCACACAAGTATCCATGTTAAAATCTCTACCCGCTTTACGAATCGAGGTACGACATTACCTGTGAATGAGGTGTTTTTTTTCCGGACAAATACCATGACAGTGATCGTATGGATGCGTATTACCAGCCCACGATGCAATCTCATGATAAAATTACCCCATTTCGAAATTGATTCTGCTAAGGAACGTGGTGTGTAAGCTGTATTTGCGACTCCCTCACACAACCCCAACTAGATAATTCCATAGTATTTCTAGCGCATTCTGCCTTGATACCATATCAGACGTTCTGCCATGTATCCACTGAGTTATAGGCGATGACTGATTGAGAAGGAACACAAACAGTAGTAGATGATGTGCTGATTGTGGTCATAAGAAGAAAAATGCACACTAGCTTCTCATATCTCTAGTTTTACGCTATCCGCTAGAAATGATAATCATTTGGAGTCAGGTCTCTCCATTCAAGCACATACCTACATCCAATCACACCCACAAGTGAGTCATATTCCCGGGACTCCCATATCTCGAAACGAATCACCTTTCCCTAACCTAGCTGCTACAGTAAAACTGCAACGTGGTTTTACTCACCCCCTACCCATCTTGCAACGGTTTCCATTTCTACAGCTTACCACAAGTGATTCCAATTTAAGTCTGAACTGAACAGAAGTCAGAGAAAGACATACCCACCACCTTCTGCAACCAGTGTAGAAACAGAACGACCTGAGTTAGTGCAACAGGACAGTGTTTTGACCATTCGGCGGAAATACACGCAATGTCCCCAAACTACATACAACTACTAAAGAGTCACGTTCATTCAAATCAATCAGCCCAACATGCTATCATCGTTATTCTCTACCCCCAACATAGAAATATTATGAACTATAAAAGCTCATCCCATTTAGAAGTCATCTAGGCACCGATGCGGGCACAATGATGCATAGTTGCAGTGTGGTCCAGTGCGGGGAAACAGATTTCCCAATGCTTCACCAGAATAGCGAAGCGTGCAGCCATCCAAGCATTCCTAACTGTTTACCAAGTCCCTCACCGCATTTACACCTCAGACTGCTACTGCTACTATCGTCTATTAAATATACAGGCACTGCAGAGGCCACTTTAAGTTTGACGAGCTATACTCTAGGTGAATTGTCTTATCCCACACACTATACTAAGTTGCATGAGACGCTCCCTCCGGCCCCTGTAGCGCCTGTATGTTTAATAGGCGATAATAGCAGTAGCAGTTTGAGGTGTAAATTCGGTGAGGAACTCGGTAAACAGTTAGGAATGCTTAGATGGCTGTACGCTTCACTATTCTGGGGAAGCACTGGGAAATTTGTTTCCCCATGCAGGACCATGCCACAACTATGCATCATTGTGCCTGCATCAGTGCCTAGATGACTTCTAAATGGGATGAGCTTTTATAGTTCATAATTTTTCTATGTTGGGGGTAGAGAATAACGATGACAGCACGTTAGGCTGATTGATTAGAATGGACGTGGATCTGTAGTACTTGTATGTAGTTTGGGGATGTACAACATTGCACACATTTCCGCCGAATGGTCAAAACACTGTCGTGTTGCACTAACTCCGGTCTTTCTGGTGGGTATGTCTTTCTCCGACTTCTGCTCAGTTCAGACTTAAATTGGAATCACATGTGGTAAGCTGTCAATTTTTTAGGTTGGCAGCGAAACCCCAAGTGACCTTTGTTTACCGCAAAAATTCAAACTTGGCAGCAGTACTTAGGAGGAAGTGGCGGTCGGGTGACTTACGTTAGCCCAAGTGACCTATCTTCCCGTCGTTTTCTTTGCTTAATAGAGATAACGGGTGTGATGCATTATCCTCATGGAATTTGAACTTCGCGCCATTTTTGTGGGGTTGGGGAGGGGAGGGGATGGGTGTTAGTTTAGTGGAGGATTGCCCAATTGAGCTTCTTCCCGCCATATTCAAACTTCTCGCCAAAATCCGCCATCTTGATTTACATCAGCAGATGAAATCATCGCTGCCATCTTGGGTGACGTCATCGACGCCATCTTGGATAACGGTACTTTTGGCGTGGGATTGGCTTTGCCCCAATACTCACGATATCATCATACACTGTCAACAGACATCAGTAGGATCGTGTTATGCAAGGAAGATGTCATTCCGGTCAATGGACAACCATGCCATCTGCTGTGAAAGGCCATGGGAGGAATTGAAACAGGACAGTCTCAAACTGATGTAGCCCGATGATTTAGCATGAATCGTTCTGTTGTTTCTCGGATGTGGTGACATTTTATAGAGACTGAAGCTATATCCCAAAGACCAGGACAGGACTGACCATGTCTAACACCAGAATGAGAGGAGCGTTCTCTAGCTGTAAGGGCACAACGGTTCTGCCTTAGTACTGCAAGGCAACTTACATTTGATGGCAACATCCACTGGACGTCTCGTATCAAGGCAAATGGTGTACAGAAAGCTTCGGCAGAGTGGCCTGCTGTATGTGTACCTGTGACGTATCCTCACAGAAGGGAACGTTCAGAGTGGAGTCATCAATATGCCACTTGAATGGTGGAACAGTTTGCCAATGTTCTTTCCACAGATGAGTCCCAGTTTGGTCCGGAGAGTGATTCTAGACGGATTTACATCTGAAGGAACACGATTTCAGGAGCCAAACATTGTGTAAAGAGACCAATACCAAGAAGGATCCCTAATGGTGTGGGCAGGTATTATGTTGACAGCTCAAACACCCCTTCGTGAAATTGTACAGGTGAATCGACAAGGTTTATCTGTTGTCAGGTACTGTGACGAGATCTTCGGACCTCAAGTGAGGTTGTCACGAGGTGTTGCGGGCCCAGACTTCATACTGATGGACAATAATGTTCGAACTCACAGAGCATGGATGGTCGATGTTTTCTTGAAAACAGAAGATGCTGCACGCATGGCGTGGCGTTCTCGCCCTCTCAATTTGAATCCCATAGTGCACATCTGGGATGCACTAGGGAGAAGGATTCCACCACATCATCACTCACCAACCATTCCCTAAGATATGTGGGCTGTTCTGCAGGAAGAATGGGCGTTATTACCTCAACATGTGATTGATGACATCATTCACAGTATTTCCCGTCGTTGGGTCACAACCCATGTTGAGCACATTAACCAGTTGTCAGATTTTGTCTACAAATCCGTTAAGTTGGAGAAAAACGAAGAACGTTTTTGTATACCATTATTCATGTTGCATTGCTTACATTCTGTATTCTTTACATTGTTTGTAGTTTACTCTCACATGTTTATACTGTTTTGTGGCAAAATAAACACATCCTTGCAAAATTTCCGACTGTTGTTTTAATTTTGGACACCAGTGTATGTTGTTGAGAAATGTGAACTATAAAACCAAGTCATACGCAGTGTTACTCCACTGCCATCCAAATGCGACAAGTCTGCAGCTTCCCTTCCTCACTTTCGGACAGGGTGGCGTGATGGTGGGGGAAATGTGCCAGCCACCCTGAGCGCTATGGCACTCGTGCCAGGGGACAGCTCGCAAGCCCAAGTCTTGGACACCCCTGATCTACTCCCTACGTTTTGCAGAGCAGTATACAAACTTTGCTAGAACTTCAACAGTAAAAAAGTCAAGAAAATACTTTCTACCAACAATAGTGGAGCACAAGTTCTTAACAATCCATAGCATGCCAATGTGGTGCAGAACCTGCATATATAACTCTTCTGTCGATTTGTAATATTATAAACATGTACAAAGCAATAATTCTAAAAAAGACAGGACATGACAGCAACGATGTTACATGTAAGGTAAAAACACCTAATGATGTGTTATAGCTTCTCAGATAATAGTTACTAGACCATTGTATTAAGGCCATCGCTTACTTATGTATTTAGAGAGTACCTGACGATGGAAATATGCCGAAATGGGCTCATCGTGAATGATATAAAATGTAAACAATTTACATAGCAGTGTAGCTGCCTATTATTCATAATAATTATATCATTAAAAGACATATTTTGCCCTGCAGACCTCAAACAACAAAAGGAAACATTCTCTTTTCAATCAAAGTGGTCACAGTAGTCTGGCAGGTAGAGCACTAGACTCTGGCTGTGGAAGTTGTGCATTCAGTCCCAGGTAGGACTAGGGAATTTTTCTCGCTTCAGTCTCCCAAGGACAGTCCCAGGTACACTCAGCCTGCTATCAACTGAGTACTGGCAATCTTTTCTGGTGGGAGGGGTTAAAAGGTGGTCAGGGCGAACAGAAAGGTGCCACAGCGAACGGAAGAATGTACTCTACTGGTTGTCAGGCCAAAAGCCAATTCGAGGTTGGGTGCCACAGGCTTTACCTTTTACCTTTCCAGTAAAATTTGTGTACCACTGGCTTCCGGATCCAGGAGAACGAGCACGTGCCCATGTCCTGGAACACCGTGCCAACGCTGCTACACAGGTGACTTAGGGTTACCAGATTTTGTAAACTGAAAAAAAGGAGTGACGACTTGTTACTTGTTTATGACAAGATTTTCAAAACTAAAATACGCATATGTATTATATCATACAAAAAATTACATAGCCCCATTCATATATTTAGTAGAGTGCCCAAAATATTAATAGTGTGGAAGTACACACCTAAAGAATACAAAAATGTATCATTTTCAAGGGCTAGTCGCTCACATTCAGTTAATACTAATTGTATTTCACTGAAAGTTTGTCACTGTTTAATAACTGAATATCGCTGTATGCAAATTTTAAAAAATCCTGAACAGGGCATGCATTCATAGCTCACTGTCAGTGTTGGGACAAAGCCAGTTCTACCCCACTCTATAATGTTTTCAGATGCATCCAAGATGGCGGCGATGACGTCATCCAAGATGGTAGCATGTAGACTTGGCAACAGCACGTGAAGTCATTCAAAATGGTGGCCATGACATCATTCAATATGGCGGATTTTGGCGGGAAGTTTGAATTTTGGCGCTAAATAAAGGTCACTTGGACTGTCTCTACTAACCTAAGAAAATGGCGGGAAACAAAAGGCACTTGGGCTACCTTCACTAACCTAAGTCACCCGACCACCACCTCGTCCTAGAAAATGGCTGACAGAGGACTCAACCTGTGCTGGACATAAGCTTTTATTTTGCATGCACCAGTCTTTATTTAAACAATTTGATGCAGTACAGCCATCCAGTGTGTTCACCATGAGGTCCAGAGTCCAACTGACCTAGTACACAGTACCGCCACCAGGACACTCCTTCATCCGTTCTGTGACATAATCCATGATTTAGGCCATGATGTCAGCTGATGATGGAAGTACCATTAGCCAAGATGGCAGAAAACAGCGTGTTCGCCACAAGGTCTGGGCCTAGTACACAGTGCCGCCACTAGAGAGAACTGTCGTCCATTCCATGATGTAAGCCAAGATAGTGGGGAAAAATGATAGGAAACAGTGTGGTCAGCATGAGGTATGGACCAGAGGGTACTTTACCAGAGGGCGCTGTCGCCCATTTCATTACATAACCCAAGATGACTGTCTGGAGGGGAAATGACTGAGCCTGTGCTCGACTGCTGGAGAGAGGAAGGACTGTACTTTATTTATTTTCGAAAAATTTACTTAGGGATGTATTTCAGATAGTATACTCATCACACTGGTACAAAGCACGCGCTCTGACATGATTGGGGTCACACCACACAGCCCACAGATCTGTAAACTACCCCTAAATAATGCTCTGCAGACATGCAGACAACTCCTAAATTACCAAAATAATTTCAGAACAGACATGCAGTCTGCTCCTAAATAATGCAGCACTGATGTGCAGACATGGAATCAACTCATAAACTGCCCAAATAATGCATAGCACAGCCTACAGACGTGCTCACAAAACAATGCGACAGACACACAAACAACATATGCAGGCACCACCCGCCACCCCCCATAAAATGACGCCCAACTGCCTGTTCGGGTCCCGCAAGCTTGAGGTAGCAACATCCCTTTCATACTTGGTAGCTAAGAAATTCCTCCTGAAATAAGTGTTGACCTAGGCACTGTTGCTGAAGCGACCGGATGGGGGTGAAGTCGCAATTGCAGAGTGCAGACGCTCCAAGGGCGCATGTGTGTCAATGCCGTCGTGAGTCAACACCGGACGCAAGCCAGTGCAAGCTATCACTCTCACTCTGCTGCCAACGGCATGTGAAAGTTCTTCGAGTGCTATATGACGTCACATGTCTATCTAAATAAGCACCAAGTCATAGTCTGGACCTTGTGCGTGTGTGTTTACTGTTGCTGGTGCGATGACACGTAGCGGCAGTGCCGGTCTAGTGGGAACACCATTCGCCATTGTTTTCAAGACTGTCAGTGGTAAAATTATTTTTTAAAGATCGCTAAACTGCACTGGCAGTTAAACCCACAAAAGTTTTCTACAGTTCAGCAAATACATACAAGTCTCACAAGAATATTGGAAGCCAGGAACATGTTTACTAGAGCAACTACAATTAAATATTACGATTGCTGCTACAGTCTGACACCAAGGAGTGTATACGGTGCTGTCTGTCTTTGCGATAAATGTATGAATGATGTAAAAGGGCTGATTTTGTATGGCACAGGATACGAATTGTATGTTTACCACATCAATACGGTATGTAGTGATATATTGCTGGATTGGAGACCTGTTTCACACTCTAATATTCAAGCTCCTGTCCACAGTGGGAGAGCAGTGTGATTGAATAAGAGTCTTTCTGTATTTGACGATCTGTAGGCCACTTTGAAGGGTGCAATATGACGATCACTGTAAAATAGTTTTTTGCCGCTGAAAGTCTCGTCTGCAGAAAGAAACAAAGAGGCAGATGGTGCTTCCACAGTGGTGGCATCAGTAATTCGGCAGGTAAATTCGATAAGAGCTAGTCATAATCACCCATTCATTCACAAGACATCCTTTGTGCTGGGATATAGGAGTCTCTACATAGCAGTGAGAATGTTTGTGAATGTTGAAAGCAGGAAGAGAACATGTGATGGATGGGGTGCCACGTTAGGACCGTGAGGAAGAAAGAATTCGCATTTTCCCTGTTGTTCTATCGATAGTGATGATGATTAAAGTACACCAACCCACATCGGTGATGTCTTTCCAAGCATTATCACACATAGTGGCAGATGCCTGTCCTTCACAACACTTGTTTGAGAGACTCTTGGCAGGATGCAGCACCTTCCAGAAGCGCTGATTGTAAGACTTTGTCGAATAATTTCTTAGGACTGAGGAGAGTCGAGACATATAGCCGGTGTCAGTGTAGGCATACCATAATTTTTTCACGCACTGTACATATATAAAAGATAACTGCACTGTTTGTACAAAATGTGTATATATTGCAGGGCAAATATACTGTGGATTATGTTGTGGTGTGACCAGAGAAGATGAGTGTGTGTCCTATCGTGAGGGACGTACATCGATAATCATAAGGGTATGAGAGAGATTTTTTACATGGAAAATTATGTGCACTATAGATACTGAGATTCATTCCAGAACCACAGCCGTCAAGAGGAGACATTACCTGTACATTGATCGGTGTCAGATTGTAGCAGCAATCGTAATACTTAATTGTAGTTGCACTGGTAAATATGTTCCTGGCTTCCAATATTCTTGTGAGTCTTGTACACATTTGACGATCTGTAGACAACTTTTGCGGGTTTAACTGTCAGCGCAATTTAGCGATCTGTACAAAATAATTTTACCACTGAAAGTCTTGTCTGCAGAAAACAATGGCGAATGGTGCTCCCACTGGACCTGCACCACTGCTATGTGTCATCGCGCCAGCAACGGTAAACACGCGCGCACATGGTCCAGGGGATGACTTGTTGCTTATTTAGATAGACATGTGATGTCAGTATAGCACTCGTAGAATTTTGACATGCCGTCGGCAGTGGAGTGAGAGTGATGGCTTGCACTGGCTTTCGTCTGGCGGCAACGACGAGCGCACGCCCATGAAGCGTCTGCACTCTGCAACTACGCCTTCACCCCCGTCCGGTCGCGTCAGCAACGGTGCCTAGGTCAACACTTATTTCGGGAGGAATTTCTTAGCCTAAGTGACCTTTCTTTACTCCCAAAATTCAAACTTCGCATCAATCCCTAGGAAGAGGTGGAGGTTGGATGACTTGGGTTAGTGGAGATAGCCAAGTTGCACTTTCTTTCCCGCCATTTTCTTATTTTAGTACAGCTTGCACTATCCTGTAGGAATTTGATCTTCCCACCATTTTTTGGGGGAGGGGTTAGTTTAGTGCAGTTAGCCCAATCGACTTACCTCCCCACCAAAATTCAAACTTCCCACCAAAATCCACCATCTTTAACGACATCATGGCCGCCAAATTGGATGTTGCCATGCGCTGTTGCCAAGTCTGCACGTCGCCATCTTGGATGACGTTATCGCTGCCAGCTTGGATGTATCTGACAACAATGGAGAGTATGGTAGAACCGTCTTTGTCCCAATAGTACTGTCACCAGGAGTTCTACCTTGATTTAATCTGCTGCACTCCTGTTTCTTGAGTCACACCATTTACTCTTCACGAAGACATTGGAGCCCGAGAGACTGAACAAAAAGTTTACCACTTTGGAACTATTTGGTACACATTGCTCAGGTACTGAGGAAAAGAATTTAAACTAGTTTGCAATATAATCACCATCTTTGTTTACACTACTGCTGAGGTAATTTCGAAACTGCTGAACTCGTTATATAGGTCGTGTATGCAAACATTTTCACTTAAGTTAAACAGTTCTATACCCATTTCAAACTCTTTCAACTCAGTCTCTTCCTGTAGAGAAAATGCTATAGGAGATGCATAGGGGCTGTGGCTGTCACCTGTCACATCACACATTTATTAGTAGATACTGAAGCATATTGCTATAAAAGCTGTAATACTCTTTACTTACCTTTTTCTGTAACAGTGTAGACAGTCAATTTAGGAGTTCCTTTGCTTTGTTATAAAAAAAAAATTAGAATTTAGAATTTAGATGAATTTCGTATTAATGAGAAGTTGGTTCTCAGTGAGGTAAGATCATATTGGTATCAACTATTTGGGTTTCGTGTGGAAATGAGAGTAGTCAAAGAGACCTCTGCTCCATACACTGCTCCAAGGAATATCGATGACCCGAACATTCGACGGTCAGTAACATCAACTAAATTATTGTCATTTGTAATGGCATTCATTTTATATCACTTCAGTGTTGGACTTGGTTCAGGTCAGAGTCTTGTATAATGCTAGTTTTAAATCTTGTAATTACAGTGGGCCAAAATATAACCCAACCTAAGTGCCCAACAAGTTGTCAAAAGTTCCAGAGCTGACTTCTTATACCATATACGGGGTGTTCAAAAAGTCTCTCCGCAGTGTCGAATGATTGTTAGGCGCGCGTGCCTTATGCCGCAGAGAATATACTGAAATGACACTCAGTGAAATACAAGTTACTAATTTAACTAGTATACTGTAGTCAGACCTTCTAGCTACCACTTCTAGCTGACTCCCAACATTACTCAAGAAATTACAGTGAATTTTAGGTAACACGGCCTCTTCCCGCTCATCTTTCATGAAAATGTTAGGCAGTAAACATGAACATTTAGGAATACTATTGGAGCAACTTTTAATTGATTCGCAGTTCTGAAGCCGTCTAGAATTAGTTGGTGTTAATTCAACATAACCAAAGAAACTATTACAAAGTCATTTTTCAAAAAGATAAGTTTAAAGATTATATTTATTCCATAAAATATAATGCATAACAGACTTGAATACAAAAACGGAGGATCATTCACTCCGGGTAAAAAGTAAACGGAGAAAGAAAATTTGGACGAAAAAACGGAAGAGTCCGTTAATAACGTAGTGTCTGGTAATCCTGAGATGATTCCTTAGATCCTGGGCCGTACCGAAGGATCCCGCTAACAGGGAAAGCACAGAGGAGAATGAGAACTGATCGAAAATAAAGTAAAGTAAAAAAGAAAAAGAAAAAACAAAGGTTCGAGAATGAACTGGGAGAGGTATGTGAATTCTCTTACCCTTGTGTTTCAATATTTTGTCTCCTAGAAGAAGCCTTTTCCTCACCCCGTTTATGTAAACACAAGCTGTAGGCAGAGAGAGTGTTATTTCTACAGTGCCTTTAAGTACAAGTAGCTTCAGAAGAGACTTTCACCACCGAACGGATGACTGTTGATAACATTGTTTATGTGTCAAAGTCCGCTTGATGGACACATCTGGCGCCTACGCAGCTCGCTCGTGCTGAACAATGTTCTTGCTGTTATTTCGTTACGTTACTGTAGGATATCAAAGGTCAGCAAGCGAATGCTAAAATAGCTCTGATATTCTGACCAATTTTTGCTGATTTTTGCCGACTTTGAGCGAGACGCGACGGTGGAGGAAGGAAGCAAAATACGTGGAAGGCGTACGTAATTTACTTGCCCTTCCAACCAGAACTTTTGCCGCTCCCAAGTTTCGGTTGATGCGTTCTACTGTGTCAAAAATAATTCAAGAATAAACTTTCTGTGGCTGACTAACAATATTACGGAGTGTGTTATTCTTCCTGGTTAAAGACAGTTGTACACTGTTCATCTAGCAATAAGATGAACCTTCGTGTAAACAAAGTAATGCCCGTCAGGGGTCATTGGCCGCATTGCTCAAGCGTCTGTTTTCGTGCGATCTCTGAAAATACGCCTTACCTACGTATTAGGTATTTTGTCCTCATTCCAGCTCAAATTGTGGTGTCATTATAAGACACCAATCCAGGAAGAGTACGCGACACCAGCGTCTTACTGGGTGCTGGAATATCGCACGTCAACGACAACTGTCGGGGACCAGCAGTTCGACAGCTCCGCTCCACGGGACAGCGGCTGCCGAGAACTAGTCGTCAAAAGACTTTATTCAGAGATTGTAAATGCTTGTTATGTTCAACACAACTGCTTTTCAAAATCTGAGTAAATGTGTTTGATTATTCAGTTGTAGCACTGTCGATCCATGTTCTGTGGTGTGCCCAGCTACTCTAGTCTCTCTCTTGCTTCTTAGTTCATAAATTACTGTCATGACCACCCGAGATACAACACAAACGAAATTCTGACATCTACATCTACACGGATACTGTGCAAATCACATATAAGTGCTGGAAAAGGGTTCATCGAACCACCTTCCCGATTCTCTATTATTCCAATCTCGTATAGCGCGCCGAAAGAATGAACACCTATATTATTTGGAACGAGCTCTGACTTCCCTTATATTATCATGGTGATCGTGTCTCCCTATGTAGGTCGGCATCAACAAAATATTTTCGCATTCGGAGGAGAAAGTTGGTGACTGGAATTTCGTGAGAAGATTCCTCCGCAACGAAAAACGACTTTGTTTTAATGATGTCCACCCCAAATCCTCTATCATTTCAGTGACATTCACTGCCCTATTTCGCGATGGTACAAAACGCGCTGCCCTTCTTTGAACTTTTTCGATATATTCCGTCAATCCTATCTGGTAAGGATCTCACCTGGCGCAGCAGTATTCTAAAAGACGACGGACAAGCGTAGCGTAGCCGGTCTCGTTAGTAGATCTGTTACATTTTATAAGTGTCCTGCAAATAAAACGCACTTTCGGTAGTCTTCTCCACAACATTTTCTATGTGTTCCTTCCAATTTACGTTCTTCGTAATTGTAATTCCTAGGTATTTAGTTTAATTTACGGCCTTTACATTTGACTGATTTATCGTGTAACCGAAGTTTAACGGATTCCTTTTAGTACTCATGTGGATGACCTCCTCCCATGAACCATGGACCTTGCCGTTGGTGGGAAGGCTAGCGTACCTCAGCAATACACATAGCCGTACCATAGGTTCAACCACAAGGGAAGGGAATCTGTTGAGAGGCCAGACAAATGTGTGGTTCCTGAAGAGGGGTAGCAGCCTTTTCAGTAGTTGCAGGGACAACAGTCTGGATGATTGACTGATCTGGCCTTGTAACACTAACCAAAACGGCCTTGCTGTGCTGGTACTGCGAACGACTGAAAGCAAGGGGAAACTACAGCCGTAATTCTTCTCGAGGGCATGCAGCTTTACTGTATGGTTATATGATGATGGCATCCTCTTGGGTAAAATATTCCGGAGGTAAAATAGTCCCCCATTCGGATCTCCGGAGCCGGACGAGGTGGCCGAGCGGTTCTAGGTGCTACAGTCTGGAACCGCGCGACAGCTCCGGCCGCAGGTTCGAATCCTGCCACGGGCATGGATGTGTGTGATGTCCTTCGGTTAGTTGGGTTTAAGTAGTTCTACGTTCTAGGGGACTGATGACCTCAGCAGTTAAGTCCCATAGTGCTCAGAGCCATTTGAACCATTTGGATCTCCGGGCGGGGCGGGCAACTCTGGAGGACGTCGTTATCAGGAGAAAGAAAACTGTCGTTCTACGAATCGTCAGATCCATTAATCGGACAGGTAGGTTAGAAAATTTAAAAAGGGAAATAGATCGGTTAAAGATAGATATAGTGAAGTTCGGTGGTAGGAGGAACAAGACTTCTGGTTAGGTGAATACAGGGTTATAAATACAAAATCAAATAGGGGTAATGCAGGAGTAGGTTTAATAACGAATAAAAAGTTAGGAGTGCGGGTAAGCTCCGACGAACAGCATAGTGAACGCATTATTGTAGCAAAGTTAGACACGAATCCCACGCGTACCACAACAATACAAGTTTATATGCCAACTAGCTCCGCAGATGACGAAGAGACTGAAGAAGTGTATGATGAGATAAACGAAATTATTCAGATAGCGAAGGGAGACGCAAATTTAATACTCATGGAGGACTGGAATTCAGTAGTAGGAACAAGAAGAGAAGGAAAAGCAGTGGGTGAATATGAAATGTAGGTAAGGAATGAAAGAGGAAATCTCCAGGTATAATTTTTCACAGAGCGTAGTTTAATCATTGCTAACACTTTTAAGGATGGATACATGGAAGAGACATGGAGATACTGGAAAGTTTCAGACTTTTAGGAACCACGATTTAACTTGTAAGACGTTTTCAAGGGCAGATGTGAACTCTGACCACAATCTATTGATTATGAACTTTAGATTAAAACTGAAAAAACTGCAGAAAGGTGGGGATTTAAGGAGATGGGATCTGGATAAACTGAAGGAAGCAGAGGTTATAGGGAGTTTCAGACAGAGCGTTAGGGAACGATGGACAATAACGGGGGAAGGAAATACAGTAGAAGCAGAGTGGGTAGATTAGAGAGAGGAAACAGTGAAGGAAGCAGAGGATCAAGTAGGCATAAAGACGAGGGTTAGTAAAAATACTTGGGTAACAGGAGAGATGTTGAATTTAATTGATGAAAGGAGAAGATATAAAAATGTAGTAATGAGATCGACGGGAAGTGCAAAGTGGCTAAGCAGGGATGGCTAGAGGACAAATGTAAGGATGTAGAGGCATGTATCACTAGTGGTAAGATAGATACTGCCCATAGGAGAAAAGAGAACAACTTGTGTGAATATCAAGAGCTCAGATGGAATACCAGTTCTAAGCAAAGAAGGGAAAGCAAAAAGGTGGAAGGAGTATATAGAAGGTCTATACAAGGGTAATGTACTTGAGGGCAATATTATGGAAATGCAAGAGAACGTAGATGAAGATCAAATAGGAGATATGATACTGCGTGAAGAATTAGACAGCACGAAAAGACCTAACTCTAAAGAAGGCCCCTGGAGTAGACAACTTTCCAGTAGAACTACTGATAGCCTCGGGTGGGGCAGCCATGACAAAACTCTACCATATGGTGAACAGAATGTATGAGACAGGCGAAATACCCTCAGACTTCAAGAAGAATATAGTAATTCCAATCCTAAAGAAATTAAATGTTGACAGGTGCGAAAATTACCGAACTATCAGTTTAATTAGTCATGGCTGCAAAATACTAACGCGGATTCTTTACAGACCAATGGGAAAACTAGTAGGAGCCGACCTCGAGGAAGATCAGTTCAGATTCCGTAGAAATGCTGCAGCACGTGAGGCAATACTGACCCTAAGACTTATCTTAGCAGGTAGATTAGGAAAGACAAACCTATGTTCCTAGCATTTAAAGAGTTAGAGAAAGCTCTTGACAATGTTGCCTGGAATACTCTCTTTCAAATTCTGTAGGTGGCAGGGGTCAAATACAGGGAGCAAAAGGCTATTTACAATTTCTACAGAACCCAGATGGCAGTTATAAGAGTCGAGGGGCATGAAAGGGAAGCAGTGGTTGAGAAGGAAGTGAGATAGGCTACAACCCTATCTCAGATGTTACTCAATCTGTATATTTAGCAAGCAGAAAAATTTGGAGTAGGAATTAAAATCCATGGAAAAGAAATAAAAACTTTGAGGATTCCCGACGAAATATAATTCTGTCAGAGACAGCAAAGGACCTGGAAGAGCAATTAAACGGAATGGACAGTGTCTTGTAAGGGAGATATAAGATGAACCACAATAGTAAAACGAGGATAATGGAATGTGGTCTAATTAAATCAGGTGACGCTGAGGGAATTAGATTAGGAAATGAGACAGTTAAAGTAGTAGATGAGTTTTGCTATTTGGGGAGCAAAATAACTGCTGATGGTCGAAGTAGAGAGGATATAAAACGTAGACTGGCAATGGAAAGGAAAGCGTTTCTGCAGAAGAGAAATTTGTTAACTTCAGGATTTAAATGTCAGGAAGTCTTTCCCGAAAGTATTTGTATAGAGTGTAGCCATGTATGGAAGTGAAACATGGACGATAAATAGTTTAGATACGAAAAGAATAGAAGTTTTCAAAATGTGGTGCTACAGAAGAATTCTGATGATTAGATGGGTAGAATACGTAATTAATGAGGAGGTACTGAATAGAATTGGGGAGAAGAGGAATTTGTGGCACAACTTGACCATAAGAAGGGATCAGTTGGTAGGTTACGTTCTGAGGCATCGAGGGATCATCAATTTAGTGCTGGAGGGAACCATGGAGGGTAGAATTTGTAGAGGGAGACCAAGAGATGAATACGCTAAGCAGATTGAGAAGGATATAGGTTGCAATAGTTATTCGGAGATGAAGAACCTTCCACAGGATAGAATAGCATGGAGAGCTGCATCAAAGCAGTCCCTGGACTGAAGAGCACAACAGCAGCAGCAACAACAACAACAAGAACAACAGTGGATGACCTCACACTTTTCGTTATTTAGGGTCAATTTCCAATTTTCGCACCATACAGATATCTTTTCTGAATCGTTTTGCTATTTGTTTTGATTTTCTGACGTCTTTACTAGTCGATTGAGACAGCGTCATCTGAAAACAACCCAAGACGGCGGCTCAGATTGTCTCACAAATCTTTTATATAGATAAGGAACAGCAAAGCGTCTTGGGGAACGCCAGAAATCACTTCCGTTTTACTCGATGACTTTCCGTCAATTACTGCAAACTGTGACCTCTCTGACAGGAAATCAAGAATCCAGTCACATAACTGAGACGATATTCCATAAGCACGCAATTTCACTACAAACCGCTTGTGTGTCACAGTGTCAAAAGTCTTCCGGAAATCAAGAGATACAGAATCAATTCGAGATCCATTGTCAATATCACTCAACACTTCATGCTAGTTGTGTTTCACAAGAACGAAGTTTTCTAAATCTGTATTGACTGTGTGTCAATAGACCGTTTTCTTCGAGGTAATTCATAATGTTCAAACACAACATATGTTCCAAAATCCTGCTGCATATCGACGTTAATGATACGGGCCTGCAATTTAGAGAATGACTCCTACTGCGCTACCGGCCATTAAAATTGCTGCACCAAGAAGAAATGCAAATGATAAACGGGTATTCATTGGACAAATATCTTATACTAGAACTGACATGTGATTATATTTTCAAGCCATTTGGGTGCATAGATCCTGAGAAATCAGTACCCAGAACAACCACCTCTGGCCGTAATAACGACCTCGATACGCCTGGGCATTGAGTCAAACAGAGCTTGGATAGCGAGTACAGGTACGGCTGCCCATGCAGCTTCAACACGATACCACGGTTCATCAAGAGTAGTGACTGGCGTATTGTGACGAGCCAATTGCTCGGCCACCATTGACCAGACGTTTTCAGTTAGTGAAAGATCTGGAGAATGTGCTGGCCAGGGCAGCAGTCGAACATTTTCTGTATCCAGAAAGGCCCGTACAGGACCTGCAACATGCGGTCGTGCATTATCTGCTGAAATGTAGGGTTTCGCAGGGATCGAATGAAGGGTAGAGCTACGGGTCGTAACACATCTGAAATGTAACGTCCACTGTTCAAAGTGCCGTCAGTGCGAACAAGAGGTGACCGAGACGTGTAACCAATGGCACCCCCTACCATCACGCCGGGTGATACGCCAGTATGGCGATGACGAATACACGATTCCAATGTGCGTTCACCGCGATGTCGCCAAACACGGATGCGACCATCATGATGCTGTAAACAGAACCTGGATTCATACGAAAAAATGACGTTTTGCCATTCGTGCACCCAGGTTCGTCGTTGAGTACACCATCGCAGGCGCTCCTGTGATGCAGCGTCAAGGGTAACTGCAGCCGTGGTCTCCGAGCTGATAGACCATTCTGCTGGAAACGTCGTCGAAATGTTCGTGCAGATGGTTGTTGTCTTGTAAACGTGCCCATCTGTTGACTCAGGGATCGAGACGTGGCTGCACGATCCGTTACAGCCACGCTGATAAGATGCCTGTCATCTCGACTGCTAGTGATACGAGGCCGTTGGGATCCAGCACAGCGTTCCGTATTACCCTCCTGAACCCACCGATTCCATATTCTGCTAACAGTCATTGGATCTCGACCAATGCTAGCAACAATGTCGCGATACGATGAACCGCAATCGCGATAGGCTACAATCCGAGCTTTATCAAAGCCGGAAACGTGATGGTACGCATTTCTCCTCCTTAAACGACGCGTCACAACATCGTTTTACCAGGCAACGCCGGTCACCTGCTTTTTGTGTATGAGAAATCGGTTGGAAACTTCCCTCATGTCAGCACGTTGTACGTGTCGCCATCGGCGCCAACCTTGTGTGAATGCTCTGAAAAGCTAATCATTTGCATATCACAGCATCTTCTTGCTGTCCTGTTAAATTTCGCGTCTGTAGCACGTCATCTTCGTGGTGTAGCAATTTTAATGGCCAGTAGTGTAGCTTTCTTGAATATCGGTGTAACCTGTACAACTTTACAGTGTTTGGGTACGGATCTGTAGTCGAGCGAACGGTTGTATATGACGTGCTCTAAAGCTTCGAGTCTTAAGTTTCGTTGCTAATCACTATGCTAAACGTCTAACCCACGGGGTTGTATAAAATCTCACTGGACAGTCGTTTCTGATGTGCCTGGCAGTCGTCGTACGAGCTTAACCGAATGCAGAAAAATGCACATAAGTATGATCTTACGCCAAAAAGGGGTTGGTGTTAGTGGTGGTGGTGGTTATCACAGCTTTGGCAGTTCTTCCTGGGGCGCAGGATCATTTCGGTATGACTCTCCTCGCATCCAGCGTGTTGACAAATTGTCCGGAAGCAAGATCCTGCGCTTACCGTCCCATAAACCGATCTCGCCGGAAATCATTTAGCAGCACGAATTGTGCTAGTCGACACCGTCGCCTCATGTCTACGGTGTTTATAATTCAGTGTGCCGCCTCCGCAGGCGAGATCGCTAATGAGATTTTTAGAATCATATTTTTTAAAAATTTTTCATTCTTTTTTTCTTTTATGTGTACTGTTAGCCGCAAATTGATTAAAATAATGGAAGTACTTATACAATATAAATGTTTCAAAGACATTGTGTTGATTGTAACACGTATTAGATAACGAGGGAACGGGTTTAATAAGTACAGAAACAAATGAATAACGTATCACGGAATGAGTGCCTGTGTCGCTGTCGATAGTGATCCGTCAGTCGAATGACATTCCAGTTTGTGTTATTGGAGAGGAGTACATTATATGCCGACATCCCATTTCTCTTTCGCCCTACTCAAAAATGGTTCAAATGGCTGTGAACACTATGGGACTTAACATCTGAGGTCATCAGTCCCCTAGACTTAGAACTACTTAAACCTAACTAACCTAAGGACACCACACACATCCATGCCTTAGGCAGGATTCGTACCTGCGACCGTAGCAGCAGCGCGGTTCCGGACTGAAGCGCCTCGAACCGCTCGGCCACAGCGGCCGGCTTCTCCTACTCATCATCTGCAACAACACGAACACAACACTAAACCGTAGAAGCACTCGTCACAGTCATCCACACGCAGAGATACACACTTCACGCTTCGTTACATGTCGGAGGAAGGCAACTGAAAACCACCATCTTTAGGATCTCGCCCAAGACGAAAATAGGCGATCCCCGCATCTACAACGTTCATTTCCTTAGTATGAGACTGACTCAGACTGTAGACAGCAGCCGGCCGGAGTGGACAAGCGGTTCTAGGCGCTGCAGTCTGGAACCGCGCAACCGCTACGGTCGCAGGTTCGAATCCTGCATCGGGCATGGATGTGTGTGTTGTCCTTCGGTTAGTTAGGTTTAACTAGTTCTAAGTTCTAGGGGACTGATGACCTCAGACGTTAAGTTCCATAGTGCTCAGAGCCATTTGAACCATTTGTAGACAGCACAATGCTCGGAGAAAATATCGCTCTTTAAGTGCGCCAGATACATTTGTTACGGTCTCAGAGTTTCGTTGTTTCGTAGGAGTTCCTAATCTGCCTAGACGACATCTTCTGGGCCTTCTGCCATTTCCGGTTGCAGAGGTGGTGTTATTCGTTTTAGTTTTGGAGGTATTCAGTTTCTTCTGTCATTGGTGTATGTTGGATCTTAGTACTCTAACCCATGCACTGAATAGTAGCTTACTTAATAAGAATGCTAGAACGGAAATAAATGTCCTCGCGCAGTGTGGGGGCGCCGCCGAGAGGAAGAGCGAGCTCTCGGATGCCGGGATTACAGCAACCGCAAAGAGCCCGCTTCCGGACTGCGTGACTCACTTGTCTTGCCTTTGCGATTGCGATCTTTCCTACAGACTCTTTTAGACGCACTGACTCAGCAATCTGTTCCCCGGCTGACGTCACTGCGACCTTCATCTGTACAGGTAAGCATTCTCGTTGAGGGGCTTCAGCACTCGGCGTTCCCTGCCCTCCACTACAGTACACCGATGCACTGACGTGATCCACAGAGCCACTCCCTGACATAATCACGCTCCCTACACGAGCGACAGTGCGTGGATAGCACTTGTATCTTTGCAATTTTTTGGAGTCCAATTGACAGCTGACACCCCGCTTAGGCAGAGGTTTCATTGATGCTGACACTGAACGTTTTTTTGTAATTTCTAAATTTTGGTGAGTAAAGTTTTCATAGTTTCTAAGTTACAACTTTCATCGTTTGTCGCCTAATAATGTATAACAAATATCTCTCATTTTTATGTCACCTTAATCCTAATTACAGATCTGATGTTGACAGTAGCCGAAAAGACATAAAAAATAAAGAAATACACTGATCGCTATAAAAAGAAATGCACCCAGAAGGACAAGGTGGATTGCGATCGCCGCGCGGGATTAGCAGAGCGGTTTCAGGTGCTGCAGTCATAGACTGTGCGGCTGGTCCCGGCGGAGGTTCGAGTCCTCCCTCGGGCATGGGTGTGTGTGTTTGTCATTAGGCTAATTTACGTTAAGTAGTAAGAATGAAAAAACTGAAAAAGGCGACAATGGTGAAGAAATGGGATCTAGAGAAGATAAGGTCCAACAAAGAACAAATTACAGAAATGCTGTCTCGGGACTTTCTAAACACATTACGAGACAAAGAAGCACCTGATAATGCCAACGAGTACTGGAATATGCTGAAAGAAGGAATCATTAAAGCAGGACAGCAAAATATAGGATATGTAAAAGGGAAAAGGTCAAAAAAACCATGGGTCACACAAGAAATGATTTCCAAGATGGAGGAGAGAAGAAAATTGAAAAACAAGAACACTGAAGATGCAAGAAAGATATACCGAAGGTTAAATAACGAACTGCGAAGAGAAACAGAGCAGGCTAGGAAAAAATGGCTAAAAGAGGAATGTGATGAAATTGAAGAACTGGACAGGAAAGGAAGATACGACTTACTATACAACAGAGTAAAGACTATGACATGGGAACAAAACAGAGCAGGAAGTGCTACTATGGAAATTTTGAGTAAAGACGAAGAGGTAGTGTATAAAGATCGTGACGATGTCCTCCAGAGATGGGAAGAATATATAAAAGAGCTATATGACACAAATAGCAAACCAGAAACTCTGGAACTTGAATCACACAACAGTGTAAGTGATGAAGAGAAAGGACCGACCATCATAATGGAAGAAGTAAAGTCTGCTATTGCTGCAATGAAAAATGGCAAAGCAGTAGGTACAGATACAATACCGGGAGAAATACTAAAATGCTTGAACCACAATGGAATAAGAGAAATATTGAGGTTATGTAATAAAATATATGACAGTGGTGAATGGCCTGAGGACTTTTTGACAACAGTAATGATTCCATTGCCGAAAAAACAAGGAACCAAGAAATGCAGCGAGCACAGGACAATCAGCCTCATTTCACATGCAGCCAAAGTGATGTTAAGAATAATTAATAAAAGACTTGAAAAAGTAATAGAGGAGAATCTCGGCGAGGAGCAGTTTGGCTTTAGACGGAATACGGGCACCAGAGATGCAATAGGGCTCCTACGAATCTTAGGAGAAAGGTTTATTGAAAAAGGAAGAGACCTATATATGTGCTTCATCGATTTAGAAAAGGCATTTGACAATGTGGTTTGGGACAAGCTGGCGACTATTATGAGGGAAAAGAGAGTGGACTGGAAAACCAGAAGACTTATAAACTCATTGTACCTTAATCAAAAAGTTTCAGTTAAAGTGAGAGGAGAAAGTACAAACTGGATCAGACTAGGGAAAGGAGTAAGACAAGGATGCTGTTTATCACCTACTCTTTTCAACCTGTACTTGGAAAATATGATTGACCAATGCTCATTAGATGACAAAGGAGTAGAAATTGGAGGAAGAAGAGTAGGGTGCTTGAGATTTGCTGATGACATGGTCCTTCTAGCCACAGGGGAAAAAGAATTACAGGATTTGGTGGACACCATTGCAACTAACGGAAAAAAATATGGAATGAAAATTAACACAAATAAAACAAAAGTATTGGCAATAGGAGGAAATAAGGAACTAAAAATTGTGCTGAATGGAGAAAAACTAGAACAGGTGCAAAATTTTAAGTATCTTGGAAGCAGGATAGACACCGACTGGAAGTGCACCACAGAAATTAAAACAAGGATAGCAATGGCAAAAGAGGCGTTTTATAAGAAAAGGAGAATCTTCTGCAGCGGTATGGACAGAGAACTCAGAAAGAGACTCATAAAATGTCTTGTATGGAGTGTTCTTCTATATGGCGCTGAAACATGGACTATGAGGAAAAAAGACAGAGAAAGGCTGGAGGCTTTTGAGATCTGGACATGGCGGAAGATGGAAGGAATAAGTTGGATGGACAGAGTAAAAAATGAAGAGGTACTGAGAAGAGTGGGAGAGAAAAGGCAGTTACTAGATGTAATAAAGAGAAGAAAAAGAAATTGGATTGGGCATATATTAAGAAAAAATGACGGACTGATAAAAACAGTTTTAGAAGGTTATGTAGAAGGGAAAAGGAAGCGAGGAAGGAAGAGATTCCAGATACTGGATGACATGATGGACGGTACAACATACAGCAGCCTTAAGAAGGAAGCAATGGATCGCAGAAAATGGAGAGGCAAAGGACCTGCTAATATAGCAGATAACTGATGATGATGAGTGTGTAAGCTTAGGGACTGATTACCTTAGCAGTTAAGTCCCATAAGATTTCACATACATTTTTTTTTGTTTGCGATCATTGTTGACAGGTAGGTAGATGGTTCCATTCATGCGAAATGATTACACTTTAAACTTTGAAGGAACAACATTTGTTGCGCTACACGGCCACAAAATGTGTGTGTGAGTATGGCGTTTGGCCCCACGGTTGTGAATACAACCGTCCATACTTGGCAGAATAGTAGATTTTTACAGGTCTCGGATGCAATCGAGAGATGCTCCATCCCGTGCTATTTGCAAACTGCTGGGCGGAGGTGGAGTGCCGATGGCACCCACACGTTCTCGATAGGGGAGAGATCGGGCGATGCGTTGACCGTGGCAGAGTATCCGCAGCTGCAAGCCACTCCCGGGAGCTGGCAGCTGTATGGGGATGAGCGTTGTCCTGTTGAAATAGGCCACGGGCGTGGCAGAGCCAGCGGTTGCAGGACCTCCTCCACGTACCGTACGGCTGTCAGGGAGCACGTTAGGAACACTGACGGTGAACACGGCCACCGTAGGATATCGCTCCCCACACTGTAACGCCGTTCTATGCGAGACGTGTGAGCTTGCAAAATTACCCGCGATTCGACTGTTCCGCCAGCCTCTGCCGTGTAGACGGGGCCACTAGCACGAGATTCACGCGTACGATCGGGATGGATTCTATTCTCACGCGCACGAAAGTGCTTCGCCCATGCGCAGACGACCGAGTGGGGAGCGTAACTGACAAACAGAGCGAAGTTCTTAATGAATTGCGCATCCTGCTTAACGGAAGGTTGTAGTTCATTCATCTCATAAACAGTTAACGGATGGAACATCTGCTATTAGCATTCACTTTCTCGCGAAAGGAAAAAAAATGTGTGAAATCTTATGAGACTTAACTGCTAAGGTCATCAGTCCCTAAGCTTACACACTACTTAACCTAAGTTATCCTGAGTACAAACACACACACCCATGCACGAGGGAGGACTCGAACCTCCGCCGCGACCAGCTGCACAGTCCATGACTGCAGCGCCTGAGACCGCTCGGCTAATCCCGTGCGGCTCACGAAAGGAAAAACGTGAGTTAATGTGGTAAATTAACATTGGCATCACAAACACATTTCTATTGATTTAACACGATTTCCATCTTTTATAGTGGGGTCGTTTACACATGTAAGTGACTTCGTTTCACATAAACTGCAGGAAGACAACTAAATATAGCGTCACACTGTACGTCTACAATACAATAAAATACTGTATAGTAATCATTACAAAAACGCATAAAATACTAGATAGTCACGGAAAGTGAATTTAAGCCGTCGGTTCAGTTGCTGGAAGCTGACAACAAAAACAGTAGACACGTAGAGCAAACGACTCGACAGGCACGCACCGTGTGAGCGCTTTTTTGTAGTTGGGCCGAGTGTAGGGTGGAGCGACTTTCTTGTTAGTGTCGCACGTCCCGTGTAACAGCAGGCCGGCGAGACGTGTGATGGAGAAGGACAGTGCCACTGTGCACTGCGTCTCCAGACACGGACACGGTGGCCGTCGCCTGCACGACTCGTCATTACAGAAGTCTGCAAGGCCAACGTCCGTTGTTGCCCTTTACTGAAACAGTGTTGGGTGCTATTGAGAAGGGATTTAAAATCGATTTCGTGTTTCTAAATTTCCAACGGGTTGTAGTGAAATTGCGTGCTTATGGAATACCGTCTCAGTTATGTGACTGGATTCGTGATTTCCTCTCAGAGAGGCCACAGTTCGTAGTAACTGACGGAAAGTCATCGAGTAAAACGTAAGTGATTTCTGGCGTTTCCCAAGGTAGTGTTATAGGCCCTTTGCTGTTCCTGATCTATATAAACGATTTAAGAGACAATCTGAGCAGTCGTCTTAGGTTGTTCTCAGATGAAGCTGTCGTTTATCGACTAGTTAAGTCATCAGAAGATCAAAACAAATTGCAAAAAAAATATTTAAAAAAGATATCTGTATGGTGCGAAACTTGAGAGTCGACCCTAAATAACAAAAAGTGTGAGTTCATCCACATGAGCACTAAAAGGAATCCGTTAAACTTCGGTTATACCATAAATCAGTCAAATCTAAAGGCCGTAAATTCAGCGAAATACTGAGAAATTTCAATTACGAACAATTTAAATTGGAAGGAACACATAGAAAATGTTGTGCGGAAGGCTAACCAAAGAGTGCGTTATATTCAATTATAAAACGTAACAGACTTACTAAAGAGACTGACTGCACTACGCTTGTCCGCCCTCTTTTAGAATACTGCTGCGCGGTGTGGGATCCTTAGCAGATAGGATGGACGGAGAACATCGAGCAAGTTCAAAGAAGGGAGGAACGTTTCGTATTATCGCGAAATAGGGGAAAGAGTGTGACTGAAATGATACAGGATTTGGAGTGGATATCACTAAAACAAAGGTGTTTTTCGCTGCGGTGGAATCTTCTCACAAAATTTCAATCGCCAACTTTTTCCCCCGAATGCGAAAATATTTTGTTGACGCCGATCTACATAGGGAGACACGATCACCATAATAAAACAAGACAAATCAGAGCTCGCATGGAAAGATATAGGTGTTCGTCTTTTCCGCGCGCTGTACGAGATTGGAATACAAGAGAATTATTCTGAAAGTGGTTCGGTGAATCCTCTGCCAGGCACTTAAATGTGATTTGCAGAGTATCGATGTTGTTGTTGTTGTTGTGGTCTTCAGTCCTGAGACTGGTTTGATGCAGCTCTCCATGCTACTCTATCCTGTGCAAGCTTTTTCATCTCCCAGTACCTACTGCAACCTACATCCTTCTGAATCTGCTTATTGTATTCATCTCTTGGTCTCCCTCTACGATTTTTACCCTCCACGCTGCCCTCCAATACTAAATTGGTGATCCCTTGATGCCTCAGAACATGTCCTACCAACCGATCCCTTCTTCTGGTCAAGTTGTGCCACAAACTTCTCTTCTCCCCAATCCTATACAATACTTCCTCATTAGTTATGTGATCTTCCCATCTAATCTTCAGCATTCTTCTGTAGCACCACATTTCGAAAGCTTCTATTCTCTTCTTGTCCAAACTATTTACCGTCCATGTTTCACTTCCATACATGGCTACACTCCATACGAATACTTTCAGAAATGACTTCCTGACACTTAAATCTATACTGGATGTTAACAAATTTCTCTTCTTCAGAAACGCTTTCCTTGCCATTGCCAGCCTACATTTTATATCCTCTCTACTTCGACCATCATCAGTTATTTTGCTCCCCAAATAGCAAAACTCCTTTACTACTTTAAGTGTCTCATTTCCTAATCTAATACCCTCAGCATCACCCGACTTAACTCGACTACATTCCATTATCCTCGTTTTGCTTTTGTTGATGTTCATCTTATATCCTCCTTTCAAGACACTGTCCATTCCATTCAACTGCTCTTCCAAGTCCTTTGCTGTCTCTGACAGAATTACAATGTCATCGGCGAACCTCAAAGTTTTTATTTCTTCTCCATGAATTTTAATACCTACTCCGAATTTTTCTTTTGTTTCCTTTACTGCTTGCTCAATATACAGATCGAACAACATCGGGGAGAGGCTACAACCCTGTCTTACTCCCTTCCCAACCACTGCTTCCCTTTCAAGTCCCTCGACTCTTATAACTGCCATCTGGTTTCTGTACAAATTGTAAATAGCCTTTCGCTCCCTGTATTTTACCCCTGCCACCTTTAGAATTTGAAAGAGAGTATTCCAGTCAACATTGTCAAAAGCTTTCTCTAAGCTTTCTCTGTAGATGTACGTATTGCCGATACTATGCAATTCGGACTGGCGCTGGTAATGTGTGAGTGGCAGCCACCGTAACGGCGAGTGCTGCGTCTTGCCAGTGCTACTGGCACTTACAGAATAAGGCACAACAGCCTGCTGAATGGCCCCTGTTGGCTCTTTTCTTTCATTCGTGTCTTCCTGTGCCCATCGTTACCAATAGTGTCCGTACGATACGACGATAGGACCACAGCCCCACGAAGCGGCTTCTCTTGGACTCGCCTAGTGTCTCCTGGCCGGGGATTCTCTTATGACGCTGCACGGCGTCGCACTGGCCGTACGGCCGTTTGGAGCACTCGACATCAACCGACAGACACGACGTCACTGCCCCACCCATGTTCCCCGCGTGCGCGGCCGACCGTGCGAAAGTAATCGCCGCGACATACCCACCCATTTTGCAGTGGATCAGCCGGGTCCTTCTGAGTGCAACGCCTTTTATGACGATCAGTGTATACTAAGCGATTTAAAATGTTTTATTCACAGAGTGTACATTCTATCTTTCTTAGCGTTCATCTCGTCGCACGGGGTCGGCTGCTAATTCGGAGTATTTATTTTTATCAATTTTTGGGCTAGATACTCTTTCTATTGCCTCAGTTGTCGTTAACTTGAGAAAGAAAAGTCTTGCGTGACATCTGTGTGGAATCGTGTAAGCTTCACTCTGTGTTATCGTATTTTATCTGCTCGTTATCGTATTTTCTGAGAGGGCATTGGGGACCAGCCCAGCATTTTGTAGCGTTTCCTACCTTGTTTTTACCTCAAAAGTCTCATACAACTTCTCCTTTAATCGTCCTGCGATTACTGCATGTGGTAAACACTTGTAAAGTACTGCATATATTTTTTCGTTCTCTTCGTATTTATTGACACTAACTGGAAGTTCAGTTTTAATGATCGGCTTTGTAAGATGTGGGAGCCTCAGTAGGTTAACACGGATCAGCAACTTACACCAGTCAGCAGGAGTTTTAGATAGTTTACAAGTGGCCATTTCGATTACCGGGAATGAACAGACAGATGCTTTAAGTACGACGCCTATTTATGGACACCCGCATTAGAGAAATTAAAAAAATGTAAATTACAGGATTATTACATTTTGGATATTAACATAAGAGACAGAGAAACTGAAAGATACACTAGAAGGTCAAGCAAAATTGTTTAACCAAAAGCTGTATAATTTGACATTTTTAGGTACTTCTTTATTAGAGGGAAGTGTTAATGTATTGGGCGTTTCCCAAAGTTTGCCAACAATTTCATATAAAGCGTAAATTTTTTATTGAAATAATTAACAAACTAGTATGTAATTTTAGTAAAAGGATGGATTTTCAGACGAAAAAAGATCACGGCTACTAAACTGTAGCACTGGATTTGGGAAAGAATGCATTTTAAGATTACAGAACTCTGGAACTCGAAAAATGTGAATGTATTTAACTTTAGAAATATTTAATTTTCAGGAAAAAGAGGAGAATGACGGCTTTCAAATAAGCTACGTCAATCTTAAAACAAACAAATTTTTAACGGTATTCTGTTTTGATGAGCACATGCTTTATAACTTTTGTATTACAATCGTCTATTTATTTACGTAAGTGACTGGTTGCTAAGCTCAGCATATTGTACACACACGTACAGAGTGCTTACACACTTGTAGAAGTTGCACAGGGAACTCAGGTACGGAAACGTTATCAAGCGACGCTACAGAGTTTCGTAAATTTATGTACCAGGAATAGGCAAAATTATGAGAACACCTGTACTTACTTCGGAATAAACCATTAATAAGGGGTTGGATACCTATTTGCCGGTAATACAGCTGCAATTCTTCTTAAAATACTGGCATATAATGATTGTATAGTTTCCAGTGGAATGTTATGCTACTCTTCGATCAGCACCGCTTCTAAGTTCTGTAGTGACGGGGGAGGCGGAAATCTGCTCCGGAGTCTGCGCTCCAATAACACCCACAAGAGTTGATAATGTTATAGTCTGGGGACTGTGCTGGCGAGGTAAGATGCTGCAGTTCAGTTGCAAGCACCACGTATCACGATTGTACTCACCTGGGTGAGTGAGTGGGTGCACTATCGTCCTGAAATATGACATCACTGTTGGGGAACAACATTTGAATCATGAGGTGCTCCCGATCACTTAAAATGTTCACATAATCGTTGGCTGCAACACGGCATTTGAGCCGACCGCTGTGGCCGAGCGGTTCTGGGCGCTTCAGACCGGAACCGTGTGGCTGCTACGGTCGCAGGTTCGAATCCTGCCTCGGGTATGGATGTGTGTGATGTCCTTAGGTTAGTTAGGTTTAAGTAGTTCTAAGTTCTAGGGGACTAGTGACCTCAGATGATAAGTCACGTAGTGCTTGGAGCCATTTTTGAACGGCCTTTGAGAATGATGATGGGACCAGCAGAAAACCACGATATGGCTGCCCACCCCATGACACTTTCACCTCGATGATTAACCGTTGGAATTAAGAAGTCAGGATTGTATGCTTCTTTTGGCAGTCTCCAGACGTAAACTCGTCCCGATTTGGAAATAACGAATACGTTGACTCTTCGGACCATATGACGTGTTTCCTCTGTCCAGCCGTCCAGGATGTATGCTCCTGACATCATGTTTTAGGCTTGTTTGCGTTGGTTCTCGGCGGACAGTGTCGGTAGATACGGGGTCTCGGAAATGCTGACGATGTTTGGTTTGTGGGGCGCTCATCTGCGCGGTTATCAGCGCCCGTACGAAATCCCAATTTTCACACAGTCAATTTTTTTCTCCCAATCGAATCTAGTCACTGTCACAAATGATGATGATAATGAAATGATGAGGACAACACAAATACCCGATACCCAGGCAGAGAAAATCCCCAACCCGGCCGGGAATCGAACTTGGGACTCCGTGATCCAGAGGCTGCAACGCTAGTCACTAGACCATGAACTGCGGTCACGGGGCCTCGAAGATGGCTATCGAGTTCTACAGTCACTTTAGCTGCCGTAGTTTTGTGTTGTTTTGACACAATTCGTGTTAGCGTACAACGATCTTCGTCATTTAGTTTTTGAAAAAAAAAAAAAAAAAAGGTTCAAATGGCTCTGAGCACTATGGGGCTTAACATCGGAAGTCATCAGTCCCCTAGAACTTAGAACTACTTAAACCTAACTAACCTAAGGACATCAGACACATCCATGCCCGAGGCAGGATTCGAACCTGCGACCGTAGCAGTCGCGCGATTCCGGACTGAAGCGCCTAGAACCGCTCGGCCACCGCGGCCGGCTAGTTTTTGATTTGCTGCTACTATTAGGTTTACGCGATGATATCTTTGCATGTTTTACGTGGGCTACCATGATTGTTGAAACAGTTGCTCTTGAAACATTCAGTAAGTTGGTTGTCTTGGTTACTGATGATCCAGCTAATCGGCCCCCCACAAAAAATGGTTCAAATGGCTCTGAGCACTATGGGACTTAACATCTGAGGTTCTCAGCCCCCTAGAACTTAGAACTACTTAAACCTAACTAGCCTAAGGACATCACACACATCCATGCCCGAGACAGGATTCGAACCTGCGACCATAGCAGTCGCGCGGTTCCGGACTGAAGCGCCTAGAACCGCTCGGCCACCGCGGCTGGCTAGTTTTTGATTTGCTGCTACTATTAGGTTTACGCGATGATGTCTTTCCATGTTTTACGTGGGCTATCATGACTGTTGAAACAGTTGCTCTTGAAACATTCAGTAAGTTGGTTGTCTTGGTTACTGATGATCCAGCTAATCGGGCCCCCACAAAAAATGGTTCAAATGGCTCTGAGCACTATGGGACTTAACATCTGAGGTTCTCAGCCCCATAGAACTTAGAACTACTTAAACCTAACTAACATAAGGACATCACACAGCCGGCCAGAATGGCCGACCGGTTCTAGGCACTACAGTCTGGAACCGCGCGACCGCTACGGTCGCAGGTTCGAATCCTGCCTCAGGCATGGATATGTGTGATGTCGTTAAGTTAGTTAAGTTTAAGTAGTGCTAAGTTCTAAGGGACTGATAACCTCAGAAGTTAAGTCCCATAGTGCTCAGAGCCATTTGAACCATTTTTGACACCACACACAGCCATGCCCGAGGCAGGAATCGAACCTGCGTCCGTAGCGGTCGCGAGGTTCCAGACTGAAGCGTCTAGAGCCGCTCGGCCACCACGGCCGGCTCGGGTCCCCACAATCTGCCCTCTTTGGAACTCTGTTAGGTCTTTCATTGCACGTCGACCTCGGCCTCTGAATGCAAACAAGAAATGTGTGCTGCTCGTAAACAACCCGCACTGATGGCTGTCCGTACTGAACACGCACAGTCCAGTGCGACACGTGTCTTATCTGCGTTGTTGACCTTCAAACACAACCATCCCATTACTACCACTGTTCACATTATTTTCATACCCCCTATAAACTCGTGCCGGGTGAGTCACGTAAGACGTAACACACCTTTTATTTTGTAAACTGCTACACATATCGAAACGCGGTTTTAAGCAAATGTTAGAGCGTCGAGGGACACGTTTGATTTTGTTTTGGTAATGTTTTGAGCGCTGGTATCAACTGAGATATTGAAGTAAGTACGATTTTTTAAATGAAACCGTACACTTTTTGTAATTGTATCAGACAACTCCTGAGGCGACAGTTACAGTGATATCGCGTTTGTTCATGTTCACGTTGAAACCTGTAATAAAAAAGTCGAGAAATGTCTTAGAATTTGGGAGCACGGTGGCCGGAAACGGCATTTGCGGTGCAAACACTGCCAAACAGACGTATCGGACCAGGTTGCGTAGTTCTATACCGTAAGGTAGACCTGCGCTACGACAATAAAACGTTATTTTCCCTTGAACCAGCTTACGGCCTAGATGCGGTTCACCAACGTTTGTTGTATGTGGAAATACGACATAGGCTAGAAACTAGCGTATCACAAAGGGCTTAGGAAAACTGTTTCACGTTGTTGTAGCCTCCCAGACTTACGTGAGCTGAAACAGAAAAATCAACTGTTCATTCTTAAAATATAGAGAAGGTCTTATACGCTGCAAAAAACAACTAATGTATTAAATACCCAAATGTTAGAAGGAAGATTTGATCTCTCTTTTCCCGTATATTGCTGTGTGATTCTTAGATATAAAATACATACTGTCGGACAACTATCTTTCCCTACGCTGCTCTAAATTATATCATATGGGATATATTCGTTGAACTAAACATTTTATTAAAAATACTTTGTTGACTCTCTTTTCACCGCAAAATAACTATTCTTCTTAACGAAACGTCGTTTCATGCTGAACGCAAACGCCTAATTACAGTGTTAGCAACTACATGCACATTTGCAGTCGCCGTTCGAAAGAAGAACAGATGTAATTACAGTGGGTGGTATGGTAGAGCATGCACTGGCAATTCGACGGCACATATCGTCTGGCGTAGTTGGGGCTTCGTCATAGACTGCATCTTTGAGTGCTCCCCAAAGAAAGAAATCAAGAGGGGTCAAATCTGGGGACCTCGTAAGCTATTTGACAACAGAATTTCGTCCTATTCAACGCCCAAGAAAGTTCTCGTTCTGTATTTAAGTTGCAGCACGGGACAAGTGAGCTGGACAACCGTCGTGTTGTAGTCACATACACTGTCGAGGATGCAGTGGTACCTGTTCTAGAAGAACCGGCAGAATGTTCGTCAGAAAGTGTGCGTACGAATTTCTATTTAGAACGCCTGAGATGAAGTAAGGTGCCACACTATACGTTTACGCTCCAGCGCCATTGAAGTTGCACCTAACGAAGTCAGTGTGGATTTTCGGCTATCCAGAAGTGCACGTTATGTAAATTTACATTAGCGTGGTTGGTAAACGTTGCTTCATGGGTAAAGAGCACACGTTGGCAAAACGTAGGGTCGTCTCTCAGTTGTTGAAGGCAAACCGACAAAATTCTGTACGACGTTCGAAATCATGGTCACCGAGTGACTGGTGTAGCACAGATGATAGGGTCGGAAATACGTCGATGCAGGATGCGATGACACTCGTCTGGCTGAGTCCACATTCCTTGCCAATATGTCTCGTACCACTGTGGGGATTCATTAGCGCCGTAGCCAGATCAACTCCTTCGTGTTCTCCGTCAGTTTCAGTCTTCTTTCTTGTCCGCTTTTTGACGTTCAAGCAGCCTGTCCGCACTAGTGTCTTAATAATTCGTGCAACTGCCTGGAGCGTCAGACATTGACGATCCGTATAGACAGCCTTATACCGCTGTATTGTTTTTACGGAATTTCTTTTACGTTCACCATATAAAGGTAGTATATCCAACTTCTCCTCATTGGTGTACAATTCTGCATGCAACGAATGTTGAAGCAGAAATGAGCGGCTTGCAGTGCAGACAAGCAAGCAGGCAAAATGTGTTGACATTCTGACACAGCGTAGGCTGAGAGCTCTGCTTGGCCGTATTTGCGCCGCCAATGCCGATTCCGACCACTGTGCTCTCAAATTCTAGGACATTTCTCGAATTTTTGTACGACTGGTTTCACCTCAACATTAACAAACGCTATATCAGTGTAACTGTCTTCTCAAGAGCTATCGAATGCAGCTATAAAAAGCATACAGTTCCATTTAAAAGAAATGCACTTGCTTCAATATCTCCGTTGATACCAGCGCCAAAACCATTAACCAAATAAGAAACGACGTGCCCCTCGACGCTCTAAGATTTGCCGAAAACCACGTTTCGATATGTGAACCGTTCACGAAATAAAGGGGTGTTACGTCTCACCCTGTATACATGGTGATATTACGAACGTTCTAGTACGATGGTGAAGGATAGATGTATCAATCTGAGGTAAGGGCTCCTGTAAAGGAAACAAACGAGTTGAAAGTTACAAGCGAAAACCGTTCTGATAGGTTTGACAGTGGAATACATGCACTGGTACTGTTATTGCTAAGATTGTAGGGTAGGCCATAGTATAGATCAAAACAAGAAAAAATGACTGTTAAACATGGTGGGAAATGCATACCTTAAGAGCTATGAGCACTTGTCCAATAGAGGATAGAGGAGATGGGTTTTACAGAAGCAAAGGTGAACAAATACCCTTAGCTCCTCTGGTCTGCATTTTAGAGCCCCTATTTACTGGACATCTTTTCCTTGTTTTGGTCAAACTACCACCTCTGAAAGTTGCCTATCCTTCGATCTTAGCAACAAAAGTACCAGTACATATATTCAACTGTCAGAGATATCAGAACGGTTTTCTCTTATAACTTCCACTCGTTCGTTTCCGGTACAGGGATCCTTACATCAAATTGATACATTTATCCCTCTGCATCATCTCAGGGAAGTCTGTAACACCATCACGGAATCACCCTGTATACATATTCATTTACAGGCGCCGGCGCCTATAACTTGGATGCTCTGTAGCGTCGCTGGATGGTGTTTGCCGACATGGGTTCCTATATAAAATTGATATATCCCGTATAACAATCCGATGTCTATCTCGTTCAGTCACCGAGTTGCAAGTAATTCTTTATACGGCCAGACCGTGAATCGTGGCCTCAATTGACCTGCCCGTCTGTTCGTTAAAATAAGCGCGTATGTAGGTGGGAGACAAGTGATCTATAGTCCATTATTGGAATATGAGCAACAAATTACCACGTGGCTTGCAGTACGTAAGTTACGGCGAAAACAAAGGCGACATAAGTTTTTCAACTATGTCGGAACAGTTTTAAACATTATTCGTTTCCACGTGTTTCGAGAACGCTGCCTCTCCGCAAATGTGTATTAAATTTATGTATAGCCGCTCTAGGTATTAAACAGTTCTTAGTTTCGCCTTTCATACAGAAGTCATTTCCTAGCGTAATCTGGAAGTGACATTGTAAATGCAAACAGACATTGTACATAATGATATAACGAATATTTAAATAATTTACTTAACAAAAACACGCTTCAAAGTTTACACATGTACAGTACAGGTACAGAAAAAGTAGATGGAAATTTATTGATATCTTCCCTTAATGGCATTCCGGTGGATTCAGATGATTACATGCCCTTAACTTACAAGCAATCCACGGTGTGTCGATGACACGCCAACGATCTCTACAGTTCCTTTTATCCTAACTTCTGACCTATCACGTTAAGAGGACGCTTAAGCTGGATACAGTCCGCCCCCGGTAGCTGAGTGGTCAGCGCGACAGATTATCATTCCTAAGTGCCCGGGTTCGATTCCCGACTGGGTAGGAGATTTTCTCCGCCGTGGGACTATGTGTTGTGTTATCCTAATCATCATCATTTCATCCCCATCTACGCGCAAGTCGCCGAAGTGGCGTCAAATCGAAAGACTTGCGAACGGTCTACCCGAAGGGAGGCCCTAGTCACACGACATTTTTTTTTTTTTTTGTTACCTGGACGCATCATCCACTGCAGTTATTTTAGAATTTCACTAAATCCAAACACCTAGATGCGGCTATTCATTGGTAAGGTGTGCAGTTTGAAATTTCTAACATGTAGGAATATAAATTCTTTTGGTGATAAAGCACGTTAATACCTTTAATTCATGAAAGTGTACAGTTTTTGTAATTATGACATGCCCATTTTTTCTATAGTATTACTGGGCACATAACTTTTAAATCGACCCGAATTTTATTTTCTTGATCATTCCACTATGATTCACCACAGCCCAATATAAACTATATTTTTTTGCTTCCTGGTGCTCTGCCGCTGGTTCTGTCACGAAATATTGTGCATGAAATAGGAATAATAACTCGGCAGAGCGCCCAGAAGCGCACTATTAATCAACTGCGTCGAGAAAACCTGAGAGATCACATATATTTATTTCTTTTTTCTGTACTTCTGCTATACATGTGTGAACTTAAAAGGTTTTTCATGTCGAAATTCCTATCTTCCTGTTATGTAAATTGTGTAAATACACATTATATCATCATGTATAGCATTTGGTTGCATTTACAGTGTCAGATTCCATTTGGGAAGTGGTTTCAATATAAAGGCATGAATAATTCGTGGAGTAGAATAAAGAGCGTTTTAGCAAATGTAGCGCGTATTCAGCAGTTTTAAAGATTTTTCTCATGAAAATGATAAAAAAGTCGATAATTTTGGAAAGCGTAAAGTAATTCACATGGAGGCGGAATACATCGATACAAAATTGTTCACCAAGCAAACCCTACAGTCTCCTTGGTTCTGTGTACATAGCAAGTAACTGAGCACTTGAAAAGAGCCCGGCAGTTGATACGACTTGTCTGAATGACATCAACACATTTCTTTAGTGGAATAGCTGCGATGAAAGGCAAATGGCAGATTAGAGGTAACTGGAATCCAGGGGTGGCCAGATGGCAATACATTCGTCCTTTGGTTATTCATAGACTGTGACGGGAAGGTATAAGAACAATTTCGGCAGGCAGAACGTTCACCTAAAGACGACCAAGACCTACGACGCGCCCCAGTGCCGAAATTTCACTCTTTTGCAAGTTTAAGGAGTCCGTTGCAACTATGATCTACCCTTGCTTTGGCAGTTGGATTGATGATACCATCGCGTGCTGTGAGCAGAAGTCGTCGGGAATATGGAATGTATTCGTAACGACCAACTACGTATGCACCGCCTCGCTGCCTGTGTTTTGTGGTGGGATCATTAACATCTAAACTGGTTTGCCGATCAGTTGATAGCCGTTCTCTTTATCTCTTCATGGAGAATAATCATTTAGCTTCCAAAGATTCAGTAAATGTCTTTTTATTTGGCGAGATGACGAATTTTGTGGAAGAGTGATTTTTGGTAAATGCAATTTACAACTTTTCTAAAGGAAAAAAGATACAGATTTAACTTCTCGTCGACATCGAGATCGTAAGAGACGGAACGGAAACTGAGTTTGGACAAAGATGGGATAGGAAAGCAGCTGCTACATATTTAAAGAAACGTATCGGTATTTATCTGTACATAGTGCGTCCCACTAGGAATGGTCAGTATTCAGGAATATGACAGAAACAACTATTCGAAGCAAAAAAGTTAAAGTGGACATATACCCTATTCCGAACAGTTTCCGAGGCAGAACACATTTAATGTATATTGTTATTTATTTTATATATTATTCAGTGCATTGTCTGGTTTACACATGTGCAACAGTTAGTAGTCCGCAGCTCGTGGTCGTGCGGTAGCGTTCTCGCTTCCCGCGCCCGGGTTCCCGGGTTCGATTCCCGGCGGGGTCAGGGATTTTCTCTGCCTCGTGATGACTGGGTGTTGTGTGATGTCCTTAGGTTAGTTAGGTTTAAGTAGTTCTAAGTTCTAGGGGACTGATGACCTCAGATGTTAAGTCCCATAGTGCTCAGAGCCATTTGAACCATATAAGCATCATCATACACGCCACATTACAGCTGTTGTACAGTTCACAATAAATGTTCGAATATCGCGCTGTAAATTTCATTGCATTTGCGGTAAAAGTGTTGTGTTCAATGGCCTAGAGTGGATCTCCGCCACCCCGTGCGAGCCCTAAACTTGCTGCACCCCCCACACTCTCTCTTCGCAGTTAAGCATAAAATAATCGAGATATCTGATAATGGGTAACAATATTTGATTAATACTTATATCAAAAGATAGGGACGCTAGAATTTACTTTCTCTGCATAATTTTTTAGCGTCTTCTACGCTTTCCATTACGCTGAACAGATCGTTTTTGAAGAATATTTATATGACTTGTTTGTGTGAGTTGTCTGTAACAGCAAAGAAAAAAATCATATATTTAAGACAACTTCAACAAAAAAAAATATACACATTCATGTAATGAGAATAAATAATTTGTTACATCTGAACCTACAGGGAATGGGCTTTCGTAGCAATAAATTATGCAGTTCTGATTTAAGTGTGAAGAGTACTTTTTCAGATATTAAGTGTATAATAATTCCATGTCAGTAGGGGCTTAGTAGGCAATTCCACTGCCCATTATACGACATGCATCCAGTCTGCGTATGGACAGCCATGCATAATTTTCTTTACATAGACTGAAGCTGCGAGTGAAAGTTAGTACCAAGGCTGGGAATCGACCCCAGATCTCCTTCTTACTGGGAATGTGCGTTACCCACTAAACCACGTTGGCACAGCGGTTCACATAAATGCACGGATTACCCTGGCAAGCCTCGCTCCTCACTGCCGCCACAGTCTACTTTACATTCCCCCATTACACACGGACAGAATTGCTGAGATTCTACATGTTCTCGAGTAGCACCTCAGCATCGAAGGTAAATGGGATTCCAGACTGAAAACCAGGTGCAGGTACTTATACAAATGAAATGACACAATTTCAGAGACTTTACTAGTCTCACTCGCAGTTTCGTCTCTGTACATATAAAATCATATCTATATGAGACCAGTAAAGTCTCTGGAATTGTGTCATTTCATTTATATATGGACCTGCACCTGGGTTTAGGCTGTATCTCCCATTTATGTTCAATTCTGATATGCTATTCCAGAACATGGAGAGGCTCGGCAGTTCTGTTCGTGTGTAAGGGGGAATGTAAAGTAGACTGGGGTGGTAGGCGGCAATGCAGATTTGAGTTGAGGAGGGAGGCATGCGAGGGTAATCCGTGCATTTGTGTGAGCCGCTGTGCCAATGTAGGATGTATTAAAAGAAAAAAAATTAACAGAACAACTCGTTGACCTGGCAGAGGTTCGAGTCCTCCCTCGGGCATGTGTGTGTGTGTTTGTCCTGAGGATAAGTAGTGTGTAAGCTTACAGACTGATGACGTTAGCATTTAAGTCCCATAAGATTTCACACACATTTGAACACTTGAACAACTCGTTGACAGGTAGGGGGGGGGGGGGGGGGAGGGGCATCGTGGTCAGGCCTCTGAATCTTCGAGCCCTGCCCTCTTTGCCTGGTGCTGTCCTGCATCCGAGAGGAAAGAACTGCTTATGCTGGTGGGTGGCTGTGTAGCAATTTCGGAGGCATGCTATTTGAAGCTGTAGGTGATTCGTGAAGCGAAATAGATATGTTGCTCTGGAAATGTAGATGTACATCGGTAACATCTACATCTATATCTACATTTATACTCCGCAAGCCACCCAACAATGTGTGGTGGAGGGCACTTTACGTGCCACTGTCATTACCTCCCTTTTCTGTTCCAGTCGCGTATGGTTCGCGGGAAGAACGACTGTCTGAAAGCCTCCGTGCGCGCTCGAATCTCTCTAATTTTGCATTCGTGATCTCCTCGGGAGGTATAAGTAGGGGAAGCAATATATTCGATACCTCATCCAGAAACGCACCCTCTCGAAACCTGGCGAGCAAGCTACACCGCGATGCAGAGCGCCTCTCTTGCAGAGTCTGCCACTTGAGTTTGCTAAACATCTCCGTAACGCTATCACCCTTACCAAATAACCATTGACGACACGCACTGCTCTTCTTTGGATCTTCTCTATCTCCTCTGTCAACCCGACCTGGTACGGATCCCACACTGATGAGCAATACTCAAGTATAGGTCGAACGAGTGTTTTATAAGCCACCTCCTTTGTTGATGGACTCCATTTTCTAAGGACTCTCCCAATGAATCTCAACCTGGCACTCGCCTTACCAACAATTAATTTTATATGATCATTCCGCTTCAAATCGTTCCGCACGCATACTCCCAGATATTTTACAGACGTAACTGCTACCAGTGTCTGTTCCGCTATCATATAATTATGCAATAAAGGATCCTTCTTTCTATGTATTCGCAATACATTACATTTGTCTATGTTAAGGGTCAGTGCCTATCCGCTGCAGATCTTCCTGCATTTCGCTGCAATCTTCTAATGCTGCAACTTCTCTGTATACTACAGCATCATCCGCGGAAAGCCGCATGGAACTTCCGACACTATCTAACTTGTGAGATGTGTTGAAAAACAGCAACTGTGCTCCTTAAACGCAACAATGGCCGCTAATGCAGTGCGTTTTCAGCAGAAGGCCGACAATTCACTAGTACGTAAGAGCGAAGTGCCCCGAAAATTCTGCTAGGAGGGGGAAAAGAAAGTGGCTAGGTGGCTAACGCACCTGGACAGTAAGCAGGAAAGCAGGAGACCTCGGTTCGAGACCCGGCCTTGGTACAAATTTTCACTTGAGGTTTTAGTCTATGTGTATAAAATAATATCTGTATGAGACCATCCTTGTCACAGTGGTAACACCGGTTCCTGTCAGCTCACCGAAGTAAAGCACCGTCGGGCTGGGCTAGCACTTGGATGGATGACCGTCCGGTCTTCTGAGCGCTGTTGGCGATCTGGCTGCACTCAGCCCTTGTGAGGCAAACTGAGGAGCTACTTGATCAAGAAGTAGCGGCTCCGGTGTCGGAAACTGACAACGGCCGGAAGAGCGGTGTGCTGACCACACGTCCCTCCATGTCCGCATCCAGTGGCGCCTGTGGGCAGAGGATGACGCGGTGGTCGGTCAGTACCGTTGAGCCTACCGAGACAGAGTGTATGAGACCAGAAAAGTCTCTGCAATTGGGTCATTTCGTTTTAATCAGCCATGCTTCAGTTCGTCGTCTTACCACTAGCTAACGGAATGAATTCAGATCAACCAGGCTTTGTTGGGTCGAGTAGAATTTCACCACTCACAAGAGATTACCTTGACGCATTAACTCTTCGTAGCGTTAGAACGAAAAAAAAAACAATAACTAGTAGTCTTGCCAGCAACAGCAAGGAGGAAAGTGGTAGTAGCGGAGCAGAATGGGAAAACTGATACTGTCAGTCTGATAGCACAGCTCTTGTTGGCGGAAACACTGAATCTAAAATGACTGTCCTCAGACTAGGGATTCAAGGATCTAATAAGGAACCCTTGCGGAGTCTGGAACACATGCAGACATCCTGTGGGGTATGGGGAACATACTGTAGATTTTTTATTCTTCACCTCTGATTCTTGGGTGTGAGTGATTATCTTTCGGTGGCAGCCATGTGATAGATTGTAGAGGTAATAATTAGTTGCAGAAGGTTTGCAATTGAGGAAATGTACTTATCAAAATGGTTCAAATGGCTCTGCGCACTATGGGACTTAACTTCTGTGGTCATCAGTCCCCTAGAACTTAGAACCTAACTAACCTAAGGACATCACACACATCCATGCCCGAAGCAGGATTCGAATCTGCGACCGTAGCGGTCACGCGGTTCTAGACTGAAGCGCCTTTAACCGCACGGCCACACCGGCCGGCATGTACTTATCTATAGCTAGGACTGAAAGCAGTGGCATAGCAGTTTTGACGGAATATCTTTGGCCAGCGATTTAAAGTGAATCTTTAACTATTTCTAGAATCGTCGAAAAAAATATAATTAACGTTTCCTTTACCGATCACGGTGCAGTTAAGATTACTTTGCGTAACTAAACAGAGTCCACCTCACGCCACCTGGAGCACCCGAACGAGGACAGCGGACGTTCTCACGGACGTCGCGAAAACAGGAAAAGGTACGTCACAACTTCGCTACGGCTTAGATTCATGCGCCGCTAATTTTCTAGGTATCTTGCCCAACAGAGAAAAATAAAATGAAATAAAATTGTACTGCAGACATCAAAATCATGAGCATTGTGTGTATGAGTAGCCAGTGCCGTTACTGTATTATCTGTAAAATCCTTCTGCTCTATAGAAACAATCTTATGATCACACTCACGCTCCAGCGGTATTTCCTGCAATTGGTCGCTTTCCTTGACCCTATCAAACACGACCGATGTAGCAATCAATTTTAACTACACTGCTGGCCATTGAAATGCTACACCACGAAGATGACGTGCTACAGACACTAAAATTAACTGACAGTAAGAAGATGCTGTGATATGCAAATGATTAGCTTTTCAGAGCATTCACACAAGGCTGGCGCCGGTGGCAACACCTACAACGTGCTGATATGAGGAAAGTTTCCAACCGATTTCTCATACACAAAAAGCAGTTGACCGGCGTTGCCTGGTGAAACGTTGTTGCCTCGTGTAAGGAGGAGAAATGCGTACCATCACGTTTCCGGCTTTGATAAAGGTCGGATTGTAGCCTATCGCGATTGCGGTTTATCGTATCGCAACATTGCTGCTCGCGTTGGTCGAGATCCAATGACTGTTAGCAGAATATGGAATCGGTGGGTTCAGGAGTGTAATACGGAACGCCGCGCTGGAGCCCAACGGCCTCGTATCACTAGCAGTCGAGATGACAGGCATCTTATCCGCATGGCTGTAACGGATCGTGCAGCCACGTCTCGATCCCTGAGTCAACAGATGGGCACGTTTGCAAGACAACAACCATCCACACGAACAGTTCGACGACGTTTGCAGCAGCATGGACTATCAGCTCGGAGACCGTGGCTGCGGTTACCCTTGACGGTGCATCTCAGACAGGAGTGCCTGCGATGGTGTACTCAACGACGAACCTGGGTGCACGAATGGCAAAACGTCACTTTTTCGGATGAATCTAGGTTCTGTTTACAGCATCATGATGGTCGCATCCGTGTTTGGTGACATCGCGGTGAACGCACATTGGAAGCGTGTATTCGTCATCGCCATACCGGTGTATCACCCAGCATGATGGTATGGGGTGCCATTGGTTACACGTCTCGGTCACCTCTTGTTCGCATCGACGGCACTGAACAGTGTACGTTACATTTCAGATGTGTTACGAGCCGTGGCTCTACCCTTCATTCGATCCCTGCGAAACCCTACATTTCAGCAGGATAATGCACGACCGCATGTTGCAGGTCCTGTACGGGCCTTTCTGGATACAGAAAATGTTCGACTGCTGCCCTGGCCAGCACATTCTCCAGATCTCTCACTAATTGAAAACGTCTGGTCAATGGCGGGAAGCTGCATGGGCAGCTGTACCTGTACACGCCATCCAAGCTCTGTTTGATTCAATGCCCAGACGTATCAAGGCCGGTATTAGGGCCAGAGGTGGTTGTTCTGGTACTGATTTCTCAGGATCTATGCACCCAAATTGCGTGAAAATGTAATCAAATGTCAGTTCTAGTATAATATATTTGTCCAGTGAATACCCGTTTATCATCTAAATTTCTTCTTGGTGTAGCAATTTTAATGGTCAATAGTGTATTAGTTCGAACGTCATTGTGTCTAAGTACTGCCATGGAAACTGAACTGCTCTGTTTAGGAGTTGTGGCATTGATTTCCGTGTTTTGAGTAATACTTGAAAAAATGAATAATAAATGGGATGAAATTTATGAGACTTGTTTTGGAACGCTTTAACAGGGAACTGAAGGCTATCCTAAATAATACATTACTTTTTCATTCACACCAAGTGTCTTGTGTATATGTTTCCGGTCTGTATTTATCAAAAACATTCTAAAATCTGAAAGCAGCCTCCTCCCTTTTGAATTACACTGAAGAACCAAAGAAATTGCTACAACCGTCTAATATCGTGTTGGGCCCCCGCGAGCACGCAGAAGTGCCTCAACATGACGTGGCATGGAGTCGACTAATGTACGAAGTAGTGCTGGAGGAAACTGACACCATGAATCCTGCAGGGCTGTCCATAAATCCGTAAGAGTACAAGGGGGTGGAGATCTCTTGTGCACAGCACGTTGCAAGGCATCCCATATTAGCTCAATAATGTTCATGTCTGGGGAGTTTGATGGCATGCGGAAGAGTTTAAATTCAGAAAAGCGTTCTGACATGAAAGGATGCAGGTGATCAGACAGGATGCTTACGTACGTGTCACCTTTCAGAGTCGTATGTAGACGTATCAGGCCCCATATCACTCCAACGCACACACCCCACACCATTACAGCTTGAACAGTCCCCTGCTGACTTGCAGGGTCCACGGATTCATGAGGTTGTCTCCATACCCGTACATGTCCATCGCTCGATACAATCTGAAACGCGATTCGTCTGACCAGGCAACATGTTTCCAGTCATCAACAGTCCAATATCTGTGTTGACGGGACCAGGCGAGGCGTAAAGCTTTATATCGTGAAGTCATCAAGGGTACACGAGTGGGTCTTCGACTCCGAAAGCCCATATCGATGATGTTTCGTTGAATGGTTCCCACGCTGACACTTGTTGATGGCCCAGAATTGAGATCTGCAGCAATTTGAGGAAGGGTTGCACTTGTGTCACGCTGAACGCTTCTCTTCAGTCGTCGTTGGTCCAGTTCTTGCAGGATCTTTTTCCGGCCGCAGCGATGTCGGAGATCTCATGTTTTACCGGATTCCTGATATTCACAGTACACTCGTGAAATGGTCGTACTGGAAAATCCTCACTTCATCGCTACCTCGGAGATGCTATGTCCCATCGCTCGTGCGTCGACTATAACGCCACGTTCAAACTCACTTAAATCTTGATAACCTGCCATTGTAGCAACAGTAACCGATCTAACAACTGCCTCAGACATTTGTTATCTTATACAGGCGTTGCCGACCGCAGCGCCGTATTCTGCCTGTTTGTATATCTCGGTATTCGAATACGCATGCCCATTCCAGTTTCTTTGGCGCTTCATTGTAAAATGAGTATATAAGTGATGTGACTTCAGTGAAAATTTCCCGAAAATATTTCCCTTTTTACAAAAGATTTTGATCCAAGAATGAATATTAGGTGATCTGACTTCGATCTGATTGATATATTCAGAAGTAGGAATTGTTTCCATAGAGCAAAGAAAACTAGAAGAGGAGCTTGAACATATATGCATTTAACAGAATGCAACATTACAGTCACAGCTTTTAAATTTCCTGCAAATCTGTACGAGTCTTTGCTTTCTCCCTTATAAAAATGATACGTTACAGGAGGATGTTGTACCTCACTTTGTAAACTCTAGAACGTATTCAAAAATAAACCTGAAATACAGTAACCACTCCAAATATATTCAGTATCAACGACAAGTCTCGCAGTTCACGGAAATACTAACTTACCTTATGCTGACTGTAAAATGCATGCGAAGAATTGGAAATTAAAAAAATCTGTAATACTCTGTCGCTATTTCAAATGGGTTCCAAATAAAACATCTTCCTTAAATTAAAATTTTTATTGTGTACCTGTTTTCAGCGCAAACTCTCTATCACTTTCACCGGTATCAATTTGTACCTCCTATTCGATTGCCAAAATAGCTAGAGTTGTTAATCTCAACGTGGATATTGTAGACCTTAAATAATTTTAATCAGTTTCAATTTCCCAACTAACATTACTTACGGTAACTGTACTGAAAATTCTCAGCGTTATAATTACGTTAGGTAAACCTGCTTCAAATTTGTACTCAAAGTAAATTTTAACAAAAACACAGGGCCGGAATCAATAAGTTCTTTATTACGGTCTGTCATAGCTATGAAAGCTTGCAGACGCGAGCATTCAAGCTTAAACTTTACCCTGTCAGTGTCTTTAGAAACTTGGTCGAGGTTGCGTTTCTCATCATCGATGCCCAGTATTCTTACAAGCCTTAAGGGAAGGCATATTTTTCGACCAAATTCTGGACCTACTGCAACCTTTCTCGGTCTAATGAAAGAAACATTTTCGTTTTAAATCGTCTTCATGCGACAAGCCGGCACCTCTACTTCCGTCACCAGAATGTGACTCCTCGTAATTCGTCTTGGAGGTTCAGCAGAAATGCCGAGTTCTTCACACAGACTTTTAATACGAATGTCATTCGCTCCTCTCCAACAGCTTCTTGTTTTTTGGGTACATTGATTTAGGTGAAGTCCCCCCGTTTGCAAATAATTTTGGGTATCATTCGCTTCACACAGCACCGCTTGCCAGAGACAGGGGAAACATAGGAACGGAAATTACTGCATGCCGACTGACAAAGCTTCTGCGTTTTTTCGCGTGCTCAGTCTCTCGTCTGTTTCTGTAAGCTTCTGCAACGTTATCAAAATTTCTTTGTAATCATTTTGTGAAATGTTAACTGCAACGACTCTTGCGCTGCAGTGTATGCCCTGAATCCTCTTCAGATTTTGGGGAGGAAGCCACTCATTGACTGAAACATTTAATCTAAAATCAGTGTCCTCTGGACTAGAGGTTTAGAGGACCCAATATGACAGCTCTATGGACTCTAGGGCACAGGTACACATCCTGCGGGGCATGGGGAACAGATGGTAGTTTTTTTTTTCTTTTACATCTACATCTACATAGATACTCCGTAAGCCACCGTAAGGTGCGTGGTGGGAGGTACCCTGTGCGACTACTTGTCATTTCCTCTCCTGTTCCACTCGCAAATAGAGCGAAGGAAAAACGACTATCTGTACGCCTCCGTCAAGGGGACGGCTTGTTCAATGTCAGTGTGAGGAGGGTCTCTAATTTTACCCTAAGACAGCGAAAATGCGCTGTGACTCCCATACGCAGAGAGACAGATCGTAAATTAAACACAATGATCGAGGTGACAGAAACATGTTGAGCGCTGTCTGGTATACTTGGACGATTTATGTGTTCGAGAATTCACACTGAATGGACGTACTGCACAGTCATCTATCCATGTTCGCAGTTATACTCGTAAAGTGGAGAGGGGCTGGTTTAGCTATGATAATGAAATTGGGGAAACTTGCTATAACATGACTGGCCAGCGTTGACGTTATTGTAAATTTCTTCGCACTATGAAACGTGATGTTTATTATTAGAGTACATCGATGGCGTCTTTTCCATCCCATCCGTGCACTGGTTACCACGTAATGATTGACTGATATCGTTTGTTTGAGTTGGGGAACAAGTTTTGGTGGATGGGTAGCAACTTCTGGGGGGTTGCTAGCAGCGAAACAATGATCGGGTAACACTAGAGGTTTGAGAAGCTAGTGTAAATTTTTCTTCTTACGACCTCAATCGGCACATCATCTGCTACAACTGTTTGTGCTCGTTCTCAATCAGTCGATATATGGCCGAAGCCCTGATATGGTATAGGGGGAGATGCGCTAGAAATACTACAGAATTATATAGTTGGGGCGGTGTGAGGGAGTCGCAAATATCGCTTACATATCTCGCTCCTTAGCCGAACCACTTTCAAAGTTCAGTGATTTTATTACGAGGTTGCATCGTGGACAGATAATACGAGTTTTTACAGTCACCGTGACGGTATTTGTCCGGCAAAAAAAACCACCTCATTCAGAGGTCATGTCGTACCTCGATTTGTAAAGCGGGTATAGCTTCCAAAATGGATACTTGTATGTCTTGTATAACCAAGAATGCTTGTGACAGTAACATGCAGTAGTTTGTGCGATCGATTTTTTCTTTAACATCTAGCGGATTACGTCATTCTTTCTAAGACACAGTGGTAGGACTCACAAGGAAAACCTAATAGACATGCACACCGATCGTTGGTTTTGGTCCAGTATTATTTCATACCGTAGGCAATCAGTTATTGACGGAGTATTATACTTAGTAGTAAGGGATGCGACATATGTTCGAATTTGAGCATCAGGTTTTATAAAGTATGTGTTTGTGGGAAGGAAATGACTATGTAGAGTCGTAAGGAGGATATGGATTTGACTTGGAGTACTGTGATAGCATTCCCAGAGCCACTGCTGACAGCAGGGTGTATTACGGATACTTCGCTCATTGTCTAATGCTGTTCAATTAAGAGCGCGATCGTAACATTTAATTGTAAGTATAATGATAAAATATATATGTGAGCGGTTTTATAGAATGATTCCATGTATGCATGGCCTGTGGTAGTAATGATCCACATTTCCCGTTAACGGCAGCACCCGTCTGAATAGGCCTGTTGGAATGTAGGAATGTATGTGAGTTGACTTTGCAGAGGTAGACGACCGAATAGTGAACTAATACTTAGTATGTGTTGGACGGCTTTTGTGATCAAGTGGAAATTTGAGAACATGGTGCGTTTGCGCTGCACCGTTATTCCGTACCATGTAAATTGTTCGGTTGACTGCTTCTGCACATTTCGCGGATTTATTTAGTTGAGAGAAGATCGACTGCGGCGTGTGGAAGACACATTTGCCTGTTTTCTAGACATGGGAAAGACCTTAGTTGGCTTGTAAATTATAGGGCTGATTTGGGATATGTTACATCACCGACATCGGTATTCGCGAGTCGAAATAACAGTTTCCTCTATTTGCTTCTAGTTACTCAGTGGTTTACAGCAGGCTGCACCTCACTAAAATTTGGAGTTTGTAGAGAAATAATTTACAGTCTATATCTTGGGAATTATGTTGCGCTAGCGGTCGGTAGGATGTCGCCTAGTGCTTGATATCGAGAAGTACGGTGAAAATGGTATAATATTATGCGGAAAATATGTGTGTTCTTGTAATCCTGGAGTCTGGAGATGTGCGTAGAAAAGCGAGCAAGCAAGGAGCAGAAATAGTAAAGCGTTTGTGCCGAGGGGAAACGATCTCCAATTTGAAGAAGAGTTCTGACACAGACTTCGGTCCGCTGAAGGTGCTCTGATGTAAAAGGGATGATTTTGTATGGCGCTGAATGTCACGTCTGTAGAAAGAAAGCCAGGCATGGGAAAGATCTTAGTTGGCTTGTAAATTATAGGGATGATTTGGAATATCTTAGATGACCGACTTCGGTATTCGAGAGTGGAAATATGAGTTTGATCTATTTGTTTCTAGTTACTCAGCGGTTTACAACAAGCTGCACATGGCTAAAATTTGGACTTCGTAGATAAATAATTTACAGTCTATATCTTGGGAATTATGTTGCGCTAGCGATCGGTAGGGGGCCGCCTAGTGCTTGATAGGGAAAAGTACAGTGAAACTGGTCTAATATTATGGTGAACAATGCGAAAATAGGTATGTTTTTGTAATCCCAGACTCTGGAGATGTCTGTAGAGAAGCGAGCAGGTTCAGAGCAGAAGAGGGGAACCGATCTCGAATTTGCAGAAGAATTCTGACATCGACGTAAGGCAATTTTCACCTGCGTTCGGCTCTGGCTTGCGATTGTGACAGCATGCGCGTCCCTGGCTGTTCGCACCAGGACATATGTCTAGGTGAACATGTATTGCGATAGGAATTTCTCTTGTGTCAAGTATGAAAATGGATGTGGCTGCCTCATGCTTGTGGAGCGGGACCCGAGCGGGGCTTGTGCGTGGTTTGACAGCTGATGGCCACGCCCCTTTGTTGGGGTTGTCTGTGCCCTCTACTGGACAGGGGTTGGCGGAGGATGCTTGCATGCGTTGATTGCATTATTTTTGGAGCGGGCCTGTAGGCTGTGCTATGCGTTATTTGGACAGTTTACGAGTACTGAGCGTGTCTACACATTCCTGTGCTGCATTAGTTAGGATGAGTCTGCAAGTGTGAAATGAGATTATTTGGGAAAATTCGGAGTTGTTTGCGTGTCTGGAGAGCGTGGTTTAGAAGTGGTTTACAGGTGTGTGGACTGTGTGAGATGGGCTGAAGGATGTCTTTTGTATGAGTGTGATAAATAAAATGTTCAAAAGTAAATAGAGTGCACTGCTTCCTTACTCTCCCCTGCAGGCCAGCACAGCCTGAGTCATTTTCGCGCCATTTCCCCCCTACAGATCACCATCTGGGGTTCTACGATATAGAATCACGTGACTAATGCAGTAGCCAATAGGAGTGCAGCATTCTAGGGGTGGGTGGGGGAGGGGGTGCTACGTGACGAATGAATGAGCATTGTGCTCCTATTGAGAAAATGTGGAAATTCTCATTTTATAATTGAATATAGAAATAGTACATTCATCTATGGAATATAATTAAAATTGAATTGGAAATAAGTACTTAGGTAGTTGATACGTTAGCTACACGGTGTGGGTGTCACATGCGTTCAGTTAGATTCATTAGGGTATTTGCAGATGACTATCTGTGTGCACGGATGTGAACGTGCAGGCTGGAGGTTGTGATGACAGCGCTCGTGCATTCACGGGCAACAGACGTGAGAGAGATAGAACAGACGATCTGGGGTTACGTAATGGGACTGTGCAGTGGTTGTGGGTCCTAGAGCACATGGTGAAGAAAATGTATGCAGCTATTTTGAATAACGATACTTGTGTCATGACCTGACATCAAGGTAGCGCCTTCTTGTGACAACGATATGAACCAAGACAGTTGGGCTCTGGACCTCTTGTTGGACACACTGGGTGGCGCCATCTTGGATAATGGTACTTGTGTCATCGCCTGACGACCTGAGAGCGACCTCTGCTAGTGGCGATCTGAACTAAGCCAGTTGGAGTTCAGACACAGTGGCGAACACACCTGCTTGAAATTGGTTAAATAATAAAGAGAAGTGCTTTTTTCCAACGAATCCTTAGGTGGAGGAGTCGACTGAGGTTACTACAAGCATCCTTTCTTTCGCGCAAGCAGTGAAATCCTAAGTGACCTATGTTCCCACCAAAATTGAAACTTGGCGCCAGTTCATAGGAGGAATTGGCTAACAGGTGACTTAGGTTAGTGGAGGTGGGCCAAGTGTCCTATCTTCCTGCGATTTTCTTTGCTTAGTAGAGATAAGCGTGGTGTGGTGCATCATCCTGTTGGAATTCAAACTTGGCGCCAGTTCATTGGAGGAGGTGGCGGTCGGGTGACTTAGGTTAGTGGAGGTAGCCCAGTTGCCCCTTCTTCACACCAAAATTCAAACTTCACGCCAATATCCACTATCTTGAATGACGACACAGCCGCCATCTTGGATGACGCCATCGCCGCCATCTTGGATAACCGTACTTTGGTGTAGACATACTTTGTTCCAATACTACTGCTTGCTGATGACACTGTAGTATACAGGAAAGTGTTGTCGTTGAGCAGGAGAATACAGAAGTACATCATAAGGATTATATCCGGTGACAGATGTAGAACTTCCTGTACAGATTTCTTTAGAAAACTTGTTGCTTAGTAAACTATTTCACGGAATATATGCAGTGACGTCACCAACATTGCCGTTTTCTGAAAAGAAGAACAACAGTGCAAACCATGAATACAACACGAGGCCCACAAACAACGGGACAAATACTGCAAGGGGTTAACATTGATGCAGGAAGAAGTCAGTTATATGGATATACACTGAAGCGCCAGAGAAACTGGTAGAGACATGCGTATTCAAATATAGAGATATGTAAAGAGGCAGAATACTGCGCTGCGGTAGGCAAAGCCTATATAAGACAAGTGTCTGGCGCAGTTGTTAGATCGGTTACTGCTGCTACAATGGCAGGTTATCAAGATTTAAGTGAGTTTGAACGTGGTGCTATAGTCGGTGCACGGGCGATGCGACACAGCATCTCTGAGGTAGTGATGAATTGGGGATTTCCAGTACGACGATTTCACGAGTGTACTGTGAATATCAGGAATCCGGTAAAACATCAGATCTTCTACATCGCTGATGTGGGAAAAAGATCCTGCAAGAATGGTACCAACGACGACTGAAGAGAATCGATCAACGTGACAGAAATGCAATTCTTCAGCAAACTGCTGCAGATTTCAGTGCTGGGCTATCAACAAGTGTCAGCGTGCGAACCATTCAGCGAATCATTATCGATATGGGCTGTCGGAACTGAAGGCCTACTCGTGTACCCTTGATGGCTGCACCACACACAAAGTTTAACGCCTCGCCTGGAACCGTCAACATCGACATTGGACTGTTGATGAACGGAAACATATTGCCTGGTCAGACGAGTGTCTTTTCAAAGTGTACATGGACGTATACGGGTACGGAGACAACCTCATGAATCCATGGACCCTGCATATCATCAGGGGACTGTTGAAGGTGATGGAGGGTCTGTAATGGTGTGGGGCGTGTGCAGTAGAAGTGATATGGGACCCCTGATACGTCTACATATGGCTCTGACGTTTGACACGTACATAAGCATCCTGTCTGATCACCTTGCATCTATTCATGTCCACTGTGCATTCCGATAGACTTGGGCAATTTCAGCAGGACAATACGACACACCATACGTCCAGAATTGCTACAGGGTGGCTCCAGGAACACTCTTCTGAGTTTAAACACTTCCACTGGCCACCAAACTCCCCAGACATGAACATTATTGAGCATATCTGGGATGCCTCGCCACGTGGTGTTCAGAAGACATCTTTACCCCCTCGTACTCTTACGGATTTATGGACAGTGCAGCAGGATTCATGGTGTCAGCTCTCCAACACTATTTCAGACATTAGTCGAGTCCATGCCACGTCGTGTTGCGGCACTTCTGCATGCTCTCGGGACCCCTACACGATATTACGCAGGTGTACAAGTTTCTTTGGCTTTTCAGTGTACAAGCATTCAGCAACCTACCAGAACATATTAAAGGTGTTGTAGATAATGTGGTGTAATTTTAAAGCTGTATTTAAGATGTTTCTTTTGGGCAACTCCACCTAAAGCACTAAAGAGTACCTTCACAGAAACTCTCAAACTGAAAGTTTTACGTCGTTTCATGATTAACATTAATAGTAACGCGATACTACGATACTGTTTCGTAATGTTAAATATTTACATTGTAAAAGACTTAAATAAAATGTACATCTTTACTCACTTCATCACTGCAAAGATAGATGCATGGAATACAACTAATGTTAAGTAATTGTACACTGCTCAAATAGTTTAATAACGCGCATAATAGACGAAAAATGACCATTACTGTTCTTTGACGTCAACTTAAGCTTACAAAAGATTGCATTTTGTAGCGTCTAAAACTTGTTGAGCTACGCTTAATGATGCAAAATGCTCGACAGGTATCAAATTTGTGTTTTGAGTCAAATCGAAAACTTTTCTTCTAGAAAATTCCTTCTATTGCACTGGCTGGTTTTCATCTAGAAATTAGTAAAATGCACTGACGGAAATGGGAAGTCTTATACCATGCAGTAACTGTCCAATTTTTATCGAACTTTATGAAAATGTTCGTCACCGCCGGCCGGCGTCGTTCAAATGGCTCTGACCACGATGGGACTTAACATCTGTGGTCATCAGTCCCCTAGAACTTAGAACTACGTAAACCTAACTAACCTAAGGCCTAAGGACATCACACACACCCATGCTCGAGGCAGGATTCGAACCTGCGACCGTAGCGGTCACGCGGTTCCAGACTGAAGCGCCTAGAACCGTCCATGGAAGAACTGCTTCACAAAAGACATATTCAGTTGATTCTTGAGTCCCGTTAATCAGTATCGGACTATCGGCAGATTTGGTTAATAGAAGAGTGAGAAAAGATCCAGTGGCCGGCTGGGGTGGCCGATCGGTTCTAGGCGCTACAGTCCGGAACAGCGCTGCTGCTACGGTCATCACTCACATCCTGCCTCGGGCATGGATGTGAGTGATGTCCTTACGTTAGTTAGGTTTAAGTAGTTCTAAGTTCTAGGAGACTGATGACCACAGATGTTAAGTCCCATAGTGCTCAGAGCCATTTGAACCATTTTTGTTCGTCACAAACGGGTATAAAATGGTTGAAAACACGAAAGAATTAACGGCATCAGTAGCCAGTGGGCACTGATTTAAATCAATGGGGAAAGTTGAAAAATTGTGCCGGATTGTGAGTGAAAGCAGGGTCCTCCGCTTACTAGGCAGTGCCCAGTCCACTGTGCCATCCGGAGAAAGTGATTATCGCCACTGAACGGACTACCCTAGCATGCCTCCTGTCACGCCCAAATTCCCAACTTACCCGCACACTGCTGATGCAGGGCCCCTTGCCCAGTTTCCTTATTAGTTACAGTATTTCGCCGATTGTCGTAAGAGGTCGAACATGGTGTGCATCTGCACTGAAGTGATCATTGGCCTTTTCCACTTTAATTATATATGTGGTGTCTGTTCTTTTGGACATGTCAAAAAGAACAGACACATATATAAAATGGTTAAAGTTTGATTGCATTCGGGACTGAGGGTCACAGTCAACATCAGTACGAGATGTGGTCTCCACGAGCACGGATACCCTCTTGAATTTCTTATGGCTTTGGAGGAAACAACCTCTGACAGTCATATTGAGAAATTCTTTGCCATACTTGAAACACACACTGTGTCAGTTCATGTTGATTGCTGTCTGGATGCTGGTATGAGATTGTACGCCTTCCCATCGCATCCTAATCTGGGAACTGGGCAGGCAAATAACTGCACGTTTCTCTAGGCGAGTGTGGTGTGAAGTTCAGTTCGGGGTATTGCTTCATCTTGCTGGAATATGCCATTTTTACTTTAGTCATGAAGGGTATGACAACGGAGTTTAGCATTCTTCCACATTGTGGAGAGCATTCTGCCTCCCTTCAACAATTACCATACCACTGCTGCTGTCATATTATGTAGCTCGCCACAAAGTGATTTCAGGAGTTGGAGAGGTACGGTTCTCGAGAATGGCTGCTTCCTGTTACCTGTCACCAGGTGTCTACGGACACGTTGGCTGCCACGCAGTTGCCCAGTTCACTCTGACTTTACACCACGGAGGCAACCTGAGATCTCAACCCAGCTGCCAGTAATCCCTAATGTTCTTGGTGACACCCTCCCTGGATTTCAGCTGTTGCCATTCGTCTATTCGCCACAGCCAGTTGAGCGATGCTATTAGCACTAACGGTGCTATTCTTCTGGAATGGTTCAAATGGCTCTGAGCACTAGGGGACTTAACACCTATGGTCATCAGTCCCCTAGAACTCAGAACTACTTAAACCTAACTAACCTAAGGACATCACACAACACCCAGTCTTCTGGAATGACTCGTGCCTATTTTTCTTGCCACACTGTTGTGCTGAGTCCATCTCCTCACTATTCATTATGCAGTCATTGCTCTACAGGCAACTGTCTGTGCGGTCTGTCGGTATGACGCCCCTACATACTCGATGCCAATGAGTCGGCCTTCCTTAAAGTCCAAAAGTTGACAATGAGCTGCATGTGCACGTCCTCTGTGCATGCTGTGTTGCGCTTTCCCCTGGAAACTTGCAGTAAAGTTAGTCACTCCCAATAGCCATCATGTACCCACACCGTTGTTCAGCTCTAGGTATTATGATGCGAGTCGGCAGCCGAAGAGCCAAATTTTATCTCCTTGTTGCTAATGATAAATGGGTGGAAGGCGGCCAAATAATCTGTCACAATAGGAATCCGGAAAGACAAGAAATGATTGGTTGACACAAGTGCAATTTGTACAGTACTCAGCTTGTGGGTGAAGAAATGCTGCACTGTTGACAACGTATGGCAGACGCGGCTAGCTATAAGTAGAGGCCCGATATGGGCGTGCGTCTATGTACACTGTATGTTGGCCAGTAGAGCTGACTGCCTGGAACTCTGTGTAACGTTCTGCACCAACTAGTGACGAGGAAGTAATCTAGACTGTAAGTAATCTTGAACTAGAAGACTGGTGTCCAGGTGCCAGGCCCTTGTAAGACCGTCCTCGCGGTCTTGATCGGTAGGCAGTCTGAAGGTTCCAAGCGCCGCTCTTGGAGGCGCTGTCTCCGGTATCGATAAGCTACTATTCTGCAGTAGGAAAGGCTATTTTCTACACTGAAAATAAGGACACGTTATTATGAAATTTTATTCAACTTATCCCACAGCCATGGAAATACTGGAGTATCAGCTTGGAAGCATTTGGTCAAAGTGTTCACTGTGTAACACTTTTCATATTCTTGCAAAAGAGTAACAAACGTATTTACTGTCGCTGAACTGAAAGGTTTTGCTGTTGTGATTATTCACATGTGAATGCGCAAAAAGGGCTAAATTCGTAAAAATGAGAAACGCTGATAGCTTGTTCTAGTACTTTATTCGTGTCAGTGTGAGAATTCGTATAAATAAAGTACAATTAACTAACGTCTCTTTCAATTAATACCTCTACTCAGTGCGGAGCATACGCTGAATTGGTGGTGTGTAACAAGTCGATTTTGTCGGATGAACACACCTCACGAAGCGACTCATACTTGCAAGTAGTCTGTGTCGCTTCTCAGTATTATCCCTAAAACTTACGTAATCAAATGTTCATTACTAATCTTGTAATTGCCTACTATTAGGTTCTCTCTCATTACTACACTGACTATGTTACATTTATACACACTTAAAAGGCAGCTCTTCCTCCGCGGTAAACGCGGAAGATTGCTGAGCAAAGTAGCTCGGGCTCGGTTTCCGGCTGTGTCGGAGATTTTCTTCTCTCTGGGACTGGCTGTTGTGTTATCCTTACTTTGGTATCGTCGTAAATGACATTAGTATTGAGATGACTGAATCGGCACAGCTCGAAAGCCGATTAACTGAAAAAAAGAGGAGCTGACATTCATTAAAACAAGGGCAAATTTTGAGAAGTCTAAGCTGCAAAAGTTTCGTAGGGAAGCTTTTACATATCCGCCACACAGTCCCAATCTCTCCCCGTGCGATTTCCACATTTTTAGAGGGCCGAATTAAGTTATTCGTGGTCGTCGATTTGCTTAGGACGAAGAGGTGCACGGCGGGGTACGATCATGTTTCTGCAGGCAACTGTAAACATTTTTTCACGAAGGCATCGACCGCCTTGTCTCACAGTGTGACGAATTTACTAACAGTTATCGCGATTACTTTTGAAATAATAAACAGTTTACGTACTTTTTTCCATCTGTCTCATTTCCGTATGACTGACCATTATACGCGGTGTTTCATAATGCGAGAGAACATCCTGTTACAAAATGATGCTTTCCGTCAATTTTCCTGGGCATTTGGACTAGATGACGTGCTTCAATTTGTGCAAAGTGTCCACAAATCTCTCTGTGTTAATTGCGGCGCCGTGTTCAATGAGGAGTGGGCCCTTGCAATTAAAGAAAATTCATCCCGTCTGGCGTGCCTATTATTTGGACTACACTGCAGAAGTTTCGCTGAGAAGCCCTTACACATCCTCCGTACAGCCCCGATCTCTCCCCATGCGACTTCCATGTTTTCGGCTGTCAATTTGGTTAGGACGAAGAGGTGCACGTCTGGGTGCAATCGTGTTTCTGTACGCAACTATAAATATTTTTCCACGAAGGCATCAACTCTCTCGTCTGACAGTGTGATAAAGGTATTAACGGTTACGGCGATTGCTTTTCAGATAATAAACAGTTTACTTACTTTTTTTCTATCTGCCTTGTTTTCATTTGGCGGCTGGAGTGGCCGAGCGGTTCTAGGCGCTGTAGTCTGGAACTGCGCGACCGCTACGGTCGCAGGTTCGAATCCTGCCTCGGGCATGGATGTGTGTGATGTCCTTAGGTTAGTTAGGTTTAAGTAGTTCTAAGTTCTAGGGGACTGATGACCTCAGAAGTTAAGTCCCATAGTGCTCGGAGTCATTTTAATCATTTGTTTTCATTTGACTGGCCCTGATAAAGAATGTTTCAAAATTACACCGAAAATTTCGAGGGTATGTAGGAGATGTCTCGAGGAACAAAATGAGGATAGGAACCTGTGTAAGGGAACGTCATCCAACGACGCTGGAGAGCGTCGAAGTTGTAGGCGTCGGCGCATACCGCTGGGCTTCCCTCTAGCAGCAGGTGTCAGTCTGAACACGAACAGACTGTACGGAGAACGTCTCGCAATGAATCTGCCAGCGGTTTGGACGTTAGATAGCGCTCAATGCGTCAACGCCTGTCACACCGACGCTGTAGGGACCACTAACAGCGGTAGCTACGGAGGATGCAGTAGAAACGCAACGCTCCTTCGTAGTTTGTCGCGTACTGGTGTGCCGCATTATGGCGGACGAGCAGAGCGACATGCATTTCGGGTACAGTGAGGAGAGCGGCAATAGGCGCTCCGCACCTGTGGGCAACGATATCTCAATATCCTGACGCTCAAAAGTCCAAGTTTGCAGCCATCCGTCGGCGTCTGAGCGAAACGGGCGGTTTCACAGGGCGTCGACACGACAGAGGCCGCGCGAAGCGGACGCGCGCCACGTGCTGTAGAGGTCCAAAGCAGACCCATCCTCAAGCATCCGTGCTGTGGCACGCGCAATACAGAGCTCCCACTTAGTGGACTGGCGGGTGCTGCGTGAGGACGGAAGGCATCCGTTCCACGTTCAGAAGACACAGGCAGGCGCTGATGGCGTACGATTTTGCTCCGCGTGTGGAGTTCGGGCAGTGGTTCTTGCGGTGTTGCGCTAGGCAGCCGCATTACGCTGCGCGTGTGTTGTTCACGGACGAGGTACCCTTCACCTGTTAGGGGTGTTCGACTCCCACAATTGCCATGTGGTCATCAGGAAAAGTTCACCATCAGTGTACGGGCTGGCACGGTCCACGATTACTTGATTGGCCCCTATGTGCTTCCCCCTCGACTCACAGGCGACAGCTATACAACGTCGATCTGGGAAGTGCTGCCGGAAATACTGCAGCAGGTGCCACTCGCAGTTCGTCGAAGTATGTGGTTGCAGCACTATGGGACACCCACACACTTCAGTCGAGATGTCAGAACCCAGATTGGATGGATTGGTCGAAGTAGCCCAGAAATGTGGCCACATCGTTCGACTGATTTGAACCCACTCAAATTCTTGCCATGGGACCACCTGAAGAATGTGGTGTACGGAAGCTCACTGTAGTCGGCAGAAGATCTAGTGGTGAGGCTAGCTGCAGCGTGTGAGATTGTTTGCACCGTATCCGGTATCTTTGAGTGCGTGTGGCAATCGTAGATATGCATGCTTCGACTCTGGAGGGAGGCGTTTTCAGCACCTACTATAATTATATTTAATTCGTAAGTGATGAAAGCATTGTTGTGGGGAGCACCAGAGATCGGAGAAACTAATTTCAACAAGTGGTGGAAACGGTCGCCGCGCGGAGTGGCCCCGCGGTTTGAGGCGCCACGTCACGGATTGCGCGGCCTCTCCCGCCGGAGGTTCGAGTCCTCCCTCGGGCGTGGGTGTGCGTGTGTTGTTCTTAGCGTAAGTTAGTTTAAGTAGCGTGTAAGTCTAGGGACCGATGACCTCAGCAGTTTGGCCCCTTAGGAATTCACACACATTTCAACGTTTTGGGAACAGTCTCGATCGCAGTAAAACATTTAGTTTTTAATGTTTGTTTCACATGTTCTTTACTTTGCACAATGTATTTAACTTCCTGAACCAGCGGAATAAATGGTAATGTACATTTCTTCGATCCTGTTGTCTGGTGCCTACCACAGTGCCTGCACGTCTGGTTCCTCCCCGTTTCCTTGCTTTCACGGTTCCTATCCTTTAAATACAGTAAAGACGCCGACGTCTGCCGTTACTCATGTAATTCGGCCGATCGCTGCACACTCCAGTGCACGGTGTAGGCCGACGCTCGGCCTCGTAATTTCGACACTGTCGTTTTCTGTCTGTCGCATTCTGTACAACACACCACAAAACATCGGAGATCGTATAGAAGGTGCCAGGGATACAATACACTGTGTATAGAAGCCCGTATTAGACACCGTCAGCCACCACAGGAGATACGGCCTGGGAGTCCATCAAATGGGTCTGTCTGCTCCACTGGAGACCGCGGTACTCAGTCGTGATCTCGAATATCAAAAACCACAGATCTGGGCGCATACTTCAGGCCTGCTGCCGGATGGGAGGCCTATAACTTCGACACTCTGTGGCGCCGTCGGATGACGTTTCCGGACAGGGGGTTCCTCGGTTCCTCATTTTGTTCCTTAGTAAACCTCCTACATCTCCTCAAAATTTATCTCTCTGATTTTGAAACACCCTGTATTTTGAGAGGATCGAGGTCCTATTAGACTTCCTTGGACACATGCGATGTTTCTTTTGTTTCTGTGGAAACCTTCCATTATAATGTACTGGGTTCTATTAGCCAAATATTCCTCGAGCTAATCACAAGTTTGCAAAGATACTCGTCTTTCTTTAGTAGTCAATTACGTAGTACAGTGTTGAACGTTTTTCAAAAATCTAGTAAGACGGAGTCTACGTGTTCACCTTGTAACGTTACAGGCAGCTGGTTCGACTGCTGCAGGGCGGACTGAGTTTGAGAGGTCCGGCATGGATGTTTGTTGGAGCGGCCAGCTGTCAGACGTACTGCTACAGGCGAGCTAAGCATACGTAAAGAACTGGCTAGCAGGCCACGAGGCCCGGCGAAAAAAGTGGTGTGTTCTCGCGTCACAGTCACGTGATGAACTAAGATGGCGGGACCTGTGACTTGGAATATCGTCACTAACATAATTTTAATGAAAACACGTAAAATGCCTTACAACAATGGTAGAAAGAAACGAATGACACTTTCGGAACCGAGGCAATGGGACGAGCTTACCTATATAAATAAAAATGTAAACGTTCGTTTGTTCAAAATCGTGTATCTCCGAAAGTTCTTGACGAAATGTTTTGAAATTTTTACGCAACATTTGAGATTTTTTGTATGATACCGCGCGTCGCTGATTTGGAATACTCTCCAGACGGCATGGACGTCGAAGACCCCTAGTGGTCTCTGCACCATCGCGCTGTAAGCTGTGGCGGTGCGCGCCTCCTGGCCCGCTCTTAGTATGAGGGCGCCACAGTGGAACACGTGGTTCCAGCGGCCAATAGCGGCGCCCCCGATACAGTATTTAAGCGCCTGCCTCTCGCTCAGCCAGCATCTCCGGCGGTACTCCGCAAGGATACCGCCCTTCGATTGTGCCATTCCAGCACTAATCGAAGAGCTAGGTTTCAGGTGCCAGCCAGCCAGCCAGCCAGCCAGCCAGCCAGACAGCCAGCGGTCCAGCAGCAGCAGCAGCAGCGGTCCAGCCAGCCAGCCCTCCAGCAGCAGCAGCAGCAGCCCCGGCCCCGTCCGCGGCAGCAGCAGCAGCTGCGACATTCCTGCCACCCGTCGTCGAGTCAGCGCCAGCGCCAGCAGAGTGGGACTCTGGTCTTCGGCCGTCTTCGTCTTCCTCCGTCTTCGTCTTCGTCTGTCCCCAGTTTTTGTCCTTTCTCTTTCGTTCTGTGCGTTTTTGTTTCTCCCTGTCGTCATGTCAGCCCCCACCACCACTACCACCACAGCCATAGTTTATACTTCCCCCTCCGCTGCCACCACCACCACAACATGGTGTGCCCAATCACACCCCCCTCTTTCCATCCCGCCTCTTCTCACTTTCCCTTCGCCCTCGCTCTTTGTCGCCCCCTCTCCAGCTTCTTCCTCCCGCTCCTCTCGATCTGATCCTTTCCCCCCACTCCCCCAGCCTATCACTGCAGCTCCAGCTAGGGTGGTGGCCCGTCGGGCGACTGCCCATGCCCAACTCTCCCCATCGCCTTCGCCATCACCGCCGCCACCGTCGCCGTCGCCGTCGCCTTCACCGTCACCATCTCCGGCGCCGACTGCTGCGTCCATACTGGGACCTGTCCCTTCCCACCACCTCCCTACAGCTCCCGTCCCTCATATCACCACCCGCCCTTCTGCCACCATTAAACGCCCTAGTGGCACCACCACATCCTCCATTCCAAAAAGGCCCCGCCCTGTCCTCCTTCCCCCCCCCCCCCCCCCAGGGTGCCATGGATGTCTCCCCACCTGGCCCTGCTCCCTCCGCCTCCTCCTCCTCCTCGTCCTCCCTCTTTATACAAATACCTCCTCTCCCATCCCGATCCTTCCCTTCTCGAGGCCCGGAATCTCTCCCTCCTCCCCCGCCAACACTTCCCTGGTGCCCCCACTCTCTCCTCACTCCCAGACGAGATTCCGTTATCATCTCCTCCCCCAGCCCAACCCTCCATACTGACATCCTCTCCCGCCTCCCCATCACCCGTTTTTGCCCCAACGCCTCCCTCACCCCTGCTCCTCCATCTCCTACCCGCCAACCCCAACCCCCGCATCGCCCGCTGAACCTCACCGCCGTGATCACTCGGCTCAGTCCGTCGATTATGGAGGAGGAGGTGTTGGCGGAGCTCAAGGCGCATCCCAAGCTGGAGGTGCGGGCTGTCCGCCGCATTTTCAACTCTGCCGGCCCCACCCGCCTTATGCGGGTTTTCTCCGAGGACACCCCCTCCATTGACCATCTCCTGAAGGAGGGTGCCCTCCTCTTCAACCAGCGCTATAAGGTCGACCCCTCCCGTTCCCTTCCTCAATCCCTGCGCTGCCAGAGGTGTCTGCGCTATAATGCACACCCAACAGCCGAGTGCCACGAGGCCCCCACCTGCCCGCATTGTAGGCTAGCACACTTCCTCCGGCAGTGCCCTAACCTTCAATTCCCTCCCTCCTGCAATACCTGCAATCTCCCTCATCCCACCTACTCCCAAAAGTGTAAAGCCTGACCCCCTCCGACCACTCCCCCCCCCCACCGCTGAGGACATCATCAGGTTCTTCACCATTGTCCTACAAAACGTCCACCCTTTCCAGTGCCCTCACACCCTCCAACAGGTCTCCCTCGCTGCCTGTTCCATTTTCCACTTTAAAATGTATGCCACCTACTCCAACAACCAGGCCCATTTCACCTTCTCCTGTCTTGACACCGTTGTCTAATTCCCTGTCATGGCGCGACAGCACCGTATCCTTTTCAACAACATCTGCTCCCTTCCCGCCAACAAGAACCTCTTCCTGCACACCCTTGCCACCCACCGCGTGGATGCCTTCCTCCTCAATGAAACCTTCCTCCAACCCCACCACACCGTCCACACTTCGCCCTACCTCCTTCACCGCTCCGATAATCCCCTTCTGATTGCGCGTGGCGGAGTTGCCATTGGTCACAGATCCCCGTTCCGCTCCAACCTCTCCTCCCGACCCCACCGAACACCTGATCCTTAGTCTCTTCTTCCCCGGCCTTACCGTCACCTGCGCCACCATCTATGTCCGCCCTAACGTCCCTATTCCCTTCGACTTCCTCTCCCACATCGACCGTACCTTCTCCTCCTACATGATCGCCGCCGACCTCAACATCCATAGTCGTTCCGCCGCCCAGTTACGGCGGTGGCATCGGTTCCTCTCCTCCCTTCAAGGCGACCTCATCCCCATCCCCCAGCACACCTGTCCCGAATCCAACTCCACTCACAATGTTATCCTTTCCTCCCCCAACCTCCTTGGCCGCATAATGGTGGATGTCCTGGAGCCTATTGGTAGTGACCATTTCCCTGTCCTCCTCACCGTTTAGGTGGTCGTCGCCCCCGCCCCGACCCTCGTAATGACCCTCCCCCAAAGTACGTCCATGACTATTCCTGAGCCAACTGGATTGCCTACCGAAATACCCTCTCCACCCTGGTCGACAGCCACCCCTTCACCTACCACCACCCTGACGATGTAACCCATGCCGCCTCCTTTCTCCATCAGACCTTGTCTGTGGCCGTGGAGGCCCACGTCCCTACTGTAGCCATCCACCCCCACCATCCTACATTACCCCCACAGGCCGTCCTCCTCCTCCGTGAATCCCGCCATCTCTACCGTGCCTTCCTCCACACGCGTGACCCAGACACACTATGACGCCACCGGCAACTCCAGCGACACATTCGTAATTTGCTAGCGGCTAAGAAACGCCGGGACTGGCGACAGACATGCACCCGTTTAAATGCTACCCTACCTATCAACTCGTCCAAGTTCTGGTCAGCCTTCCGTCGCCTTAACGGAACTAAACCCTCCCCCTACTATCCTCTTCTCCATGACGATAACCCCTTCCCTGACACCCTTAGTAAGGCCAATCACTTTGCATCCTACCTCTCCGATGTGTTTTCCATCCCCGATGATCCCCAGTTCGATTACTCCCTCTTCCCGGATGTCTGCGATCGAACTGACACCTCTGTCCCTCCCCTCGCACCTGGTTTCCAGTACTTGGACAACATTGCACACACGGAACTCAATGTCCCTATCACTACACAGGATCTCATTGCTACACTCCGCACTAAACGCAACACCGCTCCTAGTCACGATCGTGCGACCTACCGTCACCTTCGTGAAGCTCCTGTCTCTTTCCTCTCCACTCTGGCCAGGTTCTACAATGTAGTCCTGTCCACTGGTTACTACCCCAACCTGTGGAAAACCTCCCGTATCCTGATGTTCCTTAAACCTGTCAAACCGCCGTCCGCCATCTCCTCCTACCATCCCATCAGCCTTACCTCGGTCTTCAGCAAGGTCCTGGAATCTGTCCTCACCCGACGCATCCACCAGCATCTCCGCCAGCATCGCCTCCTTCCCGTTACCCAGTGTGGCTTTTGGCCATCCTTGTCTTCCGACGACCTTCTCCTTCACCTCTCTCATCTCCTTTCCGACAAGCTTAATTCACGTCTTTCCGCAATCTTCCTCTCCCTGGACCTCGAACGAGCTTATGACCGCGTATGGCATTCCGGTCTCCTCTTCAAGCTCCAAACCTTCGCCCTTCCCATTAACTACGTTCGTCTGATCGGCTCCTTTCTCTCCCACCGTCCTTCCTACGTCACCATCCATAACACAGATTCCTACACCTTTTTCCCCTCCGCCGGTGTGCCCCATGGCTCCATCCTCTCCCCCCTTCTGTACTTTTTGTACACGGCGGACATGCCGCCGCCGTCAGCCCCCGTCCACCTTCTCCAGTTTGCCGATGACACCGCCTTCCTTGCCCTTGCCCCCACCCTGCAGCGCTCCCAGCACCTTCTCCAATCCCATCTTGACCGGTTCACCTTTGGTGCAACCAGTGGTTGCTCCAGGTCAATCCCTCCAAAACCCAGGTGATCATTGTAGGCAAAACCACCCCTTCGTTCCACCTCCTTGATTTCTATCTCACCATCCATGGCCATCCTATCGCCCTCACTCCCACCCTTAAGTACCTTGGCGTCACCCTCGACCGTCGCCTCTCCTGGACTCCCCATCTCCGGACAACCCAAGCCAAGGCATGCTCCCGACTCCTTCTCCTCAAGCTCCTTTCCGGCCGTACGTGGGATCTGGACCCCTCCACCATCCTCCACACCTATAAATCCCTCATCCACCCTATCCTTTGTTACGCACATCCGGCCTGGATCTCCGCCCCCCCTACCTTTTATAAATCCCTCCAAATCCTTGAACGCCATGCCCTCCGCCTCGCCTATCGCATCCGTCTCCCCTCCCCCACACGGATCCTGTACGATCTCATCCCCTTCCCCCACCTCCTCCTTTTCCTTGAGAGGATACGGATCCTGTACACCTCCCGCAAACTCGATCCTCCTCACCTGCTTGTCTCACCCATCCTCTCCCACCCCCGCCCGCTGCCGCACCTGTATTCCCACGTCCCACCCGGTCTCCATCTCTCCACCCTCCTTACCCTGTCCCAAGGTGGCTTCCGCCAGCTCCCTCTCCCTGATGATGCCCTTCTCCCCTCCATCTACCCCTCCTACCAACTTTGAACCTCCCTCCCTCTTCCTGTTTTTGTTCCTTTGGGCACCCTCCCACCCTTCTCTCCCTCTTCCCTCCCTCCTCCATTTCTCTCCACTCCTCCCCCGGGCTTCCCCTCCTCTGTCCCTCTCCTCTTCCCCCCATCTCCTCAGCCATTGTCATCTTTGTTCTCCCCTCTCCCCCACCTCCCCCTTTTACCCTCTTGGCAGGTCCCCGGACTCGCACACGCTAAGTGGACATTCGAGCGCCGGAGATCATCGCCATCAGTGTCTCGTGTGTGCCGTCGTGTTTAGTGTTCAGTGTTCACCGTCACGCTCCATCATTCACCTGTGCCATCGCCATCTTCAGTGTTAGTGCGTCGTAAGAACTGTTTGTAGCGTGGATTATCGTCGAGTGTGAACGGCTCCGTGTTTGTATTTATGTGTCTACTGTTTTATTACCCACCGCTATGTAACTTATGTGAATTCTTTCTGTTGTTTTCTCATTGTCTATTCTATGGCTGAAGAGCAGCGTAGAATGCTGCTGACAGCCTGCCTGTTGTACAAGTTTTAAAATAACAATAAAGAAAAAAAAAAGCCAGCCAGTGACTAATCGCGTGAGTCTCGACACATCGCTTCGACAACAGACAGCGTGTTTATCGTTCTTTGTTTTCATTACTAGTGGACGTCTTGGATTCGTTTGGTTGGCTCTGTCACTCCGTTGCTACTTGCATGTTGTCGTCGTAAGGTCTCTCTTCGTCGTTGTTTCGAGTCCGTCCTTTCCGATCGTTTGTTCGCGGGCCGCTCTCCGTTTGGTCCCGCCGCGCTTTCTCGGCCACCCCGCGACCGTTCCGGTCGCGGTTACAACATTCTGTAACAGCGTTTCCCAGTTATTAAATTTAGGCGCTACAGTCTGGAGCCGCGCGACCGTACGGTCGCAGGTTCGGATCCTGCCTCGGGCATGGATGTGTGTGATGTCCTTAGGTTAGTTAGGTTTAAGTAGTTCTAAGTTCTAGGGGACTGATGACCTCAGATGTTAAGTCTCATAGTGCTCAGAGCCATTTTTATTAAATTTATATTAATTTATGTGTTACATACATTTAAAAAATAGGTAAATAAAAACATGCACTTATACGAATGGAACGTTCTGTTAAAATTTCAGAGCAAATGGTCAAATACTTACAGAGATTATCAATTAGGAACATCTACATTTTCTATACACATTGATGAGCCTAACCATTGTAATCCCCTGCTTAATAACTTGTTTGTCCGTATTTGGAACGAAATACATCACTGACTTTGCGTATCAGGGATCCGATAGTTTGATGGTAGGTTTGTGCAGATATGTAGCATTACATGTCTACGCATAGGTCATGTAGTTCGCGTAAGTAACGGGCCGCTGATATGCGTATGTGGTGATGGCGCCCTATAGCGACCCAGATGAGTTCCATAGGATTTACATCAGGCGTATTTGCTCGCCGATACATCAACGTGAGTTCACTATAATGATTCTCAAACCATTGTAACACGGTTCTAGCTCAGAGACACGGACAATTATATTGCTGAAAGTTGACATCGCGGTCGTCGAAGAAATCAACTATGAAGGGACGCAGGTGGTTCGCAGCTGTCAGTGTGTCTTCGCCTACTACCACAGCTTCCATGCAGTTCAGGAGAATGTCTCCCATAGTATGATACAGCTCTTGACAGCCTGCGTCCGTGGCGCGCTGCACGCTTCGAGCCGCCGTTCACATCGATTACCGTGGTTCGGGAAACGACCACGACAAAGATGTGATTCACTCGAATAGCCGACACGTTTCCATTGATCGACGGTCGAATCCCGATGGTTCCGTGCCCACTGCAATCGTAATTTACAATGTCGTTTTGTTGTCATGTTGTCATGGTATCCTGCCGAGCTCCATGTCCAACAATGTACGAAGAACAGCGTGCTCTGAAACACTTATGCGTGCACCAGCATTGTGCTCCTACGGCAGTGATGCCAGAGATCATCATCTATCCTACTTTACAGAACAGACAAGCTGTGAAGAGTCGTGAACGTCCAACCATTTACCGCCCAGAGGTAGTTTCACTGTCCTACCTGTTTTCGTAGATGCTCACGACAGTAGCATGTGAACATTAATCCAGCTTCGCCGTTTTCGAGTTACTCGTTCAAAGACTTGGCGTAATAATAATCTGCCCTTTACCAAAGTCGCTTATCTCGAGGGATTACCCTGTTTGCTGTCCACATCTTCGCTAGGGCGATCCCATATTCCTCTTATATACTATGGTTACCGCGCCACGTGCCTGCAACGCCACCAGGAAGCATCCAACGTCGCGGTGGCACTAGTCATAATGATTTTGCTTATCAGTGTAAGTACAAACGTAGATGTACGTTTCTTCAAACTCTAATCTCCGAAAGTTTTTTTTCATGGATTGCTTCGACGTTGCATTCGAATACCCAAAGTGTTTTTATATCCCTACGACAATGCCATCAGGTATATATGTAATATATATATATAATAAAAGGGGGAACGTTATAAAAATGCAAATGTTGGTTTGTTCATTATCGTTAATATCCGAAAGTTTCTGACCGACTGCTTTGAAATTTTGACACAACTTGGAATTTTAATATGGAGACTTATTTAGGTACCTAATTATTTAATATCTGTATATTTTTAATATATATAATATATAAATGTATATACAAAGGAAAAATATTGTTAGCACAAGCCTCAAAACGTACTTTTCCAATTTACTTCAAATTTTTACACGTTACTGAATCAAAGTTCACACATACAGAATATATATATATATATATATATATATATATATATATATATATATATATATATATATATATGCAACAGTGAAACGTTGCTAGCAAACAGGAAAATTGTATTTATGGGTTATAGGTTTACGATTAGGAAGTTTTTAGGTACCTAATTCATTAATGAATTATATTTTTGAAACATATAATATATAAATACATATATTCAATATACCAAAAGGGAAAACACTGTTACCAAAAATCTCAAACGTAGCTTTCCAATTAACTTCAAATTTAAATAAACAAGGCACAAGGTCAGAGAAAGGGGGGAAGAGGAGTTGGACAGAAGGATAGGAGGAAATGCACATAGAAAACGGAAAGGAGAAGATGAACAGAGAGAGGGGACAGGAGGAGACTGTGCGGCTAGTCCCGGCGGAGGTTCGAGTCCTCCCTCGGACATGGGTGTGTGTTTGTCCTTAGGATAATGTAGGTTGAGTAGTGTGTAAGCTTAGGGACTGATGACCTTAGCAGTTAAGTCTCATAGGATTTCACACACATTTGAACATTTTGAACACGAGGAGAAGGAGAGAGAGGGGGGAGGAGGTAATGGGCAGAGAGAGGGAGGGAGGAGGAGGAGATGGACAAAGAAAGGGGGAGGGGACGACGGGCAGGACAAGGAGAGAAGGAGATTGGGGCGCCTATCCAATTCTCATAGATATTAGAAACGTGTGCTTCCTCTTTTATTTCCTTTCCATTTAACTAGACTGGGCCACAGCAAAGCGTGGACGGGTACATACGGTACAGTTGAACACAAGTCTATGTTGGATGCTTTGGTAGTTGAAAAATTATTAACATTATAATTTATAATAAATTGTAAAAACCGAACCCATCGTGAAAGTCACACTTATGATACACGAGATGAAACAGGATAATGCCAAAATGGCTCTGAGCACTATGGGACTTAACAGCTGTAGTCATCAGTCCCCTAGAACCTAGAACTACTTAAACCTAACTAACCTAAGGACAGAACATACATCCATGCCCGAGGCAGGATTCGAACCTGCGACCGTAACAGTCGCACGGTTCCGGACTGCGCGCCTAGAACCGCGAGACCACCGCGGCCGGCTACATAATGTACAGATAACTCTTTCTAATTAAACAAATGTACAAAAATGTTGTAAACAATTTAATTTATTTACGTAAATAGTGCCGTAACTCTGGAATCCTCCACAGCGACGCAAATAATCTTACTAACATGAGTTTCCTCGAAGGCCAGATGTGACTATTTATATGTTTGAGATTAGTTTAAAATTGTTGAAATAATGCATAAGTGATTTTTATTAAGAGGTAGAAAATTGACCGCAAAGATTTTATATACGTTTTATCACAAGCATTTGTATGAAATTATGAAAGGCGGTCAGGATTAACGTATTTGCATTTAATCTAAGAGTGGTCGTGTGACCAATCCTTTAAGTAAGCGTGCTGGGCGGAGCCCGCCGTCTTTCGTCCGTCGTCTTGCTTCTGGAATTTTAGTGAGGTATATTCGCCTCGGTTACGTCTGGAGTTAGCAACGTTAAGGGCGGTGTGTACGCCTTAAATGTTACTTGCGTGTAGCAGGACTTAGAATAATCTTTGCGCGTATAATAATTTGTAAATGTGGCGTCTCTGATTTCAGTATTTAGAATTAGTTTAGTTAGTGACGAGATCTCGCACGAGCGACTTTAGTCTCTTTTGTGCGTCATTGTAGTTGTGAACTTGTTACGACTCATCTTTTAACGATTTATGTTGTGATGGACTTCTACTGACTTAGCTGGAATGGCACTGATGGCTATAAAATTTATATTCGTTGGTATGATGCCCATGCTAGCGAACGTTGATAGACAGTTCAGTTTTCGAGGGTAATTCCATATTTTGCACTGCTGATAGCTACTGAACAGGTATTCAATGAGTTATTTGTCCATATCAAAGTTAAAATTAGTCTGTTTTGAGCAGTATTATTATCCTTCGGGATGCAACAAAAAAGAATGGTTCAAATGGCTCTGAGCACTGTGGGACTTAACATCTATGGTCATCAGTCCCCTAGAACTTAGAACTACTTAAACCTAACTAACCTAAGGACATCACACAACGCCCAGTCATCATGAGGCAGAGAAAATCCCTGACTCCGCCGGGAATCGAACCCGGGAACCCGGGCGCGGGAAGCGAGAACGCTACCGCACGACGACGAGCGGGATGCAACAAATAGAGCCAACTTCAGATCATCTTTTAATAAATTATTCGCTAATGTATCTCACTGCTAGTGTTACGGCGTAAAGTCAGCGCCTGCACACCAGTCGGGAACGATAGAGAAGAGATGGCTGGTGAGAAAAGGTCAGCTAATCGTACGCTGTCCGGACCTCCCTTCAAGACGACAACGCGACAGCAGCGGTCCCTAGATGAAGAGGACATAAGCGCCGCGTCCCACTGGTGGCAGCCCACTTCGATAGCAGCGTCAACGGTAGCCACTTCGTTAGGAATCTCTACGTAGCACAGACTTCAGTTTGTCTATTCTGAGGAAGACATTATTTTTTATGTCACCCTTTGCTTGCGACACATCTGTCAAAGTTAAGTATTGTATTTGTTTAGTTGTAATAAGACTTATTAATACGAGCTGTTTGATTGTTTGTCTAGCGATCCGACTATGCAGGATTCAAATGGTTCAAATGACTCTGAGCACGACACAGTGTAGGGAAGCAGCCTACTCACGCTGTAGTAAATTCACATCAGTTTCCATTGTGTGCCAGCCAGTCTGCTGTAACTAGCTCTGACGTCATAAATGTTGCGCAATACCTTAAAAATCAAGCAAATGACCTAAAACTTTTCTAGCATGTCAGGAATAATACTAAATTAATGTGTGTTAAATATCAGTTCGATAACTTCAGCCATTTTCGAAATTTGGACGTTTTTCTGAAAAAATCATTGGCGCAACAGAAAAGAGCTAGAGACTTCAAAATTTATATTTAGATTCATCTTTCATAATGATTTAATAAAAACAGTACTTTGGATTTCACAAATTAAGATTTTAGTGGAAATTCATGATTTTCTGGTTTTCATCTCAAAACTGAAGGAAGCAAGATAGATTAAGTAGGCTAATAAATAAGGCTAGGATGTTTAGATTTAAATAGGTTGGAGGTCCGCTATGACTATGAAGATGTGAAAAGTTTCTTTTGAATACCTATAAAATTATAGCGATAGCGGATCTCAAAAGGGCCAGTTCAGAGCTCATCTACTGCGTGCAGTGTAATTAAATTGATTCTCTCGCCCAAAATATTTAACTTAGCCACGTCAAAATTTTATTATCAATACTTACCTGCGTGCTGAATGCACGTTTAAATTAAGAGCTTCATCGGCCATCAGCAAAAGAAGCTATAAATTATTATGTAACTTGAAGTGGTGCGTTACTAGCCCAGCGGCTAGTCGGGAGAGCCGATTTGATCAGGCGTTCCCTTAGCCGTCCGCACCGCGGCTTTATATATAAGAACGCTGCGCAAGGAAGCAAGGCCCCAGTTCTCTCCAGACGCTGAATGACACGCCATCTGTGTCGGGAGTCGCGTCGCGTCGGTATCACTGCTACAAACAGCCTCGGGTGCCGTATTAAGTTACTAGAGATACGCGGAACCATGAAAACATTTCAAGTGAAGTGTTAATTCTGGGATGATTTTCATTATCTAGCTTCAGTTTGCGTATTGTCGTATTTTCACGTGCCGTCGCGGGACAGACATTCTACCAAATATTTAGCGTGGCGTTTGATGAAATATTCTCATCAAATTATGGCGAGCGTTCCTTTTAACATTTAATTCGGACATTTATAGTTGCATCAGTGCATTAGACTCTGAACTGCTCTGTTATTTAGGTTGTAGGGATACTTGTGTTTTTTATCAGTGAATTGCAGAATATACTCAACTATTTTGGAAAATCGTTTTTGATTAGAAATCCCGGACAATCTCCTAATTCCTCAGAGCTATAAGCTGCAGCTATAATGGTATTCTCAGATGAAGTGGGCACTAGGAACTCTATTTGCAAGCTTCACGTTTTGTTAAATCACTTTCTGGGTGCTAAAAAAGTAAATAGAGAGCCAGTGTTGAGAACGGCGAAAGACAGCATTAACAACATTCTAAAAGCCTGAAACGGATTCAACATGCAAGCATTTATACAGCAATTAGATTATTTTTACAACTTATTCGCCGCCCCACAACAGGGTCACAGGGAGCGTCTATTGCGACTTACAGTATAGTCTGTGGGATACGGTCATCATCGTACAGTACAGGTGATGAAACCTTAAACTGGTCTGTGCAGTTGACCAATACCAGTATATTTAATAGGATCGTCACATGTGCTCGATGCCTGCACGCATGGAGTATTTGGTTTCGATATATGGGAGGAGAGAGATGCGTTAAAATCTTATCGTGTTCTCTATCGGTTGAAGTTAGTTGAGCCTTTATAATTCATAATTTTTCTCTGGCTGATTGAATGAATAACGAAGACAGAATGTTGGGGTGATACACGTGAATGGACCCCGAGGGATGCAGATCTGTAGTACCTGCTTCTAGTTTGGAGAAGCACCACAACGCAGTAGCAAAATCCACGTCCTTCCCCCAGCTCCTGTATTGTCTTTTATACTATATTGTATTGCAGGATCAGACTTCGTTTCCGTCGAATGATCCAGACACAGTTCTGTCACAGTAACTCAGCTTCGTCTGTTTCTACATGGGTTGCCGAAGGTGGTAGATGTAGCTTTCTCCGACTTCTACTCAGTTCTGATTTACATTGGAACAATCACGTGCGCAAAGCTGTAGCACAGAGTCTGAAGGGTTGTTACAAGATACGTAGGGGCTACCTAAAACCACGTTGGAATTTTACTGCAGCAGATAGGTTCGAGAAAGGTGGCTCGTTTGCGAGATATGTGAGTGCCAGAAGTATGATATGGCATCGAGACAGAATGCATTACAAATACTGGAGTTATATCTAGTGGCGGTGGCGTGAGGGAGTTGCACATATCTGTTTCATACCACGCTCCTTAGCCGAATCACTTTCAAAATTCGGCGATTTTATCACTAGGTTGCATCGTGGGCTACGTGTAAGAACGCTGCTGTTGTGATATTATACACTCCGGTGATTACCGTCTCGGTATTTGTCCAGATAAAAAAACCAACTCATTCGCAGCTAATGCCATACGTGGATTTATAAAGTAAGTTTAGCCTTTAACATGGATACTTGTGTGCACCTGTAGAACGAAGGCCGCTTGTGACAGTAACATACAACAGTTGTTGCGATCGGGACATGAAAATTATTGTTCATATCTGTGATGACTTGTAGTGTGCTGTTCAGAAGAGATCTCCACCCCGTCTACTCTTACGGCTGTAAGAACAGCCCTGCAGGATTCATGGTGTGAATTCCCTCCAGCTCTGCTTCAGACATTAGTCGAGTCCATGTCACGTTGTGCTGCGGTGCTTCTGCGAGCTCACAGGGGACCTACACGATATTAGGCAGGTGTACCAGGTTTTTTGGCTCTTCAGTGTATAATGGATAACATTTTGTTTAACGAAATTACTCACTAGCATAGACAGTATTAAAGTGCCCACCAATCTTTATGGCCTCTCTAAACTGAATGCCTTACAAGCATGCGTGCCCGGGATTTTCCGATTTGAAACAAGGGCTGCGCAAGTGTTAGATTTCATTCGTGTGGTGCACTGTTGTGCCGGTAGAAATCACTTCGTGTCAGTCAGTTGTGATATCTGCAAAGCATGTTCAAATGTTCAAATGAGCGTGAAATCTTATGGGACTTAACTGCTAAGGTCATCAGTCCCTAAGCTTACACACTACTTAACCTAAATTATCCTAAGGACAAACACACACACCCATGCCCGAGGGAGGACTCGAACCTCCGCCTGCAAAGCATGTAACACTCATGTAATGGTGTTAAAGAAATTTGTACCAAAACTTTTACAATGCATATATTGAACAGCATGCCTTCAAGTCGGAACAAACGCGCCAGCAAGAAGTTAATCGTTTGTGGAAGGAAGTTATGTTGAACTTCATCGGAAAGAATTGTCTTAGTGATCACATAAATCAAAATATTGGCATTTACGTAATCGTACAGCTCAAAGCAAGGCATAAACAATGTTGTCTTTTATCTGCAAAGTAAGTAAAGGTTCAATGGCTTTTAATGAACATAATATATCAATAAAAGGTCAATCATAATTCAAAACGGTTAATACTATTTTCACGGAGCTTTTTTGTCCGTTGGCTTGCCTCTGTCTGTCCGTCCGACTACTACTTAATTTTGGCATATTTAAAATAAAATGTTTTTAATTACGTGTTAAAAACACTAGATCTAGATCCTAGATTTTGTCTCTGAAATTCGAGGTGAAAATGATAACCATGTTTGAGGAGCACTATAACGGGTTTAATTAAATTAATTGTCTCGAAAGCTGCCAAATGGCAGAGAATATCCATTATTATAACACAACATTTTTCAGTAGTTAACAAAATTAATTCCGAGCAACCTAATACTGTAGGTATTGTTAGTAGTATGAAGCAAAAATATCAACAAATAAAATACATATAATGATTTAAAAATTATAGGTTAAACAACAGTGTAGGGGGAGGGGGTCTCACTACATCTTACCAAATATCATCGAGGAGGGAGGGGAGTCCAAAAAAATAAAAAAAACCTCACGTAATTAATGGACGTTCCCTTCTGCATGTGTGCAGGATGAACCAAAACTCCACCGACAAAATTTCGAAGGTTGTCCAGGGGTATTTTCCTAGTATTTTTGTGTGAAAAGACCTGTCATTTCCTGTGGATCGTTACAGAGTATTCATATATCCTTTGATTTGTTACCCCTTGTATCGATATTGCATTGAAGGTATCTGCCCAACAGTGACAATGTTGGCGGTGTGCGCTGTGTGTCTTTATTGAAAACAAACTTGTTCCGTTCACTCAGAGCACTAGCAGCTGACACCACTGGTCCGCAAGCTTATTTTCGGTACTGCTCGGTGCAGTCTCTTGGTTTTTCCGGCAATGTTAGTTATACGCTAACAGTTAGGTTTACTGATAAAGAATCGGCCAATATGCATATCGCCTATGAATTCACTGTATGCAATGGAAAAACGTCACGATGACGATATGCTCAGTTGTTCCTGCAGCGACGGCCACTACATAACAGCTCTGCATCTGTACGTAGGCACCCACCGGATACTTTAGTGTTTACGTTTTGGTGATTCGATATTACAGGCCTTTTAGCTGTTGTGAAAGTATTTCCAAAGAAACCAAGATAATTCTGGTAACGAAGCCAAATAAGAGTTTTACGTAGCATTTTCAACCTGTTCTAGCGCTACATGTGCTCATCCTCTATTTGGCTGAAAAATATAAATCAATTTTCTTCATAACAGTAATTCTACATCTACGTCTACTTCCGTACTGCGTAAACCACTGTAAAATGCGTGGCAGAGGGTACTTCCAATTGTACCAGTTATTTGTGTTTCTTCCCGTTGCGCTCACGTGCGGAACGCAGGAACAATGACTGTTTAAAAGCCTCTCTGTGCTGCTGTAATTGGTCTAAACTTGTCTTCGCGGTCCCAACGTGACCAATATGTGGGGACTGTACTGAATTAATAGATTCATGATTATAGCCGGGTCTTGAAACTTGCTAAATAAGCTTTCTCGGGATAGTTGGCCTCGATCTTCAAGCGTCTGCCAGTTCAGTTTCATCAGCATCTCCATTATACTGTCCCAGTGGTCAAACAAACCTATGGCCATTTATGCTGCTTTTCTATGTTTAGTTGAATATCTCCCATTAGTCCCGTTTGGAACGGGTCCCACACACTTGAGCAATAATCTACGAGGGGTCACACCAGTCTTTTATATGCAGTCTCTGCTGTAGAATGATTGCATTTTTCTAGTATGTTACCAATGAAGCGAAGTCTGTCACTTGCTTTACCCACGACTGAGCCTATGTTATCGTTCTATTTCATACACGTCCAAATTGCTACGCCATAAAGTTGTGTGACTGTCCGATTCCAGTTGTGTCTCGTTGATATTGTAGTCGTAGGAGACCACGTTTGTTTTCGTTTTGTGAATTGCACGAATTTCCATTTCTGAATGTTTAAAGCAAGTTGACCAGCTTTGTCCCACTTCAAAATCTTACCAAAATCTAATACAATTTTTGTACAGCTTTTTCCGGGCAGTACCTCATTACAGATAACATCATCTGCGAGAAGTCTGAGTTTCCTAAAATATTGTCTGCAAGCTCATTGCTGTACAACATTAACAAAAGAGGCCCCTAAATCACTCCCGAAGTTACCTCTATATCTGTCGATGACCCTCCATCCAAGATAACTTAAAGCGTCCTCGCTACCAAAAACTCCTCAATCCAGTCGCAAATATTGCTTCACACTGTGCACGATCGTACTTTTGATAGCAAGCGTATATGAGGTGCGGAGTCAAAAACCTTTAGAAAATCGAGAAATACTACAACTACGTGACCGCCTTGACCCATGGCTTTCAGGACGACATGTTAAAAAACTCCCAGTTGAGAGTCACGTGGCCGATGTCTTCGGAATCCGTGCTGTTTGGCATGAGGGAGACACCTCATTACGTTTGAGCTCAGAATATATTATAAGAGTCTACAACAAAGGGATCTCATGGACGCTGACGTTAGTTTTGTGGTCCACTTCTGATCGGATTCTTGTACATGGGAGCTTTCTTCCAACCACTGGGCACCGTTTTTTGTTCGAGGCATCTGTCACAGACTATGGCTAAAAGAGCGGCTAACTCGGACGGAAATATGGTATAGAATCTTGAAACGCACTCTGTAAGGAAGGAAGGAAGGATTGGCGGGGGGGGGGGGGGGGACTTTGTAATACCAAACCTTAGAGCTAGTCTGCTTGGACATAGTGGTCCCAGAGTGGAAAGCCACTGAGCTCTTTTCAAAATTTATTTTAACGGCAGAGCACACAGTACACACATCGGTATTTGAGCAATACAGGATAAGATATACATTATGAAAAACGCTTCTTTCCGATTAAACAGAGCATCCAGATAGTTAATTCCAAAGAACAGTACAATTAGAGATCTTGCATTACGAAAAAAGTTCCAGTTAAATTGCTTGTTTTAAGATTCTCGACTCCATTAAGTTCTAGACAAGCGCTCCTTTTCAAAAGAATTCATGTCCACTAATTCCGAAGAGCCGCTTCAATTCATAACTCCACGTAACCCTGCAAATTAGTTGGTTAGAATTCTGTATTTCAAATGGTTGTGACCGACCAGTTAAATAGATAATTAAACATTTATAGGAAACGTTACAGTATTACTTAAGCGGCCGTGACTGACCAATTACACGTTTATATTTAATATTTAAAGCAAGTAACATAGGTTTAAGTACGTGGCCGTTATGAAGTATCAGCTAAAAACCTTATTCCTTAACCAACAGCGGCCATAATTGACCAGTAAAGAAACAATTAGATTAAATATTTAAAATGAAAATAACACAGCATTAAACAAGTGACCATTACCGCCAAGCAGCTAATTTACGGTTCAAGGCGTGATTTACTGAGAGAACGCCCAAGAACAATTGGCAGTATGAGTACACGAATATGCACATATTTCTTAGGTACAAACTGCCGTAACTGACCAGTTCAAGAAACAGTTGAAGCCAAACTTTGCAAGAAATATAACATAATATTCACCAAATTTTCAGTCTGCTTACACACAGTGAAAGGTGCCGTTTTACGTCAGCTTTCTCAACTGCCAGGATCTCCACATACTACACGGTGTCTGTTCAAAAAATTCCGGAACTTTGTCCACAAAATTTTTCTACGCCTACCTTTTACTTATTGTGCGTAGTCTCCTTCGAAATACTTTCTTCCACAATTGATACACCGCTCCCAAGACAGTTTCCCCTTCCGGAAACAGTCTTGGTACTCCTGTTGCTGAATCGATCGAAGCGCCGTCTCCGATTTTTCTTTCATCTCGGCTATCGGTGCAAATCTTCGTCCTTTCAACATTGTTTCCAATTTGGAAATAAAGAAACGTCCGCAGAGGCCAGTTCTGGAGAGTACGGAGGATGAGGCAGCACGCTGATTTCCTTTTTCTCCAAGAGTCACGCACCAACAGGGATAAATGTGCGGGTGTGTTGTCGCACCGCAGGAGCCACGAATTGTCTCGCCACATTTCAGGCCGCTTCCTTCTCACATTTTCTCGCAGGCGTCGCAGCACGTCCCGATAGTATCATCCATTAACAATTTATCCCTGTGGCACGAACTCGTGATGAACTAATCATTCAAAGTCAAAGACAACTATCAGCATGGCTTTAACATTTGACTTCACCTGACGAGTTTATTTGCTCTTGGAGAACCTTTCCTCACCCACTGTGAAGATTGAAAAAAATGGTTCAAATGGCTCTGAGCACTATGGGACTTAACATCTCAGGTCATCAGTCCCCTAGAGCTTAGAACTAATTAAACCTAACTAACCTAAGGATATCACACACATCCATGCCTGAGGCAGGATTCGAACCTGCGACCGTAACGGTCGCGCGGTTCCAGACTGAAGCGCCCACAACTGCTCGGCCGCACTGGCCCGCGTGAAGATTGAACTTCGGTCTCAACATCATAACCGTAGACCCACGTCTCATCACCAGTTATAATTCTCTTAAGGAAGATCTCGTTCTCATTTGCGCGATCCAAAAGCTCTTCACAGATTGCAAAGCGAAGGTTTTTCTAGTCTTGATACGTGAGCTGTGGGACGAACTTGGCAGCAACACGATGCATTCCAGAATGCTGTGTCAGGATTTCATGACACGATGCAACTGAAATGTTCAATCTCTCGGACAGTCAGTCTCCGACCTGTAAGCACAATTTCGTTGACGTTCCTGACATGAGTGTCGTCGGTAGCCGCCGAACGGCGTCCTGAACCAGAATCATCGTCGAATTCCGTCCTGCCATTTTTAAACCGAGTCAACCATTCGTTACACCGAGTACGGCTTAAGCACTCATTACCCTGTATCATTTGGTGTGTCTCTACATAGGTTTTCTTGAGTTTCACGCAAAATTTAATGCAGACGCGTTGCTCCTCTAACTCTGCCATCTCTAAATTCGCAAACTGTTCGACAAAACGTTCTACTCAATACAACACTGAACAATAATAGACATACAACAATGAAACTTTCACCAGTTACACATTAGACACAGGGGTATACAGGGATGCCAACCGCATTTCGTTCCAATACACCGTTGGCGCGAAATTACGAATGTTCCGCCATTATTTGAACAGATCTCCTAAAAGGTAATTTCAGGAGCTGGGCAAATCACAGAGAGCACTATAATAGAAAGATACAGTTAGATTCAGCGTAATTTACATTGCCCTTTTGCCACACCTTAACGAAAGAAACTCTGCTTTTAACATAGAAACTCCGAGTCACAGCAGTGACTTTCAGAATTCCAATACTAACTTAAGCTTATGAAAACAGAGCACACACTCGGCTTCACGCTTCCCTCATCTTCACAGCCCGAGGCAGATTGAAACACAGAGGAAGTTACGGTGAGTTGGGCGAAAGTCAAGGAATTCCTCAAAGCCGGTCGTTCGCAGTGCACCCTCGATTCACTACACTCGCCTCCCCCTAACATGTTTCTTTTTCTTGTGGTAGGTTGAGGTACAGCGTCAGCGGTGGATCTCGGTCTTACCGTCTTGGTGTAAGGGTAAAATTGTTCTACCCTACAATGACGTCATTGGAGTGTACGTTGAAGGTGTGGCGGTGGGACTTGAAGTCCCATACTCCCCTCCGAAGTTCAAGGTAGCAGGCAATAGGTAACACAATTATATAGGTACCGATGCTGGTGGTCGTATGATGGTCGACACATATCGAGTGCTCGTATCACTTTATTAGCGGCCCTAACAGGGCTATCGTTAGCCGTGGTCTGAATCTGTGATAGGAATAGGCTAGTGGTGCTAGTGCCGGACAGGCGTGCTGCCTGCGTCACATAAGCCAGTGGCCGTGTCGTGCAGCGCATCCACCTTGTCACAGAGACGCCTTGTCTTCTTTCGAATGGACGTCTTCAGAGTTACCGTGTTTGTTTCCTCATGTAGGAGGGAGGGGCATGTAGGCGCTACCAAAGCACCTTATTCTGCAGGCGCTGGAGGCGTTAATTGTGGGCCACGCGGAGGAGGCATAGGTGAGGGAAGGGTGGACAACCGTCCGGTACAGTCCCTAAGCTCAGTTTCCAGCTGTTGAACGTGTTGTCTTGTACCGTAGGAAGCAAGGGAGAGGATGTTGTAATGGGTGGGCGGTATCCTCTTACTACAACACAAATGCATACGTGGATCAATACAGTTCTTTATTTACATAACTGAAAGTATTTACTTAGCTGGAATAGAGTCCACGTGTTGTGGTACAAGCTCATCAGCAATAGTCATCTTGCAGACACTATCGGAAATCTTGTTATTACAATCTTTAGTCTCACTGCTAATCCCAGTTCTGATCGCTATGCACTGTCGTAGCTTGAGTCAGTGACTGAGGCCCCCCAGTCAGCGAGAGGGCGTTGGCGGCGTGTTGTTTGTTGGTGTGTCTTTGGTCTCTCTCGTGATAGGCGTGCTTGACCCAACGCCTACTATCGATCTTCGCGCTACATCTTCGCTGACTGGTGTGCTGGCGAGAGCTTACGCCAGCACAGAACAGTGGGCAAAACGCTTTTATCCGCTTCTGTCCTTTTTGGGTGACGTATTCTGTAATGTCGACGGAAGAATAGTTTTCTATTCATCCAGACACCTAGATATTTGGTATCTGGGGACCATGGGACTCGGACGCCTGCAATAATGACTTTGTAGCGGAGGATTGGACACCATTTGGTGAAGTAGACTGCCGTAGTTATGGCGGCCTTGAGGGCAATCTTGTTTGAACGACACCACGTCACTGTCGCGTCCACCTGCCTCTGGAGACGAGCAATGAGCTGATCTGTGGTGCGGCCGGTCGTATAGAGCGCTGTATCATCGGCGTATTGCGCCACGTGGCAGTGTGGGATGACTGGCATACCATTAACATAAATGTTAAAGAGGATAGGAGCCTTGAGGGGTACCCACCGAGATGTGACGTAAGCTCGGGCGTTTGCATTACTGAGTAACCAAGAAGGTTCTGTTGTGGAGGAAATTATCCACAATTTTGACACAGATGTCTGGAATAGTCGTCTGAGTCAGCATTTTGTACACAAAATTGTCCTGCCAAATCTTGTCGTATGCGTTTTGCAGGTCCAGGCAAACCACTGACGTCGACATGGTGGAGTTAAAGCCCTTGCTGACATGTTCCGTGATCCTAAGAACATGGAGTTCTGCCAACTGGTGGGAAGATGATCCGATCTGTTCCGGACAGATCTTCCTAGTCGCCCTAGTATGAGGTCTCACTTCAAGCTTTATACTCACCGCCGCAGCTAGAACCCTTTGGCCTGGACCCATACATCAATATCTTTGCCTGTCTCAATCGAAACCAGGGTAAATCGATAGTAACACATCATATTTTACAGTGATTCAATCGGATGCTGACCCTTTGTTAAATATTAGCGATTTCAGCTGTTTCTCATAACCATTGACACTGATATCCACATCACTTCTACTTGTATTGATGCGAGAATTACGTAAGAGCAATACTCCTGGATAATTCTGCATTTAACTGTCGTTATTGCGAAGTGGAAGATACATGAGCTTGATAAAATCTTATATTAAGTATGATAAACTTTAGAAGAACATATTATTCATCACAACTTACGTAACATCATAACTTATGTAAGAATAAAACGATTTTTTTAATGCTCCGAAGTACAACAATCATTCATATCAGGACAGAATTTGCGTGGTAACGTTATCGATGAGAATGACACTAAAGAGGAGTTGCTACATAAGGTTTTCCGAAATTCCTTCACCTAAGAAGACGAAATAATTATTCCAGAACTTCAATCAAAAACTACTATCAACGTGAGCAGCTTAGAAGTAAATCTCCGCCGTGTAGTGAAGCAACACAAATCACTTTATAAAGGCAAGTATTCCGGTCCAGATTGTATTCCAATTAGGATCCTTGCAGAGAATGCTGATGTAATGGCTCCATATTTATCAGTCACGTACAACAGCTCGCTCAATGTAAGGAGTAAGAACGCCACGGATATGATACGCAATCATTAAAACGAAGGCGTTCTTCGTTGTGGCGAGATCTTTTCACGAAATTTCAATATCCAACGTTCTCTCCCGAATGCTAAAGTATTTCGTTGACGTCATCATAATCGTAATAAAATAAAAGAATTCTGAGCTCTGATCATTTTACCTGCGCGCTCTTCGACACTGGAACGTCAAAAAAATTAATGTGAAAGTGGTTCGATGAAATCTCTGCCAGGCACTTAAGTGTGAATTTCAGAGCAACCATGTACATGTAGATGTAGACACGCGTTATAAAAGTCGGATGTAAACTCTAAAACAAGTACAATCACCTCCATATGCGTGTGTAACAGTGAATATACATTGAAGAGCCTAAGACCATGGTAGACCTGCCTAATATCATGATGTAGGGTGCTCCCCACCCCCCGAGCACGCGGAAGTTCCACAACACGACTTATGTCTGAAGTAGTCCTCGAGGGAATTGACACTATGAATCCTGCAGGACAGTCCATAAATCCGTAAGAGTACGAGGGCGTGGAGATCTGTTCTGAACAGAACGTTGCAGGGCATCCCAGATATGCTCAACATTGTTCATGTTTGGGGAGTTTGGTGGCCAGCGGAAGTGTTTCTGGATCTACTATGTAGCAATTCTGGACGTGTGGAGTGTCGCATTATCCTGCTGCAATTGCCCACTTCCGTCGGAATGCACAATGGATATGAATTGATGCAGGTGATCAGACAGGATGCTTACGCACGTGTCACCTGTCAGAGTCGTGTCTAGACGTATCAGGGGTCACATATGATCACTCCAACTGCACACGCCCTACACAATTACAGAGCCTCCATCAGCTTGAACAGTCCCCTGCTGATATGCAAGGTACATGGATTCATGAGGTAGTCTCCATACCCGTACACGTCAATCCGCTCGACACAATTTGAAACGAGACTCGTCCGACCAGGCAACATGTTTTCAGTCATCAACAGTCCAATGTCGGTGTTGACGAGCCCAGGCGAGGCGGAAAGCTTGATGTCGTGCAGTCATCAAGGCTACACAAGTGGTACTTCGGCTCCGAAAGCCCATAGCGATGATATTTCGTTGAATGGTCCGTACGCTGACACTTGTTGATGGCCCAGTATTGAAATCTGCAGCCCTTGGCGGAAGGGTTGCACTTCTGTCACGTTGAACGATTCGGTTCAGTTGTCGTTGGTCCCTTTCTTGTAGGATTTTTTTAAGTCGCAGCAATGTCATAGATCAGATGTTTTACCGGATTCCCGATATTCACAGTACACTCGTGAAATGGTCGTAGGGAATATCCGCAGTTTATCGCTACCTCGAAGATGCTGTGTCTAATCCCTCGTGCGCCGACTCTAACACCACGTTCAGGCTCACTTAAATCTTGATAACATGCCGTTGTAGCAACAGTAGCCAATATTAGAACTGCACCAGACACTTGTCTTAGACAGACGTTGCCACCCACAGCGCCATATTCTGCCTGTTTACATATATCTGTATTTGAATACGCATGCCTATATGAGTTTCTTTGGCGCTTCAATGTAGTACAACGTTGTGAAAACAATTGGCTGTGCTGTTGCTCTTCTTCCGGCAGTGGGATATTACAATTCTGCAACATCCAACTGTGTTCATGTTCAGCCAGACTAGATGCTATGTCTCTGCCGGACTGAACAACGGAAAACTTTTCACAAGCACGACAAGTAATTTTGTATACCTCACTGTTGGCTAATAATTGGGTCTTATCTTTCAGTTCACAATGGAGATTAGGAACAAATCTATAAATTGCCCAGATATAACCATTGCCATCAGTACACAAATATATTGTTTCAAAACTTATAGAAAAATTACAACTACAGACACAGTAATATCTTCTTCTCACAACGGTCAGTAGCACGTAAACATGCAGCTATGCACACAATGGTGCACCGTGTCATATCTGTTCCCATGCCCACAGGAGATTTCAAAGTACAGCTGGACACAATAAAATTTATTGCCACAGCCAACAGCTACAATTCGGTCCTGATTAACCACATCTTGCGCAGTAAAGATAAATTTAAAATGATACCCTTCCTCTATGTTCCCTCTGCTGTTCCTCCAGTGCCTGTACGAAGTGGTGTACAGTACCACACCTAGAACAGGTATCAGTGTAGCAAAAACTGATATCCTGCAACTATAGGTTGTCCTACTATGTGAAGAACGCCACAGCCCATTATATTTTCAACAGCAAAGATAAGACCTAATTACTAGTCAACAGTGAGATATACAAAATTACCTGTCCTGATTGTGACAAGTTTCACATTGATCAGTCAGGCAGAGACATAGCAACTAGGCTGGCTGAACGTTAACGCAACTGGAGATTGCAGAGTTGTGACTCCACATTCGCTGATCATTTACTGAGTGAGAGCCACAGCTACCAGCAACAGTCCTATGTCCTCTACTTAGCGGCAGAGAGCAAAAACTTAACCTCTTGGAAGTCCTGGAAATCAACATACATCTGGCGCACAGACCTGATTTAATATTAAATGACCAAACACATCTCAATATTTCCCCTCTTCTAAACTTCAAAAACCCTCTTTTTTCCGTTACTTCCCACACTGCCTGTTTCTTTTTGTTCATACATTTTCGTGTTTTTATTTATTATATTTTATTCTGATTGCCTATGTATTCCACATACTCTGTTTTTACAACTGCCAATTCTATCTTTTACGCTATTTCTGTATAACTTTCGATATGTAATACCTCTTCAAGCTATTCTTTAGTTGTCTTTCCAAATACTAATTTATTTTATTGGGATTGTTAATTTAATATAAAATGTTATATGGGCACTTTTTCGAGCTTAGTGTTAATGTTTTTCCTTGTTTGCACCCTTCGCATTTATTCATCGTTCAACTTTTTTATCTTTTTGATTGCATTACCAGAGCACTGTCAAAGATGACATTTACTCTGTGTTTGTATCTCAGTCTAAATGAGTAACATCTTTTACAATGTTGTTTACGAGTACTGTAACTTCTTTGACGACGATAGTCAGTTAAAGTCTTATGACAGCCCTGTAAGCCGAAAACCGGTTAACCAAATAAATTACTGCTGTAGAAGGTACGTTACAACTAATGTCACAAGCAGCTGATTATACTTTGTGTTAGCGAACTTATACCCCATGTAAGTAGGCTGTTTAGGTTTTCTTACTGGTAACGCCACGTAGCGCTCTGTATGAAAATCACTGGCTGTGCTGTGTGCAGTCTGTGGCTAGTTTGCATTGTTGTCTGCCATTGTAGTGTTGGGCAGCTGGATGTGAACAGCGCGTAGCGTTGCGCAGTTGGAGGTGAGCCGCCAGCGGTGGTGGATGTGGGGAAGTGAGATGTCTGATTTTTGAGAGCGGATGATCTGGACGTGTGTCCATCAGAAACAGTACATTTGTAAGAATGGATGTCATGAACTGATATGTATATATAATACGACTTTTGAACAATATTAAGGTAAATACATTGTTTGTTCTCTATCAAAATCTTTCAAAAAATGGTTCAAATGGCTCTGAGCGCTATGGGACTTAACTGCTGTGGTCATCAGTCCCCTAGAACTTAGAACTACTTAAACCTAACTAACCTAAGGACATCACACACATCCATGCCCGAGGCAGGATTCGAACCTGCGACCGTAGCAGTCGCGCGGTTCCGGACTGAGCGCCTAGAACCACGAGACCACCGCGGCCGGCAAAATCTTTCATTTGCTAACGATGCATATCAGTAGTTAGTGCCTTCAGTAGTTTGAATCTTTTATTTAGCTGGCAGTAGTGGCGCTCGCTGTATTGCAGTAGTTCGAGTAACGAAGATTTTTTTGAGGTAAGTGATTTGTGAAAGGTATAGGTTAATGTTACTCAGGGCCATTCTTTTGTAGGGATTATTGAAAGTCAGATTGCGTTGCGCTAAAAATATTGTGTGTCAGTTTAGTGTTGATCAGAATAAGTAAAGAGAGTAATGTCTGAGAACGTTCAGTTTTGCTCAGCTGTTTGAAAAGCAAATGACATAAGAGGTTTATGAGCACAGTAATTCATTAATTTTTCAAAGGGGTCGTTTCACCCAGAATATTTGCTTTTAACAGTCCCTATTAGTATTTATACTGTTTCATTCTCTTTTTCGCGTCAAATCTGTTGTGATTATTGCACAACTTTCTATGTTGTTAGATATGTGCAATTATTTTTATATGCTTTAGTTATTTTATTTATACTGTCGCCTAATAAGATTTTCAGAATGAATTTACATTAGCTGTAAAATGAAATACCTGCAACGTATCCCCACTTCATTGCAATACTAAGAAGTTACCTGATGAAACAGTTACAGCGTGTCATGACTATGACCTATTCATAACTCGTAAGGCAATGGTAGTCTACCGAATTCCGAAGAGACAATTACACACTGAACAACAGCCTTACAATTTTTTATCACTTCCTACTTGCTTAGCATAGCTTTGACGTTATCACAGTTGCTGCGCGGGATTAGCCGAGCGGTCTTAGGCGCTGCAGTCACGGACTGTGCGGCTGGTCCCGGCGGAGGTTCGAGTCCTCCCTCGGGCATGTGTGTGTGTTTGTCCGTAGGATATTTTAGGTTAAGTAGTGTGTAAGCTTACGGACTGATGCCCTTAGCAGTTAAGTCCCATAAGATTTCACACACATTTGAACATTTTGAAGGGTAGAGCCACGGGTCGTAACGCATCTGAAATGTGACGTCCACTGTTCAAAGTGCCGTCAATGCGAACAAGAGGTGACCGAGACGTGTAAGCATACGTGTAACCATACCATGACGCCGGGTGATACGCCAGTATGGCGATGACGAATACACGCTTCCAATGTGCGTTCACCGCGATGTCGCCAAACACGGATGCGACCATCATGATGCTGTAAACAGAACCTGGATTCATACGAAAAAATGACGTTTTGCCATTCGTGCACCCAGGTTCGTCGTTGAGTACACCATCGCAGGCGCTCCTGTGATGCAGCGTCAAGGGTAACTCCAGCCATAGTCTACGAGCAGATAGTCCATGCTGCTGCAAACGTCGTCGAACTGTTCGTGCAGATGGTTGTTGTCTTGCAAACGTTCCCATCTGTTGACTCAGGGATCGAGACGTGGCTGCACGATCCGTTACAGCCATGCGGATAAGATGCTTGTCATCTCGACTGCTAGTGATACGAGGCCGTTGGGATCCAGCACGGCGATCCGTATTACCATCCTGAACCCACCGATTCCATATTCTGCTAACAGTAGTTGGATCTCGACCAACGCGAGCAGCAATGTCGCGATACGATAAACCGCAATCGCGACAGGCTACAATCCGACCTTTATCAAAGTGGGAAACGTGATGGTACGCATTTCTCCTCCTTACACGAGGCATCACAACAAAGTTTCATCAGGCAACGCCGGTCAACTGCTGTTTGTGTATGAGAAATCGGTTGGAAACTTTCCTCATGTCAGCACGTTGTAGGTGTCGCCACCGGCGCCAACCTTGTGTGAATGCTCTGAAAAGCTGATCATTTGCATATCACAGCATCTTCTTCCTGCCGGTTAAATTTCGCGTCTGGAACACGTCATCTTCGTGGTGTAGCAATTTTAATGGCCAGTTGTGTAGTTTTTGCTGTTGCAAGTTTTTGCGTCAGTGTAGTTGTGAAGCGGTACGGTAATTTTGCATCTCTCTGTACTGTTAATTAAGCAAATGCTTGATGAAATTTGTTGGTGCACAGTAAGATACGAATCATATTAGGTCTACAGCTTTGCTTCCGCCATTTTGGAATAGACGGCAGTAGCCACAAGTGAGCTTGTAACCCAATATATTATCAAAATCTGGAAAAATGTTAATTATCACCCTGTTACAAAAATAAATAAAAAATACCAGTCCTGGCCTTTTGTGTTCGAAACTTACGCTCAGTTCTTTGGTAGTCAGATATGTTACGTCATGTTGTACAGCTAACAAACCATTTATTCTTTGCGTGTAATTCTTATTCTAACTGCTGTATTTTTTGCATGACGTCGATCCAAGACAACAATAGTTATATTGAGCAGAACGCAGCTTCATTTTGTCTGTTCTTGGATTTCCGCTGGGCTCGCACACAGCACTGAACAGCTACTTCTTTTCTAGAGCACACACCATTACGACTTGTTACGCACTGAGCTTTTTGCGAGCGTGTGCCAGTACGCAACGGCCGTTTACCTCACATGGGATTCTCCAGCTTATGGCGTCCGGATACATCCAGAGATCTACAAATTGTCTGCCTAACAAGGACGAGATTACACACTCACTTTGATAATTAGAATTCTACAAGTACAATAAAGCAATAAGGTTAGAGTAATCATACAGAATCGGTATATACAGTAAACGGTATTAGACAAGTAAAAAGACATTCGACAGGACAAGTACAAAACATTCCTAGTCGAGCGTAAGTTGGCAGCGTAGATGCTTTACGCGCTGCGAAAGCATGTTGAACAATTTTGTTTACATGTTTAAACTAAAAACTCTCGAGTTACGTTATCGTGGCAATCAGTAACCAACAAGTTGGATTATACCCACGGCGAGATTCAGTAATTCTGTTTTGAACGAGATAAGTGCTGATGAGCTGCAGTATCTGGTTCTTACCTTACAGCCTGTGGATTTCCCCGTTGTTGAATAGTTCTGTCGATATTGCTCAGAGTCTGAGCAAGGCTGGGCTCAGATGAAAAGGTCGTCGTGATCCCATCACTGACAAGGGGAGCATATGGGCCCCCCTAGTTGCTCATCTTCCGCACATCGTATTACAGCAGCATTTACACGAGCGCCCTCCACTGAGTAGCGGCGTTAGCGCAACCCGCTGAGGTGCCAGACACAAGTCTGCGTTCCAGTCTCATTTTAGCTTTTTTTACATTAATCACTAATGATGTCACGAAGTTGTTTTAGATGACAACGAGTTATTTATCACTTCTTACAGCAACAGTCTTGTAAAAGTTCGAGGAAATGATGTATTACTACTCTCGTCTTAATTATGTTTGATATCTCAAGGGATAAAGATAAAGCAGAGTAATACTAACACGTTTGGAGCTACTCACCGGTAAGTCGCCACCGCGTAATACTGACACGGAAGCAAGTAGTATTGATGGAATAAAGATTTGAGCTTAGCTTCTCTTTCGAGAAATGCAGGGTACGCTCGGATTAAGTTTGTTCATTATGGATGGTCTAGAACTCGCGACTTTGTACTGAATGTAAGTACAAAAAACTGCCACCAGTCACTTTTTGGAGTATTCAGTTATTCCCGTAAACTAGTTTTGGAGACTTTTCAGGTTCATCTCCAGATGGGGTATACAGAATTTACATCTTTATTGCAGTAACGTGTCACTGGTTACCGGCTCTGTGACAAGAAGATAGGAAAAACTTTGATGTATCTCCAATAACATGTGTTACCTGGTGAGTTGCGTCGAGAGGCGAATTCTTTTACTTATTGCGGTAAGCTGGGTACCAACCTGAGTAGCCGTGCGTGTTAAAGCACCGCTTCCGGGACGGGGAGTTACGGCGGCTGGTGGATTAAGGACGAGGGTCGGTGTGCTGACCAGCCTGGATATGGTTTTTAGGCAGTATCCCACATTCGACTGGCTGAATACCGGGCTGGTACTCCAGTCCCGCCTCAGTTACGCGACACACAAACATTTAGAACACTTTCGCTCACTTTCAAATAGCTGACACTACATCCAGACAGCTGGAGTACATACGTGATCAGCTAGAACATTCTGACCACCTACCTAATAGCCAGTACGTCCAGCTTTGGCACGGATCTCAGCGGCGACACATCGTGGCATGGATGCAATGTGGCCTTCAAAGGTCACTTGAGAGAGCTGCCACTACATCTGCGCAATCGAGTCACCTAATTCTCGTAAATTCGGGGGAGGGGGGAACGATGAGCTCTGACGTCACGTTGAATCACATCTCAGATGTGTTCGATCGGGTTCAGATTTGGCGAATTGGGACGCCAGCACATCAAATGAACTCTCCACTGTGTTCCTCGAACCACTCCAACATACTCCTGGCTTTGTGACATGGCACATTATCTTGTTGAAGAAAGCCACTGCTGTCGGGAAACATGATCGTCACGAAGGGGTGCACGTGGTGGCAGTTTTCTGCATTTTTAGGGTAATCTCGGACTGGACAGAAATGTGCGGCAGGATGTGCTGCTCCTTGCTGAAGGAGCCATCCCGACATTCACCCGAAGTGGTTTACGGAAACAGAGGAAAACGTGAATTGAAATATCCCGACGAATATAGCAGAGCCTCTTCTTCTGAATACGAGCCGTTTCGTGTGTGTGTGTGTGTGTGTGTGTGTGTGTGTGTGTGTGTGTGTGTGTGTGTGTGAGAGAGAGAGAGAGAGAGAGAGGGCGGGGGGGGGGGGGGGGGGGAGGGGGCGCCACATCACACGACATTCTATCTACTTTTGCAGTGGCAACATTAGCAGCCGCGCTGTTTGACCTGAGCGTTAAGTGTTTACTTTATTTATTTTAGTATATCCATATGAATGGTGTATGTCTCACGACAGTACGCACTCTGAAGGAAAGTGAACATTTGCTACCTACGGCAGTGTGTATCACTGCTTTTCTTTTTAATTTCTTTGCTTGTTTACGTGTTTACGAGAGCTAGGCTCGCGTGTATTAAAATTTTTGTTTAGATTCGTGCCACCAAATGCGCCAGTGTCTCCTGTTTGGAATAGGTCGGTACCCTTTGAAACCAATTGCAGTAATACTTGAAAACTTAGCCGCAGAGTACACAGGAAGTGACATTGGCAAATGCCACAGTATTTATGAGATTACAGTCCCTGTGTTGTCAGAACGAACGGTGCAATGTTCCTTGGGACACGGTATCGTTCGTTCGTTGCAATATGGTATTTATCCGCCGATTCCAGGCAGGCTTTCAATTAAAAAGTCAGAAATAACATAATGTGTGTACAAGTACAGTCTGTGACACAGGAACGACGACGTATAGAAGTTCCGATCTGCTGGTGGGTTGTGCACGGACAGCCGAAGTGGTTAAGGTGACAGCTCGAGTAAAGGAGAAAACCCTGATTCGAGTCCCGGTCCGGTACAAATTTCCATTGTCATCATTGCCTTATACAGCTGATGGTTCTTCGTATTCACAACTGAGAATATATTTCATGTATGTCACAGTTTTTGGTTTGTGCAACACACTTGTATAATTACGTGCAAACAGTTAATCTTTTCACGACCCCAGCTGATTCTGTCGAAAATGAAGGCTACTTCAAGACTGTGAGAGTTGTATGTGGATGTACAGCGAGTTAGCCACTGACAGCAAAACCGATGGAAGCTGCTTTGGCGGCAGTGAAAAGGCTTGTGGCTCCAGCCCTCGGATGGAAGTGGTTAGCGCAGGGAGAACGATGGTTCAAACCCGCGTCCCGCCGTCCTGATACAGGTTTTCCGTGATTTTCCTAGATCGCTTCAGGCAACTGCCGGGATGGTTCCTTTGAAAGGGCACGACAGATTTCCTTCCCCGTCCTTCTCTAATCCGAGCTTGTGCTCCGTCTCTAATGAGCGGGTTCTCGATGAGACGTTAAACACTAATATCTTCCTCCTCCTACTCTTCCTCCACCAGATCGCTGTGGCGGCGCCCGAGATTCGTGACGATTGAGCGCCTTCCCGTGTGATTGCCTAACTGGATTCTCGTCTGCCAAAGGTGAAAGGTGAAGTGTGGTGGGGCGCAGATGACTGGCCGCACAGCTGTACCTCTGCGTATCACTATGTACTATTTGTCGACTGTTGACTATACGACGTCAGTAGTGGAACAACAGGGTTTTGCGGAACTCTCCATTGTTGCTAGATGTATCCAAGATGGCGGTGATGATGTGATCCAAGATGGTGGCCTGTAGACTTGGCAACAGTGCGTGACATCATCGAAGATGAGGTGAGTACCATTATCCGAGATGGCGGCTTTTGGCGGGAATGTGCCATGCCTCCTGCGACGCCACCCTGGTGGGAAGTTCATATTCCGTCAGGACAGTGCAACACACCATGACTACCTCAACTAACCTAAGAAAATGGAGGGAAAATAGATCACTTGGGCTACCTCCAGTAACCTAAGTCATCTGACCGCCACCTCTTCCTAGGAATTGCTGGAAAAAGGACTCAGTCTGTGCTGGATAGGATGGACATAAGTCATTATTTTGTATACAGCCTTTATTTAAACAACTAGAGGCAGTACCGCCATCAGGTGTTTCGTCATGGGTCCAGAGTCCAACTGACCTAGTGCACAATACTGCCACCAGAGGGCACTGTCATCCCTTCCATGACGTAACCCGAGATGGCAGTCCAGGGTGGGGGAAAATGGAGGGTCACGCCACTGCTGACGGCATGTGAAAGTCAAGTCTACAGTTAAAGTTCTCCAACTGTTAGTCGCACGGTCTAAGGCTCCTTGTCACAGTCTGTGCGGCTGCCCTGTCAGAGGTTTGAGTCCTCCCTTGGGCACGGGTGTATGTGTTGTCCTTAGCATAAGTTAGTTTAAGTTACATTAATTAAACAAGGCCTCGGGAGTAGACAACATTCCATTAGAACTACTGATTGCCTTGGGAGAGCCTGCCCTGACAAAACTTTACCATCCGGTGAGCAAGATGTATGAGGCAGGCAAAATACCCTGAGACTTCAAGAAGAATATAATAATTCCAATCCTAATGAAAGCAGGCGTTGACAGATGTGAAAATTACCGAACTGTCAGTTTAACAAGTCACAGCAGCAAAATACTAACATGAATTCTTTATAGACAAATAGAAAAACTGCTAGAAGCTGACCTCGGGGAAGATCAGTTTGGATTCCGTAGAAATATTGGAACACATGAGCCAATACTGACCCTACGACTTATCTTAGAAGAAAGATTAAGGAAAGGCAAACCTACGTTTCTAGCATTTGTAGACTTAGAGAAAGCTTTTGACAATGTTGACTGGAATACTCTCTTTCAAATTCTGAAGGTGGCAGGGGTAAAATACAGGGAGCGAAAGGTTATTTACAATTTGTACAGAAACCAGATGTCAGTTATAAGAGTCGAGGGGCATGAAAGGGAAGCAGTGGTTGGGAAGGGAGTGAGACAGGGTTGTAGCCTCTCCCTGATGTTATTCAATCTGTATACTGAGTAAGCAGTAAAGGAAACAAAAGAAAAATTCTGAGTAGGTATTAAAATCCATGGAGAAGAAATAAAAACTTTGAGGTTCGCCGATGACATTGTAATTCTGTCAGAGACAACAAAGGACTTGGAAGATCAGTTGAATGGAATGGACAGTGTCTTGAAAGGAGGATATAAAATGAACGTTAACAACTGATGATGGTCGAAGTAGAGAGGATATAAAATGTAGACTGGCAATGGCAAGGAAAGCGTTTCTGCAGAAGAGAAATTTGTTAACATCGAGTATAGATTTAAGTGTCAGGAAGTCGTTTCTGAAAGTATTTGCATGGAATGTAGCCATGTATGGAAGTGAAACGTGGACGATAAATAGTTTGGGCAAGAAGAGAATAGAAGCTTTCGAAATGTGGTGCTACAGAAGAATTCTGAAGATTAGATAGGTAGATCACCTAACTAATGAGGAGATACTGAATAGAATTAGGGAGAAGAAGAGTTGGTGGCAAAACTTGACTAGATAAAGGGATCGATTGGTAGGACATGTTTTGAGGCATCAAGGGATCACCAATTTAGCATAGGAGGGCAGTGGGGAGGGTAAAAATAGTAGAGGGACACCAAGAGATAAATACACTAAGCACATTCAGAAGGATGTAGGTTGCAGTAGGTACTGGGAGATGAAGAAGCTTGCACAGGATAGAGTAGCATGGAGAGCTGCATCAAACCAATCTCAGGACTGAAGACCACACAAACAACAATAATAACAACAATTAGTGTGTAAGCCTTGGGACCGATGACCTCAGCAGTTTGGTCCCATAGAACCTTACCACAAATTTAAAAACTTTCAAATGTTATAATGACGTCACATGTCTATCTAAACAAGCGCCAAGTCATCGTCTGGGCTGCACGTGTGTGTGTTTATCACTGCTGACGCGATACCTGTGGATACTGATGTCACAACTAGCGCTATAGAAATCGGTTCGACCGCTTTCTCTCCGTTGCGATCCTAATGGGACATGCGAGAGGCGTCTAGCCCACAAGCATGAAACCTGTGGATACTGAAATCACAGCTCGTGCTTTAGAAATCTGATCGACTGCTTTCTGTCTCTCGCGATCCTAACAGGACCTGTTCACGAAAATAGCCCAGAATAACACCGATTGCATGCTTCCTAATGGTCCTACAGAAGCATCACGTGTTACCTTTCCCGGAAATCGTGATACAGTTAATCGTAAAACCATTCTTGTTACTCAGAGAGAGAGAGAGAGAGAGAGAGAGAGAGAGAGAGGGAAAGACGATGGTCACAAATGGTTCAAATGGCTCTAAGCACTATGGGACTAAACATCTGAGGTTATCAGTCCCCTAGACTTAGAACTACTTAAACTTAACTAAACTAAGAACTTCACACACATCCATGCCTGAGGCAGGATTCGAACCTGCGACCATAGCAGCAGCACAGTTCCAGACTGAAGTGCCTAGAACTGCTCGGATACAGTGGCCGGCACGATGGTCGCATCAACCCCTTCCAGAAATAGTGACATTCGATAAAAGCTTCTCATTGGCTGTACATTCAAATGAAGCTCTCTCATTGGTTGCCTCGGTCTACATATAAACCCGAACCAAACTCCATCGTCCTCAGTCCGCTGTTGTCCTCCTTGTTGTGCGTTCCATCATCTCTTTGTGTGTTTACTAGTTCTTTTATCCCCACAAGATGAAGAGAGGTTCAGAGATTGCAGGGTACTCTCACTTATAATTCGGTGCTATGCCGCTTCATGTTCTTAGGGAATATGACCTTTATTCCGATTTTGACTTCATACATCATGATGAAATGGTGGACAGTAGTCAATGCTCATGCTTGCTTGCTCTAGGGAAGGAATAATGGTAAGCTTTACCTGCATTCAAAGGAATAGGGCTTTTAGCGAGTTTATGGCCGTTCTTTGGAAACTTTGAAATGGACGCAACAGGGGAGATAACAAGCTTTTATGGAGGGCTGTAGTTCCATCGTAGTCCTGTTGTTAGAAAAAGACATGGTGTTACCGCGTGGGAAAGAGGCCGCAAAGCTGTATCTTTTTTCCTTTTCTTCCAATTAACTTTTAAGTCTCTGATTGGTCAAATCGGTGTATGCAGAGCAAGGGCTGCTCTCCTAGCTTGCAATGCCGGGCTCCAGCTCGTGATTGGGTTCTGCTAAAGTCTGAGAAGTCCAAGATGTAAATGTGCTTTGCTACCGAGCTGAGGGGGAAATAGAAAGAGAAGAGAGCTCACTCTTGTACTGGTGCTTCGCTAGTAAAGAACTGCAGATCCCCACCTGAACGGTGAGACTTGTATCCTTTGCTAGTGTGTTACTCAGAGCCTGTGCCAGTCACCTTCTGAACCGTCAGAGTTACTGCTTCGTAGATCATGCACACAACGAGTGATGTGTGGTGTACTTATTTGTCTTGAGTCGGGCATCCAAACATGTGACATATTCCGTCACGCATAGTCGTGGCAAGGAGTCAAATTGGTTTGGCAGTCCAGCAAACGGGTCCACCTATACACTGGATCCACCGGGATTTCAGAGGCTCATATGAAAGTATTTGCATTCCGAATTAACCGAACGCGAGAGCACGTACTTGCATTTTTCCGGCGCGTACCAATAATAGGCCCCCCATGAACCATGGACCTTGCCGTTGGTGGGGAGGCTTGCGTGCCTCAGCGATACAGATAGCCGTACCGTAGGTGCAACCACAACGGAAGGGAATCTGTTGAGAGGCCAGACAAATGTGTGGTTCCTGAAGAGGGGTAGCAGCCTTTTCAGTAGTTGCAGGGACAACAGTCTGGATGATTGACTGATCTGGCCTTGTAACACTAATCAAAACGGCCTTGCTGTGCTGGTACTGCGAACGGCTGAAAGCAAGGGGAAACTACAGCCGTAATTTTTCCCGAGGGCATGCAGCTTTACTGTATGATTAAATGATGATGGCGTCCTCTTGGGTAAAATATTCCGGAGGTAAGATAGTCCCCCATTCGGATCTCTGGGCGGGGACTACTCAAGAGGATGTCGTTATCAGGAGAAAGAAAACTGGCGTTCTACGGATCGGAGCGTGGAATGTCAGATCCCTTAATCGGGCAGATAGGTTAGAAAATTTAAAAAGGGAAATGGATAGGTTGAAGTTAGATATAGTGGGAATTAGTGAAGTTCGGTGGCAGGAGGAACAAGACTTCTGGTCAGGTGACTACAGGGTTATAAACACAAAATCAAGTAGGGGTAATGCAGGAGTAGGTTTAATTATGAATAGGAAAATAGGAATGCGGGTAAGCTACTACAAACAGCATAGTGAACGCATTATTGTGGCCAAGATAGATACGAAGCCCACACCTACTACAGTAGTACAAGTTTATATGCCAACTGGCTCTGCAGATGACGAAGAAATTGAAGAAATGTATGATGAAATAAAAGAAATTATTCAGATTGTGAAGGGAGACGAAAATTTAATAGTCATGGGTGACTAGAATTCGAGTGTAGGAAAAGGGAGAGAAGGAAACATAGTAGGTGAATATGGATTGGGGCTAAGAAATGAAAGAGGAAGCCGCCTGGTAGAATTTTGCACAGAGCACAACATAATCATAACTAACACTTGGTTTAAGAATCATGAAAGAAGGTTGTATACATGGAAGAACGCTGGAGATACTAAAAGGTATCAGACAGATTATATAATGGTAAGACAGAGATTTAGGAACCAGGTTTTAAATTGTAAGACATTTCCAGGGGCAGATGTGGACTCTGACCACAATCTATTGGTTATGACCTGTAGATTAAAACTGAAGAAACTGCAAAAAGGTGGGAATTTAAGGAGATGGGACCTGGATAAACTGACACAACCAGAGGTTGTACAGAGTTTCAGGGAGAGCAGAAGGGAACAATTGACAGGAATGGGGGAAAGAAATACAGTAGAAGAAGAAGAAATACAGTAGAAGAAGAAGCTTTGAGGGATGAAGCAGCGAAGGCAGCAGAGGATCAAGTAGGTAAAATGACGAGGGCTAGTAGAAATCCGTGGGTAACAGAAGAAATATTGAATTTAATTGATGAAAGGAGAAAATATAAAAATGCAGTAAATGAAGCAGGCAAAAAGGAATACAAACGTCTCAAAAATGAGATCGACAGGAAGTGCAAAATGGCTAAGCAGGGATGGCTAGAGGACAAATGTAAGGATGTAGAGGCCTATCTCACTAGGAGTGAGATAGATACTGCCTACAGGGAAATTAAAGAGACCTTTGGAGATAAGAGAACGACTTGTATGAATATCAAGAGCTCAGATGGAAACCCAGTTCTAAGCAAAGAAGGGAAAGCAGAAAGGTGGAAGGAGTATATAGAGGGTCTATACAAGGGCGATGTACTTGAAGACAATATTATGGAAATGGAAGAGGATGTAGATGAAGATGAAATCGGAGATATGATACTGCGTGAAGAGTTTGTCAGAGCACTGAAAGACCTGAGTCGAAACAAGGCCCCCGGAGTAGACAACATTCCATTGGAACTATTGACGGCCTTGGGAGAGCCAGTCCTGACAAAACTCTACCATCTGGTGAGCAAGATGTATGAAACAGGCGAAATAACCTCAGACTTCAAGGAGAATATAATAATTTCAATCCCAAAGAAAGCAGGTGTTGACAGATGTGAAAATCACCGAACTATCAGTTTAATAAGCCACAGCTGCAAATTACTAACACGAATTCTTTACAGACGAATGGAAAAACTAGTAGAAGCCAACCTCGGGGAAGATCAGTTTGGATTCCGTAGAAACACTGGAACACGTGAGGCAATACTGACCTTACGACTTACCTTAGAAGAAAGATTAAGGAAAGGCAAACGTACGTTTCTAGCATTTATAGACTTAGAGAAAGCTTTTGACAATGTTGACTGGAATACTCTCTTTCAAATTCTAAAGGTGGCAGGGGTAAAATACACGGAGCGAAAGGCTATTTACAATTTGTACGGAAACCAGATGGCAGTTATAAGAGTCGAGGGTCATGAAAGGGAAGCAGTGGTTGGGAAGGGAGTAAGACAGGGTTGTAGCCTCTCCCCAATGTTGTTCAATCTGTATATTGAGCAAGCAGTAAAGGAAACAAAAGAAAAATTCGGAGTAGGTATTAAAATTCATGGAGAAGAAATAAAAACTTTGAGGTTCGCCGATGACATTGTAATTCTGTCAGAGACAGCAAAGGAATTGGAAGAGCAGTTGAATGGAATGGACAGTGTCTTGAAAGGAGGATATAAGATGAACATCAACAAAAGCAAAACAAGGATAATGGAATGTAGTCTAATTACGTCGGGTGATGCTGAGGGAATTAGATTAGGAAATGAGACACTTAAAGTAGTAAAGGAGTTTTGCTATTTGGGGAGCAAAATAACTGATGGTGGTCGAAGTAGAGAGGATATAAAATGTAGGCTGGCAATGGCAAGGAAAGCGTTTCTGAAGAAGAGAAATTTGTTAACATCCAGTATTGATTTAAGTGTCAGGAAGTCATTTCTGAAAGTATTCGTATGGAGTGTAGCCATGTATGGAAGTGAAACATGGACTATAAATAGTTTGGACAAGAAGAGAATAGAAGCTTTCGAAATGTGGTGCTACAGAAGAATACTGAAGATTAGATGGGTAGATCACATAACTAATGGGGAAGTATTGAATAGGATTGGGGAGAAGAGACGTTTGTGGCACAACTTGACCAGAAGAAGGAATCGGTTGGTAGGACATGTTCTGAGGCATCAAGGAATCACCAATTTAGTATTGGAGGGCAGCGTGGAGGGTAAAAATCGTAGAGGGAGACCAAGAGATGAATACACTAAGCAGATTCAGAAGGATGTAGGTTGCAGTAGGTACTGGGAGATGAAAAAGCTTGCACAGGATAGAGAAGCATGGAGAGCTGCATCAAACCAGTCTCAGGACTGAAGACCACAACAACAACAACCAATAATAGCAGATTGCGGTCATCCATGACTTCAGTAGCATCGTGGTGTGCCGCCCTGACCAGCGGGAGGGTAAGGTATTCACTGCTACGGCATAGGGCTCCAATGTATGTTTCTCAGCACCCCCGCCCGCATCTCGTGGTCGTGCGGTAGCGTTCTCGCTTCCCACGCCCGGGTTCCCGGGTTCGATTCCCGGCGGGGTCAGGGATTTTCTCTGCCTCGTGATGGCTGGGTGTTGTGTGATGTCCTTAGGTTAGTTAGGTTTAAGTAGTTCTAAGTTCTAGGGGACTGATGACCATAGCTGTTAAGTCCCATAGTGCTCAGAGCCATTTGAACCAATCTCAGCACCCTGTTCTTTCGAGCTAAATTTTTCTTTTTGGAATGGTTTAATGGAGATGCTTGATGGTGGCTTATTTTTTGTGCCATAAACCGGATTCACGTGTAAGAAGTCACATAAAGCGATTAATGTTTCGGTTAGTGTCGCGTGTCGATCCCCAGCTGATCATTTTGTCCACCATAGACCCCATGTTAGTGAAAGCGTTTGTCAACTAAAGATGTTTGTGTGACGTTTTGTGGGGCGGCGGGTGGAATTAATTGTTTATATAAAAATGTAGAATGTAATCTAGAAAAGATTCATTTCCTGGCCAATTAGCAACATATGTGGGGCGGCGGGTGGAATAATTGTTATTATAAATGTTCCTATTATTTACTTAATGCCGTTGTTTGCCATTCTCAACACTGGGTCTCTAACTACAATATTGGCAACCAGAAAGTGATTAGCAAAACGTGAAGCCTATAATTAAAATTCCTATTGCCCACTTCATCTGAGAAATACACTTATAGCTACAGCTTATAGCTCTGATGAATTAGGAGATTGTCTGGGATTCATAATCAAAAACGATTCTGTCTAAAATGTTCACTATATTCTGAAAGTCACAGACCAAAAAAAGAATCCACACAATCCAACTACCAGAGCATTTCAGAGTCTAATGCGCTGATGCAACTATAACTGTTCAAATTAAAGGTTTAAGTGAATGCTCGCCATAATTTGATGATAATGTTCATCAAACGCCACGCTAAATAATGGTAGAATGTCTGTCCCGCGGCGGCACGTGAAAATACGACATACGCAAACTGAAGATAGATCATTAAAGTCATCCCAGAATTAACACTTCACTCGAAAACGATTTCATGGTTACGCGTATCACGAGTAACTTATTACGGCATCCGAGGCTGTTTATAGCAATGATACCGATGCGATGCGACTCCCGGCACAGGTGGTGTGCTATTCAGCATCTGGAGAGAACTGGGGCCTATTTTCCTCGCGCAGCGTTCTTATATCTAAAGCCGCGGTGCGGACGGCCAAGGGAATGCCTGGTCAAATCGGCTCTCCCGACTAGCCGCTGGTCTAGTAATGCACCACTTTAAGTTATTGTATAAATCATCGCTTCCTTTGCTGATGGCCGATGAAGCTCTCAATTTAAATGTGCATTTAGCACACAGGTAAGTAATCATAATAAAAGTCTGACGTGGCTAAGTCAAATATTTTGGGCGAGAGAATTAATTTAATTACACTACACGCAGTAGACGAGCTCTGAACTTGCTCTTTGGAGATACGCTATAGCTATAGTTTTATAGTTGTCCTGTTGAAACTTCTCACATCTTTATGATTATATCGGATCTCCCTTCTACTTAAATTTAAACATCCTAGCCTTATTTATTTGCCTACTTAATCTATCTTGCTTTCTTAATTTCTAAGACAAAAACCATAAAATCATGAATTTCAACAAAAATTTTAATTTGTGAGATCCAGAATACTGTTTCTACTAAATTATTATGCAAAAGGAATGTAAACACAAATTTTTAAGTTTCTAGCTCTTTTCTGTTGCGCCAATGATTTTTACAGAAAAACGTCCAAATTTCAAAAATGGTTAAAGTTATTGAACTGATATTCAACACATATTGATTTAGTATTACTCCTGACATGCTAGAAACGTTTTAGGTTATTTACTTGATTTTCAAAGTATTGCGCAACATTTATGACGTCAGAGCTAGTTACAGCGGACTAGGCTGGCACACAATGGAAAGACTGATGTGAATTTTATACGGCGTGAGTAGGCTGCTTCCCTACAACACCCTCTACTTAATTTTTTTAAATATAAATGAGAAAGAAAAGAAACAAAAATTAATTACAAAAAGGGAAGCAAGAGTACAGCTTAACTCCCTATGAGCAATTCAAATTTAAATGTAAAGATATAGAAATATTAAAAAGAAAACTGATTACCTACTTCAATTATTTAAATTGCTGGCATGTTCACTTCCTCTTAAGCAAAATTATCACTCAAAATTTAAGCAAAATCAATGAAACACTTTGGCATACATATTGCCTTAGACAAACAAACACATAAAATATGTAAAATTATGAAAATCTTAAATACATTAAATACATTTTTACATACACAAATTCAAAGAAAATAACACAGTTATTCATGATACATAAACAGATAATTATATCTTAGCAGTCTTTTCTAAACCTGAAAGAAAATTTCACAAATCATGACAATTTCATTTTTACACACGTGGTTGTAGCCGCTTTAGCTGGCGTTCTACACTTCCATTCACAAGGGCAGAGGAGGGGAAGTTGCTATGGAGTGCGTTCTTCACGTTCACTCTAAATTACATGGGGAAAGGGGAGGGGTCACTGTGAGTTGTGTCCAAGTCACTCCACGCTTTCACGCAGCTACCAGGCTGCCATTTTCTGGTTTGTCCTGTAGAACAAACAAAAAGAGTGCCTCAGGCTCTGTTCACTTAATATCTAAGGGTGGGTCACAATGAAATGGAGATATATACATTTTACCTTTCAATATGTTACTGGAGCAAAGTTAACAGAACTTTTTCAATTTTACTCTCGCGGTTACTTAACTGTTATAAAATCGGTAAACAAATGGCTCCAAACGCCGTTAGTCACACGTGGTTGTAGCCGCTTTAGCTGGCGTTCTACACTTCCATTCACAAGGGCAGAGGAGGGGAAGTTGCTATGGAGTGCGTTCTTCACGTTCACTCTAAATTACATGGGGAAAGGGGAGGGGTCACTGTGAGTTGTGTCCAAGTCACTCCACGCTTTCACGCAGCTACCAGGCTGCCATTTTCTGGTTTGTCCTGTAGAACAAACAAAAAGAGTGCCTCAGGCTCTGTTCACTTAATATCTAAGGGTGGGTCACAATGAAATGGAGATATATACATTTTACCTTTCAATATGTTACTGGAGCAAAGTTAACAGAACTTTTTCAATTTTACTCTCGCGGTTACTTAACTGTTATAAAATCGGTAAACAAATGGCTCCAAACGCCGTTAGTCACGTACTAGAGAAAATTTATGCTCAAGGCATACAATCATAAATCCTATTTAATTTCAGTTTATTATTTCTGGGCCGGAACACTGAACCAATGCTCGGTTCATTCCTGATACATTTGTATTTTACTTACTTAGCTGACTCATCTTCGATTACCTTATTCCTAGAGATAGTAGGAGTATATTTGATTAGTAGTTGTCTTCTCAGCTTCTTTGTACATGTGAGTAATTTGTGGTAATAGTACAGTTCTGAGTGTTCAAAACACACTACGTTTAGTTGACTACTAAATCCACTTATTGGACCTCTGCTGCTGTGTCAGTTCCACATCTGCAATTATGTACTTACTTCATCGAAGTGTATTTATGGTGAGCTATAAATAATGTTTTACGTCTGCCATTATGTACTTATTTACTTTGCTAGTGTATGAACTTAAGTAATACTCACTCCATTAAAATTTAAAGCGTAGGATAGCACATTTATTTCATATCTATAGTGTATTGCAGCTGATCAGTTTGCTCACGTTGCAATCCATTTCCACTCGATCGGACGCTGAAACCACAGGTAGTCTCTCTCGACCTACCACTAAAGTGCATTAAGTAATTATGGACGAGCGTAATGCTAAATTCCTTAAACCTATAGGACACCATGAGCTACTCTGTCTCATCTAACATAAGGGTACCTATGGTCGCATTCACGCCTCCAACTCATAACCTCAATACCTGTAGGTGTGTCACCGCACACCCAACACCAAAATAATGGCCAGCTCCAACCTTATAAATACTTCAGGGACGTGTCCTTCACGTCTCAACCACAAACACTGTTCAATTCCATTACACTGCCATTCCTTGCTACACAAGGTGAGTTCATTTTTACAACTTATCTGCATATTTTTCATAACACTAAGCAATCTCTTTTACTATTAACTAGTTAGCTCTACAGCATACAATAGGTTTCACTGCCACTTCAGATCCTGCTTGTACACGAATTCGTATATCTTTTTAAATTACTGTTCGTGGACCATTTCTAATAAAACAACATTTTGTACTTACAATATTACCAGGGTTCTATACATAATTGTTACTCAAATACATTTGTGTCTTAATTACGTCATACGTCTCTGTTGTTTATGTCACTGTTAGGTTTGTCACATTAGGTTTTTTTTTCACTAATCGGTGGATAGAATGGTTACAGAACTCATGGCGTGATAGCCATGACGGAAAATTTTTGTATTGCAAAGAAGGAGTCGAAACTTTGGTGGATAGGAAAGATGAAGAATGAATGAGACCTGAAAAGGAAAGAAGATCTCACACAGCTGGGACTGCACAGCTGCCACACTGTGTAGAGGTTACAGAACAACCTCCTCCCTATAGAATTCATTGGTTTCAGAAAATTTTCGTAATGGAAAGAAGGGGTCGAAATTTTTGTAGATAGGAAAGATGAAGAATGAGTGAGACCTGAAAAGGAAAGAAGATCTCACACAGCTGGGACTGCACAGCTGCCACACTGTGTAGAGGTTACAGAACAACCTCCTCCCTACAGAATTCATTCACTACCTATGAACTTCTTTAGGTCGATCACGTTCCTGAGACCTAATAGCCTTTTACTCTTAGGGTACTCTAGACTATATGCATTGGCATGTGGTTTTCCTATGATCCTGAAAGGTCCTTATTATTTACTAAGATTAACACCTTTGTCCCAATATCTCCTATTTTTCAGAACTCGTATAGGCAGCTCCCAAGTTTCATCATTAGTTACTACATGTTTATCAATAAAAGGTACCGTAATTACTCTGGTTATCGGCAAGACCATTTTTAACTGGCTTCTTTCAAAGCCAACAACACTCTGATGTTTTGACAAGAAATCTATGCCAATTAAAACCTGAATCCTGAGATTGTTTACAATTAAGCATGGATGATCAATTAAATTACCATTAATGTAAAAGGGCAGCAAAGCTTCTTGCTTTACTGCTTTTGACACCTTGCCAGTAGCACCAATTATTCTTAGTCCTGATACCCTCATTACTGTAAGTTTGTCTTTACCAGGTAATGCATCAAAGAAGGACTGAGATATCGCACTCACCTCACTTTCACTGTCTAAGAGACAACGTACATTGATACCCAACATATTCACTATTATTATGGGGTGGCTTATTCTAGGTTGTACAGGTGGTTCCTCAAACTCATCCAATAGTTCCTTTTGGATTTTTCTCCAACTAAAGTAATCGACATCTGTCTTCATTACATTTAGGTCAAAGTGTGTAGGGGTTTTCTGAATTACATTTTCAGCTGCCTTTTCCAGTCGGTCTATTAATTTCAAATTGAAACACCGCACGACTTCATTACATTTAGTTTGCTGAACATGACCCAAATTACTGTAGTCTGAGCGATTCTGCGCCTCCAGACCGGGCATAACACTAGTTACAGCTAAACCACTTTCACTATTATCGTCGGGTTCCTTCTCAAGTGACAACTGGTCACAGCTACTGGGTTCATCGACCCCCAACAGGCTATCCTCTACATTCTCACTTACCTCCTGTCCTAAATCTATTAGTACAGTATCAACATCCTGCACAGGCACTTTAGATAAGAGCACATCATCCTCATCGTAAATATAAGCATGAATTTCTTCTGCTTCTTCACCTGACAATTCAGTATCTTGTAGCTCTTCCCTACCGTTACACTGCTGCGCCTTCTCTTTCCCTTCCCACTTAGAAAGCGTCTCTAACACGGTATCTATCAAATACTGTGAGTGATCTAAGATTTCTGTTGTATCCTTAGATGCTAACGACACTTCATCCACATGTTCAGTTTGAGTATTCTGATCTGTCTTACCAATTCCCTTAACTACTGGCATAGGAAAAGTAACCGCCTGGTGAGCGCCAGTGTCCTCATAGACGGGAACTAGTTTTCCTGCCTCGGCCTACTACTGTTTCCTTTATTTTCATTATAGTTAACTGGCATAGCATTACTTTCCGTACTGTTGTTTACATGCATATTTCTGTTTGGAACAAAATTATTATCCCTTGGACGCCATTGTTGGTTCTGATAATTATTTCCCCAATTCCTACCTCTCTTAGGATGGCGAACACCTACTGTTCTGATGTTTACATTGCCATTTTGCTCGTTCCTAAAATTACTACTATTGTTATTAGCATTTCTGTTATTACGTGCTAGCTCCTCATTGGCAGCAACACGTTCTACACATTCCAGATATTCAATGAAACGATCCAGATTGTCTCTAGGGGCAGATATAATTCTAGTTTGCCAATACCATGGCAGTTTGGCTTCAAGACCTAGTATAATCATTTCTGGTTTTAGCTTTTCCGCCAAATGTGACAAACGTGAAATCCAGGACCTAGCAAACTCTTTAATTGATTCCTTGCCTACATTGAAGCGTTTTCCACTCCAAAATTCTCTAAACACTTAATTTTGCTTATGCTAGACCAATACTCATTAATGAAAGCTGTTTTAAATTCCGCTAATGTTTTACACTTCAACATAACATCAGCTGACCAACGCATGGCGTCACCTGCTAAATGGCTTCTAATAAATGAGATTTTCTCTCGTTCAGACCAAGTTGGTGGAATCACATCTTCAAAATCGTTCCAGTAATCTAGCGGGTGGATATTTTTATCTGGATCGAACCGCAAGGACTGCCGACACCCGATAAAAGCGGCGTTTGCAGCTACAACTTGTTGCATACTACCATTACCAGAAGTTACTGAAGCTACTTTACTCTCAATGTTAGCAATGTTAGTACTAATATTTCCTACTCTCATTTCAACATTATCTACTCTTTGCACAATATGAGTAGTATCAGTTTTGATTGCGTCTACTTCTGCTTGACATATGTTTACCTTTATATTAACATCTTTAAACCTATCTGAGCACAGTTCTGATTCCGCCTCGATCTTTTCTGTTAACTTGTGCTCCAGCCTCGCATCTTCCATTTGGAAGTCTCTGCGAACCTCAGCAACTTCGGATTTTACTGTTTTATACATCTCAGATAACTGTTGAGCAACCTTTTCCTTAATATCTTCAGGATTGTAATCAATTTTATAATTCAAACTGTCCAGATCCTCTTTCAACTTATTGCAACCAGCCTTGAAGGTATTGTCCATTACCTCCAATCGTTTATTAAAATTAGTTTGGCTGGCCACAATCTCATACTTTAATTCAGCATTATTGGATTCTAATTTATTGTCCATTGCCTCAAACCGTTTATTAAAATTTGTTTGGCTGGCCTCAATCTCATAATTTAATTCAGCATTACCGCTTTTGACCCCAGTTATTTCAGACTTTAATTCAGCATTACTGGTAGCTATTGCTTGTAATATAACATTTAAATCAATAGCCCCAGTATCTTTGGGTTGTTCACTAGCTGGCTTTTATCACACTCAGGTGACGAAAAACTAGCTCCAACACCAGAATCATCAAAACTAAATGAAACTTCTGATTGATCAGTCATATCTAACTTCTCCTGTTTAAACTCTACCACCTCTGATGACTGTTTCGTTTTTAACTCATCAGACAAACTATCATCCAATAAATTAAGAATTTCTGATTTCTGCTTTACTACAGGGGTCTCTATTATTGAATCATTGCCCTTTTTCACACTACTGTCAGGAGTCAATACGTCATACTTCACTTTAACATTACTATTTTCATGCATATTTACACGTGAACCGTTGTCTGGATTTACAGTTCCCTCAGACATAGGTTCTGATTTAAGTTTAACCTCGGTTTCTTCTGGCAGCTCCATCGCCGACAGTCTTTTAGTGCAGGTTAGTAAAATTTTTAACAGCTTTCCACTTAACTCAGTTCCTTCTGCACGACGTATGGCGTTGCCGGCGCGGCGTACCAGGATTACTGATGCGACGCGGCACGTTGAAGTACAGACGGCACTTCGACGGCTGCTGTGTGTTCTAAAGTGGCAGGGGTAAAATACAGGGAGCGAAAGGCTATTTACAATTTGTACAGAAACCAGATGGCAGTTATAAGAGTCGAGGGACATGAAAGGGAAGCAGTGGTTGGGAAGGGAGTAAGACAGGGTTGTAGCCTCTCCCCGATGTTATTCAATCTGTATATTGAGCAAGCAGTAAAGGAAACAAAAGAAAAATTCGGAGTATGTATTAAAATCCATGGAGAAGAAATAAAAACTTTGAGATTCGCCGATGACATTGTAATTCTGTCAGAGACAGCAAAGGACTTGGAAGAGCAGTTGAATGGAATGGACAGTGTCTTGAAAGGAGGCTATAAGCTGAACATCAACTAAAGCAAAACGAGGATAATGGACTGTTGTCGAATTAAGTCGGGTGATGCTGAGGGAATTAGATTAGGAAATGAGACACTTAAAGTAGTAAAGGAGTTTTACTATTTGGGGAGCAAAATAACTGATGATGGTCGAAGTAGAGAGGATATAAAATGTAGACTGGCAATGGCAAGGAAAGCGTTTCTGAAGAAGAGAAATTTGTTAACATCGAGTATAGATTTAAGTGTCAGGAAGTCGTTTCTGAAAGTATTTGTATGGAGTGTAGCCATGTATGGAAGTGAAACATGGACTATAAATAGTTTGGACAAGAAGAGAAAGTAATTCACGTATGATGATCGTACAAACCAAAAATCGTTTGACGGTCTCTGGCTCCTGTAAGAACGATATAGAAATATGCACCCCAGGCGTTGAGAAGCAGCTGCACTTTTGAAATGTGGTGCTACAGAAGAATGCTGAAGAAGAAGGGATCGGTTGGTAGGACATGTTCTAAGGCATCAAGGGATCACAAATTTAGTATTGGAGGGCAGCGTGGAGGGTAAAAATCGTAGAGGGAGACCGAGAGACGAATACACTAAGCAGATTCAGAAGGATGTAGGTTGCAGTAGGTACTGGGAGATGAAGCAGCTTGCACAGGATAGAGTAGCATGGAGAGCTGCATCAAACCAGTTTCAGGACTGCAGACCACAACAACAACAGTCCATGTTGCTCATTCACTGATGAATAAGCACAACAGCAAAAATCTTTCGGTTTATCGACGGTAAATACGTCTATTACTCTTTTACATTATCCACAGTGACGGATGTGGAAAGTGTTACACAATGAATACCTCGACCTAAACGGTTCCAAACTGATACACCAGTATACCCATGGCTATGGGATAAGTTGAATAAAATTTTATAGTAATGTGTGCTTATTTCCAATGTAGAAAAATAGTCATACCTACTGTAGTACAGTGGCTTACCGATTACTTGAACCGTCGTTAACACTCTGTACCCGCATTCGGGAGGATGATGGTTCAAACCCGCATCCGGCATCCTCATAAGGTTTTCCGTGATTTCTCTAAATCGCTTTAGGCAAATGGTTCCCTTATAAGTGCACAGCCAATTTCCTTCACCACCCTTCCCTAATCTGTCCTTGTGGTCCGTCTCTAATGGCCTCGTTGTCGACACTAATATTCTCCTCCTTCCCCTCGTTAACAGTCTGCTGTGAGGCACTGTATCAAACGATTTACGGGAAATGTAAGGATGTGGAATGTGCCTGTTGCTGTTGCCATTCATCCATGGGTCGCAGGACATTACAGGCTGAGCCTCGCACTACTGTACTGATTTGTGGACAGAAGTTTTTCTGTCCTAAGGAAATTTCTTATATTCGAACATAGAATATGTTCATAGAATTCTGTAGCAAATAGGTTTTACGGATATTGGTCTGTAATTTAGCGGGTCGGTTCTTTTATCCTTTCTATATACAGGCGTCACCTGCGCTTTTTCCGCTCGCTTGTGACTTTGGGCTGGGGAGAGATTAACGATAAATGCAAGATAAATAAGGGGCCGGTGCTGAAGAGTACTGTCTGTAAAACCAAACTGGGCGAATTATTTGTTATCAACCCCTTCAGCTGCTTCTCAACGCCTGGGGTGCATATTTCTATATCGTCCTTACAGGAGCCAGAGACCGTCAAACGATTTTTGGTTTGTACGATCATCATACGTGAATTACTTTTTTGAACGCGAAATTTTAAAGCTTTAGCTTTCCTTTTGCCAGACTGGAAAACGACCGACCGAACAGAAGCCTTCGACCCTCTTAGCGATTTTACCTAGGACGAGAATATTCTCGGGCTATCGGCAAGAGAATGCATCAGTCTCTGTTTCCTCAGCATTTATTCTTTCTTTTCCGTCCTTTACACACTTAGTCGCACGGTCTTGTTCAGAATGCGATCTACAGTCATTTTGAATTTCAGAGTATTGTATGTTAACCGGGAACCTAGAAACGACGGAGAGGCTCCGTCCCCGCCGCAGCCACAGTGGTCCACAACCCCACGACGAATACCGCAGTCCACTTCACCCCTCCATCGCCCCACACCGAACCCAGGGTTATTGTGCGGTTCGGCCCCCTGTGGAACCCCCCAGGGAACGTCTCACACCAGACGAGTGTAACCCCTATGTTTGCGTGGTAGAGTAATGGTGGTGTTCGCGTACATGGAGAACTTGTTTGTGCAGAAAATCGCCGACATAGTGTAACTGAGGCGGAATAAGGGGAACCAGCCCGCATTCGCCAAGGCAGATGGAAAACCGCCTAAAAACCATCCACAGACTGGCCGGCTAACCGGTTACTTTTGTTTAACAGTTCCTGCAACTCCACGTGAAAATATTTTTCTTCGTCAGGGTGCTAGACTTTGTGGCACAATCTTATATAATTTACAGTGAGTATCTTTTATTTATTGTTCATATTGTTCTTGCTATTTTACACTATGTGATCAAAAGTATCTGGACACCCCCAAAAAAATACGTTTTTCATATTATGTGCATTGTGCTGCCACCTACTGCCAGGTACTCCATATCAGCGACCTCAGTAGTCATTAGACATCGTGACAGAGCAGAATGGAGCGCTCCGCGGAAGTCACGGACTTCGAACGTGGTCAGGTGACTGGATGTCACTTGTGTCATACGTCTGTACGCGAGATTTACACACTCATAAACATCCACAGATCCACTGTTTCCGATATAATAGTGAAGTGGAATCGTGAAGGGATACGTACAGCACGAAAGCGTACAGGCCGACCTCGTCTGTTGACTGGCAGATACCGCCGACAGTTGAAGAGCGTCGTACTGTGTAATAGGCAGACGTCTATCCATATTATCACACAGGAATTCCAAACTGCATCAGGATCCACTGCAAGTACTATGAAAGTTAGGTGGGAGGTGAGAAAAATTGGATTTCATGGTCGAGCGGCTGCTCATAAGCCACACATCACGCCGGTAGTGGAGTGACGAATCACGGTACATAATGTGGAGGTCCGATGTCAGGGTGTGGGTATGGCGAATGTCAGGTGAACGTCATCTGCCAGCGTGTGTAGTGCCAACAGTAGAATTCGGAGGCGGTGGTGTTATGGTGTGGTCATGTTTTTCAGGGAGGGGGCTTGCACCCCTCGTTATTTTGCGTGGCACTATCACAGCACAGGTCTATATTGACGTTTTAAGCACCTTCTTGCTTCGCACTGCTGAACAGCAATTCGGGGATAGCGAATGCATGTTTCAACACGATCGAGCTCCTGTTCATAATGCACGGTCTGTGGCAGAGTGGTTACACTACAATAACATCCCTATAAGGGACTGGCCTGCACAGAGCCCTGACCTGAATCCCATAGAACACCTTTGGGATGTTTTGGAACGCCGACTTCGTGCCAGACCTTACCGACCGTCATTGATTCCTCTCCTCAGTGCAGCACTCCGTGAAGAATGGGCTGCTATTCCCCAAGAAACCTTGCAGCACCTGATTGAACGTATGCATTTGAGAGTGGAAGCTGTCATCAAGGCTAGGGGTGGACCAACACCATATTGAATTCCAGCATTACCGATGGAGGGCGCCACGAACTTGTAAGTCATTTTCAGCTTGGTGTCCGGATACTTTTGATGACATAGTCTATGTGAGATTCCTTCAGTATCAGCAGTTCGCTGGTTGGTTGGTTTGGGGATCAAATAGCGATGTCATCGGTCCCATTGATTAGGGAAGGATGGGGTAGGAAGTCGGCTGAGCCCTTTCAAAGGAATCATCCCAGTATTTGCCTGAAGCGATCTAGGGAAATCACGGAAAACCTAAATCAGGACGGCCGGACGCGGGTTTGAACCGTCGTCCTCCCGAATGCGAGTCCAGTGTGCTAACCACTGCGGCACCTCGCTCGGTAGCAATTCGCTCTTTAATTTTGTTGTTAATGATTACACAGGCCAACGAAAAATTTCTTTTGAAAAACTTTTTTTTACTTTGATAGCTGATCTTTATAGATTTTAATGAGCAGAATCCAAATGTAGCCTTAGTTTTTTTGTATCTCCTATAGTTTTCGAGCAATATACTTTTTATTATATAGTATAAAAATCGTATGCTATACGGTAAATGGGGAAATTAGGAAACACTTTGTTACGAGATAAGCATGGTTTGTATTTACAGTAAGCTACTTAAAACAATGATATGTGTTAATAGAAGTTTCACTTGTCAGCTGGAATTGGTTTTTATTTTCTTTTTCTTTTTTCTTTGAAGCTTCTTGTGTAGCATTTTTTTCGATGAGTCGCTTTCTGAACTTCTCAGTGAAGTGACCAACAGTAGCCCCCATCATGTTGGTGTTCCAGCGGTCGTGGTAGCGTTTTTCCATCACTAGTTTTGGATGAATCAATAAACAGCCTCCTGTCTATCTTTTTGTATTCGATACCAAACTCATTCATCAGACTGGGAATGTCTGAGCAGTACACTAAATCACCTTCTTGTTGAAAAAACTTGGAAAGTTGCTGCTCTCTCTTTCTATACATGTATATACTGATTCCAACTGCTAATACGTTCTTTTCTTTTGATCTAGAGCCAAGCAATTCAGCTTTTTCTTTCGTTAAGCCCAGGTCCCTAACCAAATCGTTAAGCTCGGTCTTAGTAAACAATTTGGGCTCTGAACTATATGTATTACAATGGAATTCATCATCATCTGGTTCATCTAAATCAGACTGTACATCAGAAAATACTTCTATTGAAATAGAATTTAAATCATCTGGTGGTTCAGGAACCGGCAAATCTACAACATGCCCTACTGGTCGGATGGTGGACGGAAGGTTAGGGTAGCTTATTACCTTCTTGTTTTTCGAATTATGACCAGTAATATCAACACTGCAAAAGTAGCAATCATTGGTATGATTTCTTGGCTCCCTCCATATCATAGGAACAGCAAATCTAAACGCTTTTTTCTCCTTTTTGGACCATTTTCTCAGATCTTCAACACAAACATAACGTACCTTATGTGGTGCCCAAGATTTATGTTGATCACCAAGTTTAGATGCAAAGTATGATAGACAAACCTTTTTCACAAAGTCTGTAATGTTTCTTTGTTGTTTTTTAATCTCAGATCCACCACAAATATAACAAAAACTGTTAGCAGAGTTTTTACAACCACGATTAGACATTGTAGTGATCACATGTACAGGAAATGGGAAAGTGAGGTTAAGTTGACAGCAAACAATACACCATCTGTTAACAAAAAAATAAAATCGACCTTTTTTACCAGCAAATATTTTTCAGCAGTGCTTCCATCGTCATCTACATTCATTACACCTCTTTTTAAAATTATTTTAACTATATAAAGGCTGTTAAATTCTTTAAAAAATTTAATAAATTCAACTGTAAAATGTGAAGAAATGGTGGCCGATACAGTGTTTTAAGTATCATATTTGGATTTCCCATCGTAAAAAAACGTAGGAATAAGGTTAAGATATTTTCAGCAAAAATGTTTTCCCATCGGTGGTGGCCTGCCGAGTATCCTTCTTGGTCCGTACCTCGAAAGTAAAAGACATTCCACTCCATTAGATTTTCTTCCTTCCTTAGCACGTCTGATACCCCAATATCATTTGTTTCCGCTTCCGGTTTCAGTGGCCTATCTCCTGTTCTAAGCGTCCCACAGTCTGCGGTTTCGGCCGCCATCCGGTCGGCCGCACTTTAAAATATGCGCGCCGCAGCGTTTCCTACAGCCGCCGCCGCGCCCGCATACACCGCTGCCAATGATATGCAAGCACCCCCTCTCCGGAGCTCAGCGGCGGGTCTACTTAAATTCAAATATCGATACACTGAGCCAATTTTTGTGTGTTTGCCATTTATGACATTTACAGGTTTTCGCAGCGATCAGGGCTCGTCACCCACGGAATAGTCATTGTATTGAAGAATGACTGAACTGTAAACCTTTGTATCTGCATATATTTCAACATTCAAATCTGCAGTTAGAAGCTGACGCTGCAGCTACATCAAACACAGTTATGTATTACTATTACTATTTGATATCACATGTCGAATAAATTAATATCTGAATTCTCTGTCCACGAACGGCATCTGTTACTCGTTCCTGTATGCACTAATGAAACACAAAGCGTGCAAAGGAAGTTACAACACTGTCAACTGTCCGTTTATCGAGTTTGGTAGAAACAGTTTTGTATTCGTGAGTAATTATTGGGTTGGCTCATGAGGTCGTAGCGTTTTTCCGTAAGTTTAATAAACACGACAGATACACATAACAGAGACTTTATTCCCCTTCACTATTTACAACAGTCTGCCAACGCTGGGGTGACTTTTTGATTCCGCGACTGCAGAAATCACGTGGTTTGAGGCGAAGAACTTGTCCAGCCATGTTCTGAGCGCATTTTCATCCGAAAAGGAAGTTCCTTGAAGGGTGTTCGATAGAGGGCGAAAACGTAAAAATCTGAGGGTGCAAAGTCAGGTGAATTAGGTGGGTGCGGAATGACTTCCCAATCACGAAAACGTGAAAATCTGAGGGTGCAAAGTCAGGTGAATTAGGTGGGTGCGGAATGACTTCCCAATCTTCCTTCTGTAAAGGGTTTTTAATCATTCTAGCAGAATGCGGATGGCCGTTATCGTGCAGTAGCATCAATTCAGGCAGTCTTACTGATCGTTGTTCGTGGGCTGCGTCTGCCACATGTCTCAGTTGTTGACAATAAATGTCAGCAGTAATGTTTACATCTCGGGGAAGCAATTCGTAGTACACCACACCGTCGCTGTTCCACTATATGCGTAACATTATCTTTCTTGGATGTGCGCAGGTCTTTGTACAAGGACTTGCTGCTTTGTTTCGTCTCAGCCATTCCTTTCTTTTTCTTATGTTAGCATAAAGGCACCATTCCTCGTCACCAGTAACGGTACAGGATAGGTGTTGTCGGTTTTGTTCACGAGCCAATTGGTTACGAGCAGGCAGAGACGCACATATGGCCACCAGGTGATTTTTGCGATTTTGGCTTAGAGCGTGCGGTACATCCGAGTTTTGAACCTTCCTCATTGCATACAAATGTCGCTCGATGGTGGAATGATCGCAGTTCATCACATTTGCCAGTTCTCTACTACACTGACACGAATCGTTGTGGATTGATGTGTTTAAACGATCTTCATCAAAACCTCGAAAGTCTTCCTGAACGTGGAGACTGACTAATGTCAAACGAATCCTTCTTCAAACGATAAAACGGCCGGCCGGTGTGGCCGAGCGGTTCTAGGCACTTCAGACTGGAACCGCGCGACCGCTACGGTCGCAGGCTCGAATCCTGCCTCAGGTATGGATGTGTGTGATGTCCTTAGGTTAGCTAGGTTTAAGTAGTTCTACGTTCTAGGGGACTGATGACCTCAGATGTTAAGTCCCATAGTGCTCAGAGCCATTTGAACCATTTTTAAAACGAGAAAACCATTTTCTTAGCGCACTCTGTCCAATTGCATTATCCGCATGCACGGCGCAAATGATTTTGGCTTCCTCCGTTGCTGTCACTCCTCTCCTGAACTCAAACAGAAGAATTTGCCGGAAATGGTTCGATATCTCCACTTGGAACTAACTTTTCTAGCGTCCACAGCTCCATTTACTATCTTCAAATGACAAAATGATAATCTGTAAACCCAAATAGCAACAATGAACCACAAATAAGAAATGACAGTGATATGTAAACACGTCTCAACCGGAATGTCGTCATGCTACGAACGCTACTAACGTATGCACCAACCTAATATATGGTTTCAATCAAATTTCGTGTCCCATGATGCGGGTGAGGAGCACCTGCTCGTGACCTGTGTTATGCATCCACTGCAATGAGTTCCTTCACTCACAAGCCAGGACAAAGACTCAGTGAAGGAGTAACACATCTATAAAAAAGAATTTTAAGACCCTCGTTCAGTACGGCACGGCTGTTGGCAGTAGGTAAGGAGTTAAGGAACTGTTTCCAGGGTAGTGGCGAAGCCCTCGACGTCTTGCTCACCAGAGGAGATGGACCTCGTGGTGGCGGACATCAAACAGAACAACCCCTTCAAGAGTGCCAGAAGACCATAGCCATGACTTCACCGGCAGAGGGTGCGGCTTTGAACTTTTTCTTCTGAGGAGAGGGTGTGGTGCCACTTCATCGACTGTCGTTTGTTTCCGGTTCGAAGCGATGAACTCGTGTTTCATCGTCTGAGGCGACAAAAAATCGTCACGAACACCCTTGTAACACGCAAGCAACTGCTCTTCATGGTCTTCTGTTAGGCGGCACACCTGTAAGTGTGTATGGATGTCCAAAGGAACTTTGCACCGTAAACCGGACTAAGAGACGCACTGATCCGCCGACACCGGGCAAGCGACTTTCAAATAAAATGTCTCTCCTCCCAACGGGAATATACATAGTGGATGTATGAGAACAGATAATAGGTGCACGGTTGACGACATATGGAAGTTCTGGTGCGCCCGTTAGTCGCGCCAAAGGGCAAGTGATTAAAAAAAAGCCACCCTAGTATCACGTCCATGTGATGGACCAGCACAGTGTCAGGCCCGGGGGGGAGGGGGAGGGGGGGCAGCGGTATCGTGCCCAGGCCTCGGGTTTCGATCCTTGCCCACCTTGTCTCCACTCGGCCTGAAGCTGACTGTGTCCGTTCGTCCCTGTCAATAAAAAATATAGTGGGTGAGTTTGTAAGGTGGCAGAAGAAATGGTCAGATTCGCACCTTACATGAGACCTTTACAAATCGTAATGAGAAGGTGAAGATGACACGTAACGTAAATCGACAGTTATGAAAACATTTGCTTATCAATACGTAATGCAAAAAGGGATGAGTGTCAATCGACAGTAATTAACACACCATTCCTATACAATGCATGTCTTTGAGTGGAAGGTAGAACAGGGAACGCGAGTCGAGTCCCTTTTAATTTTGAAAAACCAGCTCCACAACGTCGTAGCGAAACCGCGCTGCGGGAGTTACGCCGACAACCACTTAAAGGGGTGGCAGAAAGGAGGACAGCGACCCCGGGCCAGGTGATTCGAACTGGAGCGCCACCTGTAGCGAGGGCATCGGTACAAGAGCAGAGAAGAAGCTTTAGAAAACTGCGTTTCGAAATTCTAACGGGATACGAACAAAAGCAAGTGACGCATTTTCGTCCAGTGAGTGCGACACATGGAAAAGTCAATGTACTTTAGGCGTCTAAAACGGGCACAGAACATCCGATTGGCGGAAAATCACTAGGAAGGAGAAAACTACTGAAGTTTCGATGCAATTTGATAGAAGGGACGTTGCGATTGGTACAGGGTGTTTCTACAAAATAAGAGGAACGCTCCTATTCGTCGAAAAAAGGCGCGACGTGAAAAAGGAACCCAAATGGAGGGAGGCAGTTCTGCCACGAGAGGACAAGAGAGAAATTTTGGAAGGTGGGACTCTTTTCTGAACTGGCGTCAAGTGCAGAATGGAGCGCTTAACGCTCCGTACGATACAGAGAAGAAATTGCTGTGGTCACTGCGTTCACAGCGGCTGCACTCCAGCTAAAAGTAGCTGTAGCGACGTTTAGCTCCAACTGTGGAGAAACGAACCAGCCAAACTAGTTAACTGTTCTTGTGAGAATTGAGAGGGCACTATAATATGCACACTGCTCTAACCATGCGCGTGTATATCGCCACATAATAAGACTAGGGCTGAGTACATGTTTTCTCGCATAACGAGAAACATGGAGAAAGTTTCTGCTGGAAAGTTCAGGAAAGGCCAGATTAGTTTTGTACGAATTTCAGTGGCAGAGAGCGGCCTTGCAGACAGCAGCACGTAGCAGCTTAAGGTAAATACCGCGTGCAGAGGCGTAAACTTTGTTGGTTTACCAGCTTGCGTCCACTGTAAACTCGAGCGGTCTTGGGTAATCTTGCGCTCAAACTTTTCACTTGACTAACCATCCACCATAGACTTGATTGTCATCCTAAATAGTACCGAACTTTGAACCAGAATCGGACTATTTTCGTAGTACTGACCAACATCATAACGTATGTGTAGGAGCAATTTTGTAAAGAAACGTCCAGTTATACTTTCATATTATTGTGCTTAGGATTAATGTAAAGAAACTTCCATTTAAACTTTCATAGTATTGTGCTGAAGATTAATGTTCTTTCAAAGCGTTAATATTTAACATTGTTGTGTATAAACTTATTTCACTTTTTGATGTTGGCAAGATGCGTTATCCATTGCGCTGTTTTTATGTTGGCGAATTGAAAACTGTGTGAAAAGCTGTAATGTGGTGAGAAATATTGCGACTTTAAACTTGTCATTTCACCTCACACAATTGTTGTCAATTCTAGAATAAGCAAACCCCCCCCCCCCCCCCCCATACCTTACAAGTTAGTAGAGCGTTTGGTTGTCGTACCAAGGGTCCTGGGAATATTATATATATATATATATATATATATATATATATATATATATATATATATATATATATATATATACACTCCTGGAAATGGAAAAAAGAACACATTGACACCGGTGTGTCAGACCCACCATACTTGCTCCGGACACTGCGAGAGGGCTGTACAAGCAATGATCACACGCACGGCACAGCGGGCACACCAGGAACCGCGGTGTTGGCCGTCGAATGGCGCTAGCTGCGCAGCATTTGTGCACCGCCGCCGTCAGTGTCAGCCAGTTTGCCGTGGCATACGGAGCTCCATCGCAGTCTTTAACACTGGTAGCATGCCGCGACAGCGTGGACGTGAACCGTATGTGCAGTTGACGGACTTTGAGCGAGGGCGTATAGTGGGCATGCGGGAGGCCGGGTGGACGTACCGCCGAATTGCTCAACACGTGGGGCGTGAGGTCTCCACAGTACATCGATGTTGTCGCCAGTGGTCGGCGGAAGGTGCACGTGCCCGTCGACCTGGGACCGGACCGCAGCGACGCACGGATGCACACCAAGACCGTAGGATCCTACGCACTGCCGTAGGGGACCGCACCGCCACTTCCCAGCAAATTAGGGACACTGTTGCTCCTGGGGTATCGGCGAGGACCATTCGCAACCGTCTCCATGAAGCTGGGCTACGGTCCCGCACACCGTTAGGCCGTCTTCCGCTCACGCCCCAACATCGTGCAGCCCGCCTCGAGTGGTGTCGCGACAGGCGTGAATGGAGGGACGAATGGAGACGTGTCGTCTTCAGCGATGAGAGTCGCTTGTGCCTTGGTGCCAATGATGGTCGTATGCGTGTTTGGCGCCGTGCAGGTGAGCGCCACAATCAGGACTGCATACGACGGAGGCACACAGGGCCAACACCCGGCATCATGGTGTGGGGAGCGAGCTCCTACACTGGCCGTACACCACTGGTGATCGTCGAGGGGACACTGAATAGTGCACGGTACATCCAAACCATCATCGAACCCATCGTTCTACCATTCCTAGACCGGCAAGGGAACTTGCTGTTCCAACAGGACAATGCACGTCCGCATGTATCCCGTGCCACCCAACGTGCTCTAGAAGGTGTAAGTCAACTACCCTGGCCAGCAAGATCTCCGGATCTGTCCCCCCTTGAGCATGTTTGGGACTGGATGAAGCGTCGTCTCACGCGGTCTGCACGTCCAGCACGAACGCTGGTCCATCTGAGGCGCCAGGTGGAAATGGCATGGCAAGCCGTTCCACAGGACTACATCCAGCATCTCTACGATCGTCTCCATGGGAGAATAGCAGCCTGCATTGCTGCGAAAGGTGGATATACACTGTACTAGTGCCGACATTGTGCATGCTCTGTTGCCTGTGTCTATGTGCCTGTGGTTCTGTCAGTGTGATCATGTGATGTATCTAACCCCAGGAATGTGTCAATAAAGTTTCCCCTTCCTGGGACAATGAATTCACGGTGTTCTTATTTCAATTTCCAGGAGTGTATATATATATATATAAAGAATGGCAACGCGACCGCTCGCGATAAGCGCGAAATCCGGATTCGATTTGCAGTCTGGCACAAATTTTCACTGTCGTCATTCCATTCAGCAGCTGATATGATTGTCCATATTTGCAATTGCGAACACATGTAATGCATTTCATAACGGCTTTAGTCACCCCAGTGCCTGTTCCTTTCGACATGCATGCGTGTCCAAAGGAACTTTGCGTCATAAATCGGAATAACACAGGCACTGCAATATCGCATACAGAAATAAGTGATAATGGCACTCTGCAGCGGAGTTAGTGTTATTTCTAAATTGTCGGGAAGTTTCAAGTGAGAAATAGGTGAAGATGCTGGACAGACGAAGACTCTTACACCTGGTGGAGTACCCGGCACAATTTATCTTTAATGTGTGAAACAACTCGGCCCTCTTCTAGAAATGGTCTGTCATAGGTCGGCGTTAAGTCCCATAGTACTCAGAGCCATTTTTTGTCATAGGTCGGTGGAAAAAGGCACAAGTCGTGTAAATCTTTAAGAAAGTTGCGACGACACAGGCACACAATTTGTTGTAAAATCATAGAACATATATTAACTTGCACGTGATGACATCTTTCGAAACAGAATGTTTCTGTGTGTCATTCATTCATCATGGATTCCACGAACACCGATGATATGAAACTCAGCTTGCTCGGTTTGGAAATTTGTGGTAAGGTCTTATGGGACCAAACTGCTGAGGTCATCGGTCCCTCACTTGATGCGCTACTTAATCTAACTTATGCTAAGGACGACGCACACACCCGTGCCCGAGGGAGGACTCCAACATCCGGCGGGGAGAGCCGCGCGGATCGTGACAAGGCGCCTGAGACCGCTCGGCTACCCCGCGCGCTTGCTCGGTTTGATACTGTGTTTGATTTCCAGGAAAGCATCCTTACTTAATATCCAGACAGGTATATCATGGTCTGAAGGATTTCTAGCAAACAGGACCAGCTTTGTAAAGTTGTGGCCATTCGAACTCCAACGCCACGAATTTATTTTATTTATTCATCGTAAGGCATATATTAAGAGTTTTTGAATTACTAGAATAGCTATGGGTATACAAAGATTACTAAACTTCTACATACAACATTTCAATAAAGCTCTCCTGCATAATATAATACAAACAATAATTGTGGTAGGGCAATATTGGTATCACTCCACTCTGTTAGTGAGGGTTGTCTACTGCAGGAACAAGCATCATTCAGGGACAAACATATGATTCTCTTCTGATTGACAGGTCCTTAACCTATTGTTCTGCTAAGTGTGTTCTGACCCCCTGGGGATAACCGATCCTTCCAAGAAACCTCCCACACCTTCCCCTCTCTCTCCTCCTCCTCCAGCCCTCTGGGAACTCCCCTCGCCGATACAAGCACACTTTTCATATAAAATTAATTAATTAATTAAACCAGCCAATTAATTAACCCCTACCCCTCTGGGAAATCCCCCAGCCCTCGTCCTCGACTCCCACACCTGGAATCTGGCGGGAAAAAGGCTCACTCGGTTAGTCATTTGGCGGGTAAACGAATGCAGTGTATGGAACACTGTTTAAACAATTTCTGGTAGACAAGGCAATGTAAGGAATATTTTTTATTTAAACAGTTTATGGGATACAACACAGCATTTGGAATATAGTTTACGTATTTATTTAAAGAATTTGTCAGGAAATTGACCTCGGCATATGGGATATTGTTTATTTAAACATTTCGAGATTGACAAGGCACTATGGAATATTTAAACAATTGAGGCACTTTTTTATCCCGATCACACAGGAAACACTATCAACATAACTCACCCCACGGAATTACACTGTTAAAAATCTTTCGCACCGACCGCGGGGCGTTGCGCACCCGAGCCCCCATCCGCTTCACTGGGCCAACTGATTCACCTATTCCTGAACGTGCAGGCCGCACACGCCTGATTGATCCCTGTGACTCGCAGACCGAATGTCACCCTAGTCGCCGAACAAAAGTGTCAGGTGGCAGCAACCCTTTGATATTGTTACTTGAGAAATTCCTGTCAAACACATGCTCTCTCTCTCTCAAGTGGTCACGTCCTCCGTATTTCCCAGCTTCCTATTGGTGGATACTGGGATTAGATCATGCAACCACCCAGTTTCCAAACCCATTGGATTTTTTCCCTTGCCTCCTATCGGTGGATACTGTCACAATTAGGTCATTTGGTAGCAAGTCCATTACGTTTGAGGTGACTGAAACTTTCATATTTCAGCTCAGTTGCATGTTCTGTCCTTAAACACTCTGCAGAGGGTTTGGATTGGTGTTTGTGCTTGCAATACCACTGTCAGTAACAATAAACTGACCAATGAAGATTTTGATATCACGATTGAGTTTTTAGAGCACTATAGAATTCCAAAAAGGGCTACAGCTATCCCACTTGGGTAGAGCTCACGTCAGTATTGGGCAAAGCGGATTCTATCCCACTTTCCATCGTTGCCAGTTGTATCCAAGATGGCGCTGATGACGTCTCCCGAGATTGCCTCGTCTAGACTCAGCAACAGCGCATGACATCACCTGAGCTGGCGGATTATGGCGGGAAGAAGGTCAATTGGACTACCTCCACTAACCTAACCCTCCTCCTCTCCCTCAGAAAATGGTGGGAAGTTCAAATTACAACAGGATAATGCATCACATCTCTACTAACCTAAGAAAAATCGCAGGAAGATAGGTCACTTGGGCTAACTCCACTAACCTATGTCATCCCACTGCCACCTCTTCCTAGGAACTAGTGCAAAGTTAGAATTTTAGTGGAAAGGATAGGTCAATTGGGGTATCTCTACTAACCTAAGAAAATGGTGGGAAAGAAAGCCGACCTCCACTAACCTAAGTCACCCGACCGCCACCTCCTCCTATGGATTGGTGGGCATAAGACTCGACCAGTGCTGGACGTAAGTCTTTATTTAAACAATTTCATGCAGTAGAGCCATCCGGTGTGTTCACCACGAGGTCTTGACTCCAACTGACTTAGTACACAGTGCCAACACCAGAGAGCACTGTCATCCAAGATGGCGGCCATGACGTGAGGTGATGATGCAAGTATCATTATCCAAGATGGCAGCAAACAATGTGTTCAACATGAGGTGCAGACTCAAACTGACCTAGTACACAGTGCCACCACCAGAGGGTGTTGTCGTCCAACATGGCGCCTATGACATCAGGTGATGACGTAAGTACCGTTAGGCCTGTGACATCACAGACACACTGATAAAGTTCCCACCCCAAATCCAAAATGGCGGCAGCAAGAATTTCAAAAGTGCCGTGCCCCCATCCCAGGTGGGAAATTCAAATTTTGTCAGATTTTTGCGAGTGCCACGCGCACCTGGACTTGGAAGGAAATAGTTAAAGTCTCCACCACAATCGTCAACTGACAGCTACGTCCCCTTACCAACCAATATTGGCGGGCTAACATGTACTAACGTGCACTAACATGTACTAACATGTACTAATGTGTACTAACGTGCACTAATATGTACTAATGTGCACAACACATGACGTCATACAAGATGGCGGCTGTGATATCAGTTGATGATGCAAGTGCCACACCCCCCTGGCAGGAAGTTTGAATTTTGCTGGGAAGATAGGTCAATTGGGCTACCTCCACTAACCTAACCCCTCCCTCAGAAAAACAGCGGGAAGTTCAAATTCCAAAAGGATAATGCATCACACCATGTTTCTCTCTACTGACCTAAGAAAATCGAGGGAAAATATGTCACTTGGACTACCCCCACTAACCTAAGTCATCCGACCGCCACCTCTTCCTAGGAACTGGCGCCAAGTTTGAATTTTGGCGGGAAGTAGGTCAATTGGGCTACCTCTGCTGTCCTAAGAAAACAGCGTGAAAGAAAGGACACTTGGACTACCTCCACTAACCTCACCTGACCGCCACCTCCTCCTAGGGATTCGTGGGAGAAGGAGTCAGCCTGCACTGGGCTGGTGGTGAGAGGGAGGAGTGTACTTTATTTATTTTGGAACAATTTATTTGGGGCTGGAGTATATTTATTACACTGATACAAAACACACACTCTGACATACTGGGGGTCACGTCAGAGACATACGAACCACAGACATACGAACCACTAAAAGACTCTGGAAACATGCTTGCTACCAGCAAAGTGAGGCAGCCGTCAGCTGCCAAGTCACACACAGCTGCCCGCAATCATGAGACAGCGACATCCCATTCATACTCAGAAATTTCTCTCAAAATCTGCATTCACATGGGCACAGTTGCTGCCACGACTGGTGAGAGTGAAGACCTACCTTTTTCAGAGCACGCTCATGCTGGGTCCGGACCACGCGCTCATGTGTCTTTTAATGTTGCTGGCATGATCACGCTATAACTGTGGTACGGGTCCACGCGAAGCACCATTCACCTTCAGAGGAGACATTCAGTGCTAAAATTATATTCCACAGATCGCTAAATTGCACTCACAGTTAAACCTATAAAATTTGTATACTGACCATCAAATACATACATACTAGACTCAAAAGAATATCAGGAGCCAGGAACATGTTTACCAGTCTAACTACAATTAAATACACTCCTGGAAATGGAAAAAAGAACACATTGACACCGGTGTGTCAGACCCACCATACTTGCTCCGGACACTGCGAGAGGGCTGTACAAGCAATGATCACATGCACGGCACAGCGGACACACCAGGAACCGCGGTGTTGGCCGTCGAATGGCGCTAGCTGCGCAGCATTTTTGCACCGCCGCCGCCAGTGTCAGCCAGTTTGCCGTGGCATACGGAGCTCCATCACAGTCTTTAACACTGGTAGCATGCCGCGACAGCGTGGACGTGAACCGTATGTGCAGTTGACGGACTTTGAGCGAGGGCATATAGTGGGCATGCGGGAGGCCGGGTGGACGTACCGCCGAATTGCTCAACACGTGGGGCGTGAGGTCTCCACAGTACATCGATGTTGTCGCCAGTGGTCGGCGGAAGGTGCACGTGCCCGTCGACCTGGAACCGGACCGCAGCGACGCACGGATGCACGCCAAGACCGTAGGATCCTACGCAGTGCCGTAGGGGACCGCACCGCCACTTCCCAGCAAATTAGGGACACTGTTGCTCCTGGGGTATCGGCGAGGACCATTCGCAACCGTCTCCATGAAGCTGGGATACGGTCCCGCACACCGTTAGGCCGTCTTCCGCTCACGCCCCAACATCGTGCAGCCCGCCTCCAGTGGTGTCGCGACAGGCGTGAATGGAGGGACGAATGGAGACGTGTCGTCTTCAGCGATGAGAGTCGCTTCTGCCTTGGTGCCAATGATGGTCGTATGCGTGTTTGGCGCCGTGCAGGTGAGCGCCACAATCAGGACTGCATACGACCGAGGCACACAGGGCCAACACCCGGCATCGTGGTGTGGGGAGCGATCTCCTACACTGGCCGTACACCACTGGTGATCGTCGAGGGGACACTGAATAGTGCACGGTACATCCAAACCGTCATCGAACCCATCGTTCTACCATTCCTAGACCGGCAAGGGAACTTGCTGTTCCAACAGGACAATGCACGTCCGCATGTATCCTGTGCCACCCAACGTGCTCTAGAAGGTGTAAGTCAACTACCCTGGCCAGCAAGATCTCCGGATCTGTCCCCCATTGAGCATGTTTGGGACTGGATGAAGCGTCGTCTCACGCGGTCTGCACGTCCAGCATGAACGCTGGTACAACTGAGGCGCCAGGTGGAAATGGCATGGCAAGCCGTTCCACAGGACTACATCCAGCATCTCTACGATCGTCTCCATGGGAGAATAGCAGCCTGCATTGCTGCGAAAGGTGGATATACACTGTACTAGTGCCGGCATTGTGCATGCTCTGTTGCCTGTGTCTATGTGCCTGTGGTTCTGTCAGTGTGATCATGTGATGTATCTGACCCCAGGAATGTGTCAATAAAGTTTCCCCTTCCTGGGACAATGAATTCACGGTGTTCTTATTTCAATTTCCAGGAGTGTATTATTACGATTGCCGCAACAGTCTGACACCGATCGATGTACACGTAGTTTCTGTTCTTAATGGTTGTGGTTAGGAAACGAATATTCATATCCATAGTGCGCACAATTTTCCACTTAAAAAATCTCTCTCATACCCTTGTGGTTATATATGTGCTAGGTCTATACATCCCTCACGATAGGACACATACTCATCTTCTCTATTCATGCCACTACATAAGCCACAGTAACAATACAAAGTATACACATTTTACATGAAACAGCACAGTTATCTTTTATATCAGTGCAGCACCCGAAAAAATTATGGTATGCCTACACTCACACAGGCTATATGTCATGATGCTCCTCAGCCCCATGGAAGCACCGTCAGCCTTTCCTTTCTTTCTACAGATGTGACATTCAGGGGCAATAAACAATTTTACACTGATCACCATATTGCACTGACAACTAAACCTCACAAAGTGCCATACATATCGTCAAATACGGAAAGACTCTTACTCGGTTACACTGCTCTCACACCAAGGACAGGAGCTTGAATATTAGATCATGAAAACGATCACCACCCCCATAATATATCACCATGTACTGTGTTGATCTAGTAAACATACAATTCATATCCTCAACCATACAAAATCATCCCTTTTACTTCAGAGCACCCTCAGTGGACCGAAGTCGCTCTCAGAACAAATTCGGGATCGTTTCCCCTCGGCACAAATGCATTACTGTTTCTGCTCCAAACCTGCTTCCTTGCTTGCGTGCTTTTCTATGCAAATCTCCAGACTCAGGGATTACAAGAACACACGTATTTTCGCCATATTATTATACCATTTTCGTGGTACTTCTCGATATCAAGCACTAGGCAGCCAGCACCTTACCGACCGCTACCGCAGCATAATTCCCAAGATATAGACTGGAAATTATTTCTATACAAACCCCAAACATCAGCGAGGTGCAGTGTGCTGTAAACCACTGAGTAACTAGAGACAAATAGAGGAAACTGATATCTCCACTCTCGAATACCGACGTCGGTGATGTAACAGATTCCAAATCATCCCTATAATTTACAAGCCAACTAAGGTCTTTCCCATGTCTAGAAAACAGGCAAAAGTGTCTTCCACATGCTAGATGCACACACCACAATCGACCTTCTCTCAACTAAATAAAGGTGCGAAATGTGCACAAGCAGTCAACCGAACAATTTACATGGGAGGGAATAACGGTCCAGCGTAAACGCACCTCCATACACAATCTTCTCAAATTTCCACTTGATTACGAAAGCCGCCCAACACATACTAAGTATTAGTTTGCTATTCGGTCGTCTAGACAATGGCAAAGTTAACTCAGGTACATTTCTACACGCCAACTGGCCTCTGCATTCGGACGGCTGCTGCCGTTAACAGGAAACGTGAATCATTACCGCCACAGGCCATGCATACACGGATTCATTCTAGAAAAGCGGTCACACATATGTTTTATCATTATATATATACAACTAAATGTTACGATCGTGGTCTCAACTGAACGGCATTCGACAATGATGGAAGTTTCGGAAATACACGCTGCTGAAGGCTGTGGCCTTGGAAATGGAAATATCTGTACCTCCCTTATGAGTGGACATAGTCATTTCCCTTAGACATGTCGGAACACAAACATATAAGTTATCAGCCTAATGCTCAAATGCGAACATATCACAGACACCCCACTACTACTAAGTATAATACTTGACCAATAAATGATTCCACATGATGCAAAATAATACTGTCCGAAAATCAACGATTTGTGGGCATGTCTGTTAGGTTTTTCTTGCAAGAGAAAGAGAGACGTAATCTTCCAAATGTTAAAAAAAAAAACGATCGCAACAACTACTCTGCATGTTACTGTCACAAGCTATCTTGCTTCTACAGGCGCACACAAGTATCCATGTTAAAAGCTACACCCGCTTTACGAATCGAGGTACGACCTTACCTCTGAATAGGCGGTTTTTTTTCTGGGCGAGTACCATGATGGTGATCGTATAAATGTATATTATCAGACCAACACGTTGCCCACGATGCAACCTCTGAGATATATCCACTGAGCTATAGGCGATGACTGATTGAGAAGGAACGCAAACAGATGTAGCAGATGATGTGCTGATTGAGATCGTAAGAAAATGTACACTAGCTTCTCAGATCTCTAGTGTTACGTTATCCGCTAGAAAGATGTCCACGATTTCGAATCAGGTCTTTCCATTGAAGCACATACATGCATCGGATCACACCCACAAATGAATCATATGTCTGGCACTCTCATATCTCGCAACGAGTCACCTTCCGCGAACCTGTCTGCTACAGTAAAATTACAACCTGGTTTTAGCCAGTCACTATGCATCTTGCAGCTGCGCCCATTTCTACAGATTTGCGCATGTGATCGTTCCATTTTAAGTCGGAACTGAGCAGAAGTCGGAGAAAACCATGCCCGCCACCTTCTGCAACCCGTGTAGAAACGGAGCGACCTGAGTTAGTGCGACAGAAGCATGTTTTGACCATTCGACGGAAATGCGCGCATTGTGGTGCATCCCCAAACTACATACAAGTACTACAGATCCGCGTCCATTCAAATCTATCACCCCAACATGCTACCATCGTTATTCTCTAGCCAGAAACAGAGAAAAATTAAGAACTATAGAAGTTCCACTAACTGCATCCAATATAGAACTCACCTAGGCACCATTGCTCGCGCGATGACGCAAAGCTGAGGTGCGGCTCCAGTACGGAGAGGGAGATTTCGCAGTGTTTACCCAGAATAGCGCGGCGTACAGTCCTCCAAGCATTCCTAACGGTATACCTCGTCGCTCACCGAATTTACGCCTCAAACTGCCGCTGATACTGCTGTCTGTGCGGCACGATACTATTAAATATACAGGCACCGCAGAGGCCACTTTAAACTTTGATCACTTATACTCTAGGCGAATGATCGTATCCCACAGACTATACTAAGTCGAAAAAGACGCTCCCTCTGGTCCTGTTTAGTTGTTTGAAACAATGTTCTCTAACACGCTTTGTACAAGACCAAACATTTCGTTTTTGTGCCACGTCTTCGACTCCTGTGCCAGGTTCTAAACTGGCAATAAGAAGTTCTAATCCACGGCCTTTGGCAGGAAACAAGATGTTGCAGTGTGTAAATCATGTTCTTACGGCGGATACCATAACACACCACCGATCGAGGTGGCGCAGTGGTAGCACACTGGATTCGAATTTGGGAGGACGACGGTTCAATCCCGCGTCCGGCCATCCTGATTTAGGATTTCAGTGATTTCCCTAAATCGCTCCAGGCAAATGCTGGATTGGTTCCTTTGAAAGAGCACGGCCGCCTTCGTTCCCCATCCTTCCCTAATCCGATGGGACCGATGGCCTCGCTGTTTGGTCTCTTCCCCCAGACAACCAACCCAACCCATAACACGCCACACATCGGCTGATTTTAAGTGAAAGACCGTTACAACATAAGGACACCGGAAGAGTTTTACGGCATTAGCGTAGGTTTCCAAACTGCAGTCCGAAGGGGATTCACGAGCTCTACATCTAGACTCGTCTCTCACACTGACGGAATAGCTGATAACTCTACGTTTGGACTCATTCCTTATATTGCACTCATGTATGTGAGCACTGTTTCGCTCCTAGCAACCCTCAGACGGCGTCACCCACCCACAAAACTCATTCCCCGACTCAGACAAGCGCTGTCAGTCAGTCACTATGTGGCAACCAACAGCGCGCCAATGCACGGATTGGATGGGAAATACAATGCCGATGTACTGTAATAATAAGCATCACAGTTGATAGTTCGAACAATTTTAGCAATTTTACAGTAACTTCAACACCGGCCAATGATGTGACAGCATGTTTCCCCAATTTCAGTATCATAGCTAAACCACCCCTACTGCACTTTGCGAGTATCATTGCGAATGTGGATAGATGACTGTGCAGTACGTCCATTCAGTGTTAATTCTCGAACACATAAATCATCAAAGTATACCAGACAGCGCTCCACATATTTCTAACACATCGAGCATAGTGATTAATTTACGATCTATCTCTTTGCGTATGGGAGTCACAGAGCATTCTCGTTGTCTTTGGGTAAAATTAGAGAATGAAAGACCATCCTCACACTGTCATTGACTAACCCGCCATGCAGCACCATTACCGAATTAATCTGCAACCGTCCTGACGAAGACCGCTACACTCCATGTCTCGTGAGCTTTGCGAGTCCTAAGTCATCCAAGTGCATGAGATTTCTCGAGATGTGCCCATGTCGAGGAGCTTAGCTCTCCTTATCGATGTATAGTAACAGATTTCAAAGTGTCGTGATGTAATAGCATACGACTGGAGTTTGACGCATTTTTACGTAAATCAACCAAGCTATCAACTCTAAAGTATTGTTATAGAACCTAGGATCGGTACCTGGAAGGTATCGGTAAGAGAGAACATAAACACACGCACACCTAAGGCTACAACGTTTTGCACTTAAAACGACTTATAATGTTAGATCGCCTGTGTTTCCAACCTATCAGTCGTATGGAATGTAGCGCTGTTAATACTCCATTGTAAGAAATATATTTCAAGCGCGTGACATACATCCTTCTTCCCGGTTTCTCTACGATAAACTATGTTATCGAACCGTAAAACGATAAAACTACTTCCTTAAAACATTGGCTCTTTGTGATACGAGTACAATACAGCTTTCCAGAGATGTATAACGCCCACTGTTCACATCCGATCACGGTTCGGAAATTATACTATACCTGCATCAGGCCTATATAAAATGATCTTTAGTACCAGGGGATAGCTCCTACAAGGGAACAGGTAAACGCATAGCAGCAACGTCCGACATGTCAAAATTACAAGTCATTCCGTCACTAACTCTGTAAACAGCACATCTTTCGGGCAAATGTGTACACTGGGATTACAGTACCTCACAAGCACCTATCGCTAACTTAGTTATGATGCTAAAGTCTTGATTTTACACCCAAGATGCGACAGGGTGGATGCAGTATATCACATAAATCAAAGTTCGTTTAGAGGAATGTGCCACGTTTCATCACACATGAGATGTAAGTTATCTGATGACGGACGGGTTTACTGTTAACGATCGCAAGTAGACAGTGCTTTAAACCACGTACAGAACACGTGACTGTATACGAGTAGAACATAGGCTATGACACGCGACTGATGCATTCTGACGCAACAGTGGAAAAACTGACCTCCAGTAACTTCTCTTTCTGTAGAATGCATCATCAGTCAAGCATTAAATCGTACCTTGTTACAGCTCCATCTCAATCGATCACCCCCCCCCCCCCCCCTCTGCTCTCTGTTATCCTTTAATGCAGATGCAAGTAAGTTTAGAGGCGGATGGTTCTCGGCCTTCTTGAAAAGCATCAAATACAGTAGTCAACTCACGTGTATCACTAGTACCTCAATAGACATACAGTATAATGCTGCCTAGAAGGAGAAAAATTTACAGCCTCCCTGATTCCCATCGTTTCGATGTCGACGTTTTCTCGGATCCCTATTGCTACCACATACTTGTTCCCATGTACAAATTGTTTGGCGTGAACAAGAAGATATGCAAGTACTCCCTCAATTTCCCCGCATTTCGATGTATATTCAGTCAATTTATACCTATTCCCTCGTCATTTTTCGCTATTCTATCGATTTTATGTCAGAGTGTCCAAGCGATCATGACATAACCTCTCGTTCTGTGTTTTAAAATTGCTTGTAAATGTAGCACAGCTGCCAACACCTAGCCCAAATGCACTGCTAGGGAGGCGTAATATAGCACTGTACTCTACTGTATCCAGTCACCTGCACATTTGGAGAGCGTTTGTCCTGTTTTATGTATGTCTGTGTTTATGAATGCTTTGCGGAAGTCTCCCAGGACCCGCAGTAGACCCGAGTTAGCGTTCGAATGTGGATCCGCCGCACGTTATATCTGGACTGATGTTGAGATGCGGATCCACAATATTCCACACATGGGATAGGGTTCGAAGGTGGATCCGCCACGCACAATGTACGAAGCGGTGTTGGGATGCAGATCTTCAATATACCACATCCGAGTTAGTGTTTGAGTGTGGATCTGCCACAGACAATATATCCGGACTGATTTTTGGAGTTGGATCCACCACACGGCACATCTGCAATAGGGTTTACGGGTGGACCAGCCATGCGTTATGTCCGGACACGTATTCTATGTTCGAAGTTTGGTCCACCAGCAGAGGGGCCTGGGTCCTGGGAGCCGTCCGCAAGGTATGCATATACACAGACACACAGAAAACAGAGCAAACGCTCTCCAAATGTGGAGGTGACTGGATATAGTCAGTACAGCGCTATCGCAAATGCTGGTGAGAAGAGACCTGCTGTACGCCCGTCCTCTGGCATCCACACGCCCACCATACCGAATGCTCAGTGGTCGGGGAGAGCAGCCAACCGATTAATTTACATGGGTGGAAAAATCGTCTAGTGCAAACACCAGTCATTGTGAATATTCTCACGCAACACCAAAGTCCGCTTCTGTCACCGCTCAAGGAGCACACTGGTCACTTTGCAAGGCCCTACTGCCACAGACAAGAGCAGACAGATTGGCGCGTTCTTTCTACATAACCACCTGTCACAGGCTGAGCTAATCCGCAACTTCTGGTCGCCAGCTTCTCGTGACAACTCCTGCTGCGTCATGCTGTGAGTCAAATAGTAGTGACTTGGATGTATATAGTAGTTCTAACCAATTCCACCCAAATGTAGACATCCCCCCCTCCCCCCCTCCCCCCAGTTTAAAAAATTCGCTTTGCTCAATCGGAGGAAGCGGTGTTGCTGACCATGCAACTAGAGTTTCTCACATGTAATGTAGAATCCTCCTGTTTATACGATTTATTTTCGAAGACAGAAGAAATCTGATCATACACGTATTTTCACATCGCTAAAAGTATCGTTACTTGTTGTGAAAATCCTGTATAACACTATTGGGTAGGCTATATTTCCTCGAAGTATTCTCTCATTAGGTAAGAAAATCTGTCCTAATCAGTTTAATATCTGTTATGTCCTGCATAACAGGACCAGAATATTAAAGTTATTTTTAGCTCATGATGGAGTGCTAAAATCTACATCTGTCACAGAACGCCTCCTCACTTTCGCACTCCCATAAAGTTACCAAATGCCTCGAGCCACATCCAAAGTCTCTTGAGGTAACAACACTGAGAAATTTTAAATGTCAGGTTTATACCATGTATCACTTTATAATCTTGGTAATACATCTGATTTTATCACGATGGTCGTCTCTTTGTGTGTAGGTGGGAAATAGAAATTTAGTTAAAAGCTATCGCCGCAACGAAAAAACGCCTGATTACCGCTGTAACTCCCGAATCATATCCGTGGTACCCCAGCCTTCGCTTCCACCCGCCAGGTGGCACATCAATGACATCAAATTGATAGGCTAATTAATTAATCATGTAAGTTGGGTTGTTGGGGATGGAGACCAGACAGCGAGGTCATCGGTCTCATCAGATTAGGGAAGGACGGGGAAGGAAGTCGGCCGTGCCCTTTGAAAGGAACCATCCCGGCATTTGCCTGGAGCGATTTAGGGAAATCATGGAAAACCTAAATCAGGATGGACGGACGCGGGATTGAACCGTCGTCTTGCCGAATCATGTAAGTCACTTTGCATGGTGAGTAACTTCTTTCTCAGCAGTCAGGTTACACTTGCCAGGTAGCTGAAATGGGAATCCCTGGAGGAAAGACGATGTTCTTTCAAAAACACAGTACTGAGTGCCAACATTTTTAGCTGACTGCAGAAGGATTCTACCGTCGTAAAAGCGATTTTGATTCTACAGGCATGCACAAGAGTCGCTGGCGATATCAGTGTGAAAAACTATACATGCTTTATAAATCGAGGTATGTTATTGCTTGTGAGTGGAGTGGTCTTCCTCACAAGTACCGCGACATTGAATATAGATGGTGATCGCTGAGGTGTGTTTTAACAGGCCGAAACTGCAGGTGCACTTCGCCAGCTTTGTAAACTCGTAATAAAATCACCTTTCTCACCAAACTTAGAAAGTGATTCAGCTAAGGAAAGTAGTATTAAGCTTATATTTACACCTCCTTGAGACGTCTTTTAATGATTAATGCCACTGATGAATCATATTT